>NC_079161.1:91930665-93180665 GCF_947563725.1 Argiope bruennichi
CACCCGTGTGGATCCAAATTTGATATTGAATAAGAGTGAAGTCAAAAAATTGCATACCAAATGACATATATTTAAGTAATGCATTCTTGAATTAAATTTACTTCTGAAAGTACAGACAGACTGAAAGTTAATCCTTTGACGAATTTGATTCTAAATATGATAGGCGTCTACTGTTTATTTATTAAATCGATACACCAAATTTAATCCATCTAACTCTCTTCATTTTGCTCCATTGCTGCTTATGGCACTTGTCATAAGGAAACCCGCCAAAGAATTTAACGATTCTAAGCCTAATTTGAGCATCTCTTGTTCAGCAGCGCCATTTAGGGCCAATAGTACGTCTTAGCTATTCAGGCAACACAGCCCTTTTAATGGGGGTGGAATCCATTCATGCATTTCATTCACTCGTCTACAAATCATAATTTAGACCTGAGTCAAAAACAATCACCTCTGATCCAATCCCCTTAGTGGTAATGTCTCGACATGGAAGACTTTGCGACTAAGACATATTTATAAGTGCACAAGCCACCATAGGATAGTCTTCGGTAGGTGGCGTTGGAACTCACATCCCAAGGGATGCAAATCCAACGCCTTACCAGTCAGGCTAACCCAGCGTTGATTGGTTCGTAGCTATCCTATTAACTTACTTTCTGAAAACCGGACAGACATATTTCTTTTGAGTCGATTTTGCTCTAAATATCAAAGGAATCTTAAAATTTGATATAAAGATCGAACAACAAATTTTATCCCTTTTACTCAAAGTATTTTTTTGGGTTATTTTTATCACAGTTAGACAGACAGTCAGGTAATCAGATAGACTTGATGCTTTTTTTTTTTTTTTTTTTTTAACTTTTTGGCCTCTAATTTGCAGATTCGTCAGAATCTCAAGATCGATTTTTTGACGATTAGTATACTTTCTTTATATGTCGTATATGAGAAACAAATATGAAAAATGTTTGTTTTTCAAATATGGAAGCTCCTGCCTATATATTCTGAATTTCTGTAATTCATTTTATATTACTCTCAGAGATTTTCAGAGGAAAATAAAATGAAATGATCTTTCTTCACAATCTTTCCTGAATTATTTTTACTGGTTGTATTTGCTGATTACTCACCTCGATTCAGGTCTTGCTTTTAATATATATTTAATGCATATTTTTCCATATAAGTCTAGATTTTTGCAGTTGTTTTTTAAAGCTAAATTATGGTGATCTGTTCATAGATAGGCTATTCTGAGGAAAAGCTATCATACCACAAACGAAAATGCGTTAAATATTTCCAAATATAGTATATATTTCTATAATTTATATTTGCATTAAGGTATGTTTTTACGCCGAGGCTGATATTTTTTTAGCAAAACATATGAAATAGTTATATTTCTAAATTTCTGCAGCAAAAAGATTTGAAAAATCATTGGTTTATCCAAAAATTGTTTTTTTTTAAAAAGTTTTTTTTTTTTTTTGAAGAAAAGAATTATTCTATTACTAAATTTAAAAAAAATTAGCCGAATTTTTTCCCATTCTTTAAATGTCGGGTTTTAAATGTGAAATAAAAGGAATATTTAATTTTTCTTTTTCGTATTGTGAAGCATTAAAATAGCTATTGAATGTTTTCAAATTAATGCATTATTTATTCCATAGATGAGGAACTGCAGAACATACTGAGAAATTATAATATTAAATGTAAATAAAAAATTATGCATTACATTTTAATTTGTGAGTGTTTTTCGTATAAAAATTCTACCACAGAATTAGAATTTGAGAAAATGGCATTTGAAAATGTAAAATAGTGTTAAAATATATGAAAATGCAAAAAGAAAATTACTGTATTTCCCAAAAAATAAACTTGGAAATAAATTCCGAATGATGTAATAAAGAAAACTGTTTAAATATTAAGCAGTAAATCAAGCACGTTAAATAATTACTTAATAAAAAAATAAAAATAAAAGTTAAATAAAAATTTTCCAAAAATCGACTTTTTAACGTAATTTAAAGTTACCTTAAATTTAAGAGAAAAAAAAGTTTCGAATGAAATGAGTTATTCCTTTTGTTTAAATGAGTTTTTCTTTTTTTTTTGAAAATAAGTTGTTAAATTGTAGAAATTGCTTATGATTGATTATTTATTTTGAATGAAATATTTAATGTTGGCAAAATTGGTACCTGCCTAATGGGAAAGTGCCAAGATGCGAGAATACCAAACTATCATCTGTAGTTTTAAATTTCCTTTGTATAAATTTCTGTGCCAGATCACTTTTCAAAAATAATAATAAATAAAATGACACAGAAAATAAAACTAGCATAGATGCAAGATATATTACACAACACAACAAATTATTGGAAAAATTATTCTAGCTTCAAAAAAGATGACTAGAGTTGACGTTGGCATCTGACGCTTTATTTTACAGCGACATGATTGAAAAATATTCCATCTGATTTACCTGTTTGACGACATTTCAGACCTTATGACAACACATTTAAACACCTTATGAATTTTTTTTATCGCTTTCACACGGATTCTGATTTTTGATAAATTTTTGAAGGGAAAAAAGAACAACTAATTCCTGATATATACACAGATTGGCTTATGTTTGGAATTCGTCGCCAATTAGTTCGCCAGAAATACTGATTTTGTTCGTTTTCAGATAAATATAATTTTATTTCCACGATTCCGCTAAACTTTTTGACAATAAAACCTTTTATTTGAATTTCCTTCCCTACTGTGCATTTATGTACATGTATTTTTATAAAGTGTGTCAGGTGCCTCTGTTCCTCAGAGATCAGTGTCAGATGCTTCTTACAAACTGCACCTGTTAATACACCTGTCATAGTCCTCATAGACGATGTATTGATAACTAATCTATGAGAAAACGTAGTTAGAGATCCTCTTGTAAGTTACAGTTTCTCTTTAATCCCTTAAGTATACATACAAATCACTTTTGCTATATTTTTACCAATTTTTTTTTCTAGTTAATGTTGATTCTTGGAGGGCTCAGTGTAAAATCATAAAGTGCCGCAGGCCTCCAAATTCGAAACCTGAGTCCTCTAAAGACTTGTAGTGTATGAAGGTCTAAATTTGATGTCTTCGGCCAAACATCCGCCAACTCATGTGGTGTGGAAGTTTTTAAGAAGGAAATTTTGGGGTCGTATTCGTCATCTGATATGGGTTTAAAATTACAAGATCTGATCCAAAATAACAGTGTTGGTTTCAAACGGGATATTACTACAATTAAATTAAATTAATATTGATTGCTTCTATTCAAGGAGTTTTATCATAAAAAAATATCTTTGCCAAAATACCGATAATCTTGTTTGTTCTTTCTTTACAGGTAGCGGCATTGCAGCGATCTGATGAAAGAGATGATAGGTCTAGGTCCACATATTCATATAAAGTGTCCCAAAACGATGGACAATCAGATGAATCTGGAAAACAAACCTAATAAACGTAAGATTATTAAAATTGGAAAGTCCCTTCAACTAATTATAGAAATTCCTGATCTGCCAGAAAGTGCAATGGCAAAGAGGTTTGATCTCAGCAGCTTGCATTTCATGTCGCTTCAAGCGCTTGCTATGAGGAGATTCGCTGTACAATTGTGCTGTCACCGCAAGATGCTTGCGTATGCTGTGCAAACCGATTCAGCGGCGCGACGTCAAAAGGAACACGAAACAACGATGTACGATTTGTTAAAAGATCTTTTAACTGAAGTTCCGCTTCCACCATCGATGAAACACGAGTTATTCAGTTTAATGAAATCTGTTTCCAGAGAAATAATAAAATGGTTGGACCTCCATGAAGATTATTTAGGTCCGTGTAACTTAAACGAAATGGAGAATTTGAAACACCTGTGCTGGACAAGTTTGGGGAGTGTGGATTATCGGGAAACAGTTGCAGCACTCATTCGCCACGAAAAGCTGGACCTGACACAACGTTACAAGCTGGCTTGTCTGTATTGCTTAGAGGAGGATATCAGAGAGCTTTGGCGAAAGATGCCCGAAAAAAGCAAAAAGTCCTACTATGATGTAAAATCTGCGATTCTCGAGCAGCCAGATTTAGCCGTTATTTGGACTTTCATCATAAAAGGAGAAGTAAAAAAAATTCTTAGATACCTTAAAGAAAACGGAAAATTCAGCCCGTCCATTAACCACCTAGGGTTCGAATGTTCTGCAATCCTCGGTTACAGAACAGCTGCTCAGTATTTTTATGAAAAGTTAAAGTCCGAAGAAAAAGAAGAATTATTGATCAAAACCTCCATGTCTGTAGCAATGCAACGTTCAAAAGATTATTATTTTTACATGGAGGAACGCCAAGAATCAGGCGACGTTTTGTTCTATTTGATGTCCGTGATGCAGCTGTATGAGCAGAAGATCTTGTTTTCGCACTTCCCTTGTGAGACCTTGAAGTGCGTGCTGGATTGGCCCAGGCAAGATGCCTTTATCGAGCTAGCAAAATCCGAATATCCTTCAATTTCAGTACGCGCTTATTACCGCGTGCTTTTAAATCTGTCCCGGAACAGTTCCTGGGGATATAACCATTCGAAATTATTTCAGGAATTTTTCCTGCTCGATCAACTTGATTTCAGTTTCGCGTTGGTTGCGTACAATATCATTTTGCGAGATTTTATTCGAAGTGACGACATAGAAACTGTCAAATTTCTTTTCAGACATCTGGACGCTCAAGGAAAAGATGAACATGTTTTGGTTTCTACAGGAAGTTTCATTAACTACGAACTAATGAAGGAGGGTAAGTGGGAATTGATGAATCAATTCATCGAAGATGTCAAACTGTCCGAATCAGGCAGGCGGAGGAATTTGAAGTTATTCAGTGAAAATCGCGGATTAAATCATAAGGAAAGAATCCTTATAATCATAAATGAGAGCAATAGCTCTGTTCTTGGCATTCTAGAAGATATTCAGGATAACACTGATCTTGAAATTCAAGAAGAAGAAGAAATAATAGAACCGAAAGCTGTAAGAAAACGTTTAATGCCTTTAAAAGCAGCATACGATAAGTGTATTGATTTTCTCTTCCGATAAGTTCCATGCATGGGTATTTTGTAAAGTGCAATTAGTATCATTATTGTGTGACATCGCAAAGCAAATATTTTACCTTTTAATGCGGTGATTTTTAAAACTGCTTTCAATTGAAAACTAAAACTTTGTTTTAAAAACATTTTATTTTGCCAAAAAATTGAATTTCAATTTATCTCTAGAAATCATGTTCTTTTAATATTTTATTAGTTCTTTCTAAGTGTTCTTGCATAATAAATTATAAAATGTGTGTCTACATATTTGATGTTTGGTACTAGTTCGTGTAGAGATGTTTACTAATCTTGGTATGAATTATTTTGAAATTGTTGGTGTTAAAACTGTCAGAAAAAATGTATATGTAGGAAAATTTTGTAAATACAAATTGTATCGTACTTGTGTAACATCACACAGAAACTACATTACTTTGTAACGCGGCTATTTTTAAAACTGTTTTCATGTGGAAACTGAAACTTTCTTCTAATTTTTTTTTATGCAGAAAATGGAATTTCAATTTTTCTCTCAAAATCAAGTCTTTTTAACATTTTATTTGTTCTTTCCAAGTGTTCTTGCATAAAGCATTACCAAATGTGTGTCTACACATTTGATGTTTGTTGCATGTTCATTTACAGATGTGTACTAATCTTGGTATGAATTATTTTGAAATTGTTGGTGTTAAAACTGTCAGAAAAAATGTATATGTAGGAAAATTTTGTAAATACAAATTGTATCGTACTTGTGTAACATCACACAGAAACTACATTACTTTGTAACGCGGCTATTTTTAAAACTGTTTTCATGTGAAAACTGAAACTTTCTTCTAATTTTTTTTTATGCAGAAAATGGAATTTCAATTTTTCTCTCAAAATCAAGTCTTTTTAACATTTTATTTGTTCTTTCCAAGTGTTCTTGCATAAAGCATTACCAAATGTGTGTCTACACATTTGATGTTTGTTGCATGTTCATTTACAGATGTGTACTAATCTTGGTATGAATTATTTTGAAATTGTTGGTGTTAAAACTGTCAGAAAAAATGTATATGTAGGAAAATTTTGTAAATACAAATTGTATCGTACTTGTGTAACATCACACAGAAACTACATTACTTTGTAACGCGGCTATTTTTAAAACTGTTTTCATGTGAAAACTGAAACTTTCTTCTAATTTTTTTTTATGCAGAAAATGGAATTTCAATTTTTCTCTCAAAATCAAGTCTTTTTAACATTTTATTTGTTCTTTCCAAGTGTTCTTGCATAAAGCATTACCAAATGTGTGTCTACACATTTGATGTTTGTTGCATGTTCATTTACAGATGTGTACTAATCTTGGTATGAATTATTTTGAAATTGTTGGTGTTAAAACTGTCAGAAAAAATGTATATGTAGGAAAATTTTGTAAATACAAATTGTATCGTACTTGTGTAACATCACACAGAAACTACATTACTTTGTAACGCGGCTATTTTTAAAACTGTTTTCATGTGGAAACTGAAACTTTCTTCTAATTTTTTTTTATGCAGAAAATGGAATTTCAATTTTTCTCTCAAAATCAAGTCTTTTTAACATTTTATTTGTTCTTTCCAAGTGTTCTTGCATAAAGCATTACCAAATGTGTGTCTACACATTTGATGTTTGTTGCATGTTCATTTACAGATGTGTACTAATCTTGGTATGAATTATTTTGAAATTGTTGGTGTTAAAACTGTCAGAAAAAATGTATATGTAGGAAAATTTTGTAAATACAAATTGTATCGTACTTGTGTAACATCACACAGAAACTACATTACTTTGTAACGCGGCTATTTTTAAAACTGTTTTCATGTGAAAACTGAAACTTTCTTCTAATTTTTTTTTATGCAGAAAATGGAATTTCAATTTTTCTCTCAAAATCAAGTCTTTTTAACATTTTATTTGTTCTTTCCAAGTGTTCTTGCATAAAGCATTACCAAATGTGTGTCTACACATTTGATGTTTGTTGCATGTTCATTTACAGATGTGTACTAATCTTGGTATGAATTATTTTGAAATTGTTGGTGTTAAAACTGTCAGAAAAAATGTATATGTAGGAAAATTTTGTAAATACAAATTGTATCGTACTTGTGTAACATCACACAGAAACTACATTACTTTGTAACGCGGCTATTTTTAAAACTGTTTTCATGTGAAAACTGAAACTTTCTTCTAATTTTTTTTTATGCAGAAAATGGAATTTCAATTTTTCTCTCAAAATCAAGTCTTTTTAACATTTTATTTGTTCTTTCCAAGTGTTCTTGCATAAAGCATTACCAAATGTGTGTCTACACATTTGATGTTTGGTGAATGTTCGTGTATAGATGTTCACTAATCTTCGTATGGATTATCTTGAAACTGTTGGTGTTAAGACTGTCAGAGAAATTTTATGTGGTAATAAAATTTGGTAACTTGCAAATTGTATCATTGTTGTTTGACATCGCAAAGCAAATACATTACTTTGTAATGCCGCGATTTTTAAAACTGTTTTCGTTTGAAAACTTAAACTTTATTCCAAAAATATTTTATTTTGCCATAAAATTTAATTTAAATTTATCTCGCGGAATCAAGTTCTATAAACATTATATTTGTTCTTTCGAAAAGTTCTTACATACTGTATACTACTATTATAAAGTTCAATTTCAATTTCTACTTCAATAAAGTTCAGTTCAATTTCAATAAAGAAGCGAAAATTTCTTTCTTTCATTTTAAATGTTTCAAAACAAAATAAAATATTTATTTTTTAGTTGTTAACTTAAAAATTTTACAGGCACCTGTAAATTATTTGCTGTTTCATAGAATGACACAAAAATAATGTTTATATATATTCATGCTCAAGAATTTTTCACAATTTGTTAATTACGAACTTCTCATTATTACGTTAGTCTCGAAATTTTTTAGAATAGAAACATTAGAATGTAAATTTTTTAGAATATTTAATTCCTTATTTAAATTATCAATTGCCGGCGTCCTTGCATAAGGGTAGCGTATCTCATCTGGGCGTCCCGGTTTCGAATGTCGGTTCAGGCATGGTTGTTCTTCATCGGGGTTCTCTCTGTGAGATGTGTGAATGTGCCCCCCTGTAAAAAGGGATTGTGCAAGCGAATGTGTGAATTTCATCTTCATACGAGATAGAAGTCAGCCTTCTGCCGTCGGGTGCACTCCGGTCTTTAACCTCAGAAGCTACTGAAACCCCTTTCCGTGGTAGCGCGGGCACGACATCGTCACTGATCATTTTAACAAGTAATAAACTAAGAACTTGTAATTAAAATATCAGGAAAGTTTCATTGAGAGTGAAACAATTGTAAAACAAAATTGAGTAAATTTTATGTTAGTAATTTATTCTGATTTAACAAGAAATTATATAGTTAATTTAAAACTGTTCCAAAAAAGGTTTTGTTCTCAGCTTACCTAAATCATTTCTTCATGTCAAAAATATTTTATTTCTTATAGATTGTAAACCACAATCGAAAAATTTATTTTTTGAACTCTCTCTCTCATGTAAAAGTGAGAATTTAGTTTCTGATTTCTAATTAAAATAGAAAGGATTTGATATGTATCTGCTGGTGAACAATATTGCCACACTTATTAATTATGAAAGATATCAGAATTTATATTATTTATTCTACGAAGTAAAGAATATGAATTCTTGTTTCAAAAATGATTAAACGTGCGTGGATTTAATGGCGGGAAGCTAAAAAGATGTTGAATGAATAAAAATAAAGAAACAGTTCATGTACAGATTGATCAGAAGTTTCTAGAAGCTGCACGTGTTTTATTTCTTCTTCTTTTTTTTTAATATTTAATGTTCTGCAAATCGATATTGTGAGCGTTTTTATTAATCATCTTTTACTTTTATCTTTGAAAATAAAGAAAATCATTGGGTTAAAATAAAATTTTTTAAATTTTATTCTCCAAATCATTATCAATACATTCATACTATAATAACTGCACTTTTCGGAATTTTATTACTTTTAAAATGAACTGAAATTAAACGTAAATGTGTAATACAAACATATTGTATTTGATTATGAAATGTTATCTTTTATTCTCACATTTTATATTAAGTTTCAAAACATATTTCTACAAATAAAAGAATTTGCCAAATTGTGTTTTAGGTATAAGTATAAGTTAATATATAAGTTAGTAAGTTTTAAGTATAAGTTAAAATATGAAACTGTTACAAAGAATTTATTTTTAATATCTGAGCAAAATAGTTTGATAAGAACGTACATAAAATCAATCAAGTAAATTTATTAACATTGAATTTACTGAATTTATAATGCTGTTTTTTATCAAAATGTTCACATAGTTTATTAATACTTAGAATTTAAGATGCGTGAATAAGATTGACAATAATTGTTTTGAAATCGTTTGAAAATAGTTATTTTTTTTATTTTCTGCATAAAAAAGTTTCAAAAACATCTACGAAATCAAATATGATAGTTAAAAGCCGAACGATTTTAAAAATTTGAAAAAATGTCTTGATTAGATAAATAGTAAAGTGTATTAAGAAAAAATATTTTAATTTAGAGGTTTATCAAATGATTTGTTTAAAATTTTACTGTTCAAGAAATATAATGAATGAATTAAAAAATAATTAAAAATGAATTAAAAATAAGCTGTAATTCTACCGACTCTTTAAATATTGGGGTTCAGTAGGTAAAAAACATGAAAATTTAGTCACATTGTAAAGCATATAAAATATTTCAAAATGAATAAATTACGTATTCTCTTGTTCCGGAACAGCAAAATATATTGAAAAATTTTCATATCAAAGCTGAAAAAAAAAATAAACATTACATTTTTAATTTATGAGCGTCTTCATGAGAAAATTATCAAAGATGAGAAGTTGAGAAATTGGGCTTTAAGATGAAAAATAGACTTCAACTTCTGCAATTGTAAATACTAAAATCAGTGTAACTTCCCAAAATATTTCAACAGTTTTCTAAAGAAAATTCTTAAAATATTAAATAAAAAAATCCAATTTTCACAAACAAAATTGAGTTTTTCACGTTGTCTCTTACCTTAAAATCAGTAATGCAGTGACTAAATTGGATAAATTGTTAGTATAATCTGCATAAATCAATAAAGAAATTCAAATATTTACATATTATAAAACTGACAATTTAAACATAGTCATATGAACTAAGCACTCGGTTTTATTTATATGAATGTATTAATTTACTCTTTTGCTTATTATAAGTTATCAGAAATTTTTCATAAATACTAAGTATATTTTCTTCGTTTGTAATAACTATTGTATTATCTAATTTTATTTTACTATAAAAAAAAACATAATAAATAATTCCACCGTACGTTCAATAAAAGCAGATGAAATATCTGCATATACAGTGGCTCAAACAACTGACAACACACCTTACTTTTACTTGATAAATCCGACTTTTAATATAAATAACACGTTGCCGAGAAGTGGAAACACGTTTTTATATTTACACATAACAGATAGTTTAATTTAAAGAAAAATTAAAGAACAATCAATAAAGACTTTCTAAATTCAAAAGTTACAGAAGCATTTTAAATAAACATCCGCAGAATTTTGCCTCAAAAAATTGAGAATACACCAATGAAATTTTTGCAATATCACGCATAGAAACAAAGTGTCACTATTAAATTGCATGTCTTTTGGCTCTTATAATTGTCTCTAAACGTCATGGTACCGATTCGACCAACTTTTGGTGGTATCTGATGATATTTTACCACATTCTTCTTGCAACACTGTGTTTTAATGTGTTTTGGTTCTAATTTTGAGTTTTTGGATCATTGTTTGGAATGTGGCCCACAGATATTCAATAGCATTAACGCCGGGTTACTGGGCTTGTGTGTGAAACTGCAGTTTACAATGAAAAAGTCACCACATTTTGACGTTATGTGCAATTATTTGAAAAGCTGAAAAATTAAATTTTCATCTAAACCTAAATTTTTAGCACTTTAATTTAGATTGCTGAGATCATATAGTTCATCGAACTTCCGGCAGAAATTTCTCAAATTATTGAAAGAAGTGTAAGTGCTGAAATTGTGCGAAATGTTGTTAGACAAGATGAATATGAAAGTCGAACAGTTATATAGAAACCGTTCATCAGCTTCCAAATTCAGAAAATTGTTTGACTTTGGAAAAACTCATCAATTGAAGGCCAATAACTTTGGAAGAAAGTTACATTTAGTGATGAAAGAAAACTCAGCATTTTTTACAGTGACAATCGCCGCACCGTACGGAGAAAACCCAATATTGCTTTGGTTAAAAAAAATGTACATCCTGCACTCAAACATAGTGGTGATTCCGATGTGATTTAGGATTGATAGATTCATCCGGGTTAGGAAATTTAGTTCTTATAGATGACATTATAAGCCATAAGGTTTACTTGGATATACTTAGCAGCAATACAAAGGAAAGTGCTAAAAATTTAGGTTTAGATGAAAATTTCATTTTTCAGCAGGGCAACGACCCCAAAAGAGCTACACATAACGTCAAAATGTGGTGTATTTTTCTTCATAAACAGCTCCTTCACACACCACCACAGTATCCCGGCATCAATGCTATTGAATATCTGTGGTCCACACTCGAAACAATGGTCCAAAAACACAAAATTAGAAACAAAACCCATTTAAAACAAGTGTTACAAAAAGAATGGGGTAAAATATCTTCAGATACCACCAAAATTTCGTCGAATCGGTACCATGACGTTTAGAGACAATTATAAGAGCCAAAAGACATGCAGTTTAATAGTGACACTTTGTTTCTATGCGTGATATTGCAAAAATTTCACTGGTGCATTCTCAATTTTTTGAGGCAAAATTCTGCGGATGTTTATTTAAAATGCTTCTGTAACTTTTCAATTTAGAAATTCATCGTTGATTGTTCTTTATTTTTACACTAAATTAAACCATTTGTTATGGGTAAAAGTAAAAACATGTTTGCACTTCTCTGTAATGTGTTATTTATATTGAAAGTTGCATTTATCAAGTAAAAGTAAGGTGTACTCTCAATTGTTTGAGCCACTGCATAAAAGGCTTATGTACGCAGGACGGAAATAGCTCGTATTACATACTGTCGAATGATAGTAGCCAAATAGAAACAAATCATTACGAATGTTTTTATAGCGGCACTCAGCATTTCGCTGATTAATGACGCTGAAAGATATAACTAGAAATGTATTTGGATTAAAAATTCTTTTCACTCAGCGGGTGAAACTGCGTATTATCGAATGGCAACAGTTAAGGTAAAAAATCACTGTACGAACGTTTCAGACCGTTTCATTGAACTTCTATACACCTAAACTTGATCCAACGCTTCTCTAATTAGTGAAGCTGCAAAATATTGTTAGAATTTTTCGGGATATGGCTCACCAAAAAAATTATTCACTCAGAAGAAAGTAGGTGTAAAGGAAATAAGAGCCAAGTGAAGTATAACTCATCGAGAAATTAGGTTTAAGCATTGCCAGATAAATATCGTTACAATCTACCTATGGGTATTAAAAAAACATATGAGCCGTTTATTTTGAAAGTGGGGCAAGTCCATTTTTGAAAAAAATGGAGATAATGTCAGTTATAGATAAAACTTGTTGTGATCTTTTTATGAGTAAAGAATTTATAATAAAAAAATATTTAGATTCTAGTATTTTGGAGATGGAAGTTTTAGCTCTTCACAGCATCGAAAATCTGTTTATTTTGAAAGTGGTGCAAGTCCATCTGAAATTGCCGTAATATATTTGACCGAATATATTACGGCATAATTTAGCTCCGGTTACTCTATGGTGAAGGAAATGTGGCCGTTCGACATCATAACAAAAATCTAGGGTGTTTCTATTTATCTATTTTTGAAATTGAAAATCGCTGGTTGTACAGTATTTTATAAATAATAAAAAGTATATCTTAATTTTGTGTGTCGATAATAATGTTTACTTCCATCACCGATTATTCAGTCCAGTGACAACGAAATAAATATCATTGATCACAAATTTTTATTGTCAGGACATTCATTTCTACCGAACGATCATGATTTTGGCGTGGAACTATCCAGTAATTTTTCAATCCAGAAACCAGTTCTTTGCATATTCCCCAGGATTACTATAAAGTAATACATTTATTATGTCGAAAACATAATAAATTTTTAGTACATTAAATTAAATATGGAAATTTTTTTCAACTCAACCTCTGGAAAAGCGGTTTTAAAAAGAAAGAAAAATACCGATGGAGAAACCGTGAATTGATTAACTATATGCTGGATCAGATTTACAAGGGATGCACCATACAAAATGTTCAACAAAACTCGATAGAACGAGATTTTGAATTTAAAATTATAGATTTGTTAACACAACGAGAAAGATAAATAATTCCAAGTAATTTCTGAAATATAAAATTATCTTTTATGTAAGAAAAAAAGGAGATTTATTGCATCTGAAAAATACAAGGATATGATGGATTTATTACCATATATAACTCCCGTTCATCACGGACATTTTAAAATGTTAAATCTTGAATAAAATTCAAATTGATTATACCTACGTATAATTTGAAATAGATAATTTCATTGAAATTCTTAATAAAACTGAATGGTTTGTTGTTATGTTATATTTTCTACTAGAATATTCTTGGTTTTGTTTCCCTTTTTATCAAATAAATAAATATTTATAAAAATTTGAATAGTATTTTGTTTTTATTCTTAAAAATAGGCTGATGCAACTGAAATATTATTTCCCAATTAAATGAATGATTGCAATAATTCTCTAATTTTGAAAGTGAGGCAAGTTCATTTAGTTATAATGGAACTCTCATTTTTTTTTTTTTTTAGTCAGCACTGTAAACACTATTGGATTATAAACTTACATTATCTGGTATCACAAAATACAAAAAATATATCTATTAATATTACCAATATTCTTAAATTTATTGAAACGCAAAAATTTAAATATCTCGCAATTTCAAAAAATGGACTTGCCCCATTTTCAAAATAAACGGCTCAATTTTGAAAGTGAGGCAAGTCAATATAGTTATAATGGAACTCTTATTTTTTTAGTCAGCACCGTAAAGAAAAATATCAGCACCGTAAAACTGCTAAAATAGTATAAGTTATATATCAATCAAAATTTTAAACTTGAAACCATTTTTCTCATGTAGCACTTAAAAGCAATTTATATTAAATAATTGAAATTTTTAAAAAAAATTTTTTTTTTAAATTTTAAAACTTTTTTTATTAATAAATTGAAATTTTTATCGATTTTTTTTATCATGACAAATCAGTTTGTTGCTAAATGATACTAGTCTTTAATGCTTGTCGATATTTAATTAAGAGTTGATTATTTTTATTCTACCATATATGCTTTTTAAATTCTTTATAAAAAATTTACTTTCATTGCATTAAAAATTTATTTCTGAAGCCAAGACATGCAGTTGTAGCAAAAGTTTCTCCATTAGAGAGGCCGCAAAAGAGGCATTGAAATTTCAAAATCTAGATATGATTTCGAATAAAGAACGCTTTTGATTACATAAGAATAATTCTGTTCGACTCTAATTGGTTATAAACATGCAACCTTATCTATTAACCTCTGTTTCATCGGTTTCAGTTGTCACTGCATTTTTGCGTTATTGCGTCTACTCACATGCGAAAGCATAGACCGATAGACTTTCACCCATTTGACAGATTTGGTTCAAAAATTGATAAGTATCTATATTTTAGAAAATGAAACCTGCATACTCAAATTTTATCAATTCTAGCTGTTTGCGTTCTATAATTGACTTGTACTGTAAGGACCAGCCAGAGCGACAAACTTCCTTTGAATGGATTTCATTCAAAATTTGATAGAAGCCTACAATGTTTGGGCGTAATTCAGCATACTAAATTTCAGCAGTCTAGCTTAAAACGTTTTTGTGTTATCGTGTTCACAGATTTACAGACAGACGTAATGCCCAACTATATGTTTTTCAGACTCATGGAGAAATGAAACGTGGAGCGCTTATAGTTTGTTATAAAACTAGCTATTGATTACCGCGACTTCGTTCAAGTGGAAATTTTGATGTATATGTATAACAACTGACCGAGTCATCTTGCGCTTCAATCAATACTTAAGATCCGTCAATGATTCGGCCATTGTGAGTCCAGCCTATTCACGATATCTTCTGATAAAGCGTCCCACAGCTGGAGGGGGTTTGATAGTCCGCAAATGCTCAATAAAATTGCAAACCGGTCATTGTGAGCAAAACGACAACGCCGCCCATCACCACCTGGTTGCCGCGGATGTCTGCGGTTTAACGTCTCTAATGCATGGTTGTGCGACATTTTGCATTCGTCCCGTAATATTAACTTGTACTGCTGCAAAAGGACTCCTCGGCCGCTGCTTTTGGTGATATCGCATGTTGGGGTATCTTTGCTTGCAGGATTAAGCGGCAGTTTGAATACGGAATGTGCCGTCCTGCCGCCGTTAAGAAAAGTTGCAGCGATGCCCGAGGAAGCTACAGCCGTAGCGATATTGCGGTCGTTGCGGAGTTGGGCTAGCACAAGATTAAAATCAAGTCCGTATTTATCGATTATGATAGTTACAACAGTATACTACACATAATTTTTAAATTTTTAATTAAAATGAAAATACAACTGTCAACAATAAGAACAAACTGCGAATGCGTGAATTTTCGACGCCAGTTCAGGTAACGCAATGCAGATTAGAAATTTTTACAGTAGCAGTCAAAAGTATTCGTACACCGAATTTTTAAGTGGTCATCGCTTTATAGCATTTTATTTATTATACTATGCCATCAAACACAGATACCAGGCCTTGTATTCTTTATTTTTGGGCAATTTCCTGGAAAAAAGTTTTCTTGGAAAACAATTACAGAAAAAAAAAATATAAAAAATAGAAATTAATTATCAAAACTTTTGTTTCAAAAGTATTCGTACACTTAAGAAATGTCCCTAAAATTATATAATTTATCACATTTTAATACTTAGAAGGATACCCCTTCGCCTTAATTATTGCTTTCATTCGACTTGGCATTGAATCTACTAACTTCTTTGTGATATCTGGTGTAATTGATGCCTATTCTTCCAATGTGGCGGTTTTCAGCTGATTTTTATTTTTTATTTGTCGATTTTTGATTTTGTTGTCTAAAATACTTCACAAATGTTCAATAGGATTCATGTCTGGTGATTGTGGAGGTGTGTTGAGTTTTTCGGGAGTGTTATATAATACCCAGAGCTTAGCATTATGAGCTGTATGCTTAGGGTCGTTGTCTTGTTGAAATATGTAGTTAGTTTGAAGACCCATTTGTGAAGCGCTAGAATTCAAATTACTTTTTAGAATGTTAATGTACTTTTTGTGATCCATAACTCCATCAATGATGTGCAATTTACCCACTCCATGTGCGCTCATACACCCCCAAACTAGAATGTTACCACCGCCATGCTTTACTGTCGCACTCAAATGTTTTGGTTGTAGCTCTGCATTTTTTTTACGCCACACTATTTGTCTGCCATCAGATCCAAACACGTTAAACTTGCTCTCATCCGAGAATATTACCCTGTTCCAGAAATCAGGATTTTTTATTAACATGTTGTTTGGCGAAAAACACACGTTTCTTTCTATTAACTTCCGACGCAAAAAACTTTTTTCGAGATATTCGACCATGGAATCCTGATTCGTTAAAAGTGCGGCCTATAGTACTTACCGAGATCGAAAATCCCTGTTTGAGGAGTTCTGCTTTAACTGCCGGGGCACTCAATTTTGGATTTTTCTTAATCAGTCTTACGAGTAAACGTCTGTGCTTACTGCTGAGTATTTCTGGGCGTTCACTTCGTAGAATATTTTCAATAGTATTGCGTTGGCAATGCCGATCTATAACACTCTGCACTGTAGAACGTGGTCTTCCAATAGCAAGTGATATCTTTCTTAAAGAGTTACAGTTATTATGTAGTTTCATTATCAGTTTCTTTCAGCAAGAGAAGTTTCTTTTCCCTTCCGAGCCATCTCAACTTAAAGCTGTATGATTAACAACAAAAAATGCGAGTTTTAAAGCTAGTAAACATAAGAATGAAACAGATAAAAAAGTAAGAATAAAATAACATCTCGCCAAATATATTCCCACAAACGATATTTGGCGCACAAATTGTCTTAATTTTATTATTTTACAATTTGAAATGTGGATGTACGAATACTTTTGAAGCACGAGGTTTAGTGGTGAGATTCAAATTCTCACTCTACCGAGAAGCTCTTTATGACCAAATTAAAAAAATTTCTCTTAAAAATTAAAATCATTCATGCAACAACTTGAAAGACATTAAGATTTTTTGAAAATTTCTGATAATTTTTTCGCAATTTCAATTTTTATTCACTTTTGAAGTTAGTAATTTAAGTGTACGAATACTTTTGACTGCCACTGTAATTTCCTTTATTCTGTTTTATTTTAATTTAAAAGTTCTTCAAAATGAATCCTAAAGAATGACTCATTAACAATGTTTAATTTTAAATGCATCAAATACTAAGAAAATAAACAGAATCGTTTGAAATAATGGGTGGAAAATTTTTAAGCCTAACCTCAATAGCGTGGGGAAAAAAACTCTGAAGCCTGACTCACTTGGCGGCGGAGAAATGAAAAGATATTTCGCGGGAAAGTTAGTTTTTAATTAATAAAAATTTAACCGGAATAAATAGTAGCTTATGTCCAGACTATAATCTATCTTTGTGCTAAATTTCATCCCATTCCGTTCTGATGTGATTGACTAACAATGTATCGCCTATGTATACTACAAATGTATCGCCTATGCATACTACAGCTCTTGTTGTTTGCACATGCGCAGTTTGAGATTTTAGCGCATGCGCGGAATAATTAAAATAGCAATTATAAAACTTTTAATTTTTTATTTTGATATGACTTTAATGTACTAAAACCTTCCCCAATAAATGCCCTACAAAATGGTGCAAATATCTGCAAAATGAATTAAGTATTTCTAGAGTTTTTAGGGTTTCAATATAAAGACGCTTTCAGGAGACTTCATTTTATGCTATGTATAGATTATAGCTATTTATTTCTGAAATTACAGACAGATCGATACTCAACCCGTTGTGGCATTTGACTCAAATTTTGATAGGTTTCTACAGTATAAATGCTCAATCTGTGAATCTTATCTGTCCAGCACTCTTCGTTTTGTAGATATCGAGTTGACTTAAACTGAAAAATATTTTACTCCAGGTTTGATAGAAATCTGAAAATTTAGTAAAAAGATCATATACCAAATTTCAACTGTCTAGCTTGAATCGTTTTTGAGTTATACTTGTAATAGACTGACAGACAGGCATTGTGGCCACAAATGGGTTTTCCGGACTCAAGGTGGTCTGAAACACGGGGGAAAAAAAGGAAAGTAATTTATGCGTCGCCCTGATACATCTGAGGATATAAGTAAGAGCTATATCCTGTCAGTATAAAATTTAAGCAATATTTGATTTTATTTGATCGAGTTCGAGTGCACTTCTTTTGTTAATTAAATGAAAGCTCAAAATTTAATTAGATTGAAAATAACACAAAACGGACAGGAATGGTCTCCAACAAACTTTCTCTCATACTTGGTAATAAACATACTTTAGGATTATTAACAGAATGTCAATGACGAGCAATAATTACGAAAGATGCTATTAGATTTTTTTTTCTGATTAAGAACAATACAGAAAAAATGATTTTTTTTGCTCAGTTTGGAAAATTAGCTTGATATATAATTGCGACAAAATTTCAAAAGGTATATTAAAAGCACACTTTAAACAGGAATCAACTGATTATGGAAAAATAAATTGTCTCCATACTTTCATTTTCAATAATGAAAGAAAAATCCGGTATAAAATATTTATAGCAACAAAGAAAATTATTTGACTTTCTTTTAAATAGTGATTTTTATTTCTTAAGTAAATTTTTTTAATTAATAAAATTTAGATGTAACTCTGAGTAAATATTTTTTCATTTGAGCATTTTAAAGATAATCTTTTGAATGTTCAGATGATGTAAATACTATTTTGGAGCGATATCAGTTTCGAAAGCTATGACGAAAAATTTAAAAATTTCTCTAAATTTTTAGTTATAAATATTAATTAAAATTTAATAAAATTTGAAAATAAAGTTATATTTGCATATTTTAAGGTGCATTTTTCTTCTTTCTTCCAAGATATTTCTGAAAGAAATGATTTAGCCCTAACTTTGACGGTCTACTCAATAGAACACCAACGCACACATTCTCTGGTCTACTTTTCTTCTTTCTTTTACTTTTTTTCCTTTTTTGTTTTTCAATCAGCGCTTCGTTTGCATTAGCAAAAATTATCGAATTTTTACTAACCGTGGAGAAATTTTACATAATTTGTTCAAAGAAACAAAAAAAATTTAAATCTTTCTTTAAAAAAATTAAAAATTATTTTTTAAAAATTTAAAATCTTTCAATAAAAAAAAATTAAAACTTTCTTGGAAAAAAAATCTTTTTAAAAAAATTTTTAAAACAAAACTAACAGGAATGGTCTCCAAGAAACTTTCTCCCATACTTTGTAAAAAAAACATACTTTTGGATTATAATCCGACTGCATTGACGAACAATTGTTACGAAAGGTCCTTTTAAACCGCAATAATTTGCATTTTTTTTTTTTTCGATTAATAGCAATACAGAAAAAACATGATCTTCTTTGCTTAGTTACAAAAATTTGCTTGAGATACAATGCGACGGAATTTCAAAAGGTATAGTAAAAGCACACTTTAAACAGAAATCTGCTCATTATTGAAAAATAAACTGCCTTCATACTTTTATTTTTAATAATGAAAGAAAAATTAAATATAAAATATTCATAACAAGGATGAAAATGATTTGAGTTTCTTTTAAACTGTGATTTTTTGTTAAATAAATATTTTTTTCAATTAATTTCATTTAGATGTAAATTTGAGTTAAAGATATTTTTTTTTAATGTTCAGATGATGTAAATATCACTTTGAAGCGATATCAGTTTCGAAATCTAAGAGGGAATACTTCCAAATTTCACTAAATTTTTAATTAAAATTTAACAAAATTGGAAAAAAAGGTCATATTTGCATATTTTCACGTGCAATTTTTTTTCCCTTCCAAGATATATCTGAATCAAATGTGGTAGCTTTAACTTGAACCTCTAAGGAACACCGGCGCACACATTCTCTAGTTTTCTTTGCTTCTTCTTTCTTCCTTTTTTTTCTTTTTCTTTTCAATTAGCACTGTTTTCAATGTGTTCAAAAAAAAAAAATTAAAACCTCTCTTTCAAAAATATTTATTCTAAAAAATTAAAATATTTCTTTCAAAAAATTTAAAATCTTTCTGTAATAAGGAATTAAAAATCTTTCTTCATATTATCTGTTCCGAAATCAATACCTAACGCCATCTTGAATTTTTGCGAGTCACCACCAGTTGCGGGATTTAAATGGCGGCATTAAATCAACAAATTATCCGTCTTCCTCCTTTAGCAGATCGATACAGCTCCTACGCTCTTCAAACAGGTGGGCGATTTTTCCCACAATGCCCCGCGCAGATCCACCCCACCCCCCTCACTGTTTATTTTTAGAGAAGCGTCCCCTCAAATGATCGATCCGTTTTGCAGCACAGATGGCACGTGTGGCTAAAGCTTGCATAAACACTTTGGAAACATTTTGCTACAAGAAAAGCATCTGACTTTACGGACTAATTGCCTTTAATATTAATTGCAAGTTGCATTCTATGCACAATGCACTTAAGTAGTGTTATTAATTGAAAAAAGTTCCAAAGTGAGATAATAGATCAATATCGGTAGCTAGATTTCTATATTTGCGGTTTCCTATTCTAGGATTATCCAGAAGATTTTGCTACTAGTGCCATCTGTTGACAGTAGATGGAACTATAAACGCAAGCTTTGATGAAAATATAATAAAAAGAAATAATTATTTCTAATTTAGACTTTTCTTTTAAAACATTTCACGTGGTCTTAATAGCGCTTTTTAAAAAATAAAAATATGATTTGTGAAAGCAATTTTTTAGAACAAATAAGAAAAAAATTCAAAAATATTTGTTATATGGAGATAAAAAATGAAGCTGATGTAATCCTGGCTAAAACAAAATTTCCTCTAAAATATATTTTTAAAAAAAACTGCTTTTGATTCTTTTATTCATAAAAAAGGGTTCAAACACATTTTTTTTATATGCATTCAATTCAAATTATTACTGGCTGCATCAAAATCTAAAAGCTGCGCAATGGGTTAACTTTCATCTATCATCATCAGCGCCGGAGCAAAACAGATCGATCGTCTTCAAATAGCATCAAACGGGAGCGTTTCATCCATCGGTTCAGATGCGCTTGCTGTCCTATTCGATTTTTACAATTTATAACGGTTTAATTTTTGCTGGCAATTGTTAAATAGTTTCACAACACCAATTGATTTCTGGCTAGAGTGAAAAAACAGTGGCTTGCATTCTGAATCTACAAAGAACCGACCTTGAAAGCGAAATGGAATCTTCATAATGCTGGAGAGGTAAGTTGTTTACGTCGTTCATTGATTGACCTGTTGACAGAAAGCGAATAATGAGCGATTGAATGATCTTTAGGAAACGTTTATTTTTATATTTATTCTTACCAATGATAATCTAACTGTATTCCTTAATAAACAATTAGTGAGTTTCCGCCTGTTTGGTGGAGATTAGGAAAAAGAAATTGCGCTACAATTTTTAGTTTTATGGAAACTTGGCATGTTTTCCTGTTTTTTCGACTCTTTGAGGTCAATTAGATCTCGAAATTTTTTCAAATATTTTGAACTCTCATTGAATATACAAAGACCATATATTAAAATTTATTCAAAATGCAATTAAGTATCTTTCAAATTTTTGAATACAATTTAAAATTTTTCTAATTAATAACATTTTGTTAGTTTTATATATATATATATATATATATTTTGTCATTTTAAATATCTATGCACATATTGCTTCAGAATCTAAAAAAATGTTCGATCGTATCATTAAATAGTATTTAAAATCTGTGAAATGTTATTGTCATTTTTTTATTTTCCTATATAAAATGGCTTTTAAATTGTAATTCTGTTTTTTTAATACGTTGTATACCAAAATCTACTATCTTAAAATATAAAATTTTTCGATTTCAATTCATCAAAATTTGGCATTTAAGATTGTTTATGTATTAAAAAGAATAAAAAATATTTTTTTTGAGAAAAAGGGCCGGGTATTGTGTTGCCTAAAAACCCTTACGAGGCGAAATCCGACCTCGCATTTGTCGGTTTTAAGAAAAAATTAAAATTAATTTTTCTCAGCTTCAAACTGTTTAGATGCTTCAGCCTATTAAAGCTTTTCAGAATATTTTTTTAATTTCGAATTTTTACATCCAGAAAATGCAATATTTTATAAAAAGAAAGGGAGATGATTGGCTTCTTTCTTGCCAATCATCTTCTATCGTGCGTTTTTAAAGAATAATGATATGACAACTTTCATGATTGATTTTGTTGATTGGAGAGCACTTTTTATGTATTTAAATATTAGCGTCTAAAGAATATTTTATTAAATTTGATTCACAAGGCAAAGGATATACATAAAAATTTATTATTCTTAATTCGTCAGAACATTTATTGACAAAAATTACTTAAAATATAATTATTTATTTCATTTAGACCATTCTGTTAGGTTTACTAAAGGTTTACAAATTAGCTGTTGGGCCTTGATTAGAGTAGATGTATATATTAAACCGTATTTGCCTTAATTAAAACTGTTTTATTGAATTAGTTATATAGGTACTATAAAGTATCATAGCAAACTTTTCCTTGCCTTTATTCTTTAGAAAATATCATATTGTTATATTTATTTCATTTCATACAGACACGTGCTGAAAATTGCAATTTTATATATTTAATATGTTTAATTTTCAGTAGTATTTAACTTATTTTTTAATTTGAGCTTTTGTTAATGTGAGGGCAACGCGTTGATAAAAACTAATGTTTTCCCATTGGCTCGTAAGGTGTACGTGCAGCTTATATTTTATTTTTATTTTGTGCAAACTAAATTGTTGCAAAATATAATTAAAACATTTTTAAGGACTTCTCTAAACATGAAATTTAATTTCTTGGTTAAAACATTAGCATTATTGCATAGATTATTTTTTGGACTTAAATATGATGTGAAAATTAATTTGGTGCTGTAATATTTTTGGACGTTATCGCGAAAAAATGCCGAAATTTCTCTTAATATTGTTCTTTTAATTGTTCTCTTAATATTTCTTTTAATATTGTTCTTAACACTCAGAAAAGCAAATGGAACGAATAAAAAGTGAAATGAATTAGAGTCAAATTTTGGAGCTACAGAATAGTATTTGCCTCTTATGATAAAAAGTTTTGTTTCTTTATTCCTAAAACCTCTTGTATAGTCAGCCCTTCTACTTGTTTCTTCTTTCTCTTACTTGAAGTACAGAAAAAATATTGTAATCATAAAAATATTCGAACTCAAGATTTTCGATTCATTTTCACCTTTTAAACAACACCTCAGCACGAAAAAGAAGTTTTTGGCATTATGTCTGTGACATAACTCATTTCTCTAACTCATCGTAAAATTCAGTACTCTTGACACTTCAACTCTTAACTCAAGTTCAATAAATAAACTTTCTATCTTCTGCGATAATAAACTTTCTATCTTTTTTGAATCTGAAAATTGAATGTAGAGTCACTCAGCATTGAAGTTGTATATGCAATGCAGAATAATTTTTGTAATTTATGCAATATCTTAAAGAATTACTCAACAAGAATATCTCTAATTCATCATAAAATTCAGTTTTTATTTTTACTTTCAAAACATTTACATGATGCAAATGAAAATATTTTATTTGACGTCAGTCAATAAATGTTCTTATGAAAAAATTATGAAGTTTAAATTTTACACAGTCCTTTTGTCCTAAGGAGTCATATTCTGCGAAATACTCTTGACACTTCAACTCTTAACTAAAGTTCAATAAATAAACTTTCTATCTTCTGCGATAATAAACTTTCTATCTTTTTTGAATCTGAAAATTGAATGTAGAGTCACTCAGCATTGAAGTTGTATATGCAATGCAGAATAATTTTTGTAATTTATGCAATATCTTAAAGAATTACTCAACAAGAATATCTCTAATTCATCATAAAATTCAGTTTTTATTTTTACTTTCAAAACATCTACATGATGCAAATGAAAATATTTTATTTGACGTCAGTCAATAAATGTTCTTATGAAAAAATTATGAAGTTTAAATTTTACACAGTCCTTTTGTCCTAAGGAGTCATATTCTGCGAAATACTCTTGACACTTCAACTCTTAACTAAAGTTCAATAAATAAACTTTCTATCTTCTGCGATAATAAACTTTCTATCTTTTTTGAATCTGAAAATTGAATGTAGAGTCACTCAGCATTGAAGTTGTATATGCAATGCAGAATAATTTTTGTAATTTATGCAATATCTTAAAGAATTACTCAACAAGAATATCTCTAATTCATCATAAAATTCAGTTTTTATTTTTACTTTCAAAACATCTACATGATGCAAATGAAAATATTTTATTTGACGTCAGTCAATAAATGTTCTTATGAAAAAATTATGAAGTTTAAATTTTACACAGTCCTTTTGTCCTAAGGAGTCATATTCTGCGAAATACTCTTGACACTTCAACTCTTAACTAAAGTTCAATAAATAAACTTTCTATCTTCTGCGATAATAAACTTTCTATCTTTTTTGAATCTGAAAATTGAATGTAGAGTCACTCAGCATTGAAGTTGTATATGCAATGCAGAATAATTTTTGTAATTTATGCAATATCTTAAAGAATTACTCAACAAGAATATCTCTAATTCATCATAAAATTCAGTTTTTATTTTTACTTTCAAAACATTTACATGATGCAAATGAAAATATTTTATTTGACGTCAGTCAATAAATGTTCTTATGAAAAAATTATGAAGTTTAAATTTTACACAGTCCTTTTGTCCTAAGGAGTCATATTCTGCGAAATACTCTTGACACTTCAACTCTTAACTAAAGTTCAATAAATAAACTTTCTATCTTCTGCGATAATAAACTTTCTATCTTTTTTGAATCTGAAAATTGAATGTAGAGTCACTCAGCATTGAAGTTGTATATGCAATGCAGAATAATTTTTGTAATTTATGCAATATCTTAAAGAATTACTCAACAAGAATATCTCTAATTCATCATAAAATTCAGTTTTTATTTTTACTTTCAAAACATTTACATGATGCAAATGAAAATATTTTATTTGACGTCAGTCAATAAATGTTCTTATGAAAAAATTATGAAGTTTAAATTTTACACAGTCCTTTTGTCCTAAGGAGTCATATTCTGCGAAATACTCTTGACACTTCAACTCTTAACTCAAGTTCAATAAATAAACTTTCTATCTTCTGCGATCATATCTGTCAGTTTTTACATATTAATATTAGAACAATCAATATTTTCATAATCATAAGCCAATCACTGTTGAGAAATCCTGGTAAAAGATTGGCGTATCTTCTTTGAAACGGACTATGAAGTTTTCTAAAATCGCCAATTTTTATAGAAGAGTGATATTCAAATTTCATAAATTATTTAGTTTTAATGAATGATTTAGTTGATTGAAGTTAAAAGATTTTTATTTAACCCTTAGCGCTCCGAAAAGTAATGCATAAATATCTGCCGAATAAGAGAACTTGTTCATTGCTCCGAAAAATTTATGAATTTTCCCAGAAAATTAATCTACATATTTTCACCACTCTTCAGTATTTTTACCAGTCAAAATTTCATAAAATAATTAAATAAAACGCCAAAATGATGCACTGCCTTGAATGGTTCCTGAGAGGAGAGATCGAAGTGCTAAGTGTTAAAATATTGATGTCTCAAAAAATTTGTTAAATAAGATTCAAAGGTTAATGTAAAAGGGTAAACATGTAAAAGGATTACAAAGGGTAATGTAAAGGACCTATGTAAAAATTTAAAATTCTTAATTCATCGGAGCATGAACAAGTTCAAGTAACATAAAATGTAATTGTTTAGTTCATTTAGACCATTTTGTTAGTAGATGCGTGCCCCTGATTAAAATTAACTGAAGGGCGCCGATTACAGTGATTATCCAATAGATATATTAAACCATGTTTGCCTTAAATTTAAATGCTTCATTTAATTAATACTATAGATTTTGTAAAAGGTCATAGAAATCTTTTCCTCCATATACTTTTTAAAAAGTATATTTGAAATTTTTTCGCTTCACACAGACACTTGCTGAAATTTACACTTGTATATATTTAATTTACAATAATAGTTGATTTATTTTTTTAATTTAAACTTCTGCCAATGTGATGGAAACAGGTTGAAAAAAGCTAATTTTTTCCCATTGACGTGCTTTTGCAGATTAAATTTTATTTTTATTTTGTGCGAAATACATTGTTGAAAAACATAGTTAAAATATTTCTTTAAAAGCTTGTTAAACTTCGAAACTTAATTTGTAGATTAAAGCATTAAGGATTAATGTTAGTGAATTAATTGAAATTAATTAATATTAGATAAGAATGTATCTGTAATGCGCATAAACAATGCTGAATGAAAAATTTTTTGTATTAGTTGAAATTTAAACACTTTAGTTTTTCAAGTTCCCATTCTGGTTGAGATTACTGAAAATTAAAAGAGATGCATTGCATAAAAAATGGAATAGTATAAGGTTTTTAAAACAGTAGTAAATGTTACATGTCTAATACAATTTGAAGTTACATATGCTCTTGTGAGTAAGCGGTTAAGAACAAGCTAAGTAAATTAGCAACCATAAATCTGAATTATAAAATTAAGTTGGTTACTACTTTCATAAAAACTTTTTAAAAATGCTTTTTAATGTGTATTAGCATTTTGTAACAATATATTTTACAGCTATTTTTCTTCAATTCATGGTTGTATAGGAGTAATCATATTTTCTATTTTGAAAAAAGTAACCTTCCTACCAAGTTATTTAATTGAATCTCTCAAACTTTTTTAAAAATTTGAGTTACATGCAAATGAACAAAAATTGCGGATGAGCTTTCAGAAATGCGGAACAGTTTTGACTATGTTGAATGTCAGAGACAAAAATGTTTGCAGTTTTTTTTTTTTTTTTGTTAAATGTAAGTGACCATATAATGCATATTGTGAAATATTGAAAAAGAATTATTTAAAAATCCTATTCAGTTGTTTTTTTTTTAAATTTCTAACGCCTTTTTATTATTTTCATATTATTTTATTATGTAGCCGTTCAGATGTTGTATTTAAATGTCGTTTCCGGTACATTGGATTATATATAGTTATATCTGACAGTAAAAAAGCTATAAAATAAAGTAATATATTTCAGATTTGAAGGAATTTCAGTAGTTATCAACATTTTCTTATTAAAAATATGTTTTTTCTTTGTTTTTTTTTCTCCTGAGAATTAACCAGCAGCTGTTTTTAAAATTATTAATATGATTCCTATCATTAGCCAGCCAAAACGCTTATTATTTTGCGAAAAATAAACTTTTTTGAACAGCTTTAACGTAAAAAATACATTAGCTTATTTCAAGTATCAGCTTGTGGAATATATATACATAAAAGCATACATACATATAGAAAGAACTAAACATTATTGATATCCATTTAAATTTTAATTTAAAGCCCTTTCTATGTATTTTTTTTTCATTTTGTTAAATAAAGTTAAACCGTAAGAGATATAAAGATTAAATCCTCATAAAATTAAAAATTATAATTCATTTTATTAGATTAAATTTGTATTATGCACATCAGAATTATAATTTTTATAAATGTCTTCCGTGTGGGAAAATTATAAACGTATTCCTTTTAATAAATACATTTTAAAGCAAATTTCTCACTCTTTATATTTTTTATTTTCAACACTCATCTGAAACGTGGTAAGGGTCATCAGCAGTTTTCTCAAGGAAGTTTCATTTCGTTATCAGAGACAAGGAGTATCATTCTCACTCATAGTGAGTTGATTACCATTTGGCGTACATTGTAAAATCGCCAAATTTTCCATGCAAAGATGAAGTTTAAAATGTGGTAGCCTTTCTTGACATTTGAGTGGGAAGGGGGAAAGTTATTGAGCGCAAATACCACACAACCCCAAAAACATTGATCCCTCGTCACCCGAAAATCCCGGAAAATTAGTGTGGAAAAATAAAAGAGAATAAATTACACAATAACAAGTATAATTATATCCAAATTTTTAAATCTAAGTAAGGTCACAATAAAATTTATCAAAACGAAACAAGAAAAAAACCCCATAAAACACAGAAAAAATCCCTTGTTTTAATATCTGCTGTCACATTCCTGATTTCACAATATTCTGACTGAATTGCATCCATTCAACTTAAATTGTCTTCGGTTGTGAAAGTTTCATCTATGTGCTTTGTACTTGAAGGAACATTGTCCGATACTTTAAGGAACACTTCCGATTTTTAACAGCTTCACTTATAACTAACTGATTGTCTTCATAAATTATAACAAATAGAGATTGCAAAAAATACAAGTACTTCATCAAACTGATGATCCATATAATCTCTCATTCAAATTTGTCTGCTGAAACAGATTATATTGTTACGGATTTGTAAATATTTTTTTATTTTTATTATATTTCTTTGTAAATATTACAGACGAAACAGATTTTATACGTAAGTGACCGCTAAAGACGGATCGGTTTATTACTTTACAGGGTTGCAGCTTGGCGACGAATTTGGCGACTTTTCCATTGACTTGGCCAGACTTTTGCCGGTCTTGCCGACAATTCTTTAGATTTCGAAAGTTTGAGAATTGAAGCTCTAGCAATAATATTTCGGTAGTTAGGGGAGTTTTTTGGAAATCTATGGAATAATGCTTACGTCATTTCTCGCCAAGGCTGGGTATAAATAGGACATGTCATGGGATAAGTAAAGAGAGAAGAGTTCACTGAAAGCATTTTCGCTGGTGATCTGATCGCATGAGAATTTTTCAAGTCTGTTATTTTGATATTAGTTACCACTGAATTGCGCTGTACTCCAGTGCGCCATTGTAATATTTGGTTCGTGTAAAGTCTTGAATTTCCTAAAATCTTTTTAAATAAATGTTTTTGAATTTTAAAGGACTGTTTCTTCATCGACTAGCAAATTGAAAGAATCTCGGAACCATAACAGTATCAGAAAGTTTTAAACCAAAGGAAGTCTACTCCAAAACCTTCTCGCATATTCTCTAATGAAGGTGTTATTCCGATTACTTTTCATAAAATTGTGGACCGTCGGAAAGGGCACAAATACGTGGCATGGCATTTGGCAACTTTAAAGACACCAATTTGATCTTTGGCTTAAATTAAGCATTTTTCCTTAATCTTTAAAGTAATCCTTGGCGATTTTCTTGGAGATTTATCTCTGACATTTAGCAATAGGTACCCGATAATGTGAATTAATTTTAGAGATTCGTTGTTTACACCCGTGTGGATCCAAATTTGATATTGAATAAGAGTGAAGTCAAAAAATTGCATACCAAATGACATATATTTAAGTAATGCATTCTTGAATTAAATTTACTTCTGAAAGTACAGACAGACTGAAAGTTAATCCTTTGACGAATTTGATTCTAAATATGATAGGCGTCTACTGTTTATTTATTAAATCGATACACCAAATTTAATCCATCTAACTCTCTTCATTTTGCTCCATTGCTGCTTATGGCACTTGTCATAAGGAAACCCGCCAAAGAATTTAACGATTCTAAGCCTAATTTGAGCATCTCTTGTTCAGCAGCGCCATTTAGGGCCAATAGTACGTCTTAGCTATTCAGGCAACACAGCCCTTTTAATGGGGGTGGAATCCATTCATGCATTTCATTCACTCGTCTACAAATCATAATTTAGACCTGAGTCAAAAACAATCACCTCTGATCCAATCCCCTTAGTGGTAATGTCTCGACATGGAAGACTTTGCGACTAAGACATATTTATAAGTGCACAAGCCACCATAGGATAGTCTTCGGTAGGTGGCGTTGGAACTCACATCCCAAGGGATGCAAATCCAACGCCTTACCAGTCAGGCTAACCCAGCGTTGATTGGTTCGTAGCTATCCTATTAACTTACTTTCTGAAAACCGGACAGACATATTTCTTTTGAGTCGATTTTGCTCTAAATATCAAAGGAATCTTAAAATTTGATATAAAGATCGAACAACAAATTTTATCCCTTTTACTCAAAGTATTTTTTTGGGTTATTTTTATCACAGTTAGACAGACAGTCAGGTAATCAGATAGACTTGATGCTTTTTTTTTTTTTTTTTTTAAACTTTTTGGCCTCTAATTTGCAGATTCGTCAGAATCTCAAGATCGATTTTTTGACGATTAGTATACTTTCTTTATATGTCGTATATGAGAAACAAATATGAAAAATGTTTGTTTTTCAAATATGGAAGCTCCTGCCTATATATTCTGAATTTCTGTAATTCATTTTATATTACTCTCAGAGATTTTCAGAGGAAAATAAAATGAAATGATCTTTCTTCACAATCTTTCCTGAATTATTTTTACTGGTTGTATTTGCTGATTACTCACCTCGATTCAGGTCTTGCTTTTAATATATATTTAATGCATATTTTTCCATATAAGTCTAGATTTTTGCAGTTGTTTTTTAAAGCTAAATTATGGTGATCTGTTCATAGATAGGCTATTCTGAGGAAAAGCTATCATACCACAAACGAAAATGCGTTAAATATTTCCAAATATAGTATATATTTCTATAATTTATATTTGCATTAAGGTATGTTTTTACGCCGAGGCTGATATTTTTTTAGCAAAACATATGAAATAGTTATATTTCTAAATTTCTGCAGCAAAAAGATTTGAAAAATCATTGGTTTATCCAAAAATTGTTTTTTTTTTAAAAGTTTTTTTTTTTTTTTTGAAGAAAAGAATTATTCTATTACTAAATTTAAAAAAAATTAGCCGAATTTTTTCCCATTCTTTAAATGTCGGGTTTTAAATGTGAAATAAAAGGAATATTTAATTTTTCTTTTTCGTATTGTGAAGCATTAAAATAGCTATTGAATGTTTTCAAATTAATGCATTATTTATTCCATAGATGAGGAACTGCAGAACATACTGAGAAATTATAATATTAAATGTAAATAAAAAATTATGCATTACATTTTAATTTGTGAGTGTTTTTCGTATAAAAATTCTACCACAGAATTAGAATTTGAGAAAATGGCATTTGAAAATGTAAAATAGTGTTAAAATATATGAAAATGCAAAAAGAAAATTACTGTATTTCCCAAAAAATAAACTTGGAAATAAATTCCGAATGATGTAATAAAGAAAACTGTTTAAATATTAAGCAGTAAATCAAGCACGTTAAATAATTACTTAATAAAAAAATAAAAATAAAAGTTAAATAAAAATTTTCCAAAAATCGACTTTTTAACGTAATTTAAAGTTACCTTAAATTTAAGAGAAAAAAAAGTTTCGAATGAAATGAGTTATTCCTTTTGTTTAAATGAGTTTTTCTTTTTTTTTTGAAAATAAGTTGTTAAATTGTAGAAATTGCTTATGATTGATTATTTATTTTGAATGAAATATTTAATGTTGGCAAAATTGGTACCTGCCTAATGGGAAAGTGCCAAGATGCGAGAATACCAAACTATCATCTGTAGTTTTAAATTTCCTTTGTATAAATTTCTGCGCCAGATCACTTTTCAAAAATAATAATAAATAAAATGACACAGAAAATAAAACTAGCATAGATGCAAGATATATTACACAACACAACAAATTATTGGAAAAATTATTCTAGCTTCAAAAAAGATGACTAGAGTTGACGTTGGCATCTGACGCTTTATTTTACAGCGACATGATTGAAAAATATTCCATCTGATTTACCTGTTTGACGACATTTCAGACCTTATGACAACACATTTAAACACCTTATGAATTTTTTTTATCGCTTTCACACGGATTCTGATTTTTGATAAATTTTTGAAGGGAAAAAAGAACAACTAATTCCTGATATATACACAGATTGGCTTATGTTTGGAATTCGTCGCCAATTAGTTCGCCAGAAATACTGATTTTGTTCGTTTTCAGATAAATATAATTTTATTTCCACGATTCCGCTAAACTTTTTGACAATAAAACCTTTTATTTGAATTTCCTTCCCTACTGTGCATTTATGTACATGTATTTTTATAAAGTGTGTCAGGTGCCTCTGTTCCTCAGAGATCAGTGTCAGATGCTTCTTACAAACTGCACCTGTTAATACACCTGTCATAGTCCTCATAGACGATGTATTGATAACTAATCTATGAGAAAACGTAGTTAGAGATCCTCTTGTAAGTTACAGTTTCTCTTTAATCCCTTAAGTATACATACAAATCACTTTTGCTATATTTTTACCAATTTTTTTTTCTAGTTAATGTTGATTCTTGGAGGGCTCAGTGTAAAATCATAAAGTGCCGCAGGCCTCCAAATTCGAAACCTGAGTCCTCTAAAGACTTGTAGTGTATGAAGGTCTAAATTTGATGTCTTCGGCCAAACATCCGCCAACTCATGTGGTGTGGAAGTTTTTAAGAAGGAAATTTTGGGGTCGTATTCGTCATCTGATATGGGTTTAAAATTACAAGATCTGATCCAAAATAACAGTGTTGGTTTCAAACGGGATATTACTACAATTAAATTAAATTAATATTGATTGCTTCTATTCAAGGAGTTTTATCATAAAAAAATATCTTTGCCAAAATACCGATAATCTTGTTTGTTCTTTCTTTACAGGTAGCGGCATTGCAGCGATCTGATGAAAGAGATGATAGGTCTAGGTCCACATATTCATATAAAGTGTCCCAAAACGATGGACAATCAGATGAATCTGGAAAACAAACCTAATAAACGTAAGATTATTAAAATTGGAAAGTCCCTTCAACTAATTATAGAAATTCCTGATCTGCCAGAAAGTGCAATGGCAAAGAGGTTTGATCTCAGCAGCTTGCATTTCATGTCGCTTCAAGCGCTTGCTATGAGGAGATTCGCTGTACAATTGTGCTGTCACCGCAAGATGCTTGCGTATGCTGTGCAAACCGATTCAGCGGCGCGACGTCAAAAGGAACACGAAACAACGATGTACGATTTGTTAAAAGATCTTTTAACTGAAGTTCCGCTTCCACCATCGATGAAACACGAGTTATTCAGTTTAATGAAATCTGTTTCCAGAGAAATAATAAAATGGTTGGACCTCCATGAAGATTATTTAGGTCCGTGTAACTTAAACGAAATGGAGAATTTGAAACACCTGTGCTGGACAAGTTTGGGGAGTGTGGATTATCGGGAAACAGTTGCAGCACTCATTCGCCACGAAAAGCTGGACCTGACACAACGTTACAAGCTGGCTTGTCTGTATTGCTTAGAGGAGGATATCAGAGAGCTTTGGCGAAAGATGCCCGAAAAAAGCAAAAAGTCCTACTATGATGTAAAATCTGCGATTCTCGAGCAGCCAGATTTAGCCGTTATTTGGACTTTCATCATAAAAGGAGAAGTAAAAAAAATTCTTAGATACCTTAAAGAAAACGGAAAATTCAGCCCGTCCATTAACCACCTAGGGTTCGAATGTTCTGCAATCCTCGGTTACAGAACAGCTGCTCAGTATTTTTATGAAAAGTTAAAGTCCGAAGAAAAAGAAGAATTATTGATCAAAACCTCCATGTCTGTAGCAATGCAACGTTCAAAAGATTATTATTTTTACATGGAGGAACGCCAAGAATCAGGCGACGTTTTGTTCTATTTGATGTCCGTGATGCAGCTGTATGAGCAGAAGATCTTGTTTTCGCACTTCCCTTGTGAGACCTTGAAGTGCGTGCTGGATTGGCCCAGGCAAGATGCCTTTATCGAGCTAGCAAAATCCGAATATCCTTCAATTTCAGTACGCGCTTATTACCGCGTGCTTTTAAATCTGTCCCGGAACAGTTCCTGGGGATATAACCATTCGAAATTATTTCAGGAATTTTTCCTGCTCGATCAACTTGATTTCAGTTTCGCGTTGGTTGCGTACAATATCATTTTGCGAGATTTTATTCGAAGTGACGACATAGAAACTGTCAAATTTCTTTTCAGACATCTGGACGCTCAAGGAAAAGATGAACATGTTTTGGTTTCTACAGGAAGTTTCATTAACTACGAACTAATGAAGGAGGGTAAGTGGGAATTGATGAATCAATTCATCGAAGATGTCAAACTGTCCGAATCAGGCAGGCGGAGGAATTTGAAGTTATTCAGTGAAAATCGCGGATTAAATCATAAGGAAAGAATCCTTATAATCATAAATGAGAGCAATAGCTCTGTTCTTGGCATTCTAGAAGATATTCAGGATAACACTGATCTTGAAATTCAAGAAGAAGAAGAAATAATAGAACCGAAAGCTGTAAGAAAACGTTTAATGCCTTTAAAAGCAGCATACGATAAGTGTATTGATTTTCTCTTCCGATAAGTTCCATGCATGGGTATTTTGTAAAGTGCAATTAGTATCATTATTGTGTGACATCGCAAAGCAAATATTTTACCTTTTAATGCGGTGATTTTTAAAACTGCTTTCAATTGAAAACTAAAACTTTGTTTTAAAAACATTTTATTTTGCCAAAAAATTGAATTTCAATTTATCTCTAGAAATCATGTTCTTTTAATATTTTATTAGTTCTTTCTAAGTGTTCTTGCATAATAAATTATAAAATGTGTGTCTACATATTTGATGTTTGGTACTAGTTCGTGTAGAGATGTTTACTAATCTTGGTATGAATTATTTTGAAATTGTTGGTGTTAAAACTGTCAGAAAAAATGTATATGTAGGAAAATTTTGTAAATACAAATTGTATCGTACTTGTGTAACATCACACAGAAACTACATTACTTTGTAACGCGGCTATTTTTAAAACTGTTTTCATGTGGAAACTGAAACTTTCTTCTAATTTTTTTTTATGCAGAAAATGGAATTTCAATTTTTCTCTCAAAATCAAGTCTTTTTAACATTTTATTTGTTCTTTCCAAGTGTTCTTGCATAAAGCATTACCAAATGTGTGTCTACACATTTGATGTTTGTTGCATGTTCATTTACAGATGTGTACTAATCTTGGTATGAATTATTTTGAAATTGTTGGTGTTAAAACTGTCAGAAAAAATGTATATGTAGGAAAATTTTGTAAATACAAATTGTATCGTACTTGTGTAACATCACACAGAAACTACATTACTTTGTAACGCGGCTATTTTTAAAACTGTTTTCATGTGAAAACTGAAACTTTCTTCTAATTTTTTTTTATGCAGAAAATGGAATTTCAATTTTTCTCTCAAAATCAAGTCTTTTTAACATTTTATTTGTTCTTTCCAAGTGTTCTTGCATAAAGCATTACCAAATGTGTGTCTACACATTTGATGTTTGGTGAATGTTCGTGTATAGATGTTCACTAATCTTCGTATGGATTATCTTGAAACTGTTGGTGTTAAGACTGTCAGAGAAATTTTATGTGGTAATAAAATTTGGTAACTTGCAAATTGTATCATTGTTGTTTGACATCGCAAAGCAAATACATTACTTTGTAATGCCGCGATTTTTAAAACTGTTTTCGTTTGAAAACTTAAACTTTATTCCAAAAATATTTTATTTTGCCATAAAATTTAATTTAAATTTATCTCGCGGAATCAAGTTCTATAAACATTATATTTGTTCTTTCGAAAAGTTCTTACATACTGTATACTACTATTATAAAGTTCAATTTCAATTTCTACTTCAATAAAGTTCAGTTCAATTTCAATAAAGAAGCGAAAATTTCTTTCTTTCATTTTAAATGTTTCAAAACAAAATAAAATATTTATTTTTTAGTTGTTAACTTAAAAATTTTACAGGCACCTGTAAATTATTTGCTGTTTCATAGAATGACACAAAAATAATGTTTATATATATTCATGCTCAAGAATTTTTCACAATTTGTTAATTACGAACTTCTCATTATTACGTTAGTCTCGAAATTTTTTAGAATAGAAACATTAGAATGTAAATTTTTTAGAATATTTAATTCCTTATTTAAATTATCAATTGCCGGCGTCCTTGCATAAGGGTAGCGTATCTCATCTGGGCGTCCCGGTTTCGAATGTCGGTTCAGGCATGGTTGTTCTTCATCGGGGTTCTCTCTGTGAGATGTGTGAATGTGCCCCCCTGTAAAAAGGGATTGTGCAAGCGAATGTGTGAATTTCATCTTCATACGAGATAGAAGTCAGCCTTCTGCCGTCGGGTGCACTCCGGTCTTTAACCTCAGAAGCTACTGAAACCCCTTTCCGTGGTAGCGCGGGCACGACATCGTCACTGATCATTTTAACAAGTAATAAACTAAGAACTTGTAATTAAAATATCAGGAAAGTTTCATTGAGAGTGAAACAATTGTAAAACAAAATTGAGTAAATTTTATGTTAGTAATTTATTCTGATTTAACAAGAAATTATATAGTTAATTTAAAACTGTTCCAAAAAAGGTTTTGTTCTCAGCTTACCTAAATCATTTCTTCATGTCAAAAATATTTTATTTCTTATAGATTGTAAACCACAATCGAAAAATTTATTTTTTGAACTCTCTCTCTCATGTAAAAGTGAGAATTTAGTTTCTGATTTCTAATTAAAATAGAAAGGATTTGATATGTATCTGCTGGTGAACAATATTGCCACACTTATTAATTATGAAAGATATCAGAATTTATATTATTTATTCTACGAAGTAAAGAATATGAATTCTTGTTTCAAAAATGATTAAACGTGCGTGGATTTAATGGCGGGAAGCTAAAAAGATGTTGAATGAATAAAAATAAAGAAACAGTTCATGTACAGATTGATCAGAAGTTTCTAGAAGCTGCACGTGTTTTATTTCTTCTTCTTTTTTTTTAATATTTAATGTTCTGCAAATCGATATTGTGAGCGTTTTTATTAATCATCTTTTACTTTTATCTTTGAAAATAAAGAAAATCATTGGGTTAAAATAAAATTTTTTAAATTTTATTCTCCAAATCATTATCAATACATTCATACTATAATAACTGCACTTTTCGGAATTTTATTACTTTTAAAATGAACTGAAATTAAACGTAAATGTGTAATACAAACATATTGTATTTGATTATGAAATGTTATCTTTTATTCTCACATTTTATATTAAGTTTCAAAACATATTTCTACAAATAAAAGAATTTGCCAAATTGTGTTTTAGGTATAAGTATAAGTTAATATATAAGTTAGTAAGTTTTAAGTATAAGTTAAAATATGAAACTGTTACAAAGAATTTATTTTTAATATCTGAGCAAAATAGTTTGATAAGAACGTACATAAAATCAATCAAGTAAATTTATTAACATTGAATTTACTGAATTTATAATGCTGTTTTTTATCAAAATGTTCACATAGTTTATTAATACTTAGAATTTAAGATGCGTGAATAAGATTGACAATAATTGTTTTGAAATCGTTTGAAAATAGTTATTTTTTTTATTTTCTGCATAAAAAAGTTTCAAAAACATCTACGAAATCAAATATGATAGTTAAAAGCCGAACGATTTTAAAAATTTGAAAAAATGTCTTGATTAGATAAATAGTAAAGTGTATTAAGAAAAAATATTTTAATTTAGAGGTTTATCAAATGATTTGTTTAAAATTTTACTGTTCAAGAAATATAATGAATGAATTAAAAAATAATTAAAAATGAATTAAAAATAAGCTGTAATTCTACCGACTCTTTAAATATTGGGGTTCAGTAGGTAAAAAACATGAAAATTTAGTCACATTGTAAAGCATATAAAATATTTCAAAATGAATAAATTACGTATTCTCTTGTTCCGGAACAGCAAAATATATTGAAAAATTTTCATATCAAAGCTGAAAAAAAAAAATAAACATTACATTTTTAATTTATGAGCGTCTTCATGAGAAAATTATCAAAGATGAGAAGTTGAGAAATTGGGCTTTAAGATGAAAAATAGACTTCAACTTCTGCAATTGTAAATACTAAAATCAGTGTAACTTCCCAAAATATTTCAACAGTTTTCTAAAGAAAATTCTTAAAATATTAAATAAAAAAATCCAATTTTCACAAACAAAATTGAGTTTTTCACGTTGTCTCTTACCTTAAAATCAGTAATGCAGTGACTAAATTGGATAAATTGTTAGTATAATCTGCATAAATCAATAAAGAAATTCAAATATTTACATATTATAAAACTGACAATTTAAACATAGTCATATGAACTAAGCACTCGGTTTTATTTATATGAATGTATTAATTTACTCTTTTGCTTATTATAAGTTATCAGAAATTTTTCATAAATACTAAGTATATTTTCTTCGTTTGTAATAACTATTGTATTATCTAATTTTATTTTACTATAAAAAAAAACATAATAAATAATTCCACCGTACGTTCAATAAAAGCAGATGAAATATCTGCATATACAGTGGCTCAAACAACTGACAACACACCTTACTTTTACTTGATAAATCCGACTTTTAATATAAATAACACGTTGCCGAGAAGTGGAAACACGTTTTTATATTTACACATAACAGATAGTTTAATTTAAAGAAAAATTAAAGAACAATCAATAAAGACTTTCTAAATTCAAAAGTTACAGAAGCATTTTAAATAAACATCCGCAGAATTTTGCCTCAAAAAATTGAGAATACACCAATGAAATTTTTGCAATATCACGCATAGAAACAAAGTGTCACTATTAAATTGCATGTCTTTTGGCTCTTATAATTGTCTCTAAACGTCATGGTACCGATTCGACCAACTTTTGGTGGTATCTGATGATATTTTACCACATTCTTCTTGCAACACTGTGTTTTAATGTGTTTTGGTTCTAATTTTGAGTTTTTGGATCATTGTTTGGAATGTGGCCCACAGATATTCAATAGCATTAACGCCGGGTTACTGGGCTTGTGTGTGAAACTGCAGTTTACAATGAAAAAGTCACCACATTTTGACGTTATGTGCAATTATTTGAAAAGCTGAAAAATTAAATTTTCATCTAAACCTAAATTTTTAGCACTTTAATTTAGATTGCTGAGATCATATAGTTCATCGAACTTCCGGCAGAAATTTCTCAAATTATTGAAAGAAGTGTAAGTGCTGAAATTGTGCGAAATGTTGTTAGACAAGATGAATATGAAAGTCGAACAGTTATATAGAAACCGTTCATCAGCTTCCAAATTCAGAAAATTGTTTGACTTTGGAAAAACTCATCAATTGAAGGCCAATAACTTTGGAAGAAAGTTACATTTAGTGATGAAAGAAAACTCAGCATTTTTTACAGTGACAATCGCCGCACCGTACGGAGAAAACCCAATATTGCTTTGGTTAAAAAAAATGTACATCCTGCACTCAAACATAGTGGTGATTCCGATGTGATTTAGGATTGATAGATTCATCCGGGTTAGGAAATTTAGTTCTTATAGATGACATTATAAGCCATAAGGTTTACTTGGATATACTTAGCAGCAATACAAAGGAAAGTGCTAAAAATTTAGGTTTAGATGAAAATTTCATTTTTCAGCAGGGCAACGACCCCAAAAGAGCTACACATAACGTCAAAATGTGGTGTATTTTTCTTCATAAACAGCTCCTTCACACACCACCACAGTATCCCGGCATCAATGCTATTGAATATCTGTGGTCCACACTCGAAACAATGGTCCAAAAACACAAAATTAGAAACAAAACCCATTTAAAACAAGTGTTACAAAAAGAATGGGGTAAAATATCTTCAGATACCACCAAAATTTCGTCGAATCGGTACCATGACGTTTAGAGACAATTATAAGAGCCAAAAGACATGCAGTTTAATAGTGACACTTTGTTTCTATGCGTGATATTGCAAAAATTTCACTGGTGCATTCTCAATTTTTTGAGGCAAAATTCTGCGGATGTTTATTTAAAATGCTTCTGTAACTTTTCAATTTAGAAATTCATCGTTGATTGTTCTTTATTTTTACACTAAATTAAACCATTTGTTATGGGTAAAAGTAAAAACATGTTTGCACTTCTCTGTAATGTGTTATTTATATTGAAAGTTGCATTTATCAAGTAAAAGTAAGGTGTACTCTCAATTGTTTGAGCCACTGCATAAAAGGCTTATGTACGCAGGACGGAAATAGCTCGTATTACATACTGTCGAATGATAGTAGCCAAATAGAAACAAATCATTACGAATGTTTTTATAGCGGCACTCAGCATTTCGCTGATTAATGACGCTGAAAGATATAACTAGAAATGTATTTGGATTAAAAATTCTTTTCACTCAGCGGGTGAAACTGCGTATTATCGAATGGCAACAGTTAAGGTAAAAAATCACTGTACGAACGTTTCAGACCGTTTCATTGAACTTCTATACACCTAAACTTGATCCAACGCTTCTCTAATTAGTGAAGCTGCAAAATATTGTTAGAATTTTTCGGGATATGGCTCACCAAAAAAATTATTCACTCAGAAGAAAGTAGGTGTAAAGGAAATAAGAGCCAAGTGAAGTATAACTCATCGAGAAATTAGGTTTAAGCATTGCCAGATAAATATCGTTACAATCTACCTATGGGTATTAAAAAAACATATGAGCCGTTTATTTTGAAAGTGGGGCAAGTCCATTTTTGAAAAAAATGGAGATAATGTCAGTTATAGATAAAACTTGTTGTGATCTTTTTATGAGTAAAGAATTTATAATAAAAAAATATTTAGATTCTAGTATTTTGGAGATGGAAGTTTTAGCTCTTCACAGCATCGAAAATCTGTTTATTTTGAAAGTGGTGCAAGTCCATCTGAAATTGCCGTAATATATTTGACCGAATATATTACGGCATAATTTAGCTCCGGTTACTCTATGGTGAAGGAAATGTGGCCGTTCGACATCATAACAAAAATCTAGGGTGTTTCTATTTATCTATTTTTGAAATTGAAAATCGCTGGTTGTACAGTATTTTATAAATAATAAAAAGTATATCTTAATTTTGTGTGTCGATAATAATGTTTACTTCCATCACCGATTATTCAGTCCAGTGACAACGAAATAAATATCATTGATCACAAATTTTTATTGTCAGGACATTCATTTCTACCGAACGATCATGATTTTGGCGTGGAACTATCCAGTAATTTTTCAATCCAGAAACCAGTTCTTTGCATATTCCCCAGGATTACTATAAAGTAATACATTTATTATGTCGAAAACATAATAAATTTTTAGTACATTAAATTAAATATGGAAATTTTTTTCAACTCAACCTCTGGAAAAGCGGTTTTAAAAAGAAAGAAAAATACCGATGGAGAAACCGTGAATTGATTAACTATATGCTGGATCAGATTTACAAGGGATGCACCATACAAAATGTTCAACAAAACTCGATAGAACGAGATTTTGAATTTAAAATTATAGATTTGTTAACACAACGAGAAAGATAAATAATTCCAAGTAATTTCTGAAATATAAAATTATCTTTTATGTAAGAAAAAAAGGAGATTTATTGCATCTGAAAAATACAAGGATATGATGGATTTATTACCATATATAACTCCCGTTCATCACGGACATTTTAAAATGTTAAATCTTGAATAAAATTCAAATTGATTATACCTACGTATAATTTGAAATAGATAATTTCATTGAAATTCTTAATAAAACTGAATGGTTTGTTGTTATGTTATATTTTCTACTAGAATATTCTTGGTTTTGTTTCCCTTTTTATCAAATAAATAAATATTTATAAAAATTTGAATAGTATTTTGTTTTTATTCTTAAAAATAGGCTGATGCAACTGAAATATTATTTCCCAATTAAATGAATGATTGCAATAATTCTCTAATTTTGAAAGTGAGGCAAGTTCATTTAGTTATAATGGAACTCTCATTTTTTTTTTTTTTAGTCAGCACTGTAAACACTATTGGATTATAAACTTACATTATCTGGTATCACAAAATACAAAAAATATATCTATTAATATTACCAATATTCTTAAATTTATTGAAACGCAAAAATTTAAATATCTCGCAATTTCAAAAAATGGACTTGCCCCATTTTCAAAATAAACGGCTCAATTTTGAAAGTGAGGCAAGTCAATATAGTTATAATGGAACTCTTATTTTTTTAGTCAGCACCGTAAAGAAAAATATCAGCACCGTAAAACTGCTAAAATAGTATAAGTTATATATCAATCAAAATTTTAAACTTGAAACCATTTTTCTCATGTAGCACTTAAAAGCAATTTATATTAAATAATTGAAATTTTTAAAAAAAAATTTTTTTTTAAATTTTAAAACTTTTTTTATTAATAAATTGAAATTTTTATCGATTTTTTTTATCATGACAAATCAGTTTGTTGCTAAATGATACTAGTCTTTAATGCTTGTCGATATTTAATTAAGAGTTGATTATTTTTATTCTACCATATATGCTTTTTAAATTCTTTATAAAAAATTTACTTTCATTGCATTAAAAATTTATTTCTGAAGCCAAGACATGCAGTTGTAGCAAAAGTTTCTCCATTAGAGAGGCCGCAAAAGAGGCATTGAAATTTCAAAATCTAGATATGATTTCGAATAAAGAACGCTTTTGATTACATAAGAATAATTCTGTTCGACTCTAATTGGTTATAAACATGCAACCTTATCTATTAACCTCTGTTTCATCGGTTTCAGTTGTCACTGCATTTTTGCGTTATTGCGTCTACTCACATGCGAAAGCATAGACCGATAGACTTTCACCCATTTGACAGATTTGGTTCAAAAATTGATAAGTATCTATATTTTAGAAAATGAAACCTGCATACTCAAATTTTATCAATTCTAGCTGTTTGCGTTCTATAATTGACTTGTACTGTAAGGACCAGCCAGAGCGACAAACTTCCTTTGAATGGATTTCATTCAAAATTTGATAGAAGCCTACAATGTTTGGGCGTAATTCAGCATACTAAATTTCAGCAGTCTAGCTTAAAACGTTTTTGTGTTATCGTGTTCACAGATTTACAGACAGACGTAATGCCCAACTATATGTTTTTCAGACTCATGGAGAAATGAAACGTGGAGCGCTTATAGTTTGTTATAAAACTAGCTATTGATTACCGCGACTTCGTTCAAGTGGAAATTTTGATGTATATGTATAACAACTGACCGAGTCATCTTGCGCTTCAATCAATACTTAAGATCCGTCAATGATTCGGCCATTGTGAGTCCAGCCTATTCACGATATCTTCTGATAAAGCGTCCCACAGCTGGAGGGGGTTTGATAGTCCGCAAATGCTCAATAAAATTGCAAACCGGTCATTGTGAGCAAAACGACAACGCCGCCCATCACCACCTGGTTGCCGCGGATGTCTGCGGTTTAACGTCTCTAATGCATGGTTGTGCGACATTTTGCATTCGTCCCGTAATATTAACTTGTACTGCTGCAAAAGGACTCCTCGGCCGCTGCTTTTGGTGATATCGCATGTTGGGGTATCTTTGCTTGCAGGATTAAGCGGCAGTTTGAATACGGAATGTGCCGTCCTGCCGCCGTTAAGAAAAGTTGCAGCGATGCCCGAGGAAGCTACAGCCGTAGCGATATTGCGGTCGTTGCGGAGTTGGGCTAGCACAAGATTAAAATCAAGTCCGTATTTATCGATTATGATAGTTACAACAGTATACTACACATAATTTTTAAATTTTTAATTAAAATGAAAATACAACTGTCAACAATAAGAACAAACTGCGAATGCGGGAATTTTCAACGCCAATTGGAGTAACGTAAATGCGTGAATTTTCGACGCCAGTTCAGGTAACGCAATGCAGATTAGAAATTTTTACAGTAGCAGTCAAAAGTATTCGTACACCGAATTTTTAAGTGGTCATCGCTTTATAGCATTTTATTTATTATACTATGCCATCAAACACAGATACCAGGCCTTGTATTCTTTATTTTTGGGCAATTTCCTGGAAAAAAGTTTTCTTGGAAAACAATTACAGAAAAAAAAAATATAAAAAATAGAAATTAATTATCAAAACTTTTGTTTCAAAAGTATTCGTACACTTAAGAAATGTCCCTAAAATTATATAATTTATCACATTTTAATACTTAGAAGGATACCCCTTCGCCTTAATTATTGCTTTCATTCGACTTGGCATTGAATCTACTAACTTCTTTGTGATATCTGGTGTAATTGATGCCTATTCTTCCAATGTGGCGGTTTTCAGCTGATTTTTATTTTTTATTTGTCGATTTTTGATTTTGTTGTCTAAAATACTTCACAAATGTTCAATAGGATTCATGTCTGGTGATTGTGGAGGTGTGTTGAGTTTTTCGGGAGTGTTATATAATACCCAGAGCTTAGCATTATGAGCTGTATGCTTAGGGTCGTTGTCTTGTTGAAATATGTAGTTAGTTTGAAGACCCATTTGTGAAGCGCTAGAATTCAAATTACTTTTTAGAATGTTAATGTACTTTTTGTGATCCATAACTCCATCAATGATGTGCAATTTACCCACTCCATGTGCGCTCATACACCCCCAAACTAGAATGTTACCACCGCCATGCTTTACTGTCGCACTCAAATGTTTTGGTTGTAGCTCTGCATTTTTTTTACGCCACACTATTTGTCTGCCATCAGATCCAAACACGTTAAACTTGCTCTCATCCGAGAATATTACCCTGTTCCAGAAATCAGGATTTTTTATTAACATGTTGTTTGGCGAAAAACACACGTTTCTTTCTATTAACTTCCGACGCAAAAAACTTTTTTCGAGATATTCGACCATGGAATCCTGATTCGTTAAAAGTGCGGCCTATAGTACTTACCGAGATCGAAAATCCCTGTTTGAGGAGTTCTGCTTTAACTGCCGGGGCACTCAATTTTGGATTTTTCTTAATCAGTCTTACGAGTAAACGTCTGTGCTTACTGCTGAGTATTTCTGGGCGTTCACTTCGTAGAATATTTTCAATAGTATTGCGTTGGCAATGCCGATCTATAACACTCTGCACTGTAGAACGTGGTCTTCCAATAGCAAGTGATATCTTTCTTAAAGAGTTACAGTTATTATGTAGTTTCATTATCAGTTTCTTTCAGCAAGAGAAGTTTCTTTTCCCTTCCGAGCCATCTCAACTTAAAGCTGTATGATTAACAACAAAAAATGCGAGTTTTAAAGCTAGTAAACATAAGAATGAAACAGATAAAAAAGTAAGAATAAAATAACATCTCGCCAAATATATTCCCACAAACGATATTTGGCGCACAAATTGTCTTAATTTTATTATTTTACAATTTGAAATGTGGATGTACGAATACTTTTGAAGCACGAGGTTTAGTGGTGAGATTCAAATTCTCACTCTACCGAGAAGCTCTTTATGACCAAATTAAAAAAATTTCTCTTAAAAATTAAAATCATTCATGCAACAACTTGAAAGACATTAAGATTTTTTGAAAATTTCTGATAATTTTTTCGCAATTTCAATTTTTATTCACTTTTGAAGTTAGTAATTTAAGTGTACGAATACTTTTGACTGCCACTGTAATTTCCTTTATTCTGTTTTATTTTAATTTAAAAGTTCTTCAAAATGAATCCTAAAGAATGACTCATTAACAATGTTTAATTTTAAATGCATCAAATACTAAGAAAATAAACAGAATCGTTTGAAATAATGGGTGGAAAATTTTTAAGCCTAACCTCAATAGCGTGGGGAAAAAAACTCTGAAGCCTGACTCACTTGGCGGCGGAGAAATGAAAAGATATTTCGCGGGAAAGTTAGTTTTTAATTAATAAAAATTTAACCGGAATAAATAGTAGCTTATGTCCAGACTATAATCTATCTTTGTGCTAAATTTCATCCCATTCCGTTCTGATGTGATTGACTAACAATGTATCGCCTATGTATACTACAAATGTATCGCCTATGCATACTACAGCTCTTGTTGTTTGCACATGCGCAGTTTGAGATTTTAGCGCATGCGCGGAATAATTAAAATAGCAATTATAAAACTTTTAATTTTTTATTTTGATATGACTTTAATGTACTAAAACCTTCCCCAATAAATGCCCTACAAAATGGTGCAAATATCTGCAAAATGAATTAAGTATTTCTAGAGTTTTTAGGGTTTCAATATAAAGACGCTTTCAGGAGACTTCATTTTATGCTATGTATAGATTATAGCTATTTATTTCTGAAATTACAGACAGATCGATACTCAACCCGTTGTGGCATTTGACTCAAATTTTGATAGGTTTCTACAGTATAAATGCTCAATCTGTGAATCTTATCTGTCCAGCACTCTTCGTTTTGTAGATATCGAGTTGACTTAAACTGAAAAATATTTTACTCCAGGTTTGATAGAAATCTGAAAATTTAGTAAAAAGATCATATACCAAATTTCAACTGTCTAGCTTGAATCGTTTTTGAGTTATACTTGTAATAGACTGACAGACAGGCATTGTGGCCACAAATGGGTTTTCCGGACTCAAGGTGGTCTGAAACACGGGGGAAAAAAAGGAAAGTAATTTATGCGTCGCCCTGATACATCTGAGGATATAAGTAAGAGCTATATCCTGTCAGTATAAAATTTAAGCAATATTTGATTTTATTTGATCGAGTTCGAGTGCACTTCTTTTGTTAATTAAATGAAAGCTCAAAATTTAATTAGATTGAAAATAACACAAAACGGACAGGAATGGTCTCCAACAAACTTTCTCTCATACTTGGTAATAAACATACTTTAGGATTATTAACAGAATGTCAATGACGAGCAATAATTACGAAAGATGCTATTAGATTTTTTTTTCTGATTAAGAACAATACAGAAAAAATGATTTTTTTTGCTCAGTTTGGAAAATTAGCTTGATATATAATTGCGACAAAATTTCAAAAGGTATATTAAAAGCACACTTTAAACAGAAATCAACTGATTATGGAAAAATAAATTGTCTCCATACTTTCATTTTCAATAATGAAAGAAAAATCCTGAATAAAATATTTATAGCAACAAAGAAAATTATTTGACTTTCTTTTAAATAGTGATTTTTATTTCTTAAGTAAATTTTTTTTAATTAATTAAATTTAGATGTAACTCTGAGTAAATATTTTTTCATTTGAGCATTTTAAAGATAATCTTTTGAATGTTCAGATGATGTAAATACTATTTTGGAGCGATATCAGTTTCGAAAGCTATGACGAAAAATTTAAAAATTTCTCTAAATTTTTAGTTATAAATATTAATTAAAATTTAATAAAATTTGAAAATAAAGTTATATTTGCATATTTTAAGGTGCATTTTTCTTCTTTCTTCCAAGATATTTCTGAAAGAAATGATTTAGCCCTAACTTTGACGGTCTACTCAATAGAACACCAACGCACACTTCTCTGATCTTCTTTGCTTCTTTCTTTTACTTTTTTTCCTTTTTTCTTTTTCAAAAAGCGCTTCGTTTGCATTAGCAAAAATTATCGAATTTTTAATAAATGGGGAGAAATTTTACATAATTTGTTCAAACAAACAAACAAAATTAAAATCTTTCTTTAAAAAAATTAAAAATTATTTTTTAAAAATTTAAAATCTTTCAATAAAAAAAAAATTAAAACTTTCTTGAAAAAAAAATCTTTTTAAAAAATTTTTTAAAACAAAACTAACAGGAATGGTCTCCAAGAAACTTTCTCTCATACTTTGTAAAAAAACATACTTTTGGATTAGAAACCGACTGCATTGACGGACAATTGTTACGAAAGGTCCTTTTAAACCGCAATAATTTGCATTTTTTTTCTTCGATTAATAGCAATACAGAAAAAACATGATCTTCTTTGCTTAGTTACAAAAATTTGCTTGAGATACAATGCGACGGAATTTCAAAAGGTATAGTAAAAGCACACTTTAAACAGAAATCTGCTCATTATTGAAAAATAAACTGCCTTCATACTTTTATTTTTAATAATGAAAGAAAAATTAAATATAAAATATTCATAACAAGGATGAAAATGATTTGAGTTTCTTTTAAACTGTGATTTTTTGTTAAATAAATATTTTTTTCAATTAATTTCATTTAGATGTAAATTTGAGTTAAAGATATTTTTTTTTAATGTTCAGATGATGTAAATATCACTTTGAAGCGATATCAGTTTCGAAATCTAAGAGGGAATACTTCCAAATTTCACTAAATTTTTAATTAAAATTTAACAAAATTGGAAAAAAAGGTCATATTTGCATATTTTCACGTGCAATTTTTTTTCCCTTCCAAGATATATCTGAATCAAATGTGGTAGCTTTAACTTGAACCTCTAAGGAACACCGGCGCACACATTCTCTAGTTTTCTTTGCTTCTTCTTTCTTCCTTTTTTTTCTTTTTCTTTTCAATTAGCACTGTTTTCAATGTGTTCAAAAAAAAAAAATTAAAACCTCTCTTTCAAAAATATTTATTCTAAAAAATTAAAATATTTCTTTCAAAAAATTTAAAATCTTTCTGTAATAAGGAATTAAAAATCTTTCTTCATATTATCTGTTCCGAAATCAATACCTAACGCCATCTTGAATTTTTGCGAGTCACCACCAGTTGCGGGATTTAAATGGCGGCATTAAATCAACAAATTATCCGTCTTCCTCCTTTAGCAGATCGATACAGCTCCTACGCTCTTCAAACAGGTGGGCGATTTTTCCCACAATGCCCCGCGCAGATCCACCCCACCCCCCTCACTGTTTATTTTTAGAGAAGCGTCCCCTCAAATGATCGATCCGTTTTGCAGCACAGATGGCACGTGTGGCTAAAGCTTGCATAAACACTTTGGAAACATTTTGCTACAAGAAAAGCATCTGACTTTACGGACTAATTGCCTTTAATATTAATTGCAAGTTGCATTCTATGCACAATGCACTTAAGTAGTGTTATTAATTGAAAAAAGTTCCAAAGTGAGATAATAGATCAATATCGGTAGCTAGATTTCTATATTTGCGGTTTCCTATTCTAGGATTATCCAGAAGATTTTGCTACTAGTGCCATCTGTTGACAGTAGATGGAACTATAAACGCAAGCTTTGATGAAAATATAATAAAAAGAAATAATTATTTCTAATTTAGACTTTTCTTTTAAAACATTTCACGTGGTCTTAATAGCGCTTTTTAAAAAATAAAAATATGATTTGTGAAAGCAATTTTTTAGAACAAATAAGAAAAAAATTCAAAAATATTTGTTATATGGAGATAAAAAATGAAGCTGATGTAATCCTGGCTAAAACAAAATTTCCTCTAAAATATATTTTTAAAAAAAACTGCTTTTGATTCTTTTATTCATAAAAAAGGGTTCAAACACATTTTTTTTATATGCATTCAATTCAAATTATTACTGGCTGCATCAAAATCTAAAAGCTGCGCAATGGGTTAACTTTCATCTATCATCATCAGCGCCGGAGCAAAACAGATCGATCGTCTTCAAATAGCATCAAACGGGAGCGTTTCATCCATCGGTTCAGATGCGCTTGCTGTCCTATTCGATTTTTACAATTTATAACGGTTTAATTTTTGCTGGCAATTGTTAAATAGTTTCACAATACCAATTGATTTCTGGCTAGAGTGAAAAAACAGTGGCTTGCATTCTGAATCTACAAAGAACCGACCTTGAAAGCGAAATGGAATCTCCATAATGCTGGAGAGGTAAGTTGTTTACGTCGTTCATTGATTGACCTGTTGACAGAAAGCGAATAATGAGCGATTGAATGATCTTTAGGAAACGTTTATTTTTATATTTATTCTTACCAATGATAATCTAACTGTATTCCTTAATAAACAATTAGTGAGTTTCCGCCTGTTTGGTGGAGATTAGGAAAAAGAAATTGCGCTACAATTTTTAGTTTTATGGAAACTTGGCATGTTTTCCTGTTTTTTCGACTCTTTGAGGTCAATTAGATCTCGAAATTTTTTCAAATATTTTGAACTCTCATTGAATATACAAAGACCATATATTAAAATTTATTCAAAATGCAATTAAGTATCTTTCAAATTTTTGAATACAATTTAAAATTTTTCTAATTAATAACATTTTGTTAGTTTTATATATATATATATATATATTTTTTGTCATTTTAAATATCTATGCACATATTGCTTCAGAATTTAAAAAAATGTTCGATCGTATCATTAAATAGTATTTAAAATCTGTGAAATGTTGTTGTCATTTTTTTATTTTCCTATATAAAATGGCTTTTAAATTGTAATTCTGTTTTTTTAATACGTTGTATACCAAAATCTACTATCTTAAAATATAAAATTTTTCGATTTCAATTCATCAAAATTTGGCATTTAAGATTGTTTATGTATTAAAAAGAATAAAAAATATTTTTTTTGAGAAAAAGGGCCGGGTATTGTGTTGCCTAAAAACCCTTACGAGGCGAAATCCGACCTCGCATTTGTCGGTTTTAAGAAAAAATTAAAAATAATTTTTCTCAGCTTCAAACTGTTTAGATGCTTCAGCCTATTAAAGCTTTTCAGAATATTTTTTTAATTTCGAATTTTTACATCCAGAAAATGCAATATTTTATAAAAAGAAAGGGAGATGATTGGCTTCTTTCTTGCCAATCATCTTCTATCGTGCGTTTTTAAAGAATAATGATATGACAACTTTCATGATTGATTTTGTTGATTGGAGAGCACTTTTTATGTATTTAAATATTAGCGTCTAAAGAATATTTTATTAAATTTGATTCACAAGGCAAAGGATATACATAAAAATTTATTATTCTTAATTCGTCAGAACATTTATTGACACAAATTACTTAAAATATAATTATTTATTTCATTTAGACCATTCTGTTAGGTTTACTAAAGGTTTACAAATTAGCTGTTGGGCCTTGATTAGAGTAGATGTATATATTAAACCGTATTTGCCTTAAATAAAACTGTTTTATTGAATTAGTTATATAGGTACTATAAAGTATCATAGCAAACTTTTCCTTGCCTTTACTCTTTAGAAAATATCATATTGTTATATTTATTTCATTTCACGCAGACACGTGCTGAAAATTGCAATTTTATATATTTAATATATTTAATTTTCAGTAGTATTTAACTTATTTTTTAATTTGAGCTTTTGTTAATGCGATGGCAACGCGTTGATAAAAACTAATGTTTTCCCATTGGCTCGTAAGGTGTACGTGCAGCTTATATTTTATTTTTATTTTGTGCAAACTAAATTGTTGAAAAATGTAATTAAAACAATTTTAAGGACTTCTCTAAACTTGAAATTTAATTTCTTGGTTAAAACATTAGCATTATTGCATAGATTATTATTTGGACTTCAATATGATGTGAAAATTAATTTGGTGCTGTAATATTTTTGGACGTTATCGCGAAAAAATGCCGAAATTTCTCTTAATATTGTTCTTGTAATTGTTCTCTTAATATTTCTTTTAATATTGTTCTTAACACTCAGAAAAGCAAATGGAACGAATAAAAAGTGAAATGAATTAGAATCAAATTTTGGATCTACAGAATAGTATTTGCCTCGTATGATAAAAAGTTTTGTCTCTTTATTCCTAAAACCTCTTGTATAGTTAGCCCTTCTACTTGTTTCTTCTTTCTCTTACTTGAAGTACAGAAAAAATATTGTAATCATAAAAATATTCGAACTCAAGATTTTCGATTCATTTTCACCTTTTAAACAACACCTGAGCACGAAAAAGAAGTTTTTGGCATTATGTCTGTGACATAACTCATTTCTCTAACTCATCGTAAAATTCAGTTTTTATTTTTACTATCAAAACATTTAAATGATGCAAATGAAAATATTTTATTTGACGTCAGTCAATAAATGTTCTTATGAAAAAATTATGAAGTTTAAATTTTACACAGTCCTTTTGTCCTAAGGAGTCATATTCTGCGAAATACTCTTGACACTTCAACTCTTAACTCAAGTTCAATAAATAAACTTTCTATCTTCTGCGATAATAAACTTTCTATCTTTTTTGAATCTGAAAATTGAATGTAGAGTCACTCAGCATTGAAGTTGTATATGCAATGCAGAATAATTTTTGTAATTTATGCAATATCTTAAAGAATTACTCAACAAGAATATCTCTAATTTATAATAAAATTCAGTTTTTATTTTTACTTTCAAAACATTTAAATGATGCAAATGAAAATATTTTATTTGACGTCAGTCAATAAATGTTCTTATGAAAAAATTATGAAGTTTAAATTTTACACAGTCCTTTTGTCCTAAGGAGTCATATTCTGCGAAATACTCTTGACACTTCAACTCTTAACTCAAGTTCAATAAATAAACTTTCTATCTTCTGCGATAATAAACTTTCTATCTTTTTTGAATCTGAAAATTGAATGTAGAGTCACTCAGCATTGAAGTTGTATATGCAATGCAGAATAATTTTTGTAATTTATGCAATATCTTAAAGAATTACTCAACAAGAATATCTCTAATTTATAATAAAATTCAGTTTTTATTTTTACTTTCAAAACATTTAAATGATGCAAATGAAAATATTTTATTTGACGTCAGTCAATAAATGTTCTTATGAAAAAATTATGAAGTTTAAATTTTACACAGTCCTTTTGTCCTAAGGAGTCATATTCTGCGAAATACTCTTGACACTTCAACTCTTAACTCAAGTTCAATAAATAAACTTTCTATCTTCTGCGATAATAAACTTTCTATCTTTTTTGAATCTGAAAATTGAATGTAGAGTCACTCAGCATTGAAGTTGTATATGCAATGCAGAATAATTTTTGTAATTTATGCAATATCTTAAAGAATTACTCAACAAGAATATCTCTAATTTATAATAAAATTCAGTTTTTATTTTTACTTTCAAAACATTTAAATGATGCAAATGAAAATATTTTATTTGACGTCAGTCAATAAATGTTCTTATGAAAAAATTATGAAGTTTAAATTTTACACAGTCCTTTTGTCCTAAGGAGTCATATTCTGCGAAATACTCTTGACACTTCAACTCTTAACTCAAGTTCAATAAATAAACTTTCTATCTTCTGCGATAATAAACTTTCTATCTTTTTTGAATCTGAAAATTGAATGTAGAGTCACTCAGCATTGAAGTTGTATATGCAATGCAGAATAATTTTTGTGATTTATGCAATATCTTAAAGAATTACTCAACAAGAATATCTCTAATTTATAATAAAATTCAGTTTTTATTTTTACTTTCAAAACATTTAAATGATGCAAATGAAAATATTTTATTTGACGTCAGTCAATAAATGTTCTTATGAAAAAATTATGAAGTTTAAATTTTACACAGTCCTTTTGTCCTAAGGAGTCATATTCTGCGAAATACTCTTGACACTTCAACTCTTAACTCAAGTTCAATAAATAAACTTTCTATCTTCTGCGATAATAAACTTTCTATCTTTTTTGAATCTGAAAATTGAATGTAGAGTCACTCAGCATTGAAGTTGTATATGCAATGCAGAATAATTTTTGTAATTTATGCAATATCTTAAAGAATTACTCAACAAGAATATCTCTAATTTATAATAAAATTCAGTTTTTATTTTTACTTTCAAAACATTTACATGATAAAATAGCTATTGAATGTTTTTACATGAATGGATTATTTATTCCATAGATCAGGAACTGCAAAACATATTGAAAAATTAGGATATTAAATTTAAATAAAAAAAATTGTGCATTAGATTTAAATTTATGAGTTTTTTCATATAAAAATTCTACCAAAGATTACAATTTGTGAAAATAGCATTTAAAAATGTAAAATAGCATTACAACTTATGTAATTGCAAAAAGAAAATTCAGTGTATTAAAAAAAACCTGGAAATAAAATTCAAACAATGTAATAAAGAAAACTGTTTAATTATTAATCAGTGAAAAAGTACGTTAAATAATTTTTAATAAAAAATAAAGATAAAAAGATAAATAAATTTATTGATAAAAAATCAAATTTGTATAAAAAATTAAGTTAAAGAAATCACATTTTCCCCATAATAAACGTTTTAACATAGTTTAAATTTATCTTAAGTATTAGGAAAAAAAAATTTTGAAATGAAATGAGTTATTCCTTTTGTTTAAATGAGTTATTCTTTTTTTGAAAATAAGTTATTTAATTATAGAAATTACTTATAATTGATGATTTTTTTTATCTTCCCCAAAATGAAATATTTAATGTTGTCAAAATTTGTACCTGTCTAATGGGAATATGCCAAGATGAGAAAATCATTTATAGTTTGAAATTTGCTTTTTATGAATTTCTGACAAAAATCACTTAAAAAAAAGTACTAAATAAAATGACAGAGAAAATAAAACTAGCGTAGATGCAACAGATAGTACACAAGCCAACAAATAATTGGGAAAATTATGCTAGCTTCAGTAAATTTTAGAGTTAAAACTGTCTTCGTTTGGCGTCTGGCTTTTTGCCTTACCGCGACTTCATTGAAAAATATTCCATCCATTTATCTGTTTGGCGATATTTTCGCTCATATGGCCACACAATAAAATGCCTATGTTTTTTTTTTTTTTTTTTTTTTTTTTTTACTTTTACGTGGATTCTGAATTCTGGATAAATTTTTGAAGGGGGAAAAGAAAAACTAATTCCTGATATATACACAGATCGGCTTATGTTTGGAATTTGTCGCCAATTAGTTCGCCAGAAATACTAATTATGTTCGTTTTCAGATAAATTGTTTAGATATAATTTCATTTCCAAGATTCCGCCAAACTGCTTGACATTAAAACCATTTATTTTAATTGGCTTCCCTACTCTTTATTTTATGTACATGAATTTTTATAAAGTGTGTCAGGTGCCTCTTTTCCTCAGAGCTCAGTGTCAGATGCGTCTTATAAACTGCACCTGTCACAGCCCTCATAGACGATGTATTGATAACTAATCAATGAGGAAACGTAGTTCGAGATCTTCTTGTAAGTTACAGTTTCTTTTTACTCTCTTAAAGATAGTTACAAATAACTTTTGCTATATTTTTAACAACAATTCTTCTTGCTAGTTAATGTTGATTCCTGGAGGGCTCAGTGTAAAATCTTAAAATGCCGGAGGCGTCCAAATTCGAAACCTGAGTCCTCTAAAGAGTTGTAGTATATGAATGTCTAAATTTGATGCCGTGGGCCAAACGTCCGCCATTTCATGTGGTGTGGAAGTGTTTTAGAAGGAAATGCCAATTCTGGGGTCGTATTCGTCATCTGATCTGGGTTTAAAATTACAAAATCTGACCCAAAATAAAAGTGTTGGTTTCAAACGAGATATTAATGAATCTAAATTAAATTAATATTGATTGCTGCTATTCAAGGATTTTTTTCATAAAAAAAATTCTTTGCCAAAATATCGATAATCTTGTATATTCTTTCTTTACAGATAGCGGCATCGAAGCGAACTGACAGCAGAAATGGAAGGGAAATTTAAGGAATCCCCTTACGTCGAAATGTGCCATATACAGCGTCCCAAAAAAATGGAAGATCAGAAAAATCTGGGGAAGAAACCTAATAAGAAAGTTATTGACATGGGACATAACTGTCACCTAATTATAGAAATGCCTGATCTGCCAGAAAGTGTAATAGCAAAGGGATTTGATCTCAACAGCCTGCACTTGATGTCGCTTCAAGGGCTTGCTATGAGGAGATTGGCTGTACAGTTGTGCTGTCACCGTAAGATGCTTGCGTATGCTGTGCAAACCGATTCAGCTGCGCGACGTCAAAAGGAACACGAAACAAAGATGTATGATTTATTGAAAGGTCTTCTACCTGAAGTTCCGCTTGCGCAAGCGATGAAACACGAGTTATTCAGTGTAATGAAGTCGGTTTCCAGAGAAATAATAAAATGGTTGGACATCCATGAAAATTATTTAGGTCCGTGTAACTTAAACGATTTGGAGCATTTGAAACACCTGTGCTGGACTAGCTTGGGGTGTGTGGATTATCGGGAAACAGCCGCAGCACTCATTCGCCACGAAAAGCTGGGCGTGGCACAACGTTACAAGCTGGCTTGTCTGTACTGCTTAGAAGAGGACATCAGAGAGCTTTGGCGAAAGATGCCCGAAAGAAGCAAAAAGTCCTATTATGATGCCAAATCACCGAATCTCAAGCAGCCAGGTTTAGTCCTTATTTGGACTTTCATCTTAAAAGGAAAAGAAAAAAAATTGCTTAAATTCCTTGAAGAAAACGGAAATTTCTACCCCTCCATTGACCACCTAGGGTTCGAATGTGCTGCAATCCGCGGTTACAGAACAGCTGCTCAGTATTTTTATGAAATGTTAAAGTCCGAAGAAAAAGAAGAATTATTGATGAAAACCGCCATGTCTGTAGCAATGCAACGTTCAAATGATTATTTTTTTTACATGGAGGAACGCCAACAACTTGGCGACGTTTTGTTCTATTTGATGTCCGTGATGCAGCCGTATGAGCAGAAGATCTTGCTTTGGCACCACCCTTGCGAGACCTTGAAGTGCGCTCTGGATTGGCCCAGGCAAGATGCCTTTATCGAGCTTGCAAAATCCGTATATCCTTTCCTTTCGTTACGCACTTACATCCGGGTGATTTTCAATCTGTCCCGAAACAGTTCTTGGGGATATAATCATTCGAAACTATTTCAAGAATTTTTCATGCTCGAGCCCTTTGATTTCAGTTTGGCACTGATAGTCTACAACGACATTTTGCGAGATTTTATTCGAAGTGACGACATAGAAACTGTCAAATTTCTTTTCAGGCATCTGGATGCTCAGGGAAAAGATGAACCTGTTTTGGGTTCTATAGGGAGTTTCATTAACTACGAACTAATGAAGGAGGGTAAGTGGGATTTGATGAATCTTTTCATCGAAGAGGTCAAGATATCCGAATCAAACAGACGGAGAAATGTGAAATTTTTCAGTGAAAGTCGTGGATTACATCTGGAGATGGAAGAAATGCAGCGTCTCATACTTCTCCGTAACCTTGGGACTCGAGAAGATGTCCAGAATAACACTGATCTTGAAATTCAAGAAGAAGAAAGAGAAGAGCCGAAGGCTGTGAGGAAACTATTAATTCCTCTGAAAGCAGCATACGATAAGTGTATTAATATTCTTTTCCGATAAGTTCCATGCATTCGTGTTTTGTAAATTGTATCATGGTTCTGTGACATCCCAACGCAAATTCTTTTCTTTTTAATACGATGATTTTTAAAATTGCCTTCATGTGAACCCTAAAATTTTATTCGTAGAAATATTTAAACTTTACCGGAATGCTTGTTTTAAATTTATCTACAGGAATCAAGTTCTATTAACGTTTTATTTGTTCTTTCCAAGTGTTCTTGCATAAAGCATTACCAAATGTGTGTCTACATATTTGATGCTTGATGAATGTTCGTGTATAGATGTTTACTAATCTTCGTATGGATTATCTTGAAACTGTTGGTGTTAAGACTGTCAGAGAAATTTTATGTGTAATAAAATTTTTCAACATGCAAATTGTATCATAGTTGTGTGACATCGCACAGCAACTACATTACTTTGTAATGCAGCGATTTTTAAAACTGTTTTCGTTTGAAAACTAAAACTTTTTTCTAATTTTTTTTATGCAGAAAGTTGAATTTGAATTTATCTCTAAAAATCAAGTTCTTTTCACATTTTATTTGTTCTTTCCAAGTGTTCTTGCATAAAGCATTACCAAATGTGTGTCTACATATTTCATGCTTGATGAATGTTCGTGTATAGATGTTTACTAATCTTCGTATGGATTATCTTGAAACTGTTGGTGTTAAGACTGTCAGAGAAATTTTATGTGTAATAAAATTTTTCAACATGCAAATTGTATCATAGTTGTGTGACATCGCACAGCAACTACATTACTTTGTAATGCAGCGATTTTTAAAAATGTTTTCGTTTGAAAACTAAAACTTTTTTCTAATTTTTTTTATGCAGAAAGTTGAATTTGAATTTATCTCTAAAAATCAAGTTCTTTTCACATTTTATTTGTTCTTTCCAAGTGTTCTTGCATAAAGCATTACCAAATGTGTGTCTACATATTTCATGCTTGATGAATGTTCGTGTATAGATGTTTACTAATCTTCGTATGGATTATCTTGAAACTGTTGGTGTTAAGACTGTCAGAGAAATTTTATGTGTAATAAAATTTTTCAACATGCAAATTGTATCATAGTTGTGTGACATCGCACAGCAACTACATTACTTTGTAATGCAGCGATTTTTAAAACTGTTTTCGTTTGAAAACTAAAACTTTTTTCTAATTTTTTTTATGCAGAAAGTTGAATTTGAATTTATCTCTAAAAATCAAGTTCTTTTCACATTTTATTTGTTCTTTCCAAGTGTTCTTGCATAAAGCATTACCAAATGTGTGTCTACATATTTCATGCTTGATGAATGTTCGTGTATAGATGTTTACTAATCTTCGTATGGATTATCTTGAAACTGTTGGTGTTAAGACTGTCAGAGAAATTTTATGTGTAATAAAATTTTTCAACATGCAAATTGTATCATAGTTGTGTGACATCGCACAGCAACTACATTACTTTGTAATGCAGCGATTTTTAAAACTGTTTTCGTTTGAAAACTAAAACTTTTTTCTAATTTTTTTTATGCAGAAAGTTGAATTTGAATTTATCTCTAAAAATCAAGTTCTTTTCACATTTTATTTGTTCTTTCCAAGTGTTCTTGCATAAAGCATTACCAAATGTGTGTCTACATATTTCATGCTTGATGAATGTTCGTGTATAGATGTTTACTAATCTTCGTATGGATTATCTTGAAACTGTTGGTGTTAAGACTGTCAGAGAAATTTTATGTGTAATAAAATTTTTCAACATGCAAATTGTATCATAGTTGTGTGACATCGCACAGCAACTACATTACTTTGTAATGCAGCGATTTTTAAAACTGTTTTCGTTTGAAAACTAAAACTTTTTTCTAATTTTTTTTATGCAGAAAGTTGAATTTGAATTTATCTCTAAAAATCAAGTTCTTTTCACATTTTATTTGTTCTTTCCAAGTGTTCTTGCATAAAGCATTACCAAATGTGTGTCTACATATTTCATGCTTGATGAATGTTCGTGTATAGATGTTTACTAATCTTCGTATGGATTATCTTGAAACTGTTGGTGTTAAGACTGTCAGAGAAATTTTATGTGTAATAAAATTTTTCAACATGCAAATTGTATCATAGTTGTGTGACATCGCACAGCAACTACATTACTTTGTAATGCAGCGATTTTTAAAACTGTTTTCGTTTGAAAACTAAAACTTTTTTCTAATTTTTTTTATGCAGAAAGTTGAATTTGAATTTATCTCTAAAAATCAAGTTCTTTTCACATTTTATTTGTTCTTTCCAAGTGTTCTTGCATAAAGCATTACCAAATGTGTGTCTACATATTTCATGCTTGATGAATGTTCGTGTATAGATGTTTACTAATCTTCGTATGGATTATCTTGAAACTGTTGGTGTTAAGACTGTCAGAGAAATTTTATGTGTAATAAAATTTTTCAACATGCAAATTGTATCATAGTTGTGTGACATCGCACAGCAACTACATTACTTTGTAATGCAGCGATTTTTAAAACTGTTTTCGTTTGAAAACTAAAACTTTTTTTCTAATTTTTTTTATGCAGAAAGTTGAATTTGAATTTATCTTTAAAAGTCAAGTTCTTTTCACATTTTATTTGTTCTTTCCAAGTGTTCTTGCATAAAGCATTACCAAATGTGTGTCTACATATTTGATGCTTGGTGAATGTTCGTGTATAGATGTTTACTAATCTTGATGTTGGTAACCTTGAAATTGTTGATGTTAAAATTGTCAAGGAAATTTTATGTGTAATAAAATAATTTTTATGATGCTGCTTAATGTTTTAATTTAATTCTGTGATTACTAATGAAACTTTCAACGTCTCTGATATCAACAGTTTAAATTATTCATCTAACCTTTCTGGCGACGAAACTAATATAATAAAATATAAACATTAGAAGCAATTTATAACGTTTTCAAAGTGCACAAATCATTTTTGGTAATTCTGTTTTTTTTTTTTGTTCTTTTTTTCAATTTTAATTGAATTTCTTAAGCATAATTTAATATTTCTGATGTTATAAAAAGTATATAAAATATCGTAATTACATTAAACATCAAATCTATGACATTTTAGAAGTCTTATAACTATTCTGTTCATGGATCTTCCCGATAAATAGAAATCGCATGACATCACATTTTCATGAAAACTTTGCCACCCATATCCTTTAACTTCCAATTTCATTGTACTTGTGGTGCAATTGTTTTTTTTTACGAACAATCATTCTCTTAGCGCGCTTGTAATGTAAGCTCATGCGACAATGATGCTGTGACAATTATTATTTATATTCTTGTATTTTTTTTTATTCTATTACTAGCTGGTACCCGGCACGTCGCTGTCGCAGAAGAAATAAGTTTGAAATTTGAAATAGCTATTTTGTTTCATTAGGAATGATAGAAAAAATATCATTTTTTTACTTCTCGACATTCATTGAAATTGAATGATACGTAAAGGACAATCTAAATAATATTTATCTATTTTTTTTACTTTATTATTCAAGTATACTTTAGGGTAGACAACATTTTTTTTCTTTTCCCGACTTCAACAAAAACAAATAATTTTCTTGGTTGTCCAACTCATGAGCATCCAACATCCAACAGGACATGGGAAACATGGATTTTCTAGTAAGTTGGCAAAGTGTTACCGCAATCGGATGAACGGTACGTCAGCGGATAAAATACGAACAAACAAAAATTCAATTTTATATATTAGATTTATAATTATTTATTATTATTATATTATTTATTTGAAGATTTCCAGCTGAGCCAAAAAAGATCTGCAGGCAGATCGATTGAAAATTATTAATATAGTTGCAAAATAAATGTGTAAAATAATAAAACTCCTGTGATTAATAATTAAGAAATTTAATATTATTATATAAATAAGATATAATATTATTTATTTATAATATAAAGACTAATAATTTATTTAGACACCTGTAGAATATTTTCATAGAATAACAAAAAAAATAATGTTTATATATATTCATACTCAAAAATTCTTCATAATTTGTTAATTACGAATTTCTCCTTAAAACGTTAATTTCGAAAATTTTTAAAATAGAAACATTAGAATGCAAATTTGTTAGAATATTTAATTCCTTATTTAATTCATCATTTTAACAAGCAACAAAGTAAGAACTTAATTCCTTATTTAATTCATCATTTTAACAAGCAACAAAGTAAGAACTTAATTCCTTATTTAATTCATCATTTTAACAAGCAACAAAGTAAGAACTTGTATTTAAAATATAAGGAAAGTTTGACTTAGTATGAAATAATTTTTAAAAAACTGAATAATTATTATGTTAATAATTTATTCTGATTTAAAAAGAAGTTATATAGTTAATTTAAAACTATTCCAACAACATTTTTTACATTTATCTATAAAAATAAACAGAATCACTGTGTTAAATGAAAAAATTTGTAATTTTATTCGCTACATCATTATCAATGCATTCATACTAAAATAACTGAACTCTTCGGAATTTTATTACTTTTAAAATGAACTTAAATAAAACTTAAATGTGTAATACAAACATATTGTATTTGATTCCAAAATATTATCTTTTATTCTTATATTTTATATTAAGTTTCAAAACATATTTTTACAAATAAAACATTTTGCCAAATTGTGTTTTAAGTTGTCACGTTCAAAGTGTCTTCCGGTTCTAAATCTAAAGAAAAAGAATGGAAATACATTTATTTTCATCGCTATTCAATGCAATTTAGATTATGTGAAGCCTAGTTCTGTTTGTATAATTTATTCCAAGTACAGATACCATATTTTTGTATTTAAATATGATATTTGTTGAATCCAAAATATAAAACTATTATAAAGAACTTATTTTTAATATCTGAGCAAAATATTTTGATAAGAACGTTCATTAAATCAGTCAAGTAAATATATTAGCAGTCAATTTACTGAATTTATAATACGGTTTTATAGAGTTCTAATGCATATCAAAATGTTTCTTGGCAACTGTTTAAAAGTTTACGTAGTTTATTATTAGATAGTTTGGCTTGAATTGTTTTGAAATCGTTTGAAAATATTTATATTTTTTGATTTTCTGCATAAAAAGATTCAAAAACCTCTACAAAATAAAATATACTATTCAAATGCAAACGATTTTAAAAATTGGAAAAAAATGTCTTGATTAGCTAAATAGATGTATTAAGCAAAAGTATTTTAATTTAGAGGTTTATCAAATGATTTATGTAAAATTTTAATACTGTTTAAGAAATATTTTACCTAGTCCATGAATTAAAAATAAGCTGTAAATCTACTCACTTGGGTTCGATAGGTAAATAACATGAAAATTGTGCCATATTGTGAAACATATAAATGAAGAGATTACTTATTCTCTAGTTCAGGAACCGCAGAACATATTGAGAAATTATGATATCAAACCTGAACAAAAAAGAAATAGACATTAGATTTCAATCAGTGAGAGTCTTCATAAGAAAATTCTATCAAAGATTAGAATTTGAGATATTGTATTTAAAGATATGAAATAGCATTACAACTTATGTAATTGCAAATATAAAAATCAATGTAACTTTCCAAAAAATTTCAAAAGTTTTCTAAAGAAAATTCTTTAATTATTAAATTAAAAAAATCTTTTTTTCACATACAAAATTGGATTTTTAATGTTGTCACTTACCTTAAAATAAATAATTCAATGTTTATGACTAAACTGGATAAATTGTTAGTATAAGACTGATTATAAAAGACCATATTATAAAACTGACGATTTAAACATAGTCATATGTACAAAGCACTCGGTTTTATTGATATGAATGCATTAATTTATGAATTTGCTTATTATACAATCAGACTTAAATATTTTTTTATAGAAAATTGAAGTATTCATAAATACCAGGCATATTTTTTTCCCACTGTAATAGCTATTGCATTATCTAATTTTATTCTACTATAAAAAAATATAATGAATAATTGCACCGTACGTTCAATAAAAGTAGATGAAATATCTGCATATATAAAACGCTGCAGGGATATAGCTGGTATTACATACTGTAGAATGACAGAAGTCAAATTTAAATAAATCATAACGAACGCTTTCATTGCTGAATTCAGCATTTCGCTGATAAATGTAGCTGAAAGATATAAAGAAATGTTTTGGATAAAAATTCTATTCACTCAAGGGAAGAATTACGTATTATTGAATGGCAACAGTTAAAAGTAAACAAATCACTATACGAACATTTCAGACGTCTATACACCTGTACTTAATCTAACGCTTTGCTAATTAGTGAAGCTCAAAATATTGTTAGAATTGTTCTGGGTATTGCTCACCAAAAACTTCATTCACTCAGAAAAAAATAGAAGTAAAAGAAATAAGACTCAAATAAAGTTTATGATCTACCTATTAATATTAATGAAAATATCTTCCACATTTTTTTTTTCTCTCAAAAACAGTATTTTACATTATCTAAAAAGCTCAAAACATTACTTTTTTAATGATATCCATTTTATTCCCGTACAATATTTTATTTATTTTTGATAAATTTTTAAATGTAGCACGCAATTTGTAAAAAATAATTTTTAATGCTATGAAATTCAAATTCATTCGTCACAACATTCAGCCGCGTTTAGAATAACATAAAAAGAAAATTCTTCTTAAGATATAAATTCCAAAATAGGATTTTCACTTCCTGCATTATTCTGTAATATGTACAATTTTTAATTTTTTTAACTTTGTTTATTAAATCCCTGTTTTACACTCTTATCAAACAACAAAATGAGATTTTTTAAAACATTAATATTTAACAGCCTAAAAAGTCACGAATCTAGACGAGCAAGATGGTCGCCAAAGGCGACGAGTTTACTGAAAAGCTATACAGTACACGATTTATTGTTATTTACCGTACAAGATTTATTGCTGTATTGTTATTAGTTATTGTTGTTTTCGAAGATCTTATAAAATTATTGAGAGAATGAAAAAATGAAGAACCGATTAAATAAATTATTGTATTTTTTTCTGAAATACAATAAATAAATTATTGTATTTCACGAATTCTGATAGTTTTAAAAACATTTTGAAGGGGAAAAAATCGCTCCGATGGTCATTTATTTGGAGTGAAAATAGTTTATATTTTACTAGTAAAACGAAATCAATAATTTTGTTAATTGTCATGAATTCCTCTATGTTTCAGTATTTGCGATTAAAAGTTTAAGTACGTATAGCATCGCAATTAGTTATAATTCAATACGCAAATTATTTACAACATCGTATTGTTCAAATATTAGATCACAGTTTATTTCTACATATTGCAAATATAATATTCGGCAAATGTAAAATAGATTTAATGTCTCTTGATGAATTTCCAATACGCAATGAAATAAATGCATCTCTTACAAATGATTGATTTTTTTTTTTTGTGTGTGTGTGTAAAATTCTTTGAGATATAAAGTACGATATACAAAACTCTCTTATCGTCTGCAGCTTTATTTTCAATTAAATTGAAAATTTCATCTAGACCAAACGACTTTTTAAAAACTGTAGAATATTATTTTTTTTCCTGTAGCTGATAAACCAATTCAACGCAATTCCGAAATTATAAAAAAAGATAATTACAGTTTATGTTTTAGCTTTGAATTAACAAAAATTAATTCGAATTACAAGATTTTTTTAGCATGATATTAGTGAGAATTTGTCGCATCAAGAAAAAAAAATCAGTATGAAGCTTTTCAAGTTAATTAAACTGTGCTATATTTTGTTTACCAGAAAATGAAAAGGAGACTTCTATTCTCATTCAAATATTTTAAATGTCAACCTGTTCTGAATAGAATATACTCGAAAAATGAAGGATGAATTTTTTCAGGGTCTGTTGTAAGTTTTCTCCCGTCAATTAAGCACAGCTTGTTTTCTTTGTTACATGCCTTTATCCGGCTTCCCTAAAGGATTAGCTCTCAAGAACTGGATACTGCATTTCAGTGCCTGACTTGTCAGGTACCGGGGTCGCCCGAACTAATTTGAAAATGACAAAGGCCTACGAATTCAACTGGCAGGTCCCTGTACCTGAACCACTCCTGAAAGGATGCGTCTTCGATATGTGGGAAGAGGTACTTTTTGATATTAGTAGAATGTTCCGTTAATTATATTTTTTGAAACAATAGTGCCTTTTTTGTGCTATATATCGAATGTACAATTAATTGTTTCTTAGAAATAGCACTGCCTAGTCTCACAGTACAATACTTTTGTCTATTAAGAGAATGTCTAAAGACTCCTAGCCGATTAGATTACAGTGACCGTGACTATGTTTTTAATCTTTCGTTAAATTTTTATGCATATTGTTTTGCTTTGATTATAGAGAATTTTATTAGTCTTCTTCTGTATTACCAGTTTAACAAATCGACTAAAAGGATGAAGGCTGTTATTTGAAAGGACTATCTGTTAATTGAAAGGACGGTTAGCCAAGATTGTGATATTAAAATGATTATAAAGAATTGCTATCTAATATGCAGCATATTCTATTAAATGATTGATAAACTCAGAGGATTATTAGTAGCCATCAAGAGGACAGAGACTGCAGTAGGACATGGTTTCGCAAACCAAGCTGAGAAAGAGATGAAAATGTTTAGTGACAATCAATCAAATAGTTATTTTTTTATTAATTGCTAATCACTTCAGGCGATCAGATGGTTCTCCAGGAATATTGGTTAAATTTCTTAGTCAAATCATTTAGATATAACGCCTTATCCATAATTCCACCAAAATTGCTTGACATTAAAATCGTGTTTCCATTGTCTTATTTAAGTTTTATTATGTACATGAATGGAGACAAATAGCTGTATTAAAAATGTAAATATCCGTTTCATCTTCTACATTTCGGAATATTGTAATAATTTTAAGTTACACAGTTACGAAACAGAGTCCTTTTTTTAGCTTTCAACATTGGAGGAAAATCACGTGACTCAACATTTAATGAAAGAAAGAGAACGGTTTGAATTTCAAGGTAGCAAACGTGATCTGTAATTGCAAATTAAAGAAAAAAATATTTTTTTGAAAATTTTCAAAATTTAGCAAATATTTTTACGACCCATAAATAAGGTCCACTAAATGTTTAAATTTTGTTACTGTTTAAAATTCATTCTAGTGCAAAAGTATTCACAATTCGGAAATTAATTATCCTAGAAAAACGACAAAATTCATATTAATTTTTAATTAACTAGAATTCTACTTCAAATTTTTTAAAACATTGTTCCAAAGCGCACATTCCCACTTTTCACAGTATATATGCACCACGTTTGGTAACTCTGTGTCAAATAGTATGATCTGTAGAGCTCCAACACATATACATTCATTTTTGTTATTAGTACAGAAGAACTGTATTTCCATCGAATATACTGGATGTTGTGAGAGCTAACTGCCCCATTGTACACAAGATTTGTTCAGTAAACTGGATTCGAAGTAACCTAAACATGGATAAAATTATTTAACCCCTTCATTCCGTTTTAGGAAACTTATTGTCTAACAAAATTAATTAAAAATACCAAGAATATTTGACATTTATGGATTATGTGTATCTTTGTATCGAATTATAGAATCTTTTACTCAATTAATTTTCTTATACGTTTGAGACATGATAATTCGATATCATATGAAACATGGGCATGGCGTTTAAAGGGTTAAATAAGATTTATTACGCTTTATTGATATCTAAAAAGTGTTTTTCGAATTTCAAAAAATGATTCTGAGGTTTTCTGTAACTTAAAAATTTATTGAAAGCTTCACTGTTTGCGTTCAATGACCCATGGGGATTGAAACTGGGTTTTGAAAATGGCTGCCCTTAGATCGCATTTTATTGGATATTCGATTGAGTCTTAGAGCCGGACCATTTGTACTAAAATCGAGTGTAATAAAATCCTCAAAAACAAGAACATTTTGTAAAATGACCAGTAGTCAAGTAGTGAAAAACAAGAGTTTATGTGGCTAACTGCAATAATGATTTAAGAGATGCAGATAAAATGAAGCCAACGTTCTGAGAAACGACTTAAGTAAAAGTAAATAATTAAAAGTAAAAGACTCCATTTAGTAGTAGCGCATGGACAAGAACAATTTCCGGACTTGAGTACATTGGATTTGATCGATGAACATCAGGATTTTTATAATTACTTAGTCGACTGAAAAGTTTCCCAAAAAATTCTTTAATGCGATCGTCGAATTTTGATATTTTTTAAATTCTTATGGAGAACATCGTTGCGTGTGAATCATGTGCAATTTATTCTGAGCATAACTTGAACTTTTTAGAAATACGTTTTAGCAGTTTACAAAACGTATTTTAACACCATATTACTTAAACATATTTTAAATTTTTAAATGTATTTTTATTAGTTATTTAGACGTAATTAGTTATTGAAACGCATTTTATTATTTACCTAGAAGTTTAAAGAAGATATTGGATTTCGTCCGATTAATAGGATTATCAGATATTTTGCCGATAATTTATTGATGTTGTATTTGGCGCTAATTAAATTAAGTTTGTTTTCGACATTCAAGCCAAGATATTAAACTTTTTTTAATCTCAAAAAAATATAATTCCTCATGTTGTAAATACATATTTGTTGCCATTCAAGTTTTTAATAAAATTTTACATTGTTCTTTAAAGATTATTAATAAAATTTGTGAAAAATAATGAGATTTATAAAAATTGTTTCGGACGATATGCCATTTTTCGAGGAATTTTATAAATGAAATAAATAGATATTAAAAATTTTTAATGCAAAAAATTTTCTTATCTCAGTTTAAAAAATGTTGTTGACAATAGAATTATTTTACGAATTCAGCATTTTATATAAAAATATTATACATTTACATAGTGATAGCGTTAACTTTTGCTTTAAATCATCTCTTATGGTAGATGCTCCAAATTTAGTTCTATGGTACTGAAATGAGAAAAAAAAAGTTTAATAAAAGATTTTTTTTGTAAAAAAATTCTAAATAACAGATTAGTGATTAAATAATTATTTTTTCATAAATGAAAAGATGTGACAATCATTTCATTTTCAGCAACGCTAAGTATATCAGCTAATAAAAATAAGGGAAAATTATTTTTATTTGTAATGGAAAATATTATGTTGCGTAAAATGAAGAATAAATTTTTGTTCTATATACGAGTATTACAAGGTTCCTTAATCGAAATCAAATTCAGATTTTAAATCAGTCTTTTCTCGAATAATTTATCAGTAGTCGTTGTTCAAAGATAGAATAATTTGTTATTTACAGAGAGCCAAGATTATACATATTGCCATTAAAGCGCATAATTCATTTATTTCATAAAATTCTAGTTATTTCATGAATTAATGATCATAATTTATTAATTATTTCGTATAATATCGTTATTCCACTAAATAATTTATCACGCTCCACGAAATAACAAATTTCACACTTTAACGACAACATGTACTTGATTGAACGAAAATACACCATTACAATATCATACTTTGGAGAACGTGATACAGGAAATGCAAGTCGTTTACAGATGGCAACTTCACTAAATCTATACTTATATAAAACTCAATGTGTGTGCGTGCGTGCGCGTGTGTGTGTGTGTGTTGGTGCTCTACATTCCAGATTGTTCGACCTACAGCTACCAAATTTGGCACATGCATACCTCGGAGGTCGGGAATGTGCACCTGGGGTCCCTTTTTTTGAATTTTTAATTAGAATTTTAATTATTAATTAAAAACTAACTTTCCCACCAAAAGAATCGTTTCATTTTCCCCACCGCCAAATGAGTAAGGCTTCAGATTTTCCCCCACGCTAATAAGGATAGGCTTAACATATTTTCGACCGATTATTTCAAACGATTCTGTTTATTTTTTTAGTGTTTGATGCATTTAAAATAAAACATTGTTAATGAATCGATCTTTCAGATTCATTTTGAAGTACTTTTGAATTAAAATAAAACAGAGTAAAGGAAATTAAAAATTTCTAATCTGGGTAGCGTTACCCCAACTGGCGTAGAAAATTCACGCATTTGCGTTACCATAACTGGCGTTGAAAATTCACGCATGCTCATTGTGTTCCGATTGTTGACAACTATTTTCAACGGATGCGAACTAGATTTAAATTATTTTTAGGTGAGTTTTATGCTTTTGTAATTAAATTGTATTTATGTAAGGTATATATTTTTTGTATATGCTTATAGTTTTAAGTACATCGTTTTTTAAGTAGTTTTTTTAAACCTGTTTTCGACCGATTATTTTAAACGATTCATTTTATTTTCTTAGTGTTTGATGCATTTAAAATGAAACAATGTTAATGAATCGATCTGTTCATGATGAATCTGAGAAAATTTTGTAGACAAATTCTTGAGATATTACATAAATTAAGAAAGATATTCTTTAGTGCCCATAAGTTTTAAATGCTCAGTGACTCTGTTTTTAGTAATCATATTATTAAAAATGCTTTGTTTCAGTAAAAAAATATTATTATATTAATTGCAGATTAATCATTTCCACTTTAATATAAAGCATAAATTCTATGGGCTCTAACAGAAAATGAGAGAGATACATATTACGTTATGACTGAAGGCCTTTATAATATTATGAGTGAATTATATGACTATCAAAATTTGAAGTTTTGAAATATTTTAATGAAGAAGCTATTAAAGAAGGAATTACATAAAATATTTAATTATTAAAATGTTAACGGGCATTAAGATTGGCGAACCGGCTGGTCGCCAATGGTGGTTAGTAAATAATAAATTCCAACAACCTCCATTTTGAAATATTTTTTCTCTCTCCTTCTGACACTTAAGCGATTGTTAAATAAATAAAATTGCAGCACTATTAGGATTTGAAATTTTCTAGCTTATATTTATGAATGTACTATAATAATTAAACGTGGCTTTTTTCTATAATTTCTTATGAATTTCATCAGTTGCAATCGAAATAAAATTTTAAAATCCTTTTCTTTTTGTTATGGAATTATTTTCCGTTAAGACAACTTTTTTTCATGAACTATTGTTCATTCTATAATTTGATTAGAGTCAGAAATGCATATTTCTCAGCGGAAATTTATAATTGTAGAAATTTTAGAGTGACTTTTTCAAGGAGTTAACATTATTTTTTATTTACTTTTCTCCTTTTACAGATAAATATCAGGAAAACAATTATTAGTCAAGAGCTTTCAGTCTGATGATGTTTATACTTAATAAATTATCTGTAAATAATTTTGACTTGAATGATGCAGAAATCCTTCAAGACGTTCTACGCAGCATACCGTTAGAACTAGACTACCAAATTTGACTAACAGTTATACTGTGAATAGACAATGTTTATCAAGGAAGAATTTTTTTAAATGTTAACTTAATGAAACATTTATATTGATGTTGATATTTTAGCTCTACAATTTTTGAATAAATCCTTGCGATATATATTTTTTGCACTTGTTGCAAATTGTTAATATAATGGAAGTCTCTTAAAATTAAAAGATTTGTATTTTTTTACAAAGATTTTTATTTATGAGCTAGATTAACCTCAATTTCTTCTATAATCTACCTGAAATGGTAAAATCCAGTAGAATGGCCTGGTCTGAATTTTGCAATGTACAGTGCCTCAAACAATTGAGAGTACACCTTACTTCTACTTGACAAATCCGACTTTCAATATAAATAACACATAACCGGGAAGTGAAAACATGTTTATATTTTTACACATAACGGTTTAATTTAGAGTAAAAATAAAGAAAAATCAACGAAAAATTTCTAAATTGAAAAGTTTCAGAAGCATTTTAAATAAACATACGCAGAATTTTGCCTCAAAAAATTGAGAACACACCAGTGAAATTTTTGCAATATCACGCATAGAAACAAAGTGTCACTTTTAAGTTGCACGTCTTTTGGCTCTTATAATGGCCTCTAAACGTTATGGTATCGATTTAACCAATTTTTATGATATCTGATGATATTTTACCCCATTCTTCTTGCACCACTTGTTTTAAATGGGTTTTGAATCTAATTTTGTGTTTTTGAATCCCTTTTCCGAGTATGGCACAAGAATATTCAATGGCATTGATGTCGAGGTACTGTGGTGGTGTCTGTAACTGCTGTTTACAATGAAAAAGGCACCATATTTTGACGCAACGTGCATTCTGTTTGATTCGTTGTCCTGCTGGAAAATGGAATTTCCATTTAAACCCAGATTTTTACACTTTCCTTTAGATTGCTGCGACCATATGGTTCATCCAATTTGTTGCAGAAACTTTTCAAATCATAGGCAGAAGTGCTAAAACTGTGTGAAATGCCATTAGACAAGCTGGATATAAACGTAGCATTGTTAGAGAGAAACCGTTCATCAGCTTGCAAATTCAGAAAAAGCATCTGAAGTTTGCAAAAACTCATCTATTAAAGACCAATAACCTTTGGAAGAAAGCTATATTTAGTAATGAAAGAAAACTCAATATTTTTGGCAGTGACAGCTATCGTACTGTATGGAGAAAGCCTAATACTGCTTTGGATCTAAGAAATTTACCTCCTACAATTAAACATGATAGTGACTCCGTCATGATTTGAGGTTGCATGGCTTCATCCCGGGTAGGAAATTTAATTTTTATAGATGACATTATAAACGATATGGTTTACTTGGATATACTTTGCAGCAGTCTAAAGGAAAGTGCTGAAAATCTGAGTTTAGATGGAAATTTCATTTTCCAGTTGGACAACGATCCCAAACAGAATGAATGTAACTTCAAAATATGGTGTCTTTTTCATTATAAACAGCAGTTACACACATTACCCCAACATCAATACCATTGAACTCGAACCACACTCGAAGCAGTGGTCCAAAAACACAAAATTAGAAACAAAACCCATTTAAAACAAGTGTTGCAAAAAGAATGGTGAAAAATATCTTCAGATATACCACCAAAATTTGGTCGAATCGGTACCACAACATTTGAAGGTCATTAAAAAAGCCAAAAAACATGCAACTAAATATTGACACGTTCTTTCTATACGAGATATTACAAGAATTTCATTGGTGTATTCTCAATTTTTTGAGGCAACATACTGCGTATGTTTATTTAAAATGATTTTGAAACTTTTTAATTTAGAAGTTTTTCGTTGATTTTTCTTTATTTTTACTCTAAATTAAACCATTTGTTATGTGTAAATATAAAAACATGTTTGCACTTCCCGGTAATGTGTTATTTATATTGAAAATCGGATTTATCATGTAAAAGTAAGGTGTACTCTCAATTTTTTGAGCCACTGTATAAGAATTAATGCTCTGAAATTGTATATAGTATTGAATTTCAGGGAGACAATTGAATATTTTAAAATATTTAAAAACTCAGTTTTCATTTAATCGATTCATTTTCATCAAATTGTGATTCTGTGTAAGTGGCACCGCCAAGTAGTGAAATGGGGCAAAAAATTTCTGAAATAAATAAAATATATAAATAAATAATAAAATAAAAAATAGATTTTTTATTAGTGTACAAAAAAAAATTCAAATAAATATGCGCTTTAGCATATAACAGCTTAAGAATGAATCGCTGAAAAAAATACAATAACAAAAGTAAGAAAAATCTAGAAATTCAGTAAAAATTAACAAGATATTATGAAAGTTGGTGAAATTCATCTTACGTAGCCTATATCTTCAGCATCACAAACCCTTATAGCTTTCATTTTTTGGCGTAGATGATTGTGATATTTATTTCCCCTTTTTAACGGCTTACTGAAAGTGTGTTTTTAAAAACTGTTTTTATTGCACAACTTAATACTGTTCATTTATTCGATGCCATCGCTTGTAATGAAAATACTTTCAAGTCTTCTCTTAGAAAGATTAACTTCTATATAATTCCTGGCCATGAAATCTTAGCTGAAACCTTCTTCATGCTTCTATGTTTGTTAACGAAATTTGAATAATAACTAAGCAGACGATTTTGAAGCAAGGAACTTTATTCTACTTTACTTTGTTTAAGACTTTTCATTCTTTTTTCAATATTATTGATAACGTTTTTCTTTGATTTCAACAGAATGCTACAGTTTAATTTATTAAATCAAAAATTACTTCTTTAAATTTTCTGCCTTCTTTACATATGTCTCTTACGAAGTAGTAAAACATATTTTAATCAAGATGAATATAGAATTTTGTGTAATGAGAAATTATACAAACCTGTAATATTTTTCCTAGTCTGAAAGAGTGGCCTTTGAAACTAATGACAGATCAGTGTCAATTTTTCAAAGCCCCGAATTTAATTAAAATACCGCTCATTGAAAACTAGGTAAAGTTTTATTATTTTTCCGTTATATCCTCCCTAAATTTTATTTCTCTAAAATTATTTTAACAACATATTAAAGTTCAAATATTTGTTTTTTTCTGTGATTCAAATTTCTTTTCTATTTACTTCTTTCATGTCCAGAATTTTTTTATTTTTAATTTTATGCAAATTTATGATAATTTTTGTTATTATTCGAAAATAAAAATACGTGTAGAGAACTGTTGTGAGAACATATTAGGGATATTCTTTAAAAAAACCCACTGAAATAATAAAGTTCAAAACCAGATGATTAATAATTTATATCAAAAACAAACATTAATTTAATTTGTTTTCTTATTTTTATTAATAAAAATTCAATTATTTAATTAATTGCTCAAAACGTTGATTGAAACCTCTCTTATACCTCAGTATATGTGTTCAAAATTTGACATACTTAAATAAGAAATATTAATAACATTTAGAGAAAATTAGTTATCGTCTGATTCAATTGATATTCTCATTTTCATTAAAATGTTTCAGATGATAAAGTGCGCATTTTAATACCATACCGAATAATATTTTTTGAATTAGAAATATTAGACGTAAAAATTTAATCCCAACCAAACCAAATATTTGAAGTTATAATTAATAAAACAATTATTAAACTATTTAATTTCTTCTCATGAAACTTTCTCTAGAATTCCCTGCTGCACAGGATTTGTAAACAAAGAATCAAGAATAACTTTCGAATAGTTTTGATCTCTGTAGTGTAAAAATTATTAATAAATTCATCTCCTATTTTTATAAAGGAAAAAAAAGAAAGAAAGAAAGAAGTAAATTAGTGATTTTTTCTTTTTGTAGGACAAGGAGGAGAACAATTACGAACCAGAATCCCTCTTCCGAGTGGACGATTTGGGATTCTTCATCTACTGGAAGAGTACTGGAAATGTGAGTGGGGCTTTAAAGGGATTTGTTCAATAACTAATGTTGGAGGGTGATAGCAATGCTATATTAATACTTTCATAAATATTAAGCCAAAAGACAGCGGCTGATGCAAGCAAGAGACTTTTTCCTCACTAACATCAAATTATATTATTGCACAAATTTCATTTTTACATCTTTTTAAAATTCTAAACACTCAAAACAAAGCTTTTCAGTCATATTAATTTCATTTTCGCACAATTTTTATTTAATTTGAAGAAATATTTCAGGATTTAGTATAGGCTTGTGAAATAAATTTTTTACGATTCAAATGTTGTTGAATTATTCAGCATGATTAATTGTGAAATTTAATACAAAAATTATAAATTTACATTTAAAAATATTTAATTTTCAAGTCTTGAATACTTTTTTTAAAATTTTCAAGACATGAATTTTCTAATATATGCAAGTAACTCGTATTTTATATTATTTTAATATAATTTTATGGTCAACTTGATTAAAAAAGGCCTGCAAAACAAAAACGACTTTTTATACGTGAAATTTTTTTAATTTTGCTATGGGATTTCATCCACAAGTTTGTTTTTTCAAGTCTTTTTATATATTAGAGTTCAAACATTTTGTATAATTATTTGTTCTCGGAAGCAGTTCAACATTTAAAAAATTTTAGAATTTCATTCTATTAAGTTTTGGAAATCAGTTTGAGAAAAAAATTGACTACAACATTCCATAATATTTATAATAATGACTTGTAAAATATTATGTCGTTCAAAAAATTCTGAAACTTTTAACCAATATTTTCAATTGTAAATTAATTATACAACACCAAGAAAAAACACGTAAAATGTATCATGTGATCGATCATTCGAAACAAAGAACAAAACAATTCAAATATGCATATATGGATGCACATCGTTCGAGATTCAAAACTATCAGAAGTCCAGAAAGCCATGTCGTGAGTATGCCATCTCAATATGGCATCAATTCATAAATCCAACTAAGTATCAAACTGCTTATCGAAGAATCACTTAATATTTTCAAAATCAACCTACTTCCCTGATTTCGTTCCACAAGAATTTTTTTCTTCTGATAAAGAATTTGATTAAGGAACAACCATTTTCAAGTTCAGAAGAAGTGCAGTGACGAACACATCGTGGAGAAGGTGACAAAAGGAGGTTTGTAATCCACTTTTACATCTTTTTATAAACTATGATGATCACGTATAGGTAGATGCATACAGTTGTTACTTCAAAGGAAATACCGAGTAAGAAGCTACCAAAGCAGAATATAACATTTTTTGAACGTAGTAGTATATTAATGTCTAAAAAGTACAAAATTAAAAAAACATTTTTATAATACTTTTTATTTGGTTAATGATAATAAAAGGCGCTCGTATTCTTCTAGATTCATATAAAAAGAAACTATCTTTCTAAATTAAAATGTAATAACCAGGAGTTCAAAATTAAACACAAAAATCATGAAAAGTTGAAATTAATTAAGACACAATAAATATCAGAACAAAAAGATTTTTGAGCATTAACATCCAATTAAAAATATGCTGTAAATGTGATTATTATTTAATTTTACTTATAGTATTTCTATCAGCAGTTCAATCTTCTACAATTTAGTTTGGCCTTCATATTTTTGACCAAAATGTCCTTTTCATCATTGTAACATACTAATAAAGACGTTTTTCTATTTTAAAATATATTTCTTTACTCAAATCATGTCTGTTGTATTCACATCAATTTCTTCTTTGCTTTGTAGCATGGCAGAGTTTTGGAACTGTCTCATGTAAACGACATCCGGCGAGGAGGCTTGCCCAAGGTATGGACGATTACTATTATTATTATTTTTCTTTGACTTTTTGTAGTTCGAATCTGCTCATGTTTGAATATTTTCAAAAGGACAGCCGATTTATGACGGAGTTAATGTCACGCAACAAATACAACCTGGATGACGTCTCTCTAACCATCTGCAGCGGCACGGACATGGTCAACATCAACTACACTCACGTGGTCTGTCCAGATCCTGAAACGGCAGAGGTGAGAGACCTGAAATAACTAGATTTGACTACTTCTGTCTAAGACACCTTACAGTCACTATATTAATTGTTACATACAAGCGCGCTGCGGTTAAAGTTATAAATTTGCATGGTATGAATAATTATTGACTATTATTTATGTTACCTGGTGTTTATCACAGAAATGGCTCATATTACTTAATATCGCATGGCAGCAATTGAATATAAACAAACCATCGTACGAATTTCTTATTGCTTTTTTGAACGTTTTTGCAGCTGCCTTGAACTGAGGACTACGCTTAGTTAATTTATAGAGTTGAAAAAGTGATTAAGAAGGTTCTAGAGATGGTTCGAAATGTCTCCAAAAAAGTTTATTCAGTTAGAGGAAAGGAAAAAAAAATCAAGAGATGGGATTCAAATAGAGTTTAAATGAACACAAAAATAGACCTAATTGTCGCCAGATGGTAAACGTTCTGAGTGCTTTTGAAAATTAATGTTCATATCTTACAAAAAAATTATCTTACAAAAATAATTTTTGTATTAACTTAAAATAGAAAAAAAAACATTTTTAATTATGTCAATTGTATTTCCGCACAAATTTTGCACTTAATGTTCAATAATAATTGTCAATTCAATTTGACACACAATGTAACAATGTTTTTAAATGTTATGCTGGAATTCAAACATATCCATTAAAACATTCAATCGTATATTTTAATCTAGTTGGAATTTGACTTCTGCTTTTACTTCGTAATGTATACACTTTTTAAATTACAATAAACTAATTTAATTATATTTCGATTTATTAGTCTTAAAAAACTAAATAAAATTGCATTCTATATTAATCATTTAACAATTTAAAAAGTAAATAATCTGAGCGAATAAATTGGGTTTCAAAAGCAGCTAGTTCTAAATAAACCGATTTAAATATCTGGTAATTATGACTAATTATTATCTATTATTAATATCAACATTTCATCATTAAAAATAACCGCTTAATCACTTTCAATTTATCACTTAAGAAATTCAAAACGGACATAAAATTCATCACGAACGAGAATACAAATGCATAAGAATTCAGAATAAACAACAATTTTGTTTATAAATATCACGATTAGCATTGCAGACGATTTTTATATCAATCCAATATCGATATTAAAAGCAAAAAATAGTGAAGCTTATAAAACAGTGAATTTCAAATTCTATCTTTAACAAAAGAATAGATATCTTGAAAAATAAAAATGGATTAAAATATTTGTTAATCAATTCGTACATGAATTATCCACTAAATTTAGAGTCAGTTAAAGGATTTAATGATATAAAAGCATTGCATTATTTATATATTAATTTATATTTCTAACGTAAGAATTTATTGTGCTAATTTATGTTTCTAAACGTAAGTCAGAACGAAAGAGCTATTTATTATTGTAATCTCTCTTAATAAAAACACTGCTCAATGATTTAGTTTTTGTTTTTAATGGTACGTTAATTTCAGAAATTTCAATGAAAGTGATTCATAACATTTGAAGAAAGAATTTCTCGGAAGTATATTCGGATGAGATCATAAATTACAGAACATTAGCAAGTATAATTAGAGATATAAATTTCTGTCGCGGTCAATAATCAACCAAGAAAAGTAATCTTCATCGAAAAGTAAAGCTGCCTTCACTTTAAATGTAAATAACGGCTAGTGTTTATCTCAGAAAACGACGTGTTGACTAAACGCCGAACAGGAAATTGGGAATTACCAATAAAGAGAGAAAAAAATTAAACAAAAAATGTCGACGAATGGATTTTTTTATTCCAAACGATTTTACACTCGAAAATCGCTGCTCTAAGTTCAAGTAAAAAATATTCGATCAATAAAAGGGGGAAAATTCTTTTATTTTTGAGTAAGTGTCAAGAGAAATGAATAAATCGTGGATCAAAAACTATTATATTTGGTTTAAGTGAGCCCATATTATGAAAATGGAATTAAATAAGAATACTACCTTAAATTATATGACAGTTGAAGCTCTATAAACATTAGAAATGCTTTAAAATTAGCGTATCGCAGTATATAAAACTTAAAAATACCGTTCAAAGACAAATAATTCTGATTTCCATTTCTCTTATAAGCACCGTGAATGAGGAAAAGTAAAATTTTTATAAATAGTTTTCTTATGCAGATTCCAAGAAACGCGTTATTTCGGTATATTTTCCTATCAGAACTCAAACGATTATTTAAAAAATGTAGATGTATTCTGATCGAATTATAATTCAGTTTAGAATTCTTTTAGGGAAAATGAAGCAGTATTTTTTCTCGGAACATAAACTATTATTTTTAAAAAATGTAAATCATTCGGGTCGATTTGTAATTCATTATATAATTCTTTTTGGAAAATTGAAGCTGTTTTTGAATGCAAAAGCTGCTTTTTTATAATATAGCAGAGATATTTAGCAGAAATCACGTCCCTAGGAAAGATGAAAGGAATATATCTAGCACAGAATATTACTCACTAGAAAGAAAAATATTTAATGATAGGTGATGCATATATGGCCAAAAGCTAGGAATTTAAAAAAAAAATCTTAAACTGATGTGTTTTGGGGTATAAAAAAATCTTTATTTAACGCTTAATCGTTGGTCATTTGTGAAAAAAAAAAATCTGCCATACATTGAATGTCACGGGTATTCCATGACATTCAATGGGTATTATATATGTTTTCTAAAAGCAACTATCTATATTTGTCGACATGTAAAAAAATATCGTGGAGATATTTAATTTGAATTTGTAAAATAGGGTATTTATTTTTCAATCCAGAAAAAATTGCAGTCTGTAAAATTTTGGTTGTTTGATCAGTGTAAAAATTCAAAGAACATTCATTCTGTCAAAAGGACGAAAACATGCAAACTTCTCATCTATTTATGAATCCAGATCTTGGTTTACGAACATTTCGGAACACGAATAATTAGACTGGAAAACATATTTCCAAATACAAAGCGAGAGTCTTGCACGCTATTTTGTTTTCCAATCTACGAAGCAGATGATACATTATGTCTGTTGCTACTGCTGTATTGTCAAACAATTCACTTATCATACATCTTTTACATCCGGCAACGTTGTTATTATATTCTTAGGTGCAAAACTTTTTTTCCCCTGATATATATTAAGATGCATATTAGAAGTGCAAAAATGTAAAAGTGGTATATATGTGTTGCTTAAACCAGTTTACCTTTCTAATCGCGCATGTGATATAACATCAGTCAAAAGAAAATATTTAAATTCCAATTTCCTTAAATATTGAAAAAAATTAGAATGTTTTATTCTTTACTAATTATAATAATATTTGGAAGAATGTTTATATCTTGACATCTTTGAAAATTAAAAATAGCCAGAATTTGAAATTCTTTACTAGCTGAAAAAAAATTCTTACATTCTGCTTCTATAAATATCAAAAGTAGCAAGAACTTTTTTTTGACAGCAACTAAATTTGAGGAGATTTTATTACAGTTTCTTCTTTGAATGTTGAAAGTAGCAAGAACTTTTAATTCAGGTTTTATCTCGTGCTAGATTTTTTTAGGCTTTTCGAATCGAAATTAATATAATTCGTTTTAACTCATTATCAGAAAATAATTCTACACCCCGTAACAAAAACATAGCATTATATTTAATAACAACTCCATTAGAAATACCTTCAGTTGTTTTATCTCTCTTTACAGCTATGGCAAAATGGATTGCGTAAAATAACCAATAACATCAAGGCCAATAATGTCTGTCCGGCCACATGCCTCAAGAAACAGTAAGTGTTCTTTTAAGTTGTAGAACTTGTATTGAAAAAGAGGCCAATTTTTCATGAAAATATTTTTTTTCCGTTTAGAAGAATAATTGTTTTTTTTATTCATATTTCCTTTCCTAATATAATTCTAGCTCTTATAATAAAAACTTTAATGTCTAATCCGATTTGCTTTATTTAATTTTAAATTTTGTCTCGGTTATTTAATATTGTTTGCTATTTACAACTTCATCAATCGGGTCTGTCCTTATTTGAACTAGTCTACTCTAAATTCCACTGACTTTCTATGAATTTATTAAGTACAAGATAGTCATATATTAACAGGTAAAAAGCATGGTTTAATTTTCATAACTGACTAACCATGTTGCTTAATTAAGGTACTCATTCCCACGACTTTAGGCTGTGGATTCTATGGTATGTTCCCAGCTTAAGCAGTGGACAGTATGTGACCCATCTTTTAATAGAGTGATAATAAATATTTATAGAACAGGTTTCTCGATTTTGTCTGTTTCAGCACTCGATCTTGAATAAAAGGCGACAGCATCAAGTCTGTCTTTCTTCTAGTTAAGATTTCTTACTGACGCCATCTTTTTTCTTTCTTACAGTTGGATGAATTTGGGTTTTATGGTAGATCCAAACAACAAGATACCTGTGAGAAGGTAAATGTTTTTCTTTTCTCTTGTTTACGTTATATAATCACAGTTAATTAAATGTTGCTACTGTTAATAAGTTTTATATTTCCTGTTTGTTTTCATTTTAGAATTTGCTTTGCATCTTATTCCAGTTCTGAATCTGGCAATCTAGTTTTGATTTACGTAGAATTATGTTTTTTTTTTTTTTTTTTTTTTTTTTTTAAGAAAATGTATTTTTTTTACATTATATATTCATTTCTTTGATGTACGGGTCGTTTGATCAATTCCAGCTTCATCTGTAAATACTCTGGTCAGGTTTTATCATTCATCTGTAAATAGCCTCTTCAAACTCTCTGTTTTGTGTTATGCAAAAATAAACTGATTCTAAAATGGAAGTAAAGTTCCGAATTATCACACTAAACTTGCTACAAGTTCAAGTTTGTAAATATGAAATTTTGTAATTGATTTTTTATCCACTTTTTGACATTTCAGTTCTGAATTTTTGTACACTTGTGTATTCTCGATTAAAATACATTATTTGAATATTGTCATTATTTAGTTATCAATTAATCGCTTAATTTTAAATCAATGATAATTCCATGAGAGAGGTACTGAACTTGAGAAAAATTTATTTCAAGTTTCGATAATATTTATAATAACGAATTATTAATTGAATTTTGAAAAGTAAAAAATATTGTTAAAAAAATTGTCATTTAGTACCCTAATAAATTTGTGCTTTTAAAGACTATTTCTATAAAATTTATTATATAGTCAAACCTGTTTTTGTGCAATAAATAGGGACCGCAAAAAAGAAATCGCACACAAAAGAACTATTCGAAACTTCGTAAACAACTATAACAGGTAATATTTTTCAATATATTAAAGAAAAAAAATTATGCGGTGAAGCCTGGGGGGTGGGGGGTTGCATAAAATAAGTTCCACTTAGGAAATCTGTGAAAGATTTAAGAAATAATGAGAAAGTGCATTCCAAATTGAATAAATAAATAAATAACACGTGGAATTTTTTAAAAATTTCATTTCTAGTTTTAAACATGGAGAAATTTCCAATAAGCACATAATTCAATACTTCTCGTCTTAATCGAAAACGCACATCTTCTTGTGATGAGCTGGTTCAAACTCATTTTCATCATTTCAAGATATTAGAGTTGATTTATTTTTGGATTATATTACTGATTTTATTTTGGAATAATGGAATTAGTTGATTTGATATATACACACATTATAATTATAATGCACATATATTATAATTATATGTACATAATTATATACATACATATTGTTTTAGTGTACATATGTACACTGATAGAAAATATTACAATGGTGTGATAATACCAACATCGTTGGAATTCATATAGCGTATAAAACAATCGCAAAAAATAAAATTGCATAAAAACGAAATGTACAAAAAAAAGTTTGATTATATTTAACTAGTTTTATATTTTTAATAATAGAATATTATTTCCAACTTTTCATTCATCATTAATGTACGCCATTGGAGCGCAATAATTTCGAAATAATTTTGGCATTTTATCTAATTCTATCATGCCATCTTTGGCGGGTTATTTGGCGATTAATCCCTGGCATGCGGTTAATAGTATCCGAAAATCGGATTAGTATTTTAGACGCATTTTTCTCAACCCATTGAAACAAAACTGCACTTGTAGTCACAAAATGTCACACCAAATTTGATGCACTCAAGTCGCTTCAGAAAATGCGAAGACTGGGTGAACACCCCCCACCCATCAAAACATTTTTAAATTTTTAAAAGTTATCGGTATTTACCGTTTTATGTAATATTTTACCATGATGTAATTTAAACATCTTGTTTTTCTTTAAAATGCAACATGTTAACATTTTAATCAAATTTTAGTGCATGTTGATAATTATTAAATTTTTACTTTCATAATATTTGTTTAATATTTAAACCATACGTCTGGAGCAATATTGTTACGAATCTGTAATGCTGCTTCCCAGCAAAGTTGGTTCCACCATCGGAAAGAATGTTTTACAGTCATCTTTATTGGACGGAGTCCAGTGTCGCGTCGGAGGTTCCAGAGCTTGGCGACAAACTTGGCGACCATTTGGCGACTTGGCGACGAATTTGGCGAGTTTGGTGCCAAAATAGATTATACCCGAAACATCGAGAATTTTCCCGATCCGTCCAGTAGGAACCGAGATACGCCTCGAACGTTCCTGATTGGTTGAGAGGCTTCTAGCCTCGGCCCCTGAGACCTATAAAAGGAGGCGGCCGCGGCTGCCAGGGTCGTCGTAGTCGGAACCAACGGTAAAGAACTGGCCTTCCAGAGATAAGCGGAGCAGCGACGTAGTGAAACTAGTGCTGAACTAAGCTGTGTGCTACTGTCTGCAGTAGAGTCTGTTGTATGCTGCTGTGTATGCTATTGTATGCTGCACTCGGCTGAAGATAATCGTCTTCTGTGCTGTATATAGTTGTGCTGTCCTGTGTGTCTTCGTGTAAATAAACGTCGTTGTCTTATTTTCTACTGCCGCCTGGTGATTGAGCGTTCTTCACACCATATAACTCCCACTATCCAAAGGAACCCCGGAAATTTCGTAACAATATATTCAGAACTGGCTCTTGCGCCATTAAAATGCACAAATCGAATCCTATCCAATCCCAGTCATTGCATTTTTGAATTATCGCGTTTTCATGTTTTTGAAAGTATTGATCGACAGACAGTCAACCCATAATTGGATTTGGCTCAGAATTTGGCGGGTGTCTATAGTGTAGATGTTAAATCTGTGTGTCGAATTTTATCTCCGTTTTGTAATTATTGTGTTAACTTATATTCGAACAGCTGGACAGACAGACTTCCTTTGAACAGATTTTATACAAGACTAGATAGAAATCTGCAAAATTGGCTATAAGGTTGTATACCAAATTTCAGCCATCTGGTTCAAGGCGCTTTTGAGTTATCTCTGACAGACTGACGAACATTTTCCAAAAAATGTGTTTTTGGAACTCATGGATGTCTGAAACATGGAGATTCGTCAAAATCTGGAGTTCGAATTTTTGTGACAATTGCTATACTTTCTTTGTACTACATGTACGAGAAAGTAAAACATCTTTAACATTCATTAACCACAATGCAATTTAAATATCTATAAAAATCAATTTATGCAAAAATATATCACGAATATGATAGAAACAATTATTTTTTGGCACTTTTATCAGCACTTCCCTCTTTTTTTTTATAATTTTGTTTCGAACTTCAGATTTTGCTGTTTATTAAATAAAACAGTAGTAAAAATAAATTTATGAAAATAGAGGTACAATAATTTCCTTGATATATAACTATCTAACTCTCTCTGTATATATATATATATGTAAACACATATTTTTTGAAGCAGTTTCGCAGCCAAAAAGAGGGAGAAGCTTTGAATTTTTAAACTTCGTTTTATTCCATCTCGTGAGGCATAATTTATGTACAAGCAAGAAGCGATGAGGTACGTCAATCTACATTACAACCCAAGAAAAAAAGAGAAAAGAGTGAACGAAATTTTTATCCCATACTGTTGAGATTCTGATAGGAATTTCTTTACACATGTCGATTTAGATAAGGGAATTGTAGGGATCTTTTAAAAGAATTTCTTTATATTGACAAATTTTTATCCCTTACTCAGAACTTGTCAATTTCAGTAATTTTACAGAGCTTTTGTTGCATTAATTATATAAAAAAGGTGGAATTGGACCAGGAAATAATAGAACATTTTAGAAAAAGTTAATATGTTAATTTAGACAAATATTAGGAAATTAATTAAATTTAAATTAGATTTTAATATATATGTATTGATATTTTAAACTCTTAATTTAGTCCAAATTAATTCCCAAAGCTTTATCTTTATTTAGCCCATAGTAATTTCATTCTCTTATTTCCTGATCCAATTTCACTTTCTCTACGTAATTAATTCAAGAGAAGCTTTATAAAATTGCTGAATCGGCTAAACGCCGACACTTTCACACACTCCGCGTGAAGGACTAGAAAAATGTCCAATAAGCACATTCTTTTTAAAAGATCCCTGTGTTTCCCTTACTTGTGAATGACATGCGTCAGAAATCCCTATCAGAATCTTAATAATACATTAGCACTATAAAAAAATATTTTTCCTATCACTATCTCATGTTATATAAGACGAGGGATAATTTATTTCTCTCTCTTCCCCACTTTGTGCTTTTGTGGCGCGCAGAGAGCGGGCGTGCCTTGTCCGTGCCTTCTTGTTAAATAAATCGTGCTTGTCTCCAGGAAAAGAATAAAACGAATTTAAAAATGCAAAGTCTGCTTCTCGCATCTGCATTCTGCTTCACAAAAATTAAATGTTTACATGTGTGTGTGTGTGTGTAAGCATTTTTTGAAGCAGTAGCTGTGGCCGAAGTCAGAGAGGACACTTTGAATTTTTAAAGTCTGCATCCGTTCTCAGAGCGACACAAGAACAGATTAGCGTAAGAAGAGAGGGAAAACAATTTTCGCAGTGCATATATATATATATTATTAAGATTCTGATAGGGATTTTTTACACGTGTCGATTCTGATAAGGGAAACACAGGGATCTTTTAAAAGAATGTGCTTGGTTGGACAGTTTCTATCCCTTCACTCGGAGTGTGAGACCTTGTCGGCTTTTAGCCGATTCAGCAACTTTACAAAGCTTCTATTGAATTAATTAAATAGAAAAAGTGGAATGAGATCAGGAAATAAGAGAATATTTTAGAATGAAGTTAATATAATATGGGCTGAATTACTAAAAAACTTTGGGAATTAATTTGGATTTCAATACTGCTCTTAGTTTATTTTTAATATATATATATATATATATATATATATATATATATATTAAAAATAAACTAAGAGCAGTGTTAGATAAATTCATTTTTTGTTATATTTCAGGCTCGCCCAGACGTTCGCTTCTGGTAAAACAGAAAAAATGGTCTACCAGTGTTTGGCAGATGTTGGCTTGCCCAGTGGAAAAGTAAGTCGTTTGAAATCGTACACTGCTCACCTAAATTAGGGGGTATTTTAATACAAATACCAAGAGATGTGTCAAAAAGAAGTATATGTGAAAATGTTTTAGGCTGGCATATTTCCTGTAAACTGCGTGATGGCGATGTGTTATGCACGAATCGGTCTACTTGCTCTACAGATCATATTGTTGGATCTACAGTTACTAATTTTGGTTGTTTATTCTAGAATAATAGAGGCTCATTAAGAAAGTGTTTTTTCAAATTTTAATTAGATTAAATTTATCCGAAATTTTAACTATTTTTTTCAATAACTTCACAGCATATTATCTCGAAACTTAATTCCTAACATAATTTGTAACAATAATTTTTATTCTTTGTAACATGATTTCAAATCAATTTTGTAGCTTCATTTAATCTTCCGCTCCGTAATGTTGTGTTAAGTTATAATTTAAAAAAAAATACTTTGTTTGGACATCAAAGAAAATCTTTCCTTCTGTTTCAGTAACATCATAACGTTTTTAGGTTGGCATTCTTTTTGTGAAATGTGTGACGCGTTATAAAGTACTTCATTTTTAACATCTTTGACTACAATCCAATAAACATATTGGATTTTACTACTCTGACTGTACTGTCTTTAACGCTCTTGCAGCAATTTTTTTTTTGTTGCTTTCTTTTATTAAGTTTATGATGAGAGAAATCAAAAGCATCGTTGTTAATTGAAGAGAAAGTGGTTATCACAAAAAAATTCGATTTCCAAATTTTGATGCAATTCTATATTTTTCATCACTCCGAGTATGATTTCTTTTCGTTCTTTCTTTTTTTATTTATTTATTGAAATCTGTCTATCTTTTTGTGAACATAAAAATAAACTCAAAAAAACTTATAGTTAGACGGGTGACATCTGGTATGTCGTCTGAATTTGTAATTTTCTATCAGATCTTTAATGAAAATGGAATTCTAATTTCTATTCAAATTTTGAATTCCAAATATTATTATTACTATAAAATTCCATAAATTGTTATTAAAATAAAAATTTCCTTCTCTATCTTCCGTCTTACCCGACCCCTTTTTTGTGAAATCAAAGGAGCCTGGCGCATGCGTAAATGAACGGAGGGTTTCCACATATGAAAGCGGACAGTATTTCATCCTTTTTCTTTCTGTTGGCACTTTCTACACTTCTGCATCTACCTTTTGGGGTTATTGATTTTTCCTATCAATTTGTTTTTAATTAGAGAAAAGTAAAAGGGCAATTTATTGAATTTTATAGGAATTTATAAAATCAAACCTTTGTTTTGGGATTAAAAATATTAAAGGAAGTTGCTTTGTCTTTGCTTACAGCTATGGCAAAATGGACTGTGCGAAATAACCAATAACATCAAGGCGAACAATATAATATATATCTAATATTTGTAAGATTAAAAAATTGCGATTTTTATCGGACTTTTAATAAGAAAAATAATTAAGAAAAGTAAAATAAAATAAACAAAAGTACAAGATTAAGTCATTAAATGTAATTAATGTCGTGGGACTCGTCGCCAAAATCGAATAATTTTCCTTTGTGCCAGGATGCTACAGAAACTGCAACGTCGTGATGTTTAAGTGTTCCGCGGTGTGACAAAGTGGTCACGAGCACCTCCGCATCATAATTTGGAATATAAATTATAATTTGTAAGCTTAGGAAAAGATTTAAATCAATTGAAACTAGTTTGGACAAGCGCAATAAAGCTCTATCGTCATGAAATTTGGTAGAACTGTTATATTAGAATTTTTATAATTTAATTATTAATAGAAAAATAATATTTTGATTATTTGTGGGGGAATTGAGAATTTTAATGGAATTAAGTTGCACGTGCCTTTTACTATGGGGAATGATTTAATTAACTATTTGAATAAGTTATTTTCGAAAAAATCCAGAAATTTCCCCGCGTAGCAGAAAATTTCTGAAATTTCCTTAGATAGCTCATCGTAGCTATCTAAGGCCGAAACAGAAATTTATAAAAAAATTTTATCCACCAGATTGGCTACAGAGTTAGAAATTATCTGATTTTTTACGGAAATTTAATGTAAATATTGTTATGGATCACCGGGTTCGTTTGTAGTGACTGTATGGTGTGAAAACACAATCAGCAGGCCACAGCAGAAAACAACAACGACGTTTATTAAACACAAAAACACAGATGACGGATACAAAGATGACAACTATATACAATCGAGACGTACACATAGGACAGCACACTACAGCAAACAGTAGCCCACAAGTAGTAATAGACCTCAGCACACAAAGCGGCCAGACAGAATCCAGAAGGAGAGAGGATCCTCGGAGCTTCGTCTACGGTCTCTCCAAACGGCTGAAGTTCTCACTGTCTCCTCTCTTTAGCTGTTTCCAACTGCCGACTCACTATTAAACGACTGGCTACTCCACACACGACACGACGCTGCTTCCACAATTGACAACAGGACTCGGCACACGGCCCAGTTCAGCAATAGCTTGGGCTCCACACAACACTATACTCCGCCGTTGCTTTGCTATCCTCTCGAAGACTCGTTACTGTGACTCCGATTACGCTTCCGGTTCAATACAGCTTGAGACTGCCGGCCTTTTATTGTTCTCAGGAGGCGGGCCGAGAACCTTCTGGGCCAGTCAGTACGTATCTCGGTTCCAAATGGATGGATCGTTAAAATTCTCGAAGTTTCCAGCATTATCTATTTTGTCGCCAAAGTCGCCAAGTTTGTCGGCAAGCTCTGAGATTACTGGCTCGGCATCCGAGCAGCATACAATTCAGATGATGGTAAATCAGTCTTTCCGGTGATAGAACCAACCGCGCTTGGAAGCAATTTTACAGATTTGTAACAATATTGTTAATTGCAGCCTAGGTCTTTTCCTAGAGTTGAGCACTTTGATTAGGCGAAATAAATTCACAATGCATTTACAGCCTGACTACTTTTTTTAGGATTGCTTGTTGCTCTGAAATAAACGATAAAGATTACATTATTCTAAAGTTTATGGTTGCCAAGTGTCTGTTCTTTCTTTCTACGGTTAGCTGCGCCAGAATGATAAAATTAACTAGAAATAGACATGGAATATTGGAAACTTGGAAATGAAATTTTAGAATCTATTTCGTCTTCCCTCAGTTAATGCTGAAAAAGCAATTTCTTTTTTTTTCCCCTCAAAAATAATTTAATAATGACATTTTTGAAACTATTTCTTCTTACTTCAATTGACATTAAAGACAACATTTTTTTTTTTTGAAAATTAATCTAAAAGTGAGAAAATAACTTAAAAATGAAAAAAGCTCTTTTCAATGCTGATTGGGAAGGGCAGCACAGAAGGGTATATTGAATTTTTATTTCCCCTTTTCAACTTGTTTCTAGTATTTGCCATAGATGAAGCATTAACTCAATAAGGAGATTAAAGAAGATCCAAAAGAATGATCAAGGCTTGACATCTGGATGATAGCATTTATATTTTTAAAACTATATCATTTCAAAACCCCGATAACTATTTAATAGTCTACCAGTTTTAAAAAGACTTTCTAAAAAATTCTTTCTTAAAAAATTGTTCCTTTCACATTTTCAGAATGATTCAATTGAACCTGCTGATTTCACTGCGGAAAAATTCTACGAGATTTATCTTAAAATATGTCCCAGGAACGATATAGAGGAACTGTTCCAGTCCATGTGAGTACTGAAACATTTTGCTAGCATTCTCTTTTCAGTTTGAAAGATGTGATTTCTAATTAATAGGCAGCGATTGTTAACGCTTTTGAGACCGACACTCAATGAAAGAAGTGCTCACACAAAGCAGAACCTGGCTAGTATCAACAAGTCGAGCATTTTCACCAGCTTAAACTAACATGAATGATACTTCTTAAAACTATACAGATAAGTGCGCAAAAAAACACCCTTTTCATGAAAATGAAATCATTTTAAAATATGTGATAAAGGATACATTTTCAGTCTAAATAAAAAAATTCAGTCAAAATAATTGATATTTATGTTAAAAATTTAAAATATATATATGTATTAGAGTAATTACCTAAACTAACCCTAAACTCATGCATGAATATCTCTCATATATATTGTGTAAAATAGTAGAAATACAATAGATTTTTTTTAAAAAAAATAAGGATTTTTTATTTTTAGTGCAATTTTTTTATAATAATTAATTTTTAGATCATTCACCGAAAAATTATGAGTATCATTACCATGATATTCAAAAATAAAGTATAAAGGACAACAAAAAGGGTTTCTTTCATTTGAAACCGTGTAAAAAAAGTAGAAGGACAGTTATAAAAAGAACAAAATATAAGCGGTTTTAATAAGGAATACTCTTTCCATGGCTTTTATGACATCGAATATTCTGTTTGGAAGGGAATCATACAAAGATTGGATTTCACAAAAATTACTTCATGTGGTATTTAATGCAACTCGAAGCTCCGAGAGCGATTCAAACTGCTTCTCACCAGCGTATACTCGACAAACATGCATTGCTGGATATTTTCTACTATATTCAGATACGAGCTTTTAGCTTGCCATGGTAAAACCTGCACATTATTTGACGCGAACTGTTTTTTAACTCCATTGGCGATGTGGATTGAGGCTCCATCTTATTGAAATATCCACTTCTCTCCTTCTGATTCGGAACCATAAGGAAGAAGCTCAGAATTTAGAACAATAATGTAGTTCTGTGTGCTTCTGCCTACCAATGAGAAAGACTAAAGTTGTTCTTCCTCCACAACCAAATTCTAACCAAACCATCAAACTTCCTCCCCCCATTTGTCTAGTAGAATAATGTTGTTCTCATTCCTCAGGCAACGCCAGTAGTATTGATAACCGTCTAGACCATCTAAGTTAAACTTTTTTTCACCTGAAAATGCCACAGAAGTCCATTCTGTGGTCCATGGCATGTCTTCCTTAGCCCAAGACAAAAGTTTATAAATATGTGTTTGTTTCCACTTTGGATGATGCCTCCGTTCTTTGAAAACGAATCTTTTGGACCTTTGGATGTAGTTGTATACTGTTTCCTTGGACACATGAATAAGTCCTGCTTCATTTCGAGCTTTTGTAACACTTCCACCACTCTTTTTAAGCTCATGAGCAAGTTTTCTTTCATCACGAGGCGTTAACTTTTTAGGCCTACCAGTCTTCTTTCGTATTCCGTTTCTATTTGGATTTTAGAAACTGTATTGGGGGCTGACGTGCAGCATATGAGCGACCTCTCTAATACCTTTACCTTCATTTTTATATGCAACAACATGACTCTTTTGAAAATCATTTAAAGGAAATTAAATTCTGAAATTAAAGCACCAGTGAAATTTATAACAAAATATGTTTTGTACATTTTCCTGAGGAAAAAAAGTTTTTAAAAAAAGTATATTTACTTTTCTACTCGTGCACATTCCACCAAATAAAAAAAATGTAGTAGGCATCCTACTTTTTTATCCACTGTAAATCATATATTGTCGTCTTTCTAATAATAAATAGTAGTAGCTATTTTATTTTTACATGAAAATAAAGAAAACACTGGTAAGCCATATCAGTGACTCTTCGGCCCGCCCGAAATGAAAACTGAATGACCGGACCGCCGCAACAACAACACTGGCGGGAATTGAGGTTGAGTCCTAAGGACCATCACCGGCCACGGTACAACCCTTCCCGAAGGAAGTACGTTCCGTCATCGATGGGAGGAGCCAGATCCCCCACCTTTTTGTGTACCCTCCAGGATGGCGAAATCCAACCACCATACCGAAAGTACCTCATCCTCATTTCGAGGTGTCCCCCGGGGGTTTCGAAAACACTGGTAAATAAAAGCTACATAAGAATCTATAAGCGCAGATAAAAATATAAAAGAAAATTTACAGAAAACGATTCTTTTACTTTTTTTACGCAAGGTAGATCCATCCCAAATCTAAACTGAAATTATAACAACCACTTCAAAATGAGCGCGCTTTTAACTTTACACTTGCTAATATGTATTTGTGTTTATATTGAAAATCCGATGATTTTCTTTATCAGTCCCAAGCTGACCTCGAATCTTGTGAAAGAAACATGAACCAGAAACCTTTTCCAAAAGTCCGAAGCATCAGTGGACCACGTAGATAAAAATTCTCCGGAACACAAATTTGAGGCATTCATCCTTCAAGGAAATCTTGCACAAAAGCACATATGCATGAAAGATTTAATCAATAAATTTCCAATTAACATGCAGTGCTTCTTAAAATGTTGAAATTGTCTATATACGATTGGCTTTGTCATATCTCGTAGAAGCATTTGAAAGAACCAAAAAGTGACCAGACTCTTCTTGCCTGTTATTTTTTATTCAAAAACTTCCATAACTGGTGATGTCTTTGTTCGTTTTTCAGAACGCAAGGAAAGGTTGAGACAATCAGTATTCAACAACTGGTAACTTTCTTGAATGACGTAAGTATATCTTTGTGAAAATGAATTTTAAGTGAATAATATCTCCAAGTTATATTTTCTGCTCATTCTTTTGCTCATGTGTACAAATTATCATATCAAAATAACCATATCAAAATTTTTTGGAAATAAATGTAAGCAGTTAATTAGTCTCAACAATGATCAATATCACACTGAAATATTGTTGAATGTTGTGCATGGACATGTATTCAATATTCGCCAAGAGTTATAAAGTATTTATTGGAAAACTTCTGTGGGCGAAAAAGAAAAACAATTGTGATAATATCGAAAAAATATTGAAGAATTTGGCAGCTTTTGGAAAAATAATGAAGTTAGGTTCAGAATCTTATTTTTCCTAATAACAACAACTTATGCTACTTGAAATAACCAAAATTGCTTAGAAGTAAGAGTGAAATGATTTGTATATAAAACAATTGCCATAACGAACTATTTTTTAATGAAATCGCATTATCTGATAAATAAGTATCAAAGGAATTGAGGCTACTACCTGCATGTATTTTTAGATGGATTTTTTGCCTCTAAAAAACAAATAAAAAAATACTCATATATTGGAGCTAAATTCAGACTTGGACTTAAAGTGTCTTAAGATTATGTTGACCAGCAAGTCATAGATTCATTGATTTAGCTATACACAAGTTGAGCAATTCGGATTAGACTCGGCCAAATGTGGTCTTTGCGCCAATAAACATCAAACAACAACAACATTGGATTCGAGCCACTACTGCTTTTCTTCTTTCTAGTTACATTATTCATACCTTCCACTTTTACAAGCTGAAAGTAATATTTATGTTTTTTCTAGAAGTTTGCCAACCAAGGTTTTTGGACAAATGGAAGAAATATCACAATATTAACTACGAATCCAATATTTTTCAGAAAGTTCAGAAACATATGTGTTTCAGAATAATTTTTTCTCATTTTAAAATATTGCCATCTTTAAAATTTATCTTTTCGTCGTTACATCGACAAACATCATACATTTTTTATTTGAATATATTCGCTTTATTTAATGGCCCCTTTATTCTGGTATGGGAATTAAAAAACATGCTTGACGTAGTATCGTCAAGAATGGCCGTTGTGACTACAAACCCAACAAGCAAACCAAAGAGACAACCTTTGAGATATATCTGATCAATAGCTAACAGTGGTGTAACTAGGGTAGAGTAGACAGTGTACATACCCTGAGTGTTATTACCTGGGGGATGCAATATTGAGGAATGAGCTGTATAATATAAGATATAAAGGAAAGAAGTCTTTCTTTTAACTCTTATTCCCCAAATTCTAAAAATAGTTCCAATCAAGTATAGGAAAATGCATAACAGAATTTATAGCTTCGGAACATACTAAAGCTAGATTGCTGAAAAAAAAAGATAATTTCTGTTAAAGAGATTTGACACAATCAAAACAACATCTGTGAAAAAGGTGAAAGCAAATTTCGAATATTTGTGTCTCGGAGAAGGAGACGACAGTTGCGGATTTAGTCATTTTGAGGCTCATTAAGACCTTATTTTAATAAGCTGTCCAGTTCAGTTCCACATTTCTACTCATTTTTAAATTAATCGATATGTTAATGAATGGTTTAGATTATTTATCTTTATTTCAATATCACAAAGTAGTTGAGTATGCATGCATATATATTTTCCATTGACTCATAAATTTATCTCACTTTTCTCAAAGTTATTGAAAATGTATATACATTTTTATCCATTATGATGCATGACTCATAATTTTATCTCACTTTCACAAAGTTATTAAAAATGTATATACATTTTTTTTATTCATTATGACTCAAGACTCATCATTTTATTTCACTTTCACAAAGTTATTGAAAATGTGTATGTGTTACCGTTAAAGTATATAATGCAGTTATTTCATAGAACACCTAGTTATTCCATGAAATAACTGATCGTGTCCGTTAAAGTGTAAAACTCTCTTGTATTTCATGGTTTAACTAGTTATTTCATAGAATAACGATCTGCAGCCCGTTAAAGTGTAAAATAATCTATATCATATATCTCGCACGACATTTACCTTTCACTCCTACTGCATTTATGTTTTTGTTTGTTTGTTTTAGAAATAAAAAATGTTTTTGTTTTAGAAATAATGTTCTTTGTAATTCCAAGTGTCATTTTAGTAATCCTTGTTGTATCAAATGATTTTATGGTACGTTTCCATAAATACCATTTATACGCTGCATAAATTAGATAAATTGCTTCTTTTTTCATTTTAATTGTCTATCATTAGTTTCATTTCATTTTAGATAAATTGTTTATTTTACACTTTAACTGTCTCTCCTTAGTTAATTTATAGAATAACTAGTTAAAGTGTCAAATTAATAACATATTTCACACTTTAACGGACACGATCAGTTATTTCATGGAATAACTAGGTATTCTATGAAATAACTGCATTATATACTTTAACGGTAACATATGCATTTTTTTTATTCATTATGACTCATGACTCATCTTTAAAACAAAATTTGCGAAAATGTATGTGTTTTTTTATTCATTATGACTCGCGTTCATCTTTATATTTAACTTTCACAAAATTATTGAAAATGTATATACATTTTTTATTTATTATGACTCATTTTATATCAAATTACATCATCATTGAATCATCATTTTATTGAAAATGTATGTGCAACTTTTTATTCATTATGACTCACGCATGACTGCAATATCTGTACACAGTATTTTTTAAACCGATGATCAGTTTTTACAACTATACTAACAAAGTAAACTCGATGGAAAATATGCTTTCGTGATCAATTATACTTCTCAAATGTTAATATTATCTTAATATTTTATAATTCATGGATTTTGTGCTCTTATAAGTTTATTTGTTTTGAATCTATTAACATAAAATCCGGCCTGTCTGCGGCTTTTTTCATACAGTGGCTAGGCAAATGCCTAGTCTGCCTAGTTGGAAATATGTCACTGGGAATGGAATTATTTTCAGACCTTTTAAAAAATCTTTTTTTTTTTAAATAAAAGAGAAGATTATATACTGTGTAATCCCGAAACATGTCTTTGGGTTTCTCACAATATTCAAGTACAAAAAATGGCATATACTTCATGTGCATACCTGACTTTATATTGGCTCTTTCTAAAACGCGCATTAAAAGTTAGAAATAAAGTTATATTCCTGTTTTCAAAATCATAGATGTCAATTGTAAAGAGATTCTAATTTTAACTAGAAAACATTAGAGTTTCTTTAAATAAAAAATATTATTGTAATATCATATATTAATTATTGTGCATATTTGTGGAATAGCCAATTTAAATACTTTTTTACTTTTTCGCAAGTGTGGTATATGCAAAGAGAAAGTGTTGAGCTTGAGCCCCGGACGAAACTTCACGTTTAAGGCCTCCTTAAAATCGAAAAATGCATTTTTGGAATTATGTCTGTCTTTCTCTCCGTCCATCTATAAGAGATAAAAACGTCTATCTCTAATAATTCAAAAACACTTTGGGTTAGACGAATGAAATCTTATACGTGATCTTGCATCAAATTTGTAAACTCCTTCAAATTTTAAAATCCATTTAAATGAAGTGTGTCTGTCCATCTGTCCGAGTGAAAGTGGAACACAATAATTACAAAGCCTAAAAAGCCATTTGGATTGAATTTGATGAACAGATTCAAAATTTAAAGTGTGCGCGAAATTTTAACAAGGCATTGACCGTCTGCTTCTCTAAATTTTCGGATGCATGTAAATTCGATAACTCAAAAACATAATTTAAATAAATTAAATCAGGTTTTATTATTCCACCTTGTTTCTAAAACTGTAAATTTTCTAAAAATCGAAATTTTGTAAGTGCAAAATTGTAAATTTTCTAAAAATAACAATTTTGTAAGCGTAAAAATTATTAATTTTTAAAAATGTTGATTTTGTAAGTGTAAAAATTGTATATTTTCTAAAAATTCTAATTTTGTAAAATTTCTAAAAATTATCTTTTTGTAAGTGTTAACTGTACATTTTGAAAGAATTGTAGTTTTGTAAGTGTAAAAACTGTACATTTTTTTAAAAATCGTAATTTTCTAAGTGAAAAATTGCAATTTTGCATATTAAAATTTGTAATTTTGTAAGTGTAAAATTTACAATTTTGTATATTAAAATTTGTAATTTTGTAAGTGTAAAATTTACAATTTTGTATATTAAAATTTGTAATTTTGTAAGTGTAAAATTTACAATTTTGTATATTAAAATTTGTAATTTTGTAAGTGTAAAATTTACAATTTTGTAAATGTAAAAAGTACATTTTTTGAAAATTGCAATTTTGCAAGTGTAAAAATTGCAATTTTTTAATTGAAAAACTGTAATTTTGTAAGTGTAAAAATTGTATTTTTGTAAGTATAAAAATTATAAATTTTCTAAGAATTGCAATTTTGTAAGTACAAAAATTACAAATTTTCTAAAAATTATAATCTTGTAAGTGTTAACTGTACATTTTGAAAAAATTGTAGTTTTGTAAGTGTAAAAACTGTACATTTTTTAAAAGTCGTGATTCTGTAAGTGAAAAAAGTGCAATTTTGTATATTAAAATTTGTAATTTTGTAAGTGTAAAAATTGCAATTTTGTATATTTAAATTTGTAATTTTGTAAGTGTAAAAATTACAAATTTTGTAAAAATATAACTTCAAAATTTTGTTCCAATTGACAAAAAAAAAAAAAAAAAAAAAAAAACACCAAAATGCATATTGAAAAGGCATCGCCATACTACGTTATACAAAACGAACATATGTGAGAAAAATTTTGAAAATAAAAATCTGAGCACTCATTGGCTTCATGGAGATTGCCCAAGTTCAACAATTTTATATGCGTGGAGAGAAAAATGCCTTCATTATAGAATATGTGAGACAGTTTAGAGAAGAACAAACACCTCCGCTAGCTTTTAAACTTTTTAAAAATCTAGTCAACGAAATTCATTATTATTTTACTCTTTTCTAAATGTATCAAAATGCCAAAGCAAAGAACTATTCGAATTCTGTATTAAAACTCTTTTAAATGATTAGAATAAAAATATATAAAAATTTTCAAATCAAATTTAGTTAAAATTTCATTAAAATCCTTAGAAGCGATTTCGTTTTTTAAAAAAATCCTTTTAAACGTTTTTGTGATGTACCCTTATGCCGCCTTTAAAACGAAAGAGACATTCGAAAATAACATCGATTTTGCAGTTTATTTACGTATAAACGAATCCATATCTCTTGTTTACCTCTCCGTTCGCACACTGCGTTGACCGATCGATAGAATGTTACTAAATTTATCACAGATGTACTTCGGAGAGTGGAAATTTTCATCACCAAACGATTTCTGGGAAATTTTAATAAAAAAGCAAGCAGAATAAAGATATCGTTTGGCGATAATTTCTGAAAATATTATTGTGTTAAAATAATTCTTCAAGTGATTTTTTTATAGTTTTATCGTAAAATCTCAAAATTATCTTTTCAATTTTATGAACTTAGTTTTTGACACTGTTTCCGCACTTTTAACAAATCTTTTAAAAATATTTTAAAACATGATTTTCACTAACCGTTTCTATAATTGAAATTTAAATTAACCTATTTCATCGTTTCACAGAATAGATAAATTCGTTTTTTCTGTTGAAAAATATCGCTAACGATATCGTTATTGTAATCAGATAACTTTTTTAATAAGAATTTTAGTTTTAAGCTAGGAATAGTTAGTAAGAAATATTATTGCTGAAGAACATAAAATTTTCTTTCGTTCTTTCTCTCTCATGAAATGATTGTAGTCTAGTAGATTGTAGATTGATTATTGAAATAGCTTGTAGATTGATTGCGGAAATAATGTTTATTTCTGATTTAGATTTGCCATATAATTTATATGACAAAATTAAAATGAAATCATTTTTCACGATATAATTTTTGCCAATATTTTAAGTGCATATGAATTATGAAAATCTCCGAAATTCTAACGCTACAGATATTTTTGTTCAACGTTTTTATAAAAATATGTCAGTTCTTATATAGAGAATTAAAGTATTTGCAGTTATTATTTTTATTTATTTATTTATGTAATATAATTAGTTTAAATATTAGACCATTTGTAACTTCCATTTCTACTTGTGATAAAGATATGTGCACTTGTATGTGTGGTTTTAAAGGCTAGACTCTTTGATATAGAACAATTCACTTGAGACATATATATTTTGGAGGGTAATAATGTCCACTTCAAAACGATTTTTAAAAAAAATTATTTAGAATTTAAATTAATTAAAAATGAAATGAATTTTTTGCATTTATTGGCGATAACTAGCAAAAATATTACACACCAGAAATGATTTTTCACATTATCATAAAACTAAAAAAGAAAAAAAGTGTTTTCATTGATACTTGCAATTTTGCCGTATAATTTATTTTTCATCAATTTAAAAAGAGAAAATTAACCAGAACTTCCAACAAAATATATCATACAAAATAAAAATAAAATTTAACTTGCACTAACACAATACGCTTGCATAAAAAAATTATCTTTTATCAGCACGTTGCCAATACGCTGAAAATTGCTCAAATTAAAATATTAAAAGTTAATTCTGCCTGCAAATTAAACTATTTTTATCACATGCCTGAATGAAAATTTAAAACAAATATAATATTTTCTAGAAATAATGCAAAAAAAATCTGTGATTTTTAAATTATCCATGTTATTTAATTCAATAATTCAGCTTCATTTAAGGCAAACAGTGTTTAAAATATACAAGATATCTATTCTAATCAGGGCCCAACAGTTAATTTCCTAAACTTTATTAATTAGCGTATATCTCTAATTAAAAATGGTCTAAATGAAATAAATAATCATATTTTTATGCAGTTTGAGATAATAATTATTCGGATGAAATTCGGAATTTTAAGTTTTTATGCAAACTTTCAGTCTTATGTTTATTTAGTAAAATATTCTTGAGAAGCTCTTTTGCTACAAAAACTGATTAAATTATGAGAATTTGAACATCACTATTTTGTAAAAACTCGCAATTGCAGACTATTCAAAAAGTATGTGCCATCAAAGACGTATCAAAAAAAGATGCGCCAGTCTGCGTAAGTAGTTTCTCTAATGTTGCTTGAACTAAATTAATGAAATTGATTGTGCTAAAATAATGATATTTAAATATTCATGACTGTACCAGATTTGGTCGCAAAAGATTGAAACGTTTTTTGATTTAAAAATTAAAGTGCCATGAATATTTTACTGAATATGATTCATAAGACCGATGAACTACAACAAATTTAGACTCCATTATTTTTTTCAGAGATACATTTGTTAACTGAAACACAATTAATTATTATTATTTACATTCTTTTATGTCCTTTTGAAAGCAAGACAGAATGATGTGATGAATCAGGGAACTTTTTATTCAATTTTTATCTGAGAAATTGCATAAATTAAAAAAAGAAAATCTGTAGTACACATAACACTTCATTGCTGAACGATTCTATTTTCTGTACTCTCCTGTTTTCTGTACTTTTCTGTACTCTATTTTCTGTACTTTCTTCTCAAAGTTAATATGATTTAAGCCAGTGAGAGTTGTCTCTCCAAAACTTTCTCGCATACTTCTCTTATAAACTTGTCATGTCAGAGAACACCTTACATAGCATTGGCGTACAATTGTTAAGGAATGTTAACTTTTGACATGAATTTAGCATTGTTACTGAATCTATCGTGTCATCTTTGTCGAATTATTTGACGATTAATCCCTGGCATACGGTTAATAGTATGCGAAACTCGGTGCTTTGGACCCGTTTTTTTTAACCGATTGAAATAAAGATTTGACACAAAACTGCACTTGCAATCACAAACTCCCACACCGAATTTGATATATTTAAGTCACTGCGTTTTTGAGCTATCGCATTTACATGTTTCTAAAAATACAAACCGACATACAGTCAACCCTTTGTTGGATTTGGCTCAAAATTTGACAGGTGTCTACTCTATAGGTATTAAATCTATGTATCCAATCTTATCTATCTAGCTTTCTTCGTTTTGTAATTATCGTGTTAACTTATATTCAAACAGCCGGACAGACGGACTTCCTCTGAATAGATTTTATTCAAAATTTGATAGAAATCTGCAAATTTGGTATAAAGGCCGTATACCAAATTTTAACTGACCAACTCAAATCTTTTTGAGTACTTTTTGTCACAGACAGACTAAAATTTTCCAAAAATGTATTTTTCGCTCTTAGGGAAGTTTAAAACGTGGATATTCATCAAAATGTTGAGTTCGAATATTTTGATGATTGTTATACTTTCTCTATACTATGTATGAGAGAAACTAAAAATAATCTATTTATGTTGAATATTTATATTTATTTAGTAGTCATTTTTATGAATATGTATTATACTTCTATCAACAAGTAAGTGATTGAACATGCTTTATTTACCCAGTCCATTATAGCTTAGTTTCAATTCGTTTTGTGTTTCCTGAGGGTGTGTGTTATGGGTGGAGTATAGCAAACGATAGTCTATTTTGAAAAGCGTTTATTTATATTGTCGCCAAACCTTATTTTAATTGCTGTTGGAAACTCCTACACTTGAAGCTAATTTTTCACCGTGCTTGTGTTTATGCATCCAAAAAATCTTCTCTGAATAATACGAATATCGTTCATTTTATCTTGCTTCATCTCATTAATCTTTATAATCAATATTTCTTTGCCAGCGCCAACGGGACCCTCGCCTCAATGAAATTCTGTACCCCTTATACAACGAGAAGCGAGCAACCGAAATACTCAAAGCTTACGAACCGAACGAAGAGTTCAGCAAAGAGAGTGAGTACGATTCAATTTATTCTGTTGTTGTTGTTTCTGATGGCACTTGTCATAAAGAAGCCCGCTGACTAAGTTAGCGAATTTTAGCCGAAATTTTTGCGTCTCTTGTTTTTTAGTAGCGCCATCTAGGGCCAAGAGTACGACTTAGCTACTCGACACGTCACAACCCTTTTTACGGGGCTTCATTCCTGCATTTTATTCATTCTACCACAGATCGTAATTTAGACCTGAGTCAGAGTACGATCCCCCCTGCTCCAGTACTCCCAGTGGTATTACTCTCGACATGGAGGACTTTGTGACCACGACAGATTTATACGTGCGTCAGCCACCACCACACACGGAGAGTTCTGAAACTTGTTATTTGTCTTGTATAAGGGTTGCCCAGATGGAAAGCGTACAAGCAGAATACCTTTACTGGAAATCAAACTGTCATGGGCGTTGTAACACAGGTCGTATTGTTTAGATATCAGGTCTATGTCTTTGCTGTAAAAAGATGGTGGTTAATTCTTGTGGAAATCCTCCACAGCTTCCTTCACTTCGTCGTCCAAATAAAAACGTGTCTCATGTAATGCTCTCTTAAGTAGCCCAAAGATATAGAAGTCACAGAGTGACGAATCCGGACTGTACAGCTGGTGTTCCAACACTTCCCAACGGAATTTTTTAAGGCATCTGGTTTTCACGGGAGACATGTGAGCAGGCATTGTCATGGAGAAGGATCACTTGTTGTGTGAGAAGGACTGGTTGTTTGCTTTTGATTGCTTTCCGTAGTTTCATCAGAGTACTGCAGTATTGCGTTGAATTGATATTGCTCCCTTGGAGCAGGAAATTAATCAAAAGTTGTCCATGGCAATAGAAGAATCTGAAACCCTGTTACCGCTCGTTGTTCCGATCTGGATGCATCCATGTATAGCACGATTCCACTTTCGATATATTTTCTCTACTACGAGCAGCTTTCACTGTTGAACGTCGTGCACACATTCTACCGCCCTTTATATCCCTGTTCGGCGGTGCTACTATAGCTGCAATCATTTTGACACACCACCTTTCATTTGAGAAATCTAATACTTTAACCCTTTCGTGGGTCATTTATTTCTCTTTTGAAGTCGTCCCGGCGTTTGTGCCTTATTATCAATTAACCCTTTAAAGGGCCATTTTTTTTCTAGTCATATTGTGTTAAAATATTTTTTGGCTTGAAATTAGAATAAGAAAAAGGATTAATTTAGCTTATTAGATAAACTTAATTTGATTAATGAATTAATTTGGTTAATTAATAATTAAGTAACAAATCAAGACACATCATTTTGTCTGAGACAAAGAACTGAAGCATCTATGTTTCTGACTTACTAAAAAAATGTGTCAGAACTTATGCCAACCTACATAATTTCATACAAAGATTGATAAATTTGGTGGGAAGCATACTTCCCACGGCCCTAGAAAGGATTAAACAGAAGTATATAAATAACTATATTTTATTTTACCAAATTTGATATTTACATTTAAATTCTAGAGATGGGAAGTATGGATCCATTTGTAGTCATAAAGAAAATTCAATTTAATAGCCATTATTTACGATGGAAAGATGAGAAGAATGCAGTTATGCAGAAATATACTTTCTGTTCTGCACACACGTAATGAGTCCTTTTTATCTTGGGTCTCTGAAGAACATTTCTTATATTGTCTATAGTTGAAAACTAACTTTGAAGTATGATTTTCCACACTGGCTAAGCCCACATCATTCGGAACAGCACACTTTTTTCGTTTGGTAGCTAGTCGGACGGCTTTCATTTTTTATAGAGGAATATCCATCTATCAGCTCGCGATCTGATGCTATATGGAATCTTAGCTGGTCTAAACTTCAGTTTCTTTTGTTCACTTTACCAAAATATAAAATTATTTATGATGCAAAGATAAATAAGAAAATAAATGATACGGTGTCACTATTCCTTAAATATTCTTCCTATTTGGTATCTTTCTTTTCTTTGATCGAAGCGATCAATCCTCCCATGTTATCATCGTTTACAGCGACCGATTTTGGTCAAAATGTATCTATTTTAGTACCATTCTTTTTTGGCCGCTTTACAGATGTCATAATCACTGGATTATGTGTATTAGTCAACAAAATAAATGCTTTACTGTCCATTAACTTTATTGTAGCATCACCTTCCTCAGTCATGAACATTGATTCACTTTTTTGTAATTTGTGGGAATTACTGTTACAATAGCGAGGCCAATATATTATAATGAGATTTAGGTTTCTTCAGTTACATTTCGTAAATTATGCAGGTGGGAAGTAATCCTCCCAATGCCCACGAAAGAGTTAAATGTCATTCATATACAGTCCACTCTACAGCTAATTTCTAAACCGCTTGGAATAGGTATATACTTCCCGGTTCTATTCTAAATTTCATTCATTTAGTTCTTTGCGTTTTGTAGTTTCCGTATTTACTTGAACAGACAAATGAATTTAGTTTGAAATCTGATAAACATCCACAAATTTGGTTTAAAATCCATATACCATATTTCATCAATCCAGCTCAACGCGTTTTTGAATTATCGTGTTCACAAACAGAGAGTCATAATATCAAAATGTGTTTTTCGAACCAAGGAGGTCTAAAATGTGGATATTCGTTAAAGTCACGATTTCGGTTTTCATTGGTGATTATAGTATGTTCTCTATACGACAAAATTAAACGTGTTGCAAGCATAAGGTCAACCAGTTTTATGTTAGGTCAAACAAGCTTTACCACTTGATATGCATTTCTACGGCTAGTATGAGAAAAAATGATTTTACATGGTTCATACTGCCCAATGAGGTAAATTGTTTCATCGGCAAGAAGGTGCTGAAAACCAGCTGGAGTGGTTTCTCCGAATCTTTCTCGTATGTTCTATAATAAATGTACTTGTGTATTATTAACTGCTTGACATTGGTTAACAATAGTTACGAAAGAGCCTTCAAGTATGCATTATTTGGGGATTAATCGCTAGAAGGCTGACAATACCCACTGAAACATGAAAATTCGTCAAAATCTCGGGTTCGAATTTTTCGATGATTAAAATAATTCTTCTATATTTCGTATATGAGAAAATAAAAATATGTTTTCTCGTTCAGTGAGATCTGAAACAAGAGAATCTAGAGTTCGAATTTTATAACAATTACAATAATTTCCCTTTGCATACTTCGTGTACGATCAATTAAAAATACATGGAAAATACAAATACAGACTTGGAAAAAAATGTAGTGAAAAAGCTTATCAAGAGTCATTACTGATGAGAGTGAGCATAAACTGTTCATGCATTTATCTTAATAGCATTGAATGCTACAACGGGAGGGTTATATACGGCTTTTTCTGTAGAAGGTAAATGTTCTTGTTCCTGCAAAGGGCAGATCCGGAGATAATGGCGGCCATCGAAGAGTGTTGCCATTTCTAAAGGTACATTTCCATAAAAAAGGATGCAAACACTTTTATTCTGGAAAAAATTCTCTATGCTATTTGTTCTTGAATGAAATCGGATTAGGAAAGAAGAAATCGATGCGGGTTTTTTTTAAATCTATTTGTATATTCGATTATCTTAATTTCCGAGCTATCAAAATGAGCAAGATTTCTTTTTTAAAGGGAAAATCCAAATGTTAAAAACAGTTTTCATTGCATTCGAATTAAATCATTATGTCCAACATTGCAAACTCAAAGTTCAATAATCCTTTTTTAAAACCAAAGTATGATAAATCCGGCAGTCGTGGTTCTGCAATTAACTGTTAAAATGTCTACCTCATTATCATATAAGAGTTCAACTAATTATTTAATAAATTCTGAAATTCACAAAATATTATTATTTTTAACTGAAAACACTAAAATTTCAATATAGAATGAAAGTTTAACCAGTTCACAACTAATAGTTATTAGTTCTGCAAGAATAGCAAAGAAAGAATTATAATACCAACACATATTTACGCTGATATCCGACATTTCCCTGCGGCACAAAACATATACACACACATTTGATCCTAATAGATGCCGAATGAATTTTATAGGAGATTCGAATCAATAATCCAAATCATCACAACATGACAATGCCTTCGATTTGATTCGTCTAGCTTTATTTTTAAAATTTATTTTTAATTAAATTGCAACGATTGAAAAGAAAGGTGTTTAACATTTTTTACTGAAAGCGTCCGGTGGATGCATGGTAAAAGTGATCCATTAAGTGTAGCAATGGAAAATAATGCTTCATTCCACGAGGAAGAAACAAAGCGCAGTAACAATAAACACAGCCAAGGTGTACACTAAGAACAGCGCCTGCAGAAATCATCAACACACCATCAAATAGCAAACCGCTAGTAAAACAACAGGAACAGAACCATCATCAGTATTCAGCATCACCGGTTCGTAATCCAATGAATAATTATTTGTGTGAGCGCACCGTCTTATATAGTCTCATGACAGGGGGTAACTTCCCTTGGAACTATTTAGAGAAAGATATAGATATTGTTTCTAAAGGAGGTAGAGCCATAATTCTTGTATTTTCCTAAGCATTCATTTTCTCCTCAATCTAGACAAATTCGTTACCAAACATGACGATAAGATCGATTGCCATTAAATCAAACGTGCAGCATCCATACAGAATCTCTGTAAATCTTTTTTTAATCATAATTTTGACATGAATTTCCCCCTTCTTTTATGTACTTTATTCTCCCCGTAGCTCCAAAAGCTTTAATCTTCGTTAGGTATTTTGAAGTTTTATTTCTCTGCATTCAACATCTTTTTTTGTGTAACTGCACCGGTTTTGTATTATTCTCACCACAATTTCATATCCGGAGGTTAAGAACTTCGAGTTCAAGTACTCTGCCACCAATCCCTCAGACCGGCAAATCGACGGTTGGAAAACGGCATTACAGATTCGTAGCAGCGTCACTGCGAAGCTCGCGCGTATAAATCTGGTAAACAAAAAAAAGAGAAAAATATTGTTGTAAATATTTTTAGAAATCTAATAAAATTAGAGGGAAACAATTATATATTTAAGTATAATTGATATTTTTAATGTTCTAAAAATAATTTTTAGGTATTGATATGTTTCGGTGTTATTGAGAATTTGATTATTATTAACATTTGAATGAATTTTTAAATTAATTATATAATCAGACATTTAAAAAAATTCTTTCTTAGTGAACACATGTTACTCATAAAGTAACTACTTGTCTAATTTGGGGTTTCTGGCTTCACTTAGCAGTTCTAAACTAACGATTTTTGCATCATGGATGTCGCATTCTGCGATAAAACCAGTCCATGAAATTGTCACTTTAATTATGCTGTTATTCCAACAACATTAATATGACTTTTATTTTGGTTAATTTTATTAATAGTCAAGATATTTTCCTTCATACAGCGCTTGTTTCGTATTTCCATTGCCATTTTGATGTTTGGAATGCATGCTTTTCACAGGCCGTATGAGCAAGGACGGCTTTATTCGCTACCTGATGTCCGACGAGAACGCCCCCGTCTTCCTGGACAAGCTGGACATCTACATGGAGATGGACCAGCCCCTGGCCCACTACTACATCAACTCGTCGCATAACACCTACCTCAGTGGCAGGCAGTTCGGAGGAAAGTCGTCCGTCGAGATGTACAGGCAGGTGCTACTGGCAGGATGCAGGTGATTTGACCTTCATTTTTTCATAACATTGATCTCTATTAATAACTAGTCGCTTTTGGCGACCAGCTGTCTTTTTTTTTTTTTTTTTTTTTGTTTGTGTGTGCTCATGATTCCACCAAACTGTCTGACATTAAAGCCACGTAACTTTAATTGTAAAGTTAAATTCTGTTTATCGTGTACATGAACCTATCTAATGGAGACTAGTCCTGGTTAAAAGCCAAATTCCACTAAAACTCCATCGTGTATGTGATCCTGGTGCACATTAACCCTTAACTGGGAAGGTGAAATTTTTGGACTAAACTGGGGAGGTGCGATCTATGAGCCCGCATTTCATTTACATTCAAATTAAATTTTCTAATGAATGTATTAGTATGAAAAACTGCCAATATATTTTGCAGATATTTTTCTTGATATATAGATATATTTTAGAAATTTTTCAAAATATATTATCATTGAAAAAAGTAAATGCATTGGAACGTACATTTTCTTCTCAAATGACATGTTACAATAAATAATATTCTTGAAAAGGCATATTACTTTTTACTTTTTAAATCATATTTATTTCTACAATGTATGAAGGTATATAGAAGGCAATATAATGTAAAATTCAACAATTGAATAAAAAAAATGACAATGGGTAAAACTGGCCCTTTTTTTATCGGCTTGCGTGACTTTCATAGCACGGTTTTCTAGAGCATTTTAAGCATACAGGTTAAGAACTAGTATAAAAATCAACCTATAAAGTCTGCAAATATATTTCTTGGTATATTAATATATTTTATAAAGCTTTTAAAATACATTATTATTAGAAAAATTAATTATGTTTGAACATACATATCAAAATCAGTTGAATGCGAACTTTCATGAAAAACTCTTCTGTACAATTATCTTTATCATTAAAATCACTTTCTGCTTCATTTAAAAGTGTCTGGAGCACTGCTTCATAATAGGATCAGTAAACTGGATGATATTTCGATCCCCAAGTTTTTGCGCCATCTGCTAAGCCTTGTGGGCACTGGGACACTAACAGGGAGGTGCGGTCTTAGAGACCGCGCTTAAAGAAATAACTGAATTATTTTAAAAAGCATCCGCTGAAAGCGAATGAAAAAGTGCAAGCGTATTGAAGGTCACAAAACAGGAAGCTACAGGGTCAATCCATTCAATTGAGCTATAAATAGAATAGGGGTGACCGAAAACCCATCTCTAGCGGTCTCACAGACCACACGTCCACAGTTAAGGGTTAAATCTGATATCATTTGATAGCCGTCTCTTCTAAGATGCTGAAGTTAAGAGAGATGATAGCACTTCAAGTATCGTCCTTGTCATCCGGCCGAGATTCAAATTTACGACGCCCATCCCAAAAATAACTCTTGTGTTTCTACAAAACTGAATAGTTAATATAATCAAATTATATTCTGTGGTTGAAGTTGTTCTTCTGGTTTTCCAGGTGCGTCGAACTGGATTGCTGGGACGGAAAGGGCGAGGACGAAGAGCCTATCATCACCCACGGGAAGGCCATGTGCACGGATATTCTTTTCAAGGCAAGAGATCGAATTTCAATTCCCCTAATGAGCAGATACAGATGTTTGGTTCCTTTGGGTATGACTTACAGCTGGATCAGTTGGAAGATGGAGGGGGGCGGGACTGCAATAAAAATTCTAGTCATTTAGAAATGTGAATAACAGAAAAAGTGTCGATAAATGAATACTGCAATAAAAAAGTAAAAAATACTGAATGATTTTAATAATTTATATGCAATATATAAAAGAAAAGTCATTTTAGTATATAAAGTGATAAATATTAATAAAATTTCTTTGATAATTTTTGAAAACTATAACTTTAATAAACATGTTTGTAATTTTAAAGATACAGAACTGTGAATTAATTGTTTCATCTTCTTGAATTTTTATAGATTTTCAGACAGGGCACGACGACACATGTACACATGTAATTCTACTGAAGGATCTATTGATCTCGGTTCTTAACAAAAATAGGACAACCATTTTTGCATTTTTCTGTATCTTAATCTTTCTTGCCAAGAAAACAAAAACAAGTTCATTAGGTGGAGAGGGGGGATCATTGAATTACTTAATCACCATTTTTTGAGAACCTATGGAAATATATCTTTCTAACGATTAGACAAATATGGCAAAGAAATGGTATGACAGATTAGTAATAATGATTTCTTTCTGAGTACTTTATACTCAAAAATATGAAAAAGGTGACAAATTTTTATGCTATAATCTGAATTGTGTATGTAAAAAGATTAATCTTAGAATGTCAACAGGATGGCCTAAAAAATTGTTAAAATAGGAGGTGAAAAGACCCAATGATTCGTAAATATTCTGCCCTCTGAATGTGTGGGTGTCGACCCGTCAGTACGATCATTGTGGATGAAGCCTCGACGAAAACTCAAAAATGTTAAATTTCAAAATATTGTTAAATTCAGTGACGATATGTTTGAATGACATAGCATATTCACAATTAAACCAAGTAGAAGGCAATTCACTTAGTAAAACATGATGATTTTGAAAACTTTGGAGAAATTTATAATTATCCTGAATATTTTAAACATGGTGCTTAATAAACTTTGAACGAATTTTATTACGTTAGGTATTACAATCATGATGTTTGAACTCATTTACAATATTCAATTATAAAGAATTCATTATATTGAATTATTACGAATTTATTCATTCATGGAGTTTGACGTATTTATTATCTTGACTATTTTAATTAACTTTGAAGACATTTTGGGGATATTCTAATAATAGTATTCATTTACTTTGACCGCAATAATTGCCTTGACCATTTTAATAATGGTGTTCAAGAAACTTAAAACGAATTTATCATATCGAATATTCGATAATGTTTTTTTTTGTATGTTTTGAGTGAATTTATTATCTGGAATATTCTATCAAATGGTGATTAATAACCCAGGTAGCCCAGCCTGTTACACAATATTGTGCGATATTATAGGGTATTAATCAATATTTCACAATATTATACAATATTGAAAATATTGATCAGTAGCATACAATATAGTATAGTATTTGTATGCTACTAGGGAATGAAAATGATTACAACAATATTACTTTAACTCATTATCTGCGGTATCAACGTTTCGGGTCCTTTTATTTTATATAATAAACCTAAAAAAGTTCCTATCCGAGGCATAGGATCAACACCCTACTCATTTTAAAATTTAAGAAAAAAAATGGGAGAACTTATGCTTCTCTAGCAGGAGAAGGATACCAAGAAGCTCTCTGTTTTCCAGAATGACCAGGAAAAGCGACCCGGTGCACCCGAATATTGTCACGAAGATCCAAAGAATAAAAGGTCACAAAGTAACACTATATCAAGTTTCTGAGCTCTAAGCAACTTGTAACGTACAGGTGAAGAACTCCCCTCACTGCTTGTGGAACTCAGAATTTAAACGTTTACAGAATAATATGGAATTATAAAGAAAGTTATAGAAAGTTCTAGAAGCTTCTAGAACATTAACAAATGTATAATAAAAAATTCAAATTAGAGTTAAACCTTCAATTTAATGCGACTTGAGTGGGATTCGAACCCTTGACCTTGTGCGTTGCAAGCGTGTACTTTACCTATGTGTAGGTATTCCTTTTGCGACAATATTTTAGCTTAAAATTGGAACCATTTTTTTAAAGGATCGCGTCTTTTTCAGGATGTTATCTACGCCATCAGAGACTGTGCCTTCGTTACCTCCGATTATCCCATCATCCTCTCCTTCGAAAACCACTGCTGGTGAGTGATTTAGTCAAATGGTATGGCAACCTATAAAAGTTATAATCCTCTCATTTCATGGCTCCCCAAACAAAAATAAATCAGATTAACGATCATTGGATGGTCTAATTTTTTTTATCTCTTTGATTACTTGGCTAATTCTTTTCAAAAACTCATCTTGAATTCCATAGTTGGAAATCTATTCCAAAATTTCTATTGCTTTATTTCTATTGCTTATTCTGAATCAGTACAGTACTAAACAATTCGTTTTTTTTCCCTCTGCAGCAAAAAACAACAATACAAGTTGGCGAAGTATTGCGACGACATATTCGGTGATCTTCTACTGAAGGAACCTCTGCCTGGATTCCCGGTAAAAACAATTTTATAAACATTTATAACAATGTTATACGCATTTAAATTTTTGTCAATAATATCCGGATTACCGGTAAACAAGGTCCCATGAGCATTTATAATATTGTTACGTCCATTTAAATGTTCGTCCATTATGTCTGGATTTCCGATAAAACAGCTTCCACAAACATTTATAGTATTGTTACGTCCATTTAAATGTTCGTCCATTATGTCTGGATTTCCGATAAAACAGCTTCCACAAACATTTATAGTATTGTTACAGCATTAAATTTGGGTCAACAATGTCTGTATGTCTGGTGAAACCGTTCACATGAATATCTATAGTACTGCTACGTGCATTTAAAATTTGTGTTAATTGTGTCTACATTTCTGGTAAAATCGTTCTATTGAATATACCAGAGTCCTAAGAGAAGCACTGAGAGTAAAATGAATACATTACCAAAAATTATATACAAATGTGGTTATTTTTTTTGATATAATCGCCGCGTATATTCAGGCATTTGTCATTTCGATCTTCTTTTCGAAGAACGTTGTCACTACTGATGCGAGATGGATCTTAATGTTTCTTTGAAGTTTTTCATTTCTAAATATTCTTTAAATTTCAAAAAACTAAGAAAATAATTTGGACGAAGGAAAGAATAGGTATAATTTTATAATAATTAGGAAATAATAATAAATAAGATAATAAGGAAGGAATAAGGATCCTTTAAGGATAGAATAGGAATCTGGATCACTCATATCTCCAAAATCATCGTTATCTGACTATGGCGAAAACATTAAAATAACCGACAAACGTGTAGCAGCCGCGTGCCTAAGTGGACGCCAAGAAACTCGCCAACTATTTGATAGATCAAATTGGGGAAGCATATGTCGGCATCCGCTTCTTCAGCTTCATTATCCGCGATGTTGCTTCGTGGCTTGTTAAAATTCTTGCACTCGAGTTCCCATTTCTGTTCAGAAGCAGATAAGACACTTGGTTTAGTTTCTGTTTGTCATACAAACCGTTGGGAGTGTTCTGCTGATATGTTCTTTGACAACATGGCATGTTGTTTAGTATTGTGCTTAGACATTATTATGAAGTCCGGCTTTGTTTTTCAACAACCAAAAGACCACACAAAAAAGACAAGAGTGGGAAACGAAATGAACTTATTACCAAAAGTATAAACAAGATTACTTTTCGACATAAATGGGTGGAGATTCAGACATTTGTCATATCTATGGAGAACTTTCACCGAGAGGCCCCTCAAATTTGAGGGTGAGAAGCTTCTGGTTTGGTGGGTGGTTCTCGCCACTCGGGTGGGTTCAGAAATGATGTGGGGTCGGCTACCCCTACCTATGACGGGGCGTACCTCACACGAGAGAGGTTTACGGTACCCGTTCTGATCTTTCAGACTCAATTTGAGTTCATGCCAATGTTGTCGCAGCGATCCAGACATTCAGATTTATTCGTGCACCTCGGGACGGGTCGGAATAGTCAACTAGTGATATCAACTAGTCAATATAGTCGACTAGTCAATATACATTCAGTTATTCAGATTTGTTCGTGTGCCTCAGGACTAGTCGGAATAGTCAACTAGTGGTTCCGATCTCCTTTCCGAAGAATATTGCCGCTGGTGATGTCAGAAGGTTCTGAAAGTTCCTTTGAAGCTTCTAGTTCGTCTGAAAGCTCTTTGAGTTTTCTTTCAAAGAAAGAATACGGAGCAGAAATATCTAAATATTCGTCCCTTCAAAGTTGCAATGATTTCTTCTTGATCAGTCGGCTCGTTGCTTGATATTTCGGATACTTGAGTTTTTTACTTTGAGTTTCTTTCAAACTACTTGATCAACTCCTTGAGCAGGATCTTCTGTTGCTATGGACTTGCAGGCTTGTCTCCCCTTCATCGAGAACATGACTTAGAGACGATTCATTTTCATTTGTACCTTAAGTTGAAAAGCTCGTAAGAGAACTAAACTTCAAAGTAAAGTTAAAATTCATCTTACAACGCTGAAGGAGACGTCTTTCAAAGAGGTATCGGAAACCTAATTCGCCGATTTTCCCGAATCTTCACGTCTATTATGTATAAAAGTAACCATATTTGTGCGTAACGTTTGGTAATTCATTTTAAACTTTTTTTAGCCCTTTATATATAATGCATTTAAATTTGCATCAGTTATGTCATGATGAAAAGTTAACATTGGCCAAATAAATAATATCGCGCAACAAAATATTCAGCCTTATATCATTTATTTCTATAGTAGAGTTTCCTCTATTTAAGAAACATACCTACTTTAAGAAACCTACTTATTATACAAAGAATCAATCACAACAATATAACCATAAAAGGAAACTCCCCTCCTCCTCAAAGGTATTCGAAAAAATATGAATGGTTTGAAAATACCGCATTGACGGGAACTATGTCTGAGCTCCGAGGACCTTACTAGCTACAGTATAGCCCCTCCCGTAGGAGCACGTCCCATCATTGGTAAGGGATAGTTAACTCGACACCATTTCTGTACCCATAGAACGACGAGAAAAAGCCACCATGGCAGAAACTTCTCATTCCCATTTTTAGGTACCCCTTGGGGGGGGTCATACAATGTAAAAGGTTTCTTACTCAAAACTGTCATTTTCTAACTGTGCTCTTTCTTATTTTTTTCTTAAGAAATTTTGTCGATTTTCGTAGCTTGCAAAATTAATCAACGGTTAATGGCATTTACTTTGAATCTTATAAAACATATAGAGAGAGAGTAATATCTCTAAGTATGGCCCAATAATTAATTTTTAAGTTATCTAATGCATTTCCAATGGAAATGACGTAATGAATTTTAATTTACGTTGTTTGAGACAAAATTGTGCTGCTTAAGGAATTATGAAACTTAGTTTTCTATGCAGTTCCCCATTGCTAATAGTCATATTTAGCAAAATAATCTCTAGACACTGGCATTTTAAGTAAAAAAAAAAAACACTTTCATTTTTCTGTAACAAAAACTGACTGTATCATAAAGATTTGAAATTCATTAGTTTAGCCACACAATGACAAATTCGATAATGAAGCGTGCGTTGACTCTCGGATCCTTTCGAGTCAGTCACTAAAATCTACAATAGCCTAAAATGAGAACATTTAAAGCTTTATAACTCGATTGTTCTTAGAAGAGTCTAAAATTCTTTTGTTTAGAATGCCATTGTATCAAATTTATTTTACTAAATATGTCCAATAAGAGTGGAGAATTTAACAAGAATCTAATTTATTGACTCAAATAATATCAGAAATTGTTTTTTCACTTCATTTAAAGCATTATTTTAAATGCAATTGTATACTTATTTCTAACAGTTTAGAAATTAGTTACTTGACCGCGAAAAGAATGGACATTCAGAATGTTCTTTAAAATAATTTCAAACATTTGTTCACAGCAATAAATACTGCTAAATACATGAAAAAAATTATATGATTTTATAAACACGAATTTCTGAATTAGAAACTAATATTTTTTTTCTTATTTTACTCTTTCCAATTAAAACTACAACAAAATAAGAGAGATTTTTCCTTTCAAATAAACAGTTTAGAAAATCTTTAAAACATTCAATATTCGTATCAATAATTTAAAAATATTCTTGTAAACGATCTTAAAACTCCGGATGTTCGACTCAAGTATAGATTAGAGTTCAGAAAAACAGGTTTACAACAGCGCGATATTTAATTGTATGTTATTTTTAATTGTTCTCTCACAATCTTAATAAGAAAAAAACAAAATGCGCACAACACGAAACCTTTGTGGGTTACTTGAGAAACCATTTAGAACTATCGAAATGTAATATGTTAGATTAATGCTACATTCTGAAGTTATACGAAGGCTATTGTGAATTATTTTTTAACTTTGGTTCAATGATCAGCGCTATACATGAGAAAGCACTCTATTCTCTAACAATGTTCTGCAAAAACCCTTTGTAAAAAAAAAAATCAATACTCTATTTATTTATTTTACAGACACATAAGTCCGAAAATAACTTTTTAAAACGGAAATTTCTGATTAAAAAATATAAAAGAGATCTCCCTCGTTTGAATTTATAAATAAATCAGTTGAGGATACTTACTAAAAATAAAAGCTGCAGTCCAGTCTGACTGACTGAGGGTCACTTTGTCTTCCTTCAATACAAATGTATCGAAACATTAAATATGGAATAAAAACTCTTTTCGTATTAATTAGTAGAGTAGTTCCATGAAGAGAGAGATTTAATGGTTCATTATTTGCTTTCCTATATAAAAAAATCACGCAAAGTTCGCACAAAAAGAAGATAAATTCTGCGCTGACAATAATTATATTGCTTATGTTCGCCGTTTCTATGAAGTGACGTCATCTTCAGATAGTTCTACTAATTTATCGTTTGGTTTCTTATTTTCGATTAATTAATTCCCCGCCACAAAGAACCTCGGGAATATCGTTTGGTGTTTTCAAGCTTTTTTTTTTGTTTTAATTATCTCACTCTTGTAATGAACCACTCATGTTTATTCTTCAACTATCTTTTGTATACTTTATAACTGCACTTTTATGACTTTAACCGCACTCTTATGAATTGTATTTTTCAAAGAATCTGTAAATATGCTCAAAATATTAGCATATAATTTAAAAATCAAGCTAAATTATTTTACCACTCATACAATAGCTTTCAGAATATTCCAGTTATAGTGAACTTGTGATTGAATTTATTGCTGCTACTTATTTATTACGCACTACCTCAACGCATCATAAACGACAGCCTATAAAAAAAAGGTTATCGATTAAAAGGAATCGGATCTTGAAGTCTCAAACCTTTGGTTATAAATCGTTTTTCTACCACTTATAATTGAAGAAAACTTGATTTCTAGCCAAATGGCAAAGTCTTGACACCCTGGACAGGAAATTCCAAGTTTGGCACCCACTTTCACCAAAGAAGAACAAGACTCCGCCTACTCTTCAGAATAGAAGTGATGCCAGCTCAAATGTGGTCTTCGTCATCTGATGATAGCTCATCATGATAAGATTAGTCACAAATATCTATCAAATTATTTCAAAAATTTATCATTATATTAACTAAACTAATCCTTGGAATATGTTCGGTGGGCCGCGCTGGCCTGGTGGTAAAATCTTGGCTCGTGAGCCATAGGGTTTCAGGTTCGAGACCCGATTCCACCGAAGAATTGTCATGTAAGAGGGTCTGTTGCACATTAAATCCGCCAGACCAAACGTCCTCTCTCCCTCTGGTGTGGAGAGGCTAGTGCCAGCTCAGGTGCCGTCCTCGTCATCTGATCATGGTTCAAAATTACTAAGTTCGCCTCAAAATAGCCCTAGTGTTGCTTTAAAACGGGAAGTTAATAAATATAAGCTGAAATGTGTAATGCATTTGCAGAAATATGAATTAGACTTTATGAAAATACAATGCTTTTTGCCATTTTATTTTTATTCTTATGCATTTTTCAATTTTTCATTTGAAGTTGCACGAACCAGGGCAGCTTTTGCCGAGTCCTAATGATTTGAAAAGGAAGATCCTGATTAAAAACAAGAGATTGAAGCCTGAAGTGGAAAAACGTTAGTAATTTTTTTTTTTTCGTTTTGAACTGTTTATTTTGGACTTACTTTATGCACTTAAATTAAATGTTTATAAAAATATGCACAAAATATATTTATTTTTTGATGAAAAGTGTGACAAATGAGTCACTGAGAGTGAAAAGGAGTTAGATCTCATTTTTTGCATCTTTATGTTTTCACATTTTTGCTTACCTGTATATGAAGTATAGAGAAAGTATTGTAATCATCAAAAACATTTGAACACGAGAGAAATTTCAGATCTTTCTAAGACAGAAAAACATATATTTCGAATTATGGTTGTTTGTCTGTGCGCGAATAAGATAATTCAAAAAAACTTTGAGCTAAATGGTTGGTATTTGGTATATCAAATTACGGCAACATTTGTAGATTTCTATCAACTTTGAACGAAACAAATTCATAAAAAGTCTGTCTGTCTGGGAACTCGATAACTATAACACGTAAAGAACTAGGGTGCTCTCAGATATATAACTATAGAAAGGGCCATGCCCGTATCAGGCTTAATTCGCTGATGAATATATTGTTACGGGGAAATCCGTCAATTGGATGTACGATGAAATATCCAATCAAAAAAATCTGTCGATACTATGTCGTTCAGTGATGGTGAGGTGGTCGGCTGTACACAAGGTTCAGTAAAAGAAACTTTTATTGGTCGTTGTCCTCTTATGCAAAAATTTCTCTAGTTAAAGCATAACAGTCAATCACATTAATCCCTGTTTACATGGTTTAGTTTTTTGGCAACGGGGTGACTGGCTGCGATTTAAAAAAAATAAGGTTCAGTAAAAAATAAAGATATTTCATTCTTAAAAAAAAAACATTAAATACTAGCAAGGAAATACTAAAGAAGCGTACTTGCAGAAATTAACATAACAGAAAACAGCATATCATTATTAAACAACTGTGGCAGTATAAAGGACTCGGAGCGAAGATCATTCTTTAAAGAGCGAATTTATTTAAATACTCGCAACTCAACTACGTTTTTTTCGCTCCATTACTGACTCGATTCTGTCTTTTTCCAGTTCCCATGAGAAAGCATTGAAGGTTCTAGAACAAAGGACAGAAGTCGAGTCCTAATGGAGTTATCGCCAAAATTCTCGAATACTGGAGGTTCTTCAATTTTGTTTCCAAAACTGCCAAACTTATCACCAAAAATGCTGATCATAGAATCCTATTCACCATCTCTGTCTTAGAATTAATTTGTAAAACTCTCTATTTCATTAGCAAACTGTTAGCTCAGGGAAGAAATATTACAAATTCTAACAATGTTTTTAAAAGTTCAGCTAAAAGTTTAAAATACTCATTCAAGACTTAACAAAAAGTATTCCCCCCCCCCAAAAAAAATTAGGCTTAAATTTCGTTGCAAGAATGTTTTATTAAAGAAGCTACATATTTTCTTTTATCGTTATTGCTTTTTTTCCCCTTTAAAAAATTAGGGGGGGGATATAAGAAAATTATGGAATTAATTTAAGAAAAAAAAAATGTAAGTAAAATGATGCATGATTTCTTTTTTACATGTAGCAGTTCAGATACGCTCATTACATGTTGTGTGACACTTCCCTTTTAATGTTTGTTCAGGTGAACTGGAGTTGTTCATGAGAGGTCAACTGGCTAACGAAGAGGAGGACGAAGAAGGAGATGCAGGCAATAACGCAAACGAGGCCGGAGGGGCTCAGACGCCAGGGGAAGGTAAGTAATAAAAAAAGTATTCTTACTTACGCTTCAAGAAGAAGGAGCACAACAACGGTTCTCAAATTACATAAAAATTCCATTTATAAAACTCCTTGATAACCTCGAGTTCAATTACACAGTGCCATTTTATCATCGTGAAGTTTGGAAATGTGAATTTTTATACAATTTTATAATTTTAATAAAATTTCGAACATATTTTGCAATTCTGATCAATATTTGATTGAATCCAAGGATTTATGCAATGGATTACCAATCATCATTTTGATTATTACAATGCAGTACTGCTAATAATAATAGCCAAAATCGTGTTATGAGTTCGAAATTTGTTTTAACTTATCTCTCGCAGCAGGTATGGCTGATTTCTTACTGCTTGCATTGCAATATAATACTATAATCATATTGATAAAAGAACCTACATAATAACCGTAATTGATCCAGTTACGATAAATGCATAAAATTCTTAAATGATATCCTAAAATATACGGATATTTAATATAAAGGTTATATAGAAAATTAATGAGATTTTTTTAAAAATTTCTTATTTCAAGTCAATCAAATCATTAATTACATAGGATGTGAAGGCCTATCATTATAGAAAGCTGATAAAATGTAAATGGGTAAAGATTTAGTGTTCAGTACTTAACACTGGCCGAATCTCACTCCATTGAATTTCTTTTTGTGGGGAAAACAGAAACGTAATGTTTATAATTCAAATCCAACGACAATCGATGGAATGAGAATATCCATTGAAAGAAAATATAATGAAATACACATTAAATATTTAAGGATTTTCTAGATTCCATTAACAATGCAAACCGTTTTCTGGCAAAATTCTGTCATACTTTTCAATCAATGGAGTGTGAATGGTTGCCAAGCTGAAAAGTTGGCGCTACTTTATATTATGCCAACAAAGAATTGCATTGTATTTTGAATGTTAGCACATAAATTTGGCGAATTATTGATAAGCTATGACATATTCCACTTATGGAAAAATACCGCAAAACTCGTTTTACATTTATATTCATATGTATTTGAATCATAAAGTGTTCATGCAATTTATCAATTATTTTTCTAATAGATACTAAGGTATCCACACATTTTCCAGTATTTTCACTGTAGGCTTAACCAAAAGTCATTGACTAGGACTAACATATCTTTGGAGATTGTCTTTTGTTAATTAATAGCTCGTTCCAAAAAGCATGAAAAATGTAATGATATTTTTAAAATTAATAACTGATTTCCAATAAAGACGTTATCTATGGCGATTATTCACTGGCTTTCACTTAATGTACAACTAACCATTTTTCTGTATTTAATAGTGAAATTTGATGTTTTTTAACTATTTCTTTCAAGAAATATCTAATTAATAAAGTGTGCTTTATTTTTATTTTTCAGAAAAAAAGGTAACTGTTTCCTTTGATATGTGAATACCGAATTGCTATGTTTTGGAATCAAAGCAAGAATTTTCTGGTTTTAGTTTTGATACGTTGCATTATTTGTTATTGCATTAATATCTATTGCAAACAAAATGAAGGTAATAGCTTCGCATTTGAATTATCTTTATAAGCGCCGAGGCAGCAAAGGCTGCGCGAAATACATTACATCTTTGTGCTTGCATAGGAAGTGTCCGAGGAACAGCTCGCCATGGCCAATTACCAACACACAGGGGCAACGACGCATGTCCATCCGTACCTGTCGAGTATGATCAACTATGCCGAGCCCGTCAAGTTCCAAGGGTTCGACGTTGCAGAAGGTACTTATAATCAGCCAATCTCTCTCTCACACTCTCTCTTTATATATATATACTAGCCGCCTTTGGCGACCAGCCGGTTCGCCAGTATTACTACTCGCTACAATTTTCAATTAAATATTTTAAGTAACTGGTCTCTTAATAGATTCTCAAACAAAACATTTTTAATCTTCAAATTTTAATATTCATGCCAAACTTATACTGTTGTTTAGATCGTTTCGTTCAATTTACTATATATATTTTCCTAATGTGTTGTCATTTCCGATAAAACTTCAGCTTTAATTTAAAGTGGAAATGCTGAAATTGCAATTAGTATAAAGATATTTTTTAATGAAACCAAGCTTTTTATTTTATTTATCATTTTTATTCTTATTTTTTATTATTATTATTATTGAATATGAGTATTGCAAACAGAATCGCTCGGTATTTAAGTCTTACGTGAACTATAAAATATTTTTCATAATTTATGTAATATCTCAAACAATAATTCAACAAAAATTTCTCAGATTCAGCATAAAATTCAGTTTTTAGTTTTGCTTTCAAAAGGATTGAAATGAAATTTATAAAAATATTTTGTTCCGGCCTATAAAAATATTTCAAAAATTATGAAGTCTAAATTTAATGCAGTAAGGTATCAGATTCTGAGAAATATTCTGGGCACACCAAATTTTAAATAAATGAATGAATGTTTCTATTTTCCACGATCAACTAAGACTTATTTATGAAGTTTTGAATGTTAAAAATTTAGAAAAACTCAACATTTTCATAATCTTAGGCCAATTAATCTTGAGAAACCAGGGCGCTGATTGGCGTATTTTCTTTTCAACGATCGATGGAAAATCTAAAATTATCTTTTTTTTATTGAATAGTGATATTCAAATTTTCATAAATCAGTCAGTTTAAGTGATTGATTTAGTTGATTGGAAATTAACTCTTTTTATTTAAAATATTAGTGTTTTAAGAGCATTTTGTGAAACGTGATTTCCACAGCAGAACATTTATGTAAAATCAAAAATTCGTTGTTTATTAGAGCATTTATTGAATCAAGTTACATAAAATATAATCATTTTCCATTTAGACCAGCGTTTCTCAACCTTTCAGTATTCGCGGCCCAGTTTTCAATCATAATTTTCATCGCTCCCCCCCCCCCGCTTACAATAAAATGTATACAACAATAATGTATATTGAGTATTTTGAATTCTGTTTCTAAATTCTTTTTAACTAACTGCCAAAACAAGAGTAAAAACGAGCCAACGTTGGCGAGAAAAAAAATATTAAATTTTGCATTTTGGACAAGCGGGCGGTGAACAGATGAAGCGAATGAAAGAGGAGAAAATTTAAATATTATATTTGAAATGAAAGCCAAACAGGAATATAACGTTAAAAGAATATGAACGAAGAAAATTTCGTTAATGAAAGTTAACCTAAACGGGGTGGATTTAGAAACTGGGAATACATTTTTTCGAATAATAAAAGAAATAAAACAGAAGTATGACTAAACAAAAGTGAAAAAAATAAGCAATGTTTGTGGAAGGGAATCCACACGACTGATGCCATCTCCAGCATGCGCGGAGCAAATGTTTTCTCATAGGAAGAAGGAAAATGTTCGATAACGGAAGTTTCAATTCCAGGCAGTCTTCGAGTCGATCCTTTTATCGCTATCGAATCTATGGTGAATGTGTATGTTATATATGTTTTCGTATTAATTGCAATTCACCATATTAAATATTCACGGCAGCAGATTTATGCAGACTCACGGATAAATTTTTAAGCGGAAGTAAGCGAGCATTAGACGATAGTCAAGCATCAACAAGTACACAGACAAGCGTGGTTCCGAAAATAAAATCAAGAAAATATTCTCAAGAATACTTAAATTATTTGTTTACCAGTGCTGAAGTAAATGAAAAAGAAAGGCTTCTATGTATCATTAGCTCAAAACTGTTGACCGCAGACAGCATGAAACCTAATAAACTTAAACAACATTTGGAAACGCTTCATAGTGAGTACGTCCACAAACCCAGAGAATTCTTCGAATTAAAATTAAAATCTTATAAAAAGCAAAAATCTTTTTTTAAAGAAACTTTGTCTGCGAATAAAAAAGCCTTAATTGCATCTTACAAAGTTCATATAAAATAGCCAGATGTAAGAAACCTCACACCATTGGTGAAGAGTTTATTTTGCCAGCAGCAATTGAGATTGTAGAAACTATGTTTGGAGATAATTTTTCAAAACAATTGCAACTCTTTTCAACCATACTGTTGCTCGTCGAATTGGCGATACAGCTGAAGATGTACAGTGTCAGCTTTTCTCGAAGCTGCGTGACAAATTGTTTTCAATACAGCTTGACGAATCAACAGATTGTAATAAATCACTATTTGAATTTTGTGCAGGAGTAAAGATGATATTTCTGCTCTAAAAACAAGGGCATTTCACATTCTATTACCATTTTCAACATCCTACTTTTGTGAAACTGGATTTTATGCTGAGGCTTCTTTGAATATAAAATATAGAAACAGAACTGAGAGTGGCTATTTCTAATATTAAGCCTTCCTTCGAAAAACTTTGCTCTGCCAGACAGGCCAAGGAAGTTACTAATAATTATTAAATTTGTTTTTAATTTAGTATGTTTGATTAAGTAAGTTTTGATTTAGTATGTTGTTTTACTTTAATAAGTTATTAAATATGTCAAAATGTATTTTTTTTTTCTATGTGTATGTGTGCTTTTCTTTAAGTCAGTTAATCAATTTTTTTTTAAATAATATTTTCTCTTGGGTATTCTCGCGCCCCTCTTCTAGTGTGCTCACGCCCCCCTAGGGGGGGCGCGCCCCACAGGTTGTGAATCGCTGATTTAGACCATTTTAGCAGATCTGTGTCTTACTAAAGGTTTACAAATTAGCTGTGTAGATCTGATTTAAATGGATATCCTGTTCATATTAAACAAAACTTGCCTTAAAATAAAACTGATTTATTGGATTAATAATATAGAGAGTGTAAAAGATCATAAAATAATTTATTTCTTGATTTTTTAAAAAATAATATTTCGTATTTGTTTCATTTCCTGCAGACACATGCCGAAAATTATATTTTTGCAGATTTCATTTCCAAAAAGATTTAATTTATTTTTAGTTGGAGCTTTAATCAATAGATGGCAACACTTTTAAAAAAGCTAATTTTTTCCCATGAATGCGAAACGTGCTCGTGCAGCTTAAATTTTATTTTTATTTTGTACAAAAAAAATTGTCGAAAAATATAATTAAACTATTTATTTAAAAATTCATTAAAAATAGAAATTTAATTTTAAGGTTAAAACATTGGTATCATTTAAAAGATAAATTTTTGATCTTTAACTTCATGTAAAAATATTTTTTGTGCGGTAATATTTTCGGAAGTTATAGCAGAAACACGCCAAAATTTCGCTTAATTTTTAAATAAATACAATTCTAATTAAAAATTCGAAAAAATAACCCCCAGGTGCACATTCCCGGCCTCCAAGGTATACACGTGCCTAATTTGGTAGCTGTAGGTTGAATGGTCTGACCTGTAGAGCGCCAACACACACACACACATTGAGCTTTATTATAAGTATAGATATATAGGGATTGCAATACCGGTATACCGAATACCGGTATTTTGAGCCATTTGTACAATTTTGTAAAACCGGTATTCACAAGTTTAAATACCGGTATTTTCGGTATTTACTAGAAATTTTTTAAATTGTCTCCACTGTATGTTCAGGCATCGTCAACATAGCAAAATAGTATACGTTTTTGTTTTTATATTTCCCTAACAGACGAAATTAATTAGACTGTGAATACAATGTTGCATCGTACAATCAAGAGAAATGATAAAATACTGTTTGACAACGGATTGTAAAACCCTCCGCGCTTTTGCGCATGCTTTAGGATGGGTTTAATTCGACAAAATAGGGGTGAGAAGAGCGATGAATGGAGGAGACATTTACATTTAACAATAAAGATTCGCGATTTTATGAGACGTAAACATTACAGATAATTAATAATAAAGAAGGAAAGACGTACTAATGCATAGTAAAATGTTTCAGAGTAATTTTTATTTAATATAAAAGACATAAACATTAAATTATGAAGAAAAAATGAAAAATTTCTGTTCTTAAAATTTGGTAATTACTTTTTTACAAATTAATAATGATCTTTTTTATATGCTATTGTTATGTTATGTATCCATAACGACTGATGGAGAACAGTTATGAAAAAAGTTGGAAAGTTGATTGATGCAAATCAGCAATTGTGCTATGCTCATGGAATTCAATTAGAAATAATAAATGCATTATACCAAAAAATAAAAAAAGAAAGAAAGAACAGAAAAATCCAAATTCTGTGGATATAGAAACTTCGGATTCCGACTTTGAAGAGAATGAAAGTGATATCGACAATGAAGATAATGACACCGTAATTATTGAAGAAGATATTGCTAATGAGGATAAAATATTAACGCATCAAGAATTGCTTCCTATAATTTATAAAGTTCGAAAAAATGTTAAGATATTTAAACGTTTCCCTACAAAAAATGTCATATTACAAAAATATATACTAACTGAAAATAAAACTGAATATATGTTATTATTAGATTCTAAAACATGTTGGAACAATTTACTCCAAAGTTTTTACGACACTTCTTCCTAGCAGGCAATATCATTTTTTTCATGAATCTTTTGTACAAAAATTGTTTCAAGAAATTAATGTACCTTTAGTAGTACATATACCATAGTTAGAAAAGCATGTGAGGAATTATAATCTAAACAGAAAGTTGAAAATGTCTCTTTGGATGTTCTCAAATAACGATTCTTTATCGAATAACAACTGTGATATTATGTATGATCACATTATGAAATTGGGCTCCATTTTTATTTAAAATTTGAAGGTAAAGTGTTGCTACAGACAATTAATTACATCTATGGTATTACCACAAAATATATAATCAGGCCGAGGTAAATAACATCTTCCCAACAAAAGTCTTATTTTTGATTCAAATATATAGCAATACCTTTTTTATTTTTATTTAACTAAATAAACACTAGAGCATCGAAATCTATAGGAGCTACAAATCTAGGACAGAAAAGATCCCCTTTACTAAAGAAAGAAGTTCTATTTGGCTTCTCTTTTGCCAATTCTATGTTAGTGTTTACCTTCCATTAAGTGTTTTATCTTTATTTATATAACTGACCTAAATATTTATTCTTAAACTGTCGTTTTTATCAGCTCGTCATTGTTCGAAATGATGAGGTTAGTCCCAAAATAGCTCTAAAGTAGCTTCAAAACGGATCATCGTTCTAAATAAATTACCCAATGTACCCTATACCTGTTATTATTGAATCAACTAACCCATCTCCTCTAGATCTGTGCACCGAATTTACGCGTTACTGATATGAATTCACCAACCATTTTGTGCACCAAATATGATCAAAATATCATCCATCAGGTTGAATCAATAACTGAGTGGTTAACCATAAACGGATACTCCGACCCATCTGAAAGCACACAGAAATAATGGATGATCGAAACACCAAAGACAGAGTATAGGAGCCATTACCGCCCACCCTCCCATAGAGGGCATGGCTTACCATCAGTAAAATGTCGCGAACTCCACACCATTTTTGTATTCATCAGAATGATGAGAACTAACTACCATATCAGAAACTTCTCGTCCCCGTATTTGACTTCCTTGCTACCCAGTGAGATACTGAATGATTAAGTTACACCAATTATTTAGTAATATTTCTGCAATTCTTTGCTGAATAACAGAATTTCACTTTCCTTCACAGAGAAGAACATCCATCACAACATGTCCTCCTTCGCCGAAACTGCAGCTCTGGGCTACCTCAAGTCGCAGGCGATCGAGTTCGTCAAGTATCCTTTTTGTTGTCTGTTATGAAAATCATTTCCTGTTTGTTTTTTTAACATTTGGTTGGCAATTAAGTAATTGCTAATGTCTTTCATGGATGAAAAATGGTGGTAAACCTTATACTGTTGTTTTTTCTTATGGCACTTGCCACGGACAAGCCCACTGTTCAAAGACAGCCGATTGAAACATAAGAGGGAGCGCCTCTTGTTTTTATCGTAGATCCAACTTGGGCCAAGAGTACGACTTGACTGCTCACGCATCACTCATTCGCTTGCACAACCCCTTTTCACAGGAGGGCACATTCACACAATTCACAGATAGAACAGGAAGAACAACCATGCCCATACCAGGACTCGAACCCGGGACGCCCAGATCACGGGGAAGATGCGCTACCCCTACGCTAGACGCCGGCTACCTGATACTACAGCTGTCATTGAAATAAAAATCTTATAAATAAAGAAGTTTCTAACCTAATTACCAAATCAAAAAAGTGCAAACAAAGATTCTATGAATTATAAAATAATGACTATATTAATTACTCACGCTAAATTATGAAAATCATTGATGAACGAAGCGAGCAGGGTTGTACGTGACTCCCAAGTATCTGTCTAATTAGATGACTCCCTTCGGTACTATATACAATCATTATACAGCGGGGGATTTGATTAGATAGATGGCTGATATATCAAAACGTGAGTGGAGGCACTGAATGTATTAACACCTGTGGTTTGCTCAATAGTTTGTAAATGTATTATAGATGCGAAATTTGTGAAATGCCTGATTACAGAAGATAAATTTAAAAAAAGACTTGTTTAAAAAAAAGGCAAAAAAAAAAAAAAAAAAAACAGAAAGATATATCATTTGTTTAATCACAAAATTTAGTACAACTGGATTTCCACGGTGACCGCGATAAACGCCAAATAATGTTAAAAAAAAATTCCAAAAGTAGCCAAACTAAGAGCAACCATGCATACTTTTACTTTGGTTTTCACTGCAGCATGGCGTTATTCTTAGCGTTATTTTAATAGTTGTCGCCGTGGAAATCAAAATGAACTTAAAAATTTTACTTCTAAACCGGATGAGCTGTTCAGGTGTGCGTTTTCAAGAACTAAGGAAACTGAAAAATGTGATGAAAGAAAAGTATAAAAGAATGCAATGATAATGCAAGGCTTCACACATCATTGTTTCCTCGGCAAACATTTTTGAAACTTGGCTGAGATGTAATGTTACATCCATTATATAGTCCTGATTTTGTCCTGTCAAGTTATCGTTATTTCATTCTTTGTTATAACTGAAACATGACTATAAATACAGAGCGTATCATAAAAAACGACAATTGAAGCATAGCATTCCTTTTAGTCATATAAACCGGGTGCGGCATAAATTCGTGCAAACTTCGAAAAGTCATAATAAAAAAAAGTAATGCTCGAAAAAAATTGCAGTTTACGGGAACATGTTCAGAAAGCCTTTGGATTTTGTTATTTCCATTAAAAAAATGTATTTAAAAAATGATCGATAGGTGGCGCTCACACGTCATACCAAGACTGTTTATGCAAATCAGCATAGCTATAAAACACAAGGCTGGAAATGGATCTGTCATTCGACGCCAGTAGCATGCTATCGCTACCAGATCGATCATTAGTGGTTAAACTGTTCTATAAGAACGGTGAATCCGCGAGTAAAGCATTGCGACAGTAACGGACGGTGAAAGGAATTAAGGCGAAAAAAACCCAATTTCATTGAATGGGATATTGAATTTAGTTCGCTGTTTTGAGGAAACAGGAAAATTAGAGGATCATCCACGAAGTGGCAAACCATCTGCCAGCTCTGACCGCGTCCCTGTTGTCCAAAGGGTCATGGGAAATGTGACAGCCGAGACTTCAACGGGGAGTTCCAATACACGTGAAGCAGGTAAAATAACAGGAATTCCGGAAAGGTCGATCCGACGCCTTCTGCACGAAATCTTGAAACTGCGTCCGTACAAGATAGAGGCATTTCAGCAGTTGTTGCAAGCAGATTGAGAGAAAAGACAAACCTTTGCAACATGGATGCTCGCACAAATGGAACTTGACCCACAATGGTTACTGAACATCAAGTGGACAGATGAAGCCCACTTTTCATTGCATGGTGACGTCAATACACAAAACAGTCGTATCTGGGCAGCATCAAATCCTCGTGCGTATACGACCAAACCACTACATTCTTCACATGTGAATGTTTGGTGCGGTTGCACTGCGTCCTTCATTCTAGGCCCTTTCTTTTTTGAAGAGCGTTGTCCTGTATCCGGTTGGAAAACCTGTTCCGTCACTGCAGAACGCTATCTTAGGCTTTTGCGAGACCATGTTATGCCTGCTTTGAAGCGAAGACGTGCGTTATCTTCCGTCACCTTCATGCAGGATGGTGCCCCGCCCCACATTACTAGTTCCGTTAAGATGTTCCTCCTAGAAACATTCACTGAGGACATAGTGATAGGCAGAGGATGTAAGAATGAGTGGCCCTCTCGATCGCCAGATCTTTCTCCAGTGGACTTTTGGTTGTGGGGATACCTGAAGTCTCGTGTCTACCGAGGCTCTCCTGCCCTTTTGATGGAACTGAAAGATGCCATTCAATTGGCCGTTAGTGGCATCGATGCCGACATGTTACACGTAACTGTAATAGGCGTAGTTACGCGCCTCACTTGCTTAATACCTTGTGTGAATCAAGCGATATATTTTTCTGGCAGATGAAAATATTTGTAATTACACTTCATACTTCTCTTATTCCAATGCATTCCTTCCGTAGGAATTCAATGATTTAGCAGTGTTATTATAATACTCAAAGGACTGCGTGATCATTTGTTGTTCGTGTTTTTTATGCATATTTATGTAATAAATTTGCTGACTATAAAAACCATAGCTAAGATTTTAATTTAAAAAAATTACATTAACTTTTGTTAATCTTTGTCAAATATTGACGAGACTATTTATAAAATTTTACCTCGTTATCATTATTTATTTTTATTGATATTTGTACACCGAGCAGTCAGTGACAACGAAAATCATATAATTATGGGAAAATTATGACTAGCATTACTAAACATCAGAACTATATCTTATCATCTAACATGCATCAGCTCATTGTTTGGATCGCTGGGACACCTATCTTTTTTTCCTATATGACAAGTCTTTCTGATAAAATTTTCACTGGCTCTATGCCATATGAAAATTATTGATCAGCATAAGTTATCCATTCCAGCTAACTCTTATAATTCAACAATAATAACCAAAAAAATAATTATAATATTTAAATATAAATAGCTACCAAAACCACAATAATTTAACAATCATAACTAATTATATATAAGTGGAATTTTTCCAAAATATAAGGAAAACTATTTGTAGCAAGATAGATTTTCTTTAACCCTTCTTACAGCTACAACAAACGTCAAATGAGTCGAATCTACCCCAAAGGAACTCGGGCTGATTCAAGCAACTACATGCCACAGGTAAGTTGGAATTCAATGCATTAATGGTTTTTCTGACAGTAGATATTCCAATGGCTTAGCAAGCCTTTGCCATATTTTTTAATTGTATTAATTGGGATATTTAACAAAATCTATCATTTCCGAATGCCAGGAAGTCACAATTAATTTATATTAATATTTAATATATGTATGTTGATTGTCTGTTCTGTTTGAGATAGTAAGAGTTTTTCGGCCCATACAAATGTACTTTCTAGCCATGCAAATTATTCCAATTTTTCTCTTTTTTTAAACTGGAAGTTCTTTATGTAGTTACATTGGACTAAACCTATTATATTAACATTTGAAGAATGTCAATCAAACAAAACAGGCAGATTCTCATAAAATATTCTTTAATTCTCTGCACTATTAAACTACATAAAGAGGAATCATATTCATGATGATTATAAATTATTTGTGTTGCCATTCATATGGAATGAATATATATCTTGAGCACTTATTTGTACTCAAGATATTGTGGCTATAATTAAACAAACGGTGACCCAAAATGAACGCAAGATTTGAATTTGACACCATTCGTGCAGTAAAGTGTTGGCAAGCCTATTAAAAAAACCATTTGACAGTTGATTGTTTAGGGTTAATAAAAATGGAATATTACACTGTAGAACTTCGTGTTTTCGTTGTTGAATAAGTTTTCAAAAATAATGGAACTCAATTATTTTTGCGTAGTTTGAAAATTGCGTAGTGCGCGTAGTTTGAAAATTCGAGAAGTGGCACTCTAGATCGTCTGATTTAACACCATTGGATTTCTTTTCATGGGATTATTTGAAATCAAAGGTCTATGCCAACAAGCCCACAAGCACGCGTGTATTGAAGGAGAAAATTCAAAGCTGCATCTACGAAATTCAACCTCAATTATGCAAAATACTGATGGGAGATTTTGATAAAGGAGTGAGTATGTGCCAGCAAAGCCGTGAAGGCGATTTGTCCTATGTGCTATTCCATATAAATCTTGCGTTAACACGTTGTTCTATCGTGTAACGCGCCATTTTTACTAACATTAAGCAGATAGTTGTCAAATAGTTTTTTAATAGTGTTGCCAAGACTTTATTGCACGAATGGTGGCAAACACAAATCTTGTGTTAATTTTGGGACACCCTTTATAAGTCCAGAAAAACCTGTACAGTTCTGAAAAATAAAAGAAGTACGATATTCAAATTGATACCACTGAATAATTAAAATTATTTCAAAATTAATGAATGATTCAATATTAAATTAAGAAAAATTAACGAACAGTTATGACAAATCATACCACAAGATATTAAAGGTAAAGCTACTGCCTAGGTGCAGTTTGCTTGGAGGTTATAATTAAGGTAAATAATTATATAACTATAATTTGAAATAATAGCATAATTAGTTCATAGAAGTTCAATGAGAATCTGAAAGATTATAAGAATATGAAAAAGGAAACAAAGGCAGATAATGCGAATATGGTTTGTACCAGATTTTAAAAATATTTTTAAAAAACTGGTGTGAGCTATATTGGTTTATTTTGATCAAGTGGCTTTCAGAGATAATCATCCAATAACAGTTATAGATAGCGAATTATTGCTTTTTTGAAGAAAATTGAAGTTTCATCTGTTATGTATTCCACAGATCTTCTGGAATGCTGGATGTCAGATGGTCGCCCTCAATTTCCAGACCTCGGACCTGCCGATGCAGCTGAACCAAGGGAAATTCGAGTATAATGGAGGATGTGGGTGAGTCTAAATACCTTTTCTGGTTTATCAAAAAATATCTAAATGTGTAAAAAAATGACAAAATGCCGAAAGTTTTATTGAGCGGGAAAATAGGTTTATACTATACTCTACCAATAAGTAATTGGATACTTGTGATAAAAAAGATAAACGCAATTTATTTACATTTAATAGAGCCTCTACCTGAGGCAATTGCAGCCTTAACACTCCGGGGCATGCTTTTCACCAGTGTTCGGATGGTGGGTATTTTCTTCCACTCGGCTTGGAAAAGATATACAAGCTCTTTCACCGATTTTGGGCGGTTTCTGAACCCCTTTATTCGGGGATCTGACTCGTCCCAGAGGTTTTCTATTGTATCCAAGTCTGAACTCTGGGCAGGAGAGTCCAGTCGGCTCACCCCATTATCATCATACCAATCCATGGTGAACCTCGCAATATGAAAAATGGCGTTATCATCCAGGAAATAACAATGATACAAGCTGTAAAATTGCCACAGCGAAGGAAGCACATTGTTGTCTGGAATAGTGGAATAGGTGTCGACATTGAGTTTACCATGAATTAAGATCAAGGATCCCAGTTTGTACCACGAGAAATATCCCCAAATCATAATTCCACCTCCGTCGAACTTTACTGTAGGCACAATCCATTCTGGAAAAAGGCGTTTTCCACGAATACGCGAAACCCAGACTCTGCCATTCGACTGATAGAGATTTAACAGAATGTATGCTGACTTCTTCCTTCCATATGACCAAGCCAACATCTGAACTAGAACGAGTTTGGTTCCTTAGTGTTGCCTCCTCAAAAAGGTCCTGGATGAAAATTCGGAGATTGATTCGTCATCTCGAAGAAAATCAAGATCTGTTTAGATTGCAAGAATGCTATTCTCAAGAGTAGCACTAAACATCTACATATTTATTTTTTGTTATTTTTGTGTTTGTACATAGCATTTATTTGTATTTGCATTTGCATTTTTGTGCTGTTCCTTGGGGTTTTTTTTTCTGTCTTATTTTTATTCTGTCCTCATTTCTAATTTTTCGTTAATATTTTTATTATTATTTTTCTGAATTTTGTAATCACAAACAAACTGTAAGTCTGTTTATGTAAATTAGCACAAATTTTCAATTTATCTCTGATGGTTTGCTTTAGAAGCCAAAGCTACTTCCCATTTTTTATTTCAAACAGCTCATTGCTTTCGGCTTTCTTTTATCCAATATTAAAATTTCTTAACCAAATTTCAATCAATAAATGTCAGACGTCGAACAATAGTCACAGGGATGGATAGAACAGAAGCGCCTTCCCATGTCTCTCCCCCTTCATGCTCGTTGCATTGTTTAAATAATCAGAGGGTTATAGTTGCAGGGGCATGAAGCGGTGTTGTTTGGTAAAGATTGAAACTTAATTAATCACTGCAAATAACCTGTTTTCCACTCATCTACGATCCAATTTCGACATGCCTTGCACCAACTCAACTGAGTAGCGCGTGTGGACTTTGTAATCATAGGCTTATGGGCGGCAGCATTGCGATGAAAACAAAGCCAGTGTGCTTCTTTGTGGTATATATTGAAAAAACAGTTTCAGATGTGTGTTGGAACTCCTGGAGTATGTAGGCCATCGGTTTAGTACAGGTTTTCGAATTTCTTTGGATAGCACTCGTTGGTCTCTATCTCTTAGTTTCGTGGGTCTGCCGGGTAGAAGCACATTCCGACAATCCCTACTCTCCTTTCACTTCTTAATCATAAAATCCACTGTTGATTTTGGAATGTTTTACTCACTATATATGTTCCTTAAGGATCAAATATTTCTATGATATCTGACAACTAAGCCTTTCTCGAAGTCAGACAGCTCTGAATTTCGTGGCATCTTCCAAGCGACTAATGCCAATATTGTTTCCTACACGATATTCAAGCACAGAAGGCATGACGTAGATCCTCATTTGCATGGATGTTCAAATGTTTATTGGTAGATAGGGTATCACCGAATGGGTACTCTCTATGACTTACCTATGGCTATCAATAATCATATATTCCAAAACTATTATCTCCTAAAAATGGTTTTATGGGGGTGGGGGTTGTATTATTTAATAACTGAAAAAATAAAGTTTTTAATTATACCTATTTCATTTCCCTGTAATTTTTTTTATTTTACTTTTTTAAAATTTAAAATGATACAGAAACTGTATCGATTGTTTTAAATTACAAGAAAATTCAAATTCATCCATTGAAATATTCAATCGCTTGCTTTTGTCAACATTAAAATTAAAAAAAATACTTTATTTTGATAATAACTCCGATTACTTCTGTTTTTATTTCACATATTTTTTTGGTTTGCATACGTAGTAATTTAAATAAGCTGATAAAATTGAAGTCTTAAGTCTTGTCAAATAACATTGTAAATTTTTTAAAAAAATGCATTTTTTCAACTGCTCAAAAGTTTAGTAATCTGGGCGAAGAAGCAGATCTCGACTAGTAGCCCTAGTTACAAAATGCATAAAAAAATTAATATATTATGATTATGAATTATACAAAACTAAATTATTTTTGGAAACAAAAAAATTCCTTGCATACAGAATGAGCAGATGATTACTAGATTCTGCAAATTTATAGTAATGTGTTCCATTTCTTTGCAGATATCTTCTGAAGCCAGACTTCATGCGACGCAGTGATAAAACCTTCGATCCTTTCGCCGAATCCCCGGTAGATGGCGTCATAGCTGCGGAATGCTCGGTGCGCGTCATTTCGGGCCAGTTTCTCTCGGACAAGAAAGTGGGTACGTACGTCGAGGTGGACATGTACGGTTTGCCCACCGACACCATCAGGAAAGAATTCAGGACTCGCATGGTACCTGCCAACGGACTCAACCCTGTCTACAACGAGGAGCCCTTCGTCTTCAGGAAGGTAGGGCGTGACAGAATTTTGAGAATAAAGTATGGCACTTGCAGAAATTGCCTTACAAAATTAGCAGCGAAACCTTGATTAACTGAACTGAAACCTGGTTATCCGAAATGCCTTTAAAAAAAACACGTACTTCACTGTACGGGTATAATCGCAATTTTAGGTTATCCTAGGAAATTAAAGCCAGTTGCCATGCCTCGTTGCCTTTACAGATATGATCGTAAATCTGCTACCTGACCCATTGTAGGACCACTCTCGATCGGGAGCTTCTGCAAACTGTCGGTAAAATGAACAAACATCAAAGAACATACGGAAAACCACAAGTGAGGGGAATGGGACGCAAGAAATAAACAAAACATCACTGAGTTTTTAAAATAATTAATTCATATGTTATAAATTGTTACTAAGTTCATATTGACATACTTACTTTAATTGTAAAAATTTAGTTTTAATAAAGAACTTAATTCGACCTACAAAACGAGATTTGAATTCGTTTTACACTCAAAACTTTTCAGAATTACATATTGTAAAATAACAATGAATAATCATGGTTTAGCTGGAGAAAAAAATTTATATCTAAAAAGGTTTCCTTCTTCTATTTGATTAACCGAGATATATAATATACATCATTTATGTAATAAAATTTTGATAAGATTTAATTAATTGGATCTGAATGGTTTGTGTGTGTGTGTGTGTGTGTGTGTGTCTCCCGTTTTCACAAGGCAAGTCACTCTAAGTTTCACTATCTCCATGAGGTTTGCAACACGTTCAGTGATGTAATTGATTGATGATTGATAATTGTATTGATGTAATTGATGTAATGTAATGTAATGACGATGTAATTGATGTAATTGATTGATAATTGATTGATGTAATATCTTCATTCCAATGATCTAAGCAGAATGAAAAGCACAGACTCCCCCCACCCTTCTCACAAACACCTAACACCAAAAAAGTTGATACTCTGCACCCATATATTCCCCTTCATTGTTAACTCTCTGCTTCTTGGACAAGGCATTTAACTGATAGAACATTTAATTGAACCTTTGGAACTGTTAATAAATTGTTTCTTTTACTAAATTATCCTCTAATTTCATTGTTAATAACATCATCATTCATTGTCATATTCATGTATAACATTTCGTAATACTTTGTCATATACCATGCTCCGTGTGATATTTAGAAATCGGAAATTATCATTTTCTTTCAGGTGGTTCTTCCGGACCTAGCCGTGCTAAGAATAGCAGTCTATGACGAAAACGGCAAAATGCTGGGTCAACGTATTTTACCTCTGGATGGTTTGCAAGCAGGTGACTGGATTGCTTTAATAATAGCAACGTTCTTTTAAATGACTCTCGGCTGGTATGCAGACTCTCCTCTGCCAAGATATACCAAATCATACCATACCCAATATAAAAATAAGACACAAGATCGCTGCAAATGTTTTCAGTTTAACGATGTAACAAAATGATAAGTCTTAACAGCGAAAATGTACCGAATTCTAGATATCAAATGGATTCTAGAACAACCCGTTGAGAATTTTAAATTCCGAATTCAAAATTTTAATTTTTTTAGACAGCTGAGTGATTAAACTAAATTTCTTTCCTTCTTCTTCTTCAGGCTACCGCCATGTGTCTCTGAGAACAGAAGGAAATTTCCCATTGTCTCTGGCTATGCTGTTCATCTGCGTTGAGTTGAAGATTTATATTCCAGATGGTCTAGGAGGTAAAGATTTTTTTTCTATTATTATTAAATAAATTGAAAAATGTATCCTAAATCTTCCCCCATGGAATTTTTTTTTTCATATTACTTTTATTATTTTTGTTTATTTTCGTTGCTTAAATTTCACTTCGCCTTGGAAAACTAAATGGAGGAAACCTGGGAAATCTGTATAAAAATGCCGATGAATAAATACATTCTTTATTTTTAGGATTCTTGAAAAATTCATAATTTTAATCGCAAATATCTCCGACGGTTTTTCAAATAATGACATGAAATTTTTTTCTGTGTTTTTTAATATGATATAGCATATCTTTTTCCAATTGGACTCTTTCGCCGATCCCTTTTATCTTAGAGTAATTTTTGTAATTTCCTTATTTAGCCGCTAGGGACGCTGTAACCTTCCTCAATAAATTCGGCATCTTTAATTTACCATATGTATATGTTATAATTATACGACACTCCACTTGAGTACCCACAATTGTTGGATGTTATGAGGCTTTCAAAATTGATGATTTTTACAGACATGTGCTAATATTTTCAATGAATTGAATGTAAAGCTTCAAGGCACAAATAAAACCATTATAATCATGATGAATCTCATTCGCACTTTTGATGCTAAACTGCATGTTTTCAGAAACGATATTATTACAAGAAACTACAAGTGCTTCCCAAACTTGAAAAAAAATATCAACGATTTAGATGTACATGAGAAACCAGACAAAGAAAAAGTTATAGAGGAATTTATTTTCTGTAATTGATTCTTCAACCAAGGAATTTTCATAGAGATTTTCACAGTTCAAAGAATGATCGGAAACACTAAAGTTTATTATGTACCCTGATATGACTTCATTTGATGAACTGAACTTGTCTCAATTCGATTGGTTGGAAGTTGAAAAATTTGAAATGAAGCTTATTGAATTCCAATCTAATTCAATGTGGATACAAAAATGTATTGAAACAAGGAAAAAGTTGGAATGGATTGAAACAGAAAGATTAACAAGCAATATAAGTAAAAATGCCAGTAACGAAATTTCGGAAACATGTAATTCGATTCCAGACACATTGAACAGTTTGAATAAACTGGCTCATGCTATTTTAACCACATTTTCATTTACCTATGCCTGCGAGTCGTTATTTTCAGAAATGAATAACATTAAAGACTCGCTAAGAAACCTGTTTGGCAAATAACTCCAATTCAGCGTGCATTCTGCTCAAAGCAACATCTTACAACCCTAATAAAAATTATTTGTCATCTAATCTGCAACAACAGAAGTCACACTAATTTTACTTTAATTTGAATGACTCGTATAACTAAAACCTTTACTTCTATACAGTGCAAAATGTATTTTTTCGCAGTAAATAAAGAGTTTTGAGTTGTTAGTACTTAGCTTTATTATTATAACAATAATCACGAGTCAAAATTATTTGACGGCACGTCTATACATCATGAAACATTTCTTTAGAAAAAATGGCACCTTGATCCATAAAGGTTCGCCATCCCTGGGCTAGAGAATGTTAAAATAATCTAAAAAATAGGTCAAATCAGTAAACTTCAAAACGTGTTAATTCGCAGATTATAAATTTCATACAAGTGCTTATACAACTATATTTAGATATTATATCTTCATAACTGATAGTGATGTGTATTTTTTACATTCAGAAGTTTTTAATGCGTATAATGCAGAAAAAGATCAATACTTATGTTTTCACTAATATGATTATTGTATATTGTTTTACAATAAATGCAGCTATTCATTCCGAACAGCAGATATTAAAGCGCAGATGCTTTGTGCAGGAACAATTATTTATAACACATTTTCATTTTATGTAAGATTTTAAGCCTTATTAATAAAAAAGTTTCTCTGTTTCAATCAAATATAATTACTGATTTAATCTGCGAAGGTCACCATATTGTAGGCAAGATAGCTATCGCGCCATTAAACTAACAACCAATCAATTATTTGCATCAGTAATGAACATTTTATTGCAGACTTGATGGACGCCCTGTCCGACCCCCGTGCCTTCCTGTCGGCTCAGGAGAAGCGCATGGCACAGATGAAGGCCATGGGCATCGAGGAGGCTGATGTCCAGACCAGTGACCTCAAACTGGGGAGCGTCAAAGCTGGAAACAAAAAAGATGATGACAAGAAAGGTAGATCACACCTTCTGTCTGAAAATATTATCACATTTTGTGAATTCGTAATGCTTTTTGTTATTATCGTTATTTTCCCTGATCAAGTGTAGACAGGACTGCCTCTAATCTAAAAATATTATCATTATAGATAGATTATATTTATTTTCTCTAGCTGACTGAAGGTGAAATATGTTATCGGTCCTAAAATTTGATCATGTTGTTATGAATCTGTAGTGTTGCTTCCCAATATGGTTAGTTCCATTGTATGAAAGACCATTTTACTATCAGCTCTATTGGATGCCGGATCAGTGACCCCCGGGCTTGGCAAACTTGGCATCCATTTAGCGACTTGCAGAATAATTCAGCGATTTTGGCGACAAAATGGATAATATTAGAATCTTCAAGAATTTTGGCTATAGAACCAATAAGAGCCTAATTATGCTTGATTGATCGAGAACCTTCTCTGGCCTGCCCCGGAATCTATAAAAGGCCTGTAATCCAAGTTCAGGACAGTCGTGTATTTGATATAGAGTCGCATAGCGAGTCGACGGTGAATTAGTTGGATCAGTTCAGCGAAGCAAATGCATTCAGTAGAGCTCAAGCGATTGGTGAATTGAGTTGTGAGCCGAATCTTGAACTACACTGATTACTGAAGCAGCATCGAGTTGTGTGAGGAGTAGCCAGCCGTTCAGTAGTGTGTCGACAGTTGGATACAGCTAAAACGAGGAGACAGTGGAGAATTGCGGATGTTTAGAGAGACCGTAGAAAATAGGTACGTTGATTCTCTCCTCCTACTGAATTCTATCTGGCCGCTTTGTGCGCTGTGATTATTGATAACTACCGATTACTACTTCTGGACTACTGTTTGTGCTAAGTTTGCTGTGTGTGATACTTGTCTACATTTCAGTTGTGTATTTATTGTCTGTGTATTATTCGTGTCTTCGTTTTAATAAAAGTCATCATTTCTTACCGAGGTCTGTTGATTGTGTAGCCCCATACATCCATTACAAGTGAACCCGTTGTCTTTGCGGACTTAGTGGAAGAAGTACCATAACAATATTAAACAGATTTATGGTTGCATATAACACTTTTTGCTCCATAATTCATTCTATTCCAAGCTCACCGTAAGCGTGATAGTCTTCCTAATCTAATAATTATTCCCATAATTCTGACTGTTGATCACAGATTAATTAGCAACACCAAATAAGAGATTTTGATGTTCGTCAAGAATTCGCAAATATACCAAACTGGTACACACCATTTGCTACTCTCCCGACTGACATTTTCTCTCTCCTCTTGCAGATGATTGCAAGTTCGATCCGATCACCAAAGAGACCTTGAAGAATCACAAGGTGTTTCAAAAGCTGAGGCGGAAGCAACTGAAGGAGTATAATTCCCTGCTTAAGAAGCAGCAGAAGGAGAAAGGCGCTGTTCAGAAGAGTCAGTGCGGTGCCATCGAGAAGTACCTTAGGTCGAACAAGCCGTAAGTAGAATTCGGATCAGCCATATCGTACATTATACGAGTTGTCATGCTGACTTCATATGACCAAATATAATTTTCACATTCACGCTAGAGTTGCAATTCATGTTTCTGTCCCATGAATGGCGACACTAGAAGTGCTTTGTTTTATCAGGGGGCGTCAAATAAAAGAGAAAAAATAAAATTGTACCAGGTGAAACAGTCAAATGTGAGCCATCGGTGGTGGCCATCTAATGGGACAACTAAGTGTACATTAGCACCACCAAATAGCGCATACCAGTGCGAGACATCGGTGATACGTGCTACTTGATAGGGTGTATCAGTGCAAACCACCGGTGACAAGCACCGCTTGACGGGGCATTTAAGTGCAAGCCATCGGTGATATGCGCCATTTAATGCAATATTTCAATGCAAGTCACTGATGCTAAGCGCCGCCTGATGGGATATTTAAGTGCAAACCATCAATGATAGGCGTCGCTTGAAGAGACATTTAAGTGCAAGTTGCTGGTGGTAAGCACAGCCTGATGGGAAATCTAAATGTAAGCCCCCAGTAGTAAGTGCTATCTGATGGGATATTTAAGTGCAAGCCATCAGTGATAAGCGCCGCTTTATGGGACAGCTAAGTGCAAATTACTGGGCATAAGCGTCGCCTGATAGAAAATTTAACCACCGGCAATAAGCCTAGCCTGATGAAATATCTAAGTGCGAACCATCAGTAGTGTGCATGTATGATGGGAAATCTCATTACAAGCTCCAGTATTAAGCGCCACTTGAGGGAATATGTCAATGCAAGCAACTGGTGGTACGGTCATTTAATATCGTCTTTTCTTATGCAGAGTGCCTCATAAGTTTTTACGCAAATTTTAAGGATAGTTTAGGCGTAATGCAGTAGAATTTAGGATCACGAATACGAAGGGCAACCGCTAGAAAAAAACTGTTATCAACAAATTAAATAAATGGAAAGGTATATTAGATGAAGCACTCATCGCAGGCTTTATTGAATATAAATAGCACAACCTATTATATAAATAATAAAATTACAAGTTGTCATGATTCGACTTTTTTGCATAGTTAAAATTTTAAATTCCATGCAAAAAAAATTCTATTACAATCCATATAAAAGTAGGATTTATTTTACCAAAAAGGAATGAAGTTTGATCTACGGGACGTAGATGTCCATTATGTTGGAAAGAGCTAGAACTGGGTGGTTTTATTTGCCCAATAGGGAATAAAATTTAACCTATGAAATGTATAATCACATTATGATCGGGAAGGTTAAAATAACAAGAATATGCTAATTAGTATTTCTTTTTCTTTTGATTTTTAGCTATACATGGATGATAATTTTACTTTCTCGTGACGTAAGATTCACGCCATATAGCCGTAAATGCATATATTATAAATGCAACTTTTCTTGTGTTATGTGCATTTGTTATGTTATTATGCTTCAGAGTTTGAAAGTACAATCTGAAGGGTAAGAAAAGTAACATGACAACAAAATGAATAGTAATTCTTTTATTAATAAAAGACATAAAAATATTTTCAGTCCGAACAAAACCGTATATGTCAACCAGTAGATTAATTGAATCAAGAATTGTAATCTATTTTTAATAACTTTTGAAATTTTACTAAGAAGCAAAAGAGAAATAATAAATAAGAAGAAGAAAACAAAAATGAAATCTACGATCGCAAATTTCAAGTTATTATGTGAGAACATTATTATTTTTAATTCATTATTTGTCTTAATTCATTTAAGTCGTTAACCAGTTTAAACCGGTTTACGAGTGATCCAAAAATATTTTGCCAGCCAAGAAAAAATTGAAAATGAAAATTGCCATTTATGCTTTATTCATTGCCTACATTATTTCGAGCTTCAAAACCCCCTAACCAAAACAAAACCATGTTCTCACAAAAAGGAATGCCACGTTTGGAAGCTGAATAACGAGCGTTTCCGTCGCAATGTGCTTTCCAAATGATAAACTATTTACCGATAAATTTTTAAACATATTAATTTATATAGAATTTTTATGAAAACAATATTTTTGTAAACACAGATTGCTATTTTCGAATTTCTGAGATCATAAAACAATTTCATAATGGATTAATCTTACAACTGGGGTTAAATCCTTCAATGTTTCCCACTTAAGAATGAATGAAGTGATATTTTCCCATTAGGGGAAAGAGAAAATACTTTTATCAAAACTGCTATTAAACACGAGCGAAGTTTTTCTGAACATATAAAAATTAAATTATTTAATTTCCACCGAAACAAAATTACATTCCATGAAAATAACAGCTATGGTGTCATAGTTCTATGTCAACCTCTTTAAAATGCATCTGCTGTCAAAGAAGCATTCGTAATAATAAAGAAATACTGGTAAAAGCAGGTCAACCTTTTAAAAACGCATCTGCTTTCAAAGAAGCATACATAATAATAATTCGATACTGGTAAAAGCAGGTAAAAAAATATATGCGATTAAAAGATGATGCTGCAAATTGCCATTTATGCTTTATTCATTGCCTACGCGATTTCGAGCTTCAGTATGCATTGCCTACGCGATTTCAAACTTCAAATAATCCTAACGAAAACAACATCATGTTCTCACATGATAATAAAGTTACTGCACAGATGAAAGCATACATTTGCTTGCAGGGCGGACGTCCTAAAGGATCCGAAACTGAAGGAGACGGTGATCAATCAAGGACAGCAGTGGTCGGAGCTGGTTGAGAAGCATCAGAAGGAAGAATGGGAACTACTGAAGACCCATACCGCCCAGCAGGGAGAGATCCTCGAAAAGCTCATGAACATCGAGCATCTGAAGCAAAATAGACAACTCGAGCAGAAGTTTGACAAGTGAGTGCAACCCGATCATTCACAATTACACTTCATGTATTTGGGGCATTCTATGCCATTCCATTGTCGTTGAATTGAAGCACTTCATTCTATTCCAGTGCTAATAAATTTTCTTGGACATTCCATTGCCAATAAATTGAAGGTACTCTATGCCGTTCCATTTCCAATAGATTTTCCATTGTATTCCACACCATTGGCATAATAGATTTTCCATTGTATTCCACACCATTGGCATAATAGATTTTCCATTGTATTCCACACCATTGGCATAATAGATTTTCCATTGTATTCCACACCATTGGCATAATAGATTTTCCATTGTATTCCACACCATTGGCATAATAGATTTTCCATTGTATTCCACACCATTGGCATAATAGATTTTCCATTGTATTCCACACCATTGGCATAATAGATTTTCCATTGTATTCCACACCATTGGCATAATAGATTTTCCATTGTATTCCACACCATTGGCATAATAGATTTTCCATTGTATTCCACACCATTGGCATAATAGATTTTCTTCGCTATTCTATTGTTGATAAAATGATGGCATTCTACATCATTCTATTTTCAAAAGACTTTCCAATGCATTTCATCGCCAATGGATTGATGGCATTTCACGCCATTCCATAGCTAATAGATTTTGTTTGCTATTTCATTGACGATAAAGTGATGGCACTTTACACCATTCCATTTCCAAAAGATTTTCTACGGCTTTCCATCACCATTGACTTGATGGCACCTTCATGCTAATCCATTGCTAATAGATATTCATCGCTATTCCATTGCCGATAAAATGATGGCATTCTACACAATTGCATTTTTAATAGCTTTCCACGGCTTTCCGTCATCATTGACGCCAATCCATAATTAATAGATTTCCTTCACCATTCCATTGATGATAAATACTCTATGCCATTCTGTTGCTGATAGATTTTCCACGGCATTTCATTAACAATGGATTGGTAGCACTTGCCATCATTCCATTACTAATAGATTTCCTTCACCATTCCATTGATGATAAATACTCTATGCCATTCTGTTGCTGATAGATTTTCCACGGCATTTCATTAACAATGGATTGGTAGCACTTGCCATCATTCCATTACTAATAGATTTCCTTCACCATTCCATTGATGATAAATACTCTATGCCATTCTGTTGCTGATAGATTTTCCACGGCATTTCATTAACAATGGATTGGTAGCACTTGCCATCATTCCATTACTAATAGATTTTCTTTGCCATTTCATTACCAATAAATTAATGGCACTCAATACCATAAACAATTGATAATGGATCGGTGGCACTCCAAGCTATCTCATTAGCAATAGATAGGAAGCATTATATATCATTCCTTTTTTTCTGCCCAGTAATTTAGACCACTCTGTACCCGCTTAGTTATAGTCTCTTAGATAAATATCTTGGTAGATCAGACCTCAAGTTTTACTTCACTCAGCAAACCTCATTTAAATTTATTTTCCAAAACCCAATCTAAATGGTAGGATAAAAATGAACGGATAAATTACTATCATTTGGTTGGACATTTAACCTTCCAATCCACAGCGTGCGAAAATTGACCGGTTTTTCTCTCTTAGGATTGATTTTCCATTACCATTTCCCACTGGCGTGTTCTGGAATGGACTGATCTTGCATGCATCTTTAAATACCGGATACTTCTTCCTGTGAAAAACTTTTGTTTGTTTATTAATTTACTTATTCTAAATCAACCTGTCACATTCGAAAAGTGGTTTTGGTACGTACACTTAAAAGTTGCTGAATTTGGATTTCGTTTAGATTGAACTGGAAATGTAACAATTAATTCTATTAAATATTTAGGCCGAAAAATATACAATTTGCGCTGCAGCAAAGCAAATAGGAATCATTTTTAAAGAATACACGACATTGTAGAATTCAGGGAACATGTGTTTACATTTGGATATTATCATTTAGCTATTTTAATAAAGTGAATTGTTGTTCCGCTGATTTAGATGAAATATGAAAATATGTTATTCTATCCTAATAGACGCCGTTGGTGGGAAGGCAGACATTCGATTTTCATAATCGTTTTTTTTATGTATTACGAAGCCCAAAACGAGCCATACTGCGCAACTACACATGAAATTCGGAGTTAAAGATTCTCCCCTGTATAGATTGACGTGACTTTCGCGGTTTTGCTATTCGTATAGAGGGATACAAAGTGGGATAGGAGAAGAATAGAAAAGGCGGTGCTAGTTTGACTATGTATACGAGAAAGTCGAAGGAAAGACTTTTTGCCAATTTAAAGAAATTTTGACGAGGGAGCGAAGAAATAGTAGTGTATCCCAAGAGCCGTTTTCCTTTGCTAAAACACTGGCAATGGCCCATTATTTTCATGCCAAATTCTAATTGTACTTAAAGAAGACTAGAAAAAAAACGTTCCAGGCACCCACAAATTATTTTACTTATTTATTTATTATTTTATTTTTAATTGCAGTTTATTTGGAAATTCTATCTCATTATGATATCGAAACTCTGTTACCTGAATGCATTTTTCTACCTGCAGCGACAACAAAGAGATGAAGTCGAAGCAAGCCAAGATCTCGGTGGAGACCGCCAAAGAAGTCGCCAACGACAAAGCGCTCCGGAACAAAGCAGAGAGGGAGAGGTGAGATGATGAGCATGAACAGTTGCCTTTTATCATTTTCATTATCAAAATCCATTTTTACAGGCATCTGGAAATAATCTATTATTCAAAGGCAGTAATATAAGCAGTGTTGGATTGCCGGCGAGGCAACTGCCTAGAACAGGCAATCGCTTAATCAGAAAGGCGGGAAAAATAGATTCGGAATAAATCTATTTTATTAAGCCTGGTTCCTTAAAGAATTCAGAATTCAGATCCATCTATCCTATTCTCTATCCGATGAGGCACAGGTAGTACATAAATCTATTAAAATTGTAATAGATTTATTAGATTTATATACTGCCTGTAAATAATGATAAAATGAATTAATATTATTAATTAATAATCAATTAAATAATTGATTATTAATTTCTGTGAATTATAAAATAAGATAATATTAATGTTTTATTAATTATAATTCGATAAATTCCTATATGTTTCATTAACTATTACAGCAGCTAAGATCACTTAACTATTACATTATTTATAAATGCCGAGTAATTTTAAATAATAATAAGAGCAAAAGTTTTTGTTACTTTGTTATTAATAATAAAGAAATAAAACCATGTGCATTTTTATGAAGTTACTAAAATAAAAATTTAATTTAAATCTTTATAATGGAAAGGGATCTAGTCCTTTCGTGCTTGATTCATATCATTAACATGTTGTTGAGTTAAAAATGCGTTTGAATGTAAAACTAAGTTTACGAGTTTATAAAAAGAGCGGGCTGATAGTAGACACTGTCTAAAGTGGTAAAATGTCTCAATTCTTCTGTGAATGCATTATCGGTAACGTCGTTTTTATGTGGGAAAAAGAAGATTATTTTTTTAAACTTTAGGTCCCGGTTGTCAGGGTTCTCATTTTCAGCCCCATTTCTAGTCAGACTACTTTACTGAACGTTGTTATAGCTGAACTAAATTCAAATATCATCTGATTCATGAAGTTAAGAAATATTATTAAAAATAGTCTGATTAAGACTCGCCAAAATCTCTTTCACTCAGATGAAAGAATATGTAAAAGAAATTTCTTTAAAAAAAAATGGCGTCAAAGTTTAAACGTACGCGAAAATAGGCTTAACCATTTTCAGATAGTAATCGTTATGACTTACTTATGGAAATTAAGGATCATAAATACCAAAATAAGTACCTCATAAAAATGGTTTTTGTATCATCTTAAAACTGAAAAACTACCTTTTAAATTGTATTAATTTCATTTCACAACTATGTTTTCTTTATTTTAAATAAATTTTTAATGTAATATGCAATTAGTATCAATTTCTAATGTTATGAAATTCAAACTCATCCATCCAAACAGTGAATCGCGTGTTTTTGCCAATGTTTTAATTATAAGAAAAAATGTCCACTTAAGATTTTAATTACGGATTAGGATTTTCACTTCCACTTCCGTTTCGTAGTATGTAGATTTTTTTAATTTGAGCACGTTATAATTCTTTTTTGACTTATTCAATTAAATTGATGCTTTGTGGTCTTATCTAATAACAACGTAAAATTTAAAAAATATACAATCCACATTAATACACAGCCCAGTCACATTAATGTGACCACCAGTCAAAAGCCAGTATAACCACCTATGGGAAGTGAATGTGTTGTGTATGGTTTACGTATTCATCTTGATGAGGCTATTTAGAAAGATATTAATTTATTCACAACACACACACGCACACACACACACATACATACATACATACATATATATAATATAACTATTTACATGAAGACATATTTGGATCCTCAGTTGAGGCGTATCAAAACGAAATTATGCAGTAAGAAAATAAAGTGAATAAAATTCGAAACAAGAGTTGAGAAGCCTTTGACATTCAAATCTGATTTTGCCCAGTAAGATGAGTGCCACCACACACCTTTCGCAAGGAGGACAACTACGAGGCCTACAGGAAGAGAGTCAGTTAGTCTTAAAAGTGTTCCCTGTTATGTTGAGCCATTGCGGACTCCAGTGCCATGGCCAGCTACATTAGGTTACGCGGTTGAGGATCCATGGAGAGAACAATCCGATCGAAGCGGCCTTACAGTTTCCAAACAGGGTTTAAGTCTGAGGAGCTTGCTGGCCAAGCGAGTCCGGTAAACTCATCCTTATGCTCTTCTAACCAAGCAAGTACACTGCGATCTGTATGACACTTCGCATTGTCCTGCTGGTAGATGCCATCATCTTTAGGAAAAATAATTCACCTGTAGGGGTGGACATGGTCCGGAAGGACAGATGCATACTTGCGTTGATCCATCGTGCTTTCCAAAATGACGAACACACCCAGAGAATGCCATGAAAACATTCTCCAGACCATAATGCTCTCTCCTCCAGCTTGGACCCTTGCGGCAATTGTTGCAGGGTGTTTGCTTTTGGACGCTTCACGCCGTATAGGTTAATGTCCATCTGCCCGATAGTGCAGAAAACGTAATTCATCGGAAAGAGTCACCTGTTGCCACTCAGTGGACGTCCGTTTACGATACTAGTACGTTAGATGCTATGTGGAGCAGTCAAATTAGTGTTTTAACCAGACATCTACTGTGGTGACATATAAAGGCAGCCGTAGTTGAAGAGATACTGTTGGTAGCTCCTTGGTTCATCTGGGCCGTCAGTTGTCAACAATTGCACATCTATTAGGCCAAACGCATTTCCACAGTTATCGTTCACCTCTATCACCCATGACTTGTGGTGCACCACATTTTCCATGTCGCTGATTTTGGGTTGTGCCATTTTGCCATGCACGATATATTTTTACCATGGCGGCACGCGGACAATTTACAAAATTAGCAGTCTAGGAAATATTTCCTTCTTGGCCCGAAAGCCAATGATCATGTCTTCGGAACGTCAGATAAATCGCTCTGTTTCTACATTACGCCAAAGACTGCAATGTTTTCCGACATCCTTTATACACGCTCCGCTGCAATGTGCTGCCACCTGCCATCTGTGATTTGTTATTTCACGTTGACGTCAAAAGTAAGTGGTGGTCACATTAATGTGACTGGATTGTGTATTTAACCACTCAAAAAGTTAATAAACTGAGTGAGCAAGCTGGTCTTCAAAGGCGGCTAGTTATATAAGATTCCATTAATATTTTTGTCATGAATTTTGCCTTTACAAATAAAACAGATTATTATCTTTGTTGATAAACTTTTTTCTACTAAAAAGTTTTGTGAACTTTAATTTGTTGTAGTTTGTTGTCCTTGAATTCTCAAATTTCCCTCACTTTATTTTGTCCCTCATTTGTATTCCAGGCGCCTTCGTGAGAAGAACAGTAACAACACGAAAAAGTTCATCGAGGAGCGGAAGGCCGCGGCCATGAAGCAAAACAAGGAGAGGAACAAGCTGACCAAAGCCCACGACAAGCAGCACAGCGAGCTCACCAAGAACACGCAGCTGGTAAGGTTTCTCTTCTCCCACTTCCTGCAACATGAAAACAAATAACGTAGTACTGTCATTGGGGGTTACTTGAATTCAAAACCAGCGGGAGCGATCTCTTCAAAATTTCTTTGCAAATTCTTTTAATAAAGGCGTTATCACTCCTCTCTTCCTCAAAAAAATTGGGGAACCTTGTGCAAGGCCCTGAAAGTTACAAGTGCTCATTTTTTTTTTTAATTGTCCGTACATGAGTGTTTTTTATCTTGTAATATAATAAAGAAAACATGGTACGAATTTCTGAACGCCCTTTTTTTCGACCGATTGCTATACAAATTAGACACAGAATTGCAATTTTAGAAATAGGAACATATTTTTAATTTTATTTACTTATCTAGTCGTTGCATTTTTATTTTCTCGTATATGTAGTATAGAGGAAGTATAATAATCGTCAAATAATTCGAACTCCAGATTTTGGCGAATCTCCACTGAGTTCGAAAAACACATTTTTGGAAAAACTCCACCTGTCTGTTTTCTGTCTGTGACAAAGATAACCCAAAAACGCTTTTATCAAGAACGATAAAATTTGGAATACGGTATCAACACCAAATTTGTAGATTTCTGATAAATCTTGAGCAAAACTCGTTCAGGGGAAGTCTGTCTGTACAATTGTTCGAACATAAATGAACATTATAACTACAAAACGAAGAGAGCTGAATAGATAAAATTCGGTGCACAGATTTAACATCTAGTCTAGACACTTACGTCAAAAACAATAACGGATTGACCATTAGTCGCTCTGAACTTTCAGAAACATATAAATGTGATAACTCAGAAGTGTAATAACTTAAATATATCCCATTTGATTTGGGGTTTTCTGATTACAAGTGCAGTTCTGAGTCAAAGTTTTGTTTCAGTCGGTTGGGAAAAACGCATCTAAAACACAAATTCGATTCTGGGATACAATTAATCACATGCCAGAGATGAATCGCCAAGGATGACACGATAGATTCTATAAATATGCTAAATTGACGCCAAATGTAAATATTTCGTAACTAGCGTACGCCAATGCCATTCTGTGCCGTGACAAATTTATTTCAGAGTACGAAAGAAAATTTCGGGGAAACCACTTCCAGTGGTTTATGTTTTGTATTTATCGTCTTCACTTATACTTGGATAATCGGCCAGACAGATTTCCTATAAAGGGATTTTGTTCAATTTTGATAGAAATCTTCGGATTCGGTGTAAAGACCACGTATCAATTTTTATCCGTTTAGATCAAAGTGTTTTTGTGGTAACATGTTTATAGACAAAGCGACAGACAGACATAATTTCAAAAATGTGTTTTTCGGCTTCAGGTATGTTTCAAATGTAAAGATTTTTCAAAACCTCGAGTACTAATCTTTTGACGGCAACAACATTTTCTCTTAATATACTTTGTAAAGAAAAAGTGAGAAGATTATATTTTTAGATCCCAGATTACCCTGCTTTCAGTCTTGAGTAAGATCTCCATTACGTGATTCAAATGAACAGAATCACGAAAAAGACAAAATACTCTATTGCGGAGAATTTTCAAAATACTAGAATTCTATATCATGTCCCTAAATACTGAACTTGGATTTATGTGTTAAATAAATCAGTCGTTGTAAAATCGCACAAAATTTTACAAGATTGATAGAAGATATGGAGTTTAATTTAGTTATATTAATGTCCTATTTTGAATTACAAAACAGATATATAGGGACTGACCTTCCAATTTGAATCACGGTCAGATGACAAGTATAACACCTGATAGAGCATTCGTTTATCCAACATTTTGCACCACTCCAGTGGGAGGGCGTTTCAACTATGACGCCAGATTGAACGTGCACCAGACTCACATACAAGACGGATCTTTACTATAATAAAGCTTCGAATCTGAATTTCTCTGACTTGAAGAAAAGGACCTTATTATTAGAACAGTACAGTTGTTAAAGATGTAAAGGATAAATAATATAAGTAATTTTTTTTGGAAAGTTATATTTATATGATCTCAAATATTAAAAAAAGTCAAATCAATTATGGATACTAAATGCCACCATTGTATCAAAAAAATACTGCCAGCTATTAGAAGCTATTGCGTTAATAACCGTAACTTTTATTTAAGTTTATTTCTTGTTCGCAACCACACTTTGTTCTTGACTACATCCACCAGGCCTGAGGCACGCAGAAAAATATGAATGACTAGACTGCCACAACAGCATTGGCGGGAATCAAGGTTAAGTCACCGGATATGTTACAACTCCTCCTGTGGGAGGCACGTCCCTTCATCGGTAGGTGGTAGTCAACCCCACATCATTTCTATACCCACCTGGGGGGAGACCACCATATCGGAAGCTTCTCACCCTCATATCTGAGGTGCTCCCCGGCGGAGCACCTCAGATTTTTTTTCTTTCTTCCTAATTTGACGGAATTTTGAAATTCTGTACACATTGTGTATTTTCGATGACAATGCTTTTAGTATTTCCTGCGATTCTTAATTAATCGATTGATTTAATTAAATTTGTGTCTTTAACAGTGGCGACATCTAGTTTTGAATTTGATAAAACTTGGTTACCAAACATTCCATGATAACTGAAAGACTAATAAATAATTTAATTAAGACAAATTTAATTTATAAATTTAAGACGAAGAAATAAGAAACAATTAAAATGGAAGAAATTCTACAGTTAATAAACTAATTAAAGTGTGTTTTCACGAACTTTTTTTTTTACTGACCTTATCTTCTCTTTGTAGGATGTGGGTGGTTTTGCGAATGCCGAAGTTGAGTTCAAGCTGGCGGACAAGAAGATGTTTGTGGTGTGAACTGTCTGTGAAAGTACTTGGAAGGAGAAGTACTCGAAAATATGCGAATTATTAGCAGAGTAAAATTAAAAAATTGAAACTCGGATATGTGTTTTTAATAGCATAAATAAAATTCATTATACAGTATATTGTCTGATATTATTTAATACTAATCGCTTTTTCCAACCAGTTGGTTCACCGGGGATATTGTTATCTTTAATTCCATTAAAAACGTTTAGGTATAATGTCATGATGCTGTGAAACTGTCGGACTTAAAAGAGGCATTCTTTTAATTATGTTATGCAGGGAGAAAACTCGGACAAAGTAATTACATCATAGAATAGAAGATAAGTAATTTCCTTTTTTTTTTATTTTTGTTCGTTTCTTTTTGATTTTTGTTCATTTCTTTTTGTCTACCACTTCAATTATAACGTATTTTATAATGTATCTTTTTAATTTACGTAGTTTTTTTTTTTTTTTTTTACAATACTAAACAAAAAAACAAACAAAAATATATACTATTTTAGAGTTGTTTAAGCAAGAAAAACGATAGTTTAAAGTCGTTCTTTTGCTTAATATGCCTCGGCAAACAGTGTCTGATGCAATCTATCGTTTCAAAGAGCTTGGCAATGATGGTCAAAGTCCAAGAAATGAACAAAAACGTAAGGTGAGCACTTTCAATGTCTCAGTGACTGATCCGCCTTTGTACATTTCCAAACAAGGCTCATATAAGGGAGGGGATGCATTAACAATGCAATTAAACAATAATATTTAAGCAACAAAAAAAATGAGAACCAACTAGATTAAATTAAAAAAATTTTTATTTATCATGAATGTCACTTTGTACATGTGCATAGATAAATAAATTGTCACTCACACAATCTCTTCAAAAATATGCACCATTCCGAAATTCGATGACTCGTGGTTCAAGGCTGGATTTTTCACTTGATGGTTACCCATAGAAACAGAAACAGGACAAAAGACCGATTTTTGATTCAGAACACGGAAATGCACAAGTATATTGTAAAGGAAAGAGACACGTAGAAGATAACTTTTACAATAAATAGAACATCAAATGCATGCCTTAATACTCGTTAAACTTCTGAATTCTATGTCACACTTCATGTTAATGGAAACCAACATTTATAACGGATGCATGTTGCTTTAATTGTCTGCGAAACCGAATAAACGCAGACGATTTATAAGTGTCCATTCGAAACGCAGACGATTTATAAGTGTTCATTCGATGGAACAAATTGAAAATGGAACAACTTATTTTTTTTTAGAACAAGCATCTCATGATTATCTATTAGAACAGTAAAAAATTTTCTTTAGTGTCGTAAAGACAAAAATTTCTCAGTTTTTAAACTATTACTACTTTTAGATTTAATTAAATAAATTTTGTTTTCAATTTCAAAAAAAAAAAAAAGTCTATACAGATAAGTAAGCTCTATAGTGAAATGTGCATCGAATTCAGAAGTCCATTTTAAAATAGCAGGCAGTGATATATACTCCGTAGTAGCAACTGCACAATATACATTTTAAGCATAAAATTCTTTACAAGTTTACAACACTGTTTCTAAGGCCCTAGTTCATTTGTACTGAATCTTGTCTAAGTTGCTTTTGTATTATACTGTAACAAAAGAAAATAAGTATATCGAATTAACAATGTATTTTAATTCTAAAATGCAATCTTTTGTCTTGTAAATCCAAATAAGGATTTTACAAAATAATAAAATGCATACATTTGTTAAATTATTGGAATTACATCTCCTTAGAGAACAATATTAAGTACTTGGATTTTTAGTAATTAAAAAATTATAAATGTTAATACATAAATATTAATGAAAATATTTTTAATAAAACAAAAGAACATTTAACCAAATACGAACGAACATACCTTTAATATTAGGTTGCGCAGTAATGACATAAAAGTTCAATACTTTCAAATTTAATAGAAAAAAAGAGGTCATACTTTTAGAATACAAAATATAATGACAAATTTGATGGTTGTTCAAAATTAACAACAAACAAAATTAATTAAAAAAAATACTGCATTATTTTTTTTATTCCATAAGGAAAAACCCCATAAAAATTTAATCAACTTTCCTAAGATTCTTTATATAAAAATTGAAAAGATAATCTTTATCGTCTAACAATGAAACACAAATATTTCAAACAATCCACAATTATATCAACATAAAGTAAAATTTTTCCCATTAACTTACATAGGGTGTGTGAATTTTTTGATCGTGCTTTGGCAAGTGCATTTTCACAACAATTTGTGAAACGTATATTGCATAGAGCATGTAGAAAATTGAAATGCAAATATGAGTGTTCTTTCGGCATTTTGAGTGAAACACTTTTTGAAAAAACACCAAGTTTTTATTTCCATTATAAATTGAAAGTTGTCAGAAAGCTTTCTGTATACAAATATCCTATACTTTTATAAATTGATTTTCATAGAAAAAAATTATCATTACATTAAAATTTAGAAATTGATCATTAATCTAATAACCAATTGAAGTTTTTTGTGGGGGGACGGGAATGGAACTGTAAATAATTTAGCTCTTTGTCCTTCCTTTGTTCTGAAAAACAAATTTGTTCATTCACATAATATTAGTAAGTCAGGATTTTAAATAAACCTTTTACGCAAAGTGAAATATGTCAATTTGTCTCTCTAGCTAGAATTTTATTGACGGAATGCCAAGAATATTCCACTCACAACAGATGGGCAAAATGTAAGAAAGTAAAGTTTACCAGACTTAATATTACATGATTTTTAAAATTCTTTGCTACAATTGTAATAAATTATTGCTTTTTCAAATGTTGAAATTTAATAAATTCTACAATATAAACTGTTTTTTAACCTTCCAGTGCAAAAGCAGACAGTTGCTATGGTCATATGGAATATTATATCACACATCCACCAGAAGTTTCTCAACAGTTGTTAAAGAAACTGTGCTAATACATGTTTCTTTAGAAGAAACGTATAAAAATAAAATAGATTATTGCTATTTTTTGTTTTTGCAAATCCAATATTTGGAGATAAACAACACATTTAATTAATACACATTATAGTCTGAAATATTATATCACTTCTCAATTTAATGTTTTACATTTTTATATATTTTATACAAGCTTTATCATACAATAAAAACAATGACAGAAGATTTCAGATGAAAAAAGAGAATTTAGAGGAATTTTATTTTTTTTTCATTAATACTAAATTGCACAATTACTGATGCCAATATGGAACAATTTCTTCAACCGAAATGATTTGATTCAAATTCTTACATTCAAAAAGTTTTTTGAGGAATGTAAGATGATGAAATGCATACTCAATGAGAATAACTTTTCTCATTTAAAAAATATGATAAATATTATTTCTCTTAATTTTCCTTGTGTGTTAAACAACTTGAAAATTATTATGAAAGGGAGGTTTGACTTGTTCATCTTAAATATTTCACATATTTCCAATCCTTTTGTTTTATGTAAAATGATATAAATAATCAGTAAAAATTAGCATAATATCACTCGGAGAAAGCACATTTACAAATGTAACTTAAAGCTCATACAAAGTACAAAAAATTAAATATTAAAATATACAAAATTTTAAAGTCACCTCCTAAAAATAAGCACCAAAATCCTAACCATACGGAAAAACTACAAAACCACTGAATACCGAAAAAACTCTTTTTTCAGCAATTTGTGCATGTAAGCTCAGAGGAGGATTTCTGATTAGGCAGTTCAACTGTGGAAGAACCACAAGTGCCTTACTTAAAAAGTGCCATTAAATAATTGGCACATAAATAAATCTATTAAAAGAATGCTATGAATTATAAAAAAAAAATGAACTACAATGCAAGATAATTATTAAATAAAATATAATTATTTTATTATTGAATTAATCATTCATTAAACTGGTAACATAATATTCCATTTAATCTCCTGAAAAATTAATAACTTTTGATACTACATTTGTTTGAAATTTATTTTTCCATATAATCTAAGATAATAATTAAATGGTTTCATTTGTAAATAAGGAAACAATTTTAACAAATAATAATAGATAATTTTTCAAGAATTTTATTATTTAATTCCATTGTCATTTTTTTCATATATATATATATAAAATAAATAACAATAATTACTAGCATTGAAAAATGAAATTTGATCTGATATTAAAAGAGCGGTGTGCACTGCCTAGGACAGCAAAAATCTGCCTCTGAGCAAACTTTGAGATAACAATATTTTGAGTAATAAGAAACATAATTGCACATCATATATAGTGTAGTAACGTGGATGATAAAAAAAAATTGAGATAAAAGAGTTAAAAATGCATAAAAATATATCTGAATTACCCATATAAGAAACAAATACTTGATTAGATTTGAAAGTATTCAAAGAAATACAATATATAAGCACCATGCATCCAGCATATTTAAAAAGTACTCATAACAAATATATTTAACACTGCAACCAATTAAATATCTGATGAGAATAAAAAATATCTTTTAGACAGTCAAAAAAACTTTTTCAAATAAATAACAAACCTAATTTTGAGGGAAAGTAAAAATCAATCCTAGCGTGTGTTTAATATTTCAAAACTAGAACAATGTATATTTATTTAAAAAACTCTTCAGCTTCTATATACCACACAGCTTGTAGCTTGGTAGTTCAGAATGATTCCTGAAGACGATTTAATGTTTCGAAAAAGATTATTAAACTTCCCACAGAAAGAGTTTGAAAGTTTATAACTACACAAAGTAAAAGGTCAAATATATTTATATAGAACTATGAATAAAATAAAAGGTCGATTCTAAATGTGAAAAAAATCTATTCTACATATTAAACAAAAAACCGTTTTGGAGAGAAAATACAATATTTTATAATACACTAAAAATTCTTGAATTTATTAGAAATAGATTGCATTAAAAATTATCTATGTTATATATTTATTTATATGTATACATATATGTACAAGAAAATCATTTTAATATACAGAAATTTCATCGATAATCATAGCTCAAAAATGATGCTTGACTAAAATAAGAACCCGGACAATAACCTTTCAAACCCTCTACAAGAATTCCAAGAAACCTTCCAAACGTAACAATAGTGATGAACAATTACTTATATTCAAAATAAAATCATTAAATATACAACATACTTAATAATCATTTGAAACAGCTGCATACAAATAACATTAAAACTTAACAAATTGAACAAGTATATTCTGCTTAAGAATACACAAATAATTCTTAAGCAATTCAACAAAGGATGTCGCATTGAAAAAATAGATATACATTGACACAGAACAAAATGATCACAGGTCTGAATCGTTATAATGGATTTTTACCCCAAAGGACAACAATTAAAAACAGCAACATATATAATCATAATTCATATAAATAAAAAGAGTATACATATTTTATATCCAGTCATAAATAAACAAACCACACAGAAGTTGATTCTTCAAATTTACACGTTTAGAAAAATTATTACTTTTTCAATGCAAATGCAATTGTGAAGACATATAAATAGACTGTGGTCAGTGGGCTTTTTTTATATTAAATGCTTTAGTAAAAACTGTTAATTAAATAATTTTTTTTAAAAAAATCTTAGAAGTCAGGAAGACACACCTCAGGAATATAGTTCAATTCACACTTATAAACAAATGTAACTAATTTAGAGTCCTGAAAAGTTTTGCAATTGAAAAATATTTTCTTATTTCAATAATTTTGTAATATGGCTAATAATTACTGGCACAATATATATTAAGTATAATCTCCAAAAATGTCTAAATTTTTTTCATTTTGCATACATTTAGAGCAATTTTGTATGCTAGAATCAAATAAATCCTCATGTAAATGCTTTTCCTTTTTGAATATACTAACCTTCATCTTTCATATATAGATGATAGTACATAAGACTCTTGTTATATTCTACTGCATTAAAATACTATAGGAATTTAATTGGTGATGGAGAACTATGTTTTAGATCAGAAAATAATATTTAAAAAAATTAGTAAACCCTATTTTATTAGACTATGAGAAGTAGAAAACAATTATTTTATCAAATGAATGAAGAATGAAACTTTTTAAACCATAAGCTGATATAAATATTCTAAAATTTTTTTTATAACATTCATAAAATATTTTAGTTTATAGTAACTATGTATGCATTTACTTTCTTGCGGTTTTTGTTTATTGCTAATACAGTTTTTTAGATTATTGCTTTCACTGTTCCATGTTTTACAATTTTGTTTTAATGCCCATACTTATGATAAAAATAATGATAATGATAGCAACGTTTTCACCTTAATAATTATTTAAGATAAAAAAATATTTTTATCATTTTTTTACTTTTTAGATTCTAAACAAATATTTTGTAATACCTCATAATAAATATTAAAGAATTTTCAAGATCAGTTTTTCTGAAATTCACAAAAAGAGAACATCTCACAAACAAAATTTAGTCAAAATTAATGGATTACCTGATAGTTAAGTTTCAAAAATATTAAAATATTATACTATGGTCAGGAACAGACAACTAGACAGAATTTCAAAATTCTAATACACGAACAATACACAACTAATACACAAACTTAAATAAGGCAATTAAAGAAAAGTGCAAAGATAGATAATGATATGCATACATTCTTTAGTAGTTAATCATCAGTATAAATAAATGCAAAATAAGACAAAAAAATAGCAATAAGATAGTCTTTTGAATCTGTATAGAATGCATTCCATTTATTCAACGAGAAATGCACCCACTGACGACAGCTACTAGCAAATGCATAAATTACTAAATTCTTTCTTTTTGAAAAATTAAAGTTGACAATGCTTCTTTAATTTGTACAGACAATTTTTTTCTACCCTACATAATATTTTTGATTCACACTTTATAAAGATTGATTAATACATTAGCCACCAGTTAGAAGCACTCTCGAAACCCAGAAGAAAAAAAATTGTCGAATTAGAAACATTGGCAAATTTAATTTTAACAGAAATGTACATCAATAGTAGAAAAAAAAAACTTTGTTTAATACTATGTTTTCAAATAATATTATAAGATTCAAATAGAGGAAAAATAATGCTTTATATAAATTAATAGATTATATAAGATAAAATACCTTAAAAGAAGTCCAATTTATATATATATGTACACAAGACCATCAAAATTAGAAATAAATAAAAAATATATGTATATGATAATTTACATCAAAAAATACAAAAGGTAGGCTCTTTTTAACATAAGATACTTATTCATAATACTGTTTTCAATTCATATAAAAATCAACACAAAGATTATAAACACAAAATGCCAACAAAGTTCCCAAGTTAAAAACTATGAACTAACAGATTTATTATTTATTATTATTTTCTGATTTTTTTTTTCATGTAAGTATTAAAAATAGCATTTGTTCAAAGATGAGCAACACATAATGCAGTCAATTGTTCAGATGACAATTTTAGCAGCCCAGTCAAAAGTTTATTGCTCATAAAATTGACATTATGTAATAATATGGATATCATACTAGAGAATATATATACACATATATAAGCTACAAACATAAAAAAAAAAGCCACTAAGATTTTCAAAAATCGAACATATAAAAAAATAATTTAAATCCAGAATGGTTTTTTTGTAAAATTTAAAGCATATTGAAAACAATGAAAATTATTTGGACAGCTTTTTTTTTCTTCACATAGGGAACGTCAATTCAAAAAATCTTCCAAATAATAAAAAGTGCTGTTAAAGTAAAATAGTAGAAACAATCAGTTCTTTCATCAATAATTACTATAACTGAATTTTCTTTATCCCTTTTCAGGGTAGAATTTTTTCCCCACTCAAATATAAAGCTTTATTAAAATTAAAATGATCAACAATACTTAAACTGACACTTATTCCAAGTTTTAAGAACATCAATACAATAAACTGAAACATTTATTTTGAAGAGGTAACTTAATTGCTTTAAACAGAATTGAAAAATTACACCATTTTAATCAGTTAGTTATATTATAAAATTTGACTGGGCTGCTCAAATTACATTCAGCTTTGATCACATCCAATCCTAACTCTTCGTACTCATCTAAACATCTATATACACACAACTCTATAGCTATTATAATATGAAAAGTGTTACTTTGGAAGAGTACCTATATATATTTTATTACCATAATTTGTATAGACTTAAAAACACTTTTTAAATATATACTCTCTAAATATTATAATGCCTATGTTCTTCAGATTAACTAAAATAATAAAATTTATTCTGAAGTATTTAATTGTACAGTTGGAAAAATATTTTTATCGAGTATTTCAGTAGCCTTCTATCTGAATTGGCACAACATCTGATTTAGGAAAGAGCATTGTCAGAATATATTAGAGCATTTCAGAATGATTATCTCATTTAAAAAAAATTGAATAACTATTTCTATACATAAAAATATTAATAATGAAAGCAAGTTACAAATTACATGAAAAATATAAGTGGCCAAACTAATTAAGAAGAAAGAAGTTAAAATATCAAAATAATAAATTAAAAGAATCAATAAATTAAATCTTAAAAAATATTTTGAACAAATTAATTTTTCTGTTGAAAAATTAATAGAAATGTGAATTAAAAAAATTAAATTTAAGCTTGTGAAAAGAAAATTAAATACAATCAGCAATACCTAACCCAATTATATTTTAAATAGGAAATGAAATACAATTAGGTCACTGCAATTAAAGAACTATAATCAATAACCTACATAAAAAATATTATTTCATTTCAAATTCATCAAAATTGAAAAAATTTATAAATAAGATAAACTTAAAAATTATAGAATAATACAAACCAATACACTAGCACACAATTTCGATAAATTACTTTAACAGATAAAGTAGAGAATTTTGATGTTTATAATGGTTGCAAAGCAACCAGGCAAAATGACTGCTGCACACAATTATGAGCATATCTCAATGTGGACTAAAGATGTTTGTTACTTGCTGTAACTGCCCCTTTATGAACAATAAACATAAATACCACGCAAACTATTCTCTACTAATTAAATAGACATTTACTTCTTATATATTATAAATGTTTTTTTAATTCCCCCAAAAGAATGGTTTGCAATTTAAATATCATATTTTCTCATCAGAGCTTCACATTATAATAAAAATGTAAATAAGAGTGTTGGCAAGAATAATGGCTTGTTAGTTAAGGAAGCCATTAACTATAATTTGCAAATGAAAACTATTTGGAAATCTGCTTACATGCTAAAAAATACTTTGATTCATAGCATTTATTTTGTTGTTGTTGTTGTTGTGTTCAAAAATTTATAGGTTAGTACATTCTTTTCTCATTAAATGGGTCCAAATCGAATTTTTAAACAAACTCAACCATGGAAGAAGGAAAAAGACAATAACATTTGCAACTTAAAAAGAACTGTCACTTATGTATGAATTCTTAATTAATATTTATTCTAATTTTGATTAATATTTTTTATATAATTGATTATCATTCACAAAACTTCAAAAAAATTAATTTATCTTCTAAAGTGCAAAAAAGTTATATAAGATTTATAACTATTAAAATAATAATTCTTATTCAATTAAATACAAAAATAATTAGTTTAGTAATAACAGTGAAAAAATTTCCTAATCAAAATTCTAAGAAATGCTCTAATAATTCTGCTTTTTGGAGCATTATCAATCAATAATAATGCTCTTTCCTCATAATTTTCTAAGAATTGATCTATTGTAGAGACCCAGTATGATTCAATGCCTATCATATCTAGAGACTTCAACTATAGTCAAACTCGAACGACACACACATAACTTCTTTTAGGGTTAAAAACTAACACCAGTAACTTCTGCATCAACTTTGAGTATAATAAGAAAAAAGTTAACTCTAGTTAGCAATAGAGTAGGCGATGGCAAGCACACAGTGGGCATTTCCAAAATAGAATAAATATAAAAAATTAAAATGCATTCACAGTAACGATATGAGCAAAGTTTTGTGCAGTGAACTTTTCATTCAACATGTTCTGTTTGGAGCAAATTTTTTAATGCACAACTTCTAATGCTAACAGGTTTATAAGCTTCAAACAGGAGATGTTATGATAACAGAGAATAATTTAGAAAATAAAACTTTTTCTTCAAAATAACTAAATTAAAAGTAAAATATTAATCATGGCAAATTTTAACAACTGTGTTCAATAAGTAAAGATGAATTAAATGCATAAAATTCACTGATTGTGATATTAAATTGAATACCACTTTCAGAGGTGAAACTTCATATATAAGAAAACTATATATTTGAGTTTTTAAAAAAATTCTCAAAGTATTTTTATAACAAGTATTGAATAAAAGAATGTTTAAAATAACTTTGAATGTATCATTCTGGAAAACTAATTCAGTAGACATGATCAAATTCTACCAAAGAAATAACAGATTCCATTTTCATTTTGAAACCACAACTGCTGCTTACCATTTACATTTCAATATAAAACCATACAAATGCAGACAAGTAAAGTGTTTTACAGTATTAATAATAATATTGAGGTCAAAATTACAAATGCTATTAAGAAATGAAATTGGAAATGTTACAGAAAAAGAAAATCAACACTATAAATATACATTTCTATTTTTCATTTGAAAATTGCAATTGCAAAATTTACATCTAGTGAATAGAAAAAAAGATAATGCTATTCTCTTAGATACCATAATCTAAGTTCTTCACTATGATACAAGGATGTATGAAAGTAATCTACAAAATAATACCTAAGTTTTCACTTCTTCTTAAATTGAAATACAAGGAACAGTTCATCTTCAGTGCTGATTTTGGAAGAGTGATCAACTGGTAAAATGTCACAGATTATCACAATCAAAAATTCAATATCTACAAATGATTATGGCTTCCCGTTTTCCCATGATAACTATCAAAATATCTTCTGACAGATAAATTTTAAATGATACATGATGCAATTGACTCGAATCAGCAGAATTGAATCGACTCAATCAGGAGTTTCGAATCAGTGTGATTGATTCGCTTCCTTCAGTCGACTCAACTCTAATCAGTAAAATATTAAGAGTTTTACAATAAATAGAACTCTTTTTTTTTCACAAAAAAAAAAAAAATAATAATAATAATTTGAAGGAAAGAAAGAAAAAAACCACAACCATTGGAAAGGAGCAACACCAAATACTGAGGAGTCGTGTCATCAGAAATGAACAAAGTGTGGTTGTGCTGGTCACCTGGTTCTGTGCTGATGGCAAATGTATCACACATATCCAGTGGACCTCTGACGGATGGACTGACATCGTAGTGCTGCGGCAATAGCACAAGGCAGGAGAGCTCAGTTTCTTATTCACTAATACTGACTCCTCCTCTGCTGCCTATTAAAAAACATAAATCAGACTGAATGCATGTACATGGTTTTAAACTTTACTATACAAGTGAGTTAAGCCTTTTATACATTTCACATTAATTTTTTTTTCCATAAAAATAGTTTATAAATTAAGATTCTATGAGTTTGCAACAACATGTCTTTAACATATCCACACAGAACGAACATAAAAACAATGCTAGAAGATTTAGATGGCCTCATGCAGAATTACATAATTTGTACATTCTTACTAATAATAAAGATGAATGTGTGTCTGAGTGTTTTGGTGCTCTGCAGATCAGATCTTTTGACCTAGAACTACTAAGCATATCATACATTTACTTTGGAGGGTAGGAAGTGCATTTAAGAGCATTTTTTTTTTTGAAATTTTAATTAACAGTATAAGTATTTTTATTTTAAATAAAAATATAAGCATTTTTTAAGCATCTTTAGAGAGTAAAAAAGAATCAATACTAAAGTGACATTTTTGATTACAGATCTATGAATTATAATTAAATTAACTAAGTTTGGCAAAAAGGTATAAATTTTATACAAATAACCCCATTTTATACAATTAACCATAATAAATAATTGAGTTATACAGACATTATTTTTCACAAACACTAAGATAAGTTATCCAAAATGTTTCTTTAAAAAATCATATTAAAGTACTTTTATTGGATACTTTTCAACTCTGCTCTAAAAAAGAGGACCCCATCATACTCAGACAAAAGGGTCTGGATACTATAGAAAAGCTCTCCTAGGAGAACCTGGCAGTTGCTTTCAGCGACGGTTCTTCAGATAAATCCCTCAACAGAGGTGGAGCAGGCATCCTCTTCATTCTTCCACATGATGAAAAAGTCAATCTTAAAATTAACATGTTTGAATGTCTCCAACTTCACCAGCGAACTTTTCGCAATCAAAGAAGCCCTAACTTTTTATCTGACTAATTCTCAAGCAATGGACATTTCTCAGGGATTAGTTATTTTCACAGACTCTAAATCGGCCTTAAAGTCCATCAGAAATGAAGACACTAACATCACCACTACTATAAATGATTTATTCGATCAACTGCATTGCAAGAGGAAATCTTGTGTGCTGCAGTGGATACCTGCACATGTAAACATCGAGGGTAAAAAGAGTAAGGATGCTTTAGCCAAAGAGGCCCAAAATCTTGTCCAACCTAATTCCACCATCACAGTTGCAGATGCAAATGCTGTGTCCAGATGTAGACTTATCAATCAGCCCTATATGAAGCCTTTAATCACTGACTTTGATTTCCCTAGAAATGTAACAACTATACTGGCTAGATTAAGAACAAATCACTATAAGGGAATGAAGATCCTGCCTGATGGGACAAGAACTTATATTTACTGCAAGAACTTCCGGAAAATCAGCTCACACAGAGACACATCTTTGATTGCCCATCTATTACTGCAGATATCTTAAAGCTTGGCTGACTGCCACTGATGGATTTACTTTGGAAGTCCAGAAGCACCAAAGCTGGCGGCAGTGGTCCTTCGGACCTTTGACAATATATGAGACTTCCTTTCGTCACTTTTTGCATTTCCATAGACACAAAAACGACAACTACAACAAATAAATTTTTTTTATCTTCAGAAAAAATAAGCACACGGGCAAAAAAGAAAGAAGGAAATTCTTTAACAATGGCCCTTATAATAGGACCACTAAAATAAACAGTTTTTAAAGATATTTAATTAGAAGACCACCTACCAAAATTAAAAATTAAGCAAAATTTTATCATTTTTTTAATTAAAATTACTGAAAATGTTTCAGAATAAATACAATTTTATTACATCAGCTGAAAATTATATATATATATATATATATATATATATATATATATATATATATATTAATGAAAACCTATTGCTGTACCATATAATTTTTTTGTATTTGAAATCAGTTTTAAAAAATTAATTGTATTTTTAACAATAAATTTTATTATTAATTAGTTTTTTATTAATTTAATTAATAATGGAACTTAAATAATTTCCATTATTATAATAAATATTTCACCCCAACTTCTTTTCCCACTGTTGATGATCAAGTTGTGAAATTCGATTTATTTTTCCACAATGAATAGGTTTCAGTATAAAGCTTGCTTTTTACAAAAAAACTTTAAAATTTTGTTTACTTTTGAAAAAAAATTTAATTTTAAAGTAAGCACTCACGAATTTTTTTAAATGTGGCTATCCTTAAGAAATGTAGTTTTTTCTTGAGATATAATTGGATGCATAAAAATATAGACAGAAAATTATGGAAATGAATAGCACAAAAGACAAAACTTCTAATATGACTTCTAAAATAATATGAGTTATATATTAGTAGAGCCTGAAGTGTAAAACGATTTTACTGAAGAAGGCATTAACAACAACTTAAATAAAATATTTAACTGAAATTTTTAGCAACCATTAATCATAGTGAACCAACTAGTTGCTAAAGGCAAATAATTTACATATTTAATTTTCATAACGATTTTAGATTCTGTATTTATGTCTCACAAGCTAGTTATTGGCAAAAGAAAGCATTGAAAGTGCCTGTATGGATTATTACTTGGAATGGATTATGTTGTCCATGCAACCAAAGATATTCACACAAATCATTTTATACTCAAATAAAACTATACAATTCCTTCTGGACTAAATTCAATTTTTTTCTACCAATCAATGTTTACAAGGAAGTTATAATTATAAAAAGGGTAATGCAATCATTCTGAATTTATATTATGCATCTTAAACAATCACTTGCCATATAAAAAATATGGTAACCCACCTGTTAAGAAGTTTCATAAGGGTGTCCTCTCAACTGTCTCTGATGTAGGGCTGGGGCCAGATGAAGAGCCCTCAACAGTGAGCAGCAATCTGGAAATCTTGGACTGAAAGTCTTGTTGGAGCTTCTCACGAGCCTGATAGATAATAAATGAAAAAATAAAAATACAATGATAATTTTTTTTAAATTTTGGATTGCAGTAAAAGTCAAAGAGCTGAGGCCTGCAATTTTTATTGCTTTATATTTATATTGATACATGAAGATGCTACTTAGTAAATAAAGTTATCAAATAACAAAATAATAATTAATTGATCAAAACATTAATAATTTACTTGTCAATTTATAATTTTCGTGTAACTTTTTTTAGAGTGAAAAAAAAAATAACTCGCAAGGTTAAAAATAAAGAAAATAAGAAAAAGGAATTGCATAAACCAAAACATTTTGAACTACTCATGAAAAAAAAAAAAAAAAAACTAGTTTTTGTAAGATGAAAACAAACTGATAGGATAATCTATAACAGAAAACTCAGGTATCAGGACAGAGTTAAAAATATCTGCTTTGGTTTAATCTTTTATCAGAGTGCAAATTATAATTTCTGATTTGACATCAGGTAACTTGAACAGCTTCCTTTCTATGTTAAAATTGCCTGAAATATTGACGAGTGAATAAAAATAAATATGAACAGAAAATAGTAATGAAACCATAAACTTCATATTTACATTTTTTTTTAATGTTGGAATGCAGCAAAGATCAATGAAGTCTGACAGTTTTAATGCTTTATAATTATACTGATGCATCATATTCTCATTTCAAGGATTAATTGGAAATTATTACAAATATTTTCTTTAGCCTTTTTTAATCTTGTATTTGGCATTATACATTTTTTCTTTTACTGGATCACCTTTACTTCTATCAATTTTTAGTGATTAATTATGACTTGAATATTTGTGAGTATTATAGATACAGTAGGACCCACTTAATAGAAGACAAAAACCAAAAGGTGGAATTCGAGACTAAGGAAATTAAACAGGATTCATATAGCAGATAATAAAAACTAATGTGGAAGAAAAAAATTCAAAAAGAAAGATATTTCAGTTCATAGAATTATGGACCAATATTGTTTACATTAAAAATGTACTATAATATCGTTTCCTATTTATTTCTTAAGCACTTTACCAATGTGCATGAGAATTTTTATTATAATTTTCATTTGTAAGTCTTTACTAAACAGATATGAAATATATTGTTAACAGGATAACAGCCTATCTAGATCTTATAATGAAAGAAATACTCACTGAACTCCTTTCTTCTTCTAGTTGCTTTTTCACTTCTAGATGTTGGCGTTCCAGTTCACTTTTCCTTTTATCCAACAAGCTACTGAACTGTTGGTAAAAAATACAGAATAATTACAATTAATAATTAATTTTTTTTAAATGTTAAACATTCAAATTCTTAAAAACAAGATTATAAAAGAAATGCATAAAAGTAGAAATCGATGATCTTCAATAACCTCATAAAACTGGTAAATGAAGTCTTATTTAATATATATTTATTTCATCAGAGTATTACACAGTATTCATTACAGTTTGTTTACATTATTTAGCAAAAAGTTCAGAGCAATACAAATCTGATTTGTAATAACTAATTTTATGAAAATTTGATAATTCTGCTTCAATTAAGTTTATTTTTATTGTATATAGTTATCAAGGTCAGTTCAGTATTCTAAATTCAGAAGAAAAAAAATGCTAAGAAAGGGAGAGGACTCCAGATATGAGCAACAAGCAACTTCCAGCATCAGTTAATATAATTAACCAATCTGTGTCAACATTAAATTTCATTTTGTATTTTACTTGAATGCAATTATACAAAATATACAAATATGAACAGATCTGTATAAATGACAATGCATTTATATATTATTATGCACAAATTGCTTTCTGACAAGTAATATTATGTTTTAAATAATATGATTTGAAAAAACCTTAATGAATTCAGACTAAATTACTTTTACGTGATTTGATCATTAACTTAAGCATGCAATTAAAACAGACATCTCTAGTTATACTAAATGAGACCTTGATCAATCAGAATAATTTTTTTTAAGTTGTCAGTTAAAAAAAAAGATTACAAATATATTGCCAATAAATTAAAGCAGCAGAAAGGTCTGAAAATTGTCAAAATGTATATCTAAGTAATAACACAACTATTAGAGTCACTATTTTTAACATATGAGAGTAAATTAGCATATGGAAAATCTCACAGTAAATTCTTGAAAGAAGAATAGATACAGTCAAAAGATTTTATGGTGTTTTGGGATTATCCTGTTGACCCGTTATTTACTTGCTCACGAAAATGCGCCATTCCTTTGGCGTCATCATAATGAAAATCAATTTTGCTTTTACTGACGCAAAGCTACCTTTTGACGATAATATCGGGTTTGGTGAAAATGATCGATGGGATAATCCCAAAATACCAATTTTATTTATAAATATAAAATCAGGATTACGATTTTATCTGTAAGACATTTTCTAAGATTTGCAAGTCTAACACATGGAAGGAGGTTTAAAAGTGATAAATGTCAGCAAGCAAATAAAAGAAAGCTCCAGACAAATCTGTCGGTTTAAAATCCTTTAACAGGCTTTTCCCCCTAGTCATAGAATATTATTAAAAATTTAAAGAGAAATGCCAGTTTGCAATAAGAGTAGGCATTTTTATTTATTTCTTTTAATCTGCATCGCAAAAATAACATCATTCTCAAATTTATTTCTTCAAAATTTTGCAGAAAAATTCTAAATTATTTAAACTTATTATAATTATCTAAATTATATTATTATTTAGTTAATTATCTAAATTAACTAAATTATCTCATTTAAACTGAAAAAAGAAACAAAAATTGCACAAAATAGTATTATTGAAGAAAAAGAATAATATTAAGGCAGATGGCTTTCAAATACGAATATAGTATATATATATATTTTTTTAACTTAATATATATATCACTTCACACAATATATATATCACTTCAACTTAAATATTTTTTTTAGACGAGAGAGAAAAATTTAAATTGATTTCAAAAGAAATTCATTTAGCTTATGAAATAAAATTAATTTGTTTTATCAATTATCTTGTTCTATCAATAATTAATTAATAATTCAAGACATTTAATTATGGTTTGAGAGAAGACAGTGAAAAATTTTGCAAAAATTGACACAAATTCTTTTTTTTTTTTTTTTTCTTTTTTTTTTTTTTTTTTCAAAGTTAGGAACTGGAATATTACTCACTCAAAAAAATAACTAAATGATAATTTCCAATCCAAAATTGCATTATAAGGTCAGAGATGCATCAATATTTTTTTTAGGCTTCTAATGTCATTACGAAAAAGGAGTTTTTACCAGAAGTTGTAAAATAGTGCATAGACATTTAAACCATACCATAGACATTAAATAAAATAAAGACTGGATGATAAATTTACTTACTCCAATATACTAATATGTGAATTCATTAGTACCCAAGTAAGTTAAGGATGACTCCAAAAATGTGGTTATAGTTTATATAATTTATTATTATCAGAAAGGAGAAACTAATTAGCAGAATATAAACTGATATAATATGCAAGTGTAGATTTAAATTAATATAATCTGTTAGTTCAATGTTATATAAGATGAACAGAATTTGAACTGCATATGCTATGTAAATATTCAAAAGTTTTGAAAAAAAAAAAAGTTAAATATGACTTACACGTTGCCTTTCAGCAACAGCTTGTTCTATCAGCCTTTGGTGGGATTCTCTTTTGATTCTGATAAAAAAATATTTAAAATTAGTCTATAATTATAGAATTTAGATTCATACTAATGGGTAGTATTTAAATGATCATAACAATTTAAACAGCTAACCAAGAGAACGTTAAAAATATATTTTAACACGATGAGAAGACATAAACCTTTCCAATCAAAAAAAAAAAAAAAAAAAAAAATCAAGGAATATTTAATAATATTCAGGGAATATTTAATAACTTAATAATTACAAATAAAATTTAGTTGCTGATAAATTTAATCCATTAATCATCATGCCCATGCATTATGTAAGCATAAAATTACTGTTTAATATGTTTTATGACACAAAATTAAATCATTCAAAGAATTTATGATTTCACACAAAAGTTACACATAATCCAGTAATGTCTTGAAATATTCAGATTTTTAATGGGAGCAACAAGACAGAAAATTTCAAAAAGTGAAGATGTAATTTAATTAAATAATTAAAAAAAGACAAAGAATTATTATGAAAGCAGAATTTTTTCTATCACCATAAAAACTGTCTCAAAATTCTCAAACATATTTTTCCAAAAGTTTGTAAAAGAAATTGGGAAAAATTCTATGTAAAATATTTCTATTAAATTCCTTGCATTGGTAAAAATAGAATGTCACAAAGCGAATTATTCAAATAAATGAATTCACAATGTTTATGGAATTAGATATATATTGCAAGATACCATATCATAACATTTCAACATATTTTGCAGACATGAAGAACATTTAGAATCTTATTTGTTCATACATTGTGCAAATTGAAATTTTATATGCAATTCTATCTGAACATTATATTTTAATAATATAATTATATATTATGCTTCCTTTCTATAAAAATAAATTTCTTTAATCTTTTTTTTTTTAATCTTGCAAATGGAAAACATATCAAAGAATTTTGTTATTCTGTTTTTTCATTTTTCTTATTTAGTTCTAATGCAAATAATTCACATTCAATTTCCTTTCCTTCATTATTAAAAATTCTTGAATTTGAAACATTTAATGTATATTAAAGAGCATAGTTTACATATTTTAAGAGCTTATTTCTAAGAGTGTAACAAACTAAATGGCTGACGAGTGTATTAAAACTCACCTCTAAAACAGAAAAAATAAAGTAATTAATTTAAGCTTTGAGATATTTTTAAATAAAGTCCAAATAAGAACAAATAAAAAAATGATGAAAATATAATCATAAAACAAAGCTTTAATACAACCAGAATTTCACAAATTTGTTAGATTTCATATTAAGCTAATAAAAAAATGCAGCAATCAGAGAAAACTAACAGTACAAAATATTACAGATAAAGGATAAACGATTTTATTTAAAATTCTTATTTATCTATTTATTGAAAAGAAATAAAATGCACAATAAATATATACATAAGAGAAATAAATATGCAATTATACAATATAAAAACCATCTATATTTTTTGATGGACAGCTTTTCATAATGAATAATTCTGAACACTTATACGAAAGCTTCATGCATCTGAATCTATCCATTTTTTTAAAAAACAATTTTACTTGACTTGTTTCATATTCGAGAAGAAAGATTTTTAAAATCTATTTTTCACTAATTTCCTAATGTGTGAGAATTTCAAATTGATTAGCTTCATTAAATTTTGATTTTTGACTAATGGTATGCTATTTTTGACTAACTTCTATAATATTTATAATAATGAATTATTAATTAAAGATTAAAAAGTATAAAATAATGAAGCAAAAACTTTTTTTTTATTTAAAAACAATAAAACAAATACATTTTTAAAAACTGCTTTCATTTTATAAAATATGCTTTATTTTGCCATTACAGAAAAGTTCCTCTAAATTTCTTTATTTCATAATTTTGAAGAAAGAAAAAAAAAAGAAAACATTCTTTAAATACTACAGGTACACCATATCCATCAAGCTTCATATCTTTAGGAGGGCTGGGAAGAAAAGGGAAATTAAAGATGCTTTATATCCAGAAGCAGGGACATTGTTTGTCTAGTGTAATAATAGATGATAATTCCGCATATAAAAGCTAAAAAGCAAAATCTTATCTTTATTTGGAAGTCTACTAAAACTTTCTTTTGAAGATACACTAAAGTACATTAAATGGAACGTTTATTGTTAATTTTGCAAGGTGTCTTCTGTTCTGTAAATCCATACATCTTTCTATACCGACAGCAACAACAAAACACACATATATATAATCACAGCCTCTATAAAACATCACAATCAGGAAAGCACCCAATTCCCTTAGAAATATTAGAACTGACAAGTACCTTTACTTAACACTTTCAAAGAAGTTCTTCAAAATTCAGACTATTGACAACTATGTCTAAAAAAAATACACAATATAATCAAAACAGGCCAACAATGAAAGGAGACTAATGTGAAGATCTTCACTTTTCCATGACTCCCCAATCTATTATTATTCATTAACATGATTATGCAAGAAGGAAATAAAATCTATTATATAATCATGAATCTTAGTCTGTAATGCAGGTAGAGTTTTAAAATATGCCTGCCTCTTTTATTTGTGACATTAACCGATGCGAAAACACCAACTTTGGTTTTCGCATCTAGCAAATGGAACAATTTTTTTAAGCTTTAAATCCACAGATTTATCAATGAAAGAATAAACCTATGCATGAATATAAGCAGCAAAGACTAATAAGTACAAGTCTGTAATTTAAATTTTTTTTAATTATTATTCAGATTGATTCATTAAACTCTCCATTCATAAACTAAAATTAAGATTATGGCTAATATTTTTTCTTGAATTGCTTAATAATTATTACTTTTGACACATTTTTATTTATCAGTTTTAATTTGAGTGTTCATGAACTTTATAAATTGTGAAGATTCCATTGGAAGGAAACAAAACTTTTAACAGTACTATACATTTTCATTTAAATCTAATGCAAACAACAGCATTTTTTTTAATTCTTAAAAATTTTGCATATACAATTTTTTACTGCAATTTTCATTAATTAATCTGTCACAATCAAAACCAAAATGCTGCAAGCAACCTGTCTTGATGTGCACATCTTTTAGTAGTAAATGAAAAATTATTACGCTTACTTTTTTGGCTTATTACCAACTTTTATCTTTATTCAAACTCTTTTGGCTAAATTATATTTCTCTTATTCTCTGATATTTAATTAAGGGTTTAAATCTTTATATGGCACTATTCCAATAAGTTGGAGGAGTTACAAAATTTCTAATTCAAGGAGGGAGACTGTTGGGTTTTTACACACAAAAATCATATCTCATTACTCATCAGTTACTTTTGTCTATTTTTACAATTATCAACTCACCTGGCTAACTCATTTTTATCTTTGTGTTTTTTGCTGAGGTCTTTCATTTCTTCCTTATTCTGAACTTCAAGTCTCTTCATCAATTCAGCAACTTCTCTGGAAAATAAAAGAAAGAAACAACAATTGAGTAAAAAAACATATCAATGATGCCATAAAAGTGTAGAATAACCACTTTATTTTTTAAAACAAATTTTAAGCATCTAGAAAATTTAGTTGGATTCATGAATAATTATTTTTTGGAACACTAAAATTCAAATATTCTTATGTAAATAATCTTAAATCACAATTGGAGTGTATTTAGGAACTTTTTGGCCTTAAGAAATCCATATTATAAAGCCCCTCTTTTAACAAAAAAGACAATTTAGTTTATTTCAAAGCATTTTAAATTTATTTGATATATTAATTATTTATTTAGACTAATCTTTTAAAAATGTGATTTATTTATTTACTAAAACTTGTAAAAGTGTGACATCCATATTTTCAAACAATTCTATTTAGGAGCAGACACTCAGTGTTATGAAAAACCACATAATTAAATGAACACAGTGAAATAAATAGGTAACTGAACAATTACACATGACAAAATATTATTATCCTAATTTTTATGATTCATGGAATTTATATTCTTTCAAATTTATTTATGTGGCAACTTGGTTAATAAAAATTTTTAAATGACCTGCTAGCAGCTCTCTTTTTATCTTAAAAGATCAATGCTTCTATTTAGTAGGAAATCCATAGTTGAATAACAAAATTATAAAATATTTATACAAGGGGTGTTCAAATGAAAATGTACAAAATGACACTGAGGATATAAATGAAGACTTTATTCAAAGTATACACCATAAGCCTGCGTACAACAATCCCATTGATTAACGATTCGAAGGATTCTTTGTTCCCAGAATTCCTGTAGTCGTGACCAGACCCAGTCCTTCACAGTGTTCTTGAGTTTGAAGTCCGAGTTGAAGCTCTTCCCTTCAGATCTTTTTTCAGGGGACCAAACACATGAAAATCGCATGGCAACATGCCCCGGTTGTAGGGTGGATGGTCAAGCTGCTCGCACTTGAACTTGGCCATTTCCGCATGTGTGATCCTGGAGACGTGTGGATGCATGTTATCATGTAGCAGAACCACACCTTTCATCAGTAGCCAAGGTCTTTTGTTTTTGATGGATCTGTGTAGTCTTCAGAGTTCCTCACTTCGTAGTTAATGGTTTTTCTGTGCTCGAGGAATCAACAATTGGGCAGCACTCTTTATAAGAGCCTCTGCTCTCTCCTGCGCACGCTCCGGCCTACGTCGAACACTCCAATCACATCCCTAGATGTCTCGCTACGTTCTACCATAGCGGCAAAGGCAAATATGTAAACGGTTACGTTGTTATGACGTTTCATACCTTTTCATTTGAACCCCTCCCTTATATGTTAACAACGTTTATAATGTTGTGATAAAATATTTAATTTAATTTTAAAATTACAATGCAAAGTTCGATGAAATTCAAATGCAATTTACTATAAATGGGAGTTTGCAAATATGTTTGATACCAAGCATTCAGATTGCAAAACATGATAAATTAATTTCTTTATTTTGCATGTGTGTATATTTAATTTTTTATTATACTTATTTATTTATTGAAATTTATTTGCACATTAATAAAATTTCAGAATAACTGCTGATCCATGGCTACAACAGAACAAAAATAAATAAATAAAACTATATGAAAGAAATAACCAACTAATGAGAATACTATGAATAACTTATGTTGATTGGCTAGCTACAAAGGTATTATTTCTGTCAAAAGAATATTTAGAACTTAGAGGAAGAGAAACCACATAAAAATTTCATATATTAATAGATTTTAAAAAATTTAAGTGAAGCAAACAATATAATTGACTTTTGTGTCTAATAAATTGATGGAATAACAGAGTTTCCAAAAAATAAATTACTTTTAAATTATGTTGCTAAAAAAAAAAAAAAAAAAAAAAAAACCTAGAGGGGAAAGGGTAGAGGCATCAAGCTTTCCGAATCTTTTTATATATTCTTTCGATTTTCCACACAAAGTAACAGCTTTTTTCAATTTCTAAATAAAATTTTCAGACATCTTATTGCACAAAAAATGAAATTTAATTCCATATTTGTAAACTTCCATGAATTAGAAACATTCAGTCAAGACATTTCAATTGATAAATAAAATAATGTATATGAAAAACATGCAATAAGATTACCAAATATGAGGCCTGATTGGATGGAAATAGTTTTGAAATGACAATTCCTTTCCAATTTAACTGTAAATTTCCTTCCTCACAAAAAAAAAGGGGGGGAGGGGGAAACCCCTGCATATCTTTGAATTTTTTTTCGTATTTATACATGCCCATATTGCTTTTAAATAACATAAAAATTAGAGTGGAACATAAATTTTGTTAAAAGACAGGGAATTTTGAAATTTGTGTAGATATCTTTGAATTACAAATCTTCTCAGTTACTAATTACCAATCTACAAATTAAAAAAAAAAGATTTGCGAGTTTTAAATGAGAATACTCATAAAGATTATTATATATATAGTTATGCAATCATTCAAAGTTCTGATTCCAAGAATAAGATGAATTTTTAAAGACATAAAATATCAAAACACAAATTTATGACTATCTCAAATATACAAACTTTACTATCGAAAAGACACGATTTATTCTTTGATTCTGAGCATGAGATTCATTTTTCTTGACAGAAAAGATCAGAATATTAATTTAGGATTATATCAAGGTTAAAAGTTTTGCAATTAAAAGATATCATTCTCTTAATCCTCATAGTGAATGAATTTGTTTGACAGTAATAATTAAAACATGAATTTATGGTACAAATACAAATATTATTATTATTGCATATAAATATTATTATTAATCACATTAAATCAAAAAAAAATTATCAGATATATTTACCTATCATGCAAGCTCTTCAAATATTCCATCTGAGCAGCTTGTGAAGCCAGCAAAGATTTCTCCATTGCACTAAACAACTACAAGAATAAAAATTTCAGGAATTTTTTAAAAATTATATTAATAACAACAGTAATTTCAACCTTAATATACAAGTTACATTTAATTAGAGAAAATTCTACCTAATAATGCAAATACCATACGACAGAACAAATAATAAATCAGAACCATAAAATTCAAGATATTTCTTCCACTCACCGGTTCTTGATATCTCTCATAGATTTCAAGTTCCGCCTTATACAATTCCCTTGTTATGCTCATCAGTGCTTGCGAGTGGATTTTTTGTAGCTCTTCAAGCTGTTGAAAGGAGGGGATATCAGTAATTAAATTTATTAAATGTTACAAATTTTACTTCATGCAAAAAATAGTAAATAAATAAATTAATTAAATTTAAAAAAATAAAGGAATTAAAATTTTACAAATTTTATTTCATGCGAAAAAATTGTCATTCCAAAAAGAATTTAATGCTAAATACTTTCAGCACCATACAGATGCAAGGATAGGTTTGTTTATTTTGGTTTGATGAAATTTAGTGGTGAAAGAACAATTTATGATCAAATTGCACCAAACATAATGTGAGTTAATCTTACTTTAAAAGTTTGTTTTTAAATTTTCCAGGACCAGTCAAACTGTACAGTCTGCTAAAAGTAGTTATAATCTAAAAGTTATCTAAAGTATCTAAAAAGGTAAACAAAAGTTATCTATATTATAATCTAAAAGTTATTTAAGAATCAGATCAAAAGGTAAAAGCCAATCATTTTTCAAAATGTAAAAAGATGGGGAACTTTATAAAAAAATGCCTTTCAATTGGCATTTTTCATAAAGTTGTTGTTTTGACATTGGGAGAATGAAAATAAAGGGTATATTGATTTAAATGTAAGGCTAAACAACTAAATATTTGCATTTACCTACAAAATCAGATTCCTGTCATCAGAAAATCTTCTTTTATCAAATAATAATCATTAAGGAGATTCAAAACAGGAGTCCATTATTATAAAACGATAATGTTTTAGGATTGATTCACTTTTCTTTATTTCATTCTTAAAATTTACTCTTAATTATATACCAATGTATACAGTATCACTACTCAATTAAATGAAAGTATATGAAACAATGAAAACACTATTGTACAATATTATTAGGTATATTTTTAAAAACGTCATTAAATGAGAGAGGAAAATTACACAGAAATAAAATTAGTATTACTAAAAATACTTATATCATAAATTTTAAAGTAGTGCAAAAATGTTTGGGCAGCAATAATGCTCAAAATTATTAAAACTTCTTTGCATGATGATGTAAATTTCCATCATAACATTCAGCGAATAAAAAATTGTACTCAAAACAGGTGTACTGTAAATTGGTTGTTGCTGGCAACTTTTTTAACGATTATTGTGTAATAAGGAGTGTAGCACAGGGCGGGGGGATCAAAAGTCACAATCATTATAGTGGGTTTGAACTTGTCACTTTGCTGTTTGTTATGATTGGAAGAAGCGTTTGATTTCTTCAATATTATTTTATAACTAATCTCAGATTTTTTTTTCTCTTTGCTAATAAAAGCGATAATGAGTGCAATACAGGTTTGTTTTTTGTGTTTCTGTTATTTTCTGTGCAATTTATATCGAATACCTCAAATAATCTTCCCAAAACCATGTGACAGAAATTTACATCACCGTGAAGTTTCTTTACTTCTAATGTATGACAAAAATGTTTCTAACTATATGTTTATTTTATGTTATTTTTGTAGAGAAATTTAGAAGAGAGGGACATTGAAGATTTTGTACTGAGCTTAACATGTAAATTTGCATGATGATGGATATTTCCATCACACTGTTTTTTAATTATTTTATATTATATATTTATACTAGGATTTTTTAAAACATTTTCCCTTTAATGTAGAGAATAAATTATATCACCCTGATTATTAAGAAAAAAAATCATGCAAAGAAGGGTTAAGGAATTTTTTTAATTTTTTTATTTAAAAACCTAATTACAATTTTGAAAATCCCTTTCTCAATGAATACTTACTATTAAAGAAGTAACTATGACAAATTCTAAAAAAGGTAAACAATTTTAGTACATATATATTACAATAAGTATAATAAATAAATTTATATATATTTTTTGTTGTAATAAAAATATATACTAATAATGTAAAATAATATATAAAGTATTGAAAGACATATTTTCTTCAAATGGCAAAAATGTTATAATGCTAAACATGAATAAAAACCACAATATAAAAATATATAATATAAATATACTTGAAATATGTAATATACATAGATAAATCATTTTCACTTAAAATGAAATAATTATTTAAAATGTTTTTTTAATTTAAAAATGAATGAATTAATAAACAGATTGTAATTTTTAAAAAGACATTCAATTATCAGAATTCATATATGTAAAGTATTTTTCACTTGTTAGACAGAAAACCATCTTAGAAATAACTTGAATTTATTTTTTCACAGAAGGGCACGAAAGTCATACAAAGGAATGACCAGTGACAAAGCATCCATTCACACTTTGAAACAAGGGAAAAAAAAAAAGTGTGAGAAGTTTTTTCTCAGCACTTATACTGAGAGATTCTTTATAAAAGGTGCCCCAAAATTAATTCAAGATTTCAACTTGCCACCATTCATGGAATAAAGTGTTGGCAACCCTATTAAAAAAAAACCTTTGGCAGCTAATAGTACAGGGTTAGTAAAAAAGGAGGGTTACACAATAGAACAACATATTTTCATTGATGAAAAATATTTCAAAAATAATGAAAGGCTGACGGCCACAGTTTGAAAAATTTGAGAACTGGCCCTCTAGATTATGTGATTTAATGCGAATGGTATCTTTAAAAGGTTACTTGAAGTCAAAAATCTATACCAACAAGTCCACAAGCATATGTGCATTGAAGGAGGAAATCAATAAAATTCAGCCACATTTATGCAAAATGATCATGGTAAATTTTGACAAAAGAATACATATGTACCAGCAAAGCTGTAGAGGCCCTTTCCCTATGTGTTATTCCATACATAACCCTATATTCCATACATAATTCTTGTACTTTACAATTCAATAAAAATATAACAATTTAAAGAGAAAAAAAAACTTTGTTTTTTATTTTATTCAAATATTGCATTAACATGTTCTATTATGCAACGTTCTATTTTTACTATCAGCCTTAAATTATCAGCTGACAAATGGCTTTTTTTTTAAATAGCCACACTTCACTGCATGAATAGTGGCAAATTCATATCTTGTGCTAATTTCGGAACACTATTTAGAAACTTCTTTAACATGTGTCATTTCAGAAAAAGAAATCTTAGGTATCTTTGGAAGGAATGCCTTGAGTATTAGGGATTTTTTTATCCCTTCACTTGCACCATGAGAACTGCATAGTAATAAATAATTATTAAAATAATTTAAAAAGCAGGATCTGGAGCAGGAAATAAGAGAACACTTTTAGAATGAAGTTAATATGGGCTAATTTAAGATTTAAAAAAATTAATTGGGATTTAAACTAGATTCAGTGATATCATTACATATACACCTAAAGACCAAAAGAAAAATTTCCAACCTTTGTTTGGTGATCAACACTCATTGCCTGAAGACCTGCTTCACTTTTCCTTTTCAATAGCTGTCTGCCAAAAGGAATGCAAAAAATTGAAAAGAATACATCAGACCCAAAAAAAAAAAGATACAAAATAAAGGTGGAGAAAAAGCAATACTTACACATCTATTCCTGAGCCTTTCTTCACTAGTTTGGAGTGGTTTTTGACTATGTGCGTCTTTTGGTGCTCCTGCGCTTTGCTCAACTTTTCCTCTTTCTGCAGCAGTAGGTCTCGTTCCTTTTCTTTCATCTGCACAAAGTGAATAATATTGACGTTAATTAAATTTGAAAATAAAATAAAGTATTATATATGCACAGGCTGGTAAAAATGTTTAAAAGGTTGGCCCCCACTACAAGAAATACTGGCACATACATAAGGGATATTTTTTGACATAGTTGAAATATAAGGAAATGAAATAGACATCAGAACAGCTTTAACGAAAACACAATAAGGACTCGAAAGAAGTGGTATTAGTAACTAAATTCTACTAAGCAATTTAAAAATAGGAAATTATTAATAAAAAAATACTTTTATTGCATGGTACAAAACAATATTTAGGTTATTTTTCAAGATGGTTGTTACCATTGAACAAGAATTTTTAAATGAGTTTTTGTATGCCTTAGAAGGATGCCAACTTGCAATGATGAAGAGGTGAAAGGGGAATTTTAGGAAAATTAATCAACAGTATTATAATGGTGCACCTTCAGTTCTCTTTAATCTTCTACTTCTTGCATTTCAGAGACCACTTTTGTTGTGTCTCACACTTCAGTTCAATCAAAGACCACCATTAACTTATTTCTCCACCATGAACATCGTCATGTCCTTCAATGGAACTTCCAACTACCTCCTTATCATCACGTTTTGTTTGTAAACTTCACAAATTTGTCTGTATTTCAATTGGTTTAGTGTTTCTAACAATAAAAAAAAAATGGATGACTGAATATAATTCACATTCCCAAACGTTTTCAATTCTTTTTTTTTTTTTAATTTAAAATACTTTACATACAGATGATGCAATAATCAGCTATCTAAAAGTGACTTTTATAGTTTGTCAACAAGTCAGAAAGAGGACATACATGCGTGAAATTACAAATGCAGTACTTGTGCAGCTAAGATTGAAAACGGAAAGTTTTTGGCTACTCCTCATTCAAAACAACACTGATAACAGGATTCATACAATGATAGCCTTTATAGGATAGGCTATTAATTAAGAAAAAAGCTTGGCATCATTGTTTTGCATTATAGCTTGAATACCTAAAAACCCTTTTTTTCAGATTCAAAGGGAGTCCACAGAGAATAATCAAATCCAATATATGTAATCATAATCCAATAAAAGAAGCAAAGACACAGCCTCATGATTTCATAGTCTATTAACTAACGGGCCAGTTAATTTATCTAATTTTCCAAGAAAAGTGATCTTTTTCTTCTTCCCCAGATGACATTTACCCAAGATATTTTTATTTTCAGCTGGAACATAATGTCCGTAATGACTTTTTTAACCCTTTCATATATAACGATGAGTCTGAATTATAAAGTGAAATACTGAATTTTTAATTTTAAATGGGAAATAAGTGAAAATACACAGTAATTTAAAATTCAAAAGACCACTTAAAAACGATGCAATATCTCAAACATCATATAAATTAAAATAATAATAAATTTCCCAAAAAGATGTACCATCTATTTAGGAAATGAAGTAAATTTTTAAGTCAATGGATTAAGCCTGCAGAATGCTTGTTGCTAAACAAGTACCATATGCCATATCACTTGACAAAGTACGACAAAAAAAAAAAATACTTGGGTTCATTCATATTACCATCAATTCAAATTTGACTCGATTTATTTATTTATATGTGGTGGCAATAAGTATCCCTGCTTGGGGCATTCTTATGAGGAAAGCAGTGAACATAACATCTTCCTATTCAGATGAGAGATATGAGATGGTTATTAATTTTATTGTTGGCCCTGAAGCAAGGTGGAAACAACAAAAACCCTTTTTGAAACATATGTAAGTTCTGTCTTTTGTTTGTATCATAACTAACAGTTTTGTAGTATAAACAGATAATGTTTAAAAATCAAAAAGGTAACAAGTTTAATTACCAACATCTCATATTCTGTTCATTGGTACAGTCATGTTATATTTTCTTACTTTGAATCCATTGCAGCAATTCAATTTTATTTAGCAGCCTTTATTTTGAGGTAATTTTTTTTTCTGTATAATAAATATGTATAAATCATTTTTTAATGATTTGATACATATATCTCCTAAACATGAAGGCATTACATCCACTGCTTCGTTCCCCAAAGCATTCTAATAGAGACACTTTCATCTGAATTAGTTACCATGAGCCTAAATCGAAATGTTTACTTTGTTAAATTTAAGGTAATCGTTGTTTGAAGCTATATAAGATTTGTATGCATTTCCAAGCTCCCCCACCTGCTTTTTTTCCCTTGTTGCACCAGTGCTTCTCTAATATTGGCCATGAAGTTTATTCCATAAACTTTTTAAAAGCACTTAAGAATCAAACTTATTATCTAATCTTCAGAAAGAATATACATGTCATTTAAAGAATTGATTGTCTACTCCTTTATCAGAAGGAGTACATTATATTTAATATACATTTATATATTAAATTCAGCTGTATGATTAAAACTTAAGAGCACATATTTTTTTCATGCCATGCAAATAAGTATGCGAAATTTCATAGAAAACATTGCAAATTAAATAATAAGATTCTTTAATTATTGAGCTAATATCCTAAGTGTATGAATATTATCAAGAAACGTAAACAGAGAAATAATGTTAAAACAGAGGAAACATTTATCACCTTATCATGCTTTTTCCTGACCGCTTGAAGCTCTTTTTCCAGTTTTGCCATAACTTTTAGAACTGACTTGTGCTCTCTGATTTTTTCCAAAGGCTCAGCTGTAATGTTGGCTTCTTCTGATTCTGTAAATAAAAACATTTTAAACATGTAAATAAAAACATTCAAAGTTTAAAATGTGTAAAGCAATTTAAAATTCAAAAGATATTTACATGAAATATGTAATAAGTAAATATAAAAATACGTATAATAAAAATAGACACAAGAAATGATACAATGATTAAAATATACATTCATTTTTAATAAACACACATTCCTTTAAGATTAAACATAACCATTACAAAAAAAAAAAAAAAATTTAATTCTTAAAATCTGATTTTTTTCCCGCACAAATCTGTTTCTTAAATTTAATATTAATGATAATATATTTTAAAATATTTCAGAGATCCTTACAGTTGTATTCAATTTTAAAAATATAAAACCTACCTAAAAGTGAAGGAATTTTTTCTTGTGCATTTTCATCTGATAGACTTCTTACAGATTGAGCAAGCCCTCCTGAAACAGATATGCCAATGTTTAGTAATAAGTCATTATAATAACAATAATAAAAAGTTAGTCACATTCTATTTAGATGCTTAATAATAATTTTGGAAAAAATGATAAAATTCCAAATTTCTTATTTCCAAAACTGATATACAATTTTTGAAATAATTTAATTTTTTATATAATTAATATAACATTTCAAAACATAAGTAAATTTTTTTATACTAAATTATACCATTTTTTTACTCTATTGCTGTAAGTATCACCACAGCAACTAATGCAGGGTTATGAGTTTTACCCAGTGACGAAAAAATAATACATTATTTTTTTATATTAATGGTTTTAATAAGAAAAATTAAATTTTGCTAATGGTCCTTATATTATCAAATTTAACAAGAAATTATTTACCTAATGGAAAATATAATTTGTTTCAGAAAAAGCAAAATTGGAATAAGAAAAAAAAAAGCTGAATTTCATATGTAATGGATTATACCAAATATAAATATGATTAGATGAACAATAAAATGAATAAATTTATACAAAAGAAAATTAATTTCAAAAGTAGTGAAAAGCTTCAATTCTAAAAACATTGAAACTTGCATTTCCATGGAAATGATTCAAGTCTGTTATTTATCAAAATATATTAATAAATAAAATATTAAACTGACTCCAATCTTGATAAAAAAAGAAAGAAAAAAAAAACATTTGTCTCTTCAACAATTACAAACATGACACTTATGTAATCCAGATGTAAACTTTAAGTATCATATATAATTTGCATTTTACTTAATTATAGTACATATGCTTCATATAAACACCTTAAATTATGTGAAATATCTTCAGACATTATATTTTAACAGGAAATAAAAAAAAAACCTTTTAATAGCCACATCAAAGGTATTTATAAAAAAAAAATTCTCTGAATTAAAGTGTATAAAGCTATTTTAATTATAACGATAGTGATCAACATTGACTAGAAAAAACTATTGGAAGTGTTCTTCCCAAAATTCTTGCATCTTTCTAATAAATGCACTTGTAAATTATTAATTGTATGCCATTGATGAACAAAAGTTACATAAGAGCTTATTGGAGAGCATCTTTGCAAATTAATCACTGGGGTGTGGTTAGTATACAAACTCTATAAAATTGAATCTGTATTTTAGATATCCTCTATTGGATCAAGTGAAATTAAAATTTGCCACAAAGCTACAAATGTAATTATAAAATCACATACAAAACTTTATAAATTTAAGCCCCAATTCAATACCTTTTTGGGTTTTCATACTTGCAAGTTTGTAAAATACAGACTGGCAGAAAGTTAATCCCATTGTTCCCCATTTAGGCAAATCATCTACAATTTAGGCAAAACAGTTATATAACAAAGTTTTAGCCACAAAATGTTCTCAAGAGGTTAAATGAAATATGACTAACATGCTATTGTGTAACTTCAGAATATTGCTGAAGTCCAATTATCTCTAAATGAAAATTCCAAAATGGTTTCCCATATAGATGAGTTTAGTTTAGTTATATTAATGTTTTGTTTTAAAGCAACACTAGAGCTACCTTGGGATGGACCTCGTAATTTTGAACCACGATCAGATGACGACAACAATACCTGAGCTTACATACCTTGCCCAAACTTCCACACCACACCAGTGGGAGGATGTTTGGCTTCGATGGATTTAACGTGTACCAGACCTGCTCACACAAAGATTCTTCGGTGGAATCAGGTCTCAAACCTGAAACCCTCCAGTTCCGAAACCTTACCACAAGCGACTGCGGCCTTTCCTTATAGATGAAGGAAATATTCTTACTTCTTAGTGTTTCTTGACGCTTGAGAGCAGGCATCGCTGCAGGAGAAGTGCTCCCGGAAGTCATCCTCTGAATGTTGCCATTCACAGTGTTGTGTCTGGAAGATCCTCTGGAATCTGACTTGTCCTCCTTGCTGGCACTCTGACGTCCAGAATCGGAACAGACACTCAGCTTTGCGGGAGATCGCCCAGACTCCTTCTCATCCTCCAAGTTCTATAAATAGTTGAAATCATTTCATAATTTAATCCATGTAATTTCCATACCAAATCAGTAACATATTTATACCACTTAAACATGCATTTTTAGAATCAAGATGACTCTGTGATCCCATTTTGACAGATAAATGCTAATTTTGTTTTTAAAAATCAGTATAATGATAGAGAATTTTCTAACACAGTTTACAAAGAACAAGGAGTAAAAATGCTATTTCTTTACACCTGCAGCATTTTAAAACAACCTGTCAAGCATTTGAATATCTTTTTAATTCAGTCTTTCAAATATAAAATATTTTTTATTAATTAAAAATCATAAGATATTTAATAGTCCAAAGAAAGAATAAAAAAAATTAAATTAAATTAGCTGTGATTGACTTTTTTCCATTATATGCAGCTACGCTTATAAGCGAAACATTACAATAATGTAAATATTAATTTAGTATCAGGAATTATTTCAAATTCAACAAAATTTTCTCTGTCTTCTATACACCCAAACTTTTGAAATATAAAATTATTATTTTTTGACACACTGTAAAGAGATTTTTGTATAAATTGATAAAATAATCAAGAAATAGAAAAGAAACATATTTAAACAACAAACATTTATTAAAAAGAAAGAAAATTCATAAATTGTTTGCATGCAACAGAGACACATAATCCAGAACTATACGATGAATTTTCTTCAAATTTTGCTCCCACATCTTATGAAGATAAGGAAGAGTTTTGTGAAGATCACACTAAATTAATTAAAAATTGTTTTTTTCCATTGATGTGCCCAAGATTTTATAGTTAGAATTGCCATTCCTACTAAATGGAACTATTATAGAAATTTCTAATTGAATTATTTTATCTGCCACAAAGCTGCCATTTAAAATATTCAACTAAATTTTGTAACATACTTTCAATATTATTAATAATTCATGGAAAAAATTAGACTTTTAACAATTGTTTCGCTTAACTACTAATATTTATATTCTACTTTTGCATATATTCATTAAAAAGTAACAAAAAAATAGTTCACAATAAGAAGTTTTAGTGTATAATTATATTTCACATAAAATTATGCTCCACTTTAAAAATGGTATATGCAAGACGATCAATAATGTCCTTTTAAGCCCTTTAAATGGCATCTCACAACCAAAAAAAAATTATTGAATTATTGAGACAAGTTACAATACCTTTAATAGTGAAATAAAGAAGTTACAAAAAATAAAAAAGTATTAGAATAAAATCTAAATTGAATATTTATGCTATACCATAATAAAAAAATACAAGAAAAAGTTTCACAGAGTAAAAAAAAATCTGTATAACTAGTGGAGATATTTGATAAATACAGGAATTTTCCATGCCTTGAAAAAGGCCTTGCCCAAAACTGAAAAATGCATGCTCAGATCAACCCTAATGCATTTCTCAGATTTTTTTTTTATATTTATTTTTTATTTACTTTCTTTGTTACTTAAATTTTACTTCATGTTTACTTAACTCAGAAAAACTCTGTGATAATATTGGAGAAAATATTTTTCAATTTTAGGACAAATCTTTATTCTGGTCATTAAAAGTTCATAATTTTAATTGTAATATCTTTGATAATTTTTCAGATAACACCATGAAACATTTCCTGTTTTTATTATGGTATAGTGTATATTTTTCTAACTGTACTTTTTGGTCAATATCCTTTATTTTTTGTTTTATTTTGCTGCTAGGAGCTCCATACTTGTCTCTCAATAAATACAGCATAGTCACTTTATTATGGGTACACATTACTTTCTTGGCTATACAAGATGCCATTTTGAATTAAAAGGTTTAAACAGATAATTACAATACATATTTTTTAAAGTTAATTTTCTTTCAGTTGCTAATATTAAATATATTTGTAATTTTATTTATTTATTTGCATAGAATGTTGATATTACATAAGCTTTAATATCCAATTAGAAATATGAAAGATACAACCTTTATTATATTTTAAATGTTTCAAATATCGCCCCCAAATTTTGAAATGTAGAGATAATATATTTTATTTAAAGTTTTATGACAGTTAAATAGTTAATTTTTTTACTAATTAAAATGCTGAAAATATTTTCATTTTGAATGCTGTTCGTAAAAAAAAACAATAATAAATACTAAACAAAGCATAAAGTATGATTACTTCCACCATTTTCATTATTTCTATACTGTGTGCATTTTAATCATGAACAAATATTATATGATGAGATATTACAAAATATATAAATGAATTTATTATAATAAAATTTATGAAATAATTCTGCACAAAGTTAAAATAAAACAATTCATAGATAACTTCACTTTTAGTAAATATGATTTTAAATTCTTACATCATCATCATCTGTTAGAGCCATCAGCTGGCGTGCATGCTTCTCCATTATGGACTGATAAGCTATTGGATTTGCTAAGGCATCAGCTAATTCTAAAATAATAAGTTATAGAATAGTATTACTAGAAGAGGTAAACTAATACAAATCAAATATTTAAATATGCAAAATTTAAAAGTATATTTAATAAAAAAAAAAACATTTGTTACAGCACTGTTGCCATTAGAGCATACATTTTACAAATTTGTTTATACAATGCCCTTGAGCAATTCAATAAATCTAAAAATATCCTAAAACTAAAAAAAAAAAACATTTTCGGATTTCTTTTTTAATTCAATAAATAAAAAATCAGATAAAAAATATATTCATCAGTTACAACATCTCTAATGGTTTAAATAAATGTAATCAAACGATTAATGTAATCCTGCAATAATATTTAGTTAATAAAAGTTTCTGTGGCCCTATCTGATAATAAAAAGGGATCATTTTTTAAAAATGTAAATAGAAATAAAAACTTTGGTTAAGTTCTCCAAAAATTAAATATTAAAAAATATTTTTTTTTTAAATCAGTTAATAAGGTTATTTTATTATTATTATTATTATGAAATATCAATTCTCAATTCACTTAGTCCTAAGCTGTTTTTTTTTTCTTTGTCCCCCCCCCCTTTTCTACTACATAATTGGGTGACATTTTCAATTTCAGAACTGAGCTGCCCTGCTGATTCAAATTCTTAAATACTTGTGGTATTTATGAATTTTGTGTAATTTTTGTGTTGAATCACAATGCTTTAGAATGATTTAACATTAACCTACAGGTTTCAGAAATGATAATTCAATGCACAGATAACATATAGACAAAATGTGTTCATCAACATCATTTAAAATTTAAGAATATGCACAATAAACTAAGACAATACATCATTAGAATTGATTATTTATACTCAAATTATTTATAGCCACATTCAATCATTTGGAAGAATCATGAGGAACTTTCATTAAGAATCCAGTTGTTATTCAAAATCCTTACATAACAAGGGTTAATAGATATTTGTGTAGCTGTAATGGCTTTGTTATGCCAAGGAAGACCAAATATTATGCAAAAAACTATATTGCAGTATATGTTTGCAAATATTAATGTTTACTAATATTATAGAAAAATCATTTTCATGTTTTGTAATTTATACTTCTCATGAATCCATAGCATTGTTAAATATATGTTTTAAAAAATTGATGATTTCAATGAATTGATAAATTTTGATTTCTTATTGATAAAATAAAAATTAGGCATTCTTATCAAAGCACAAAAAAAATCAGTTAAAAAAATTTCAACTTATAATAGAAAGGAAATTTGCAATATATATATATATATATATATATTTAAATGGGGGTTCAGATAAAAGAGAAGGAAAGTCCTCCTGTTCTTCATTTTCACGTTATTGTATGAAAAAATATATTATCCATTTTGACAACTCACAGGTTATGTACTCTTGCCGATGACCATTATTAGTAAATCTAGTAATTCCTTATTAGATATGAAAATAAAATTATCTATAAGATTATTAAAATAATGAATGGTGCATTATAATATTTGCACTAGTTCATGAGCAAAGCAATAAATTCTATTATGCACCATTTGTTCTACACATCGGGAAAGTGTTGATTATGAAGTCTTAATTCAATATTTATATCAATAATATGCTTTGATTCTAGTGAATTATTTCATTATTTTGGACAAACTAGTAAAAACCGGAAAAAAATTAAAATCCTATAAACGTTCATATTTAAAGTGAAACATACCAGAAAATCCATCTGGAACATAATCCTTCACTGTGATCTGTACAAAAAGCATATGAAACTGAAGAGGTTGACCAGATTCGTTACGAAGGGATATATGGCGATAACCTGAAATGTTAATAATCTTCAAACCTCATTAAATATTTCACAAATAATAATCCTCATGATACATGTATTTATAAATGAAGCTCTAATACTTTGCATAAATATTCAAATATATTACACAGATTGTTAAGAAGCATTTAAATAAAATAATAATCCACTGAAAGCAAGCATTCAAAATAACCAAATTTATGTAAGACAATAAAAAAACATTTTTTTTAAAGTTTTGTTTAAAATTAATTTTTTTTTATCCAAAAAAAAAAGAGAGTGAAGTAAATGCTACAAAAGCTTTAATAATGTATCTCTAATTCAAATAAATCCCAATAAAATAAAAGATAAATTTTAAAATTTAGTTATATTAAGATTTTAAAAAATTAAACATCCCCTTCATATTATATAATTACTCAGAAATAAACATAATTTTTAAAAATATTTTTATACATAATTTGCAACAATACTTTCTATTGTTGCATTAGAATTCAAATAATTTTCATTGTTAATGTGAATATTTAATTGGTGTTCCCTTTTGATTGTTTTAAACTAAGGAATTTTTCTTATTTATCAATTTTTTTTTTCAATATCTGTAAATAAAGCCCTTTAAGATACTAAGTGCATTAAAAAATATATTCAGTAAGTCAAATGATCCTAGCAGCTAGTTTTTTTTAATAAAAAAATGAAGTTATTGTATTTAATAAAGTACAATTAGATGTTAGATGACAGACTGCATGCTAATATGACATCATTTTACTTGACTCCATCATGGAAGTTTGAAATAAATGCAGCATGTGTAAGGCTGTATTTTTTTCATATTAAAAATAGCAGCTTTAAAAAAAAAAATATTCAATATACAGAAACAATTTTTTTAAATTAAATACAAAACCTTTTAAAAATTTCTGACATTTAGAGATTTTATATATGTGAGTGTCAAACATGCTTAAAGATATAGTATTAGAGTTCTTTAACAATTTATATTCCATATAATTTCAAGAAAATAGTTCCATTTTTATACATTGTTTAGATATCTAAGATAAAAACCATGACAAGTGCAGTATAGAAAACTGAATAGAAAGGCAGAAAAGAGAGGACTGTGAGAAAGACTTCCGAGTTTATACAGGGTGTCCCATAAATATTGGGACAAACTTTAAGGGAAGGTAGGGTACATCACAAGGATTCAGATTTGCATAGCAATCCGTGGTCCGAAACGCCTTCATTCGGCGCTAGGTGGCATTGTTCACAGTAGCATATAAGGAAGCAGACCTGCAATCCCTCAGTCATTTGAGCTGAAATCGCCCACAGAGAAGTACGGAACATTTTACGAACATGGAGCTAGCAGATATGCACCTGATTTATGGATTGGCAGAAGGAACAGCAAGAGCGGCTGAAAGGTTGTATCCGGAATGATATCCACAGAGAGATGCACCAGAAAGCCGGATGTTTAGTAATTTGTATCACAATTTGTCTGAATATAGGTCTTTATGAGGTAATAGACATAGTGAGGACAGGCCATGAGTGACTTAAACTCCCAGGATGGAAGAAAAAGTGTTGGATACCATTAGAAGGACTCCGAGTGCAAGCGTACGAGCCGTCGCTACTGCCATTGGAAGATCTCGGAATAGTGTTCATCGTGTTTTGCAATGTGAAGGCTTACACCCATATCATCTGCAAAGCGTACAGTTGCTGCTCCCCGCAGATTATCCTCCTTGTGAACGTTTTGCACGGTGATATCTCGATCAATGTTGTCAAGATGCAAATTTACCATCCTACGTTTTAATGATAGATGAAGCGTACTTAATGCAAGATGGGATATTCAACTACCACAATTTGCATTTATAGGCTGGCGAGAATCCCCATGGCATCCTATCTGCAGGTGATTGCAGCTCAAATGACTGAGGGATTGCAGGCCTGCTTCCTTATATGCTACTGTGAACAACGCAACCCAGTGTCAAATGAAGTAATTTCGGACCACGGGTTACTATGCAAATCTGAATCCTTGTGATGTACCCTACATCCCCTTAAAGTTTGTCCCAATATTTATGGAACACCCTGTATAGTTTCAAAGAAGAATCTGTCAACATTATGTTTTAATTCTATGAGAAAAATAACAAGCTGCACAATCCAAATGTTAAAAAACAGAAAAGCCAAGATTAAAAAATTAGACAAATAGAATGAGGACTAATTAGACATTATAAGGGAGTTTGAATGTAAATGTCTCAAGAAATTAAAAATGGAAAAAAAAAATTACCAGGCCTCAGCCCTACAACTGGCAACACTCGGTGACCAATAAATTTTCCACTTTCCTCATAAGCTGTGATCCTCAGGCAGGCTAAATCAGGTAAAACCACCTATAAAAGAGAAAAATCATTATAAATATTTTTTAACTAAACTTAAAAATATCTTATTTACTAAGGAAAAAGTATAAGGCAGAAATTCTATAAATAACTGAAATTTTCAAAAATGAATGGAAAATTAATTTTTGGTGTCACATCTTGATTATTAAATAATAAATAGCAAACTGCAACTTATAAATTATTGGTTGACTTTTGAAGCTACATATAAGTGAATCTGAAGAAAAAATTTTTCTAATAAATGATAGTGTATGTATGTCTGTGTGCACGCAAATAAACGAGAGAAACGAATTCTTAATGTGATAAATACATATTTTATTACATCCTATATTATTTTATAATTCAGAAAATCATATTTGCCAATAATTCAAAAATAATTTTTCAAATGTTATGAAGAGCCAAATTTGACACTTTCATTCCAAAGAATTTTAAGCTCTTCATTGATATTACTATTCATATTTTGTAATTAAATTTATTTCAAGAAATTAAAAAAAATTACAAAAATTCTACAAGTAAACAACAACAAAAAATTAGCATTCTCAAAGTCAGATCTAATCAAAATCATACAATAGCTGTTTAAAAGGTACTTGAAATTACAAAGTCAAGGGATGCTTAATTTGTTTATATTAGTCTAAAGGAGATGCATTTTTAACAATATTAAAAATGAAAAAAGAAAAGATACTTGACTTTCATATCAAATCTCCTCCTTACTATCCCTATATATTTTACTATATCTAAATAACTTTTGAACTCAAGTTTTAAGAAAAGAGAAACAATGAAGAATATCAGCTGTCATTTTAATCTTATTTCAATATCCTATCATTAAGGATACTAAATATAATGACTTATAATAGGAAAAGTTTAAGCATAATTTATAAAAATGTCAATCTGCTTATCTTTCTAGTCTGAAAAGTATAAAAATATAAAATTTAAAGTATTATAATTTTTTTTATCATATTATACTTTTATACATTAATAATATTTCTTCCACATAAACCACATAATTATTTTCTTCTTCTGCATAAAAGTAAAAATTAAAAACATAACAATAATCACCAAAATATATTTGTATATATAAAAAAAGTATTGAAATGATAAAAAAAAAATGGATTCTGGATGTAAAAGTGTACATACTGATAACAATTCAAGGAGGAAAAAAAAAAAAAAAAAAAAAACCTGAGAAATTCAGCATTATTTGAGTAACAGATATAATATATTTTTTAAATATCATTTATTTTGGCTGTAATCTAGATTTTGTGTTATATGAAGATATCATGAAACATATGAATTTTATGCCAATGAAAATTTTTTTCAGGTTTTTTTCTAATATAAATTGGAATAATTTTATATTGAATAACATTATTTTTCCTTTTTTTAAAATTTGTAGCATGATTAGTAAAAAATCACTGGTGCATGATCATGTTTACTGAAACACCAAAAATGTTAAAATACACAATATATGTATATTCTTTAAAAAATTTATATCTCTGAACTAAGAATTCCTTTTAAGAGATTCAGGAGCTAAAATGTTAAATGAATTTTGATTAACATTTTACAAAATTGAAATCCAGAAAATAATTACTTTTTTAAAAACAAAAGGCTCTTCATCATACATAGGGTTTATTCCATTATTAGGCACTGTCTTGGTTCGAAATCTCCGACGTACAGTATCGGCTGGCAAACCATACATGTCCACCTCCACATATGTACCCACTCTCTTATCTGTTAGCAGCTGACCTGAAATGATCTGGAATAAAGAGAATTATTCATTTCTAATCAAAATTAGGCTTATTTAGAACAGAAAATTTAGGTAAAAACTAGGGAATAAAAATTGGAAAATAAAGGATTAGTTTAAAGCTCTTTTTCAGAAATAACAGGATAATATAAAACATTTAAGAGATGATGAAGAAAAGAAAAAACATCCAACTTTTTATCATATAGACAGTGCTATTTTTTCACGGAAAATTGTTGCAATACTCAAGAACTATAGATTCAAATTCTCTTCCCCACACAGTATAATCTAATCTGTTTCTACACTCACCACCCAACAGATAGCTTTGATACCCTTCATATTGTATTATCCAATATATGAAGAATATATTTACTGGAAATGTTAGAAAATGAATAACTACCACAATAATTATAAGATTAACATCCTAACTTGAAGATACATGAGGTCTATTTTGGGATGGATTTCATCATTTTGAACCATGGTCAGGTGAGAAACACATCTTGGCTTACAAATTCCTCTCCAAACTTCTACATTATTATATATATGTACAAGATTTTCCATAGAATCAGGTCTCAAACTAAACACTCTCCAGCCCCAAAGACAAGGCTAACACATGACCACTATATCCCAATGTGACTGTTTGACTGCAATCAGCGATTGATCTTATATCCCAGATTCATAAAGAAGGAGGAAAACATTTTGTTTCTTTGAAAACATGCCTATTGAATAAAGTCAAAAGCTCCTTTAAAATCGCATATTGTCCACTATAATAACATGCTTAAAAGTGCAGACGTAATCATAATTTCTGAGGATATGAACAGTTTACTTAAAATTTTTACAGGGAAAATAATCTTCAGAATCAGATCCCAAGTCATTGTCATATAAATTCCAACTGCTAATTTCATGACACAATTCAAACTTTTCGTTATATAATTAATTTCTTTCACTTTTGTAAATAGAAGTTTTTCTAAGAAATATCTTTTCTTACATTACAAATAACTAAGTATTTTTTAAAGTTGATAGATTTTTATTGTTAAGTTGCATTTTATTTTAGGACAATTGATTATTTTAAATTGAAACAATACTAATAAATGAGCTCATCCAAAAAGGCAAATATTACTCACAATTATAAATTACATACATTTATGAGACTCTGATCCAATCGAACACATTTATTTCTAAATGCCATAAAAATATTTTAAGTTCTTTCATGCATTTATACACAAGTCACATAACTCCAAGTTGAAACCTCAACTCATTTTGGTAAATAAAGAAGCCTTGATTGGAAGGCAAAAATAAAATCTCAAAATTTAATGAAAAGACTTGATGAAAAGTGTGAGTATGTGTGCATCATATAAAAGATATTCTGATAGTATCAAAACAGTCTGACATATCTTATATTCATTTTAATTTCTCTATTCCTAATTCAATTTAGATTTTTAAAAAAAAGATTAAAAAAGAGAAGATTGAAATTTACACACTGGAAGATAAGCAAAGCTAAAGATGTTAAAGATTTAAACAATTAATTGGTATCCAGATTTTGAGCTAATTTCTTCTACATTAGAATATAATTTTTATTTCATATTCAAATATATTAAATTTTTGCCATGTCATTTAGCTCGATGAAATCCTGGCCCATATGGCAGGAGACAATGCTAACAGGTCAGAGCAATGCATGTTAACAGTATCAGAAGGAATACAGATATATGATGCAGCTCTTGTATAATTAAAAACTAATTAAATTTTTTATATATATTTTATATATTAAATACTAAAGAAAACAACACACACATAAATAATGAAATGGCAGAGAGACATCAGGTGGGACATTGCCAGAATGAATTTAACGATACCTGAAAGTAGACAAAATATTGGAAGAAAACCATTAATAAAAATAAATGGAACTGATAATGAATTTTTTTAATGCTGTTTACAGTTTTTTATACCAACAGCTACTAATTCATATATACAGACAACTGACTCATGCATAATTAACGGATATATAAAGCTACAAATACATTCCCATGTCTGAATAGTATATAAATCATAATAGATCGATAGCCTGATATAATAGAAATAGATAGCCTGATTTCAATTCTATGAATCTGCCTCATGAAATATTTTTTCCATTTCCCATTTTCAGATCATCATTCCATGAGCCTTATGCATGATGAGCATGTTTGATCTGTATTTATTTCCATGAGTGTGACTAATGATATTTATGTTTGATTCAAAATTGTTATCATAAATCACACTTGTCCAAATATGGTAAGGGGTTAATAAAAATCATTTACATACCTTTATAGATACTGTTCCAGCTATGATCCCGTCAACAGTGGATTCTGTAAAAGGATCAAACTTCTTGTCTTTCCTTCTCATAAAATGAGGCTTCAATAGATAGCCACTTCTTCCATTGTATTCAAAAATTCCCATATTCAGCTGCATCCCCAAGTCTAAAATTAAAACAATAAAAAAAAAATATATGAAGCTTTTCAGATATCATAAAATTAATAGAAAATAAAAAGTCTCTGTAAACCAAATGTTACACCAGGTCAGATGTCAGCGGCCGATCCCAAAACATAACTCTTTAAGCACATTTGTTGTTGTTGTTTCTTAAGGCACTTGTCATAGACAAGCACACTGATGACGCCAGCGATTTTAAGCCGAGAGAGCTTCTCTTGTTTTCAATAGCGCCATCTAGGGCCAAGAGTATGTCTTAGCTACTCATGCATTACATTTGCTTGCACAACCCCTTTTTACAGAGGGCACATTCACACATCTCACAGAAAGAACACAAAAGAAGAACAACCATGCCCGAACTCGGGACGTCCAGATCACGGGGAAGACACACTACTCCTATGCCAGGACGATGACTAGGCACATTTAACTGGGGAGTTTAAAGAACAACACCACTTATTCTGATTTTCCTTATTAATTCCTGAAATGTGCAACAATATACCATTTTTCAAATTAGGACACAGACAATATCTTTTAACTTCACAATCAGGTCTCTAATGGCAAATTAAATATTAAATTATTTTTATCATCTTTAGGTTTGCATACTTATATAAGCAAATTGTTTATTAAAAAGAAACCTAAATGCTATTTAAGAACCAAATCATTGATGTCAATTTTATCCTATGCTTTAAGAGGAAAACAAATAGCTACAAACATATAAAACAGCAGCTTTCTCAGGAAACAAAAATTCAATTATCACATTAATTCAAAAGTAAATTTTTATGCACTGCTCTTTTTACAACTTTTTTTAACCTTCAAGAGTAACTTTTTATGCGATTCTTTTTTATTTTATTATAACTTAATATTATGTTTAATAAACAGTATTGTATATAGTTAAATTATTCCTATTTGTACAAATATATTTATGCCTCTGATGAAATTTTAAACAGTCACAAAATTTTAGAATGATATTCTTTTGTTTAAAAGTTTGTTGATTTCAATATTAGATTATTTTTTCACCATCAAATATTGGATATAAAGTAATTCCTCAATTAAAAAGATTATAAATATATTCATGATCATTATTTTAAAAATATATAAGTATGAAACAAATATATAAATGATAATCATATAGTTCCAAAAAAAATTTAAAGCTTTGAATAGCGGAATACTGAATACATAATTGCTCTATCAAAAATCAATTAAAAGTAAAATTTCCTAGGCTTCCTATAAACAAAATCCTTCAAAATACTGGAGTTAAAAATAAAGTACACACAATTAATTAATCACATATTAAGCTTTTCACAAGTGTATACAGAACAAAAATCAATGATGCCAGAAGACACTGAGTTGAAATCTAGTTTAAGGTGACCCCTCACTTTGCTAATGATGCCAACAATGCTAATTCGCCACTCAAGATGGCTGACTAGATAAATAATACTGTAAAATAATTGTTGTCAGCTATCTTGATCTTTAATTTGGGTGAGTTGGCATTGATAGAATCCTTGGTGAGGTAAAAGGGCACTTTAAAATAGATTCTAAGAAATTGTGCTAAAATTAAAGATATCTATAATTTGGTTAGAGCCCTGACTGTGGGCTAAATAAATAATCGAATGTACATTTTCAGAGTTTAATAGCAGCAAAATAGAATGTCTCAATGTCAGTCTGTGGAGAATAAATTTGTATGTAAAATAAAGATTGAATCTTTTCCCAATGGCAACAAAATATCTCATTTGTATCTGTTTAGAAAATTGCTGGAACAAATAGCTATCACACAGACAGATTATTTAAATTAGCACACATTTAACTATTAAATGGAATTTTAAATATCTTATTTTTCCTTTTCACAGGAGCAATATTTATACTTTAATTTAAAATCTGCTATTTAAATCAAAGTAAATAATTAAAAGTAATTACCTAAGGTTTGAAAGTTTAAGGCCACAAGTTGACATCCAGCATTCCAAAATACCTACAAAAAATAACATTAACATCAGCATTATAATTTATTATTTTTATTATGTTATTGCTTTTTTAACAATCAGAAAATTAATAATTTTTAATACTGCTTTGTCTTTATTTTTTCAATTTATGTATGTAGATAACTTAATGCAGTAAATATATTTATTCATGTATGTGCAATGTTTTGTTCATGTTTTCAAAATCATATCATAAAATGCTCAAGTGTCATCATTTAAATTTTCGTCTTTAGAAGTAAATTCATAATCATAGATTTTTGAATTCCTCTCATATCATAAATAACATCTTTCAATATATGCAGTAAAGATACATAAAAAATTTAAATGATTGCATTTCAAATATTTTTGAAAACAAAGGCAAAATTAAAATATAACCATCAAAAGTTTTAAGTAAAGTAATTGCCATAGATATAACGATCAATTGGTGGTATTAATCAAAATAGTAAAGAAAGAATCTCCCATTTTAAATACAAAGAAAATCTGTTGGTTCTAGTTATTAACAATTTGCTCGTAGTAATCAATTTTGATGTCCAGCCAGTTTGGAATAAAAGTTTTATTAGGTTTAATTATGAGGATGATTCTGATTCACTAAAAATATCAACAGACTTTTATGAATAAAAGGTTATGAAGTCTAGTTCAGTGCTATAAATTAAAGACAATTAAAAAACAAAAGGAGGAACAATTTGTCATGCATGCATGAATCGAAGAGATGATGGCGTACAGCATATGGACAATGACGATGATGAGGAGTCATATGACAAACTACCATTAGCCAACAAAATTCTGCAAACCCTTAGACCATTAAGAAAATTAGTCCACTATCATGAAGAATCTATTGCTAATAGGTTCATATGGCAGGCATACCCAATGAACCCTTGATAACCCAATATCTTAATAAATTTTTAACACTATGCTACATGCATGTTTAAATAAAATTATTTTGTTTTGCACTGATAAGACTGGTTTAGATCATTTGAGCCGCTGGTGGTTTTTAAGGTTTTCATGAGTTCATAACATAAATAATATTTAATAATAAATAATTTTTACAAAAGTTCACAAAACAAGTTTTTGCAGGACACCAACACATTGTTGTTAAACAATATAGTGTTAGGAAAATTTTAAAAATATAAATGTATGAATATTTTTCAATCTTGTGCATTGCATCACTTTGTTTGTTTCCATTTAAATGAATAAATAAAATGAAGGATGTTGTGTGAGTTTATTTTTTTTCCCTGCTGCTACCTTACTTTACTTATAGAACTGCATTATTCTTAAAAGCATTTTGGATATATTGATCATTCAGAGCAGTAATCACTCACAGGAAGTATGAATTATTCCCTGAATACTTCTAATTTAACATGATGACAATCATGAACAAAATTTCCAGTTGTAAATTCACCTAACAAGTAGTATCTTAGTTAAGAGTAATATCTGTCTCATAAATTGAATAAGTATACGCTGACAAGAACTTTAGAATTATATACATTCTAAATAGCATAATTGTTAATAAGTGAATCAAAAACGACTCTGTCAAATAAACCTGCAAATAACTATAACAGAAAATTACAATAATAAAAAAGGAATTAACTTAGAATTTATAGAAATTATTATTACTCTCCTAACTGCCGAGTAATAATTTTTACAACCTAAAATGTATAAATATGCTCTTGGGAAATTATTATACATCATTAATTATATAGTAGAAAATTAAAAATACTAAAATTTTGAAAATTGCAAAATACATTTGCAGCTTTGAAATTCTTTTATTTACCTTTTCTTTTCAAATTTTTATTCACTAAATCTTTGCTGATATTTTACATTTTTCATACAGTATATTAATAAACTTTTGGAAAGTATAAAAATTATATTTTCAGTCAAAGAATTAATTACTCTCAAAATATAACAATGCCATTCTCCTTTAAAAAAGGTTTGTGGAAATATATAAAATAATTAATTAAATAGAAAACTATGATAGTAAAATAGAGCAATAAACTCACTATTTATACCTGAGGCATGTAATTACTTGAATCTACACGTGTGCCCTTAGGGTATATACGACTGAGCTGTCTCTTATTATAGCTGTAACAAAAAATTTTCACACATTACATTAAAAAAAATTTTTTTTCATCTATTCACTCTGACTAAATGAAACATGTAATTACTTGAATCTACACATGTGCCCTTAAGGTATACACAACTCAGCTCTTATTGTAGTTATAATAAAAATTACTTTTTTTCAATATGAAAAAAAAGCAGGAAAAATGTTCTAAATAAAATTGCTGCAAGTGTCATACAGATAAAATAAAATAAATCAATTGTTTCTTTAAAATTTTGAATGCTTTTATTTTTTAAAGTTTAATTACAATTTGGCCAGATAAATCTAAAATAATTATACATCATTATAAATTTTAAAAGAGTACAAATAAGAATACAATATGAAAACTAACAAAAAAAATGTTTAAAAAATCCTAAGATTTAAATTTATAAAAAGATTTTACTTAAAAAAAAATTCTGCATGAAAAATAAAAAATAAAAAAAATAAAAAAATTAAGCAAATTAATGCCTGGCAACAATAATTAATCAAGTTGCTAAGACCTTTTAAAATGACTCATAATAATTGAAAAGCTCAGCAAATTTCTTCCCCTATGAAGGTTATAGATTCAAATTGTTACAAAGAAAAAATATATAATAGTATAAAATAAAGTATTTTTTTCAAAATTGTTTTACATTTAATTAGTTTTGATTTTCTGTTCTTAAAACAAATCTACTTCAGAATTTTATTCTTAAATTAAGCATTTAGTAAGTAAAAAATATGAGTTAATAATGAATTATGTTCTCTAGTCAAGGTTTAAATTACAAAATATTATTATAAAAAAGTTAAAAATTACATATATGCAATACTTCTGCTATAAAAAGATATGATTGCATGTAATAAAAACAAAGAAATCCGAAATATCAGTGCATTAAGAGCATCAATTTGATAAATGAAAATTTATAATTATAATGTCATTTAGACATAATGCAGACATCTTAATAAAATCTTGGAAAAATATTTATCCGCTATGTAATAAATACTCCTATGTATATCCCCCTTTACGTAGTAAGTACAGTAAATAAATTCTGATAAATAACAAAAATATTTAAAAAAAAAAATCAGAGAAAATGATCTTACTCTACAAATTCCACGGGATGCTCTTTCAGGAGATTTGTGGCTTGGGTTTCAACAAAGGAAGAAATTTCAAAACATCTGTTGCGTTCTATAATTAAAAAATAATAATACTTCATTGAACATTTAAAAGTAGAATATACCAATCCATCTATATCTATTTATGAAAAATATGTTATAAAAATTGAAATAAATAAGAAAAAAATAATTTACTACTGGCCTATGTAAGACGTATAAGACCCAAGAGATAGGTTATCAATATACTTTAAAATGCCAAATTTCTAATCATGTAGCAAACAAATAAAATGCAAAAAACACAATATCTAATCAAACCCAGATTCTATGCTATCCTCTTTATAGACAATGAGGGTCAACACTTTTTTTTTCTCCATAAAATTCATTTTAAACTTGTATTTACATAAAAAATTTTATGAAACCAGAATTGGCAACTTAAATTAATGAAATACAAATTAGCAAAAATTAAGATTTTTTTGTATTGCTTTTAAAGCATGTAATAAAATGCACTGTTATTCAATTATTTACTTACAATAGTCATAAATAAAAATTTTAAAGAAACAAGCGATTTTCAATATTTTTACAAATAAACTATCATTTTTTTTATCAAACATTATGCATGGATTTCATACATTTATGAAACATATACATAGAATTATTATATAAAATTAAAAATATACTTCACAAAAATCAAGAACAGCACACAAATTTTAATGAAATTTCTGTTATTAAATTTCTGGAGAAAATTTGACAAATACTGATGAATATATTATTAACCCAATTTCAAATAAAAAGGCAGATTTATTCTGTTTAGCTAATTTCTTAAACAATTTTTAATAAAATTTATGCATAAAAATATGTGTTTTCAAAAAATATGTTGATCTAAAAATGAATAGAAATCTAAACGAGTAAGGTTTTTTGCTGTTTCTATATTATTAATTAACTTAAAACATAGTTTGCATATTATTAACTAACACAGTTATGTGTTAAAAGAGTTATGGATTGCAATCCTTGTTTTAGATAATAGAAATTCTTATTTTAACATCCATGCAATGAATTATAGCAGAAATGTACATTTATATCCCATAATTGAACATACTGGGTTTTTCATTTGCAAAAGCTGCAGTGAATTATTTCCTAAAAAATTCCTAAAATATGATTATTTACAGTTAAATTATGTCATACTTTAAAATCCATGCAATGAATCATACCATAAACATACAGTTACATTCCATGATTTGTAATATACTATGTATTTTCATTTACAGTGAATAAGCTGCAATGAATTATTTTCTTAAAAAACTCCAAAAATTGGATTTTTTATGGTAAAATATTTAAGTTTTAAAAAAATTGATACAATCTTTGAGGATTAACAAAAAGAGGCAAATGTTTACTTACTCTCTGCATGTTCAAAGGAATGAAAACGAACAGGTTGTGTATACAGAACAAGCGCAGACATTTCAGCTCCAGCTTCAGATTCCTTAGCTGCAGTTCCCTAATTTAAGAAATTAATCAAAATTGTTTATTTTACCACCAAAAACAACATGCAGAAAGGGGAAAAAACAAAAAAAAACAGCTCAGAGTAGTGGTTATCATGCTTGGATTAAAATCCATATTAATAAATTGCTCTAACAATGCAAGATTTGTTTTGAGTGCTTTCGCTTTCAAAATAACTTTTATTTTAATTTTATAAAATATGGGGTAAATCTAATTAATCTACCACTTCGAGCTAAAATAATTTTTCAAATCCCCATTGCTTGAGTTAAATCTAATTAATCTACCACTTCGAGCTAAAATAATTTTTCAAATCCCCATTGCTTGAGTTAATTTTACATGTCCTTTTTGATTTAAAAAAAAAAAAATGTTTGCATGTTCTGCAATGGCTCAAATATTATTTCAGTTCAAAGTAGTAGTTAAATAAGACTTAAGAATAAATTGCTTTGTATTTATAGAAGCTATAAAAGATTTTTAGCGAAATATGAACATACATATGCATACTTATAGTTTCCATATACAATAATTCACTTTTTTTTACTATGCCATTTAAATAACTTTCAGATAAAGATATTTTATATATCGATGTTGGACAAACTTTTTTTTATTTGATATAAATAATCCATTCCAATACTCCATAAATATTATTTAACCTTTTCATATATATATATAAGTCTAATAACAAAATGTATATATTTGTTTGCATCCAGTATTTTATAATATAGATAAAGGGTCTTCTAACGAATTTTTTAGCAGCTTATAAGAAGATCTAAAAACTATAAGAATTTTTGTGATGAAAGCAAAAATTTTAAGGGATAAATACCATAATTTATGATGTAATCAGCCTCATTTACAGTATAAAACACCAAGAGTGGTCCCTCTAAAACTTCCTCAGATACTTTTTAATAAATATACTTCTGTGTTATTAACTGCTTGCCATTGGTGAATGATATTTGTTACAGTGTGAAATTCATTGATGGGACACAGTCAATATACAATAAACCAGAACACAGAATGTGCATTTTTGATTTCTTTTTTTCAACTGATTAAAACCAAAATGTGACAAAATTTATAATTAGGATCACAAAATTACATACCAAATTTCATGCATTTAAGTCATTGTGTCTTTTAAATATCTAATATACATTCAAATGAAACTAGAGACAGATGGTCAACCCCTTGACAAATCTAATTCTAAATTTGATACATATCTACACTTTAAATGATAAATCAGTGTATCAAATTTTATCCATTGAGCTCTCAGTTGTTGTGTTAATTTATATTTTTGTAGTGGGACAGACAGACTTGCATCGAAGAGATTGTTCAAAATTGAAAGAAATCTATAGATGTAGAGATCATAAGTTGGACTTTTTTTCCATGTAGCTCAAAGCATTTTGATCTTTCTGTGAATAGAAAAAAGGTTCTCCTTAAAACATTTCCTCAATAATCTCGGATTTCTCTCCCTCTTTCAAAAACATTTTTCATTTCATTACAGCTTTTACTTTACAGGTAACTCTACAAAACTTTTTACTGTATTTTTATTATGACATATCACACATTTTTCTCATTTGACTTTTTGCCTGATCTCCTTTATTTTTGGAGGTATTTTTTGAAACTCCCTCATTAGTTACTTTACTATAGGCAAGTATTATTTACCTGATTAGCAAGTTGCGGTTTTGAATTTAAAAATCACCCTATATTATATATACCAATAACCAATCACCCTATATTATATATACCAATAACCAATCACCCTATATTATATATACCAATAACCAATCACCCTATATTATATATACACACAAAGAGATTTAAAATATTGAAAAGCATCAAAATATTGATTATTTTTTATGAAAGCAATATTTTCTCTCAATGTTCACAACAACTAATACAAAATAAATCAAACTCAGTAAAGACATTCTGCTAGGTCACCCTATTTAGACCACTGAAAGGACAAAGCATTTCAAAATAAAATGGAATTAAATATAAATAACAATACAAACATGAAAGATAATGATAATATAAAATACAAAAAAAGAGTAATTATCTAAAAGATTAGCTACAGGAAAGTCTTTGTGCATAAATACATAAAATAATTCTAAATTATAATAAATACAGATTTCTAGCTACACAGGATTGCTACATTTCCCAAAATATGCCATAATGCATCTTTTGGAGCAAAAAAATAACACTTAAATCTTACTTTAGGAATTACAGTAATATATAAAAGCAAAATATCCGATGGCATACTTCATTCTGATCACAAGTCACTTCCGCATCAACTTGCTCTTCTTCATCAGACCCAGAGTCAGAGCCAGACTCATCCATTTCAGAGGGAACCCTCTCCATTTCAGGCCCACCATTCGTTAAGGGCCCTGTCTTAGAAGAGCTCCTCGGCTCATCACTTGTGGAGGGAGTCAGCTTAATCTTTTCAGGAGTACTGGAGGGTTGGACAGAAGGCTCCTCCTCTTTCTCAATGGCAGTGGTGGATTTGGCAGAGGACACACCTACAAAAAAGAAAAATTTTATTCAGCTTTTTTTTATTGGATTAATGAATACACTACTTTTTACGAGAAGCATTATGATATATATCATAAACTGTACTGAGAAATCAAGGATGACCTTTGATTTAATAACACCTCATTTTAAACTTCCACACCACACTAATAAGAGGACATTTGGATGTACCAAGTAAGTTTTAGACCTATATCTTCCAGTCTTGAAGGCAAGAATATGCAGCTACACCAAAAAAAAGACCTCAAAACTAAGTTCCAAGGAAAAAAAATATTTATAAATTATTTCATTTTCGATATATTTTAAATTTAAATCTTGCATATAATGAAGACAATCTTTTTCACATCTTTCAAATCAATTTTCGATCATTTAATAATAAATTAAATAACTAACTTGATAAATTTTTGCTTAGTAAAAAAAGACAGTAAAATAAAAATATTATCTACATAATTTGAATATTTAATACTTGAATATTAAATTAAAATTTTAACATAAATTATTTGCTTAATATATATTATATTCTAACATTACTTTCTTACAATTCTTATATTTATTATACAGAGTTAAATTCGACTTGCTTTACAATCTATTTTTTGAGGTATCTTACAATCGAGATTACAAGAGATTTCCCTCTATAAACAGTCCTTACCCATTAGCATGAGACAAATTTAAGAATTTCCAAAATATGAAGAATGTATTGATTTAAAAGCCAAATTAGAAGCAGTAAATAAATTTAGATTATTAAATAATTTACATAACTTTGTTGCAATTATAAGAGATTTCCCTCTATGAAAAATAGCAATGCAAACTACATTAGTCCTTTCCCATAAGCATCTGACAGATTTAAGAATTTCCAAAATATGAAGAATGTATTGATTAAAAAGCCAAATTAGAAGAATTTAATAAATTTGTCTCTGATAAAGAGGGATAAAGGTCCAATTTATGAAATGAGCATGAATGAAAATTCAATGATTACCTTATGATAGATTTTAACAAATATGTCATATACATACATCAAATAATTCGAATAACTTTTTTTTAAAAATGCAAATTCAGTCAAAGATTATGAAATATTTGATAAAATTATTGTTGACAACTTGAGAAGACAATTGGAATTCTGCAGGCTGATTAAATGAGAGGAGAGAAAATTAATGCTTACTTTTAGGATAATGCTTTTTCTTATTTTTTATTAAAATCTTTCTCATCAGCTGGTTAGGTGATGGCAGTGGTGTCTCAGGCTTTAGCTGTAAATATATATAAAAAAATTAAGTGCATCTTTAAAAATAAAAAATAAAATCAATGCTATGAAATAAGATATAATGTATATTTTAGCAATGTAATAATGTAATGTTTCCAAAAACTGAAATGGGTTACTCATGATGTCTGAGAATTTTTTTCTTTCATTTGATGGAATGAGACTTTTAAGAATATTATACATATATCTTCACATTAAAAGAAATAGTAACGTTCTTAGTAAATAAGAATTTTACATAAATTATTTACTTCATAATTAGGTAGTGGTTCTGTTAATAGTAAGTCACCCAAAATTTTTGTACAGTAATTGGCCATTTTTGCTTGCTGTTTAGGCCTGAAAATAAAAGAAAAAATATGTAAATATTTAAAAATACAAATATAAAAGGGTTTTTTTTTTTTCACTATTTGCAAATATAATTTCAAAAACTCCAAATAGCTTATCAATTTTTTAAATATTGTATTTTTAGAAAAAGAAGATGTTTATAGTGTTTTTAAGCAAATACAAAATTTTTAATCTCTAAAACCACTGAAATGTAGAGAATATTATTTTTTTAATATATTGTAAAGGCTAAGGTGAAATCAATATGAAAAAATAGATATCTAAATAATAAAAAAATAAATTAAGTCATATACTTTTTCACTTCATTTAAAAAAGTAAATATTGCAACCTTTTCATTATTGTAATTTAAATAATACAGAAAAATTGGTATTAACATATTTTTAGAAATTTTGGCAATTTATTATCTAAATTAATTTAGCCAAAAATAGCTGAATGGGTGTGTGATACTTTAAATACATATTACTGCATTCAGCTTTAAAGAAAAATATAGATTTCAAATTAAACAAAGGAGTCTAAATGATGATAATAAATTAAACACAACATTTATATAATTATAAGCATATTTCAGGTCATAATAAGCTTTTCTAACAGCAATCCTCTTTGATATTCCCTGATTCTGAGAAGTTTGTGGCTAATCTTCAACCTCAGAAAGACAATAGCATTTTCTGGGAGATGGAAAAGTACAAAACAGAAAGTAACTGCCAAATTAAAAGGTTTCAACAAATATCATGGTTAATCTTTTAACTTTTAAAAATAAATTCATTGGATGTCCCATAATGCTTAATTACTCAGTTACCTTCTTATCAAGACCAAAAGTTAGTACATAAGCTGATTACTTTTCTAATTTTACAAAAAAAAAAAAAAAAAAAAAAAACATTTCTTAGGCAAAAGTGAGTATAACAGAAAATTGTGAGAAATATTTAATATGAAATCCACTTACGAACAATGATTTTCAAATGACAACAGAACAGGATAATCTGAAGTTTTAAAAGCACTTTCTGCAATAGCTTCAAGCACTTCCTAAGGAGGGGAGAAAAAGGAAAAATATGAGTTTGCAACTATGTTTTAAAGTAGCATTTTCAAAATAATATACGTCTACTCTACACAAATATATTAAAATTCTAATGCCTTATTAGAATAAAATATATACCATCTTATATGCAGATCAAAGTATATATATACAGGTATATATCAAAAGTATATATATATATATCTATGAATTCATGAGTCAAACTTTAAGGATAGGTAAAACACATATAAAGGAGCATAGTTTTTTACAGCAATATGGGGTCAGAGATGAAAAGTGTAGGCAGTAAAACCAAGAAATATTGAAGGGCAGGAGGGCTTTTTACACAGCATTTTTAGAGCAGATGACATACAAGTTTAGAGACATAAGGTTAATTAAAAATGAATTTTTGGGTAAAGAAATGTTGAATAGTTACAGATTTATTTAATTTGTATTACCAAATTGTCAGAAAACAATTTTATTGAGTGTGAGTGATAGTATGTGCATTTCAAACGATTATTAGGTGTTACAGAACATTTTTAATGTGATAGAGGCGATTTATGCTCTCTGGGAAAGCAAACATGCATCTTATGAATGAGACTGTTAATTGTAATAGAAAAGAGGTTACCATTACCATAAACACTACCCAAAATTGGATTACAAAAATTTTTCTATGTTCACACTATTAGTGTTGCGAGAGTGATTCATTTCATATCAAGGATGTGGGCCATTCAATTCTCAGCATTTTTTTGTTTTCCCCAGCTGTACTTTTCATTTCTGACCCCATATTATTGCTATACAAAAGTATTTTTTATATATATATTTTACCTACCCTTAAAGTTTGGACCATGAATTCAATGTTACCCTGTATATATATATATATATATATATATATATATATATCACTCATAATGAAATGGCTGATCAACAACAAATGCTTCAAAAAACATGCTTGACAAATATCAAGTTAGCCTATATGTTACCCATTTTCTTAACTTCCCTGACACACATAACCCATAAAAATATAACCCTATTTTAACTTAAAATCATATGTATATCCTTCATACTGTTTCACTTACTTTCAGTAGGACTTCTGTCACCACTGTATACCCGTGAGTGATAATAGGTTCTTCATCAGAATACTTTCCATTCCAGCAGTCCAGTTCCACACAGCGACAACCAGAAAGAAGACATTGGCGATAAATTTCAACGGAAGACTTACCAGTAAGCTGGTGGCCTGAAATATGCATGAAGAACAAATGTTACACCGAACAAAAACACATCAGTTATATAAAAACATAGTTACCATTTGTTTTTAAAAATGAAGTTTTTTTTTTTTTTTTTTTTTTTTTTTTTTATAGATTCTGATAATTTCAGTAAACAAAAATTTTTAATATATCTTCCCCAAAAAATGAATTATATTTTTAAAAGAAAAAAAAATCATGGTGATATGACCATAATGAAGATTTTGCTCTAAAATATTTGAAATTCTTCAAATAATTTGGAGTGCCTCTAACTCAGATACAACAAAAAACCAATTGAAAACCAAGACACATATTTAGAAAACAAAGGGGGGTGGAAAGGAAAATTTTGCTGTGCATTTAATCATTTTTACAATTGATTAAATATAGTAGTAATACAATATCAATATATAAACACACGCCAAAATTCAAAATAAAAATATTACCTCTGTACATTCAAAATCTGAATTTGTTTTCAATCTAAATAAGCTGCCAATTAATAATTACAGCCCAAAATTAACTCTTTGTACCACAACAATATTTAAAAGATACAGATATCATTGTAATCAGATTATTTCTTCTGATAGTATTCAGAAAAAGAGTGTAGCTGTAACATTAAGCAATAGATATTAACTAAAGGAAGAAACAAAAATTCTTTAATGTATAGATCAATTCCACTAATTAAATATTTCTTTAATACCTATAAATCTAGTAAAAGGATCATCCTACATCCCAAGTAGTAACCAAAATGTATTGAAACAGCATGTGGTTAATCATAATATTATATAGATAGATAGATAGATAATCTGCAACAAATTTAAGAAATACAATTGTATAAATAACAATTTAAGTACAAGCTGACGTAGATATGTTTATGGAGATACCATTTAGAAAATCTTGCAACAATTCTATATAGTTACTTACCTGTGAGATAAGTGTTATGAGATGAATTGATGAAATAATGACTCAGTGGTTGGTCCATGTCCAGATTCAAGTCAAATTTTTCAGGTGCAACAATTACATTGTCAGAACCCATAAGGTACCGTAAAAAACCATCCACTGATAATAAACCTGCATAAGCAAAGTAAAATAAATGTATTGGACAAATTTTTATGAGCACAAAATTTTTTATTTTTATAGCCTAAAATTCCAAAAAAATAAGATTATTGGTGCCAGCAAAGGTAAACATATATATATATATAATTGACTAGATATTCTTTTTTCACACACACACACATCCAAAAAAAAACTTATCTGGACTTCCATTCCTGTGCTTTTTAAAAATTAATGTTTCTTATACTTTTAATCAGAGGCATTCATTACACCAAACAGCATTACAGATCTACTCTCTCGATTTCTAAAATCTGTCTTGGTACTATAAAGAAAATATTCTGAAATTTCATTTTTGGCTCTTCCAAGCTTTGACATTATTTCTAAAATGATAGTATAGTCTAGTTAACTCTTAATTAGAACATGTAAAATTAGTAAAAACTATAAAGAGTAGACAATGAAAAGTTTACAAAAATGACTGATTCTTTCTTCTGAAAGTTTCTAATATCTAATACATTCATTTCTAAGATAAAAACAACAATATATGAAAAAGAAGAAAAATCACATTTCAATCTAAGGTCTTTTAGAGACTAAAAGAAAGTCTGTAATGATCACCATACTATTTTCTTTTTCTTGGTACATAATAAAGTAAAGAAAGATATATTGTTTAGAATTTAAAAATCTTAATTTACACTCTTTTTTTTAATTAAGTATTATGTTTATTAAGACTTCACTTCCCAAGCAAAAGAAAAAGTCTTTTTTAAAAATTATTTAACAATCTTTCTGAATGCAGAGATTCTGCCCTGCTATTTAACTTTTTCTCATGTTAGTAATATTAGTTTTGCAATTGTTTTAATAATGACATTTTTAACATAAAATCTATCATTTCCAAGTGCTAATTTTCAATATGCACATTTCTAACAGACATAGTTAGATTATTTATCTCTAATTAATTTCTGAAAAGTTGTTGTAAAGAATAGTTGTTTTTAAAAAATAATATGCAACTTAGTATTGCTCTTACTTTATAAAATGTATAGAAGAAATAAATGGCAAATAAATATATGCAAGAATCCAAAAGAAAACAGCATTTTTAATTACCTTTCTGTGCATAGCTCTTGTGTGGTTCATGTGCAGCGATGAGGTCTCGAACACGTCCAGGATCAGCATATGGATAAAGAATTTCATTTAGGCGAGGATCTCTCTGTTCTTTGTTTAGAAATTCCACCATTTGATCGACTGTCATGCCTTTCTTTCTACTACCCGTCCTGTAATCCAATTTAAAATATACTTTAGAATTTAATATTCAACTAGAAATTTATTTTAAGAATAAATTTATTTATTTCATGAGAGTTTTCATGCCAGATAAGAACTTTACACTGTTTTTATTAAATACAATATTTATAAGGAATTTAATTATAAAGGTAGATTTATAAAATAGTAGTGGTTTATTCACATAGGCTACATAGGTTAACCCTTTAAATTATACCAAAATATTACTTATTCCATTTTTAGCATTTTTTTTCTGTATGGAAATTTTGATAACCTTAAACAACAAGAGTTAAAAATTTGTTTTAGAAGCATATTTTATAACTGAATTAAGTTGCACAAATTTATTTACATTCTAAAAAAATCTCAATTAAAGTTGAAAGAATGTTTAGAGTTAAATTTCCTGCAATTACAGGATCAAAAAATCACTTAATGATTATGGGGAATAAAATAAAATACAAATACAGTAAAAAAATACCAAACTGAATCAAAATACTGAACCAAAGCTAAGCAGTTATCCCTAAACAAAAGAAAACTCAGAAATTAGCATTCTTCTTTTCTTTTTCTCTTTTATTTATTTCCTTTTCCTAATTTTTTTAAGACTTTGTTTTCTAATCGATTATACTAGAGTTGATATTACTTTCGAACACTTGCTACACTTTATTTTCTTTAATTCTTAATACAAATAAATTATATTATTTTTATAAAGGTAACTGTTTACCATGGAGAAAAATATACATTTTTAAAGTGCATTCTTCAATCAGCCCTTCAAAAAAAGTTCAAGTCAGTAACTTAACAAAACTGAAATTAAAATGGAATGATTTATCCATTTAAGAATATCAATAAATGCATATTACTGTACTGTATACCATAATACCAATGCAAAACTAGTATTTGCAAATTTAGAAATCAGCAACAAAAAAGAAGTCAATTAAAAATGGAAAATAAAAAACAAATGATATTTTGGGTTTCAGTTACTTCTTTGGCCTAAGTAATTACCTAATACTGATTACTACTGGCTTTCAACAAACAATAAAAAAAAAATTTAAAAAATATATAATAAAATTTATAATACATTTTACCGTTAATGAGGAAATAAAAAGACATAGAATCAAGGCAAAAAACATTCTTAAGTAATACTTTACAACTTTTGACAAGATGTATTTTTCAAAGATGAACAGCATTGATATATCAAATGGTATAAATTTTGTGAATATCAAGTAGTGCTACATATAAAATACAATTATCTTTTTAAACCCCATCTAAAATACAAAAAACTTAAAATTAGATAAAGTCCATTGTTACACAATGAATGTTAATAGAAAATAGTAATGAATAAATGGGAAGATAAATATTAATTAGTTAATAACAAAATTTTTGTGAGATAATCATATGAAAATCTCTCATCACAATAAAAAAAAAATTGATAACATATAAATAACCATTCCTGTTATAAATTTCATATTTAAAAAAAGCAAAATGTTACTAGGATTATATTTTCATTCAAATAAACTAACAACTTATATCTGGAAAAAAAATGGCATTGAAAATTTAGAGTTTTCAATATAATGATAAAATTTCTAAAAAAAAATAAGTACATACAAAATACTTTAAAAGTATTATTAATCCCTAATAATGATTATTAAGTTAATTTTTCCATATAAATATTTAATAATTATTAGAAGCACAAAAGAATAATTACAACACAATAATATTGCTTTACGTTAAAAATTAGAGCTTTTATAATAAATGGCAATTTCTTTTATTTTACAAAATGAATTTATATTTAAACGCACAAAAATGAAAGGTTAGATTGAAAGTATACTCTTCAAATGCAATTAAGTAATATAATGAAACACAGAGAATTACCAATTATCAGTGGAATTAGGTGACAAGACAGTAGCCGTTCAGCAAATTCCACGGATAATCCACAAAATGACTGAAAAAGGCACAATTCAACACAAAAATATTTCTGAAAATTTTTTAATTTACAACAGGGGGCCTAGACACACAATTATAACTTATCAACAATTGGATTTCTATACTTACATAATAATGATTTTTTTTTTTTACAAGACAAAAAAAGCATTTGTGTGTGTGAATGTTAATTTTTTGTGTGTGACTGAAAATTTTCTAACATTTTGGGATTAATAACTGTTGATGATCAAGTTTAACTGATCATAACAGCAAATGAATAATAAAAAAACATTTTTTTAATTCAAGATATAACAGCAATTTATTAAAAATTATCATTCACTAAAATGAAAAATCAAGGCATTTTCTTAAAAGAAAAGAGAGAGAGAGAAAACAGATTATCAGTAAGAGTCAGTATTAGGAAATAATTTTACTTACAGCCGTTCAAATATGACATCAACTTCTTCTCTTCCAGTTAAATAACGATAGAAATTTTGGAAGATTTCAAATGAAAATTTTTCAGGGTTTATGGTATCATTCTGCAAACAAAAACCACATTATGGTCATTCATAAGGGTAACATCAAGATACTCTTACAAGGAAAATTTTAAAATGTGTTTACCTTTCCAGTAGCCACACCACAAAGTTCTAAAGCTTTTTCCACTCTTTTCTTATCTTCTTTATTTTGAGCAAATAGTTTAACAACACTAAAACAAAATTTTTATTATTAAATAATTAACAATAATAAACATAATATTTGAAAAAAAAATCATTTCAGCCAAAGCATTTAGTTTTTGACACACGATTTATGGAAAAACTAAATTTCACATAATATGAAAATTTACATTGCCGATACGCACAGTTACTATAAAATAGAGTTTTATATATTTAATGGATTTTTTAGCTCAACAAGCCTTTTTCACTTTTTATACAAGGAAAAAATATTGTAATTGTCACAACATTCAAATTTGAAATGTTGATGAACCTCCACACTTCAGATCTGAGTACATAAAACATTTTTGATATAATAAGGTTTGAGGAAGAGGAAAAAATAGTTTAAATTGAAAAATAGTTTGTTGATTTTTTTTTAATGGGGGAAGGTTATTAGTTTTCAAATTGAAGTGACTAAGTACACTTCATTTATTGTTTCAACATATGACGTTGAGAGCAGAACTTTTTTATTCAACATTTTTCTTCAGTGACAAAAATATGCTTGTTATACGAATACTTTTAAATCTATGTGCACTATTTAAAGTTCATAATGCTTTTCGTGTATTTTTTTTATTTTAATTTAAGTGTAATGGAATTTTTATATATCATTAGGTTATTAATTATAATATTTACAATATATAATAATGCAATACATCAAAGAAATAGAAGAAACTTTTTATTCAGCTTCTTTTTCTGCAGAGACAAAAATATGCTTGCTATAAGTACACTGTTTAAAGTTTATAATGCTTGTCTGCATTATTTTATATTAATTTTAAATGTAATGGAATTTTCATAGATAATTAGATTACTGACTGTAATATTTAGAATATATAATAAAGCAACACATCAATGAAACATAAAAGCTACAAAAGGAAAATTTACTTTTTTACAGGAACTTTTCCATCTCTGTCTACCATAAGTCTTATCTTAGTGTACAGCTTCTCTAAAAAAGTTGTTGCAGGAGCATTCAGAGCAAGTAAATTATATGCCATCTTCATGAGAGCATCTGTCCAATCCTGGAACAAAGAGACTCAGGTTAACCCTTTGTGGCACAGTGTTCCATTACATAAAACACCTAAGTTCACTTCTAAAATTATTAAATTCAATTATAAATAAAAAATAATAAATTTAGAATTCCCTTTTAACTTTCTTTTTTTAATAATAGACGACTGTTTAAATTAAGCAGATCCATAATTGTCAGCTATATCTTGCTATGTAAAAGCCTACTTTTTCAAGGACTTTTGTTAATTTTTTTCTAGAGAAAAATAATTATTGGGAAAAAAATTAATATTATCTCAGTGACTGCATCTTAAACCATAGATTCTATTATTTTAAAAAATTTTAAAGAGAAAGCATATGTATAATCGTTCAATAAAATTAAATGTTCCATCAGCTGGAACACTGTGCTAATCGCTATGCAGCAGGATGTTATGATGGAAAAAGAAAACCTATGTCTCCATTTCCTGTTCTTTTCTCTTTATCACAGAAAATGGACTCAATTCAAGAAATATTTTTCAGAAGGGTTAGAATTCTTGGAAATTACCAACTCTTACTTTGAGTCTCTGAAGTTTTGAAGGTTTTTTTATCAGTATCTATCTTTGGTCATCTTTACTTAGCATGAAGTTTTCTGCTCTTTATTTTGAGTTTTGTTAAAATTTGTTTTATATAATTGTGTACATATCATTATAATTTATTTTTTTATTTTAAATATAAATGTAGTTGTTTAATTATAAATCGTTATATTGAGAATTGAAATTGTAATGAATAAATGGAAATTAATTGTATTGAAGACATGAATTAGGTCTTTCCAAAGCACAAAAAAATGTTCAAGCAAAGACTGCAAATAGCAAATCTGAGTATGGCCCCTTGTAGTGTACCTGGGATCATTCTAAATCTGCTACACAAGTATAAAGTAGTGTTTTTTTTTTTTTTTTTTTTTTCCTTTTAAAGTACAAATCAAGTTATTTTACTCATTTTTTGTGCTTCACTGTAATACTCGCTTAGTTAACACTTTTTGGAGTTCTAGTGGCACTGTGTTCTAGCTGATGGAACACCCACAGAATCAAAACAATGAGTACACGAAATTTAACCTGTGTACTCCTTTAGACCTAAATAAGTTACCTACAACTTTCTTTTTGTTTGAGTTTAAAATGTAAAGGGTAGTGCAGTGCAAAGGGTTAAGTACATATGTGGCAAGATACATAATCTTCAATGTTAGATTCAATATAACATTAGATACTCATACATAGTGAACTATTAGTGGAACCAGTTTCAAATTTGGAACCCACCAATTCCAAAGACGTTTCAAAAACAATACAAATCAGTTTAAGAATAAATTTAATGAAAAGAAACGAAGCAAATAGCAAGAAAACATGAAACTACTTACTTGAGCAATTTCTTTCCCAATACAGCAGAAATTTAGAAAACTAATGTTGACTAGGTCAGGTCCATACACAACAGTAATAGTTTTATCTTCCAAGAGTACATCAGGTGGCCCCATTGTAACAGAGTCTCGCAATTTCCCTTCCTGCAGACATAAAAAAAAAAAAATCCTTATTCCTTCCAGCATTTAATATCTGGTAAAAGACTATATTTAGTGCCTTATAAAAGATAAAGATTATTTAAAATGGCATCTCATCAAAAAATGTTTGCATTATAACGTTTTATCCATAATGATATGTTTAATTATTACAAAATGGATCACCAAGGTTACTTAATGTGAAAATTGAAGATAAGAAAGAATTAAAGTAAAAAACTTTTAATTTTACTTTATAAAAATTATAAAGTAAAAAAATGCAGACAAAAACTTTTAAAAAAATACTAATTTATGATATTAAGAATTGTTTTTTAAACTTTACAAAAGTCTTTGGAATCATTAAGAATTTTCTTTCACTCTGATTTAAATGTGAAAAAAAAAAAAAAGAAAGAAAGAAAGCACGATATAGTTACAGTTATCGAAGAGGGGAGAAAATAGAAACAGTATAAATCAAATTTTAATGAAAAAAATAATTACATTCTTTATTTACTCTATTCTTTTTTCCCCATCATAAACAAATTCTGGTTCAATATTAATTATCTAATGTGCAATTGTTTATGACTAATTACATTAACATTCCATTTTGTAGCTATAATACAGCTGTTTAGGAATGCACCTTGTAATTTTGAATCAAGTTAAGAAACACTTGAATTGGTCAAATTTCCATATATCAAATGAAAAAAGATGGGTCATTTCAACACATTTCAAATGTAGCATGTCTGCATATAGGAAACAGGTTCTGAAACTCAGCAATTATAGTGGATAATAAAAATTAAATATTTTATTAAAAAATAACAGAAAAATATCCTATGCAAGTTATATTAAATTAAAAATCAGATTATATCAAAGGATGCACATAATAATAGTAAGTAAAGATTATAAATTTCACACTTTATAACAAAGTGTTTTCTTTTAAAGTATACCTTTTTTATGCATTATGGTAACAATTTGTAATCCTCAAGCTTGATTTAAATTACTATAAACTCAGAAACTAATATAAATTTCAGAAACTAATGCTAAATACTAAAATGTAATAAGGAAATTTTCTTGTATAATAAAAACACAAGGTAATTTGTTCCTCATGATCATCATTTTTTTTAATGTTCAAAAGACACAGGAAGTGAGAAATAGACAAAATAAGGAAAAAATTATATCATGCTAGATGGAATGAAATAAAAAGTGAGTTTTTCCCCAAGAATTAATTGGATTAATTTTTAGTTAAAGCATTCAACATTGTTATACAAAACTCTTATTAATTTATGTTTGCTGCACAAACTTCTGCAATTATTTCAAAAACTTATACTTTTTACTTCAAAAATCTCCTTTCCCTTTAAAAAAAATAATTATTAAATAATAAAATAAAATAAAATAAACACAAAACATATAAATAAATTATAGATAAATCAGTTTACCTTCGGCACACGAGAGTATCTGCCAGTTCTGACATCTCTCATGCACGATACCTCTAGGAATTCAGTTTCCTAAAAGAAGAAAAAGGATTAATTCAAATAAAATACAATTTGCATTAAATTAATACAAAATAAAATACACAGCTATTTGCATGAAATATATCTTTGATACTAAAGTAATTCAGCATTCACTACAAAAAAAATAGGTGTAATCTTTATACATTGTTTTTTTAGTATGAATGTAGGAGAATGATAATCAGAATCATGTTTAAAAATTAGTGCAAGAAGAAAGGAAGTGAAACAAACAAACAAAAAATGTTTAAATGTTGTAAAACTGTAAAACACTCGATCTTATAAAAATGTTGAAAAACAGATTGGTATAACAATTATATATATATATATTAGCTTTTACATTAATATGGGAAAGTAATGCATAATTATTCATCCAATACAAAGAATTGTTAATTGCTGGGAAAAATAAAAATATATAATTATTTTAAGTTGAATTCTCCCATTTAATTAATTTGCACCTTCTTACTACTTTGCAGGTATTTTTAACAATCAAAATTAAATAAATAAATATCAAAATTATGCACCATTTTGAACGATAAGTGACAGTCACCATCTGAGTGCAAAGATTAATTGTGAAAAAAGAAATAACTTTAAGAAAAAATATCTCAAAGACAAAACACATGTACTACTGCAAATAAGATTTGTAGAATCACATTTATTAGCACTGAACAATACAATTATCGGAGAGATAAATAAATGAAGGAAATGCTGTCAATAGCAGTAGCACACAGATGTGAAAGAAAATAAAATTGAACCTGAAAAATATGTATTTTCAATCAAATGGTTTTTAAAATAAGTCTTATAAATGCATACATTATCTTAATACATGATTGTATAACTAATTTTTATATCTTGAATTTTTGTAAATTATGTGGATCAACTAAATGGCAAATGCTATAATCTGCTTTATATTATCAGAATCATCTGGTCTAAACTTGCATATTCGGATGTACACAAGAATATTGTTCAATTTTGTCCTATTTTATTAATGTAATCATATTTGAACAAGAGAATAATCTGATTCTTCATTTTCAAGCAACATTGATAGATATTCATGAATTTTTTTGCTTCATGGAAAAAAGAGCATGCAAGACCAGAACTCCTGCATGCTTCCAAAAATCCATTTCCCCAAAGCATCATATCACTCCTCAGGATGGGATTACATTCTTTTGTTTGGATCGGTTTACATCCAGATAAAAGAAGTGACCATGCTGTTAAGTCTGACTTGAGATCTGTAGAGTAGACATAAGCCACAATCATTTACGATTTTATAACAAAAGGAAAATGGATAAAAATGGATTGATTTGAGTTTGAAAGACAAAACTGAAATTCTTAACAAATATGAAAGTTCACCAAAAATCAGTCATTGAAATGCTGAATCATAGTTGAAAATTTCACAGCCTCTTTATAAAATTTATGAGCTTGCCTCTTTATAAAATTTATGAGCTTTTTTGATCATGTTCAAGCAATAAACATTAATGATTCTGATGAAGACAAATTAATGGAAGAAAACACAAGAAATTTTAAAATCATTCAGCAACTGATAATTTGAAAATCAACATGCAAAGTCATTAAACAAAAATAATGATATGAGTATGAATACTTTCATTATGAGAGAAAGAATAACTGAATAATTATGTTAAAGAATAACTGTCGATAAATATTAACTGAAGAATTTTTAATTGTTATTTTTTAAAATAAATTATAAATAACCCTAATTAAATGTTTTTCCCTCTTTTTTCTGATGTAATTAAAATCTAGTTGATTTTTATTCCACTTGATTTATGTTATCAAAATTCTGAAGGCCCAAGATGATCACATTAAGCCACAACCATTGTATTTTTTATTAAAAAATTAATATATTATAATGACGTTTGACAATAGAAGAACAGAAAGAATAAAAGTAAAGTATACTCTCTAGAGAAATCAAACAATTAATAACTAGTAAACATTAATATTTTTATTTCTAAATCTATCAAAAGAATCTTATCCTAGAAATTTATAAATGTAATCTTTTAATTAAATCAAATATCATATTTTGCGATGTTTATTATTATTTCAATCAGCAGAATAGCAAAGGTAAATGGCTCTCAGATATAATATAATTATTTTGCAAACAGTCATCACCAATGGCTTGTTTAAAAGTAAAAACTGCTTCAGGCAGAATATTATTCCTTGCTCGTCATATTAAAAAAAGTGTTATAGATACACCAATGTTTGGCCTCCACAGTACACAGAACATTTAACTTTTCTTGCACAATGGTTTCAATCCATATATAAGAATGTATAAAAAACCTGAGATACTGAAATAATACTATCTGATTTTTGTTGTTGAAATTAATTGAAAGTTTGACAATTATTGAATTCAAATAATTCAGTAATTTGATTTACAAGATCAATAATAGGTACATATTAATTGTGAAAGAGCAAAAACTCGCCAACTGTAGCACCAAAACCAAACTGGCATTGCAATCCCACCAACACGTTTCTAACATATGGGGAAAAAACAAGCATCTGTTTATACTGCTTATATAAAGTTTGTTTCATTAACAAATTACCAATCCTCCAATGTTAATTAATAAGTACCCAATTACAAGTTCAGGCTTAATCTAATTTTCATAAAACAACTTTGGAAAATAGATGGTCTTGAACAAACAATTTCAGATATGAGCATAACTCTGAATGGATTGTAATTAGTGACAAATCATTCACAGTATTTCCTTTTATCTCAAAAATGGATTCAGTATTATTATCTCGAATCTCATTTGAACATTTTAGATAAGACATTGTAGCAAAGAATTATAGAATAGGAGAGATCAACAAATTTAAAATAACATTTATATATAAATTAAAGCAAATATCCAGAAAGATTCTATCACAATATTTCTCAAAAAATGTTAATTTTTTAGAAATGATATGTAATTTTGTATGTTATGTAATTTCTTAGAAATCGCATACTTTGTTTTGATCTGTCCAATACAGAAAAAATCCTTTCTCGTCCACCTTAAGCGTGACAGGCGTTCCAACTGTCGAATCCTGAAAATGACCAAAAGAATTTAGATAATATGCATAACAAAAATAAACATTTTATAATAAAAACTACATAATTATTATGTCACAAACAAAAAAGTTGAGAATATAATATAAGCCTCTTAATACTTTTAAATTTGATTTGATATATTAGAATATCAAAAGTATTTTTATTTTATTTTATTCAAAAAGTTACTTCTACACTGTAAATATAGCCTTTCAATAACACTAAAGGTAGCTTCATTTAACAGATTTTATTGCATAATATTATTTTTAGAAAACACTGTGACAAATAAAAGTTAATAGCCCAAATACTGCAACATTTTAGATACCAAAATACTAATAAAAACTGTCATTTTCACTAAAGCTGACAACAGTGGAAAAATAAATATTAATGACTCTTCCAGTGAATACAACAGTTTAAAAATGATCAGTAAATAATAATTATAAAAAATATGTAGCATTAAATTTACTATGAAATGTACCTATTTCATTTTAAATAAATATGAAAACAATATCTGCATTTCTGAAACAGCCTTCAAAACATAATTCTATGTCAATCTATAGATAAGGTTACGAATGGCATAGGATTCAATCGATTCAATATCATAATTTTAAAGTTTGGTAACAATTATATTTCAAATTACTAAAACAGTTTTTTAAAAAATAGACGCTTTAAATTCAAAGTAAATTTATTAATAATTACTTTAAATTTTTTAAATTTTCTGTAACAACATAAACAATGAAGCAAAAGCTTTAAATACAAAACAACAGTCGAAAAAGTTCAACTTCACAATAAATAGAAAACCCTAAGCACATCATCTTAATTTGTGTCTAAAGGATAAAATGCATCTTAAGGATATCAAAGCAACCCTTTCCTAACAAAACAACTTGATATCAAAAAAATTCATTAAAAAAATTACTTCATTTAAGTTACTTACAGAAATTAAGAAGTGATTATTTCAAGAAACTATTTGAATTTTCAAAATAAAACTTTCATAATTGTTAATATAAACTGCATTTTTAATATATCTGAAAATAAATGGACAGAACCTACTTTATAAAAAGAGTTAATAAAGTATATACAAACAGGATATCCCAAAAGGTCATTTATAAATTTTAAGAATAGATTATACATATGAGGCTTTTTAATTCAGAAGATTAAATAAATGAAAAGGATGAATCATATAAAACACACAGCACAGGTTCAATGGAATACTAATTTACAATAGCACAACAACACAATTGCATGAATACAGCATGTACAGCTTTAGATAGCATTTTGAACACTCACTTTAAGCATTCTACAGGTTTCTTATTAAAGTCCTACTTGCCACAAGATCTACCATGACGTAATGTTTTTCATTAAAACATGCAAATGCGTTTTGTGGCAATTGTGAATTTGTATTTTAATTAACCTGCTAGTGTACTTTTTGGTGCAATTCTTTTTATTTCATTCAGTAATAAGTAACTCCTTATAATCAAACTTCATAATTAATCGATTATAAAAATAATTTATTTATGTATGTGTGATCAACTCTTACTTACTTTTTTTTTTTTTTTTTTTTTTTTGCGTGAGGGTGTGTTAAGTGCTTGAACTGAATGTTCTTAACTTCCAGGCATAACAGATATTGCTTGACATATAGTTTCACCATATATCAAACCATATAATTTAGCAAGACAGTTGTGCTTTATAAAATTTAAAATGTTCATTAAATATTGACAATTGAAATTTGGATTAATTTAGAAAGAAAAGAAATATGAAAAGAATTTAAAATGCTGTATTATATCTACATATAATAGTATTTACCAAATTTATGAGAGATTTCAGTTTTTCTAATAAGGAGAGAGTAGATTTTCAATCTGATATTACTCTCATATATTGCCTTTATTATTTTAGGCACCTCTTATAAATAACATCTATATTATAGATTGAAATTTTATAAAATTATTAAATTTTCATATGTTAAATTTTAATTATTTTAGTAAAACTATATAATTATTTCTGTAAAAATTTTAATTTTAATTTCTGAATTATTTTTTTTTTTAGTAGTGGCGTGAATAAGGAAATTAATTCAGCAGCTTATTTATATGTTTTGGAAATACTTTCTGCTTATCCTTGAAGAAAGATGTTAACGTATTTTAGATATTTCACAAAGTCAATGAAATAACACAAAAGATATTGAACCAATATATTTTAATAAAAATTATTTAAAGAAAAATGGGCACATTTTATTGTTATATTGATCATAAAAATCATAAATATCATTTTCTTTAGAGCAGTATTTGGAATTGCTTTCTTTATTAAAAGCTTATAACTTTTATGTTATATAATATAGGATGCAATAAATATGAACGTTGTAGAATGGCTTAATACCCTTAAATTTAACAATGCTAAGCACAAATTTGCTCAAATTAAACAAATGATTTTATTTATTTTCAAAAAAATATATATTATCATTATTATCTTAAGCTGTTATGCGTAAGAGCGGCAAAAAATTATTATAATGCTAACAATTATGAAAATGAAAAATGCAAACAATAGCAAAATAACTAAAAGAATAATGAAGAAAAACTCATAATAATAAAACAGGAGAAAAATAAATTAAACAAGAGCACAAAAAAGCTTAATAAAAAGTAATTTCCTCTTTCGATTAAATGGGGACATTTTAAAGTTCATATTAATAAACTTTATACATCAATAAAAGAGACAGAGTAGTGTCGACTCTCATTATGCCTAAATAACCTTTTGTAGCACAAGGAAGTCTCAAGTCATAAAAGACTTTCAACTAATTATTTCCTGTGTAGGAGGGAAGTTAAGAAAGAATCACTATTTTCAACCTTCACATTAGCCTTAAGACACATTAAATGACATGGTCACTTTAATTAGTTCTATTTAAAATGAAACTATTCCAAAAGTAAAACTTGAAAAAGCAAAGAACAAAAAACGGTCACATTTTTTTTAAATAATAAAAAGTGAAAGTGAGAAATAAACTTTAAGTATGTTTCAAAATTAATATTGTAAGGGAAAAAAAACTTTGAGACCAAGTCAAATAATTTAGAAAACATGCAATATTCGAAAAATGCATTTTGTTCTTCAGATATACGTAACCACATAAAATATAACTAAAAATGATGGGGGGGGGGGGATATTCTAATTTAATGTTTGCTTAATTTTTTTCCCCCTCCTAATTGTTTCTAAAGAGTCGGATTATGAGCAAGAAGTGGATAGAAATACGCTCAATTTTGAATACATTAGTTTTATTTTTATTACACTCAATCCCTAAGATACAACAATTGCTAAGAAACTTTTCAAATAGTTTCATCTATGTCATAAATGAATTTTTAAATATCTATAATGTTTTTCAAAAGCAAGGAATTTAGATATAGGGAAGCAAAATTCTCAAACTTCTGAAATTTAATTTCATATCTTTTATGAAAGTTTTATCCTCCCCCCCCCTCCTCTGAAGCATAGTCATTACTTTTTGTTCCCGTTATTGTTTTCTGAAATGAAACAAATAGACACCCCTGCATACTAGTACCACCGCTATGTTCAACAGATCATACACACATCAACTGCAGATTATTATTTGGCGAGGGAAAATTGATAATATTCAAAATAGTTATTGATAATAAGTGGAAACTTTTACCATCAATGAAATAGTAAAAATTACTAAGAGAATAGAAAATAATGAGAATCAATCTTTGCAGTGAATTTTCTACTTCTAAATCTACAATTGTAACCCTTTGGAAAAATAATCAATGAGTGGTAATCTCAATCTATATGAAAATTCTTGATGGATAAGATAAAAAAACTTGAGTTTGAAAATGCAGACGAAATACTACAGAAATAGTTCGTCATTCCAAAAATTTCAGTGTAATAAGGACAGTGCTCCAAATAAAGGCAAATGAATTTGAAAAATATTCTGATGCGATGAATTTTGTGAGTTTAAAGGAATGGTTCAAGTCTTTCAACTTCAGATGCAAAGACAGCAGTAAACAGTATGCACAATTTCTTTACAACAGAAAGTGGATAAAAATGTAAGGGGCTTGTTTTAATTATTGTTAAGGAGATAGATGACATATATAAATTTTAGATCCTTTCAACAACCAAATCAAAAATTATCTTCACACTTCAGAGGAAGAAAATGTAAATGGTAGTAAATTTCATTGTTTAATTTTTTAACAAGTGATATGTATTTTGATTTAATATAATCCATTATTAATTATAACTAAGTAATTAGTTCAATATAGAAATATATTCAAGAGTTCTAACAAATTTAGTGTAGCTAACGTTTATAAAAATCAAATATAATAAATACACGTATATAATGAACTTTTGGATAAATCTGTTGAAAGTTCGTAATAATAGGGTTTGAATGTCTTTGATTTATTGCAGTTGTTATTCAAATTCATTTCTAACTTATATAATAATCCTTTGGCTTTGAAAAATTACAATACATAATATATAAAAGATAAAGTTGCTAGTTAAAAACATGACTCTAAGTTTATTTCCTAAAATATTATTTCAATTTTATTTCAATTTTCCAAATATTTCTTAAATTGATTTCCAATATCAATTTATGATTAGATGAGAGAGGTTGTAACAAATACGATTATTTCAGAAAAATACTGTTAAGAGGTTGTTTCTCTTGTATACAAATGAGGGATTTAATTCAGTTAAGTTATTTTAAGGGGTTATTTCAAAGCAATGTGAAAGCTATTTTGGAATAGACATTGACATTTTGAGTAAAGATCAGAAGATGTAAAAGCACCTGAACTATCACTTTTTCAGTAAACTTTTACATAACATTAGTAGAAGTATTTTTGATTTTTGATGTCAGATTTAATATGCACCCAATTCGCTGGATGAAGCTTCTTTCTGTGTTCTATATATTTTAAATAAAAGCCATATGAGAAAAAAATATCAAAACAGCAAATATCTTTTAATTAGATAATAGAGAGGAAGAAACAGAGGATTAATCACTTTTATCTTTAAAACAAAGTCTTTAGAACTAATTTGTTATCATATCATTAAAAAGTAAATTCTACAGAAACCCACTTTTAATGCTATTCGCTATCAACTGGATATATTACATTTAAAAATATAATTAAAATTTCATTAATAACTTAGGTCTTAAATCTAATTAGCGGAAAACAAACTAATGGTTAGATACTAAATTAGAGTTTAAATTACTGTTTCAATTTTAGAAGTTTTGGATAATAACAGTTGTTAAGCTATAGGAAAAAAGAATACAATAGCTCTTACAATGTACTTATTTTATTTTATTTATTTATTATTACTATTATTTATTTACTTATATATTTATTTGCTATTAAGGTAACAACAAAATGTTAATCCCAAAGTTTAATTTCATACAATGTACATTTCTATATAAGATTCAATTTTAATAACTAAATCAAATTACTTAAAAGAACTTGAAATAAAATTTATAAGATGAGCAAACTGCATTCAATTATACTGAGCTTTAAAAAAAAAATGCATTCAGTATTATTAGAGATCAAAATTTAGAAGTCGAAAATTCTTTCTAATTTGGCAAAGAACTATTTGGAGTTGAATTATATCCATCATTTTCATTTCTCTTCTTTAAAAAAAAATTGTATTTATTTTAAAATTTTCAGCATTTTTAATTTAACATTTACTGCTGATTTAACTATAACGGATTCATCTGAATTATATTATTTAAAACTCCTCTCAAAACACTTAAATTCTTTACATTTTATAGAATTATATCAATAATATAGTGAATCTGCTAATATGTCGTTACAAAGAAAGTTCAAAATGCATGTATTGATACCTAAACTATTAATATTTTCTTTATATTATTTAATCGGAATCTACTAAAAATCCATAAAGATGTATTTTTTACTTCCAGAAGATAAATAATGTATTTTATTATATAAGTGGATAAAAAAAATTATATTTACATAAAAAGTATATTTCTATCAATCTACTATTAGTAATTACAACCAAATCTAAAAATACACTCACAAAAAACGTATTGAATTATAAATAAATATTAACATTTGATGAATATAATAAAAATTATATCACATAAACTTAGTTAAAAACAAATAATTTTTTAATGAATTCTAATTCTAATTTTCAGACATTCATTTAAGTTATCTTAATTACAAACTGGTATTAATCAATAAGAACCTTAATTTAAAATTTTACTTTATATTCTTTGGGCAGAATATCTAAAAACACATATTTAAGCTCTTGTCTAAAGTTGTATTTCAATGTCATTATCCTTAGTTGACATTAAATGCAATATCAACTAAGGATTTAAAAAAAAAATCCTATTAATGCAAATATTTGATGAATGTTCATCATGTTTGTATTTGGAGGGTTTTCTCAATTATTTTTAAATGCTAATAATGAAGAATTAAACACATTATCAAAGTAGTCATGATCACAAAACTGTATCACTTGTCGACTGAGCAAATGATTTTAAAGCTTTTGCAAAAAATAACATAAGAATCAAACTTTTAGCAAACATTAGGCTAATATTTTATAAAAATTTCAATAAACAGAAGTAAGTTTCAACAAGTACTAATGTCAATTAGTTAAAAAATTTTACACAAAATAAAAAATTGTAATGAAAATACTAGTAGTAACCAAAAAAAGAAAAGAAAAATGATTAAAAAGAAAAGAAAAATGAAAAAAAGAAAATTACATTATTTGAAAGAAAGAAATTATTCATGACTAATTAGATTAAACTTAAGTAATTTTAAATATCTGGAAATTGCATCATGTTATTAAAGATATTTTGATTTACTGGTACAAATTAAAAATACTGCTGGTATTTATATATCCAGTAAAAGCTCCTTATAGAGATGAAAAACCGTTGCCATTAATACTACCTCTTTATTATTAAATCAGTTTTCTAGTCTAAATATTGAAAATGAAATTTAACAATTATTACAGAACATCTGAAATACTAATAATAAATATGTTGGTAAAGAGATAATTAATTACATTATTGTAAAGATTTAATCATTCATAAAAACAATGTATGATAAAATACAAGCATATAAACAAAAAAAGAAATTAATACTATAGAAATATATCATAGAAATACTTTAATGAAATTTTGTTGTTAGACATTTTATCTGATTCAAAAATTAATGCATTATTCAACAATTAATTTTTCCAATTTCATCTTTAAAATTTAATTTTTCCCTCTTCCATAAGTTTTCTCTTCATTAATTAGCATTTTTAATATTAGAAAATGAATTACAGTTTTTAAATATTTTACTATTATATTAACCTTCTAATTACAGTAAAGAGGAATCTAATTTTTCTTTTTCCTATTCAGATTTTAACTTAGAAGCAAGAAATTACTTTCTCTCTTTTTACATTGTTGTCTATGATATTTATGGTCCTTAGAAAAGCCTGTAATCTCCTTCACCCTCTTTACTAATGGACATATGCATCAAGCATGTAATGATACGTATGAAAAGAATTAACACAAGGTAATTAAAGACTCGATAGATCTGCTCCTGGAAGAGTAAAATAAGCAAGGTATTTTGATACAACCTGCATATCATCTTACAAGAAAAGGAAATATATACACTAATACAACATCTGTACTAGTCACAAGAAGAAAAAAAATATAAAAATTATAATATTTTCATTTATGAAAGAAATAGTAATTTATGTAAAGTATTATAACAATACTTTTTTTGTATCAGAAATTTACACCATATGATTAATATATTACATTATTTTGATTTCTATTTATTGAATGCAGATCTGACAATGCTTTAAAATGAACACTGACAGATTCTTCTGGATATACATCAGCAATTAAAATATTATTCAGTAAAATCATATAGTTAACATTATGAAAGCAAAGAACAAACATAAAAAAACTACTAAATTATTCTTATATAATATCAAACAAATTATCAAATCAATGTGATTTCTTCTTTATAAAAAAATATTTAACTGTATATAAAGATAATATAAAACTTAAATCATTGTATTATATAAAAATTTCTTTCAGTCATGTTTTTACAACTTAAAATAATTACTAATAAAATATTAGAATTTTCTTAATAGTACATAAAATAGACATAACAATTATAAATTTTAAATTACATGATGATTTTGGAAACTACATGATAGCATTACTGTAATAAATAAAACTTACAAAGAATTTAAATTGTGAAATGATATACAATAATTTTAATTGCTTACATAGACAATACATAAACAATTTTATCAGCATTAAAAATTATAAGCTATATTCCACTGTTTGATTTTGGCACTTATAAAAATGAATTATTATATCAAAATTAACACATTAACAATATTGAACCTAAAATTTGATTACTGTATTTTCTGAAGCATCTTTTCAGTTGCAATTACTACATTTAAAATTGCTCAAACAATAATTTATACAATAATCATTAAATTACTTTTGAAGAATCATCTTAAAATAAAATACATTAAAAATATGAAACTTGGCATTATTTATAGGTTTAGTGGTAATTACACAAAAATAATTTTAGTCTTTATGACAAAATAAAATAGCATTAAATGATTCAGAAATATTCCTTTCATCTCATTACTGTCAGAATCATAAGTGTTTGTTTACTTAATTTGCATAAAATCAAAAACTAAATTATACTTATAGAAAAAAAATGAAAAAAATTTAAATATACCCTTTAGATTTTTAATTGAATTCTTTAGAAAAGTGAATACAAAAAATATTACTCTTCTGTATACAGCTGACAATTATATACAGTAATTATATAAATGCTTCACGTTGTTGATGTTTATGTTTACTTTAGATGGACTTTCACCGATCGCAGCAAATAACGAAACTATAGGAGTTAAACCATTCAATTCAAACTTAATGAACTCTTACATGATCTAACAATGAATATATTGAATGACACTCATATCTATAGTAATATCAACAACAAAAAATTATCACTTAATATGTAATAACCGCTATCAGGCATGTAAACAAATGCTGAAACAGAAACCAGGTACTATAACGATGTATATGTTTCAATGTGAAAAACACGTTAAAAGAATCAGTGAAGTTAAGATTACACATACTAAAATATCGCATATAAATAACTCTTCACATAAAATGTACTCACATCATCCCATTTAATAAACTTGTTTCCCTCCACTAAAGCTTTGGGTACTGATATGGGTTTTAATTGAACGACGTGCACGCCTGATTTAGCTCCAGCCATATTCAGGCATTGGAGACACTGTGAATAGTAAATTGATATCGAAAACTTAACACAGGATCATAATCACATTGCTTCGAAGTACGTAAGCATCTGCAATCATGTAATAAGAAGATCTAATCAGCTGAAATCCTTTAAACCCAGCTGTCAGCTCTACTAGCATTCTTAACAACATCATGGAGTTGAGTTGTGCAAAAGTGAGAAAAATTATCTTTTCGGCATCAAAAGAGGTCAACAGAAATTTCAGTTTGATTGGTTGTTTGATCATTATATTTATCAAACTGCAACAAATATAATGATTGAAACAAAATTGAAGACGGTTAAATTAATTTCATATGAGGAAAAATTCTGAAAATTAACTACACAAAAATTGAACTAGCTCATTTAAAAATTCCATCTTTTCAAAATTTGCAATCCATTGAAAAATCCGATCTTTTCACAAGGGGAGGGCACAGGTTGGAAAATTGAGTCCGGGGTGAAACTTAGTACAGTGGTAATACATCTTTAGGATGTTCCTTCATTAAAATATAAAAACGCAATAATCAAAAGTTTCCTAGAAAATAGTCTTCAAACTTTGTGCATAGTTTATATATTAGTAAATTGGCACCGCCGTCAGTTTCCTGGTGGCGTAGCTGTCACAGTACAACAGCATAGACAGGAAATCGGAGTTCAATCATGGGGGCGTCTTTTATTCTCTCTTTCCTTTTAATTCTTTTTAAAAAATTTCAAATTAAATCAAAAATTCACAAATAGTCTTAATCAATGTGTTTTTCATTTTTCATTCCAAAATAAATGTTTATTCTTCAAATATTTAGATTAAAATTTATTTTTTAAAATGAAAAATAATTATAAATCTAAATGCATTTTCTTAAATAAAATTAAAAAATATTTTAATTAAATTAGCGATTTGTAGATATTTTAATAAATATGTTATTCCTTTTTTGCGTAAAAATGAACATTTACTTTCCTTTATTTAAATTTTAATAAAGTATTTAAAAGAGAAATAATTAAACATATAAATGTGTTTTTTTAAAAAAAGTACAAAATTATTTAAATTCAATTAAGAATTTGCATTGAATTTTAATTAATATGTTGTAGTTTTTATGCAAAAACTATTCATTCACTTGACACTTGAATTATATTTGAATTTTTAGATAAAAAAAATTATAAATATAATTATAATTATTATTAATTATAATTACTGGCATTATAGAAAGATTTTATTCAGCATTTCTACAAATTCCACTTTCATTAATTTTCAATTACATATAAGAATAAGATTGGTAATTATCGTAAAAACATTGGTAATGAAGTATATTTTGTCATCTGGTAAAATGAAAAATCATGATTGTTCACAAAAGCAATGTTTCTTTAAGTGATTCGAGATTAAATTTTATTTACATTAAAAAGTATTTAATTTTGATCACGAAGTTGGGCAGCGGATCAAGCAAATCGTATGATCTGATTAAAAATTTTGAAACACCTGCTTTCTACTATTTCTTTTTAATTATAAATGCCGGGGACATTTGCTTGCATATTTAAATGATAATCAGCTTTTCTCTTTAATTTTCTATGTAAATACCATTCCGAAGAGTTAAAACAACTTATTTGTAATTATTAAAATCCAAAAAGTTTAAATTTTTAGTTATCTTAAAATAATAGTAATTTAAATTATTTATATCCATAAAGTTTACATTTAAAATAATTTTTCTTTTAGAAAATTAACTAGAATTTCAAGTATTAGCATGATGAACATTTCATTTTCCATTAAAAAATAAAAACGCATTTATTAAACTATTTATAAATTTTGAATTCAATTTGAAGAAAATAATTGAACGGTAGAAAAACTCAACCAGAATCGAACTGGGGCCCCTTGCTTAAGGAGTGATTACATTGACAATCAAGCCACCGGGAAGTTTAAGGGACTGCCAAGTTACTATTATATAAGCTATGCACAAAGTTTGAAGGCTATTTTCGAGAAAATGTCTGGCTATGAGCTTTAATATTTTAATGAAGGAATATCCTAAAGATATATTATCATTATACTAAATCCCATCCCGAACTTAATTTTCCAGCCCGTGCCCTCCCCTTGTCAGAGCAAAAGATTTGGTAGAATCTTTGATTTCTTGATACATAAATTAAGATCTATTGAGAAGAAAGAGTGGAATTTCTATGGTATCGGAAGAATTTTTCTTTTGTTGAGTATTAGTGCTTCTATTCAAATTGAGTGTAAAAAGATCACGTATTATTTGCACCAAACCAATGGTAAAGTAGTGAAAAGCAAAAGAGTTATATTACTAATTACGATGATGGATTAAGAGTTACAGGTCAAGTGAGGAAAAAGTGCTAAAAAGCTTTCTAAAGTCTGGAAATATTTTAAGATGGTTTCGGAAGTACAGAATTAACTGTACTTATAATTTAGAATCCGTTTCCTATTGCTCAGAAGAGGGAAGAGAAACATCAAAAGAGATTGATATCATTTTCTAATTTACATGAATTGTCACAATGTAGAAAACTAAAAGGAAAACTAATGAAAATTTGCATGTGTCAGGAGTGTTGAATGGCGAGGAATTATATACCAAATAACAAAATTGCATTTTAACTCTGGAAGCTAGGCAGTTTAATTTCATTCTCATACAGTAGCATCCCAAGATATATCAAGAATTTATTGTTGTTGTTGCTCATCCCCTAAAACAACAGAGTTACAGGTGTCCTAAAATAGACTGCGATTTTCAAAAATGTATAACAAGAAACCGGTTAAGGTCAACAAGAAATTCATGTGACAGGGCATACATTTTTCCACCCACAGTTTTTTACTCAAGGTAAAAAAAAAATGTCAATAGATGACGTTGCAGATCACTTTTATTGTTTTCCCCATATGCAAATCATCAAAATATGCAGCCCCAGGAAGGGTTACTCTTTCGACTTTAAAAGGAGTGTATTGTGACTGGACAAGCAGTAGAGAGTTGAACAGCAGATTCTGTACGAAAATTTTGTATTGTGATTTTCATTTTTTTAAAAGATTTGGAAAAAATTGCAATGTGATTTACGATTATTTCTTTATTTACATGTTTTCCTGTATCATCAACTATCGACAAATTTTTTTAACTAAAACCAAAAATTGAGGGAGTAAAAAATGATGCCCCGTAACATGAATTTGCAACAGGAATTATTTTTTTATCCGTAATCACTTTTCTGTTATACATTTTTGAAAACATTTAGTCCAGTTCGGAACACCCTATATATCAAATCTATGAAATTGTGCACCCTGAAGAAGTCCAATGCTAACAAACGATTGTCAATAATATCCTGTCTAGAGAAGCCCAGACAAACAAGAACGTGATGAAGTGAAGCCTCTTCCTCAAGACACTTGGGGCAGACACCAAAGCGCTTAGAATCCTCAAAATATTTCATAGTTCTAAGGTGCCAACTGGGAAAGAGAATGAGAGTCTGATCCTGCCTAATACAATCAAGAGTCAGAGACCGCTTTTGGGGGTTCATATATTAAATTTATCTGTATTTATAGATTTACTTTTCATGAAGCACGAGCTTTAACGGCCATTATAATATCGCAGATCATTAAATAATAAATTTATTTTCAGATCAGAGGATTTTAATTTAGCATGGATTTGGCTTTCTTTTAAGAAATATTTTTTCTCGAAATCAGACGATATTAAATGCGATGAATTGCATGACAGATTGACTGTTGGAATTTTTAATTAATTTCTACTTTTTATAGGTGTTTATCGTCTGAAATAAATGAAATATATATCCAATTAAATCCGTAACATTTCTTACTCTTCAGCGAATTAATGGCTAAAACAAGGAAATAAAATCACATCTATTATTTACTAGCCGCCTTTGGCGGCCAGCCGGTTCGCCAATCTTAATGCTCGTTAAAATTTTAATAGTTAAATATTTTATGTGATTCCTACTTTAATAGCTTCTTCATTAAAATATTTCAAATTTCAATTCACTCATAATATTATAAAGACCTTCAGTCATAACGTAATCTGTATCTCTCTAATTTTCTGTTAACTCCCGTAGAATTTATGCTTTACATTAAATTAAAGTGTAAATGATTAATCTGCAATTAATATAATAATATTTTTTACTGAAACAAAGCATTTTTTTTAATAATATGATTACTGATAATAGAGTCACTGAGCGTTTAAACTTTATGGACACTAAAGAATATCTTTCTTAATTTATGTATTATCTCAAGAATTTTTTAACAAAATTTTTTCAGATTAATCATGAACAGATCGATTCATTAACAATGTTTAGTTTTAAATGCATCAAACACTAAGAAAATAAAATGAATCGTTTAAAATAATCGGTCGAAAACAGGTTTAAAAAAACTACTTAAAAAACGATGTACTTAAAACTATAAGCATATACAAAAAATATATATAACTAACATAAATGTAGGACTCAGAAATCACTACTATTTTAGAACGCACATTTAATTACATTTAGGACATATATACATTAACATAAAAGAATTGAACATTCAGTAGATTTCGTCGAATCTCGTCTTTACTTTCGTCCAGATCCGTCTGATCTGACACGTCTTTACTCTCGTCCAGATCCGTCTGATCTGACACGTCTTCACTCTCGTCCAGATCCGTCTGATCTGCCACGTCTTTTCTCTCGTCCAGATCCGTCTGATCTGACACGTTTTTTCTCTCGTCCAGATCCGTCTAATCTGCCACGTCTAACCAGCGTCAACTCCGTCTAACAACCAGCAGATGGCGCTCGCCAACAGGCGCTCGTCACTACATTCGGCGATCCTGACGTCTCTTTCGTCCTCGAAAGTTATAGTAGAAAAATCTGAAAGAATAAAAAAAAGAAAACAGTATCTGGATAAAACAATAAACATTTTTTTTTTTTTTTTTTAGTCTGAAGACCATGCTTTTATGAAATCGGCTGCTGTGGAAGTTGTATTTGGTCCGTCATGACATCCAACTTTTTCCACGTCATAGCGATCCTTAGGTTTGACCTTAACAATCCGATATGGTCCATGAAACTTTGGTCTTAGTTTGAGTCCAGTTCCAAACTGCGTCCGTTGTATGGCCACTAATTCACCGAGTTTGTAGATGCGCGCCACTTTTCTTCGTTTGTTGAAACTTTTCCGATTCTCTTCTTGCATCTTCAAAATGTTTTCCCTTGCTTCTTCTCTCATATTATTTCGGTCTTCCATCATTGCTTTTGTGTATTCTTCTTCCAATATTTCCTTTAAATGTAAATCAGTTGTATCTTTTAATTTTACACCAGTTAAAAGCTCAAACGGGGTAAACTTTGTACTCCTCGAAACAGTACTATTGATTATTTTTTGCACTGATGCAACATGTTTATACCATTTGGTAGGGTCTGTTATTGAGAGTTTTGATAGAATGGGTATTAAAATTTTATGCATTATTTCAATTTGTCCATTTCCGCGAGGAATTCCAGTGCTAATTTTGAAATGTTCAATATTTTCATCTTGACAGTATGTTTCAAATTCTTTTGAGGTAAAAGCTGAACCTCTGTCTGTTATTATTCTTGTCGGATTTCCAAAAGTAGATTGTTGAAGCTTAAGTTTAGTTATTGCATCCTGAGTAGATGTTGATTTAACCGGGTACAACCAGACAAATTTTGTAAAAGCGTCGACTATTGAAAAAATATGCTGATAGTTCTTATTTGTAGAAGGCATAGGGCCAATGAAATCTATGTGATATGTACTTAAAGGCAAATTTTCTTTTGGGATGGGGTTAAGGAAACCTTCACCTTTCCCACGTTTCTTATTACAAAGAATACACTCCACGCAATTGGCAATCACACTTTCTATTTTTGACCTCAACTTTGGTATGTAAAATTCTTGCTTTAAAATTTCTTCCGTCTTAGCCACAGCGTAATGTCCTTTATTGTGAATTTCTCGAATAATTTCTCTTTGTAATGCTTCTGGGACTATGAGCAATTCTCTACCATTATCGTATTTGCATAAAACTCCATTTCTCACAATGTGTTCACCGTCTTCTTGTTTATCTATCAAAGCTTTCAATTTCTTAAGGAATTCGTCCTGATTTTGAGCATTGGCTATTTTAGTGGTCACTTCACTATATGAACGAGTAACAACAAGTACTGCGTTTCGACTAAGAGAATCTACGTGTGCCATTTGTTTTCCTGATCTGTGAACAATTTGGTAATCAAATTCCTCTAACTGTAAAGCCCATCTTGCAACTTTTGGTGTAAGATCTCTTTTACTCATAGTTTGTTGAAAAGCGGAACAATCAGTCACAATTTTAAATTTAGAACCCAGTAAATAATGTCTAAATTTTTTTAACGCTTCGATCACAGCCAAAACTTCTAATTCATAGCTACTATATTTTTCTTGTTGTGGAGATGTTTTTCGACTAAAATAATGAATAGGATAAAACTTATTGTCGGTTCCCTGTTGCAGCAGCACTGCTCCGAACCCCTGACTGCTAGCATCTGTATGGAGTTCTAAAACTGATCCCTGTTGATAGAGATGCAAAACTGGCTCCTGAGTTAAAATATCTTTGAGTTTTTGAAAAGCTTCCTTTTGTTCAGATTCAAACTTAAATGCAATGTCTTTTCTTAGTAGATCACTAAGCGGTTTTGCGATTTTTGAATAGTGGGGTATAAATTTCCGAAAATAACTAGTAAGGCCTAAAAAGCTTTGTACTTGTTTAACAGTTTGTGGTTGTGGAAATTTTTGTACAGCTACCGTTTTAGATACAGAGGGCTGTATAGTTCCGTTTTGGATTCTATAGCCTAAAAATTCTATTTGTGGTTTTAAAAACTGACACTTCTTAAAATTAAACTCCAAACCGTACTCTGATGCAACCTTCAGAACACGTTGTAATTTTTCTAGCCCTTCTTCCTCGGTTTTGGATGGTATAATAATGTCGTCCATATAAATCAGTACAGTTCCATCTAGCATCAAATTCCTAAATATCACATTAATGTAACGCTGAAATACACTCGGACTATTGGAAAGTCCAAATGGTACTTTAAGAAATTCCCACTGCCCATGATGTGTTACAAAAGACGTAAATTTTGTGCTATCTTTCTCTACGTCTACATGAAAAAATCCGTTTTTCAAGTCCAAAGTAGTAAATATTTTTGATTGCTCAAGTTTGTCGAGCAAATCTTCTATGAGGGGTAAAGGGTACCGATCTTTAATCATCTTTTTATTTAGCTTACGATAATCAATGCATAACCTATAACTGTCATCCTTCTTCTTGCTTAAAACTACGGGAAAAGAGTAATTTGAACTACTGGGTTTTATTATCCCTTCCTGTAACCATTTATCAATCTGAGTTTCAACGAATTTTTGTTCTTTAAAGGGCAACCTTCGAGGGTTATGACTAATCGGAATATCATCGCTCAATATTATTTTCATTTGCAAATCCGTACTTTTTGTTTTGTTTGGCGAATACTTATTTAAAAGACGATTTATTTCCTGTCTCAACGGTTTTTTTACATGACTCATGTCGATTTCATCATAGTTTATCGAATCCGTTAAATGAATGAAGTATGGGAGAGGATGTGTATTTATTTTATTGCCAGTCTCAGCAAAAATAGGTGCCTGACTGTCTCTTTTCAGCTCCGAGGAACGTAGTGATACGACCTTGACCTCGTTTCTCACCAGCCGGGTGTAATTTATTTGGGCTCTTTTTTCATGAATGATAATTTGATTTTCTTGAAATGAAAAGCTTAGATTATTTAATACGTCCATGCCAATGATTATTTCGTTCGGCATTATTTCTAACACATACACATTAGTTGATATTACATATTCATCAATTAATATATCACAATAAAAAAAACCTAGAGGAGTAATGCTATCTCCACTTATACCAGCTAATTTCACATTATCAGTCATTAAATTAGGTTTACCAATTTTCAAATAAAAATCATAATTAATCATAGTAATATCACTTCCAGTATCAATTAATGCATCACAATTTACACCATTTATTTCAACATTTTTACTAAGCTTATTTACAGTTTTTGGAGAGTTACGAGTATATACTTTATTAGAGAGAGACACTTTAAAATCTCTTTGCGGGCAGTTACTGGCTTTGTGGCCAAAGTTACCACATTGGAAACATTTCAATCCTTTGTTTTTAAACTTGCAATTAGTTGATTTGTGGCCAGTCTCATTGCAATTAAAACATTTATTATTACTCTTGTTATAGTAATTATCATCAACATAATTCTTTTGAGCACGAACGAACGGCAATGGTGAATTTTTAGCTTCTTTCGCGATATCAAATTTACTTCTGTTTTCGGAAACACGCCAATTTCTGTTTGTTTCCTTTTTAAGGTGACTTCGTGCAGCTTCATATTCGTCCAGTTTATTAACCAAATCTTCTACTTTCTTTATTTTGGGTAAATCGTCGAGGAAATGATCGCGTACGTCATTTGGTATTTTACTCTTTAACTGGTCAACGACCATTAGCTGCTTTAAATCTTCAAAATCGGTTATTTCTAAACAATTTATCCATTCCTCAAAAAAGTTATTCAGTTCAAAACCGAAATCCCGCCATGATGAAGAAGAATCTCGTTTGTGAGTAAAGAACTTCTGCCTGAGTTGTTCGGAAGTTAATTTAAATCTTTTAAGCAACAGTTTTTTTATGTAATCATAGTCATTAGCTGATGGATCAGGTTCGCGAGCAATTAAATTGACTATATCCAATGGTAATAACCCGAGTAAATAAGAAATCCAGTTTTCTTTTGCAATGTTAGCCCTACTTATTTGTTTCTCAAATAACGAAAGGTAAACACTTATGTCTCCGCTATTATCATAATTCTTTAGCAATTTTAATATATCAGTCTTAGGCATATCTGATGCAGTTAAAGTATTTTCTCTACTTTTTAACTCAAGTTCTAACTTTTTCAAAGTATATTCACGCTCATTCTTTTCGGCTTCTGCCTTAGCCTTTTCGGCTTTGGCCTTTTCAGCATCTAACCTTTCGCGCTCCTGAGTGATAGTTAAAAGTAAATCTTTTACGAACTTTTCGTCATAGTCTTTCGACTTTGTTATCATTGTAACTAACTGTCGCACTTTGGCATCCTGTGGTGCCGTTAGTTCTAATTCGTCTACTAAAGTTAGTAAGTCGCTCTTTCGTGCTCGTGTACGAAATGCCATACTTGAGAATAAATCAAAATTGTACTCACAATTTCTTCAACGTCGATCCACACTGCGTCAGTCTACAAGGAGTTGGTATCCAAAAGGTTTATTGTAGCACGTCAAATTGCTCTACGTCAAATTTCACTCCTGTTTGGCTCTTCATTAATATCCCGGCCGAACCCCCATATTTTGTAGGACTCAGAAATCACTACTATTTTAGAAAGCACATTTAATTACATTTAGGACATATATACATTAACATAAAAGAATTGAACATTCAGTAGATTTCGTCGAATCTCGTCTTTACTTTCGTCCAGATCCGTCTGATCTGACACGTCTTTACTCTCGTCCAGATCCGTCTGATCTGACACGTCTTCACTCTCGTCCAGATCCGTCTGATCTGCCACGTCTTTTCTCTCGTCCAGATCCGTCTGATCTGACACGTCTTTTCTCTCGTCCAGATCCGTCTAATCTGCCACGTCTAACCAGCGTCAACTCCGTCTAACAACCAGCAGATGGCGCTCGCCAACAGGCGCTCGTCACTACATAAATACAATTTAATTACAAAAGCTAGCAACTAAACTAAAAATAATTTAAATCATTGAAAACAGGTTAAAAAAACTACTTAAAAAACGATGTACTTAAAACTATAAGCATATACAAAAAATATATAACTAACATAAATACAATTTACTTACAAAAGCATGCAACTAACCTAAAAATAATTTAAATCGTCCGTTGATAATGGTTGTCATGGCAACAATCGGAACAGAATGCGCATGCGTGAATTTTCTTCTCCAATTACGGTAACGCAAATGCGTGAATTTTTCTACGCCAGTTGGGGTAACGCTATTCAGATTATACATTTTTAATTTCCTTTATTCAGTGTTATTTTAATTCAAAAGTACTTCAGAATGAATCTGAAACATGGATTAATTAACAATCTTTAATTTTAAATGCATAAAACATTAAGAAAATAAACAGAATCGTTTGAAATAATCCGCCGAAAAACGTTAACCCTAGCCTCATTTCTGTTGGGAGAAAAAAAAACTGAACTCTTACTCATTTGGCGGTGGGAAAAATGGAAGATTTTTTTGGCGGAAAAGTTGGCGGTGGGGAAAATGGAAGATTTTTTTGGCGGGAAAGTTAGTTTTTAATTAATAATTAAAATTCTAATTAAAATTTCAAAAAAAGGGACCCCAGGTGCACATTCCCGACCTCTAAGGTATACATGTACCAAATTTGATAGCTGTATGTCAAATGACCTTGCCTGTAGAGCGCCAACACACACACACACACATTGAGCTTTATTATAAGTATAGATGTACTTAATGGCTTCAAAAATTCGCTAAATAAACGCATAAATAATACAAATTCAATAATTTTTATGATTTTTTTAAAGTTAAGTGTAGGGAAAGTAACATAGTAAAGTTTTTGCATGAGAGAAAAGATGGCATACTAAAATAGCTGCATTTAAAAATTGTATGCATACCCCAAATAATTTTCGAAATATTCACAAAAAATAATTCTCACAATCAAATTGCACAACCCACTTTTTGAGGGTCCATATATTAAATTTATCTGTATTTATAGATTTGCTTTTCATGAAGCACGAGCTTTTACGGCCATTATAATATCGCTGGTCGTTAAATAATAAATTTATTTGCAGATCAGACGATTTTAATGTAACATGAAATTTGCTTTATTCAAAAAATATTTTTTCCCTATTCCGATTATATATAATTCGATTGCACAATACATTGACAATTGGAATTTTTAATTCATTTTTACTTTACCTTTGGCGACCAGCAACTTCGCCAGTATTAATTCTGGCTGAAATTTCCAATAAACTATTTTATGTAACTTGTCTCTTAATAGCTTCTATAGCAAAATATTTTAAAACAAAAGGAGGTATCTAAACAGTTAGGAGCATCAAAAACAAATTTTGATACTCCTATAATTCACTCATATCGGTATTCATCGTCTGCTGGTAAATGAAATAGAGATCCGATTAAATCCGTACCATTTCTATCTATTTAGTAAGTTAATTAACGCTGTAATATGGAAATATATATATACTTAACGGCTATAAATATACCTTGGTATATTTATAGCTTTGAGTATGCATATACGTATATTTATACCTTATATAAATATAATAGGTATATTTTCATAAGGTATAAATGTATTTATCGTTTATATACTCAATGGCGACTTAATACTGAGTTCTTATTCATAAATTTGGAGAATATAAAAAATATCCATAAAACGATTCTCTAAAAGTGATAAAATAATCTCCGCTTTGCAATTGAGTTTCTGTAAAAACTTAATTTTCTAACCTCTAATTCGAGATAATATAGCATGATATCTCGAATCTTATCACAATTCATTCGTATGTATTTATCTTAATTACATCATCCACTGCATAATAGAAAGAATGTCCATCACTCTGTTATTCTTATTGTAAACTTAATAAATCTTCTACGCGATTACCAATTGTTTAGGTCTGAAAATGGAAGCCCGTCCTTTTAATAAACACCTATCATTTCATTGACTTAAAATGTCTTTATGGTATTCGCATCTCAACCAATAAGCAATATTTCGAATTTAAAAAAATGGGATAAACGATCTATTTTATTCGCCATAAAAATTAAGAGTATGTTCATTTCATTAAAAGGAAAAATTGTGAACCTTTTCTTCGCTTAATTTCTCAGGCGGGATTAATTAAAAAAAGACTAAATGATGAATTGAGTTTAAAAGTAATGAAAATGCTTCAATATTTCAATATTTTTTTGAGAAATCATACTCATATTAAGGGAAAATCTGAGTCGTGTTGTTTCCTGGAATGAAACTGTGAAACAAACGCATTTTGCTTTTAAAAAGGGGAGATTTACTTAATATATTGTCCCAGGTAGGTTGGCTCTTTAGGCGCAGGAGTTTTCAGCAACAAAATTAAATATACCTCAAGAACTGCTGCGAATTTCGGAACGGAATTTGATACTCACACATAAAAATACTTGCTGAATCGTATTATTAATAAATTTTGGATTTCTGTAATGGAAAAATTTTGATATAGTAGTTAATTAATTCAGTTAATCAGTTCGTTTGTTTATCTCAAAAAACCAGTATCTTTAAACCCAAATGCATCAAGGGTTCACCGATAGTAGGCTTATCTATTCGCGCGCTTGTAAATAGATTATTCGCATACATGGTGAGTTCGAAAAATAGAAATTGATTTGTAAAGTTGATATTAAATTAGTACTTCTAAATAGACATTTGAAATGAATCAGCTGAAAAAAAGGCATTTAAAATTTTGTACTGGGTTTTTAGGCTATATTACAAAGCATAAAAAGTTTATAAGTAGTAAACTGAAAAGAGAAAAATCTTATAACGTTAAACGAGCAATTTTTCCATATATATAAATTAATTTCGCGTATCTAGGAGACGGCTAAAACAATTGGATCAATTTTATATTTAGATAAGATTTTACTTTCTAAGTTCATCTATAAAAGTGTTTTTTCTGAGAAAATAAAACACCGCGATTTTGCACACAGCCGCAAAAAATTCTTTTATAACTAAATAGAATAAGTATATGCATTTTCATGAGAGCGGGCATGAAATTTAGTGGTCAAAATAATATGAACGACGTTTGTGTTGCGGGTTCTCAGTTCGAGTCGAATTTTTGCTATATTTTCCTTGTCATGAATTTCGCAGTATTCTAGAGAAACGTGTTGTTCCCAGGCAATAGCTTTTCAAAAATAAAATTAAGCATTAATCTCTGATAGAGGAGTCTAAACTATTTCCGATCTTCAATACATAGAAGAAAGAATAAAGGAAATATGATTTAAATCCGATTGCTTCGCATGTTCTTTTAAATAATTACCGAAACCAATCGCATGAAAGGGCCTTTGAAATGTTACAATGGAAATGGGCACCATTGACTTCACAGCCCTTTTGAAACGAAGAAACAACTATACGGGAAAGAATCCACGTGAATCAGATGAAATTAGTTTTTACAACTTGTTTGAAATGTTTTCACGTAAAGGACTGGAAAATTTCGACGATCAAGAGTTTTACAGACGGGATTAACTTCGCTCCGGCTTGGAATAGCAAAAGAACCGTTGAAAAGATTCGTAAAGTCATCTTTTCCGCCAAACCTAAGAGCGGATTGTAAACGTGCACTTGTGTCTTCTTTTATTCATCGTATGGGCCAATTCTGCCAGCAGTGCAGTAGCAGAGCGACCCGCGGGTCGAGTGGAATGAATTCCGACCTCGACCCAGGTTGCAAAAATTCTAATTAATCTCGGAGCGTTCAGTGAACACCCTATCAGAGATTAAGCTGATAAGAACAGATACTACACTTTCGATCAGAGCCCAAGAGGCCGAGAAGCGATAAACGGCAGTGGCCTTCGTACTTTTACGTGAAGATCCCGCTGCTAATTCATGGATAAGAAACACACCGCGGTTGAGCGCTCTCAGCGCAGGCAGGCGAATCTATTCCATCAAAGGAACATGAAGCGTTGCAAGACTCTTCGAAAAGGTTCCCAGAAACGTCGCCGGTCAAAGTTATAGTGACAATAGTCACGCCGATGACCGCGAAACTCACGCTTCAAACTTATTATATTAACACGAGGAAATATACTAGTTTCATTTTTGTTTTCAAATGCGCGGTAGTGTTTCGGAGATTAAACGGTCCGCTGTAAGAATCTTCCTCGTCGCCCAAACTGCCTATAATCTTTTTTTAGAAGCGAACAATTTTACTGGCCCTTGTTCTCTCTGCAATTGCGGAAATACGGAGCTCCAAGGCACATCCCTAGAAAAGTGCTTCAATTTTAGATTGGAGTTTCTTCTAAATGCGCTTTCGATTTTCGGCAGAATTCTCTTTTGGAAAAGCAAGTCTTTTGTTACAAAAAAACTAATAGATCAGAAATTAAATTTCAGCGATGCATATGAAAGTTGTTGATTTGATATGAAGCGTTCGTATTTTATTTGTGATGAATTTCGCAGTATTCTAGAGAGACGCGTTGTTCCCAGGCAATAGCTTTTCAAAAATAAAATTAAGCATTAATCTCTGATAGAGGAGTCTAAACTATTTCTGATCTTCAATACATAGAAGAAAGAATAAAGGAAATATGATTTAAATCCGATTGCTTCGCATGTTCTTTTAAATAATTGCCAAAACCAATCGCATGAAAGGAAGGGCCTTTGAAATGTTACAATAGAAATGGGCACCATTGACTTCACAGCCCTTTTGAAACGAAGAAACACCTATACGGGAAAGAATCCACGTGAATCAGATGAAATTAGTTTTTACAACTTGTTTGAAATGTTTTCACGTAAAGGACTGGAAAATTTCAACGATCAAGAGTTTTACAGACGGGATTAACTTCGCTCCGGCTTGGAACAGCAAAAGAAACGTTGAAAAGATTCGTTAAGTCATCTTTTTCGCCAAACCTAAGAGCGGATTGTAAACGTGCACTTGTGTCTTCTTATATTCATCGTATGGGCCAATTCTGCCAGCAGTGCAGTAGCAGAGCGACCCACGGGTAGAGTGGAATGAATTCCGACCTCGACCCAGGTTGCAAAAATTCTAATTAATCTCGGAGCGTTCAGTGAACACCCTATCAGAGATTAAGCTGATAAGAACAGATACTACACTTTCGATCAGAGCCCAAGAGGCCGAGAAGCGATAAACGGCAGTGGCCTTCGTACTTTTACGTGAAGATCCCGCTGCTAATTCATGGATAAGAAACACACCGCGGTTGAGCGCTCTCAGCGCAGGCAGGCGAATCTATTCCATCAAAGGAACATGAAGCGTTGCAAGACTCTTCGAAAAGGTTCCCAGAAACGTCGCCGGTCAAAGTTATAGTGACAATAGTCACGCCGATGACCGCGAAACTCACGCTTCAAACTTATTATATTAACACGAGGAAATATACTAGTTTCATTTTTGTTTTCAAATGCGCGGTAGTGTTTCGGAGATTAAACGGTCCGCTGTAAGAATCTTCCTCGTCGCCCAAACTGCCTATAATCTTTTTTTAGAAGCGAACAATTTTACTGGCCCTTGTTCTCTCTGCAATTGCGGAAATACGGAGCTCCAAGGCACATCCCTAGAAAAGTGCTTCAATTTTAGATTGGAGATTCTTCTAAATGCGCTTTCGATTTTCGGCAGAATTCTCTTTTGGAAAAGCAAGTCTTTTGTTACAAAAAACTAATAGATCAGAAATTAAATTTCAGCGATGCATATGAAAGTTGTTGATTTCATATGAAGCGTTCGTATTTTATTTGTGATGAATTTCGCAGTATTCTAGAGAGACGCGTTGTTCCCAGGCAATAGCTTTTCAAAAATAAAATTAAGCATTAATCTCTGATAGAGGAGTCTAAACTATTTCTGATCTTCAATACATAGAAGAAAGAATAAAGGAAATATGATTTAAATCCGATTGCTTCGCATGTTCTTTTAAATAATTACCGAAACCAATCGCATGAAAGGAAGGGCCTTTGAAATGTTACAATAGAAATGGGCACCATTGACTTCACAGCCCTTTTGAAACGAAGAAACACCTATACGGGAAAGAATCCACGTGAATCAGATGAAATTAGTTTTTACGACTTGTTTGAAATGTTTTCACGTAAAGGACTGGAAAATTTCGACGATCAAGAGTTTTACAGACGGGATTAACTTCGCTCCGGCTTGGAACAGCAAAAGAACCGTTGAAAAGATTCGTTAAGTCATCTTTTCCGCCAAACCTAAGAGCGGATTGTAAACGTGCACTTGTGTCTTCTTTTATTCATCGTATGGGCCAATTCTGCCAGCAGTGCAGTAGCAGAGCGACCCGCGGGTCGAGTGGAATGAATTCCGACCTCGACCCAGGTTGCAAAAATTCTAATTAATCTCGGAGCGTTCAGTGAACACCCTATCAGAGATTAAGCTGATAAGAACAGATACTACACTTTCGATCAGAGCCCAAGAGGCCGAGAAGCGATAAACGGCAGTGGCCTTCGTACTTTTACGTGAAGATCCCGCTGCTAATTCATGGATAAGAAACACACCGCGGTTGAGCGCTCTCAGCGCAGGCAGGCGAATCTATTCCATCAAAGGAACATGAAGCGTTGCAAGACTCTTCGAAAAGGTTCCCAGAAACGTCGCCGGTCAAAGTTATAGTGACAATAGTCACGCCGATGACCGCGAAACTCACGCTTCAAACTTATTATATTAACACGAGGAAATATACTAGTTTCATTTTTGTTTTCAAATGCGCGGTAGTGTTTCGGAGATTAAACGGTCCGCTGTAAGAATCTTCCTCGTCGCCCAAACTGCCTATAATCTTTTTTTAGAAGCGAACAATTTTACTGGCCCTTGTTCTCTCTGCAATTGCGGAAATACGGAGCTCCAAGGCACATCCCTAGAAAAGTGCTTCAATTTTAGATTGGAGTTTCTTCTAAATGCGCTTTCGATTTTCGGCAGAATTCTCTTTTGGAAAAGCAAGTCTTTTGTTACAAAAAACTAATAGATCAGAAATTAAATTTCAGCGATGCATATGAAAGTTGTTGATTTCATATGAAGCGTTCGTATTTTATTTGTGATGAATTTCGCAGTATTCTAGAGAGACGCGTTGTTCCCAGGCAATAGCTTTTCAAAAATAAAATTAAGCATTAATCTCTGATAGAGGAGTCTAAACTATTTCTGATCTTCAATACATAGAAGAAAGAATAAAGGAAATATGATTTAAATCCGATTGCTTCGCATGTTCTTTTAAATAATTACCGAAACCAATCGCATGAAAGGAAGGGCCTTTGAAATGTTACAATAGAAATGGGCACCATTGACTTCACAGCCCTTTTGAAACGAAGAAACACCTATACGGGAAAGAATCCACGTGAATCAGATGAAATTAGTTTTTACAACTTGTTTGAAATGTTTTCACGTAAAGGACTGGAAAATTTCGACGATCAAGAGTTTTACAGACGGGATTAACTTCGCTCCGGCTTGGAACAGCAAAAGAACCGTTGAAAAGATTCGTTAAGTCATCTTTTCCGCCAAACCTAAGAGCGGATTGTAAACGTGCACTTGTGTCTTCTTTTATTCATCGTATGGGCCAATTCTGCCAGCAGTGCAGTAGCAGAGCGACCCGCGGGTCGAGTGGAATGAATTCCGACCTCGACCCAGGTTGCAAAAATTCTAATTAATCTCGGAGCGTTCAGTGAACACCCTATCAGAGATTAAGCTGATAAGAACAGATACTACACTTTCGATCAGAGCCCAAGAGGCCGAGAAGCGATAAACGGCAGTGGCCTTCGTACTTTTACGTGAAGATCCCGCTGCTAATTCATGGATAAGAAACACACCGCGGTTGAGCGCTCTCAGCGCAGGCAGGCGAATCTATTCCATCAAAGGAACATGAAGCGTTGCAAGACTCTTCGAAAAGGTTCCCAGAAACGTCGCCGGTCAAAGTTATAGTGACAATAGTCACGCCGATGACCGCGAAACTCACGCTTCAAACTTATTATATTAACACGAGGAAATATACTAGTTTCATTTTTGTTTTCAAATGCGCGGTAGTGTTTCGGAGATTAAACGGTCCGCTGTAAGAATCTTCCTCGTCGCCCAAACTGCCTATAATCTTTTTTTAGAAGCGAACAATTTTACTGGCCCTTGTTCTCTCTGCAATTGCGGAAATACGGAGCTCCAAGGCACATCCCTAGAAAAGTGCTTCAATTTTAGATTGGAGTTTCTTCTAAATGCGCTTTCGATTTTCGGCAGAATTCTCTTTTGGAAAAGCAAGTCTTTTGTTACAAAAAACTAATAGATCAGAAATTAAATTTCAGCGATGCATATGAAAGTTGTTGATTTCATATGAAGCGTTCGTATTTTATTTGTGATGAATTTCGCAGTATTCTAGAGAGACGCGTTGTTCCCAGGCAATAGCTTTTCAAAAATAAAATTAAGCATTAATCTCTGATAGAGGAGTCTAAACTATTTCTGATCTTCAATACATAGAAGAAAGAATAAAGGAAATATGATTTAAATCCGATTGCTTCGCATGTTCTTTTAAATAATTACCGAAACCAATCGCATGAAAGGAAGGGCCTTTGAAATGTTACAATAGAAATGGGCACCATTGACTTCACAGCCCTTTTGAAACGAAGAAACACCTATACGGGAAAGAATCCACGTGAATCAGATGAAATTAGTTTTTACAACTTGTTTGAAATGTTTTCACGTAAAGGACTGGAAAATTTCGACGATCAAGAGTTTTACAGACGGGATTAACTTCGCTCCGGCTTGGAACAGCAAAAGAACCGTTGAAAAGATTCGTTAAGTCATCTTTTCCGCCAAACCTAAGAGCGGATTGTAAACGTGCACTTGTGTCTTCTTTTATTCATCGTATGGGCCAATTCTGCCAGCAGTGCAGTAGCAGAGCGACCCGCGGGTCGAGTGGAATGAATTCCGACCTCGACCCAGGTTGCAAAAATTCTAATTAATCTCGGAGCGTTCAGTGAACACCCTATCAGAGATTAAGCTGATAAGAACAGATACTACACTTTCGATCAGAGCCCAAGAGGCCGAGAAGCGATAAACGGCAGTGGCCTTCGTACTTTTACGTGAAGATCCCGCTGCTAATTCATGGATAAGAAACACACCGCGGTTGAGCGCTCTCAGCGCAGGCAGGCGAATCTATTCCATCAAAGGAACATGAAGCGTTGCAAGACTCTTCGAAAAGGTTCCCAGAAACGTCGCCGGTCAAAGTTATAGTGACAATAGTCACGCCGATGACCGCGAAACTCACGCTTCAAACTTATTATATTAACACGAGGAAATATACTAGTTTCATTTTTGTTTTCAAATGCGCGGTAGTGTTTCGGAGATTAAACGGTCCGCTGTAAGAATCTTCCTCGTCGCCCAAACTGCCTATAATCTTTTTTTAGAAGCGAACAATTTTACTGGCCCTTGTTCTCTCTGCAATTGCGGAAATACGGAGCTCCAAGGCACATCCCTAGAAAAGTGCTTCAATTTTAGATTGGAGTTTCTTCTAAATGCGCTTTCGATTTTCGGCAGAATTCTCTTTTGGAAAAGCAAGTCTTTTGTTACAAAAAACTAATAGATCAGAAATTAAATTTCAGCGATGCATATGAAAGTTGTTGATTTCATATGAAGCGTTCGTATTTTATTTGTGATGAATTTCGCAGTATTCTAGAGAGACGCGTTGTTCCCAGGCAATAGCTTTTCAAAAATAAAATTAAGCATTAATCTCTGATAGAGGAGTCTAAACTATTTCTGATCTTCAATACATAGAAGAAAGAATAAAGGAAATATGATTTAAATCCGATTGCTTCGCATGTTCTTTTAAATAATTACCGAAACCAATCGCATGAAAGGAAGGGCCTTTGAAATGTTACAATAGAAATGGGCACCATTGACTTCACAGCCCTTTTGAAACGAAGAAACACCTATACGGGAAAGAATCCACGTGAATCAGATGAAATTAGTTTTTACAACTTGTTTGAAATGTTTTCACGTAAAGGACTGGAAAATTTCGACGATCAAGAGTTTTACAGACGGGATTAACTTCGCTCCGGCTTGGAACAGCAAAAGAACCGTTGAAAAGATTCGTTAAGTCATCTTTTCCGCCAAACCTGAGAGCGGATTGTAAACGTGCACTTGTGTCTTCTTTTATTCATCGTATGGGCCAATTCTGCCAGCAGTGCAGTAGCAGAGCGACCCGCGGGTCGAGTGGAATGAATTCCGACCTCGACCCAGGTTGCAAAAATTCTAATTAATCTCGGAGCGTTCAGTGAACACCCTATCAGAGATTAAGCTGATAAGAACAGATACTACACTTTCGATCAGAGCCCAAGAGGCCGAGAAGCGATAAACGGCAGTGGCCTTCGTACTTTTACGTGAAGATCCCGCTGCTAATTCATGGATAAGAAACACACCGCGGTTGAGCGCTCTCAGCGCAGGCAGGCGAATCTATTCCATCAAAGGAACATGAAGCGTTGCAAGACTCTTCGAAAAGGTTCCCAGAAACGTCGCCGGTCAAAGTTATAGTGACAATAGTCACGCCGATGACCGCGAAACTCACGCTTCAAACTTATTATATTAACACGAGGAAATATACTAGTTTCATTTTTGTTTTCAAATGCGCGGTAGTGTTTCGGAGATTAAACGGTCCGCTGTAAGAATCTTCCTCGTCGCCCAAACTGCCTATAATCTTTTTTTAGAAGCGAACAATTTTACTGGCCCTTGTTCTCTCTGCAATTGCGGAAATACGGAGCTCCAAGGCACATCCCTAGAAAAGTGCTTCAATTTTAGATTGGAGTTTCTTCTAAATGCGCTTTCGATTTTCGGCAGAATTCTCTTTTGGAAAAGCAAGTCTTTTGTTACAAAAAACTAATAGATCAGAAATTAAATTTCAGCGATGCATATGAAAGTTGTTGATTTCATATGAAGCGTTCGTATTTTATTTGTGATGAATTTCGCAGTATTCTAGAGAGACGCGTTGTTCCCAGGCAATAGCTTTTCAAAAATAAAATTAAGCATTAATCTCTGATAGAGGAGTCTAAACTATTTCTGATCTTCAATACATAGAAGAAAGAATAAAGGAAATATGATTTAAATCCGATTGCTTCGCATGTTCTTTTAAATAATTACCGAAACCAATCGCATGAAAGGAAGGGCCTTTGAAATGTTACAATAGAAATGGGCACCATTGACTTCACAGCCCTTTTGAAACGAAGAAACACCTATACGGGAAAGAATCCACGTGAATCAGATGAAATGAGTTTTTACAACTTGTTTGAAATGTTTTCACGTAAAGGACTGGAAAATTTCGACGATCAAGAGTTTTACAGACGGGATTAACTTCGCTCCGGCTTGGAACAGCAAAAGAACCGTTGAAAAGATTCGTTAAGTCATCTTTTCCGCCAAACCTAAGAGCGGATTGTAAACGTGCACTTGTGTCTTCTTTTATTCATCGTATGGGCCAATTCTGCCAGCAGTGCAGTAGCAGAGAGACCCGCGGGTCGAGTGGAATGAATTCCGACCTCGACCCAGGTTGCAAAAATTCTAATTAATCTCGGAGCGTTCAGTGAACACCCTATCAGAGATTAAGCTGATAAGAACAGATACTACACTTTCGATCAGAGCCCAAGAGGCCGAGAAGCGATAAACGTCAGTGGCCTTCGTACTTTTACGTGAAGATCCCGCTGCTAATTCATGGATAAGAAACACACCGCGGTTGAGCGCTCTCAGCGCAGGCAGGCGAATCTATTCCATCAAAGGAACATGAAGCGTTGCAAGACTCTTCGAAAAGGTTCCCAGAAACGTCGCCGGTCAAAGTTATAGTGACAATAGTCACGCCGATGACCGCGAAACTCACGCTTCAAACTTATTATATTAACACGAGGAAATATACTAGTTTCATTTTTGTTTTCAAATGCGCGGTAGTGTTTCGGAGATTAAACGGTCCGCTGTAAGAATCTTCCTCGTCGCCCAAACTGCCTATAATCTTTTTTTAGAAGCGAACAATTTTACTGGCCCTTGTTCTCTCTGCAATTGCGGAAATACGGAGCTCCAAGGCACATCCCTAGAAAAGTGCTTCAATTTTAGATTGGAGTTTCTTCTAAATGCGCTTTCGATTTTCGGCAGAATTCTCTTTTGGAAAAGCAAGTCTTTTGTTACAAAAAACTAATAGATCAGAAATTAAATTTCAGCGATGCATATGAAAGTTGTTGATTTCATATGAAGCGTTCGTATTTTATTTGTGATGAATTTCGCAGTATTCTAGAGAGACGCGTTGTTCCCAGGCAATAGCTTTTCAAAAATAAAATTAAGCATTAATCTCTGATAGAGGAGTCTAAACTATTTCTGATCTTCAATACATAGAAGAAAGAATAAAGGAAATATGATTTAAATCCGATTGCTTCGCATGTTCTTTTAAATAATTACCGAAACCAATCGCATGAAAGGAAGGGCCTTTGAAATGTTACAATAGAAATGGGCACCATTGACTTCACAGCCCTTTTGAAACGAAGAAACACCTATACGGGAAAGAATCCACGTGAATCAGATGAAATTAGTTTTTACAACTTGTTTGAAATGTTTTCACGTAAAGGACTGGAAAATTTCGACGATCAAGAGTTTTACAGACGGGATTAACTTCGCTCCGGCTTGGAACAGCAAAAGAACCGTTGAAAAGATTCGTTAAGTCATCTTTTCCGCCAAACCTGAGAGCGGATTGTAAACGTGCACTTGTGTCTTCTTTTATTCATCGTATGGGCCAATTCTGCCAGCAGTGCAGTAGCAGAGCGACCCGCGGGTCGAGTGGAATGAATTCCGACCTCGACCCAGGTTGCAAAAATTCTAATTAATCTCGGAGCGTTCAGTGAACACCCTATCAGAGATTAAGCTGATAAGAACAGATACTACACTTTCGATCAGAGCCCAAGAGGCCGAGAAGCGATAAACGGCAGTGGCCTTCGTACTTTTACGTGAAGATCCCGCTGCTAATTCATGGATAAGAAACACACCGCGGTTGAGCGCTCTCAGCGCAGGCAGGCGAATCTATTCCATCAAAGGAACATGAAGCGTTGCAAGACTCTTCGAAAAGGTTCCCAGAAACGTCGCCGGTCAAAGTTATAGTGACAATAGTCACGCCGATGACCGCGAAACTCACGCTTCAAACTTATTATATTAACACGAGGAAATATACTAGTTTCATTTTTGTTTTCAAATGCGCGGTAGTGTTTCGGAGATTAAACGGTCCGCTGTAAGAATTTTCCTCGTCGCCCAAACTGCCTATAATCTTTTTTTAGAAGCGAACAATTTTACTGGCCCTTGTTCTCTCTGCAATTGCGGAAATACGGAGCTCCAAGGCACATCCCTAGAAAAGTGCTTCAATTTTAGATTGGAGTTTCTTCTAAATGCGCTTTCGATTTTCGGCAGAATTCTCTTTTGGAAAAGCAAGTCTTTTGTTACAAAAAACTAATAGATCAGAAATTAAATTTCAGCGATGCATATGAAAGTTGTTGATTTCATATGAAGCGTTCGTATTTTATTTGTGATGAATTTCGCAGTATTCTAGAGAGACGCGTTGTTCCCAGGCAATAGCTTTTCAAAAATAAAATTAAGCATTAATCTCTGATAGAGGAGCCTAAACTATTTCTGATCTTCAATACATAGAAGAAAGAATAAAGGAAATATGATTTAAATCCGATTGCTTCGCATGTTCTTTTAAATAATTACCGAAACCAATCGCATGAAAGGAAGGGCCTTTGAAATGTTACAATAGAAATGGGCACCATTGACTTCACAGCCCTTTTGAAACGAAGAAACACCTATACGGGAAAGAATCCACGTGAATCAGATGAAATTAGTTTTTACAACTTGTTTGAAATGTTTTCACGTAAAGGACTGGAAAATTTCGACGATCAAGAGTTTTACAGACGGGATTAACTTCGCTCCGGCTTGGAACAGCAAAAGAACCATTGAAAAGATTCGTTAAGTCATCTTTTCCGCCAAACCTAAGAGCGGATTGTAAACGTGCACTTGTGTCTTCTTTTATTCATCGTATGGGCCAATTCTGCCAGCAGTGCAGTAGCAGAGCGACCCGCGGGTCGAGTGGAATGAATTCCGACCTCGACCCAGGTTGCAAAAATTCTAATTAATCTCGGAGCGTTCAGTGAACACCCTATCAGAGATTAAGCTGATAAGAACAGATACTACACTTTCGATCAGAGCCCAAGAGGCCGAGAAGCGATAAACGGCAGTGGCCTTCGTACTTTTACGTGAAGATCCCGCTGCTAATTCATGGATAAGAAACACCGCGGTTGAGCGCTCTCAGCGCAGGCAGGCGAATCTATTCCATCAAAGGAACATGAAGCGTTGCAAGACTCTTCGAAAAGGTTCCCAGAAACGTCGCCGGTCAAAGTTATAGTGACAATAGTCACGCCGATGACCGCGAAACTCACGCTTCAAACTTATTATATTAACACGAGGAAATATACTAGTTTCATTTTTGTTTTCAAATGCGCGGTAGTGTTTCGGAGATTAAACGGTCCGCTGTAAGAATCTTCCTCGTCGCCCAAACTGCCTATAATCTTTTTTTAGAAGCGAACAATTTTACTGGCCCTTGTTCTCTCTGCAATTGCGGAAATACGGAGCTCCAAGGCACATCCCTAGAAAAGTGCTTCAATTTTAGATTGGAGTTTCTTCTAAATGCGCTTTCGATTTTCGGCAGAATTCTCTTTTGGAAAAGCAAGTCTTTTGTTACAAAAAACTAATAGATCAGAAATTAAATTTCAGCGATGCAAATGAAAGTTGTTGATTTCATATGAAGCGTTCGTATTTTATTTGTGATGAATTTCGCAGTATTCTAGAGAGACGCGTTGTTCCCAGGCAATAGCTTTTCAAAAATAAAATTAAGCATTAATCTCTGATAGAGGAGTCTAAACTATTTCTGATCTTCAATACATAGAAGAAAGAATAAAGGAAATATGATTTAAATCCGATTGCTTCGCATGTTCTTTTAAATAATTACCGAAACCAATCGCATGAAAGGAAGGGCCTTTGAAATGTTACAATAGAAATGGGCACCATTGACTTCACAGCCCTTTTGAAACGAAGAAACACCTATACGGGAAAGAATCCACGTGAATCAGATGAAATTAGTTTTTACAACTTGTTTGAAATGTTTTCACGTAAAGGACTGGAAAATTTCGACGATCAAGAGTTTTACAGACGGGATTAACTTCGCTCCGGCTTGGAACAGCAAAAGAACCATTGAAAAGATTCGTTAAGTCATCTTTTCCGCCAAACCTAAGAGCGGATTGTAAACGTGCACTTGTGTCTTCTTTTATTCATCGTATGGGCCAATTCTGCCAGCAGTGCAGTAGCAGAGCGACCCGCGGGTCGAGTGGAATGAATTCCGACCTCGACCCAGGTTGCAAAAATTCTAATTAATCTCGGAGCGTTCAGTGAACACCCTATCAGAGATTAAGCTGATAAGAACAGATACTACACTTTCGATCAGAGCCCAAGAGGCCGAGAAGCGATAAACGGCAGTGGCCTTCGTACTTTTACGTGAAGATCCCGCTGCTAATTCATGGATAAGAAACACCGCGGTTGAGCGCTCTCAGCGCAGGCAGGCGAATCTATTCCATCAAAGGAACATGAAGCGTTGCAAGACTCTTCGAAAAGGTTCCCAGAAACGTCGCCGGTCAAAGTTATAGTGACAATAGTCACGCCGATGACCGCGAAACTCACGCTTCAAACTTATTATATTAACACGAGGAAATATACTAGTTTCATTTTTGTTTTCAAATGCGCGGTAGTGTTTCGGAGATTAAACGGTCCGCTGTAAGAATCTTCCTCGTCGCCCAAACTGCCTATAATCTTTTTTTAGAAGCGAACAATTTTACTGGCCCTTGTTCTCTCTGCAATTGCGGAAATACGGAGCTCCAAGGCACATCCCTAGAAAAGTGCTTCAATTTTAGATTGGAGTTTCTTCTAAATGCGCTTTCGATTTTCGGCAGAATTCTCTTTTGGAAAAGCAAGTCTTTTGTTACAAAAAACTAATAGATCAGAAATTAAATTTCAGCGATGCAAATGAAAGTTGTTGATTTCATATGAAGCGTTCGTATTTTATTTGTGATGAATTTCGCAGTATTCTAGAGAGACGCGTTGTTCCCAGGCAATAGCTTTTCAAAAATAAAATTAAGCATTAATCTCTGATAGAGGAGTCTAAACTATTTCTGATCTTCAATACATAGAAGAAAGAATAAAGGAAATATGATTTAAATCCGATTGCTTCGCATGTTCTTTTAAATAATTACCGAAACCAATCGCATGAAAGGAAGGGCCTTTGAAATGTTACAATAGAAATGGGCACCATTGACTTCACAGCCCTTTTGAAACGAAGAAACACCTATACGGGAAAGAATCCACGTGAATCAGATGAAATTAGTTTTTACGACTTGTTTGAAATGTTTTCACGTAAAGGACTGGAAAATTTCGACGATCAAGAGTTTTACAGACGGGATTAACTTCGCTCCGGCTTGGAACAGCAAAAGAACCGTTGAAAAGATTCGTTAAGTCATCTTTTCCGCCAAACCTAAGAGCGGATTGTAAACGTGCACTTGTGTCTTCTTTTATTCATCGTATGGGCCAATTCTGCCAGCAGTGCAGTAGCAGAGCGACCAGCGGGTCGAGTGGAATGAATTCCGACCTCGACCCAGGTTGCAAAAATTCTAATTAATCTCGGAGCGTTCAGTGAACACCCTATCAGAGATTAAGCTGATAAGAACAGATACTACACTTTCGATCAGAGCCCAAGAGGCCGAGAAGCGATAAACGGCAGTGGCCTTCGTACTTTTACGTGAAGATCCCGCTGCTAATTCATGGATAAGAATCACACCGCGGTTGAGCGCTCTCAGCGCAGGCAGGCGAATCTATTCCATCAAAGGAACATGAAGCGTTGCAAGACTCTTCGAAAAGGTTCCCAGAAACGTCGCCGGTCAAAGTTATAGTGACAATAGTCACGCCGATGACCGCGAAACTCACGCTTCAAACTTATTATATTAACACGAGGAAATATACTAGTTTCATTTTTGTTTTCAAATGCGCGGTAGTGTTTCGGAGATTAAACGGTCCGCTGTAAGAATCTTCCTCGTCGCCCAAACTGCCTATAATCTTTTTTTAGAAGCGAACAATTTTACTGGCCCTTGTTCTCTCTGCAATTGCGGAAATACGGAGCTCCAAGGCACATCCCTAGAAAAGTGCTTCAATTTTAGATTGGAGTTTCTTCTAAATGCGCTTTCGATTTTCGGCAGAATTCTCTTTTGGAAAAGCAAGTCTTTTGTTACAAAAAACTAATAGATCAGAAATTAAATTTCAGCGATGCAAATGAAAGTTGTTGATTTCATATGAAGCGTTCGTATTTTATTTGTGATGAATTTCGCAGTATTCTAGAGAGACGCGTTGTTCCCAGGCAATAGCTTTTCAAAAATAAAATTAAGCATTAATCTCTGATAGAGGAGTCTAAACTATTTCTGATCTTCAATACATAGAAGAAAGAATAAAGGAAATATGATTTAAATCCGATTGCTTCGCATGTTCTTTTAAATAATTACCGAAACCAATCGCATGAAAGGAAGGGCCTTTGAAATGTTACAATAGAAATGGGCACCATTGACTTCACAGCCCTTTTGAAACGAAGAAACACCTATACGGGAAAGAATCCACGTGAATCAGATGAAATTAGTTTTTACAACTTGTTTGAAATGTTTTCACGTAAAGGACTGGAAAATTTCGACGATCAAGAGTTTTACAGACGGGATTAACTTCGCTCCGGCTTGGAATAGCAAAAGAACCGTTGAAAAGATTCGTAAAGTCATCTTTTCCGCCAAACCTAAGAGCGGATTGTAAACGTGCACTTGTGTCTTCTTTTATTCATCGTATGGGCCAATTCTGCCAGCAGTGCAGTAGCAGAGCGACCCGCGGGTCGAGTGGAATGAATTCCGACCTCGACCCAGGTTGCAAAAATTCTAATTAATCTCGGAGCGTTCAGTGAACACCCTATCAGAGATTAAGCTGATAAGAACAGATACTACACTTTCGATCAGAGCCCAAGAGGCCGAGAAGCGATAAACGGCAGTGGCCTTCGTACTTTTACGTGAAGATCCCGCTGCTAATTCATGGATAAGAAACACACCGCGGTTGAGCGCTCTCAGCGCAGGCAGGCGAATCTATTCCATCAAAGGAACATGAAGCGTTGCAAGACTCTTCGAAAAGGTTCCCAGAAACGTCGCCGGTCAAAGTTATAGTGACAATAGTCACGCCGATGACCGCGAAACTCACGCTTCAAACTTATTATATTAACACGAGGAAATATACTAGTTTCATTTTTGTTTTCAAATGCGCGGTAGTGTTTCGGAGATTAAACGGTCCGCTGTAAGAATCTTCCTCGTCGCCCAAACTGCCTATAATCTTTTTTTAGAAGCGAACAATTTTACAGGCCCTTGTTCTCTCTGCAATTGCGGAAATACGGAGCTCCAAGGCACATCCCTAGAAAAGTGCTTCAATTTTAGATTGGAGTTTCTTCTAAATGCGCTTTCGATTTTCGGCAGAATTCTCTTTTGGAAAAGCAAGTCTTTTGTTACAAAAAACTAATAGATCAGAAATTAAATTTCAGCGATGCAAATGGAAGTTGTTGATTTCATATGAAGCGTTCGTATTTTATTTGTGATGAATTTCGCAGTATTCTAGAGAGACGCGTTGTTCCCAGGCAATAGCTTTTCAAAAATAAAATTAAGCATTAATCTCTGATAGAGGAGTCTAAACTATTTCTGATCTTCAATACATAGTAGAAAGAATAAAGGAAATATGATTTAAATCCGATTGCTTCGCATGTTCTTTTAAATAATTACCGAAACCAATCGCATGAAAGGAAGGGCCTTTGAAATGTTACAATAGAAATGGGCACCATTGACTTCACAGCCCTTTTGAAACGAAGAAACACCTATACGGGAAAGAATCCACGTGAATCAGATGAAATTAGTTTTTACAACTTGTTTGAAATGTTTTCACGTAAAGGACAGGAAAATTTCGACCATCAAGAGTTTTACAGACGGGATTAACTTCGCTCCGGCTTGGAACAGCAAAAGAACCGTTGAAAAGATTCGTTAAGTCATCTTTTCCGCCAAACCTAAGAGCGGATTGTAAACGTGCACTTGTGTCTTCTTTTATTCATCGTATGGGCCAATTCTGCCAGCAGTGCAGTAGCAGAGCGACCCGCGGGTCGAGTGGAATGAATTCCGACCTCGACACAGGTTGCAAAAATTCTAATTAATCTCGGAGCGTTCAGTGAACACCCTATCAGAGATTAAGCTGATAAGAACAGATACTACACTTTCGATCAGAGCCCAAGAGGCCGAGAAGCGATAAACGGCAGTGGCCTTCGTACTTTTACGTGAAGATCCCGCTGCTAATTCATGGATAAGAAACACACCGCGGTTGAGCGCTCTCAGCGCAGGCAGGCGAATCTATTCCATCAAAGGAACATGAAGCGTTGCAAGACTCTTCGAAAAGGTTCCCAGAAACGTCGCCGGTCAAAGTTATAGTGACAATAGTCACGCCGATGACCGCGAAACTCACGCTTCAAACTTATTATATTAACACGAGGAAATATACTAGTTTCATTTTTGTTTTCAAATGCGCGGTAGTGTTTCGGAGATTAAACGGTCCGCTGTAAGAATCTTCCTCGTCGCCCAAACTGCCTATAATCTTTTTTTAGAAGCGAACAATTTTACAGGCCCTTGTTCTCTCTGCAATTGCGGAAATACGGAGCTCCAAGGCACATCCCTAGAAAAGTGCTTCAATTTTAGATTGGAGTTTCTTCTAAATGCGCTTTCGATTTTCGGCAGAATTCTCTTTTGGAAAAGCAAGTCTTTTGTTACAAAAAACTAATAGATCAGAAATTAAATTTCAGCGATGCAAATGAAAGTTGTTGATTTCATATGAAGCGTTCGTATTTTATTTGTGATGAATTTCGCAGTATTCTAGAGAGACGCGTTGTTCCCAGGCAATAGCTTTTCAAAAATAAAATTAAGCATTAATCTCTGATAGAGGAGTCTAAACTATTTCTGATCTTCAATACATAGAAGAAAGAATAAAGGAAATATGATTTAAATCCGATTGCTTCGCATGTTCTTTTAAATAATTACCGAAACCAATCGCATGAAAGGAAGGGCCTTTGAAATGTTACAATAGAAATGGGCACCATTGACTTCACAGCCCTTTTGAAACGAAGAAACACCTATACGGGAAAGAATCCACGTGAATCAGATGAAATTAGTTTTTACAACTTGTTTGAAATGTTTTCACGTAAAGGACTGGAAAATTTCAACGATCAAGAGTTTTACAGACGGGATTAACTTCGCTCCGGCTTGGAACAGCAAAAGAACCGTTGAAAAGATTCGTTAAGTCATCTTTTCCGCCAAACCTGAGAGCGGATTGTAAACGTGCACTTGTGTCTTCTTTTATTCATCGTATGGGCCAATTCTGCCAGCAGTGCAGTAGCAGAGCGACCCGCGGGTCGAGTGGAATGAATTCCGACCTCGACCCAGGTTGCAAAAATTCTAATTAATCTCGGAGCGTTCAGTGAACACCCTATCAGAGATTAAGCTGATAAGAACAGATACTACACTTTCGATCAGAGCCCAAGAGGCCGAGAAGCGATAAACGGCAGTGGCCTTCGTACTTTTACGTGAAGATCCCGCTGCTAATTCATGGATAAGAAACACACCGCGGTTGAGCGCTCTCAGCGCAGGCAGGCGAATCTATTCCATCAAAGGAACATGAAGCGTTGCAAGACTCTTCGAAAAGGTTCCCAGAAACGTCGCCGGTCAAAGTTATAGTGACAATAGTCACGCCGATGACCGCGAAACTCACGCTTCAAACTTATTATATTAACACGAGGAAATATACTAGTTTCATTTTTGTTTTCAAATGCGCGGTAGTGTTTCGGAGATTAAACGGTCCGCTGTAAGAATCTTCCTCGTCGCCCAAACTGCCTATAATCTTTTTTTAGAAGCGAACAATTTTACTGGCCCTTGTTCTCTCTGCAATTGCGGAAATACGGAGCTCCAAGGCACATCCCTAGAAAAGTGCTTCAATTTTAGATTGGAGTTTCTTCTAAATGCGCTTTCGATTTTCGGCAGAATTCTCTTTTGGAAAAGCAAGTCTTTTGTTACAAAAAACTAATAGATCAGAAATTAAATTTCAGCGATGCAAATGAAAGTTGTTGATTTCATATGAAGCGTTCGTATTTTATTTGTGATGAATTTCGCAGTATTCTAGAGAGACGCGTTGTTCCCAGGCAATAGCTTTTCAAAAATAAAATTAAGCATTAATCTCTGATAGAGGAGTCTAAACTATTTCTGATCTTCAATACATAGAAGAAAGAATAAAGGAAATATGATTTAAATCCGATTGCTTCGCATGTTCTTTTAAATAATTACCGAAACCAATCGCATGAAAGGAAGGGCCTTTGAAATGTTACAATAGAAATGGGCACCATTGACTTCACAGCCCTTTTGAAACGAAGAAACACCTATACGGGAAAGAATCCACGTGAATCAGATGAAATTAGTTTTTACAACTTGTTTGAAATGTTTTCACGTAAAGGACTGGAAAATTTCGACGATCAAGAGTTTTACAGACGGGATTAACTTCGCTCCGGCTTGGAACAGCAAAAGAACCGTTGAAAAGATTCGTTAAGTCATCTTTTCCGCCAAACCTGAGAGCGGATTGTAAACGTGCACTTGTGTCTTCTTTTATTCATCGTATGGGCCAATTCTGCCAGCAGTGCAGTAGCAGAGCGACCCGCGGGTCGAGTGGAATGAATTCCGACCTCGACCCAGGTTGCAAAAATTCTAATTAATCTCGGAGCGTTCAGTGAACACCCTATCAGAGATTAAGCTGATAAGAACAGATACTACACTTTCGATCAGAGCCCAAGAGGCCGAGAAGCGATAAACGGCAGTGGCCTTCGTACTTTTACGTGAAGATCCCGCTGCTAATTCATGGATAAGAAACACACCGCGGTTGAGCGCTCTCAGCGCAGGCAGGCGAATCTATTCCATCAAAGGAACATGAAGCGTTGCAAGACTCTTCGAAAAGGTTCCCAGAAACGTCGCCGGTCAAAGTTATAGTGACAATAGTCACGCCGATGACCGCGAAACTCACGCTTCAAACTTATTATATTAACACGAGGAAATATACTAGTTTCATTTTTGTTTTCAAATGCGCGGTAGTGTTTCGGAGATTAAACGGTCCGCTGTAAGAATCTTCCTCGTCGCCCAAACTGCCTATAATCTTTTTTTAGAAGCGAACAATTTTACTGGCCCTTGTTCTCTCTGCAATTGCGGAAATACGGAGCTCCAAGGCACATCCCTAGAAAAGTGCTTCAATTTTAGATTGGAGTTTCTTCTAAATGCGCTTTCGATTTTCGGCAGAATTCTCTTTTGGAAAAGCAAGTCTTTTGTTACAAAAAACTAATAGATCAGAAATTAAATTTCAGCGATGCATATGAAAGTTGTTGATTTCATATGAAGCGTTCGTATTTTATTTGTGATGAATTTCGCAGTATTCTAGAGAGACGCGTTGTTCCCAGGCAATAGCTTTTCAAAAATAAAATTAAGCATTAATCTCTGATAGAGGAGTCTAAACTATTTCTGATCTTCAATACATAGAAGAAAGAATAAAGGAAATATGATTTAAATCCGATTGCTTCGCATGTTCTTTTAAATAATTACCGAAACCAATCGCATGAAAGGAAGGGCCTTTGAAATGTTACAATAGAAATGGGCACCATTGACTTCACAGCCCTTTTGAAACGAAGAAACACCTATACGGGAAAGAATCCACGTGAATCAGATGAAATTAGTTTTTACAACTTGTTTGAAATGTTTTCACGTAAAGGACTGGAAAATTTCGACGATCAAGAGTTTTACAGACGGGATTAACTTCGCTCCGGCTTGGAACAGCAAAAGAACCGTTGAAAAGATTCGTTAAGTCATCTTTTCCGCCAAACCTGAGAGCGGATTGTAAACGTGCACTTGTGTCTTCTTTTATTCATCGTATGGGCCAATTCTGCCAGCAGTGCAGTAGCAGAGCGACCCGCGGGTCGAGTGGAATGAATTCCGACCTCGACCCAGGTTGCAAAAATTCTAATTAATCTCGGAGCGTTCAGTGAACACCCTATCAGAGATTAAGCTGATAAGAACAGATACTACACTTTCGATCAGAGCCCAAGAGGCCGAGAAGCGATAAACGGCAGTGGCCTTCGTACTTTTACGTGAAGATCCCGCTGCTAATTCATGGATAAGAAACACACCGCGGTTGAGCGCTCTCAGCGCAGGCAGGCGAATCTATTCCATCAAAGGAACATGAAGCGTTGCAAGACTCTTCGAAAAGGTTCCCAGAAACGTCGCCGGTCAAAGTTATAGTGACAATAGTCACGCCGATGACCGCGAAACTCACGCTTCAAACTTATTATATTAACACGAGGAAATATACTAGTTTCATTTTTGTTTTCAAATGCGCGGTAGTGTTTCGGAGATTAAACGGTCCGCTGTAAGAATCTTCCTCGTCGCCCAAACTGCCTATAATCTTTTTTTAGAAGCGAACAATTTTACTGGCCCTTGTTCTCTCTGCAATTGCGGAAATACGGAGCTCCAAGGCACATCCCTAGAAAAGTGCTTCAATTTTAGATTGGAGTTTCTTCTAAATGCGCTTTCGATTTTCGGCAGAATTCTCTTTTGGAAAAGCAAGTCTTTTGTTACAAAAAACTAATAGATCAGAAATTAAATTTCAGCGATGCATATGAAAGTTGTTGATTTCATATGAAGCGTTCGTATTTTATTTGTGATGAATTTCGCAGTATTCTAGAGAGACGCGTTGTTCCCAGGCAATAGCTTTTCAAAAATAAAATTAAGCATTAATCTCTGATAGAGGAGTCTAAACTATTTCTGATCTTCAATACATAGAAGAAAGAATAAAGGAAATATGATTTAAATCCGATTGCTTCGCATGTTCTTTTAAATAATTACCGAAACCAATCGCATGAAAGGAAGGGCCTTTGAAATGTTACAATAGAAATGGGCACCATTGACTTCACAGCCCTTTTGAAACGAAGAAACACCTATACGGGAAAGAATCCACGTGAATCAGATGAAATTAGTTTTTACAACTTGTTTGAAATGTTTTCACGTAAAGGACTGGAAAATTTCGACGATCAAGAGTTTTACAGACGGGATTAACTTCGCTCCGGCTTGGAACAGCAAAAGAACCGTTGAAAAGATTCGTTAAGTCATCTTTTCCGCCAAACCTGAGAGCGGATTGTAAACGTGCACTTGTGTCTTCTTTTATTCATCGTATGGGCCAATTCTGCCAGCAGTGCAGTAGCAGAGCGACCCGCGGGTCGAGTGGAATGAATTCCGACCTCGACCCAGGTTGCAAAAATTCTAATTAATCTCGGAGCGTTCAGTGAACACCCTATCAGAGATTAAGCTGATAAGAACAGATACTACACTTTCGATCAGAGCCCAAGAGGCCGAGAAGCGATAAACGGCAGTGGCCTTCGTACTTTTACGTGAAGATCCCGCTGCTAATTCATGGATAAGAAACACACCGCGGTTGAGCGCTCTCAGCGCAGGCAGGCGAATCTATTCCATCAAAGGAACATGAAGCGTTGCAAGACTCTTCGAAAAGGTTCCCAGAAACGTCGCCGGTCAAAGTTATAGTGACAATAGTCACGCCGATGACCGCGAAACTCACGCTTCAAACTTATTATATTAACACGAGGAAATATACTAGTTTCATTTTTGTTTTCAAATGCGCGGTAGTGTTTCGGAGATTAAACGGTCCGCTGTAAGAATCTTCCTCGTCGCCCAAACTGCCTATAATCTTTTTTTAGAAGCGAACAATTTTACTGGCCCTTGTTCTCTCTGCAATTGCGGAAATACGGAGCTCCAAGGCACATCCCTAGAAAAGTGCTTCAATTTTAGATTGGAGTTTCTTCTAAATGCGCTTTCGATTTTCGGCAGAATTCTCTTTTGGAAAAGCAAGTCTTTTGTTACAAAAAACTAATAGATCAGAAATTAAATTTCAGCGATGCATATGAAAGTTGTTGATTTCATATGAAGCGTTCGTATTTTATTTGTGATGAATTTCGCAGTATTCTAGAGAGACGCGTTGTTCCCAGGCAATAGCTTTTCAAAAATAAAATTAAGCATTAATCTCTGATAGAGGAGTCTAAACTATTTCTGATCTTCAATACATAGAAGAAAGAATAAAGGAAATATGATTTAAATCCGATTGCTTCGCATGTTCTTTTAAATAATTACCGAAACCAATCGCATGAAAGGAAGGGCCTTTGAAATGTTACAATAGAAATGGGCACCATTGACTTCACAGCCCTTTTGAAACGAAGAAACACCTATACGGGAAAGAATCCACGTGAATCAGATGAAATTAGTTTTTACAACTTGTTTGAAATGTTTTCACGTAAAGGACTGGAAAATTTCGACGATCAAGAGTTTTACAGACGGGATTAACTTCGCTCCGGCTTGGAACAGCAAAAGAACCGTTGAAAAGATTCGTTAAGTCATCTTTTCCGCCAAACCTGAGAGCGGATTGTAAACGTGCACTTGTGTCTTCTTTTATTCATCGTATGGGCCAATTCTGCCAGCAGTGCAGTAGCAGAGCGACCCGCGGGTCGAGTGGAATGAATTCCGACCTCGACCCAGGTTGCAAAAATTCTAATTAATCTCGGAGCGTTCAGTGAACACCCTATCAGAGATTAAGCTGATAAGAACAGATACTACACTTTCGATCAGAGCCCAAGAGGCCGAGAAGCGATAAACGGCAGTGGCCTTCGTACTTTTACGTGAAGATCCCGCTGCTAATTCATGGATAAGAAACACACCGCGGTTGAGCGCTCTCAGCGCAGGCAGGCGAATCTATTCCATCAAAGGAACATGAAGCGTTGCAAGACTCTTCGAAAAGGTTCCCAGAAACGTCGCCGGTCAAAGTTATAGTGACAATAGTCACGCCGATGACCGCGAAACTCACGCTTCAAACTTATTATATTAACACGAGGAAATATACTAGTTTCATTTTTGTTTTCAAATGCGCGGTAGTGTTTCGGAGATTAAACGGTCCGCTGTAAGAATCTTCCTCGTCGCCCAAACTGCCTATAATCTTTTTTTAGAAGCGAACAATTTTACTGGCCCTTGTTCTCTCTGCAATTGCGGAAATACGGAGCTCCAAGGCACATCCCTAGAAAAGTGCTTCAATTTTAGATTGGAGTTTCTTCTAAATGCGCTTTCGATTTTCGGCAGAATTCTCTTTTGGAAAAGCAAGTCTTTTGTTACAAAAAACTAATAGATCAGAAATTAAATTTCAGCGATGCATATGAAAGTTGTTGATTTCATATGAAGCGTTCGTATTTTATTTGTGATGAATTTCGCAGTATTATAGAGAGACGCGTTGTTCCCAGGCAATAGCTTTTCAAAAATAAAATTAAGCATTAATCTCTGATAGAGGAGTCTAAACTATTTCTGATCTTCAATACATAGAAGAAAGAATAAAGGAAATATGATTTAAATCCGATTGCTTCGCATGTTCTTTTAAATAATTACCGAAACCAATCGCATGAAAGGAAGGGCCTTTGAAATGTTACAATAGAAATGGGCACCATTGACTTCACAGCCCTTTTGAAACGAAGAAACACCTATACGGGAAAGAATCCACGTGAATCAGATGAAATTAGTTTTTACAACTTGTTTGAAATGTTTTCACGTAAAGGACTGGAAAATTTCGACGATCAAGAGTTTTACAGACGGGATTAACTTCGCTCCGGCTTGGAACAGCAAAAGAACCGTTGAAAAGATTCGTTAAGTCATCTTTTCCGCCAAACCTGAGAGCGGATTGTAAACGTGCACTTGTGTCTTCTTTTATTCATCGTATGGGCCAATTCTGCCAGCAGTGCAGTAGCAGAGCGACCCGCGGGTCGAGTGGAATGAATTCCGACCTCGACCCAGGTTGCAAAAATTCTAATTAATCTCGGAGCGTTCAGTGAACACCCTATCAGAGATTAAGCTGATAAGAACAGATACTACACTTTCGATCAGAGCCCAAGAGGCCGAGAAGCGATAAACGGCAGTGGCCTTCGTACTTTTACGTGAAGATCCCGCTGCTAATTCATGGATAAGAAACACACCGCGGTTGAGCGCTCTCAGCGCAGGCAGGCGAATCTATTCCATCAAAGGAACATGAAGCGTTGCAAGACTCTTCGAAAAGGTTCCCAGAAACGTCGCCGGTCAAAGTTATAGTGACAATAGTCACGCCGATGACCGCGAAACTCACGCTTCAAACTTATTATATTAACACGAGGAAATATACTAGTTTCATTTTTGTTTTCAAATGCGCGGTAGTGTTTCGGAGATTAAACGGTCCGCTGTAAGAATCTTCCTCGTCGCCCAAACTGCCTATAATCTTTTTTTAGAAGCGAACAATTTTACTGGCCCTTGTTCTCTCTGCAATTGCGGAAATACGGAGCTCCAAGGCACATCCCTAGAAAAGTGCTTCAATTTTAGATTGGAGTTTCTTCTAAATGCGCTTTCGATTTTCGGCAGAATTCTCTTTTGGAAAAGCAAGTCTTTTGTTACAAAAAACTAATAGATCAGAAATTAAATTTCAGCGATGCATATGAAAGTTGTTGATTTCATATGAAGCGTTCGTATTTTATTTGTGATGAATTTCGCAGTATTCTAGAGAGACGCGTTGTTCCCAGGCAATAGCTTTTCAAAAATAAAATTAAGCATTAATCTCTGATAGAGGAGTCTAAACTATTTCTGATCTTCAATACATAGAAGAAAGAATAAAGGAAATATGATTTAAATCCGATTGCTTCGCATGTTCTTTTAAATAATTACCGAAACCAATCGCATGAAAGGAAGGGCCTTTGAAATGTTACAATAGAAATGGGCACCATTGACTTCACAGCCCTTTTGAAACGAAGAAACACCTATACGGGAAAGAATCCACGTGAATCAGATGAAATTAGTTTTTACAACTTGTTTGAAATGTTTTCACGTAAAGGACTGGAAAATTTCGACGATCAAGAGTTTTACAGACGGGATTAACTTCGCTCCGGCTTGGAACAGCAAAAGAACCGTTGAAAAGATTCGTTAAGTCATCTTTTCCGCCAAACCTGAGAGCGGATTGTAAACGTGCACTTGTGTCTTCTTTTATTCATCGTATGGGCCAATTCTGCCAGCAGTGCAGTAGCAGAGCGACCCGCGGGTCGAGTGGAATGAATTCCGACCTCGACCCAGGTTGCAAAAATTCTAATTAATCTCGGAGCGTTCAGTGAACACCCTATCAGAGATTAAGCTGATAAGAACAGATACTACACTTTCGATCAGAGCCCAAGAGGCCGAGAAGCGATAAACGGCAGTGGCCTTCGTACTTTTACGTGAAGATCCCGCTGCTAATTCATGGATAAGAAACACACCGCGGTTGAGCGCTCTCAGCGCAGGCAGGCGAATCTATTCCATCAAAGGAACATGAAGCGTTGCAAGACTCTTCGAAAAGGTTCCCAGAAACGTCGCCGGTCAAAGTTATAGTGACAATAGTCACGCCGATGACCGCGAAACTCACGCTTCAAACTTATTATATTAACACGAGGAAATATACTAGTTTCATTTTTGTTTTCAAATGCGCGGTAGTGTTTCGGAGATTAAACGGTCCGCTGTAAGAATCTTCCTCGTCGCCCAAACTGCCTATAATCTTTTTTTAGAAGCGAACAATTTTACTGGCCCTTGTTCTCTCTGCAATTGCGGAAATACGGAGCTCCAAGGCACATCCCTAGAAAAGTGCTTCAATTTTAGATTGGAGTTTCTTCTAAATGCGCTTTCGATTTTCGGCAGAATTCTCTTTTGGAAAAGCAAGTCTTTTGTTACAAAAAACTAATAGATCAGAAATTAAATTTCAGCGATGCATATGAAAGTTGTTGATTTCATATGAAGCGTTCGTATTTTATTTGTGATGAATTTCGCAGTATTCTAGAGAGACGCGTTGTTCCCAGGCAATAGCTTTTCAAAAATAAAATTAAGCATTAATCTCTGATAGAGGAGTCTAAACTATTTCTGATCTTCAATACATAGAAGAAAGAATAAAGGAAATATGATTTAAATCCGATTGCTTCGCATGTTCTTTTAAATAATTACCGAAACCAATCGCATGAAAGGAAGGGCCTTTGAAATGTTACAATAGAAATGGGCACCATTGACTTCACAGCCCTTTTGAAACGAAGAAACACCTATACGGGAAAGAATCCACGTGAATCAGATGAAATTAGTTTTTACAACTTGTTTGAAATGTTTTCACGTAAAGGACTGGAAAATTTCGACGATCAAGAGTTTTACAGACGGGATTAACTTCGCTCCGGCTTGGAACAGCAAAAGAACCGTTGAAAAGATTCGTTAAGTCATCTTTTCCGCCAAACCTGAGAGCGGATTGTAAACGTGCACTTGTGTCTTCTTTTATTCATCGTATGGGCCAATTCTGCCAGCAGTGCAGTAGCAGAGCGACCCGCGGGTCGAGTGGAATGAATTCCGACCTCGACCCAGGTTGCAAAAATTCTAATTAATCTCGGAGCGTTCAGTGAACACCCTATCAGAGATTAAGCTGATAAGAACAGATACTACACTTTCGATCAGAGCCCAAGAGGCCGAGAAGCGATAAACGGCAGTGGCCTTCGTACTTTTACGTGAAGATCCCGCTGCTAATTCATGGATAAGAAACACACCGCGGTTGAGCGCTCTCAGCGCAGGCAGGCGAATCTATTCCATCAAAGGAACATGAAGCGTTGCAAGACTCTTCGAAAAGGTTCCCAGAAACGTCGCCGGTCAAAGTTATAGTGACAATAGTCACGCCGATGACCGCGAAACTCACGCTTCAAACTTATTATATTAACACGAGGAAATATACTAGTTTCATTTTTGTTTTCAAATGCGCGGTAGTGTTTCGGAGATTAAACGGTCCGCTGTAAGAATCTTCCTCGTCGCCCAAACTGCCTATAATCTTTTTTTAGAAGCGAACAATTTTACTGGCCCTTGTTCTCTCTGCAATTGCGGAAATACGGAGCTCCAAGGCACATCCCTAGAAAAGTGCTTCAATTTTAGATTGGAGTTTCTTCTAAATGCGCTTTCGATTTTCGGCAGAATTCTCTTTTGGAAAAGCAAGTCTTTTGTTACAAAAAACTAATAGATCAGAAATTAAATTTCAGCGATGCATATGAAAGTTGTTGATTTCATATGAAGCGTTCGTATTTTATTTGTGATGAATTTCGCAGTATTCTAGAGAGACGCGTTGTTCCCAGGCAATAGCTTTTCAAAAATAAAATTAAGCATTAATCTCTGATAGAGGAGTCTAAACTATTTCTGATCTTCAATACATAGAAGAAAGAATAAAGGAAATATGATTTAAATCCGATTGCTTCGCATGTTCTTTTAAATAATTACCGAAACCAATCGCATGAAAGGAAGGGCCTTTGAAATGTTACAATAGAAATGGGCACCATTGACTTCACAGCCCTTTTGAAACGAAGAAACACCTATACGGGAAAGAATCCACGTGAATCAGATGAAATTAGTTTTTACAACTTTTTTGAAATGTTTTCACGTAAAGGACTGGAAAATTTCGACGATCAAGAGTTTTACAGACGGGATTAACTTCGCTCCGGCTTGGAACAGCAAAAGAACCGTTGAAAAGATTCGTTAAGTCATCTTTTCCGCCAAACCTAAGAGCGGATTGTAAACGTGCACTTGTGTCTTCTTTTATTCATCGTATGGGCCAATTCTGCCAGCAGTGCAGTAGCAGAGCGACCCGCGGGTCGAGTGGAATGAATTCCGACCTCGACCCAGGTTGCAAAAATTCTAATTAATCTCGGAGCGTTCAGTGAACACCCTATCAGAGATTAAGCTGATAAGAACAGATACTACACTTTCGATCAGAGCCCAAGAGGCCGAGAAGCGATAAACGGCAGTGGCCTTCGTACTTTTACGTGAAGATCCCGCTGCTAATTCATGGATAAGAAACACACCGCGGTTGAGCGCTCTCAGCGCAGGCAGGCGAATCTATTCCATCAAAGGAACATGAAGCGTTGCAAGACTCTTCGAAAAGGTTCCCAGAAACGTCGCCGGTCAAAGTTATAGTGACAATAGTCACGCCGATGACCGCGAAACTCACGCTTCAAACTTATTATATTAACACGAGGAAATATACTAGTTTCATTTTTGTTTTCAAATGCGCGGTAGTGTTTCGGAGATTAAACGGTCCGCTGTAAGAATCTTCCTCGTCGCCCAAACTGCCTATAATCTTTTTTTAGAAGCGAACAATTTTACTGGCCCTTGTTCTCTCTGCAATTGCGGAAATACGGAGCTCCAAGGCACATCCCTAGAAAAGTGCTTCAATTTTAGATTGGAGTTTCTTCTAAATGCGCTTTCGATTTTCGGCAGAATTCTCTTTTGGAAAAGCAAGTCTTTTGTTACAAAAAACTAATAGATCAGAAATTAAATTTCAGCGATGCATATGAAAGTTGTTGATTTCATATGAAGCGTTCGTATTTTATTTGTGATGAATTTCGCAGTATTCTAGAGAGACGCGTTGTTCCCAGGCAATAGCTTTTCAAAAATAAAATTAAGCATTAATCTCTGATAGAGGAGTCTAAACTATTTCTGATCTTCAATACATAGAAGAAAGAATAAAGGAAATATGATTTAAATCCGATTGCTTCGCATGTTCTTTTAAATAATTACCGAAACCAATCGCATGAAAGGAAGGGCCTTTGAAATGTTACAATAGAAATGGGCACCATTGACTTCACAGCCCTTTTGAAACGAAGAAACACCTATACGGGAAAGAATCCACGTGAATCAGATGAAATTAGTTTTTACAACTTGTTTGAAATGTTTTCACGTAAAGGACTGGAAAATTTCGACGATCAAGAGTTTTACAGACGGGATTAACTTCGCTCCGGCTTGGAACAGCAAAAGAACCGTTGAAAAGATTCGTTAAGTCATCTTTTCCGCCAAACCTGAGAGCGGATTGTAAACGTGCACTTGTGTCTTCTTTTATTCATCGTATGGGCCAATTCTGCCAGCAGTGCAGTAGCAGAGCGACCCGCGGGTCGAGTGGAATGAATTCCGACCTCGACCCAGGTTGCAAAAATTCTAATTAATCTCGGAGCGTTCAGTGAACACCCTATCAGAGATTAAGCTGATAAGAACAGATACTACACTTTCGATCAGAGCCCAAGAGGCCGAGAAGCGATAAACGGCAGTGGCCTTCGTACTTTTACGTGAAGATCCCGCTGCTAATTCATGGATAAGAAACACACCGCGGTTGAGCGCTCTCAGCGCAGGCAGGCGAATCTATTCCATCAAAGGAACATGAAGCGTTGCAAGACTCTTCGAAAAGGTTCCCAGAAACGTCGCCGGTCAAAGTTATAGTGACAATAGTCACGCCGATGACCGCGAAACTCACGCTTCAAACTTATTATATTAACACGAGGAAATATACTAGTTTCATTTTTGTTTTCAAATGCGCGGTAGTGTTTCGGAGATTAAACGGTCCGCTGTAAGAATCTTCCTCGTCGCCCAAACTGCCTATAATCTTTTTTTAGAAGCGAACAATTTTACTGGCCCTTGTTCTCTCTGCAATTGCGGAAATACGGAGCTCCAAGGCACATCCCTAGAAAAGTGCTTCAATTTTAGATTGGAGTTTCTTCTAAATGCGCTTTCGATTTTCGGCAGAATTCTCTTTTGGAAAAGCAAGTCTTTTGTTACAAAAAACTAATAGATCAGAAATTAAATTTCAGCGATGCATATGAAAGTTGTTGATTTCATATGAAGCGTTCGTATTTTATTTGTGATGAATTTCGCAGTATTCTAGAGAGACGCGTTGTTCCCAGGCAATAGCTTTTCAAAAATAAAATTAAGCATTAATCTCTGATAGAGGAGTCTAAACTATTTCTGATCTTCAATACATAGAAGAAAGAATAAAGGAAATATGATTTAAATCCGATTGCTTCGCATGTTCTTTTAAATAATTACCGAAACCAATCGCATGAAAGGAAGGGCCTTTGAAATGTTACAATAGAAATGGGCACCATTGACTTCACAGCCCTTTTGAAACGAAGAAACACCTATACGGGAAAGAATCCACGTGAATCAGATGAAATTAGTTTTTACAACTTGTTTGAAATGTTTTCACGTAAAGGACTGGAAAATTTCGACGATCAAGAGTTTTACAGACGGGATTAACTTCGCTCCGGCTTGGAACAGCAAAAGAACCGTTGAAAAGATTCGTTAAGTCATCTTTTCCGCCAAACCTGAGAGCGGATTGTAAACGTGCACTTGTGTCTTCTTTTATTCATCGTATGGGCCAATTCTGCCAGCAGTGCAGTAGCAGAGCGACCCGCGGGTCGAGTGGAATGAATTCCGACCTCGACCCAGGTTGCAAAAATTCTAATTAATCTCGGAGCGTTCAGTGAACACCCTATCAGAGATTAAGCTGATAAGAACAGATACTACACTTTCGATCAGAGCCCAAGAGGCCGAGAAGCGATAAACGGCAGTGGCCTTCGTACTTTTACGTGAAGATCCCGCTGCTAATTCATGGATAAGAAACACACCGCGGTTGAGCGCTCTCAGCGCAGGCAGGCGAATCTATTCCATCAAAGGAACATGAAGCGTTGCAAGACTCTTCGAAAAGGTTCCCAGAAACGTCGCCGGTCAAAGTTATAGTGACAATAGTCACGCCGATGACCGCGAAACTCACGCTTCAAACTTATTATATTAACACGAGGAAATATACTAGTTTCATTTTTGTTTTCAAATGCGCGGTAGTGTTTCGGAGATTAAACGGTCCGCTGTAAGAATCTTCCTCGTCGCCCAAACTGCCTATAATCTTTTTTTAGAAGCGAACAATTTTACTGGCCCTTGTTCTCTCTGCAATTGCGGAAATACGGAGCTCCAAGGCACATCCCTAGAAAAGTGCTTCAATTTTAGATTGGAGTTTCTTCTAAATGCGCTTTCGATTTTCGGCAGAATTCTCTTTTGGAAAAGCAAGTCTTTTGTTACAAAAAACTAATAGATCAGAAATTAAATTTCAGCGATGCATATGAAAGTTGTTGATTTCATATGAAGCGTTCGTATTTTATTTGTGATGAATTTCGCAGTATTCTAGAGAGACGCGTTGTTCCCAGGCAATAGCTTTTCAAAAATAAAATTAAGCATTAATCTCTGATAGAGGAGTCTAAACTATTTCTGATCTTCAATACATAGAAGAAAGAATAAAGGAAATATGATTTAAATCCGATTGCTTCGCATGTTCTTTTAAATAATTACCGAAACCAATCGCATGAAAGGAAGGGCCTTTGAAATGTTACAATAGAAATGGGCACCATTGACTTCACAGCCCTTTTGAAACGAAGAAACACCTATACGGGAAAGAATCCACGTGAATCAGATGAAATTAGTTTTTACAACTTTTTTGAAATGTTTTCACGTAAAGGACTGGAAAATTTCGACGATCAAGAGTTTTACAGACGGGATTAACTTCGCTCCGGCTTGGAACAGCAAAAGAACCGTTGAAAAGATTCGTTAAGTCATCTTTTCCGCCAAACCTAAGAGCGGATTGTAAACGTGCACTTGTGTCTTCTTTTATTCATCGTATGGGCCAATTCTGCCAGCAGTGCAGTAGCAGAGCGACCCGCGGGTCGAGTGGAATGAATTCCGACCTCGACCCAGGTTGCAAAAATTCTAATTAATCTCGGAGCGTTCAGTGAACACCCTATCAGAGATTAAGCTGATAAGAACAGATACTACACTTTCGATCAGAGCCCAAGAGGCCGAGAAGCGATAAACGGCAGTGGCCTTCGTACTTTTACGTGAAGATCCCGCTGCTAATTCATGGATAAGAAACACACCGCGGTTGAGCGCTCTCAGCGCAGGCAGGCGAATCTATTCCATCAAAGGAACATGAAGCGTTGCAAGACTCTTCGAAAAGGTTCCCAGAAACGTCGCCGGTCAAAGTTATAGTGACAATAGTCACGCCGATGACCGCGAAACTCACGCTTCAAACTTATTATATTAACACGAGGAAATATACTAGTTTCATTTTTGTTTTCAAATGCGCGGTAGTGTTTCGGAGATTAAACGGTCCGCTGTAAGAATCTTCCTCGTCGCCCAAACTGCCTATAATCTTTTTTTAGAAGCGAACAATTTTACTGGCCCTTGTTCTCTCTGCAATTGCGGAAATACGGAGCTCCAAGGCACATCCCTAGAAAAGTGCTTCAATTTTAGATTGGAGTTTCTTCTAAATGCGCTTTCGATTTTCGGCAGAATTCTCTTTTGGAAAAGCAAGTCTTTTGTTACAAAAAACTAATAGATCAGAAATTAAATTTCAGCGATGCATATGAAAGTTGTTGATTTCATATGAAGCGTTCGTATTTTATTTGTGATGAATTTCGCAGTATTCTAGAGAGACGCGTTGTTCCCAGGCAATAGCTTTTCAAAAATAAAATTAAGCATTAATCTCTGATAGAGGAGTCTAAACTATTTCTGATCTTCAATACATAGAAGAAAGAATAAAGGAAATATGATTTAAATCCGATTGCTTCGCATGTTCTTTTAAATAATTACCGAAACCAATCGCATGAAAGGAAGGGCCTTTGAAATGTTACAATAGAAATGGGCACCATTGACTTCACAGCCCTTTTGAAACGAAGAAACACCTATACGGGAAAGAATCCACGTGAATCAGATGAAATTAGTTTTTACAACTTGTTTGAAATGTTTTCACGTAAAGGACTGGAAAATTTCGACGATCAAGAGTTTTACAGACGGGATTAACTTCGCTCCGGCTTGGAACAGCAAAAGAACCGTTGAAAAGATTCGTTAAGTCATCTTTTCCGCCAAACCTGAGAGCGGATTGTAAACGTGCACTTGTGTCTTCTTTTATTCATCGTATGGGCCAATTCTGCCAGCAGTGCAGTAGCAGAGCGACCCGCGGGTCGAGTGGAATGAATTCCGACCTCGACCCAGGTTGCAAAAATTCTAATTAATCTCGGAGCGTTCAGTGAACACCCTATCAGAGATTAAGCTGATAAGAACAGATACTACACTTTCGATCAGAGCCCAAGAGGCCGAGAAGCGATAAACGGCAGTGGCCTTCGTACTTTTACGTGAAGATCCCGCTGCTAATTCATGGATAAGAAACACACCGCGGTTGAGCGCTCTCAGCGCAGGCAGGCGAATCTATTCCATCAAAGGAACATGAAGCGTTGCAAGACTCTTCGAAAAGGTTCCCAGAAACGTCGCCGGTCAAAGTTATAGTGACAATAGTCACGCCGATGACCGCGAAACTCACGCTTCAAACTTATTATATTAACACGAGGAAATATACTAGTTTCATTTTTGTTTTCAAATGCGCGGTAGTGTTTCGGAGATTAAACGGTCCGCTGTAAGAATCTTCCTCGTCGCCCAAACTGCCTATAATCTTTTTTTAGAAGCGAACAATTTTACTGGCCCTTGTTCTCTCTGCAATTGCGGAAATACGGAGCTCCAAGGCACATCCCTAGAAAAGTGCTTCAATTTTAGATTGGAGTTTCTTCTAAATGCGCTTTCGATTTTCGGCAGAATTCTCTTTTGGAAAAGCAAGTCTTTTGTTACAAAAAACTAATAGATCAGAAATTAAATTTCAGCGATGCATATGAAAGTTGTTGATTTCATATGAAGCGTTCGTATTTTATTTGTGATGAATTTCGCAGTATTCTAGAGAGACGCGTTGTTCCCAGGCAATAGCTTTTCAAAAATAAAATTAAGCATTAATCTCTGATAGAGGAGTCTAAACTATTTCTGATCTTCAATACATAGAAGAAAGAATAAAGGAAATATGATTTAAATCCGATTGCTTCGCATGTTCTTTTAAATAATTACCGAAACCAATCGCATGAAAGGAAGGGCCTTTGAAATGTTACAATAGAAATGGGCACCATTGACTTCACAGCCCTTTTGAAACGAAGAAACACCTATACGGGAAAGAATCCACGTGAATCAGATGAAATTAGTTTTTACAACTTGTTTGAAATGTTTTCACGTAAAGGACTGGAAAATTTCGACGATCAAGAGTTTTACAGACGGGATTAACTTCGCTCCGGCTTGGAACAGCAAAAGAACCGTTGAAAAGATTCGTTAAGTCATCTTTTCCGCCAAACCTGAGAGCGGATTGTAAACGTGCACTTGTGTCTTCTTTTATTCATCGTATGGGCCAATTCTGCCAGCAGTGCAGTAGCAGAGCGACCCGCGGGTCGAGTGGAATGAATTCCGACCTCGACCCAGGTTGCAAAAATTCTAATTAATCTCGGAGCGTTCAGTGAACACCCTATCAGAGATTAAGCTGATAAGAACAGATACTACACTTTCGATCAGAGCCCAAGAGGCCGAGAAGCGATAAACGGCAGTGGCCTTCGTACTTTTACGTGAAGATCCCGCTGCTAATTCATGGATAAGAAACACACCGCGGTTGAGCGCTCTCAGCGCAGGCAGGCGAATCTATTCCATCAAAGGAACATGAAGCGTTGCAAGACTCTTCGAAAAGGTTCCCAGAAACGTCGCCGGTCAAAGTTATAGTGACAATAGTCACGCCGATGACCGCGAAACTCACGCTTCAAACTTATTATATTAACACGAGGAAATATACTAGTTTCATTTTTGTTTTCAAATGCGCGGTAGTGTTTCGGAGATTAAACGGTCCGCTGTAAGAATCTTCCTCGTCGCCCAAACTGCCTATAATCTTTTTTTAGAAGCGAACAATTTTACTGGCCCTTGTTCTCTCTGCAATTGCGGAAATACGGAGCTCCAAGGCACATCCCTAGAAAAGTGCTTCAATTTTAGATTGGAGTTTCTTCTAAATGCGCTTTCGATTTTCGGCAGAATTCTCTTTTGGAAAAGCAAGTCTTTTGTTACAAAAAACTAATAGATCAGAAATTAAATTTCAGCGATGCATATGAAAGTTGTTGATTTCATATGAAGCGTTCGTATTTTATTTGTGATGAATTTCGCAGTATTCTAGAGAGACGCGTTGTTCCCAGGCAATAGCTTTTCAAAAATAAAATTAAGCATTAATCTCTGATAGAGGAGTCTAAACTATTTCTGATCTTCAATACATAGAAGAAAGAATAAAGGAAATATGATTTAAATCCGATTGCTTCGCATGTTCTTTTAAATAATTACCGAAACCAATCGCATGAAAGGAAGGGCCTTTGAAATGTTACAATAGAAATGGGCACCATTGACTTCACAGCCCTTTTGAAACGAAGAAACACCTATACGGGAAAGAATCCACGTGAATCAGATGAAATTAGTTTTTACAACTTTTTTGAAATGTTTTCACGTAAAGGACTGGAAAATTTCGACGATCAAGAGTTTTACAGACGGGATTAACTTCGCTCCGGCTTGGAACAGCAAAAGAACCGTTGAAAAGATTCGTTAAGTCATCTTTTCCGCCAAACCTGAGAGCGGATTGTAAACGTGCACTTGTGTCTTCTTTTATTCATCGTATGGGCCAATTCTGCCAGCAGTGCAGTAGCAGAGCGACCCGCGGGTCGAGTGGAATGAATTCCGACCTCGACCCAGGTTGCAAAAATTCTAATTAATCTCGGAGCGTTCAGTGAACACCCTATCAGAGATTAAGCTGATAAGAACAGATACTACACTTTCGATCAGAGCCCAAGAGGCCGAGAAGCGATAAACGGCAGTGGCCTTCGTACTTTTACGTGAAGATCCCGCTGCTAATTCATGGATAAGAAACACACCGCGGTTGAGCGCTCTCAGCGCAGGCAGGCGAATCTATTCCATCAAAGGAACATGAAGCGTTGCAAGACTCTTCGAAAAGGTTCCCAGAAACGTCGCCGGTCAAAGTTATAGTGACAATAGTCACGCCGATGACCGCGAAACTCACGCTTCAAACTTATTATATTAACACGAGGAAATATACTAGTTTCATTTTTGTTTTCAAATGCGCGGTAGTGTTTCGGAGATTAAACGGTCCGCTGTAAGAATCTTCCTCGTCGCCCAAACTGCCTATAATCTTTTTTTAGAAGCGAACAATTTTACTGGCCCTTGTTCTCTCTGCAATTGCGGAAATACGGAGCTCCAAGGCACATCCCTAGAAAAGTGCTTCAATTTTAGATTGGAGTTTCTTCTAAATGCGCTTTCGATTTTCGGCAGAATTCTCTTTTGGAAAAGCAAGTCTTTTGTTACAAAAAACTAATAGATCAGAAATTAAATTTCAGCGATGCATATGAAAGTTGTTGATTTCATATGAAGCGTTCGTATTTTATTTGTGATGAATTTCGCAGTATTCTAGAGAGACGCGTTGTTCCCAGGCAATAGCTTTTCAAAAATAAAATTAAGCATTAATCTCTGATAGAGGAGTCTAAACTATTTCTGATCTTCAATACATAGAAGAAAGAATAAAGGAAATATGATTTAAATCCGATTGCTTCGCATGTTCTTTTAAATAATTACCGAAACCAATCGCATGAAAGGAAGGGCCTTTGAAATGTTACAATAGAAATGGGCACCATTGACTTCACAGCCCTTTTGAAACGAAGAAACACCTATACGGGAAAGAATCCACGTGAATCAGATGAAATTAGTTTTTACAACTTTTTTGAAATGTTTTCACGTAAAGGACTGGAAAATTTCGACGATCAAGAGTTTTACAGACGGGATTAACTTCGCTCCGGCTTGGAACAGCAAAAGAACCGTTGAAAAGATTCGTTAAGTCATCTTTTCCGCCAAACCTAAGAGCGGATTGTAAACGTGCACTTGTGTCTTCTTTTATTCATCGTATGGGCCAATTCTGCCAGCAGTGCAGTAGCAGAGCGACCCGCGGGTCGAGTGGAATGAATTCCGACCTCGACCCAGGTTGCAAAAATTCTAATTAATCTCGGAGCGTTCAGTGAACACCCTATCAGAGATTAAGCTGATAAGAACAGATACTACACTTTCGATCAGAGCCCAAGAGGCCGAGAAGCGATAAACGGCAGTGGCCTTCGTACTTTTACGTGAAGATCCCGCTGCTAATTCATGGATAAGAAACACACCGCGGTTGAGCGCTCTCAGCGCAGGCAGGCGAATCTATTCCATCAAAGGAACATGAAGCGTTGCAAGACTCTTCGAAAAGGTTCCCAGAAACGTCGCCGGTCAAAGTTATAGTGACAATAGTCACGCCGATGACCGCGAAACTCACGCTTCAAACTTATTATATTAACACGAGGAAATATACTAGTTTCATTTTTGTTTTCAAATGCGCGGTAGTGTTTCGGAGATTAAACGGTCCGCTGTAAGAATCTTCCTCGTCGCCCAAACTGCCTATAATCTTTTTTTAGAAGCGAACAATTTTACTGGCCCTTGTTCTCTCTGCAATTGCGGAAATACGGAGCTCCAAGGCACATCCCTAGAAAAGTGCTTCAATTTTAGATTGGAGTTTCTTCTAAATGCGCTTTCGATTTTCGGCAGAATTCTCTTTTGGAAAAGCAAGTCTTTTGTTACAAAAAACTAATAGATCAGAAATTAAATTTCAGCGATGCATATGAAAGTTGTTGATTTCATATGAAGCGTTCGTATTTTATTTGTGATGAATTTCGCAGTATTCTAGAGAGACGCGTTGTTCCCAGGCAATAGCTTTTCAAAAATAAAATTAAGCATTAATCTCTGATAGAGGAGTCTAAACTATTTCTGATCTTCAATACATAGAAGAAAGAATAAAGGAAATATGATTTAAATCCGATTGCTTCGCATGTTCTTTTAAATAATTACCGAAACCAATCGCATGAAAGGAAGGGCCTTTGAAATGTTACAATAGAAATGGGCACCATTGACTTCACAGCCCTTTTGAAACGAAGAAACACCTATACGGGAAAGAATCCACGTGAATCAGATGAAATTAGTTTTTACAACTTTTTTGAAATGTTTTCACGTAAAGGACTGGAAAATTTCGACGATCAAGAGTTTTACAGACGGGATTAACTTCGCTCCGGCTTGGAACAGCAAAAGAACCGTTGAAAAGATTCGTTAAGTCATCTTTTCCGCCAAACCTAAGAGCGGATTGTAAACGTGCACTTGTGTCTTCTTTTATTCATCGTATGGGCCAATTCTGCCAGCAGTGCAGTAGCAGAGCGACCCGCGGGTCGAGTGGAATGAATTCCGACCTCGACCCAGGTTGCAAAAATTCTAATTAATCTCGGAGCGTTCAGTGAACACCCTATCAGAGATTAAGCTGATAAGAACAGATACTACACTTTCGATCAGAGCCCAAGAGGCCGAGAAGCGATAAACGGCAGTGGCCTTCGTACTTTTACGTGAAGATCCCGCTGCTAATTCATGGATAAGAAACACACCGCGGTTGAGCGCTCTCAGCGCAGGCAGGCGAATCTATTCCATCAAAGGAACATGAAGCGTTGCAAGACTCTTCGAAAAGGTTCCCAGAAACGTCGCCGGTCAAAGTTATAGTGACAATAGTCACGCCGATGACCGCGAAACTCACGCTTCAAACTTATTATATTAACACGAGGAAATATACTAGTTTCATTTTTGTTTTCAAATGCGCGGTAGTGTTTCGGAGATTAAACGGTCCGCTGTAAGAATCTTCCTCGTCGCCCAAACTGCCTATAATCTTTTTTTAGAAGCGAACAATTTTACTGGCCCTTGTTCTCTCTGCAATTGCGGAAATACGGAGCTCCAAGGCACATCCCTAGAAAAGTGCTTCAATTTTAGATTGGAGTTTCTTCTAAATGCGCTTTCGATTTTCGGCAGAATTCTCTTTTGGAAAAGCAAGTCTTTTGTTACAAAAAACTAATAGATCAGAAATTAAATTTCAGCGATGCATATGAAAGTTGTTGATTTCATATGAAGCGTTCGTATTTTATTTGTGATGAATTTCGCAGTATTCTAGAGAGACGCGTTGTTCCCAGGCAATAGCTTTTCAAAAATAAAATTAAGCATTAATCTCTGATAGAGGAGTCTAAACTATTTCTGATCTTCAATACATAGAAGAAAGAATAAAGGAAATATGATTTAAATCCGATTGCTTCGCATGTTCTTTTAAATAATTACCGAAACCAATCGCATGAAAGGAAGGGCCTTTGAAATGTTACAATAGAAATGGGCACCATTGACTTCACAGCCCTTTTGAAACGAAGAAACACCTATACGGGAAAGAATCCACGTGAATCAGATGAAATTAGTTTTTACAACTTGTTTGAAATGTTTTCACGTAAAGGACTGGAAAATTTCGACGATCAAGAGTTTTACAGACGGGATTAACTTCGCTCCGGCTTGGAACAGCAAAAGAACCGTTGAAAAGATTCGTTAAGTCATCTTTTCCGCCAAACCTGAGAGCGGATTGTAAACGTGCACTTGTGTCTTCTTTTATTCATCGTATGGGCCAATTCTGCCAGCAGTGCAGTAGCAGAGCGACCCGCGGGTCGAGTGGAATGAATTCCGACCTCGACCCAGGTTGCAAAAATTCTAATTAATCTCGGAGCGTTCAGTGAACACCCTATCAGAGATTAAGCTGATAAGAACAGATACTACACTTTCGATCAGAGCCCAAGAGGCCGAGAAGCGATAAACGACAGTGGCCTTCGTACTTTTACGTGAAGATCCCGCTGCTAATTCATGGATAAGAAACACACCGCGGTTGAGCGCTCTCAGCGCAGGCAGGCGAATCTATTCCATCAAAGGAACATGAAGCGTTGCAAGACTCTTCGAAAAGGTTCCCAGAAACGTCGCCGGTCAAAGTTATAGTGACAATAGTCACGCCGATGACCGCGAAACTCACGCTTCAAACTTATTATATTAACACGAGGAAATATACTAGTTTCATTTTTGTTTTCAAATGCGCGGTAGTGTTTCGGAGATTAAACGGTCCGCTGTAAGAATCTTCCTCGTCGCCCAAACTGCCTATAATCTTTTTTTAGAAGCGAACAATTTTACTGGCCCTTGTTCTCTCTGCAATTGCGGAAATACGGAGCTCCAAGGCACATCCCTAGAAAAGTGCTTCAATTTTAGATTGGAGTTTCTTCTAAATGCGCTTTCGATTTTCGGCAGAATTCTCTTTTGGAAAAGCAAGTCTTTTGTTACAAAAAACTAATAGATCAGAAATTAAATTTCAGCGATGCATATGAAAGTTGTTGATTTCATATGAAGCGTTCGTATTTTATTTGTGATGAATTTCGCAGTATTCTAGAGAGACGCGTTGTTCCCAGGCAATAGCTTTTCAAAAATAAAATTAAGCATTAATCTCTGATAGAGGAGTCTAAACTATTTCTGATCTTCAATACATAGAAGAAAGAATAAAGGAAATATGATTTAAATCCGATTGCTTCGCATGTTCTTTTAAATAATTACCGAAACCAATCGCATGAAAGGAAGGGCCTTTGAAATGTTACAATAGAAATGGGCACCATTGACTTCACAGCCCTTTTGAAACGAAGAAACACCTATACGGGAAAGAATCCACGTGAATCAGATGAAATTAGTTTTTACAACTTGTTTGAAATGTTTTCACGTAAAGGACTGGAAAATTTCGACGATCAAGAGTTTTACAGACGGGATTAACTTCGCTCCGGCTTGGAACAGCAAAAGAACCGTTGAAAAGATTCGTTAAGTCATCTTTTCCGCCAAACCTGAGAGCGGATTGTAAACGTGCACTTGTGTCTTCTTTTATTCATCGTATGGGCCAATTCTGCCAGCAGTGCAGTAGCAGAGCGACCCGCGGGTCGAGTGGAATGAATTCCGACCTCGACCCAGGTTGCAAAAATTCTAATTAATCTCGGAGCGTTCAGTGAACACCCTATCAGAGATTAAGCTGATAAGAACAGATACTACACTTTCGATCAGAGCCCAAGAGGCCGAGAAGCGATAAACGGCAGTGGCCTTCGTACTTTTACGTGAAGATCCCGCTGCTAATTCATGGATAAGAAACACACCGCGGTTGAGCGCTCTCAGCGCAGGCAGGCGAATCTATTCCATCAAAGGAACATGAAGCGTTGCAAGACTCTTCGAAAAGGTTCCCAGAAACGTCGCCGGTCAAAGTTATAGTGACAATAGTCACGCCGATGACCGCGAAACTCACGCTTCAAACTTATTATATTAACACGAGGAAATATACTAGTTTCATTTTTGTTTTCAAATGCGCGGTAGTGTTTCGGAGATTAAACGGTCCGCTGTAAGAATCTTCCTCGTCGCCCAAACTGCCTATAATCTTTTTTTAGAAGCGAACAATTTTACTGGCCCTTGTTCTCTCTGCAATTGCGGAAATACGGAGCTCCAAGGCACATCCCTAGAAAAGTGCTTCAATTTTAGATTGGAGTTTCTTCTAAATGCGCTTTCGATTTTCGGCAGAATTCTCTTTTGGAAAAGCAAGTCTTTTGTTACAAAAAACTAATAGATCAGAAATTAAATTTCAGCGATGCATATGAAAGTTGTTGATTTCATATGAAGCGTTCGTATTTTATTTGTGATGAATTTCGCAGTATTCTAGAGAGACGCGTTGTTCCCAGGCAATAGCTTTTCAAAAATAAAATTAAGCATTAATCTCTGATAGAGGAGTCTAAACTATTTCTGATCTTCAATACATAGAAGAAAGAATAAAGGAAATATGATTTAAATCCGATTGCTTCGCATGTTCTTTTAAATAATTACCGAAACCAATCGCATGAAAGGAAGGGCCTTTGAAATGTTACAATAGAAATGGGCACCATTGACTTCACAGCCCTTTTGAAACGAAGAAACACCTATACGGGAAAGAATCCACGTGAATCAGATGAAATTAGTTTTTACAACTTGTTTGAAATGTTTTCACGTAAAGGACTGGAAAATTTCGACGATCAAGAGTTTTACAGACGGGATTAACTTCGCTCCGGCTTGGAACAGCAAAAGAACCGTTGAAAAGATTCGTTAAGTCATCTTTTCCGCCAAACCTGAGAGCGGATTGTAAACGTGCACTTGTGTCTTCTTTTATTCATCGTATGGGCCAATTCTGTAAGCAGTGCAGTAGCAGAGCGACCCGCGGGTCGAGTGGAATGAATTCCGACCTCGACCCAGGTTGCAAAAATTCTAATTAATCTCGGAGCGTTCAGTGAACACCCTATCAGAGATTAAGCTGATAAGAACAGATACTACACTTTCGATCAGAGCCCAAGAGGCCGAGAAGCGATAAACGACAGTGGCCTTCGTACTTTTACGTGAAGATCCCGCTGCTAATTCATGGATAAGAAACACACCGCGGTTGAGCGCTCTCAGCGCAGGCAGGCGAATCTATTCCATCAAAGGAACATGAAGCGTTGCAAGACTCTTCGAAAAGGTTCCCAGAAACGTCGCCGGTCAAAGTTATAGTGACAATAGTCACGCCGATGACCGCGAAACTCACGCTTCAAACTTATTATATTAACACGAGGAAATATACTAGTTTCATTTTTGTTTTCAAATGCGCGGTAGTGTTTCGGAGATTAAACGGTCCGCTGTAAGAATCTTCCTCGTCGCCCAAACTGCCTATAATCTTTTTTTAGAAGCGAACAATTTTACTGGCCCTTGTTCTCTCTGCAATTGCGGAAATACGGAGCTCCAAGGCACATCCCTAGAAAAGTGCTTCAATTTTAGATTGGAGTTTCTTCTAAATGCGCTTTCGATTTTCGGCAGAATTCTCTTTTGGAAAAGCAAGTCTTTTGTTACAAAAAACTAATAGATCAGAAATTAAATTTCAGCGATGCATATGAAAGTTGTTGATTTCATATGAAGCGTTCGTATTTTATTTGTGATGAATTTCGCAGTATTCTAGAGAGACGCGTTGTTCCCAGGCAATAGCTTTTCAAAAATAAAATTAAGCATTAATCTCTGATAGAGGAGTCTAAACTATTTCTGATCTTCAATACATAGAAGAAAGAATAAAGGAAATATGATTTAAATCCGATTGCTTCGCATGTTCTTTTAAATAATTACCGAAACCAATCGCATGAAAGGAAGGGCCTTTGAAATGTTACAATAGAAATGGGCACCATTGACTTCACAGCCCTTTTGAAACGAAGAAACACCTATACGGGAAAGAATCCACGTGAATCAGATGAAATTAGTTTTTACAACTTGTTTGAAATGTTTTCACGTAAAGGACTGGAAAATTTCGACGATCAAGAGTTTTACAGACGGGATTAACTTCGCTCCGGCTTGGAACAGCAAAAGAACCGTTGAAAAGATTCGTTAAGTCATCTTTTCCGCCAAACCTGAGAGCGGATTGTAAACGTGCACTTGTGTCTTCTTTTATTCATCGTATGGGCCAATTCTGCCAGCAGTGCAGTAGCAGAGCGACCCGCGGGTCGAGTGGAATGAATTCCGACCTCGACCCAGGTTGCAAAAATTCTAATTAATCTCGGAGCGTTCAGTGAACACCCTATCAGAGATTAAGCTGATAAGAACAGATACTACACTTTCGATCAGAGCCCAAGAGGCCGAGAAGCGATAAACGGCAGTGGCCTTCGTACTTTTACGTGAAGATCCCGCTGCTAATTCATGGATAAGAAACACACCGCGGTTGAGCGCTCTCAGCGCAGGCAGGCGAATCTATTCCATCAAAGGAACATGAAGCGTTGCAAGACTCTTCGAAAAGGTTCCCAGAAACGTCGCCGGTCAAAGTTATAGTGACAATAGTCACGCCGATGACCGCGAAACTCACGCTTCAAACTTATTATATTAACACGAGGAAATATACTAGTTTCATTTTTGTTTTCAAATGCGCGGTAGTGTTTCGGAGATTAAACGGTCCGCTGTAAGAATCTTCCTCGTCGCCCAAACTGCCTATAATCTTTTTTTAGAAGCGAACAATTTTACTGGCCCTTGTTCTCTCTGCAATTGCGGAAATACGGAGCTCCAAGGCACATCCCTAGAAAAGTGCTTCAATTTTAGATTGGAGTTTCTTCTAAATGCGCTTTCGATTTTCGGCAGAATTCTCTTTTGGAAAAGCAAGTCTTTTGTTACAAAAAACTAATAGATCAGAAATTAAATTTCAGCGATGCATATGAAAGTTGTTGATTTCATATGAAGCGTTCGTATTTTATTTGTGATGAATTTCGCAGTATTCTAGAGAGACGCGTTGTTCCCAGGCAATAGCTTTTCAAAAATAAAATTAAGCATTAATCTCTGATAGAGGAGTCTAAACTATTTCTGATCTTCAATACATAGAAGAAAGAATAAAGGAAATATGATTTAAATCCGATTGCTTCGCATGTTCTTTTAAATAATTACCGAAACCAATCGCATGAAAGGAAGGGCCTTTGAAATGTTACAATAGAAATGGGCACCATTGACTTCACAGCCCTTTTGAAACGAAGAAACACCTATACGGGAAAGAATCCACGTGAATCAGATGAAATTAGTTTTTACAACTTGTTTGAAATGTTTTCACGTAAAGGACTGGAAAATTTCGACGATCAAGAGTTTTACAGACGGGATTAACTTCGCTCCGGCTTGGAACAGCAAAAGAACCGTTGAAAAGATTCGTTAAGTCATCTTTTCCGCCAAACCTGAGAGCGGATTGTAAACGTGCACTTGTGTCTTCTTTTATTCATCGTATGGGCCAATTCTGCCAGCAGTGCAGTAGCAGAGCGACCCGCGGGTCGAGTGGAATGAATTCCGACCTCGACCCAGGTTGCAAAAATTTTAATTAATCTCGGAGCGTTCAGTGAACACCCTATCAGAGATTAAGCTGATAAGAACAGATACTACACTTTCGATCAGAGCCCAAGAGGCCAAAAAGCGATAAACGGCAGTGGCCTTCGTACTTTTACGTGAAGATCCCGCTGCTAATTCATGGATAAGAAACACACCGCGGTTGAGCGCTCTCAGCGCAGGCAGGCGAATCTATTCCATCAAAGGAACATGAAGCGTTGCAAGACTCTTCGAAAAGGTTCCCAGAAACGTCGCCGGTCAAAGTTATAGTGACAATAGTCACGCCGATGACCGCGAAACTCACGCTTCAAACTTATTATATTAACACGAGGAAATATACTAGTTTCATTTTTGTTTTCAAATGCGCGGTAGTGTTTCGGAGATTAAACGGTCCGCTGTAAGAATCTTCCTCGTCGCCCAAACTGCCTATAATCTTTTTTTAGAAGCGAACAATTTTACTGGCCCTTGTTCTCTCTGCAATTGCGGAAATACGGAGCTCCAAGGCACATCCCTAGAAAAGTGCTTCAATTTTAGATTGGAGTTTCTTCTAAATGCGCTTTCGATTTTCGGCAGAATTCTCTTTTGGAAAAGCAAGTCTTTTGTTACAAAAAACTAATAGATCAGAAATTAAATTTCAGCGATGCATATGAAAGTTGTTGATTTCATATGAAGCGTTCGTATTTTATTTGTGATGAATTTCGCAGTATTCTAGAGAGACGCGTTGTTCCCAGGCAATAGCTTTTCAAAAATAAAATTAAGCATTAATCTCTGATAGAGGAGTCTAAACTATTTCTGATCTTCAATACATAGAAGAAAGAATAAAGGAAATATGATTTAAATCCGATTGCTTCGCATGTTCTTTTAAATAATTACCGAAACCAATCGCATGAAAGGAAGGGCCTTTGAAATGTTACAATAGAAATGGGCACCATTGACTTCACAGCCCTTTTGAAACGAAGAAACACCTATACGGGAAAGAATCCACGTGAATCAGATGAAATTAGTTTTTACAACTTGTTTGAAATGTTTTCACGTAAAGGACTGGAAAATTTCGACGATCAAGAGTTTTACAGACGGGATTAACTTCGCTCCGGCTTGGAACAGCAAAAGAACCGTTGAAAAGATTCGTTAAGTCATCTTTTCCGCCAAACCTGAGAGCGGATTGTAAACGTGCACTTGTGTCTTCTTTTATTCATCGTATGGGCCAATTCTGCCAGCAGTGCAGTAGCAGAGCGACCCGCGGGTCGAGTGGAATGAATTCCGACCTCGACCCAGGTTGCAAAAATTCTAATTAATCTCGGAGCGTTCAGTGAACACCCTATCAGAGATTAAGCTGATAAGAACAGATACTACACTTTCGATCAGAGCCCAAGAGGCCGAGAAGCGATAAACGGCAGTGGCCTTCGTACTTTTACGTGAAGATCCCGCTGCTAATTCATGGATAAGAAACACACCGCGGTTGAGCGCTCTCAGCGCAGGCAGGCGAATCTATTCCATCAAAGGAACATGAAGCGTTGCAAGACTCTTCGAAAAGGTTCCCAGAAACGTCGCCGGTCAAAGTTATAGTGACAATAGTCACGCCGATGACCGCGAAACTCACGCTTCAAACTTATTATATTAACACGAGGAAATATACTAGTTTCATTTTTGTTTTCAAATGCGCGGTAGTGTTTCGGAGATTAAACGGTCCGCTGTAAGAATCTTCCTCGTCGCCCAAACTGCCTATAATCTTTTTTTAGAAGCGAACAATTTTACTGGCCCTTGTTCTCTCTGCAATTGCGGAAATACGGAGCTCCAAGGCACATCCCTAGAAAAGTGCTTCAATTTTAGATTGGAGTTTCTTCTAAATGCGCTTTCGATTTTCGGCAGAATTCTCTTTTGGAAAAGCAAGTCTTTTGTTACAAAAAACTAATAGATCAGAAATTAAATTTCAGCGATGCATATGAAAGTTGTTGATTTCATATGAAGCGTTCGTATTTTATTTGTGATGAATTTCGCAGTATTCTAGAGAGACGCGTTGTTCCCAGGCAATAGCTTTTCAAAAATAAAATTAAGCATTAATCTCTGATAGAGGAGTCTAAACTATTTCTGATCTTCAATACATAGAAGAAAGAATAAAGGAAATATGATTTAAATCCGATTGCTTCGCATGTTCTTTTAAATAATTACCGAAACCAATCGCATGAAAGGAAGGGCCTTTGAAATGTTACAATAGAAATGGGCACCATTGACTTCACAGCCCTTTTGAAACGAAGAAACACCTATACGGGAAAGAATCCACGTGAATCAGATGAAATTAGTTTTTACAACTTGTTTGAAATGTTTTCACGTAAAGGACTGGAAAATTTCGACGATCAAGAGTTTTACAGACGGGATTAACTTCGCTCCGGCTTGGAACAGCAAAAGAACCGTTGAAAAGATTCGTTAAGTCATCTTTTCCGCCAAACCTGAGAGCGGATTGTAAACGTGCACTTGTGTCTTCTTTTATTCATCGTATGGGCCAATTCTGCCAGCAGTGCAGTAGCAGAGCGACCCGCGGGTCGAGTGGAATGAATTCCGACCTCGACCCAGGTTGCAAAAATTTTAATTAATCTCGGAGCGTTCAGTGAACACCCTATCAGAGATTAAGCTGATAAGAACAGATACTACACTTTCGATCAGAGCCCAAGAGGCCAAAAAGCGATAAACGGCAGTGGCCTTCGTACTTTTACGTGAAGATCCCGCTGCTAATTCATGGATAAGAAACACACCGCGGTTGAGCGCTCTCAGCGCAGGCAGGCGAATCTATTCCATCAAAGGAACATGAAGCGTTGCAAGACTCTTCGAAAAGGTTCCCAGAAACGTCGCCGGTCAAAGTTATAGTGACAATAGTCACGCCGATGACCGCGAAACTCACGCTTCAAACTTATTATATTAACACGAGGAAATATACTAGTTTCATTTTTGTTTTCAAATGCGCGGTAGTGTTTCGGAGATTAAACGGTCCGCTGTAAGAATCTTCCTCGTCGCCCAAACTGCCTATAATCTTTTTTTAGAAGCGAACAATTTTACTGGCCCTTGTTCTCTCTGCAATTGCGGAAATACGGAGCTCCAAGGCACATCCCTAGAAAAGTGCTTCAATTTTAGATTGGAGTTTCTTCTAAATGCGCTTTCGATTTTCGGCAGAATTCTCTTTTGGAAAAGCAAGTCTTTTGTTACAAAAAACTAATAGATCAGAAATTAAATTTCAGCGATGCATATGAAAGTTGTTGATTTCATATGAAGCGTTCGTATTTTATTTGTGATGAATTTCGCAGTATTCTAGAGAGACGCGTTGTTCCCAGGCAATAGCTTTTCAAAAATAAAATTAAGCATTAATCTCTGATAGAGGAGTCTAAACTATTTCTGATCTTCAATACATAGAAGAAAGAATAAAGGAAATATGATTTAAATCCGATTGCTTCGCATGTTCTTTTAAATAATTACCGAAACCAATCGCATGAAAGGAAGGGCCTTTGAAATGTTACAATAGAAATGGGCACCATTGACTTCACAGCCCTTTTGAAACGAAGAAACACCTATACGGGAAAGAATCCACGTGAATCAGATGAAATTAGTTTTTACAACTTGTTTGAAATGTTTTCACGTAAAGGACTGGAAAATTTCGACGATCAAGAGTTTTACAGACGGGATTAACTTCGCTCCGGCTTGGAACAGCAAAAGAACCGTTGAAAAGATTCGTTAAGTCATCTTTTCCGCCAAACCTGAGAGCGGATTGTAAACGTGCACTTGTGTCTTCTTTTATTCATCGTATGGGCCAATTCTGCCAGCAGTGCAGTAGCAGAGCGACCCGCGGGTCGAGTGGAATGAATTCCGACCTCGACCCAGGTTGCCAAAAATTCTAATTAATCTCGGAGCGTTCAGTGAACACCCTATCAGAGATTAAGCTGATAAGAACAGATACTACACTTTCGATCAGAGCCCAAGAGGCCGAGAAGCGATAAACGGCAGTGGCCTTCGTACTTTTACGTGAAGATCCCGCTGCTAATTCATGGATAAGAAACACACCGCGGTTGAGCGCTCTCAGCGCAGGCAGGCGAATCTATTCCATCAAAGGAACATGAAGCGTTGCAAGACTCTTCGAAAAGGTTCCCAGAAACGTCGCCGGTCAAAGTTATAGTGACAATAGTCACGCCGATGACCGCGAAACTCACGCTTCAAACTTATTATATTAACACGAGGAAATATACTAGTTTCATTTTTGTTTTCAAATGCGCGGTAGTGTTTCGGAGATTAAACGGTCCGCTGTAAGAATCTTCCTCGTCGCCCAAACTGCCTATAATCTTTTTTTAGAAGCGAACAATTTTACTGGCCCTTGTTCTCTCTGCAATTGCGGAAATACGGAGCTCCAAGGCACATCCCTAGAAAAGTGCTTCAATTTTAGATTGGAGTTTCTTCTAAATGCGCTTTCGATTTTCGGCAGAATTCTCTTTTGGAAAAGCAAGTCTTTTGTTACAAAAAACTAATAGATCAGAAATTAAATTTCAGCGATGCATATGAAAGTTGTTGATTTGATATGAAGCGTTCGTATTTTATTTGTGATGAATTTCGCAGTATTCTAGAGAGACGCGTTGTTCCCAGGCAATAGCTTTTCAAAAATAAAATTAAGCATTAATCTCTGATAGAGGAGTCTAAACTATTTCTGATCTTCAATACATAGAAGAAAGAATAAAGGAAATATGATTTAAATCCGATTGCTTCGCATGTTCTTTTAAATAATTACCGAAACCAATCGCATGAAAGGAAGGGCCTTTGAAATGTTACAATAGAAATGGGCACCATTGACTTCACAGCCCTTTTGAAACGAAGAAACACCTATACGGGAAAGAATCCACGTGAATCAGATGAAATTAGTTTTTACAACTTGTTTGAAATGTTTTCACGTAAAGGACTGGAAAATTTCGACGATCAAGAGTTTTACAGACGGGATTAACTTCGCTCCGGCTTGGAACAGCAAAAGAACCGTTGAAAAGATTCGTTAAGTCATCTTTTCCGCCAAACCTGAGAGCGGATTGTAAACGTGCACTTGTGTCTTCTTTTATTCATCGTATGGGCCAATTCTGCCAGCAGTGCAGTAGCAGAGCGACCCGCGGGTCGAGTGGAATGAATTCCGACCTCGACCCAGGTTGCAAAAATTCTAATTAATCTCGGAGCGTTCAGTGAACACCCTATCAGAGATTAAGCTGATAAGAACAGATACTACACTTTCGATCAGAGCCCAAGAGGCCGAGAAGCGATAAACGGCAGTGGCCTTCGTACTTTTACGTGAAGATCCCGCTGCTAATTCATGGATAAGAAACACACCGCGGTTGAGCGCTCTCAGCGCAGGCAGGCGAATCTATTCCATCAAAGGAACATGAAGCGTTGCAAGACTCTTCGAAAAGGTTCCCAGAAACGTCGCCGGTCAAAGTTATAGTGACAATAGTCACGCCGATGACCGCGAAACTCACGCTTCAAACTTATTATATTAACACGAGGAAATATACTAGTTTCATTTTTGTTTTCAAATGCGCGGTAGTGTTTCGGAGATTAAACGGTCCGCTGTAAGAATCTTCCTCGTCGCCCAAACTGCCTATAATCTTTTTTTAGAAGCGAACAATTTTACTGGCCCTTGTTCTCTCTGCAATTGCGGAAATACGGAGCTCCAAGGCACATCCCTAGAAAAGTGCTTCAATTTTAGATTGGAGTTTCTTCTAAATGCGCTTTCGATTTTCGGCAGAATTCTCTTTTGGAAAAGCAAGTCTTTTGTTACAAAAAACTAATAGATCAGAAATTAAATTTCAGCGATGCATATGAAAGTTGTTGATTTCATATGAAGCGTTCGTATTTTATTTGCGATGAATTTCGCAGTATTCTAGAGAGACGCGTTGTTCCCAGGCAATAGCTTTTCAAAAATAAAATTAAGCATTAATCTCTGATAGAGGAGTCTAAACTATTTCTGATCTTCAATACATAGAAGAAAGAATAAAGGAAATATGATTTAAATCCGATTGCTTCGCATGTTCTTTTAAATAATTACCGAAACCAATCGCATGAAAGGAAGGGCCTTTGAAATGTTACAATAGAAATGGGCACCATTGACTTCACAGCCCTTTTGAAACGAAGAAACACCTATACGGGAAAGAATCCACGTGAATCAGATGAAATTAGTTTTTACAACTTGTTTGAAATGTTTTCACGTAAAGGACTGGAAAATTTCGACGATCAAGAGTTTTACAGACGGGATTAACTTCGCTCCGGCTTGGAACAGCAAAAGAACCGTTGAAAAGATTCGTTAAGTCATCTTTTCCGCCAAACCTGAGAGCGGATTGTAAACGTGCACTTGTGTCTTCTTTTATTCATCGTATGGGCCAATTCTGCCAGCAGTGCAGTAGCAGAGCGACCCGCGGGTCGAGTGGAATGAATTCCGACCTCGACCCAGGTTTCAAAAATTCTAATTAATCTCGGAGCGTTCAGTGAACACCCTATCAGAGATTAAGCTGATAAGAACAGATACTACACTTTCGATCAGAGCCCAAGAGGCCGAGAAGCGATAAACGGCAGTGGCCTTCGTACTTTTACGTGAAGATCCCGCTTCTAATTCATGGATAAGAAACACACCGCGGTTGAGCGCTCTCAGCGCAGGCAGGCGAATCTATTCCATCAAAGGAACATGAAGCGTTGCAAGACTCTTCGAAAAGGTTCCCAGAAACGTCGCCGGTCAAAGTTATAGTGACAATAGTCACGCCGATGACCGCGAAACTCACGCTTCAAACTTATTATATTAACACGAGGAAATATACTAGTTTCATTTTTGTTTTCAAATGCGCGGTAGTGTTTCGGAGATTAAACGGTCCGCTGTAAGAATCTTCCTCGTCGCCCAAACTGCCTATAATCTTTTTTTAGAAGCGAACAATTTTACTGGCCCTTGTTCTCTCTGCAATTGCGGAAATACGGAGCTCCAAGGCACATCCCTAGAAAAGTGCTTCAATTTTAGATTGGAGTTTCTTCTAAATGCGCTTTCGATTTTCGGCAGAATTCTCTTTTGGAAAAGCAAGTCTTTTGTTACAAAAAACTAATAGATCAGAAATTAAATTTCAGCGATGCATATGAAAGTTGTTGATTTCATATGAAGCGTTCGTATTTTATTTGTGATGAATTTCGCAGTATTCTAGAGAGACGCGTTGTTCCCAGGCAATAGCTTTTCAAAAATAAAATTAAGCATTAATCTCTGATAGAGGAGTCTAAACTATTTCTGATCTTCAATACATAGAAGAAAGAATAAAGGAAATATGATTTAAATCCGATTGCTTCGCATGTTCTTTTAAATAATTACCGAAACCAATCGCATGAAAGGAAGGGCCTTTGAAATGTTACAATAGAAATGGGCACCATTGACTTCACAGCCCTTTTGAAACGAAGAAACACCTATACGGGAAAGAATCCACGTGAATCAGATGAAATTAGTTTTTACAACTTGTTTGAAATGTTTTCACGTAAAGGACTGGAAAATTTCGACGATCAAGAGTTTTACAGACGGGATTAACTTCGCTCCGGCTTGGAACAGCAAAAGAGCCGTTGAAAAGATTCGTTAAGTCAGCTTTACCGTCATACTCAATCAACGTTTTCCGGAGCATTTTTGAATGGTTTACTTTTAAAATCCAATTCAGTACATTAGTATAAAATAATTTTATTATAAATGAAAACCAGTAACTGTATTGTTTAAGAGCGTCTCTCAAAGGAGAAGGTAAACTGTTAGAATCATCTGAAGAAACATTTGATTCTCTGTTTGATGCCTTAAAGGAAAGATATGAAAATGAAAGATTGTTAATTGACCATCATGTTTTTCCATATTGTTAAAATACAGCAAAGATGAGCTAAGGAAATTCGACATTTAATAGAATCTATTAAAAAGAACATTCGAGGTTTTAAAGTTTTAAATTACGAGCAAAACAATTTATCAGAAATTTTATTAGTCAATATAATCCTTCAAAACTTGACAAAGAGTCGAGAGCAAATTGAAATTACACTAAAAACCTCAGAAATTCCACAATTTGATCCCTTAATCATTTCTTGAAAGAAGAAGTTCTATTTTGGAGAGTGTTTCGCGATTACCAGCTGCAGCAAAAGCAACTTTTCCAATGAAAAATGCAGCAAGAAACAAAATTTAAATAATTCATTTAAACAAAAATCTCTTGTAATAAATCTAATAATAAAAGCAGTTATAAACCATGTATTTGTTGTAAACATATGTATTACTTATATAAATGCATAACCTTTCAAAACAGGAACATATGAAAAAGAAAAGAATTTGTTTTTATTCTTGGAATCTGTAAACTTTGCCTTCGCATTCATACCGCTTTGTGCTCTTCCCAAATTAAAGCGCCTAGTTAAGGATTTTCAGATGGCCCACAACTCCCTACTACATGAGGGGAGACAAACGTTAAATCATTCCACAGGAGGAGTGACCACCAAAGACCCATTTCCCCCAACAGCACAAATGCCATCGAACCTTCTTCTCTGGTAGTTCGAAGAAGGAAGATGCGTTCAACCTTCGTTAATGCGCGATCAGATGAGACGTGCATCTTGCCAACAGCGGTTTTTTTTTTTTTTTTTTTTTTTTTTTAAGAATGCGTTGGGATAAAGAATAAAGATCCGATTCTTGATTGATTCGGGGAGCAATTAAGACCAAATGTGCTCAATTACTAGGTATAAATCAGGAAAATATAAATATCCCTGTTTCTGGATTCAATGGCACCAATATCGCTATTAAAAGAAGGATGGAAATAGAAATCTCAAACATAAAAAATGATTTTATTAGATATGTTTCCTTTTATGCAGTTCCTTCCATAACAAATTTAACTCCACCCAGAAGATTAAATGTAGATATTTCCAAATTACTCAAACAAATAAATTTAGCAGATCCTAGTTTAATGAGACCTAATAAAATATACGTTTTAATAGGAGCAGATTTGTTCTTTGAAATGTTGAAGCCAATTAAATTATATGTGAAGAATTCTAGTATAATTTTGCAAGACACAATTTTCAGTTACATCCTGGGTGGTAGATACGAAATTTCAGATAATAATAAACAATTTTGTGGACTTGTAATAAATTCTCAAGACATTAATAAAACTCCTCGAAAATTCTGGATTATGGAATCAGTAGGAGAGGATGCTCGCACTTTAAACAGTGAAGAGGAATTGTGTGAAAAACATTTCCTTAAAAATATTCAAGAACATAGAAAGGCATATTTATAGAAAAATTTCCCTTAAAATGCGATAAACAATTGGGAGAGTCTCGGACTCTGGATAAACGACGCTTAGATAGCCGATAGAATATTAGTTGGGAGGACCCGGGCGCGTAGCGCCTATAACCTCCATTCCTGAAAGATGTGCTGGGCAAATGCATTACAAAATATTCTAACAATACTATTGTGCATTATTAGTATTGGGAAGAAGAGAGGGAAGAAAAAAAAATGGAGGTTAAATGATTATTTATCTAAGAATCAATTAGTTTAGTTAATTAGTTATGGGGGTATTTTAATTCCTTAATTAGTACATAGTTATTAACTTGGTGTGTTAGTGTGCGAGTTTTAGGGGAGTTCTAATGTTAGGTTTCTGGGAGATTCTGTTACGTAAGATAAGAGAGGGAGCAGATCAGTGAAGGGGAAACCCCATCCTTGAGCGGCCGGCAGTTCGCTTTGTTGTCCATCTGGTTTGGAGAGGGTAGGAGCAGTGGGGGCCATCAGCTGTTCTTGTAAAGGTAATTTAAAGGGGTCTTCCTTAACCCTTTTTGTCTTCAGGCGCTGGTGTCAACGGGTTGGTGCTTCTTTCTTCTTTCTTCTTAACTGACGATGCGGCGAGGTCGTTTTTTGTTGCGTGGGTTTTTAGGGTCGTACCGAGGGAGGGATTTTATTGTTATATTGTCCATACTATCTATTCGCTGGAAGAAGGAGGTTGATAGTTTTTTAATGAAGTCTTCTATTGTTTGGATGCGGAGGTCTTTTCTAATATTGATGTTTCTAATGAACCATGGCATTTTTGTGATTTGGCGGAGGGTTGAGTTTTGTGCTATTTCCAGTTTTCTTAAATGCGTTTTCGCTGCTGCTCCCCAAATCGGCGCTGCATAGGTGATTTGTGGTCTCAGGATTGCTTTGTATATTAATAATTTATTTTCTATTGAAAGTTTGGATCTATTGCAGAGGAGGGGGTATAGTTGGGCTTTTGTTTGTTTGTATTGCTTCAGGATATTATTGATATGTTGTGCGTAGGTTAGTTTCTGATCCAGCTGTATTCCAAGGTATTTAGTATCGGATCTCCATGCTATGGGTGTTTTATTTAAGGTAGGAGCTGGTGGTTTGATCTTTTTATGTGTAAATAGGATTGCCTGGCTTTTTTCCGCATTCACTTTTATTTTCCATTTTCTAAGCCATGGTTCTAGTTTATTGAGATGGGAGTCCAGGTCTTTGGCTATTGAGTTGATATTTTTTGAAGTGCTAAGAATGGCTGTGTCATCAGCGAATAGATAGAGTTGGGTTTTGGTGGTCCTGACTATATCGTTGATGTAAATGTTGAAGCATAGAGGCGCTAGGATGGAGCCCTCGCTTGGATTGGAATTGCTCGGGAAAAACTGTTTCCGATTTGTACTTTGAAGGATCTGTTTGTTAGGTATGTGGCGAGAAGTTTGGTGAGTGAGTCCGGTATTCCTATTTTAATTAGTTTATAAATGAGGCCTATTGTCCAAACTTTGTCAAATGCCTTGGCGACGTCTAGGAATATTGCTAGGAATTAGATACTTTATGGAGACACCTTAGTAGGGATGAAAACTTGAGCTATGTGTACTGTGATTTTATGCATGCGTATCAAGATTTAGATCGTATGACAGAAATTAAAGAAATGAATGAATCTGAATTCGCTGTTTATTTGCCTCATCATGGAGTTTATAATCCCTTAAAATCGTCCACAAAACTTCTTGTGGTCTTCAATGGCTTTGCTCCGACATCTAATGGAGTGTCCATGAATCAAATTCAGTTGAACGGTGGTACAGTTCAACAGGACCAGTTTTCCATAATGATGCGTTTTCGTAAACAATAATTTATATTTACAGCAGATATCTGCATGATGTGTAGGCAAATCTTACTTCATCCTGATCGCCGAGATTTGCAGAGTAGTATGGAAAGACGTTTCAAATCAACCAACAAAAACGTACCAACTCAATACAATTACCTACGATACAACTATTGCACCTAACTTAACAACTAGGACCTTAAATCAGCTAGAAGTTGATGAAAGGGATATATTCCTAGATACATCCAATGTTGTCCAGTCAGATCGTTATATGGACGACATCTTAGCAGGCTCAAATACCTTAGAAAATGCTAAAGAACTGCTAACTCAACTTGTGAATACTTGAAAGAGGATGTATGGCTCTCTACAAATGGTGTTCTAACTCTGAAAATCTTCTAAATAACATTCCAAATGATAATGATTATCAATTTAACCACTCTAAGGAAATGGAGCCTGTCAAAAACTTAGGTGTTGTGTGGAAATCAAGTCATGATTGCTTTTCATTTAAAGTAACCATTTCAGTGCAAAATTCATACAAGAGAAATATCCTTTCAGAGAGTTTTAGAATATACGATCCTCTTGGTCTGATTGATCCTGTTGTTTCAAGAGCCAAGATTTTTATGCAAAGACTGTGGTTATTGAAACTGGGTTGGGACGACCCTTTATTTAAAGATGTCACTTATGCATGGATTGAATTTATTTTCTTATGGACTGGAGGAACAGGAAATCCCTCAACATTTTTTTTCTAATGACAGAGTAGCCATCCATGGATTTGCAGATGCCTCTACTTCAGCATATGTGCAGTGTTCTTCATCTAGTAACTCAAACTCAGTAAACTTGTTGTGTAGAAAATCACGTGACGCTCCACTTAAATCTGTGACAGTTCCCAGACTAGAGCTTTTTGCAGAATTATTATTATCAATTTCTGAAGTAGTGTCCTACCCTGATTCTACCATTGTATTGGTTTGGTTGAGGAAGCCTGCCCAAGAATTAAAAACATTTGCTTGCCATCGAGTAGCCACCATCCAAGAAATGACTAAGGACTTTGTTTGGAAACATGTATCATCAGAGAAGAATCCGGCAGATCTCATTTCTAGGGGGGTTCTCCTGATTCCCTTCAATCCAGTAATTTATGGTGGAATGGTCTTTTATATATTAGAGATGGATCAAAAACTGAAGAACCATCTGTGTCTGAACCAACCACAGAAATGGCTTTGTATGTGAACTAAAACAACCAGGAAAATGCACTTTACTTACTGCATCTGAATATAACTCTGTTTTCTCATCGTATTTCTATTAGTAATAATTATGTGAAATTAATTAAGATTCTTAGTAATATTTTCTGATTTATTTCCAACTGCAAAGCAGGAATTGTACCTAAAAAAGGACTATTTCTTCGTATGAATTTAAAAATTCTGAGGTTTGTCTTGTAAAGTCTCGATCCAATAACAGGTAGCGTTATGATCAAATTCTTTATTTACAGCTTTATTACATAAAAACAACTCTTTCTCATCTAGGTTAAATGAATGATGCTATTTGTAGCACGAAATTTAAACAAGAATAGTTCCTCGAACAAATTTGGAGAAAACGCCTTCACAAGAACAGCTAACAGGCGGTTGGCGTCTCAGGCTACTACAGGGTTAGCTCTAGGAATCCACCGAATTTCCTTCGGGTTGAATTTTTCTCAGAAGTCCACTTCATACCAAACTCCTCTCTCCTTCTTCTTCCGAAAAATATCACCTTTTATCTTTCTCTCAGACTCCACCTTTCCTGTCCACTCCCTGTTACCCAATCACCGTTCAGAACAACCTGAATCGTCTCTGGTCGCCCGTGGGAAATGTCCATTGATGATCCACCCTCCACAATGGGAAAAATGAAGGACATCTGGACATCTGGAGTGTTTGACACTCTCGCCTTTCGAAGACAGGATTTATTTCCCTGGGAAACGCACGTGTGGTTCCTTATCTGGATTAGCACTAATTGGCCAGACGACCGTACTTAAAAGGAGGGTCTTCCATTTGGCAATCTGGAGGCACTTAACACTGTGGAAGTTTCGTTGATGAAGAATGGCCCGGAATGTAAATTATCGAGTGTGGGAAAAAGGAATGTCACAGTGGTCACCCAGGGAAGAAGCTGAATCATTACAGTATGTTAAGGTGGGCCCAAACCCAAGATTTTTCTAAAGAAATTGAAATGATCTCAAAGAAAAACAACTTCCAGGTAAATGCTACTTAAAATCTCTTAACACTTCCTCAGATCATAACAATTTACTTAGAGTCGGAGGTCGATTCATTAAGGCTAAACTAAGCTATGACAAGCATCATCAGATAATTTTGCCAGCTAAAAGTAAACTAACTCGTTTGATAATGAAATATTATCACAAAAAATATTTACATGTTGGCCCTAAACTTTTTCCTATCTAATAAGACTGAAATTTTGTCCCATTAATGGCAGAAAGCAATTGATGGGTAACCCTCCCCAGAAAGAGTTAATGTCAGTAGTTCGTTTTCTAGCACGGGTGTTGATTTTGAAGGCCTATTTTTTATAAAATAAAAAGGTCAACGTAAAAGCACACTTCATAAGATTTATGTAGCTATTTTTGTTTGTATGGCCACTAAAGCTATACACATTGAAATGGTAAATGATTTCACTTCTTTGACCACACTTTATTGGACTCAAGGAGGCTGACGTGGAATCTTCCAAGTATCATTTTTGGATGGCTGTTGTAAAAGCAAATTTAATATATGAAGAATTTAACACCATTATTTCAGAAATTGATGAAATTTTAAATTCGAATCCTATCACTCCGATTTCTTCTCATACAAATGACTCGGAAGCTTTGACGTCAGGGCATCTTCTTATTGGAATACCAATAAGTAGAATTGCCGAACATGATTTAATTAATGTGTCAGACAATAGCTTATCTAGGTGGCAGCAAGTAGAAAAATTAACCCAATATATTTGGAAAAGGTGGAGTTGTGATTATTTAAATCATTTTCAACAACGCCAAAAATGGCAGTTTGTAAAAAGTAATGTAAAACCAGGCATGATGGTAGTACTAAAAGAAGAGAGTTTACCCAAGTGAAAATGGATACTTGGTCGAATAATTAATGTAATACTTGATAGGGATGGATGTGTCCGTGTAGTGAATGTAAGAACAGAAACGGCACTTTAAAGAGACCGATATCAAAAGTTTGCTTACTGCCTGTTAAAACAGATAATTAATTGTATATATTGTCTTTAATAAGTATATAATCTCTCTATGTTTTCTCCGTTATACTTATAAAGTGTGTTTATGTATTGTGTTTCAATAATTATAATTCAATCCTGTGGTATTTTCGTCAAGTATATATTATTTCTGTATCCTATATGCAAGTTTGTATTTGAAATGTTGCTTAGTTTTTGTTTGGATTGAATTATATTTATCTTAATTGTTGTAAATTTAGGCTTTCTATTGCAAATAATATTTTAAAAATTTCAAAATTTACTTTAAAATTTATTAGAAAAGTTAAGTAGTGTATGTGTATGATGTATTCTTCAAGTGTTGGAATTTAAAATTCCAACGCGTGGCGTGAAGTTCAAGCCCACCTGCAGCGCCAGCCCCTCATCGGGTGGCGAAAGAGGAAACCCCTCAGTTCAGACTGAGTTCGAGCTGGATCCAGAGATGGATGCTCCTCTACTAAACAGGAAACGAAATGCTCTGATTTAACTATTGTTCACGTTTACCTCCTTTTAAGTGAGGGTGTGATGCAATATTTTAATGTTTTAATAATTTAATTAGCTTATTATTGTTGAGTTTCACAATAAACTATTTACAAAACTACAGTCCACTACTTTTTCATTGAGCTACAGACACCGGGTTTACACTCGGTCAGTTATAAGACGGCAAGTAGGCAGCGCATGCGTAGAAAGAGACTGATTTATGTTTGCCTCAAATTCATAAGATAAATTCAGGCATTCCATGCTTGACTATAAATTGCCTTTTGGCTTCCTTGGATTTTTCTTTTTTATTGTTTATCGTATTAAAATGATGGATATTAGCACAAAGAAGCATGGAAAATAAAAAAAAGGTCAACATACCTAATTCAGAAAAAATATAAAAAAGGAACGGCAAATAAAATGCAAAAAAAAACCCACAATCTTGTATTAGAAAGAACAAAGAGCAAAAAAGGTCGGAATGAATCTATGATAAGTGATCAGTTTTTTTTACGCCACGAAAATCGCCAAATTCTACACACGTTTGCGCAGTAAGAAATAATACAATACAGCGACATGTTGTTGTCCCGTCGGGACAATTACTTGCTATCGACTGAACAGCAATTTTCAGCCTTTCTATGCATATTCTGCCTACTGGCCGTCTTATAACTGGCCGAGTATAAATCCCGCATAAAGAAAAATAAAGAAAATTGAGAACTTCTAATCTTATTTTCGTGACCCCTAAAGACGTGGAAAATTAAAATCTATTTTCACACATGCGCCGTGTGTTATTTCTATTTTGACTTACAACGGGAAAGTTTCGTAATATTCAGTTATTTAATGTCATAAAGGCTTCTTAATGTTCATTACTAACTGCGATGATATTGCAGCAGTCATCGTTTTAAAATCATTATTTCTTATTTTTAATTTGGTGAAATATTAAATGCAATTCCTTTTTATTTGCTTTTATTTCACTGATTTAGATATCGTGCAATTCATTTAAATGAATTCAAATTTTTAGTTGATATTTTCCTTTTAACATACATAATCAAGTGCAAATATTATGTGTAATAAAAAATTTCACATTCAATAGCATTGATCTCGGACAAATAAACTAGTAAGTGAACAGACTTTTGTAAAACAGACTTTTTAAGTATAATTAAAAATAAAACTGCAGGCGATAAAAAGATTATGTGAATTATAATATTTTATTTAAAATAATTTTTTGCATTAAAAATAAGTTGTTTAAAAATTATTCGTGGATTGAAGTGTTTGAATTCTGTCAAGTGGTGATATTAAATGCTTTTTTTTTTTTTTAACTTTTTCGCATACGACATTTACACAATGTAGATTTCAAAAACTGATTTGGAATTTGGAAAGTTGTAATTTTTACCATTGCTATAAATATTTGTTATGCAATAACAATTTCGAATTTTCTGGACAAATATTGAAATAAAGCAAGGTTTCAAAGGAGTTTTTGTGATTTATTAATTTTTCATCGCTAAGAAAGATGAAAATTGCTTCTCGAGCCATACCGAGTATATTAGATAGTGCATAATAATATATCATTGAGGAATTTGGAAACTACATATCATGTAATATAATTATCTGTTAAATGAATATTAAATGTAAAAGTTTCTTTAAATAGTTCCCCCCCCCTCCCCACTGCTCTGCGCTCATTCATATCAATTTCGAATAGTCACGTGATCGATGTTGTAGTACAGTACACTCCCGATTATCCGCGGAATTGGGTGGCGCGGCCGCCGCGGATAACAAAAATCGCGGATAATCCGAAAAAAGCTAAAAACGGGTATAGCAAAAGAGAAAACAGACATCCCAACTTTGAAAAATCGTTTTATGTACAATAAAATAATCAGCAGGAAATGTTTAACTAACGCTTAATATTTTAGTATATCACTCAAAACTAACCTAAAATGCATTTTGTTAATGAAAACAGAAAAGGGCTTTGTACTTAGAGAGGCGTCAAGGTTACACAGAAAAATTAATACATATATACTGTTTTAATACTGTAATGTATTACGTAATTACAAAAGCATAACTGTAAAACTGCACCTTTTTGAAAAAAAAAAAAACTTAGTGCGGCAGGAGCGGATAATCGGGAGTCTACTGTATTAGGTAACGATTATGAATTCAAAGGTAGCCAGAACAGGGTGGTAAGTAAAGGAAGATACAGACAAACATTTCAGCAGCGGATCATGCTCAAGAATATAGAAAAACAATCATGCTCAAGCAAAGATCATGCTCAAGAATATAGAAAAACAATCATGCTCACGCAAAGAACATGCTCAAGAATATAGAAAAACAATCATGCTCACGCAAAGATCATGCTCAAGAATATAGAAAAACAATCATGCTCAAGCAAAGATCATGCTCAAGAATATAGAAAAACAATCATGCTCACGCAAAGAGCATGCTCAAGAATATAGAAAAACAATCATGCTCACGCAAAGAGCATGCTCAAGAATATAGAAAAACAATCATGCTCACGCAAAGAGCATGCTCAAGAATATAGAAAAACAATCATGCTCAAGCAAAGATCATGCTCAAGAATATAGAAAAACAATCATGCTCAAGCAAAGATCATGCTCAAGAATATAGAAAAACAATCATGCTCAAGCAAAGATCATGCTCAAGAATATAGAAAAACAATCATGCTCAAGCAAAGATCATGCTCAAGAATATAGAAAAACAATCATGCTCAAGCAAAGATCATGCTCAAGAATATAGAAAAACAATCATGCTCAAGCAAAGATCATGCTCAAGAATATAGAAAAACAATCATGCTCACGCAAAGATCATGCTCAAGAATATAGAAAAACAATCATGCTCACGCAAAGAGCATGCTCAAGAATATAGAAAAACAATCATGCTCAAGCAAAGAGCATGCTCAAGAATATAGAAAAACAATCATGCTCAAGCAAAGATCATGCTCAAGAATATAGAAAAACAATCATGCTCAAGCAAAGATCATGCTCAAGAATATAGAAAAACAATCATGCTCAAGCAAAGATCATGCTCAAGAATATAGAAAAACAATCATGCTCAAGCAAAGATCATGCTCAAGAATATAGAAAAACAATCATGCTCAAGCAAAGATCATGCTCAAGAATATAGAAAAACAATCATGCTCAAGCAAAGATCATGCTCAAGAATATAGAAAAACAATCATGCTCACGCAAAGATCATGCTCAAGAATATAGAAAAACAATCATGCTCACGCAAAGAGCATGCTCAAGAATATAGAAAAACAATCATGCTCAAGCAAAGAGCATGCTCAAGAATATAGAAAAACAATCATGCTCAAGCAAAGATCATGCTCAAGAATATAGAAAAACAATCATGCTCAAGCAAAGATCATGCTCAAGAATATAGAAAAACAATCATGCTCAAGCAAAGATCATGCTCAAGAATATAGAAAAACAATCATGCTCAAGCAAAGATCATGCTCAAGAATATAGAAAAACAATCATGCTCAAGCAAAGATCATGCTCAAGAATATAGAAAAACAATCATGCTCAAGCAAAGATCATGCTCAAGAATATAGAAAAACAATCATGCTCAAGCAAAGATCATGCTCAAGAATATAGAAAAACAATCATGCTCAAGCAAAGATCATGCTCAAGAATATAGAAAAACAATCATGCTCACGCAAAGAGCATGCTCAAGATCAAATCATGCTGAAGCAAAGAGCATGCTCAAGATCAAATCATGCTCAAGCAAAGATCATGCTCAAGAATCTTGATTTAGAAAATATCTTTGGAGGGAGTTGGGTTGTTGGGGATCAATAAAAAGCATCGAATCGCCGAAATTAAGGTTTTGAGGACTAAATTGTGCCGTTATACATCATATGACTTTATTTTAATTGCAATATTAGGGTTGATATTTACCAATTTGAGTTAATTAATTTCGGTGGGAAATAAAAGGAAGTATTAGCACAAATCTTCACTTAAGGACTTAGTTGAGAAAATATTTTTAAAAAGTTTAAGAAATTACGGCAATTTCTTAAATTAAATTATTCATAAAGTATTTGAATATAACTCAAAAACGCTTTGAGCTAGAAGGATGAAATTTGTCATATGGTCTTCACACTTAATTTTCAGATTTCTCCCGTGTTTTGAACAAAATTTATTCAAAGGAAGTCAATCCAGCTGTTCGAATATAAGTTAACACTCAGAACTACAAAAAAAGGAGGTGCTAAATGGATGAAATTCGATACACAAACTAAACATCTGTAGAATAAGCATTTACCAAGCTTTAGGCCACATAGAACAAGCAGTTGAAATCTGCACTTTCAGAAGTATGTAAAAGCGATGACTCTAAACTGCAGAATATTAAATATATCAAATTTGGTATATGATTTAGTGACTACGATTGTAGTTGTATGTCAAATTTTGATTTTAGATCGATTGGGGAAAAAATGCGTCTATAACACAAATTTACCTGCGTTAGAGAGTATGCGAAAAAGTTTTGGATAGATTACTTTCGCTGGTAAAATCAACTGTGAATGTTTGAAAGAGACGGTTAAATGACATGCTTACTCCTAAAATATCCCTCACACACAACTCAGAAAAGAAATTCTGGGCTACGAATAACTTGCAGGAGGAAAAAGCCATCAAATGATCAGGTTTCAGCATAGTCAAGGAGATTCAAGGTCGTCTAATGAATCAAATAAAGTCTTTTACGGACTAACACGATTTTTTAAATTCTCACTGCTATCAAGAAAAACAAAAAAATTTTCTACATAAAACCTTAACTATACCAATACTTACCTATGACTCAGAGACCTGAACCCTGACCGAAGCTGGAGGAGACAAAATATTTCGAAAGAAAAATTCTGCGACCCATTTTTAGTGGGATAGAAATCAACAATTTTTGGAGAAGAAAATATAAATTTGAGCTATATAAAATCTATAGAAAGCTAGGTATTATAAAGTTCATAAAAATAAATCGGACGAACTGGGCGTCTCATATATTTAGAATGGATGATGATTCCATAAAAAAAAATCTTTTACATAAACCTCTAACAAGTAGGAAAAATGGTAGACCCAAAATGAGATGGAAGGAGTCAGTGGAGACAGACTTCCTGGCTATCCAGGAAAGAAACTGGCACCCAAGAGTCAAAAATAGAATGCGGTGGAACAGAATTCAGAGGAAAGCTCTGGCCCACACTGAGCTGTCTAGCCAAATATGATGATGATGAATCAAGGTTTCAATTCCAAAACAAATTTTATGATAATTTATAACTTAATATTGCTCTTTTATAGAAATGCCGTCTTGACTCTACTGTATAGAATGTATTGCGCCTGGTGTTCAAAACAATAACTTGATTGTTCCCGAAGACGAATTCAAGAATCATCAATGAAGGTTTATTTATTATTTTTTAAAAAAAGTTTGGATATCTAAGGCTATAAAAAAATGAAATAAAAAATAAATACATTTATTTATTTATTTTTACTTAACCGTTTTCGATCAGAGGCGAATTTCCAAGCGGGCAAGATAAAGAACTTGCTTATATTAACAGGGAATATATAAACTGAACTCATGAACAGCTGGAAAGTCATATATATATATATATATATAAAAAAAAAGAGCGATTTAATATGGACCAATTGACTTGCATTTCTTTTACCCTATGGCCTTATTTTCATATATACAAAGGAATCGTGATTCCTCTGAAGTTTCCGAATGAAAAGAAATAAGAATATGCAGCTACACTGTTTCAGACAGACCAAAAAGAGAAGGATATATATATATATATATATATATATATATATATATATATATATATATATATATATATATATATATATATATATATATATATATATATATATATATATATATTGTTACGAACCTGTGATGCGGCTTCCCGGCATAGCTGGTTCCATAGGAGGTCCCAGAGCTTGGTAACAAACTTGGCGACCATTTGGCGACTTGGCGACGAATGTGGCGACTTTGGCGTCAAAATAGATTATACCCGAAACATCGAGAATTTCCCGATCCGTCGAGTAGGAACTGAGATACGCCTTGAACATTCCTGATTGGTTGAAAGGCGTCTAGCCCAGTCTCCGGAGACCTATAAAAGGAATCAGCCGCAGCTGCCGGGCAGTGAATTGAGAACCGGAGCGGTGAATTGAGAAGCAGAGCAGAGTAGTGTGAACCAGTGGTGAATTGAGTCGTCGTAGTCGGCAGCGACAGCGAAGAGTCGTCGGGATCGACGGGGAAGAACGAGTCTTTCAGCGAGAGTGGTGAGTCGAGTGGTGAATTGGGTTGCGAACCAGTGGAGTCGAAGAGTAGTCGGAAGCGACGGAGAAGAGATCGCTGCCCCGCTCACTCTCGCTAGCGGAGCAGCGACGGAGAAGAGTTCGTCATCCAGGGACTAGCGGAGCAGCTACGGAGTAGAGCTGCTGTGTATACTGTTGTATGCTGCACGTCTGGGCTGAAGATAATCGTCTTCTGTGATGTATATAGTTGTCGTCTTTGTGCTGTCCTGTGTATCTTCGTGTAAATAAACGTCGTTGTTTTATTTTCTACTGCCGCCTGGTGATTGAGTGTTCTCCACACAATATAACTCCCACTATCCAAACGAACCCCGGAAATTTTGTAACAATATATATATATATAAAGAAAACTGTTTACCTAAGCACTACTTCACTTGCTTCAGTTAAATACACCACACTAGTGCATTTATGTTTAGTTTCGTCGTATCATGAATTGAATCTAATATGTATTTCGGAATTATACTTCTTCTCAGTGGTGTAGCAAGGGTCCCTAACGTCTGGGTATGAATTATTTCACTCTCAGATGTCATTGGTAGTTTAACGAAGGTAGATGTCATCTGCGGCATGATATTATTTTTTTTCCTCTCTTTGTCTCATTTGATTTCGAAAAATGACTCTCTCTAAACACTCTACGTTCTATTTTTCTGAGGTCCCCTTAGACTGTCGTCCGAGTCATCTGTATCCCCCCCCGCTCCCTCTCCGATCATTGCGTCAGTATATATTCCTGTTGAATGATCGGTGCAAAACTACAGAGATTTATAATTTAGCTGTTAAGAACACATTGTTACTTCACAAGAGCACTGCTTATCTCAAATTTCTCAAAATTAATTTTGACACTTAATTTTTCGCAGCCAATAACGATAAAGGTGAAATTTTGGTTGAAATCTAGTTTAAGGTACCGTTCACTTCGCCAAATCGCCAATCAAGATAGCTGACTAGATAATTGATACTGTGAAGCAGTTATTGTCAGGCGTCTTGAATTTTGACTATGGCGACTTGGCATCTTTGGAGAGGAGAAGGGGTATCCTAAATTAGATTTCAGTACAAATTTTTTTACGTCTATATATTATCCTAATTAATTATGTTCATAGTGGATGTGGGGAAAAAAATCCGCCATATTCATAATTTTTCATATGAAAAATTACTATTTTTCTTGCTTTTGAAAAATTTTGAAAAGCGAGATAGTTGTTAATGCTTGTTGAGAAAGAATATACAAATTTCAATTATCTAATTAATAATTACTTTTTTGCTATCATCAGATAGAATAGAGAGAAGGAAATTTATGCCATTAGTGAATTGGGCCAGAATTTTAATATAAATCTGGCTATAAAAAGCATGCACCGAATTTCATCCCTTTAGTTCGTTCCGGTTTTCATTTATTGCGTTATGAATAATGTTACAAATCCGTGATGCTGCTTCTCAGCACAGTTAGTTCAATCACTGAAAAGACCGTTGTAAGATCAGCCCTGTTGGATGCTGATCGGGTGCTTCGCCAGTGATCTCAGAGCTTGGCGACAAACTAGGTGATGAATTTGGTGACAAAATAGATATTATTGGGAACTTTCAGAATTTTAGCAATTGAGCCAATAGGAATCGAAATACGCCTGATTGGCCCAGAACCTTATAGGTCCGCTTCCGAGTACTCTATAAAAGGCCGGCAGTCTCAAGTCGAATTCACTCGTGAATCAAGTCGTGTAATCAATCGTGTGAAGAGTCTATGGCAATAGTTGGATCAGTCCAACGAAGTGCCGAGTCCTGGTGTTTATTATGGAAGCTTGCATCGAGTCGTGTGTGGAGTAGCCAGACGTATAGTAGTGAGTCGGCAGTTGGATACAGCTAAAACGAGGAGACAGTGGAGAATTGCGGACGTTTGGACAGATCGTAGAGTGAAGTCACGCAGATTTCCTCCTTCTGCTGAATTCTGTCTGACCGCTTTGTGTGCTGTGGTTATTTTTACTACCGATTACTACTTGTGGGCTACTGTTTGTTGTAGTGTGCAGCTGTGTGTTTCCTGTGATCGTCTCGGCTATATAGTTATCCTCGTCGTGTTAATAAAAGTCGTCGTCTGTCACTAAAAGACAGTTTATTTCATTAACCAACAAATCGGAAAAAACCCCGGAGTATCCGTAACAATATAAATGAATCAGATATTCTCTATTAGCATCTTCTAAAATTTTAAAGAAATCTGCAGTTTGCTTATAAAGATAGAACGCCAAATTTCATGCATCAAGTGTATTCTTCTGGATAGATTACCTGATCAGCGTAATGTTAGAAGTGTTTTATCGAATCCAGGAAATTACACAAAGTAGAGATTGCATCTAGAATCTACCATTTATTTATTTTCGAGGAGTAGGATTTTTCTTTGTATACATTCTCTTCGAAAAGTTAAATTTCTAATTATAATAAAACGGTTGAATATGTGTGTGTTTGTCTCTATGTGCATTGGTGCTCTAAAGGCCCAGACTGTTTGATTAACAATGACGAAATCTTGCAATGTGCAACTATAATTTTTTTTACTGTTTAGTTAGAATTTTAATTAATTAAACATTAAGTTGAATTTTGGGGCTTCCCGCAATAACTTCCGAAATTAAGATTGCACAAAAATATATTTTATACTATTTTAAAATTTTTAAAAATCTACTTTTTAATATATTAATTTCCATATTTAATACTAGCCGCCTTTGGCGACCAGCCGGTTCGCCAATCTTAATGTTCGTTTAAATTTTAATAATTAAATAGGTTGAACCGGAATTAAACCCCCTTCTTCGCCAAGTTGCGATAACGCTCCAAAGCTGGCAATCTTTATTATGCACTATAATTGAACATCTGCTCCTTTGCTTTTGAACATTTCGCAAGGTCGTTGTTGGCGATTTTTAAAAATTGCTCCAAGCAGGAGGTTAAACACCGGTCGTACCATTAAATATTTTAAGTAATTCCAACTTTAATAGATTCTTCGGCAAAATATTTTAAAACTTCAAATTTTGATAGTCGTATAATTCACTCATAATATTATAAGGGCCTTCAGTCATAGCCTGATATGTATCTATCTAATTTTCTGTTACCCCTCGTAGAAGTTATGCTTTAAATTAAAGTGTAAATGATTAATCTGCAATTAATATAATAATATTTTTTACTGAAACAAAGCATTTTTTTAATACTATGATTACTGATAATAGAGTCACTGAGCGTTTAGACTTTATGGGCACTAAAGAATATCTTTCTTCATTTATGTAATATCTCAAGAATTTGTCAACAAAAATTTCTCAAATTCATCATGAACAGATCGATTTATTAACAATGTTTAATTTTAAATGCATCAAACACTAAAAAAATAAAATGAATCGTTTAAAATAATCGGTCGAAAACAGGTTTAAAAAAATACTTAAAAAACGATGTACTTAAAACTATAAGCATATACAAAAAAGTATATAACTAACATAAATACAATTTAATTACAAAAGCATCCAATTAACCTAAAAATAATTTAAATCATTGAAAATAGGTTAAAAAAAACTACTTAAAAAACGATGTATTTAAAACTATAAGCATATACAAAAAATATATAGCTAACATAAATACAATTTACTTAAAAAAGCATGCAACTAACCTAAAAATAATTTAAATCATCCTTTGGTTGCCATGTCAACAGTCAGAAAACAATGCGCATGCGTGAATTTTCTTCGTCAGTTACATTAACGCAAGTGCGTGAATTTTTCTACGCCAGTTGGGGTAACGCTATGCAGATTATACATTTTTAATTTCCTTTATTCTGTGTTATTTTAATTCAAAAGTACTTTAGAATGAATGTGAAACATGGATTAATTAACAATGTTTAATTTTAAAAGCATAAAACATTAAGAAAATAAACAGAATCGTTTGAAATAATCCGCCGAAAAATGTTAACCCTAGCCTCAATTCTGTTGGGAGAAAAAAATAACTGAAATTTGGCGGTGGGGAAAATGGAAGATTTTTTTGGCGGGAAAGTTAGTTTTTAACTAATAATTAAAATTCTAATTAAAATTTCAAAAAAAGGGACCCCAGGTGCACATTCCCGACCTCTAAGGTATACATGTACCAAATTTGATAGCTGTATGTCAAATGACCTGACCTGTAGAGCGCCAACACACACACACACACACACACACACATTGAGCTTTATTATAAGTATAGATAGATATCAATTAAATAGTCAATTAACTTTTCCTGAATTTGACAATTTTTTAAAATACATTTTTGCTTAATTTCTAACAACAAATCAGGGCCGCCGCGGCCTGATAGTAAAGTCTCGCCTTCGCAGCCGGAGGGCTACAAGTTCGAGACCCGATTCCACCGAAGAGTTTTCGTGTAAGCGGGTTTGGAGCACGTTGAATCCGTCGGCGCCAATTGTACTCCGGAAGCTTGGAGAAAGAGGTGTGAGCTCAGGTGTCGTCCTCGTCATCTGACTGCAGTTCAAACTTACGAGGTCTGTCCAAAATAGCCCTAATGTTGTTTTATAACGGGACGTTCATATAACTGAACTGAACTTCACTATATGTAAGACAGATGTTAACGCTAAGTGCTTATAAGAATGAAATCCACTGACCAACAACATTTTGGTCATAATTTCTACCAGGACAATCTAACGTAAACGATATGTCATAATGATTTATGATATCAACATAAGTAATAAAAGTGTTGCCGTATTCAGTACACGATAAAATTTAAACCAAATTTGATATCATATTCAACAGTAACTTTAGTCACACGACGTTAATATAACTAACTAAACTAAACCAACTATAAATTAACTGTTACCTGAAATTAAAGCTGTTTTTATTGTTTCATCAAATATTTATTTGCGTGATTTTCTTCCGCGGTTGAAAACTAAAGAAGGAGGATTCTGTTCAATATCTGAATGAAAATATAAAGTTACAATACCGAGAAATTTAGAAGATAGATGAATCAGACATTTCCATCTTTAATAGAGTTATGATATTATGGTCTGTACCTCATTAGAAAGGTTCATGCACACAATAAACAGAAATTAATGAGATAATTAAAATAACACGGCTTTAATATCTGCCAATTTGGCGAAATCATAGACATGAAATAAAATTTAAACGAAGCGTAAAATGAAATATAATTAATATTCCTGTCGAACCAATTGATCGCCGGAGGTGACTAATAAATAAATAAACAAACTCGATAGTTGCAAAACATTTTCAAATGAATTACTTCAATAACTTGTTTATTACAAATCTTTCTTTCTTTATACTTTTGCAACAAACGCTGTAATATCATGTTGGAAAGCTTACTTAAACACATTTTCAATTTTTAATGTAATAAAAATAAAATTACATTAGAGACAAAAAAAATGATTCAGCAGAATTCTGTTCAAGATTGATGTGTCATTTCGCTAACTAGCAGCAGAAAACAGACGCACGCACACACGCAAAAAACCTGCCTAAATTGAGAAAAAAAAAAAAAATCTAAATCAGCAATAATTTTACTGCAAAGTTAACCTGGGTCAAGGCCTTTTTAAAAATAAGGAAAGTCTGAAAATCAGCTGATTAAAAATAAAGGGGAAGAGGGAAATACTAAAAATAATATTCGAAGAAAACGCGGAAATCCGCTAATCAGTTGAACTATTTACCATTTGACGCATATATTTGTGAAATTTCAAAGAAAGTCCCTCTTCCTATCCGTCGGGATAATGACAGCAATAAAATAAACATTCATCTGTTCTCAGAATGCGTAAAAAATGACTCACTAGACTTTATATACACCAGATTTTTCAGAAAACCAGTTGTAGCGTAGTTTCTAGTGATGCTCGTTAACTATATGCTACAATCTAAAAATAAGCTCACGCGAAAATTGTCAGATCTTAATGTAGATAAAAGTCATTGTGGCCATGTATGAACATATCTTCTACGCAACTGGGTCGAATTACACCAAATAGCTCAAATTTATTATATAAGACATAAAAAAGAATACTGTTAACTTTTCAGAGCACAAAATTTCATCAAATATTCAATTAATTAGAAACTAATGAAAAGTTTATCTTTTTTATACTTTGAATTACTCAATTCACTATTTTTTAAATTTTCTTTTATTTTAATATTTTGTCTTTCTCGCATATGCAATATAGAGAAAGTATAGTAATCGTCAAAAAATTCGAACTCGAAATTTTGACGAATTTGCATGTTTTTTACATCCTTGAGTTCGAAAGATATATTTCTGGAAAATATCCGTCTGTGAAAAAGATCACTCAAAAACGCTTTGAGCTGTGCGGTTAAAATCTGGTATTTAGCACGTGGTTTTAACACAAAATTTGGAGTTTTAACACAAATTTTGAGTAAAATTTGTTCCGAGGAACAGTGTATGTCTCTCTGTTCAAATATAAGTTAAAATGATGAATTTAAAACGAAAACAGATGAGATTCGGTACACAGATTTAACAAATATATCGTAGATACCAGTCAAATTCTGAGCCAAAACCAACAACGGATTGATTGTCTGTTGGGCTGTACTTTGAAAGGCATGCAAAAGCGATAATTCAAAATCGAAATGACTTAAATATATCAAATTAGGTATAAGATTTTGTGACTACGATTGCAGTTTTGTGTCAAATCTTTCTTCAAAACGAATGAGAAAATGCGTCTAAAACACAAATTCCATTTTTGGATACTATTAACCGCGTGCCAGGGATTAGTTGCCAAAGATGACATGATAAATTTAGTAAAAATGCCCAATTCAGGCAAAAATATATTTATTAACTACTGTACTCTAGTGCCATATCAAGCGTTCTATGGCATGAAAATTCTTTTATTTGATAATGCTTTTATTGATCTTCAAGTAGAGATTCAAGCAACCTTAAATCGATGGTTCAAACGAAGATTATTTTTCTTATACCTCAGAATTTGTGATATTATTAATACTCTTTGGAGAAGAAGAGCTATCGGCGTTATTTAAAAATCGTTTGGTTCAACTTATATTTTCATTAAAAGCATACGATAAAGATTTTAAATGATAAAACAATTTTGTGCATTATATTTTATATAAAAATAGTTTTTACTTTTAAAATGTTATACATTAAATGATTGTAAGAGAACTTGCATGGTACCCTGAGAAATTCGGAAAATCGACGAATATATCGATTTTCCAATTTTGAGTGAAAAAAGGATCCTTGAACCTTTGACTTAATAATCTGAAAATTCAAAACAATTAGAGAAGTATTTAGTAAGATATGGAATATGCCTAACTCGATATTAGGTGCTTCCAGTGTTTACATTAAATATATTTCAACTGCAAACAACCAAGCCGCTTAATTTTTTTCCATGAAATAAAAAGCATGCCAGTTGTTTGATATTGTAACGATTAAATCTTTGTTTAAAATTTTACTGCTTTCGCTTTTCTTTTCGATTGAATTTCTCACTGGTTATTATAATCATCTTCACAATTACTAATTTCATTTGAATTTCAATGAAATGATCTAGAATTTTTGCTGTGTATTAATAGATACATGATAAGAAGAATTGCAGAGCATTTAGTAAATATTTTGAAGAAAAAAAATTTATCGGACAAAAAAAGTGAAAATGTTCTAATTTTTTCTAATAATCCCTATATATGATAATAATATATATAAATAAAATTGATAGTTTAGAACTTAAAAATGCTACATTATTGCTCCGAGAAAAACCCAGCTTTATATAAACTGTTTTTATTACTTTTTTTTAAAAAAACATTTAAGCTGTTTATCTCTGTTTGCTTTTTTCCAAAATTCCGTTTGCTACAAAATGTTAGAAGTCAAATACATTTTATTGTAATTGCATAAAAAATTTTCTGCTCACTCTTAAATACATGCTTAATAAAAGTTGGGATGGATGTGTAAAAATTCTGATTAACATTTTTACTAAAAGTGTTCGAAGTGAAAAAATCTCATATTTTCTAAGAAATTTCACAAAATTTTGATCAAATTTTTTTTCTCAGAAACTAATACAGATGTCAAAAATCGGATCCTTAATTCTGTTAAAATCAATGTGATGTCCCTTTAAAAAAATTAGGGGAAAAATATTGAAAATTGTAAGAAAAGAAATCTTTTTTTTAAAAAAAAAGTTGATATTTTTTAAACATTTAAATTAGTAATATTTTAAACTGGAAAATATTTTAGAAATTCACATTTCTTCACAATTTATAACTATCTATAACAAAATTTGTTTGAAATTGGAGAAAAAAATTCTTTTGGGTACCAGTCCCCTTAATTCGGAGAAATCTAGGAATCAACTATAGTCTGTATTTTCTGCAGGCGGTTCAAGGTCATATTTTCTACCTCGTTGTTGGTTGTCTTGTACCAGTAACGCGGTAGAAAATGTGACCTTGAACCACCTATGGAAAAATACACAGACTATAGTAGATTCTAAAGATGATATTTGTGTAAAACATTTAAGGGAAATTTGAGTCTCTAATTCAATAGTGTCAACTTCAAATGCCATTATGGACGAAGAAAGAGAAGTTTGGAGGCAAGAAAAGAAAAAGGTTATATATATATATGCAGACGTAAGAGTTTTATTTCGAAAATACCATAAAAACCAACGGGGGCAATCTCTCTGTACTGATCTCGCATTCTTCATACTTCCTGATAAAAGTCATTTCTTCCCCGTTTAAAATTATGAACCCTGGGCAAGGCCATACACGTCACAAGGGCTCAGATTTTTACTTTCAGAGTTCCTAAATATGAGTGCTTTACGCCCCGTAGCATAATGGGAAAAAAATAATTATTCTTTTTTAAGTTTTTTTTGACCGACTGAAAGCAAAATTTGATACAAAACCGCTTTAACAAAGAGCTCACATACTAAATTATATTTATTTAAATCACTGAGTTTAGGAGTTATGACTTTTACATGCATGCGAAAGTGCAAATGGATAGACAGTCAGCCCTCTGACAGATTGGTCCAAAATTTCGATAAGGATCTGCACTTTAGATGCTAAATCTTTGTACTGAATTTCATTAATCTAACCTGTAGTTTTGTATTCATTTTCATTCAAACAGATAAACTTTCTCTGAAAAGATTCAGTTCAAAATTTGATGGAAATCTAAAAATTTGTTTAAAAAGCTTCATATCAAATTTCATCCTTTTAGCTCAAACTGTTTTTGAATTATTGCGTTCTCAAGTAAGCATAGCTCCAAAATAATGTTTTGGTCAGAGAGGTCTGAAACGTGGAGACATCAATTGTTGTAATGTTTTGACGATTATAACCCTCCCTTTCTCTTTGTCTACTTCGTATCGTTTAGTAAATAACTATTTGCTATAGCTTTGCGGTTGCTAAGTAAAAAAAAAAAAAAAAAAAGCTTTGTGTTTCTCGAGTGTGACAATTTTACTCTGATTCAGAACATCGTAGTATTAGAATAAATTCATCTATTTTAATATGTTTTTTTTTTAAATATTAACTTTCCATTATATGGCAACGATCAGGTACACAGACACAGAAATAAAATGTACTGAATATCGCAGAAACGCGTCTAAGTATAAATCCGAAAATTGATGAAATGAAAAATATTTTTATAAACTATATTTAAAAAAATTTGGTAAAGTATATTAAAAATCAGAGAAAAATAATACTTTAATAAAGTTGTATCATTAAAAAGTTTTTTAAAAATTAAAACGACGCAAAAATGTTTTTTGTGCAATTATATGAACATTGAAGCTCCTATTCATTTTTAATTAATTAAAAATCAAAATAAAATTTTGGAAAAACAATGTTAAGTGAGCATTTGCTACCCAAGAAATAACTACGTGCTAAATCCGATAGCTTTAGGTCCAAATGCTTGCTCTGTAGAGAGAGATATTTACATCATACAATATACAAATACTATCAGGCTTGTGCCAAAATCATAGTATCAGAACAGTACTTTCAAGTTCTGCATTGAAAATTTCTGTACAATATAAATCAAGCCATTTTAAATAATTTAACAATTAATAAATAAACAATTGAAATAAATGCTCACAATTATTTTTACATATTTAATAATTTTATTTTCACATCCTTTGATTTCGTTCTTAAGGATTTAGACAGCTGCGATTGAACATTAAAAAAAAAAAAAAAATGAAAGATGTACTTTGAAATAAATACATATATAAACTAGCCCCGCTTGACAACCAGGTGGTTTTGTAAAAAAAAAAAAAAAAAAAAAAAAATACATTCAACTATTTTCAATTTTTTAACAATATAATCTAATTATTAACTATTAATCCAAAGCAAAGTAAAAATTTCTTCAAGTTAATAGTATTTTAAATATAAATCCTTTCTCATAATTAATTAAATATATCGTTTGCTTTCCTGAAATCTGTTTAGTAGAAGAAACTATTCTTAACTTAGCAGGGACTTAAAAGATTAAAAATTCATAAAAGCAATTATTACTATAACAAAAGTTAATTTTTTCTTACATTAATATATTTTATTGCTGATATCTATTTGCCCATGATTTATCATGAATGCATATTTCAAAATATAAATTTCATAGAAAAGTATATATATAAAAAATGCCTCTAAATTTTATATCCTTCTCCCCCCCCCCCCAAAAAAAAAATTTTATCATTATGTATACAGTAATTACACTGTGTCACTCTAAGAACTTAGTGTTAATTTATACACTAAGAACTGTCTCTTATTTTCAGAATAAATCATCCATTTATTAAAAATTGAACAGATATTTTGTATATTTTAAGTAGCTAAATATTTGCGGCAAAAAGAAAATGATTAAATTGATATTTGAACATTATTAACCCTCCAAGTGATCTTTTCCAGTATTTTAAAATCAGTTCAAAAACAGTTAATTCATTAGTTTTATAGCTTTTTTTTAAAACTTCCACAATTTCAAATTTCTAAATATATCATTAATCAAAATTAATTTCTCTGCATTTACAGCTACTCCCAACAGCATAATTAGCCCTTTGCGTACTAAAATATAAAAGCTTTTTTTTTTTTTAATCTGTTACATGAGAGGCGGCATCAATCAAAAATACTATGTAGCTGTTTTGCAAAACATTTCTTACTTTTTTAAGTATACAGCTTTTTTAACTAGGGATCAAAAATTCCATGCTATGTTGCACAATCACAAACTTTGCTCATTCTTTCAATATAAAATTTAAAAGACAAAAACAATTTATAAAGCCATTTTCATTTCATAATATGATAATAATTTTTTTTTAAATTTAAAATGCTCCTTACTCAGAAATAGTTAAATAATAAAAAATACCTGACATTCAAGTTAAACATTTTTTTTTCTAGAAATATTCTTAGTGTTTTAATTTAAAAGAAAGTTTGAATAAAATATATTAGGTAAGCAAAACTTACATTAATTAATAATTATCAAGACAAGTGTGTGATATACTAGTTTATTACAGAAAATGGAAAAAGTTCATGATTTAAAGATGCATCTCTATAAAATATATATACATATATAGTATTGAGTATAATAGTATTCAAAAATAATATTTAGCTTGAGATAAATCACACAAGTAGTACTCAATTACTCTAATTTCCAAATAATTGAAACAACAGTTTCTCCAAGGATTTAGCAACCCTATCCAAATACCTTGCATTGTATCATGGAAAGGTCAAGAAAACAGCTATTTTGACTTTCATGACAAGAAATTGTAGCAGAAATATTAAATAGAGCTTTAAAAAAAATGAAGAAAGTAATTCTAATTTTCTTTAAAGATTAAAACAAAACCTTTTCTTGAAAAATCAAAATAATATATAAATTCTTGTTGATACATCTGATTCAGATTCTGACAATTATTCATTAGATAACTATAAAAACCGAAGTTTGATAATTACCATAGAAAGGAATATTTAAAATAACAATGATTTTGTCAATAATAAAACTGTCATCGATATTTATTTTACAAGTAATAATTATTTACTACCTTATTTAAGGTAAAAGGCCATAAAATGATTTGACAGACAAATACTTAATATTTTTGAATAAAAGCAGGCAAAAAAAAAAAAAAAAAAAAGCACACACTCGCAGATATACTAAATTTAAATGGCCACCAAATAACACTGAAATTATTCTTCAACTAACAAATCAGTTTTATTCTTACAAATACTTTTAAAGGTACTTTTTGCATCTTCAGCAAGAAGAAATGATGCTTGAAATAATAAGTACTAAAATTTATAATTGCATTTTATATACATTTTTTCAGAGCTAGCTCAATCATCTTAACATTATGGATAATTTCCCTTTATCTGAGTCACAATGTAAAACAAAAAGTAAAAATTGATTTAGAAATAAAATTGGATGAAAACAGCAAATTTTCCTTTAACTTTGAAAGAGAAGTACCAAAAATTATAAAACAATATTTTATCTCACAAAATAAACTTATGACATTTTTTTTTAATTGGCACATCTTTTCCTATTTTACCTTGCACAGCTTTTTCACAAGAATCATTTACTATAAGGCATAATATGAACAACAAAGAATAAATTTCAGGACATGCTTTTGTAACCTCAATAAAATCAGCAACATCTGTTAAAAAATAAAATGCTGCAGAATTTAAAAAAAAAAAAAAAAAAAAAAAAAAACTTATTATAGGACCTAAGAATTGTAACCCCTAATATGAAGTATATAATTACCAAATCTAACAAAAGATTAATGAGGCTCATTAAATTTTATAGTTTTCAAAAGTAATGCATCTGAAACTTATAACCAATTATAAGTGATTTTTTTCAGGGTAAATTTACTTTTGGAAAACCCTAAATCCGCACACTAAAAATTAATTATTTTTCAGGAAGAAAATCCATGTTTCCAAATGATGCAAGTACACTTATGCATGTATATACAAAGTCATGATACAAACAAAAACATTTCAAGATCTGGCATAGTTAGAAACGATCCACAAACTGCAGCAGTCTTTGTTGTTCAGCTTCTCGAGCTGATGCATCATTGGCATCACCCATGTTACCAGCATATTCTCTCATAACATTTCTGATGGTTTTAATCGAGCCTCCTCTGAGATTAAGAATTTGTAACACTCGCTGCTTAATAGATGCAGGTCCTGAACAGCAAATATCAACCATTATGTAATCAATGAGTTGTAATGTAAACAATCCACCTTCAAGTCGCCTCAAATAGAATTCTTCTTCCATTGCAGCATCAACATCTTCATCATCAAGTTTGGACTTTTCCTTTTCGATTTGTATATCAACATAGTGCACCTTGTCCAAATACTTGAAATGAAGCTCCATGAGCCGATCAACCTTTTCATGGTCATTTTCGGTGAATTTGTTGAGTAATCTCTGGCGTTGTGTGCCTTTGCAATTTTTAAGCATGGAAGCAATAATAGAACAAACATGTTCTTCATGTTGCTCCACTGATAATCCTTTCTTCCAATTCTTTTTTGGAGTTTTCATAAAAAGAGGAAAAATTGACCTTAAACCCAAAATATCAACAAATTTATTACAGTTGTCTGCACCTTCAGCATTGCACATGGCATGATCTAAAACCTTCAACGCACCATTCCGGGACATCTTCTTTTCACGAAGCATCAGATTCATCAGTTGGAGACCTTCACCCTTCAAAAATCGTTCTCGATTCCCTGCAAACATAAGGGATGAACAGAGGCAATCAAATAGATTCTCCATCATTTCATGCTCTTCAGTGTTGGATGGGTCATTTCTTTTAAAATAAGCCAACTGTTGAAGCAAAACATCAATACCTTCCATAGAACCTAAAGCTTGTCGATTTTCATCGTGACGTTGAAGTAAAATTGAAAGTATTTCACTACAGTATAATTTATTTGCATCAAATGGCATCTTAGCTTTAATCCGTTTCAATATCCATTGCATCAGGCCTTGTTCTGTAGCATCAACACACATATCAGGTTTGAATTCAGCAAGATTTTCAACAATTGCTAACGTGTTATGGACGCCTTCGGCTTCTTCCTTCACACTTTCATCCAGACGTTCAAGATTTTGGACAAGCAAAGCAACCACCTGTGCCTCCAGCATAGCATCAATCAGACTAGCAGCCCCTTCTTCACTTTCATTCAGTGTATCAATATCAGTCATTTCTTGCAATAAATCAACGACAGCAATTGAAATATCTGTATTATCATGGGTTAAAAGTCCCAAGATGCTGGAAACAGAATTTAACTCAACAAGAATATGATACAAATCAGGTTGAGTAGCTATAATATGCATTTCTATAATAATGTCATTTAATTCTATTTCAGAATCCATAAACTTTTCTGGCTGATCTGGGAACTTGATACGTAATTCTTGATTTTTCAATACTTTCTTTTCAAAAGCTAATAGAAGTTTCTTTAAATTAGTTTCATCTAGAACTCCACTTTCTGCTTCAGTTTCAGGCAAATCAATTTCAGGCTGGGGCTCTTGTTTGAAATTTTCTTTATTCTCATCTTGAGTTTTCGGCATTTTGGGAGGTCTTCGATCATGATGAAAAGATTCAGGCACACTAGCTAATCTCTTTCCTCTGGGTCTTACGTCAACTTCTGTATCTTCTTCTGTTCCAGCTCTCTTGGGCTCTTTCGCAGGTTTATAACTCAGCAATTCTCCAACATCCATCTTATTTTAAGCAACTTTATCAGAGGCACAAACTGAGTATTCGATCAACGGACAATTTTTAAAAAAAATTTTGCAAGCAGTTCTTTAAAAGTCTAATGATTAGACTCACATCAAAGAATTCTCACAGAATTAGTATTTATCTTCATAGAAATATAATATTAATCGTCCGTAAAGGAATAAAAAATTTCTTACTCGCAAATGAATAAATAACAACAATCGACTTAACTAGAAGTCGTTGAGTTGTATTTCTGCTGAAAGCAAATAAAGAATTTCAAAATTAAATTTCTAACAGAAGAAAATAACGTTTAGTAAAGAAAAACAATTCATATTTAAATGAGAATTATAGAAAAACAAGTTAGCTACTTTGTTATCATTTTACAAAACTGCTGAAAAGCAAATAAGAAGGATCGCCATCTTCTATTTTTGAGAAACTAGGATTTATCAACTCAACTTCAGGAGCGCCGCATGTTTATTTCTTCGGAATATTCGTTTTTGTTTTCAATGCTTTAAGAATTTTCAAAAATATGGTAAGAGAAAGAGCTGAATTTTTCTTTCTCGTTTCTATATGTTGAAGTTAGGGAGCAAAAGTAGATGTTTACGTAATGCTTTTATTGTAAAACTATCTGCTTTGCTTTTTGATTATGATAATTTCTTTTGTTTTTAAGGCGCGAAATTACTGTTGTTTGTCAAATAAGAATAAAAAATTTTTTTTAATGTTACTTCATTATTTGAGTGGAATGCACTATTCATGTGTTAATTTTCCCTTAAAGAATATAATGATTTAGATCCTAATTATTGATTTTTTTAAATCTAAAACATGATTTCTTTATCATCTTAATTCCTCAGTTCAGAAGTAAATATTACTGAGAATACAAGCAAAACCATACTTCGTTACATCTACATAGTGCCATACACGTTTCTAATAATTCTCTGCTTATTCTTTATTTATTAATTAAATTACGTGCTACCATGTAAAACGAAAGCATATGTGTATATCTTCTACATTGTTATGTAAAATTACCATTGGTAAAAATTCAGTGTTTGCTGCTACTTTTGATCTAAATGTAAACTACGCTTTTTGAAATATGGCTTGTATTTTTTATATAATTCTTAAATGTACTCTTTTGCTGATTTATATATGAATTTAAATGAAATTATTTTATTAATAACTTTTAGAACTAATTTCATCAGACGCTTTACTATTAGAACTGTAAATATTTTCTGATGAAAAACTATATAACTCAAGTTGAAGACTTACAACATCAATTATGTAATAGGAAATTATAAAATACTATGCAATTTGCAGGTTTTTTTAAAATATTTTTTTATTTTAATGATTATTTTTTTAAACAAATTTTTTAATTATTAGAACATTAGCTTTTGGTTTGTATGTTAAATTTTGTTCATTTACCTTATAAACTGAATTCTGTTCAATTGCTATGTAAAAGTTTTACATAAATTTCATAGTAGCCTGTAGGTTACTTATCGACAACACTGGATATTTTATGATTCCGCAAACATAAGAATAGTAATAAAATTTTCATCAAAATTTATATGTTTAGTTTTTAAAATTCATTATTGTAAAAAATGAGTTGAAACACTAGCTAAAGATTGATTACTAATCTTATTACACTGACACACCATTTTTCTTACCTATTGCTGTGGATATTTGAGAAGCCATTAATAATATAATACTTATTACGTCATTATTATTTAATTGTTTATGCAACAATAACTCTTATGAAAGAAAATAAAAATTCTGTATATTAAACGAATGTGGTGAATGAAATAAATGTAGAAAATTACAGCAGTTTTAAGAATAGAAAGTAAAGTATATTTTAACATCAAGAACTGTTACCTTTTTTTTTTTAATTAATGAGAAAGGATGTTTAAATTATTGATGCACAAATAACATTTTCATTTGTTATTGATTTTTTTTTTCACTTATATAATATTTTCAGCTCCCAAAAAATTTTATGACCTTAAGTATTTATATTAGTTAGAAAGTAATAATTAATTAATAAAATAAGTATTAATTGATTCTACTAATAAAAAGATGAAAATGTGTGTTGGTGCTATACGAACAACATTGTTTGTTTTACAACTACCAGATTTGGCATATATATAATATCTTGGAGGGGTGGAAATGTGCATCTCAAAGTATTTTTATTATTATTATTTTTTTTAATTTAAAAATAAAATTGACTTTGTGTGTGTGTGTGCTGTGATAATTTCTAAAAATATTACTGTACCAACATCGACACATTTTTTTAATGAGATCAATTTTATAATCCTTTTTTAAATATATTTTTTACCTAATTTCCAAAAAAAAAAAAAAAAATGCCCCGAAATTTAAAACCACTTTTATATTTTCTACAATATTTGATTACATGACTTTCTTCCATTAAAGTCAGCTAAAACAGATGGATTCTGTTCAATATCTGTATAATTTACAAGATAAATAAAAAGTGAAGTTATAATACCACAAAATTTAGATAAAGGTGATCCGTTGATTTATGTTTTTGAAAACATCATTGTATTATAAGACCTGCCTTTATTAAATTGAACATATATAAGACAATTAAAATAACAGTTTTTAATGTTTTACAATCTAATGTATTCATAGACATGAAGTTATATCTAAATTATTTAACTGAGATATATATAAACAATATTGCTGGCGAGCCTGCTGGTTGCTAAACATGCCAAATGTAAAATAAAGAGTAATTTTAGTAATTATTTTATTAATTAAATTTTATTGGAATATCTTAAATTATATTATTTCTGAATTCTTTATCAAAAATTAAGACATCAGAATTTGTTTTCAGTATTTTTACAACCTTTGAAATTCACGCACACTTATCTATTTTGCTGCTGTAATTTAATTAGAATAGAATTGTTTTTTATTGTTTTGTTTTATTTATTTTGCTAATTTGCTTTGAAGGTTCATATTTAGAAAATTGCTAATTTTTTTTTATTTGTATATACTCCATTTAGACCTCATCTAGGAAATCTTCTGTTGGTGGTACGAAAAAAAGAACCAGTCTCAAGATAGAGCTTTCAGCAGAACAAAAGAAAGATATTCAAGATGCTTTCAATTTATTTGATCCTGAAAGCTCAGGTTTTATTGCTACCAGAGATTTGAAGGTAATAAACAAGTCTTTCTATTTTAATCTTTCTTTATAACCTGAATTGATGATGACTTTTAAAATAGTTTTTGAATTTTGATATGTTTTATTAAGAACTGCTTCCTCTGTCTATTGTCTTGTGCATTAAATGAGCAAAGAGAAAGTATTGTTGTTATCAGAGAATGCGATCACAAAATTTTGAAGAATCTCTGTGTTCAGACTTTTCTGAATTTGGAAACATATTTTTGAAATTATGTTTCTAAACAGCTGTAGGCTTGGAAATGTCTCGGTTTGACTACAGAAAGTTCCAGGTTTCAAACTTGATTGCATTAAATCTGTTGTGTATATTGCGTGACGAGCATTGAAATTGGCATTATAGCTCAATTGTTCACCCAGTGGTTTGATGCAATGCATGCTAGCTGAGGTGTCATATTCAGCATCTGACCAGAGTTCAGAATTATGAAGTTTGTTCCAAAACAGCACTCATTTTGCTTCCAAATAGAATATTAATGTAACTAATTTTAGCTAAGCTTGGAATTATATTTACCTTTTTGAGAACATTTTATCAAAGGTATATTGAGATCAATAGAAGAAATTTTGTATATAATATTTAAACTAAATTTGTTAATTTTAGAAGAGATCCATTTCCATGAAGCTTATGTACATATCAACATGATAATTGAAAAAAGTGAGGAAAATGGATAAGAATTTTACATAGTTTTATTATTAGAATTATTGCTTTGCTTCAAATTTTGGAATTATGTAATAATAAGCGACTTCTGATCACTTATATATTTAAGTGTGCGTGAGAGTGCTTATTCAAAAATGCAACTATTTAGATAAATTAATTTTATTATTCAATTTTACCTTCTAATTTATAGACTTTTATTAAATTTTGAATCATTCATTGAAGAATTGATCATCTGTTGGTCTGTACATTCTCATTCATTTAAATGTAATAACTTAAAAATACAATAATTTTTATAAATGTAATTTGGTAGGTATATGATCCTATTACTGTAATTTTAGATTTATGTCAAATTTTGTTTTTTATTCAGACCAAGGAAAAGTATCAAAGTGCGTAAATTTTCAAGATGCAGTAATGTATAACTTTGCTTTCATGGGTCAGTTTATAAAATAATATTTGATTTACTAGTTTGAATAAATAATTGTAGAATGTTGCATATGATAAGATTTTTGTATTTTTTTCAAAGCTAAGAAGTATCTTAAAAATATTTTCAGTTTTGCACATATGTCACCGATTGTGATTTATTTTAGGTTGCTCTGAGAGCATTGGGGTTTGAACCTAAAAAGGAAGAAATAAAGAAAATGGTAGCAGAAATTGATAAAGATAACACTGGTAACAAATTATTTTGCTTATTTGCAAAACTTTTTCATAATTCTGATAAATTTTAATAAATAAGAGAACCTATGATCTAAAGTATTTAAAAAAATAAAATCATATCATTTCAAGAAAATTAGTAATGGGTTCAAATTCTGTTGAATTTATAAATCACTGACATTATTATGGTTATTATTTATTAGTAATTTGATTGGTAATGCCCTAGGAAAAATTGTTACAATATAGATGAGTGGCCCTGTTAAGTTTCTCTCTCTCTCTCTCTGTTTTGTGTATATTTTAAATGTAAATGAGTTACCTTTACCTATATACCAAAATACTTTTGGCTTTAGAAAATATGTTAAAAGTAGCAAAAAATTCCTATCAGATAAATTCTCTCAAATGATCAATAGTTTTGACATATATAATTACCTTGAGTTTAAGATAAAAACTTTCTTTCAATATAAATGCAATTTTCATCTACACCATCAGAAAAATTCAGTTTTCCATTTTAACATTATTTTTCAGTTAACAAAATCATTTTTTCTGCAATATTATTTTTCTAGAATTTAGAATTAACACAATTATTACCTAAACCATGATTGAAATGTCACCTCAAAAAAAGGTTAGGGATTCTGTCACCTTTCTTCTTTTTCATAAATTGCTATATTTATAAATATTTCAGACTCATCACAGTATTTCCTAAGGCTTTAAATTATAACCAAATATCTAAAGGATGCAAATATCTTCCGGATAATTTTATTTTTTTTAAAGTCATTTAATCTTTAAAAACTCCATTCTAAGAATAAAATGGTGTTCTCAGATCTTTATATTTGCGAATGACATTTGTTATTGTTGGCATTTATGTTTTGTGTCTTAAAAGGTTGCTGATAAAGAATACTAAGCAGAAAGGCTTTATGATATTTTTAAAGCATTTTTAAATAAACTTTTTTTTTTTTCTTTGTGGGTAGAGGAACTTTGCTACATTATTGCTTTGATAAATAAAAGGCATAAAAAAAAGAATATTATTATTATTTAAAATAAAAATTTCCCATTGAGTCAGAATTTAGTTCTTTCCTAACAAAAGTACACTTACTTTTTTTTTAATTATAACTTAGAATTCAGGCATTTTTTAAATTTCCTACCAAAATTGTTAGTTGGCATATAATTCAGATTTATTATTAAAGGTAAAACTTCTGTGGTATTCAAAACATTTTTGTTAATTATATTGAAGACATGTTTTAATTTCTTTATCAATAATAACTTGAAGAGTAAGAATAAATTTTTCTAAATTTTAACATTTTAATTTTTTAAAAAACTGTTTTCATGCTCTGTTTTCCATTATTTTGAAATTTAATGCACATTGTTAATCTTTATATATACATATAATTATATGATATCTTTATTTGTTATTGCATTTATTTGCTTATTAAACCTAACTGTTAAAAACTACTGCTGTGATAAATATTTTTAAATAAAACTTTTAAATTCCTTTTTCTTAAAATTGAATTGTGTATTATAAATTCTTGTAATAAAATCAGTTACGATTTTTGTTCTTATAAATCCTTTCTAATTTTTAATGAAAATGTAAAACAGTCTGTAAACTTGCTTTTCATGAGTTACTTGTACTTTTCAGTCATAAAATATTTAATTTCATAAATTAAGTTACTATATTTCCTACACCTCAGCAACATAGTTAGTAACCATAAATGTCTTTTTTTTCCTGTGAGGATAGAAATAATCATTTACACAAGTAAATCAATTGTATTTGGCATTACTGTTATCAATTTTTATTTCCATTGCATTAATATAAAATTATTTTAAAAAATCCGTTTTTATTTAGGTGGTCTTATTAATCTAGAATATATTCACTGTCAGGTGCTTGGTTATTTTTTTAAAAATCTTTATACTCTGCTTTGTTGTAATTCATTGTTATTCTTTCTGCTTTTGTTCACTAATGCTGTTTGGAACTGCATAATGTTTTTCAGGAAAAATAGCCTACGATAATTTTTACAAGTTAATGGCTGAAAAGATCAGTGACAAAGGTGCTAATCAAGAAATAATGAAGGCCTTCCAACTATTTGATGATGATAACACTGGTAAAATTTCTTTTGCAAATTTGAAGCGAGTTGCCCAAGAGCTTGGTGAAAACATCAGCGATGAAGAACTAAGGGTAATCGATAACATTTTTTTTTCTATTTAGACTTCATTGCTTACACAAAAATGAAAAAAAAAAAAAAATGCTTTGAAAGCTTGTCTCTTCTCGCTTTTATTAGATGCATTTTTATATAGATGAATATTTGGATATAAAAGGTGGTCACAAAGTCTTTCTGTAATTACAAAAACTTATTATGGAATAATCCTTGAATATAATGCAGTAAAACTGTTTTTATGGAATAATCCTGCTATTAAATTTTTTTAAAGAACATTTCTGTTTTATTTCAAAGAATATTTCTGTTCCATAGAGTATGACTGCTCTATTATGTAGAAAATAACACTATTTATCATGAATAACAATCTTATATTCAATTGCTGTGAGAATATTTTCAATGAAAGAAAAAGTTCAATCTCTTCTTTGGCTTCATGAATGCAAATCAGCCATTGCTATTCCTTGTTAATTTTATAGTTATGTAAAATACAGAATGTTAGCAATGCTAGTTAATGATGTTTATATATTGCTGATGCTAGTAAGAATTAGAATACTGCCTTGACATTCTTTGAGCTACCAAGGTTGCTCATATTGAAATTTACCGATATATGTGGTTTCATTAAAAACTTCGTAAAGGTTTTTACAATAGATTGGAACAACTATATGCCAAATTATAATATATTTTGCAATAATTTTTTGCAATCAGGAAAGGATTTTGTGACCACTGTGTATAATGGAGGGTAATTTTAAAAAATAATGAACACATTTGAAGAAGGAATTGAGGAAGACAGTAATCTTTTATGCAGTGTATTCAGCAATCCACTGAATTTTTAGATTTGTAATAATTATATAAATAATACCTGGCAGATAGTTATCTGTTCATAATTTTGTTACCAGAATTATCAGGTGGGTGTACACTGAATACTATGTAATAAAAAATTACACTTTATTCCACAAATATTCTAGTTAATATGAAGCATAGGTAACAAAAATATTAGGTGTGCACAATAAGCAGCATTTGTAGCAAATTTCTTCCATTTTTAATTAATTATGATGATAGATAGTTATTAATACAACTCTACCTTTTTTTTAATAAAAATTCATAGAAGTATAAAATGTGATGACTTATAAAAATCTCAAAATGAAGCATTAAATTTTTTTCGTATATGAACTATCGAGAAATTATTGTAATCATCAAAAAATTCAAACCCGAAATGTTGATGAATCGTCGCATTTCAGACATTTCTGAATTCAAAAATACATTTTTGCCAATATATCTGACTGTGAACATGATAACTCGAAAACACCATGAGCTAGATGGATGAAATTTAATAAATTGACTTAAGACCAAATTTGTAGATTTTTGTCAAGCTTTGAACAAAATCCATTCAGAGGAAATCTCTCTGTCTTGATATTTGAATGTGATTTTAAGTGAACTGGGTAACTACAATATGTAAAAATAAAATTTGGTACACAGTTTTAATATCTAAAATGTATATTTTTATTAAGTCTTTAATTAAGTCTGTTTAAAGGTTGACTGTCTGTTGGTTTGTACTTCATATGTGTATGAATGTATGAACAATGATTTAAATCAATGAAATTTGGTATGGAATCTTGTGGCTATAACAGCAATTCTGCATTAAATTGTAGTTTCATTCTATCAGTAAAAATGCATCCAAAATACATATTCACATGATGGACTCAATAAAAAAGCTTGATTCACAATAAAGATCTATATTTTGTAAATTTTGTTCATAAATACAGTGCAAGGCCTTCGTGGCAATATCCAAGAAGAAAACAGGAAACACCTATATTGGAGACTATACAAGAAAATGACGGGACCGCTCCTGCTGATTGAATATTATAATGTGTAATGATATTTTAATATCTAATTTAATTTCCTAAATTTTTTGCCTAATTCGACCCATGTCGAGGTGATTCTAAAGCTGTTCTTGATACCATTTCACATATGAAGCTGTGTAAAAATTACTGCGCATTCAGTTCTATGTCTCAAGTGAAAATGATACTTTCAGTGCCTTGTCAAAGGTCACCATTTTTATTGAATTGGCGCGTGGCTGGAAATCCCATGTTATATAAGACTAGTGATCATTCGTTTCGTTCCTTCTTTACTTCTGCTTTTGTGCCGCACTGTGCCTTCTTGTAAATAAATCATGCCTGTCTTCCAGGAGAGAATAAAACGAAATTAAAAATATAAAGTCTCTTTTATATCTTCAAACCTGTATTCTGCTTCAAACAAAATAATGTTACATATATTTATATATATATATTGTATGCAGTAGAAATTATCTCATATATATTTAAAATTGATACTAAACAATTATAATATTTGGTTATTCCACTCTTAGGAGATGATACAGGAAGCAGATAGAGATGGAGATGGTGAGGTGAACCAAGAAGAGTTTTTGAGGATAATGAAAAAGACCTGCCTTTACTAATGGATCATTTAAAAATACAGTAGGCTCTCTCTACTTCAAGACATAAGGGACCGGACACCCGTCAGATTATAGAGAATGTTTGGAATATGGAGAACAAATAGACATTACATAATTATATAATAATATATGTGGGAAACAAGCTAATATTACTTTTAACAGAAAAATGTGTTAAAATGTGGAGTCAAAGTTCATTAATCTTGTACTGAGAGGAAAGAAGGGGAGGGTGAGTTTTCAACAGGAATGAATGATTCACTATCAAATAGCATTTTCCTACAGGTGTGTTGGATTAATGGGAACATCAGAGTAATGGCTGTTGAATTAGAGAGAGTCTACTGTAACTGCTTGTATATACACACTTCTCTTTTGATATCATTCATGTATATAAATGCTCACTTTGAACCATATCATATATTTTATTCAGAAATTTATATCTTCCATCATATATACTTTCTATTTTTTTTAAAGTTACAGTTTTTGTATATTATATATCAAGCAATTTTGTTCTAGTGTTTATTGAATTAATTACCTGATCCTGATATGCCTTGGAATGAGATTAATTTTATTTTAATTATATGTTTAATATAACCAATTTCTCTACCTTTAATACAATTCAGTATTAACAATATGACTGTTTAGATTATTTCAATGTAATCAGTTTAAGCTGATCAATTTATTTGTGGAATACAATGCAAAGAACATGCTTTGAATTTTCTTTCAATTATGTAAGATGTATTTCTTTAATTAACAGGCATTTTATGTAAACAGTTTATAATTGTGCTAAAAATTCTGGTTAATATTTCAAAAAGGGTAGATTAAAGTAATTATGATATTGGAATTATTATACTTTATTATTATTTATTTCTGACATGAATGTATATACCTCTTAAAAATGTATTGCTTACAGATTAGACCAGATTTAATAAGTTGATGTATAGCAATAAATAATTTGATAATGTATTATACTTACTGCTTTTGAAAATTTTGAAGAGAAGTTCTAAACAAAATATGGGTTCTGACGTCAAAGTTTTAAGTTATTTGTGAACAATATATTTTCAAACATTTTTTTTTTTTTGAAAATTAAATTAAAAGTTTCAAATATTTATAAAGAATTAAATTTAAAATTCTGTTATGCATTATTCAATTTCATTAATTCATGATAGACATGCTGATCAAAAGTATATGATTCAACCTCATTTTTTATACTAGTTATTATTACATAGTATTATCAAATATTATTTGATGTATTTATTTGAGAAAAATACTAATAATAACACTGTGTTCATGTATAATATCCCACCAAAGTTTTTCTGCTATTCTATTTCCAAAAGCAAAAATTTTAGACAACTAAAAATAGATAGAGCATTGTATTTCAAATTCTGTAATATATTTTGCATTTTGAATTTCAGTTGGGTAATTCTTCGACGTGAATAAGACTTAGCAATAAAAGTTTGTTCCTTTTTTAAAGTACAAAGTGTTACTGAAGTGCCAAAATTTGTTTATGAATATTGATAATGAAGCAATACATTCCACATGCATTGGCTTCACAGAAAAATAAATTATTATTGATATAGAGTTAATTTTAACTTTCCTGCTGACCCTTATTAACATTTAAAAAAAAATACATGGGAGGAGTAGTCTATGTTGTTCAATTTTACAGCTTTATTGCTCATTTAATGCTTTGTATTTTAGTAGATAAGTTTTGGGCTACTAAAACCATTCATAATACATGTCTTATATTTTCAGATATAAAAGAAAAAGGATGAGGTAATGATATTATGGTGAATGTAGTTAAGTACTTATATATTTTCAAGTAGTATCATTTTGAATTTGGTACTAATCATTCTTTTTTTGTTGTTGTTGTTGTTGTTGTTGCATACATTTGTATGTTACTACATACTATTTGTAGCACTTTCCAGGTTATATTAAATGCTTACATGCATGTTTTGTTGTCTTCACATTATTTGCATTTTTTTGAAAATGCTTGTAGTTTTTTTACACAATAAAACTTAATTTCATATTACGTTTAATAAGTTTGTGCGGTAATTCAAGGTTAAATATCACTGTTTTTTCTCAGTAATATTTGAAAACATTGAAATGCAAAATATATATTTATATTAAATACTTAATTCATAAAGTTCCTCCTTATAATGGGTATAATATCTGCTAAAATTAATTTTTTAAAAAGTAGTGTAATATTTTTGAAATATATTTAATATTTTTTGTGGTTTGATTTTGGATTGATAGTTATTAATTTTATTATAATAGGTATGATATGAATTTTAAATTTCTTTAAAAAGTAGTCTCTTATATTAAAAATATGCCTAATATAAATTTTTCCGTGCTTTCTTATGGGAGTGATACTATAAATTGTCTTAAATATATTAAAGATTATACTATGAACTATTAATTCATTCTACCAAAATATTTTTGTATTTATTTATTTGAATATATTTCTTAAACATTATATAAGCAAAGAGGTGTTTTTTGAAGTAGTACAAAACTTTTTTTCATTTTGTGTCCCAGTTATATACGAGTAATTTGCTCAAAATATCTATTATTTTCTTAAACCTGATCTTATATATTATTCAGAAATTTCAAGCATATTTTTAAAATATTATTTAAGTCATTTAAAAGATACATAAAAATTCTTCTAATGTTCTTTTAGATTTATATAGTTCAAAATTTAACGTGATTTATTTGTATAAAAAATTCCTAGAAAATAATTTAAGAAGTTGGAATGAATTTTTTTTTTTTTTTTTTTTTTTTTTTTTCCTAAATTAGAAATATTTTATTCTTTCAAACTTTTACTTGCATTTTATGTGTGACTCAAAAAAAAAAAAAAAAAATGTGGTTTATATTCTAAATTAAATTTTTATTATCTGCAGATATTGAAATAGTTCTAATATTGCAAGAATATGTAAAATCATAAAATGTTGTAAAATTACGTAAATATTTATGTTTGAAAATACTCACATTTTATTTTTTTCTGACAATAGCTGATAAGCACTGTTTTTAATATAAAATTTTTATTCTATAAATATTTTTTATATTCATGATATACCTCCCCCCCCCCTCCTCTTTCTTTCTATCTTTTTTTGCCCTTTCTTTCTTTTCTAAATTTGCCTAAAAAATACTTTCAAATGTATTATCATTGTAATGACTCTTTCTTTGTGTATTATTTTGATTACAATTATATATCCATTTGTAGCCTTTTTATTGTGCTTACTATGAATATTTTAAATATCTTCTTTTATACATAATTCTTCACTTCAACAAGCTTCACTTCACAGGTTTTTACCCTGTTTCATTATTAGAAAATGCCAATTTTGAATACTTAATTGCAGCTAACATTTTACATTAAATGTTAGAGATGTTGTTTGCTTCGATTTTTTTTTTCTTTTTTTTTTTTTTCCCTCCCCTTCTTGTCCTTTCCTACTGATGCAACTATTGTGGTTCTAAAGCATTAAAGATCCATTCTTCTTACATTCATAATTACGGTGGAGATCATTTTACTTTGTTGTCCTATTATATCAGTACATGTGTAATAACTAAATTGATTATTGATTATGTATAAAAATGATAAAATGGACTGTAGAAGGCACTCTTCTTGTAACGTAAAAGAGAGAAAATACTTATTTGACAGGTTTCCTTTCTTAAAAAAAAACATTTGATATTTCTTCTTACTATAATCTGATTGTTAATCAGACCTACATTTTCAATTTGGAAATGAAGTGCAATTGCTTTGATACCATTTCTTTTCTTATAATTGTTTGCATCAGAATTTAAGATAAAAATGAAGCCATATTTTAATATTTAAATATCACCATGATGTCTTAAAGTTTTTTGGAAATCTCATTAAAATTAAAATTCTGTCTACTCCACAATGTCTATACAGTTTGTTTTTGTACTACCTCAAAACTTTTTCAAATGAAGGTAAAGTTGTGAATTCTTTTTTTGTATATACACATATATATTGTTCTTTTTTTTGTTTTCATATTCTATGCAGATTTCATATCTGAAAGTGTTATTTTCAACTTAATTAATTTTTTGATGTTATAAAGAAATAAATATGTTTTTTATATACTCTCTCATTTTTATATATTTACTATTAGCAGAACCCACACATTGTTACTCCTTACATGATGGATATCAGTAAAATAAAAGCATTAGTAACATAAAAGGAAACTATGAAAATGATGTAATAATATTTATTTTGAACCCTTCCCCCCCCCCGCATGACAGTGGCATCACTAAATGAACTGCTAACAATAAAAGTTGATGCAATGAAAGTTTGCTCTCGGCCAGTTATACGTAAGCTGGTCAGTAAGCCAACACATGTGCAGAAAGGGACTGATTTATGTTTGCCACAATTTCCTAAGATAGATTCAGGCATTCCATGCTTGGCTATTAATTGCCGTTTTGGCGTCTTTATCACTACGTATCGTATTAAAATTATGGGTATTTACACAAGGAAACATGGTAAAGTGAAAAAAAAAAAAGGACAACATACCTAAATATGGGAAACTATAAAAAAGATAGAATGGGGGGAGGACATAATCTCGCATCAATAAGAAAAAAGAGGAAAAAATGTCGGAATTAATCTATAATACGTAACAAATTTTTTCACGCCAAAAAAAAAATACCCTGGCAAATTCTACAAAAGCATGCACTGTAAGGAAAAAGAAATACCACGACATGTGGTCCAATCTGGACAAATACTTGCCGTGACGGACCGAACAGTATTTTTCAGTCTTTCTATGAATGCGCTGGATACTGACCGAGTATAAACGCACTTTAAGTTGAAATAAAAAAGTGCAAAAAAAAAAAAAAAAAAAACACCTATATGAAAATAATTTTATTATTCTTGGTTTCCGAATCAATCAAGGAGAGTGTTTCGATTGTTCTTTTGAATCAAAGCTGTTTAAAAAAGGACATGGAAAAAAATTGGGAAAGATAAAAGAATTAAAAGATCTTAACAGACATTGTAGTTTTATTTTTTTTTTTTAAGTTTTTTTTTTTTTTTATTATTTTTTTTTGAAGGAATGTGACTTTTTTTTAACGGCTTTCTCAAAATCGATCATTTATCGAAATTGTGAAATTCACGATTGAAATTCGCTGTACTGTACATTCGCAAGCCTGTCAATAGTGTAATTCAATACCATAATGTCTTAGATAAATGAAATTTAATATGCAATCTACTCATTATGCTTGTTTATTTGTGCCGAATTTTTGTTTTATTTGACTGAAAAAGGAGGCTTTCGAAAATCATACTCGACTATCATGTGTGGGACTCTGAAAATAAAAATCTGAGCACTCTTGTCATTTCTGATTTTACTTGTGGTACACAATTTTATTGGAGTTGTTAAGACCTTATTAAAGATTTTATTAGAAAGTTCCGAGTAGATCACTCCTGCTGATTTGCACGCAGACCACACATTGCACAGTAAAACGCAAACGCGATTAATATATCAGGATTGTATCACCAGCGAGTGAACAAAGAAAAACAGGGAATTTTAAGTTCCTTATTTTTTTTTTTTTTGCTTTTTTTACCCTTTACCTAAAAAATGCCGATCTCTAAAGATTGCAAGAATAAAAAATCGTAGTCATAGCTTCTAAAAACGAAACAATACCATACGCGATTGTGTAATGCGGGAACTCGTCCCTTTTGTCTCTTTCTCCCCTTTTTTTCTGTATAGATTATTCCAGTTTCGATTTGTGAGACAGCTGTTCTTTTTCCATGAGATTCCCGAATTGCAGCTAATGAGCATGCGCGAGACTTCTGTAACTGCTCGAAAGAATAGAATACATAATTTTGGCGCATGTAGCAACATTCAATAAGCAGAAGCAGCGCGGTGGTGTTTTGTCACTCGCACGTGAGTTTATTGAATGGTTTGTTTATTATTTGAAAAACAATGAGCTTATTCAGTGTAGATTAGAGAATTTTTCGGAAACAATGAATTGCTCATAATTCGTATTGAATCAAATCCCACATAATCCATTTGTTGCTTGTTGCTCGCTTTAAAAGAAGATAATAAACCTAACTAATATTGGAAAACAGTCACTTACCCATCATGCCAAAAGAAGTAAACACACAAGACTGCGTGCCAGTTGAAAAGAGTCGTCACTGATGTTGAGCTTAGTATCTCAGAGGAATAATGGAAAAAACGGCAGTCAAATTTAATGCCCGAAAATAAACCAATTTCGAACCTTTTAGTTCAAGAACAATCATTTAAAGCTTCATTTTTATGGGCATTAAAACTTGTTGCTTCACATTCGTCCTTTTATGCTTTCAATGATATGTCGGAAATATTTTCACATATGTTCATTGAAAGTGAAATAGCTAAAAGTGTACGTTCGACCATACGTAAATGTTGTACTTTATTTATTATGGATTAGGTCCTTTAGCGCCATGAAATTGATGGCTGAAAAATCTGCTGAAATTGATGCCCAAATGTTTGAATTGGGAAAAATGAATAAAAAAGAAAAGAGTAATCTTGCCTTGTAATATCTTTTTGTTAAGTAAATATTAAATGATCTGTAGCATAACAAAAAGGCTTTGTGTTTTATTTCACCCGGGTCCTTAATTTTGTGTGATTTACAATTAAAGAGCATGAGAATTAATATACCCCCCCCTTAATATATAAATTTTGTCTTCTGAGTTCTAGGTAATAAATATAAAATTGTTTTTTTTCTGTGTGTAAATATAAACGTTTTTTTATTATGCTGTTATTTCGAATAATGTAAAATTGTTGTTTTCTTTCCTTGCTTTCTCACTCTCTAAAACCATATTCCATTATGACTAGCACAGGAGTGCTATTCGCTCATTTCCTCTTATCTATACTTATATAAAACTCAATGTGTGTGTGTGTTGGCGCTCTACAGGCCAGACCGTTCGACCTACAGCTACCAAATTTGGCACATGCATTCCTTGGAGGTCGAGAATGTGCAATTGGAGTCCCTTTTTTTTTAATTAGAATTTTAATTATTAATTAAAAATTAACCTTCCCGCCAAAAAAAAATCTTTTCATTTCCCCACCGCCAAATGAGTAAGCCTTCAGTTTTTTCCCCCACACTAAAGAGGATAGGCTTAACAAATTTTCAGCCGCTTATTTCAAACGATTCTGTTTATTTTCTTAATGTTTGATGCATTTAAAATGAAACATTGTTAATGAATCGATCTTTCAGATTCATTCTGAAGTACTTTTGAATAAAAATAAAACAGAATAAAGGAAATTAAAAATGTCTAATCTGCATGGCGTTACCCCAACTGGAGTAGAAAATTCACGCATTTGCGTCACCATAATTGGCGTTGAAAATTCAAGCATGCGCATTGTGTTCTGATTGTTGACAAAAATTGTCATCGGATAACGGACTTGGTTTTGAAGGCTTAACATGTTTTCGACAGATTATTTCAAACTATTCTGTTTATTTTTTTAGTGTTTGATGCATTTGAAACTAAAAATTGTTAATGAATCGATCTGTTCATGATGAATCTGCGAAAATTTTGTTGAAAATTTCTTGAGATGTTATATAAATTAAGAAAAATATTCTTTAGTGCCCATAAGGTTTAAATACTCAGCGACTCTGTTTTCAGTACTCATATTTTTAAAAAATGCTTCGGTTCAGTAAAAAAAAAAAAAAAAAAAAAAAAAAAATATTATATTAATTGCAGTTTAATTGCATTTCCACTTTAATTTAAAGCATAAATTCTACGAGAGCTAACAGAAAATGAGAGAGAGATATATTACGTTATGGCTGAAGGCCTTTATAATATTATGAGTGAATTATATGACTATTGAAATTTGAAGTTTTAAAATATTTTAATGAAGAAGCAATTAAAATAGGAGTTACATAAAATATTTTTGAAAATTATTATTATTATTAAAATTTTAACGAGCATTAAGATTGGCGAACCGGCTGGTCGCCAAAGGCGGCTAGTCTTGAATATACATACAAGGAAAATACGCAATTAATTTTTCAGATTTAAGTGGCAAACCTGATATATTTTCAGACACTTGAAAAATTGAAAACAATTGTTTTAAAAATCACAGATATCCTTGATGCCATTTTAAAAAGATATTTCGTTGAAAAGCTCTACCTCAGACAATTTTAGTTATCTAAGTTTAGTTCTTTTGTGATAAAGATGTCACATGAGAAATCGAAACCAATGATAATTTTTATTTCTAATAAACAATGCGAAAATCTAGAAACAATGCGATATAATGATCTCTAATCTTATCTATAGCTATTGAACGAACACCATTTTCCTCGTATGCATATACCACCTCCATACTTTTCAAAATAAAATGGAACCTGTACTTCAGAACATCATAATATGATAATATTTTAGAATTTGATTAGTCTTTATTTTTATAAAATTTTCTCTTGATCAATAATAATCACAATACCCGCACATAAAATTTATTTAATATCATCACCACGCTAGGAACTGTACATTCAACGATTAAAAGAATGAAAAGTATTTTTTTATTAAAATATACTTGAAAATAATTTTAAAAATGAATTAAAATTAGAGAAAAATAACTGGAATAAAACTGGTATTATTATTTTTTTTAAAGGAGTGTTAAAACGTTTTTATGTGGTAATATGCACAGAAATTAATTTTGATCACACAATATATATTTAAAATAATCAGTGGAAAAAAGGAACTGCTTCCATAGTTTCACCCATTGGTATGATTTCGCCAATTTTTGTTTTATATGCTGGCTCTAGATATGTCATTAATGGACGCCTACTTCGTGTTATTCTCCATTTTCGAGGAAATCTTAAACACACTACTTCACTGTGTATTCCCGATGGGAAAAACCATGGAGTCACAAAATGCACGCACTTAAAAAAATTTTTCACCATTGCTAGTTCTGAAGTTCAAAACGTAATAGTAAATAAACGAAATTTCAAAAATTTTATTAAAGGCATGATGATTAAAATACAAGATTATTGGGGTTAAAAGTGGATAGCAACGATATCGATGAGTTGATTGAAATGCATAGCAGAACTACCGAAGAGCTGCATTATATGTCACAGCAAAAAGCTGCGGAGGAGATTTATTCAGAAGAGAAACAAGTAATAGACGCAACAGTTTTCCAATGAAATAAAGAAAATGTTGAAAAGCATGGGAGATCGTATATTGAGCAGTATCACCCTGATAAGGCAGAAGCTATGCACGCTACAAATTCGTTGAACAATAATGCTGTGTCCTATTTTCCCCAAATTTTGAAGCATAGTCAATAGCATATATCTTTAGTAGTCTTTCCAAAATTTTCTCGCACACAATCTAATAAAGGATTAATTCATGTATGGCACTGGCGTACAATGGCGTATTCATGTATGACTCTGGCAACGTTTTAGGATCCATTCTTCTATCTGTATTTTACTTTTATATCTTACCTCTTAGAAAAAGTGACGCAACAAAACTTAAAGCATCTAACTCCATAAATAAAAAAAATAATAATAAACCATTAGAAAACGTTTAAGTGGCCGAGATATAGCTTGGGTTGAGAAACGATAAATTAATAAAATCTGAATTTTGGTTAGTTACATTAACGTTACGTTTTGGCTATCCTCGAAGGGACCTCATCATGGAGATGGTCACAGAACGAAAATGACATCAAAGATGGCACCCTCTTTCCAGCTTTCTATATCACATCAGCATCTTTGATACACGACTTCAAATTTTACGTGATGACGAATTTGCATACACTGAATTTTCGGTAAAAAGGAATTTTTACCTAGAACCTTCAAACCCCGAACTCGAAACCTTAGCCCAGATAAAACAGTTCTTGTTTTGTAGAAAAGTAAAACGATCATAACGTAAACACAAAAGTTTTTAAAAAAATTTAATCGAAACATTGCAACAAGATTATGTTTTAGCTTTTATTCATCTACATTTATCAAAGCTAAAACACAATAATATTCTTAATTTTTTTTTTTAAATTTTAGAGAGCAATTTATAAAGAAATAAAATCGGTATGAAAATATTGTATATAAATGACATTTGTTTAATAATATAATTAATTTGTTTAACAAGTTATTGAGGAACAACGCTATACTTTTGATTAAATTTAATTAAATTAATTAAAATTTTGAAAAAAGCTTTTGGTGGTGAATTCTTGGAGAGTGAGCACCACTCAAGAACTACAAAGGTACCAAGGTTGGTAACCGTACTGGCAATGGTCTGCTCCACGGAGCGTTTTCAACAACCATCCACATCACGTAACGCTATTTGCCCATACATGCGGGGCAAAATAATTCGACCATATTGTTTTATTGAAGCTTTTATGATATGAAATAAGATTTAAAAGGAAAAAAATACTCTTCAAATGTACGTAAAAAAAAATGTATTAGAGTTATAAAAACCAACGGGAGTGGTATGCTTTAAGTGGCATTGGCATACAATAGTAACGAAATATTGACTTTTCGCTTGAATTTAGCATTTTTATTGAATCCATCGCGTCATCTTTGGCGAGTTATTTCGCGATCAATCCTTGGCATGCAGTTAATAATATCCGAAAATCGAATTTGTATTTTAGCCACGTTTTTTCCAACCGATTGAAACAAAAATTTGACACTTGTAGTCCCAAAATCCCATACCAAATTTGATATATTCAAGTCACGCCGTTTTTTAATTATCGCGTTTATATATTTCTGAAAGTACAGATAGACTTCCAGTAGTTGGATTTGGCTCAAAAATTTGACTGCTGTCTACTCTATAGATGTTAATTCTGTGTTCCGTATTTTATCTATCTAGCTGTCTTTATTTTGTTGTTATCGTGTTAATTTATATTCGGACAGACGGACTTCTTCTGAACAGGTTTTACTCAAAATCTAATAGAAATATGCAAATTTAGTTTAAAGACCCTATACCAAATTTCAGCCGAAATGTTTTTGAGTTCTCTTTGTTACAGACAAACGGACATTTTCCAAAATATGTGTTTTCCACACTAAAGGCTGTCTAAAAAGAAGAGATTCGTCAAGATTTCGAGTTCGAATTTTTCAACGATTAGTACAATTTCTCTATACTACGTACACAAAAAAGTAATGAAACTGTCCTATCTCTCGTCCGAAAGCTCCTTTTGGGAAATGAAAGCAATTTTTTTTTTTTATTGGTTTGGATTGTTTTATCATAATATGATAAGCTGAATTGATACGCAATCTCTGAATGATATCGGCACTCATTTTTCAGGTTATAAATTCTATTGAATGGAAAGCTGCAGGTACTTTTATTTGGGACGTCTTTCCATTGAAATTTTAATCGGAATCCAGTCTTCTCGAAATCTCTGGTTTCCCATTTTGAAGATCTGCCATGTTTGATTCGGAAGGTTCTTACGATGTTGACGAAACGCCCCATTTCACGTTTATCTGGACAATCGAAAATATTCGTTTGCCTATTTATACAAAGTGTCCAATATTCACTGCGAAAAATTTGGAGATGACTCAATGGAGTTTATTCTTAAGTTGTGCATCTTATGGAGATGTTTTTCTTAGCATTTATAGAGAGCGGGATGACGATGGTCCAGACAGTATTGAAATTAAATGTGAGCTTTCATTACTCCGAACTGATGGATTACCTTTAATTAAAAAAGTAGAGATAAATAAGTTCGAGATTTGCAGTCGAATCGTTTTTGATTTTCCGGACGAGCTCGAAGTTTTTTTGGGGAGACGAAACGAATTCTTGCCGAACGACGAGCTCACAATTCGCTGTCGAATGTGGAGAACAGGAACTGAAATCTTGAAACCCGATCTGTGCTTCGCTCGTACCCGGTTCAGACCGAATCGATTGTCCTTCGTTTGGGCAGTCAGAGAATTCAGCTCTCTTCGGACAGGTCAGGTGAGGAAACTTTTTCTAGACACAACCTCAACCGAAGAAATAACGCTTGAATTTTTTATAAAAGAAACCGAAGGGAAAGAATACATAAATGTTGTGTTTGGCGATTCTCTCGATGCAGTTGAAAACATTAAAATGTGTTTATTAGATTTTGAAGGAAAAGTTGTTCATTTCGCAAATGATCTCGAATTTACAGATTTTTTTGAAAAAGACAGACTGACAGAGGATAAAGACACTTTGCTACCTAACGACGTGCTGACCTTGCGATGTGAGATCGAATTGGCGGCCGAAACTGAGTGGAATCGAATCGAAAACTATAGGTACCTAAATTCGATAAATTCGAACGTCATTGCAACAGATGTCGGCGAGATTCTTCTCTACGAGCAGGATGAGGCTTTCGATACATCTTCCTCCTATACAAAAGACATGGAAAGATTGCTCGAAGAAGGTGATCTGAGCGATGTCATTCTCCGAACACGTTCCAAATCGTTTCCCGCCCACAAGTGTGTCCTGAGTGCCCGTTCCCCAGTCTTCAAAGCCATGTTTAAAGACGTGGAAGAGAAAGCAAGCAAATACGTCGAAATTCCTGATATGGATGGAGACACGCTTCGAGATTTGTTGTCTTACATCTACACGAATGAGGTTGGAGAACTAAAGTGGCAAAGTGCTCTGAAATTCTACAGAGCAGCGGATGAGTACGAGCTGCTCGATCTGAAGAAAAAGTGCTCGATTTTCTTTAGGTCACACTTGTCCGCAAGCAACGCTTGTGCCGTATTGATTTTAGCCGATACTCACCACGATCAAAGGCTGCGTGGAACAGCGAAGGATTTCATAATAAATCAGCGGAAGGAATTTTTTACGTCCGATGCATGGCGAAGTTTTAAAGAAGAAAATTTTAAATTATATGTAGAAATACTGGAACAAATGGCTTTTCGTCACTAGAATGAAGTTAGTTAATTACTGCAAAGACCCAAACCTAGATTTAAAAAAAAAAAAAAAAGGATGTTTTGGAAATTCAAGACGTGTGTGATAGTTCATATCTGATTTAGAATGGAAACTTTTGTAGGAAATCTTACTGAAAACTAAGCGGTTATAGACAAGAGCAACTAGGCGGCGATAGGTGGAAAGTTTAAGGGACAGAAACATCTTGAAGTTCATGATTCTAAAGTCGAAAGTTGATGGAGATGAGTTTGAGTCAACTTTCGAAAGACTTCATGTATGCACTCTTCAGAAGAAAACTTTGTTTCCTGAAGGGTTAGTTAACAAAGTTCTAAAGAAGAAAATTACAAGTTATACGTAAAGTTACTGGAGTGAATTGTTCGAAACATGAAGAGTTATTATTAGATGAAAAGCATTGAAAAACTATCTAAGAGGTTAGTGAATATATTCACATGTCTACTTCTGAGTAGAAGACATTGTTACCTGAGGAACTAATTAACGAGGTTCTTAAAAAAAATCCGAGTTATACGAAGAGTTATTGAAAAGATCTGTTAACTTGAAGAGTTATTATTAGACGAAAAGCATTGGGGAAATCATGAAAAAAGCTACAGTTGAGTATAATAGTTCATGTTCGGTTTAAATGGAAAAGTTTTGAAGTAGGAGGTAATATACAAGATCAATTAGGCGGTCGCAGGTGAAAGAAGGGACATAAAAAAGAAAGGCAGAAGATCCTGAAGTTCATGATTGTGGTCTAATGTTGAGCAGTTTGACGTGCTGCCTTTTTATAGAATTGTTTGGAGTTTTACTTGCAACTGGTATGTTATTTGCTTTCTTGTTTTAATGGTATTTTTTGTTTTATGATAGAGTGGTTTTTTGTAGTTTGTGTTTGTTCTATTGTGATTTTACTTGGATTTGTAAGTTATAATTTATTGTCTTTTATTTTTGGTTTATCTCTTAAGCCTCAATTTCTGGGGATTTTTGGGTCACGAGGGGTCCATATTTTTGGACGAAAGTCATACTTTTCAAAGAAAAAAATCCCTATTTCGAATCCCTGCCTGAGAGTGACCCTTGAGAAAGTCTTCAGACCGAATTCATCATTTCTTTCTTTTTTATTCTTTTTATATTAAACTTAATATTTTTTCTAATTTGCCTAAGTAGAAGACGTTTCTTCCCGAGGAATTAACTAACGAGGTTCTAAAAAAAATCCGAGTTATACGAAGAATTGTTGGAAAAAACTGTTGGCAACTTGAAGAGTTATTATTAAACTAAAAGCATTGGGAAAATCATCAATGAGGTTACAGGGAAGTGCGAATGGTTCATATCCGATTTAAAATGAAACGTTTTGAAGAAAATCTTACTAAACTATGTGGCAATATACAAGATTAACAAGGCGGTAACTGGAGGGAGATTTAAACAACAGAAGACCCTAAATTCATGCCATGTGAAGTTTAACGTAGCATGAGGTTAATTAGAGAAAGTTTTTTAAAAAATCTTTTATGCGGGAAATTTTTGTTTCTTAGGAAAATAGAAATTAAAATCGGAACATAACAGTATGCCGATATATGAAACAATATTCGACAAAAAAATTACATCGGATAATTTAATAAAACAAGCTCTACTAAAGATGGATATTTCCTCTTTTATTTCCAAAACAGCGTAGCTCGGCAATGTTTTATCCTTAATCTTTGCCTGTCTTTATTTTATTTTTAAAAAAAAACTAATAATAGGGCAGTGATATTACATGCAAAAGATTGTACGTATTAGGGCAGAAACGATGCTGCAATTAATATAAATCTATAAATAGAAAATTAAGTTAAAGAACAGTATGGTGGAGGGATTCCACGATTTCCAGCCGAAAGCATTCGGCGTTAGCGCAAGGGTTGCGCATGGGGAAAAAGTCGACCTCAGGGTGCAGGTCTGCCGTTTAACTGGTTGTCTTCTGCAAAATGCCACAAGGGGACGCTCTCTGCCCAAGGGGGAAAACGGTGCTACAACGGAAATAAAATAGGTAACTCTGAAAAACACATTTTTTTTTTTTCATTTTAAAGTAGTTTAAAAGAAAATGGTTATTATTTAAGAATAGGCAGTGGAGATATATAGAAAAAAACATTTAAATTTTAATTAATTTCGAATTAACATTTTGGTTAAAATTTTAATTAATATTTTGGAGCCTTTTCTTTAAGTGGACATTTATTATTGAATATTTAATTACTGGCCAAATTTGGTAGATCTAGGTCAAACAGTTTGACCTGTAGAACATCTTGAATGATTTGGCCGCATGCAAGCCGCCTTTCACAGTTTATAGTGATTTTGTCTGTAACTGTGTTTACAGTCTATACTATTTGCAAATCTATAGTGATTAATGTAAATTATCGAGATTTATTTTTTCATACAAGTAAATATGTAACTGTGTATGTTTGCTGGCGTTTTACACGGTAGACATGCCAAAGATCTACCAAATTTGACGCAAACATACTTTGCATTAAAGTTGGTAGAAAAGGTATGCACACTTCAACCTTCTAAATAGGATTCAATAACAACTCTCCTGTTTTGGTAGACAGGTGCACACTTTAACCCTCCAAACACATACCTACTTTGGAAGGTTAAAGTGTGCACAATAGAAGAAATTTTTTAATTTTAAATTTCACTATTAATTAAAGAAAAATTAAGTAAATTTTTGGCGCATTCTTCTGCGATAATTTCTAAAAGTATTGTAACAAAAGAATAAATTTTATATCATTCTAAATTCAAATAATTATTTTTTAATTACCAATTTAGCATTTGTATAATATTGTTCGGTATTTTTACAAATTTTAAAAAAGTTATTCATAGAATTCCATTAATACTTGTTTCAATGTATCAAATTTATTTTATTATTTTATCAAATGTTAAATAATATGCTTTTCTTTTGTAGAAAAGGATATATAAATGTCTTCAGTTTTTTTTTCAGTCAAATTCAAAAACAATTCATCTTTTAACGTTGCCCATTTTATAAAAATCATTTTATTAATATAAACTAGGATATGCTGTTTCTGATTTTAGCGAACTTTTAAAAATCAGCTCTCAAATATAATTTTTAAAAATTGTGTGTGTGCGTATTTTTTGTTGTTATAAAATTCAATTCAATTCATCTTGCAATTCTTTTCTTTTTTCAAAATTTGGAATTAAATTTGTTTACTTTGTTTTTTTTATTTCTTTAATGTCATATCTATGTTTCAGACTTACAAAAACAATTTTTCTTTAATATTTTATTACTTTATGTTTTCATTGATTCAAACTAAATTTTGAATAATATTATTTGTGTGATTTATGTTATTTAAATGATTAACGTTATTTATTTAGTTTATGTTTTTTAAATGATTAACATTATCTATTTAGTTTTTGTTTTTCAAATGATTATTAGTATTTATAAACTGAATAATTTCGTCTTTATAATGTTTTGTATGCTTCTAAAATTCTGTTTTAACCTCGATGCGTTTATCATATCCATTTTTTTTGTTTTTAAGTATTTTGTAATTGCAACATATATGCTTGCTTCTTGTTGCTGTTATAGGAAAGATTATTTTAAAAATTGTAATTTTTGTCGTTATTACTGTTTCATTGGCTATTGCATATTATAACAATGCCAGATATTTTTGAACAAGTTTTTATTGTGGTCTTCAATTTAGATCTCTAAATGCTTATAATAATTCTTTCAATAGCATTTTATGTAATTCAGAGTATAATTGGTCAAACTGTTTAATTTTCTGGCATTTTGTGTAATTCAGAGTATAATTAGTCAAACTGTTTAATTTTCTGGCATTTTGTGTAATTCAGAGTATAATTGGTCAAACTGTTTAATTTTCTGGCATTTTGTGTAATTCAGAGTATAATTGGTCAAACTGTTTAATTTTCTGGCATTTTGTGTAATTCAGAGTATAATTTATGAAACTGTTTAATGTTCTAGCATTTTGTGTAATTCAGAGTATAATTTTGTCAAATTGTTTAATTTTCTTGCATTTTGTGTAATTCAAGGTATAATTTGTCAAATTGCTTAGTTTTTTGACAGATGAATAAAAAATTTTTGTGTTATGCTTGGCGCTGTTCTTTTGAATTTCAAGAAACAAAACATTACAGGATAATGACAACGTTCATAAAATCGCTATGTTAAAGGACTTTAAATTCATTTTTATAATTTAAGATTTTTTATGAGGCTATAGCCTTTTCTTTATATATATACTTTGTGATTTATTTGTCTTTTGACTCTATGAATTATGTATTATTATTTATATTATTAGATTTAATCCCACCTGGATATTAAATCTCTCATTGTAATTCAAGAATATTTGTTTGAAGAAAAAAAAGAGTTTAAATATGAAAAAAAAATTTAAAAAAGCAATGTTTAATAAGATATTTACATTAGTTCTCCACAAAAGTAGAATTCTTTGCTTTAGTTATTTTTTTATTTTGAATCTTCAATTAATTAATTATTTTATAACTATTATGGAATCTAGAAATATTAGTTTTCTAATTCGGTTTCACTCTCACGGAATCAAAGTTTAATGAAATAAATCGATTAATTAATAGTGATGTTTCTGAAAATTTTAAAATACTTTTTAGTCATCGAGAATACACAGGATATAAACAAAATTTCAAAACTCAAGAACATGAGGGAAGGATATTTGGAGCTCAAGAACATGAGGGAATGATATTTGGAGCTCAAGAACATGAGGAATTTATAAAATTCCATCTTTAAAAATTTGAAAGAAGTCTGTCTTTTCATACAAAAGGAATATAACCCCTTTTTTCCATAAGAAATACCGAATACATTTAAAGTAAAATTATCAATCCAACATGGCATTTTGCCGAATACAATTTAATATTTTTTATGTTATAGTGACCATCTTTGGAGCCCAGCGGCTATGCCAGAATAATTATTATTTAAACTTAGCTTTTAAACTTTTTTAAAGAGTCTTAATGACTTTTTAATTTCCCTTACATGTTTTTTTTTAAATTTATCTTTGGCATGCAGATTAGAGAAAGCATTATAAACGTCAAAAAAAAATCGAGCTCGAGATTTTAACAAAAACCACATTTTACAAAAGCCTGAATTCGAATAACACATTCATGGAAAATGGCAACCTGTCTGTCTGCGGCAAAGATGACTAAAAACACTTTGAACTATACTGAGAAATACGGTCTTTATATCAAATTTGTAGACTTTAACAAATTTTGAGCAAAATCCACTCAGTGGAAGTCCGTTTGCAAGCTCTAAAGATGGCAATTGAATATTGTGAAAGGGTGGAGGACGGACAGAAATGCTCGACTTTTTCAGATTCTCTGCCAGTCCTACAAACCATACAATCATCTCACAATTGTAATAGGGAAATATGGATGATAAAAGAGAAGCTAAAAAGTGTTAAAATTAACAAGTGGATAGAGTTGAATTGGGTTAGGGCCCGTATTGGGATAGATATATGGTAATGAAAAGGCGGATCAGTGTAAAGTTGGAGGTGCAAAAAGAGAGTGTTGATATCATTATCCCCAAGTCAAATTGAGTTTTAAAATGGGAATTAAGAGAAGAAATAAAGTTACAATGGTTTGACAAATGGTATATACGAAAAAAAAAAAGGAAGAGTGACTTACGACTTTATTCCAAATCCAGAAATAAAAATAAGAAAATATTTACCATCTACTGGTAATCCAAATTACATTACAGCATGGGAAATTTCCCGCGTATTTCCAAAGATTTGGAAGTATGCGGAAAAATAAATGCATCTGTGGAGGAATCGGTACTGTTTACCATTATTTAAAGGAATGCGTAGAAATCTCGGAACTAAGAAAGAATCTGAAAGTTGAAAAGGATGACTTAAGTACAGTACTGATGGTACCAGGTCATCTTAAAACTCTGAAGGACATGATGTCAAAAATGGTCAGTTTTTTAACAACTGTTTGAAAGTGTTCGGATTTCTGTTGTTGCGAAACGAGAATTTGGGGAAATATTTAGAATTTCGCGGATATTTTCTTTTAGTGATGGCCTGTTCCTTATTTAATGGGAAGATAGGCGAATGCGAAGATGAGGAGGAAGGTCAGTAATGGGTCACTTGTGGCTTGGGTCCGATTACCTCGAAGAGAATGTCAGTTTGATGAATCGGTCAATGTAAGGACGGGCAATGTTAAAGACAGCAGTCGGCCACAACAAATCTTGTCGTTACTGCTACGTTCAGTGCTGGCGGGGTGGTCGGTTGTACACAAAAAGCGGAAGCCTGTCTATCAGGCTGTTCGAGTATAATTTAACACGATAACTACAAAACGAAGCGAGCTAGATAGATAAAATTCGGCACACAGAAGTAACATTTACATTATAGACATCTATCAAATCAAATCCAACAAGGGGTTGATCCTCTCTCGATCTATACTTTCAGAAATATGTAAACGCTATAACACAAAAATGTAAAGACTTAAATGTATGAAATTAGGTATGGTATTTTGTGACTAGAAGTGCAGTTTTGTGCCAAAGAGTTTTAAAATACAAATTCAATTTTTGTATTCTATTAACCGCATTCCAGGGATAAAGCGCCAAAAATCTCACCAAGGATAGCACTAACGATTCAGTAAAAATGCTGAATTCATGCCAAAGGTTAATATTTCGTAACTATTGCACGCCAATACCATGCAAGGCGTTTTCTTGGATAACAACTTTATTAGAAAGTATGCGATGAAGTTTCAAGGAGGCTACTCTGGCTGGTTCAACAAAGAACTTTTAAGCATTATATTTTGATATATCAAAAGTGAAATTTGCCAGTTTTTGATAATGATGTAACGCTTTCTATTTCTGAAATCTGATAGATTTATGTTCATTAAACACTTTCTTAATTTTCTGTCATTTCACTTAAACTTTGAAATTTAATTTTTACTATAAAAAAATTAAAAATGAACTCATTCAGTCATAAAAATATATGGGGTCAAAAATAGTAGCCATTCACGTAGAAGTTTTGTATGTTTTCTAGGATATATTTTCATGATTTACATAATATATCAAAAGATTATTCAGTAAAAATTTCTCTGATTTAATAAAAAAAAAATAATAATTCAGCTTTCTACTAGAAAAAAAAACATCAAATAAAAGAGCGATAGTATAGAAGTTTTAACAATACGCGAAATTAAAAAAATAATAATAATAATTTCATCACTATTTAAGCGTCAGCAGTAAAGGCCAGGGTATTCAAAAATGTTATTGAAATCATGTCTTAAACATAATATGTTAATGCGAAAAAAAAAGCCAAAAGTTAAGAGTACTTAGTTTCAAATACGTCGAAATTTTTTTGAAATTTGGAAGTTTCAATATATTTTAACGAAAATAAAAACAGAGAGACGAATAAAATTTATCTTTATTAATAGACGAAATGCAATAATACATTTTTTTTTCGTGTTACAAATCCTCCGATTTTTGTTAAAAAGCTTAGACATGCTAAAACACACTAAGCTATGAAATTACAATTCGGACAATATTGCGGCAGAATGCAAGAGAGGGCTTTACTATGATAACATTGTCCGCATCCGATGAAATGGCGATTCTAAGTCCTTTGTCCGGAAAATGGCGAGTAATACTTATTAAGTAGAATCCGTTTGGCATCACGAATGAGAAGACTGTGAATATTTTATTCAATAAAACATCTCAACTTGCCTTTTGCGTGTTTCTTACTATTGTATGGAATGATGTTAATATAAATACTCTATAGATATGCCTTGGAACAATTCTAAAATTAAATTACTAACATTGGTTAGATTATAGTAAATTATCCATTAATTTATGTTTTCTTTACAAGCATTTTACCTAATAATCTGGAAAGTATGCTCTGCTGTGTTCAAAAAAAAAAAAAAAAAAAAAAAATTGAAAAGCCAAAAGAAATATATTCTTCGCTTTGCCAGGATGCTAAACAGATTAAATATTATATTATAAATAGGTGTTAAAAGAACCTTTAACTTAGTTTTATACAATATTGATTTGCACGTGTTCAAAATTGTGTAGTTTTATCACATTAGTGGCAATAAAAGAAAATCAAACTTTGCCTTCAAATAAACAAGATTAATTATTATATTAATGAACACTAATATAATAATTATTATTATATTAATCATAATTATTATATGAATAAACATTCTGTGAAAGATTAACTGTAGATTGTCGATATTTATACGAATTAAATGAGAATATTCAATAGTTTGTAAGAATGGCATTTCTAAATTTTGATTATTGATGCTAAAGATTACTTAGTGCCAGTAAAGTACAAATTCAAAAGAAATATTAATTTTTTTCTTCTGAAAAAGTTAAAAGTTATAAAATATTTTTTTTATCCAGGATATGTCTAAAGTTATTTTACGGAATTTTATTAACGAAAATGTAATAATTTAATTCCAGAGCAGCAGACGATCTTGAAATAATTATTTCACATTCATTTATTTTCTTCCCTGCGAAATAAATTGAAATTTTTTTGGCAAAATGTCAGATGAAGTTTTTGGATCCGTGGCTATATAACAGTTCCAAGACTTACCATAGAAAGTAATTATATATTCTTTTTACGTATAATAAATCCACTAATGATTCAGTACCTTAATTTATATTACATGATCAAAATGTGATTCGATTTCGAGGGATGACACATCTAAGCATTAACTTTTTATCAAATGTCAATGATAGGATCGTTCCTGGGCGAGTCCACTTCCTTCAACGGAAGGTACGATTGCTTCAGGACTTCCTCCTCCTCCTCTCGGGCACCAGCACCTGGTCTATGCAGTGGACGATCCCTTCCTTCGTGACGACGTCGGGCTCGATGACGTGCGCGGAGTTCACCATGAGGCCGTCCTTCTCTTTGTGCACCTTCACCGTCTGGTACTCCGTCTTGACGTTGTACTGTAGCTTCGTGTGGATGGAGCCCGTCGCGAACATGTTGTCCACAACGTGGTTTTGGACCATCTGCGAGAGGGAAAAAAAAAATGAAATTAAATAATAATTCACGGAGATAAACACGGATCTTTTCTTTTGTTGGCTTTTCATGTCATATATCGATATAAGTACTCATGACACTTTAAACTTAATAAAACAATTATTCATTATGGCTTCTTTTGTTTATTTTCTTTCGCCCTCTTCTGTATTGTCTGACCCCTCGGCCAGCAGCTAAGCCTCCATTTCCTTTTTTTACCTCCATACTTCAAATCATCTGGCTCGCTATATTAATCATTGAAATTCCATCCCCCCCCCCCAATCAGTGCAACGACAACAATAGAATTAAAGTCCTCTCTTCATTTTATTTTCGTACTTTAAATCATCTGGGCAACATTTGATAAATTAGAATAATGTACAGAATTAGAATAATGTACAGATCTTTCTTTGTACCTTTCGTTTTAGGATCACGAAACTAGCACATTTCGATGATTGCATTTCGACAAGGGGTGGTACGCCGAATGATGAACGGTTATTCTCCTAATCCCGTGATAATTTGAGTTCGCCCTATTGCTAAATGTAAATATCTCCCCCCCCCCCTTCATCTTTCCTATCACCACTTTTTTGACTGAATAAGCGCCTTCTGATGCATGCACAAAAGCGCGGAGGGTTTCCCAATCCAAGAATATAGAGTACTTCGAATACGAGAAAGTAAAAATGATATAAACGGACTAATGTTTTGTCCTTATGGAACCCCATAGAACTGATGCCTGGTGAACCTAAGCTGCCCTTGTCGTCAGATCATTGATAGGGGGGGGGGGCATGTATCTCCTGAGGGCTGCTTCAGAAGTTCATGTGACTCTGATTACCCATACACTTTTACTCGCTCTGTATGAAGTTATGGGAAGAAGTGTTGAATTCGTTCAGATCTGGTGATTTCCCAACAAATTTGACAACAAGCCAAAATCTTCGAAAGTGTTTGAATATTACAGCTACAGCACTCCGAATTTTTTAAAATGCTCTTTCAAATTATAATTACTACAGATAGCATTTGTATTAGCACACTAATCCTGTATTAGCACTAAACAACATTAGCCATTATTAATCAACATTAGTAATTATCTGTTCTGATAAATTCAAATTATAGTTGGAAATCGAGATAAAGTGCAATATCAGATATTAATTAGTGTGAATTCTTTCGGAAAATGTTTTATACCAACTATTGGCATGAAACATTTTAATCAAGTTTAAAAGGCACAGTGCAATGCATGTTTGCATGTACTCGGTTAGGCAGTCAGTGTGATAACTTACCCTTTTCAGCTTCCTCCTGTTCTTCATGAGGGCATGCAGGTTGTCCTCGCCGAGCTCCTCGAAAGCCTTGTTGGTGGGGGCGAAGATGGTGACCGAGTGGTTGGTGATGGAGTTGAGGAAGTTCGGCTCGTACTCCTGGATGTGGTGGATGGCGTCCGCCATGGTGCTGCAACAAACGATTCACAGTAGAGTCAGTCATAAATCTTTTCACTCCTCCCTTCTCCCAAATTATTGACGTGTTGGTCAAATGTGAAAATTTTATAATATCGGATACTATAAAACATTCCTTGTGAGCATTCTTATAACACATGATATTGCCTTTTGTAGTAAGCTCACGTATTTCTGAACGGAACGAACGCCCTATCTGGAAAAGAACATAATTTGTTTGATTTTCCGCAGTTCAACTACTTGTACAATGGCAATCTCAATCTCGAAGTCTTCCTTTATTTCTAATACAGAGAGATATAAAATTTAACAAGCCGTTTTGGCAAAATAAATATCGAGTTTCAACTTGCCCTGCATACAGTTATATATCGTGTCTTCAAAGTAATCAGTATAAGCATTTTGGGGAGATAGATCACATCAAAAATAATTATAAATATACTCGAGACAAGACTAGAAACGTCTCCGGAAAATGATAGAAGATTTACGAGTCAGCAAATTAGCATAAGACAGAGATTATTAGGAGCATTTGTTGCACATAATTTAGTAGAAGATGGAAAAATTCAATGATGAAGAAGGGATCTTGAATAGTTTACCTCTAGAAGTAAAACAATCCTAAAAAATAGAAACAATATTTTTTTGAACAATATTTGTCTATAGATCAAACATACCTGGCGTTAATGATAGTGGTGGCCCTTTTTCAGGCGTTCCATTTTTTTTATAGTAAATTATATCAAGACTGGTGTGATCTGTTCAAGCAACAGTTGGTCAAACTTGGAATCATTTTGGGATGGTAAAAAGAATGCGTAAGACTATTGTTGTACTGCTCATCACTCATGATGTCTGCCCTCAAAATGGATACGATATCTGTGTACACATTCATGTCGAAGAAGAGTTATAACATTCGTGTAGTGGCGTAGCGAGGGTAACTGTTATTCAAAATATAACATTTATTTGACATCCTTTCTCACTGATTTTTGGCTGCTATAATAATACGAAAATAATATACTGGGTGTCCTAAAAATGACTGATAGCTTTTGAAAATCAATGGAATATACAATAGAAACGTATTATTTGTGTTCCTCTGCTTATGGGAAATCAGGGAACTTTATCTCACGAAATTACAAATTTAGTTTACATTGCAACCGATAAACGGCCCCGCAAAATAGGAAAAATAAAAACCAGTATGAAACTGTTGCAAAGAATAAACAACAATGTTTTCAATATAACCCCCTTTTATAGAAGAAACGTGGCTCTTTTTCCAGATATCCATCTGTTGAAATTGTTTCATTTGCAGTGCAGCGCCACCTGTAGGTGGCAATATTGACAAATTTTGCAATTTGGTGGGATAAAATTCCCTGATTTCTCAAACATAAGGCCGCAAATGATACTTTTCTATCTCATTACATATTTTTTAAAATTGATTTTCAAAATCCATCAGTCATTTTTGGGACACCCGGTATATGTGGAATTAGATTGTAATGTTTGGTATGTTTAATATGCATATATTTAGATTCCTAGTAGAGAGTACGAAGCAATGTGATCATATTTTATAACATTTGTTGACTGCGCATGCTTATGTACTACGTGTGCCAGGGATTTAAGATTTGGAGTTGCGCCTTATCGAATAAACGTGCTTTTGTCAATAGAAACAGAGTATCGTCGAATAAGTTCTATGTTCCATAAGTTTTAGTGAGAATATTTAATTATATTTATTCATCTTCATGATAAGCTTATCTTATCTTAACTTGTTACATAATTTTATTTGTCATTTTTATACAGTTTTTGTTAAATATTTTGAAGTTATTAGTTATTTTTTTTCAATCCCATGCCATGATCTCACTCATTTGCATACGATCGGTGCATATTTGGTAAATCTTAGTTGGCAACACTGAATAAAAAAAAACGTGTCAAAAACAAAAATAGCACTTTTTTTTTCTTTATATATCTAGAAGTAGAGGTTGACTTCGCGAGAAACGAGTGCGTTGAAAATACATGCACCGACCGGGTTTCTTTTTTTGTTTGTGAAAAATTTTACTTTATCTTTTATAAATACTCCAAGAAGTGAGTTACGTTTTAAGTGGCAGAATAATAAATTCGTTTTTTTTAAGAAATCCTCTTCATTTTCAAGCGTGGTCGACAACAGTTTCAATATTCGAAATCTTGAATAAATATTTCTAACTCTTCAGTGTATCTGTTAAGTTACAAAAAGTCTTCACATAGGCAAGTGAAATGAAGAAAGACACTTGTATATATTCTTCTTAATATTAATATTTATCACAAATTCAATGACATTGTTTTTGTGAAGCTTATAAAGATTGGCGCCCAGGGTATCCAACCCTTTGCTCACTCATTGTTTCATCTACACTCATCAGTGAACAACGTGGTAAGAGCATTTTATATGCAATTTTGCTAGATTTTGTGATAATTGAAAATACCCATTTCTGATAGATTTGCAAACAGAAAACCACTGATTAAATTACGATAACAGCACTCAAAGTCTAATAGCTCTCACTACGAACAGAATTCCACAGAGAAATTGGTTTGTTTCAGCTCCACAGATTTATTTAGTTTTTCAAATGAGAGTGATATCAAATAGAATTTTCCAGAAGAATTTTCAGATCTCGGTTCCTAATAGAGATACAGCCAAAATTCTTACTTTCCCCAGAAACTTCATTTTTATCGCCAAATCCTCGGATCCAAGATCCGAGGTCAATGTTTTGACATTCAATAAGAATTTCTGTAACTCTATCTTTTATATCAAGGCAGGGAAACGGTGTTACAGATTCGAAATAAAGTATTCATATGAAATTGTGTGTGTTTCTCTCTCTCTCTCATATTTTTGTTGTTGTTGTTGATCTTCTTCTAATATTTGTACTAAAAATATTTAGATACTTTATATAATTTAATTAGATTGATTGAAAGCTCTATAAAAATATTTTTTTCTCATCACATTATAATTATCTTGGAAATCAAATATATGCATTAAATAAAAAATCCAAAAGTTAAAATTCATTTTGAAATGATGAAATAATTGATATGCTTCCCCTTAAAGGATCTTCTCTATTTAACTGCGCCTTTATCTTTTTATACAGTTTAATGAAATTTTTATTTGAAATACAAGGAACACTTTCAATACCTGTATTCCTCTTTGCTTTGGAGCAATTCCATGATGCTGTGACTAGGGGGTGTGAGAACCTTATTGACGATGTGGATGACGCCGTTCTGGCCCTCGATGTCCGACTCTTCCACGATGGCCGATTCCACTCCGATCTCCTGCAAAACAGCAACCGATTTTCAGCAAGGAAAAATAGTAAAAATCAATATTAAAATATTACTTCCATAGTTGCTTTCTTATACGGAGAGAAACAGAAATGGTTGTTATTATTGTGCATTTTTGTTTTCTGGTATACAAGTAGAAAGTATTTTTTAAATAATTTTATTTCAAGGAATCACCACATTTATGATCTCTCTGAATCCGAAAAATACATTTTTACTTTTTCGTATGCAAAATATAGAGAAGGCATTGTAATCGTCAAAAAATTCGAGTTCGAGATTTTGATGAATCACCACGTTTTAGACAGCTCTGAGTTCAAAAATTACATTTTTGGAAAATTTCTATGTCGAGGATACGTTTGTCTGTCAATGTAATGAACGGGATAGCTCAAAAAAAGATTTGAATTAGACGGGTGAGATTCGGTAAACGGTCTTTGCACAGAAATTTCAAATTCCTTTCAAATTTTGAGCAAAATCCGTACTGAGGAAGTCTACCTGTCCGTCTGTTCGAGTTTAAGTTAACATCATAACTGCAATATGAAGAGAGCTAAATGGATGAAACTATATATCATATTAAGTACATGATTTTGTGATCTCAATTATACTTCTGCGTCAAATTTTTGTTTCAGACGGTTGAGATAAACGTGTCTGTAACACAAATTCGATTTCCGGGTACTATCAAACGCATGCCAGGGTTCAGTACCGTTACTCTCGCCAAGGATCATGCAATACATTCAGTAAACAAGTTAAATTCATGCCAAAAGTTAATATTTGTAACTATTGTATGTCAATGCCATTCAAGGTTTTCTATGGGATAATGCATTTATTAGAGAATATGCGAGAAAGTTTTGGGGAAACGAGTCTCGCTGGTTATTTATCTCGTCCAGCTGTGAACACGATAAAGGAAAAGTGCTTTGAATCAAGTGGCTGAAATTTAGTACATGGACTTAACGACACATTTGTAGATTTCTGTCAAATTTTGAAAAAACTTTTCTATTTGCTCGGCTATCCGAGTAACGATACTTATGAAACAAAAAGCTGTAGATGGATAAAATTTAGCAAAAATATTTATCATTTAAAATTTTGTGTCGAATTTGGAACCAAATCCGTCAAGGTGTTGACTGAATGTACTTTTTCATAGATGAAAGTGCTAAAACTTCAAAATGCAGCTACTTAAATTAATTAAATATAGTACACGATCTTGTGGCGATAACTGTACTAATTCTTGGTGAAATTTTAATTTTAGTCTTTGGAATACATGCTCGATTTTCTGGTAAGAGTGCATTCATTGCAACCCAGTGATTCATTGCTTAATATTGCACGGCAGAGATTCACGCCAAGCTATTGAGTTAAGGGCAAACGAGTGTTAATCAATAACATGCTATTATTGCGTAAGTACCAGCCTTCTTTACTATACTCCTCCGAAGCATACAACTCTCATATGTGGAACTCTAAAAATGTAAATCTGAGAGTATTTACAGCTTTGCTTTCATAATTTTATGCAGGAGTTGGAGAAGGAAATAACATTAGGGAATATGCAAAAATGTTTTGCTTTTAAATATGAGACAGATATACGATTTTTATTGCATTTATTGAATTTAATCTCTCAAGTATTTTGCGATTTCATGTACACGAACTGATAGATCGAGGGACAAATCATCCATTCAGAGATTCAATTCAAATTTTAATACGATCAATGCTGTATCATATTGTTCATATGCAATTGGCCCAACAGACAAACTGAATTCTCTCGGATGGAATAATAATGGTAGTAAAAACATAAATGAAATGTCATTCTCTTAAATCATTCTCTTGAAACTTCATGATCACAAACAGACAGGCGAAATTTCAAATTATTTATCAGACACTATAATTTCTAAAACCGAAATTTCCAGATCATATTCTTTTTGGCGAATACAGAACTTTAATTCTATGTATACTTATACGAGGAAGTAAAAATAAGATATTGACTTTCCAGTCAATCCCAAATTTGCATGAATAAACCCTATTTTGTTTGAGTCTCATGTCTTACGTCTTCTGTCATAAAGCATGCTTTTTGCCTCATTTTGCATTTCTGTATCTTTACGAATAATAAAGCAGAATATATGTCTGCCCGTTTGTAAGTCAGACTATTTGTAAAAATGTCGAATTTGATACAAACGTACTTTAGAAAGTGGAGCTCGGAGAAATTTTAATTGATTCTAAAGTTGTTGACTTTTTATTAATAACTTCCGGAAACATGACAGCATACAAATATTCTTTCAATATTTTAAAAAAATGTCTTTTCAGCGATAAAAAATTTAGTTGTATAATTTTTTTTTTTTCTCAAATTCGACTATTTTCAAAAATATATTTCCCGCAATCTTACAATATATTTCATTACTTCTCTGTCATTTAAACAGTTTTTATTGTTTCATACATTATTTAATCATGCTATTTTCTTCCATTGTTAAAAACAAATGAAGCAAGATGCTTTATAATGTTTGTGCAATTTACATGCGGAATCATACAGTGAAGTCACAGTATAGCGAAAGATAATATGCAATCAAATGATGAATGTCAAAACAGTTACATTTTTTTATGGCAGTATGATTTCATAGCACTCAATTTTATTAAAAAGGTTCATACACACAATAAACCGAACAGGTGTAAGGCTATTAAAGTGGCCTAACTATAACGTCTATTGCAATTTAGGTTTAAAAGTAATTAGTTTGGTGAACCTTGAACTAATTAACAAAAATTAAACTTTGCCAATATTCTTGTTGGCTTAGCTGATCGCCACATATAGTAAGTGCTTAAAGTTGCCTAAATGCCTTTTTTGCATGCATACTCACATTCCTGTAAACTTTGAGTCTGAGGCTGTTTTGTCCGTCGACAGATTCCACTTTCTGATCATCCGATACAGTATCTGTCTTCACTCGGCCCACCACCACGTGATGTTTCATCAGTTCCTCCAGTTTCCTGTCAGAATATAAAAATTATATTAAAAACGTCAATCATTTATTTCAAGTAAAAATGCAAGTGTATGGCAACGATTTTTTATTTATTAAAAACTAATCTGTGTTCTTAAATGTGAAAAAACAAAAATCTTCCACTAAGCAAATGACAATGAACTATAATTTCTCGTGTTCAAAACTGTTCTTAAAAGGCATTTGTCTAGAAGTTGCATGTGTATTCGCTAAAAGTATATTTCATTGCTCATGAAATGTGTGACTGTGTATATGTTTTCAAAAGATATTTTAAACAAATGCTGTTGTTGTACGTAAAACGTTTTGACCCCCATTTAAAAAAATGACTCTCGATAAAAATTTTTGTACTCGATTTTTGTAAATGCAGGACATTGTGCTGTAAAATTTTTACTTATAATACTGATGCATTTCATTTCTTGTGTTCTGTATTTTTCATCAATGTAGCTCTTTAAATTATTATTTTTCAAGGACATGCCATTTATATTAGATTTGCTTATAAAATAATAAAATTTAAGAATCTATATTACTGGAGGGTGTTTTTTTGGTGAAAGAATATAGAGGTTACGAAAAAATATTTCACTTAGAAATGGGCAGATCTTTCACGGTTACCAACGTGATCTGTTAGGGATCCCAAGCAGCCACGGATTTAGTCCTTCAGGAATGCTAAGGAAATGCACCCTCGCAGTCCTTCTTTGCCAATCTCGAGCTTCCAACATCAAATAATTTTTGCTAAATATTAATTTTTTATGTCAGCAGTTTTATGCAGCAAGTGCTAATAATTTAACAAAACAATTATGAGAAAGATGGTTTCAGAATTTCTCGTATAAAAAAGATCAAGATTCAAATTTAAAACAGCTTTAACCAAAGTTTAAAAAAAATTGAGCGCTATCTAAATACTGTTCAGTTAAACAAAAATTACGTTTTTTTAAAAAAAAATATAAATCGGTAATTTTTAAATGGTTTTAAAATAACTTGATCTAACACTTATAAATGATGATTCATTACAACTATTGGAACAATGTTTTAGTATTTAATCGATACTTGATTTGAAATTGAATCAGAACGAGTACATGACTCTTGGTTAATTTAAGTATAGCATAAGATTAATAGAATCGAAAAATGTCGTAAAATAATAAATTAAAATTTCAGGGGGAGGGGTGGCAAATGTTACGGAGTTTCTTGACAGTTGTCTAATTTGCCCCTCCGATAATCCAACTCTAGTCCTTGAACTCTTCAGTAAAATCCTGGAGTAAAGCAAATAATCCGAATCTTTAAAAATTTACTAATTGCATTAAGGATTTTCCATTGGATTCTATTCTATTCTAAATCCAATGGAATTTTCTAATAGTACCATAAGTTTTTTGAAATCCTTACTATATTCTAAGTATTTTCTATAAGCGAAAAGAAAATATTTTTCCTCCAACCTCTGGTCTTCGTCGAGTAGAGAGAATTCCTCCTCCGGCATCTGGTTGAAGGCGAAATTGGAGGGAGCGAATACAGTCACAGTGATGTTGGGTTTGTTGAGATACGATTCTACTCCGGACTTCTTCAGCAGACGATTGAATGTAGAAACCTGTGGACGACCTATCAACAAGGACATCACACTGCGTGCTGCAAATAAAAGAAATATTAAAAAATAAAATGAAAATGAAATCTACGATCGAAAATTTCAAGTTATCATGTGAGAATTATTTGTCTTAATTAATTTTAGTCATTAACCAGTTTAAACCGGTTTGAAACAATCACGAGACTTCTCTATCGGTCTCTATTCCTCTCTCTATATATATATTATAAGTATATATATATATATATGTATAATAATAATTTTTTTTAACTTTCATTTTCATTTTTTTTTTGTAGCTGGCAAACAAAGTTTTGGAGCTCGACCGATTTTGAGATGAAATAACAGTTATGATGTCATAGTTCTACGTCAACGGTTTAAAAACACATCTGCACTAATAAAACAGTACTGGTAAAAGCAGGTCAACCTTTTAAGAACGCATCTGCTGTCAAAGAAGTATACATAATAATAATTCAATACTGGTAAAAGCAGGTAAAAAAATGTATGCAAATAAAAGTTGATGATGAAAATTGCCATTTATACTTTATTCATTGCCTACGCGAATTAGAGCTTCAATATTCATTGCCTATTCGATTTCGAGCTTCAAACCCCCCTAACCAAAATAACATCATGTTCTCACATGATAATACGACAAAATTTAATTAGAGAAGGAAAAAAATAAGTTAGTCTCATAAAGGAATTTCTTCTGAAAAAATAAGTCTTAAATTTTTGGTTCAAGGAGTATAGATTGCTGCTTCTGCAATAAACAACAAGACTCGGCACACAGCTCAGTTCAGCAATCGCTTGAGCTTTACACAACGCTTGTTCTTCGCTGAACTATTCTTCTCCACGACTCGATACACGACTCCGACTGACTGACAACTGATAGCTCCCGGGAGGTAGCAGAGAAGGTTCCAGACCAAACAGGCGTATCTCAGTTGCTATTGGCTCAATTGCTAAAATTATTGCAGTTTCCAGTAATATCTATTTTGTCGTTAAAATCACCACCAAGTCGCCAAGCTCAGAGATCAGCACTTAACAGAGCTGATAAAAAAACTGTCTTTCCCATGATTGATCTAACAGTGCTGGGAAGCACCATTACAGGTTTGTAACAATATGCTTACATTTCAATAGAGTAAACTTATATGTGACTTTATGGATTATAACTTATTATATGACCTTATGAACATGGATAATAGCATAACTAAGTGATGTCAAAAGCGAAGTCAGGTATTCAGTAGTATTGCGATTATTCTTGCCAAAGTTTATTCATTTTATAACATATTGCAAACGAGACGGATTACAAAACTAAGAATTTGATTGGCAGTCATTCCCTTATGAATACAGAGCAATTACCACGTTCATTTCTCATAGGACACCCAAATGACAGACTTTCTCCTGCTGGATTTCTCTCAAAATTTGACGGAAATTTATAAATTTTATGCAAAGTCCACATATCGAATTTCATCTGCCCGATATAAAGTATTTTTCAGTTATCTAGGTCACAGATAGATATAATACTCAAAATTAGTTTTTCATCAAATCTTCGAGTGCGAATTTTTTTACTGATTACAGTGCTTTCTTTTTCTATACTTTGTACAAGAGAAATTAAAAAGAAAAGAATGCATTAAAGTATTATTAATCAAATGTTTTCTAACGAGTGAATATGTATTATTTTTATACTGACATTTAGAATTTTTTTATGAAAATATAAAAAGAGAGAGACAGAGAAAAAAAAAAGGATTATGCCTCGTGAACCAGATAGCCAATTGCAAACAAAATAACAATAAATAAAACGGCAGAAGAGGTTTTTTCGAAACTTTCACGCATACTCCCTAATAAGGATTTATCTTCTTTCCCTTTTATTAATCTCCCCCCCCCCCGGAGGAGGCTCCTCGAAATGAGTAGTGGTTAGTTCTCGCCACCTTCGAGGGTACACGATAAGGTGGGGCTGGCTCCTCCCGTCGATGAAGGGACGTACTTTCTTAGGAAAGGATTGTACCGTGGCCGGTGATGGCCCTTAGCACTCAACCTCAGTTCCTGCCAGTCTTGCTGTAGCGGCGGTCCAGTCATTCAGTATTATTTATCTGTTTGCCTTCGGGTGGGTCGGAGAGTCAGTGATATGACTTCCTTTCTAATACAATTAGAACTCAAGCAAAACTGTGAACACTACGAATTTTCAGGTTTTTGTTTTCAGAGGCCCGCACTTCAGAATTTCGTGAAGAAAATAAATATAATACATTTTTACATCTTAAAGTACTATGCTTTTTCGTGATATGCCTTTTAATAGTCCCCTCTTTTTTTGGGGGGGAGGCAAATTGGAAACCAAAATATGGTACAGAATTAAATTTTAATTGCAAAACCATATACCAGATTTAGTTTACCTACGCCCTTACTTTTTTGAGATATCGCATTTATTTGCAAGCGAAAGTACAGACCGATAGACCATGAACCCGTTGTCAGATTTATTTCGAAATTCGCTACAGTTCTGTTTTTTAGATAAAATCTAAAACTGAAAATTAGTAAAGTAATATTTAAAAAAAAAACTCAAAATTCATGATAAAATCGAATGGCAGAAATGAATAGAATGAAAAGGACAACTTTTTATATTTTAAAATGATGTAAAATTTGGTTTTGTGCAATAATATCGCAGAAAAGCGGTATTATCTCCCTTAATTTTTTAATTATTTAAAGTTCCAATTAAAATTTCTTTAAAAATCTCTCTTAGGTTCACATATCCATTCTTCAAGGTATATTTCTGCCAAATTTGATAACTCTTATGTCTTAGGTAGCGCCAACACGCACTTTCTTCCTTATTGTTAGTAAAGATTTTTGTGTAACACAGAAGTACACGCCATGTAATGCTTGAAAAATATACTTCACATGGTCGTCGCGTCTCTCATTAACTCTCCGAAACTATTGTTTAGGGGCCTACCTCTGTCAGGAATCAGTACTTTGGAGATGACGCTGATGACGCCATTCTGCGCTATGATCTGGTCTCGAGCCACTTTCGCCCCCTCCACGTACACCCCTGATTGGTTGCAGGAGAGTTCCAAGCGCTCTCCGTCCACGCTCTTCATCTTGTGGGTGTCGATGACGGCCGGAAGACACACCGTGTGGGGGATGATGTGGTGTTTCAGGACGGCTGCAAAAAAAAAAAGAGAAAGATTCAATTAAAATTGCTAAAAATTTAAAAATTATGTTAATATTTCTTTTCTCTTTCTTTAATTTCTCGTCTATTAAATATAGTAAGAATTGTAATCATCAAACAAGGGGAAAGATCTCTCCGAAAATGTTCTGCATAATTCCTAATAAAAGAATTTTAAAAAATTTTTATCCTCCCTCGACTTAGGATAAGATAGTAAAAAATAAGCATGCATATTTTTATTTTCAAATTCCCACACATGTCAGTTTTATGGATCGTAGTACTGTCCGCGGTGGCCTGGTGATAAGGACTCGGCTCCGAGGCCAGAGGGTTTCAGGTTCGAGACCCGATTCCACCAGAGAACCGTCGTGTGAGCGGGCCCGGTGCACGTTAAATCCAACAAGGCCAAACGTCCTCCCGCTGGTATGGTGTGAACGTTTCAAGATGGGGGTTCAGCTCAGATGTCATCCTCATCATCTGGCCACGGCTCAAAATTACTAGGAAAAAATAACCCTAGTGTAGCTTTAAAATGGTAGCACTAGTTTAGTCTCTAAACTGATGCTTCGTAGTACGGAGAAAAAAAACTGAATTTTCATTTTTGGGAGATGTTTGTTCGACTATTTAAGATATGTTGCTACATTCGGATTGAATTCTTTAAAAAATATTATAAATTTGTAATATTTGTGAATTTTTACATAATAGAGATTAAAAGGCATCAGTGAAAAATGTTTTTTAAAAATTTCAAAAAAAAAAAATGTAAGATTTTTGGCTAAAAAAACGTGTCAAGTAGTCACCTCTATTGAAGAGTTTGCCCGATGATTTAATCATTTGACAAACTCCTCCCAATAACGTAAATAAAAATGTTTCCTAGTTCCTGTACTAAAAAAAGTTTCACAACACATTAAACATTAAAAGAGTTATAGAATATATTTAAATGAACAGAATAGTTATTCTGTAGTTCAGAAACTGCAGTACATATTGAAAAATTCAATATGTTCGGCAATTCAAATTTTACTCATAAATACTGAATTATTAGTAAGTTTTTAATGAAGGTTTTAAAACTTAAATATGTAATGTTTCATTAATGAAAAAACATAAAGATAATAAAAGCATTGGGTATATAAGGCAGTTTTTAATATGGAAATTAAAATTTTCTTTTATAAACACGTACTTATGTAGAATTCCAAAGATTTCTCTCAAATTTCTTACACACAAACATAAATCAATGTGTTCAATATTTGAATGACAAATATGTAAATAAGCCCTTTAACCAAATGACATTAAAAAAGTATTTGAAAGGTATTTTTTTTATTTTTTATAGATATTTTATTTGAAGATATGGAATATTTATAAGAGATTCCCGCTTTCACGATCTGGTTGTTTGAGACGAAAAAATCGGTCAGATACTTATTTCCGTTCAAACATTCACTCCGTTTGTTTGTTTTTTGCCGGGGGGGGGGGGATCAAACATGAATAAACATTGTATAATTTCTCTTGCATTGTTTTTTGCAAATTTCGAATGTTCAAATCGTTTGGAGTATAGTTCTACCTATTTTGAAATATGCCGGTTGATTTGCTTCCAAATGTTGCAGCTATTAAGAACAAGGCTGGAATTTTTCCAGGTGCCCTTCCGCAATTTAAATACTTTCGTAGCCAACTCATTCGTAAACAAAGGTAAACTAAGAATTTCGCAAGGTGCTTTCTTTGTCTGTAAACAGGTGATAAAGGAGCCAAAAAAGTGTCTACATACACGAGTAAAAATGCAAGACCGACGTTTAGGAAATTAAAATTTTTTACAGTTACATCCTTTCTATTATGAAACGAAGGGTTGTTGGCGAGTATTGTAACAATGAATAAAGCGTTACTTGCGGTTACGTCAAATTCAATATTCCATCTGCAAATTTTTAAAACGTTCTTTTTTTTCTTTTTTTTTTTTTTCGTATTTCAGATTAAGAAATTTAATATATTGTGAGTTGCTTCGATATTTCATAGGAAACATTTTATTCCAACTACCAAAATATTTCATTCTACATTTAAATTTAACGACTATTTCTATTATGTTTTTATTTATATTTTTGTTAAACTTTATAAGCCTTTGAAGATCTACTGGATCGCTGTGGATATAGGTTAGATTTAATACCAATTAAATCTGTGAGCCTTGACTTTTATAGCTCCGTGACAGGATATAGAAACGCTTGAACTCAAGTACTAATAAACATATCGCCAATATTCCAGTATTTTCGGGAACTTTCGTTTTTGTCGCCAAATGGCCTCCCAGTCAATCGTCAAGGCCGGAGCACATTGATCTGGTATCTATTCAACAACCATTAAGATATCTGTAAAACTCTCTTCCTTACCATAAAACCAACAGCCCAGGGAAGCAATGTTATAAATTCGCAATACTATTTCAATTAAATCCATTTCTTCTTACCCAGCCTAGCTTCTGGATCACCGGTGATTCGATCCATCTCTTCAGCACTGATACTCTGGAAAGCTTCATCGTCCGGGGCGAAAACGGTAAAGGGACCACCTCCCCTCAACTCGTTCACGTAATTGGAACGAAGCATCATCTGAGACAGCTCCCGGAAGCGGCTGTCGGTGAAGAGGGCTTCGGCAAGGGTGGGGGCCCCATTGGCAGGTGCAGGTACCAGAACTTTGTCGATCAGGTGGACGATGCCGTTTGTAGCCTGCTGGTCACGGCGCACCATGGGGGCACAGTTCACGGAAGTCATCTAAAAAAATTAAAGGCATAAAGTATGAATGCATTTTTGGAATTTCAGTAAGCATCAGATTAAAGACAGCTCTCTTCTTTCTTTGTATGTTTTTGAAGGTATAGACCGACAGGCAATTAACCAATTGTTAGATTTAGCTCAAAATTTGATAGGTACCTAGACTATACATGTTACTTCTGTATATCGAATTTTATCTGTTGGCTCCTCATTTCGTAGTTATCGCATTAAATTATATCCGATCAGCCGGACAGACAGATTTCCTTTGAATGGATTTTGCTCAAAATTTTATAGAAATCTACAAATTTGGTATAATGACCTTTTCCCAATTTCATCCATCTAGCTCAAAGCGTTTTTGAATTATTTTTGTCACAGACAGCCAAACAGACGGTCATTTTTCAAAAATGTGTTTCTCGAGCTCAGGAAGTTCTAAAACGAGCAGATTCGTCAAAACCTCGAGTTCAGATTTTTTGACGATTACTATACTTTCTCTATACTAAGTATACAAGACAGTAAAAATAATAATATTAATAATAAATTCTCAAAAGAAACTATTCTGCTATTATAATGGGAAACCGATGCTTACTTTTTAAATGAATTCGGTCCTACAATTCTTTCGATACAATTCTTTCCAAAGAACTATATTCTGCACATTTAAATAAATAAATTTAAAAAAAGATGATGATCTGAATATATATTTTATAATGATTTTAAAACGAACTGACAATATTTTTTTTACTAATATCCAATGTATTATTTTTTTTCGCAGTTATTTGCATTTTTCGTAATTTCCTTTTGGACTTTTGTTTACCTTTTTTCTGTCATGGTATTTATTTTAATGCCAGGTTTACACTCGGCCAGTTACAAGGCGGCAGCGCATGCGCAGAAAAGGACTGATTTATGCTTTCCACAACTTCATAAGATAGATTCAGGCATTTCATGCTTGGCTGCAAATTGCCGTCTGAATGTTTCTTTTTCACTTCTTATCGCATTAAAATAATATTTATACAAAAAATGATGATAAAATAAAAAAACGTCTACATACCTAAATTTGTATAAACTATAGAAAAAAATGGCAAATAAAATGAAATAAAAATACATCTTCGCATCAGAAAGAGCAAAAAATGTCGGAATCTATGATAAGTGATCAATTTTTTTACGCCAAAAAAAAAAAAAAAAAACCCCGCCAAATTCTACAAACGCATGCGCAGTAAGAAAAAAATGCAATACAGCGGCTTGTAGTTGTCCCGTTGGGAAAATGACTTGCCATTGACTGAACCGCATTTTTCAGCCTTTCTATGCATGCGCTGTTTACTGGCCATCTTATAACTAGCCGTGTGTTAACCGAACATAAGAAAGAAAAAAAAAAATGTTTCATATTTTAGTTTGTTTTTTATAATTTTAAATTGGCAACACGCATTCAGATGTATTACTTTCTTTGATACTTTTAATGATACTGATATTTTAACGATGTTTATATATTAAAGAGCTTAACTGAGTTTTATAGAAGCTTAGTGGACAGAATTTGATCTAATAGTGAAATTAGCGTTTTTATGGAATCCATCGTGTGATCTTTGGTGACTTTTGGGACGATTAATCTTTGGGATGTGGTTAATATCCAAAAATATAATTTCTCAACCGATTGGAATAAAATTTTGTGACAAAATTATATATAGTTGAATCTAATCTTGACCCTTTGTCGGTCAGCACGCACTTTCACATTCATATAAATGTAGTAACTAAAGGAAAAAAATCGAACTCTTAAATAATTGAAAATTTTATTTAAATTTATGAATACAATCAAAGATCTATATCAATCGGGTTGGTTTTAATCGGTCGTAAAAAATGTGTCCAAAATACATATTCGATTTCCGAGTACTTGTGTATTAACCGTATGCCAAGGATTAAATAGCCAAAGATCGTACAATTCAGTAAAAATACTAGATTCACGCCATAGATCTATAATTCGTAAGTATTGTTCGCCAGTGCCATGCAAGGCATTTGCGGTCTTGACTAAAGTCCCCAATTTTATACGGGGATAAGAGGATAGCACTTTTAATAGGGACTATGCGAGAAAGTTTTGGGGGGTGACTGCTGATTTAAAGTTCTTTTTTGAGCTTTAAATATTTTCAATATGTCATTAATATTCATGTTATGTTCGCCAGATGCACACTGTGTCAATCTCGTATATAACAACAAAATTACAAAATAATACTCACCCCGTGGTTGTACTTGTTGATGCGCAGCTTTGCCCCATTATTCAGTGTCTCGACCTCCTGCTCCCCTCGAAAGTCTTTGGAATGTAACTTCCTGCCGCTGACCACGTGGTTCAGGAGGAATGGGGACTCCCTCTCCAATAAGCTCACCCTCAAGGATTCCTGGTCGGCAGGGCTCAATTGCTGCATAGAACAGAATGTATTATGGGTAGATTCCTCATAGAAAAACGAACTGATTGAAATTGTTGTCAAGACACGACAATGAAAAAACATTTCTGTAGATTTTTCCCGATCATGATCTCTAAAATCAACTATATATATATGTATATATATATATAGTTGATATATATATATATATGTGTATATATATATATATATATATATATATGTGTGTGTGTGTGTGTGTGTGTGTGTGTGTGTGTGTGTGTGTGTGTGATGATATTTTTTTAAACTCTTAATTTAATCCAAATTAATTTCCAAAACTTTATCTTCTTAATTTATAGCCCATCTTTACTTCATTCTAAAATATTCTCTAATTTCGTGATCCAATTCCACTTCCACTAATTAATCCCTTTGCAAAACTCACTAATTAATCCCTTTGCAAAAATAATGCGCCATCAGTACTACGTATCAAATGAAAGTGATAACTTTTGTACTCTTCAAAAGGTTTCAAAGGTCACACGTGTATTGAATTGGCGCCTGGCCAGAAATCCTATGTTATACATATAAGACTAATGATCATTTGTTCATCCCTTTTAGCCTTCTGTTTTTGTGCTGCACTGTGCCTTTTTGTAAATAATCATGTTTGCCTTCCGAGAGAGAATAAAACGGAATTAAAAATACCAAGTCTCTTCACTGCTTCGAACCTGCATTCTACTTAAACCAAAAATATGTTATATATATATATATATATATATATATATATATATATATATATATATATATATATATATGATATATATATATATATATAAAGCTTTATATATATATATATATATATATATATATATATATATATATATATATATATATATATATATATATATATATATATATATATATATATATATATATATATAAGCATGATTTTTTACAAGAAGGCGCAGCGCGGCACAAAAGCAGAAGTAAAGAAGGAAGAAGGGACTAACAAATGATCACTAGTCTTATATAAGATAGGATTTCCGGCCTCGTGCCGACGGAATACATACATTGAAGCAGGGAAGGGCAACGGAAGTATCACTTTCATTTGACATCCTGGTACTGATGGCGCATTAGTTTTACAGAGGAATTAATTAAACCGGAAGTGGAATTGGATCACGAAATAAGAGAATATTTTTAGAATGAAGATACTATGGGCTAATATATATATATATATATATATATATATATATATATATACGCACACACACATACATACATATATAAAGAGAGAGAGAGAGAGAGAGACAGATAGGTAAATAGATAGAGGAAGTTAAATAGATAGATAGATAGAGACAAACAGATGTTGTTAACATGATAACTGGAGTACATTTATTTGGATTTTAACCAATTAAGTGCGTTCTACATGTATACACGTCGATCTTAATCTTCATTTTGGCGCGGTTGATGTGTCATTTTTTATGAATGAAATGTTATTCTCTTCATTATGATGTTTTGTAAAGTTTAGTATGCAACCATTTGCATAGCATTCGACGTATATGTTGTGCATCATGGGTCGACTTTAAAAAGAGGGATTTGAGGGACTTGAAAAAATTAATTATGCAATTACTAGTTAGTCTATCTTTATATGTTGGAAAGAGAATAAAAATCTTGCATGAGTTGGTAGATGGGCTGGCTCAAAGGTGGAGGTAACGGTGGTGTTTAAATTTTTATTGACCCATAACTTCCAAACGATTGAGGTTAGAAAAATAAATCAAATTGGGCGAATAAACGTCACATTAAATTGAACAACTTTTATGTTAAATTTTTTTCGGAAGCTGCAAAAAATTAGAATTAATGGGCTGAAAAGGGATGCTCAATCCTTATCTTCGACTATTTTTAACGTCATTTATACTATCACATTTAAATGAATAGAAAAATAAATATTATACACTTTCTTTCTTTCCTTAAATTGAAATTCTGTAAATGCATGTAGTCTGAAATTTAATAACGTGAAGAAAACAAATTGAATAAAAATAAAAGAACTGAAAGTTGTGTTGCAACACAAAAATGATCCTATTTAAAACATTTCAGAAGCTGCATGTGCTTTAGTTCTTTTAAATATATTTTATCATAATTATTTATTTTTTGTGATAGTATATATATTATTTTCAATTATAATAAATCCTTTTAAGCTAAAATATTTATTATTTCATATTCTAAAATAAAAATCTCGTCCATTTTACAATCATTGAAAGAACATGAAAATAACAGTAGATTATTGATACCTGTGGTTTCTATAATATATTCCATAACATTCCAAATGAGAGGGAAAATGACGAAAAATCGCTTCAAAATGAGCTCATTCTTCTCTTCGCGCTCTTTGGTACGTGCTTTACTTCACATTTTCGAAAATATAATGATTCACAGATACTTACTCAACCCCAAAAGGATATCGAAGACAGAAATTTTAATCTACAGCAGCAACTTTTTGAAGGGAACAGGATTTGAAAATATTTCTTTCCAAAAGTCCGATGCTCCCGTGACGCAAATCCGCCGTAACACAAAGGTGTGGCGTTCGGAAAAGAGAAAAATCTAACGCAAGCGCACGTATTCGTCGTTCTTTCCGAATGAGTTAATAACATAGGATTAATAACATTATGATGGCCCATCCCCGTTTCTAAACATAAAGTAATGCTCATGTCTAAAATTCACAACATCATTATCTCTATTCATAGAGTGTCTGTATTTCATGAAACAGATTATGTTGTTGTGACTTATGGCACTTTACAAGCACGCTGACAATTATCTATCATCGATTTAAGCCGAGTGAGCGTCTCTTGTTTTTACAGTAGCGCCAACTAGGGCCAAGAGTACGACTTAGCTACTCACGCGGCGAAACCCTTTTTAAGAGGCGGACTCCATTCATGCATTTCATCCACAGATCGTAATTTAGACCCGAATCAGAGAACGTTCAACTCTGAATCAGTATTCCTAGTGACATTAATCTCGACATGGAGGACTTTGTGACCACGACAGACAGACCAGCCACCACACGCACGGAGAGTCTTCGACCGGCGGGGTTCGAATTGATAACCTAAGGATTGCGAGAACAATTCCTTACCAACCAGGATACCTCGGCTTCCACAGATTATGTTGCGAAGATGAAAACTTAGAAAAGCAGAATTTTGTGGTGGAGGATCATACCTCGAAAGCTTCGTTGGTGGGTGCGAAGAGGGTGATGACTTCCCCGGGTCTTCTCAGCCGCTCCGTCAAACCAGCTTCGTTGAGGTAGTCTACGAAAACTGTGGCTCCCAAATCCCGAGCTGTCCTAACTACGTCCGTCATAGGCTTCACTGTAAAAAAAAAGTCCGGAATGGATTGTACAAACAGCCTTAGAGTATAGTATACAATTTTCTATGAAATTGATTACACTTGTTGATTAAAAATCTGTAATATTGGCGTAAAGAGAGAAGATCAAATTTCATCCAATAAGAGCTCAAAACGTTTTTAAGTTCATTTTTAGACAGACAGGTATAATCGGAAAGAATGTGCTTTTCGGATTCAGAGATGAATCGAAATTTCGAGATCGAATGTTTTGCTAATTACCATAATATGTTCTTTTTGTGCATATTTTATATTGGAGAACTTAAGAAAATCCATCGATTCAAAAGATGTTAAAGTATTCGTTCGTAAAAAAAAGTATTGCAAGTATTGTACACAAAGAGAATAATTGCTATAGTCAAGAAATTCGAATTGGAAGTTTTATCCAAATGTCATGTTTCAGTCACACACACACCCCTCCGAGTATGGAAAACAAACTTTTTGAAATGATGTCAGTCAATTTCTAAACAAAATAGTAGTACTGTAGATTTGTAACTGTAGTAATAACTGTAGATTTGTAACTGTAGTAATAACTGTAGATTTGTCTCAAATTTTGAACAAAATACATTCAGAGGAAGTCTTTTTGTACGAATGACCGAATACAACGAAAGACGATGGCTACAGAATTTAATAAGTTGTATGGATGAACTTTCGTGTAAAGGTTTGACATCTAAATTGCACATCTGTATCAAATTTTGAACGAAAACCATTCAGTGTTTATAGATATGTATTCAGATTGTTTATAGATATGTACATTTGTACATATGCAAACGTGATAAATCAAGACTTAGATAAATGACATTTAGTTTGTTCTCAAGTCATTAACATTGTAATTCTGAGTTAAACTTTGGCTTTATTGCGTCGATAAAAAGCCGTCTAAAATGCATACTCAGTTTTCTTCACTATATTATGGCATACAAAACACTCATATGCGGGACTCTAAAAATAAAAATCTGAGTACTCATTTAGTTCACAACTTTCAATGAAGTCAACAATTTTAAATGGGGGAGGGATAGCACCTTAAGTAGGGAGTATGCAATAAAGTTTCTTGGAGACCATCCCCCCCCTGGCATTTGCTTAGTGAAATAAGATCTTTAAAACCATTTATATTGGTGAATCGTAATCTAGCTTCTTTTGTTGCATACGATAATGTAATAGAAGTTCATTCGTGCCGAGTTGTATTTAAATTAACTTCCAAAAATGTATTGAAAATTTTCAAAGGCAGTTTCAATTAAAAAAAAAAGAAATTGTAAGGAGATAAAACTGATATTATTAAGAAGTTTTTTTTTTTTTTTTTGAATTTTTAAGTGATTGTAGAAATGATTTTTGTTTAATAATATACACCGACGTTAAAAGGAAAAAAAAAAGAATTAAAATTTTAAATAATTTTTATTGTAAAGTTTTGTTATCCCTTTCCTTAATGAGCTCCTCTACTTAAGAATTAACTTAACCTCAAATTTTGTAATTCTAAGTCCAATAATCTGCCCTGTAAAGTTTATGAAGGATTTTTGCATCATATGCATCAAATCATGCCATTTATAGACAGTGCCTTACTTTTAATAATTTTATCATGTTAAAAAAAAATTTATTATTTTATTACGGAAATATGTCAAACATTCGGATCCTAGTTGAAATAAAAATACTGGAATATTTGTATAGTTTTGAAATACAGAGCTACGGAATGAATAATATATTGCTATTTAAAATCCTTCTGTGAATATACGATGAGAAATCTATATAACGGATACAACATTTTTTTCAAGTAACACTAAGTATAGATAGCAAAATAGATACATAAGAAAATACATAAGTGTGTTTATTGTTGTTTCAGAAATCAACAACACGCACGGAAACAGCAAATCATTGTTGAAAATCCCAACGGCACAATATCTCAGAGTGCAGCTAGAGAGCTCGCTCAGCGATTGCACTCCAAAAAGAGAATTCAAGAGACTCTCTTTAGTCTTTGGCTCTATTTAGGTTTTCCTTAAATGTAAAAAAGCAAGTTTCTTCAGTTGTAGAAGTTTATAAAATCCTCTATTTGTGTCCGAACTTTGAGGCAATCTATAATTTTGTTGATAAGGCTATGCTCCAAATTTCATTTATCTAAATCAATTTAGTTACTCGAAATGACACACACCGAAAAGACACTCGACCCTTTAACAATTTGGGTCATGAATTTTATAAGGATCTTACGATTCTAATGTTAAATCTATAAGTTTAGTTTTATCCGTTTAGCTGTTTTCATTTTTGAGCTATCGTAGAGACGCAGGAACATGAACAAACACAGTTCTCATGGACATTCAGAATTTGGCAGAAATCCCTAAATATGTGAAAAAGACTCATATCAAATTGCATACTTGTTTTTGATTTTTCACGTTCAAGCTAACATAATAATGTTGGAATTAGGGCTATCTGCATTCCATTAGAAATAATTCCGATATGCTATAATGGTGCAAAAAATGTCTGTCTACATTTCATTAGCTGTAATTCTATCATATCATCATGTTGGACGTATCTCTATTTGTGTTCTGTTAAGCATCATTTCAACCTTTTTTTCTTTCTACGAAGAGGTCATAAGAGCTCAGATTCACCGAGGTAGATCTTTTGACTATTAAATACTTTCTCTTTGTTGCTTCATTAGGTAGAATATAACACTGTTGACCACTCCTGTTATTGCATATAGATATACGTTGGGCAATCTTCTCAAACAAATAACTTCAGGCACCAAACCTTAGATGAATCATTAACGCACCCTTTTTATTCCTCCGTTGAAGAGCAAAACCTTTTTAGTTATCAAATTAAACTACACTGGTGCCCAAAATTTACGAACATATTTTTCGAAATTTTTCAAAACGAATCGTAATTATTTTAAAAATTGATATTCTATGACCTTTGGAAAAGGCTCGATAAAACCAAGCTCCTTTCAAACATTTTAAGAACTCACTTTTTAAAAAAAGAAAACATGAAACTTTATTGGTTCTTTTTTTAATGTGAAATTCCCATCTGTAGAAGCTTGATTGTAGCAGAAAATTCGCACAACTGACTGAAAAGTTAACCTAATTTATTACAGAAAAAATGAGCTATTTATATCGGTTAGTAGATGAATTAAGGTAGACAGCAGTCTGCTGGTTGTTGTTGGCAGAGGTCATTGTGAAGCGAAAGTCATTCATTAGTCAAGATGGTATCACACCTGGAAGATGCTCCAAGAATGCTGAAGAGCTATTGCTACTTTCTGACGACCAATATTTGGAATTAAATGTTACTTTTCGGAATATTTATGTACTGTAAATATGATTTCTATACAATAATTTGCTACGTTGCTATTAAGGACAAACGTGAAAATTACGATTAATTTAGAATCTAATTAAAATTTCGAAAAGAAATTCTTGCTGAACGCATTCAACTAAACTTGCGTGTCATGTCTCAAAATTTCAGATCTATAGAGTTTTTTATTGTAGAACTTTGGGTGAGTAAACATGAGGAGTTATTCAATTTAGAGACAACAAGGGAACTTACCGCCCATGCAGCCACCATTTCTCCCAACTTGATGGAATCCTTCGCAGCATTCGTATCGAAGGACACTGCAAGAAAAAGAAGCTATAAGTTTACTTGCAAAACAAAAGAAAATAGAAATAAATTTATAAACATAAATTACATAAGTAGCGATACATCTGCTTGTTTTGGAAACTGGTATAGCGCTTGAAGATAATTAGAGGAAGATTTCGTTATACTTCATAAATAAGCAATGTACTAGCAACATCGGTGATTAGTTGCTCGCCTACGCTGTTAACCCTTTAAAGGACCATTTTTTTATAGTCATATTATGTTAAAATATTTTTAGGCTTGAAATTAGAATAAGAAAAGGGATTCATTTAGTTTATTAGATAAATTTAATTTGATTCATTAATTAATTTGGTTAATTAATAATTAAGTAACAAATCAAGACACATCTTTTTGTCTGAGATAAAGAACTGAAGCATCTAAGTTTCTGACTTATTAAAAAAATTTGTCAGAACTTATGCCAACCTACATAATTTCATACAAAGATTGATAAATTTAGTGGGAAGCATACTTCCCACGGCCCTAGAAAGGGTTAATGTAAGTGGTTCAAGCTATAAGATAACAAATCTAACAGAAAAGGTTTATTCACGAAATCAAAGAAATAGACAAAGGTAAAAAGACATTGGCAGTACTAATAGGGTGTGTCTCATAAGTTTGTTTCTTATTTCTAATATGAAGTGAATACATAATATTTACTGTTTAAGATATTATATATTTTGTTATATAAGAACCCTTTTGCTCTATTATCTTCTTCCATCTCTCTGGAAGCCTCATTATGCCTTCTTTCAAAAATTGTTGTGTTCTGGACAAGAAATAATCATCGAGATGCGCTTTTATTTCGCTGATGGATTTAAAGCGCTTATCGCGAAGAAAATTTTTTAAGGGCAGAAAGAAGTGATAATCAGATGGAGCGAGATCTGAAGAGTATGCAGGATCCGGTAAAATATCCCAATTAAACTGTAAGAGCTTTTCTTTTAAGACTAATGCAACGTGTAGTCTCGCGTTGTCGTGATGAAAAACAATGCCTTGTCTGTTCATTAATTCTGGCTGGTTTTTTGCTTGCTTTTGGCAGCTTTCAGCTTGATCAAGATAATGGCATTATTTCGTAGAATTTATTATTTCACCTTGAGGAAAGGGCTCGTAGAAAATTACGCCTTTCCAATCCCACCAAATTGACAATAGAACTTCTTTGGGATGTAGTCCCGGCTTTGCGACAGTTGAAGACCTATTGTCCTTGTACCGATGACATAAACGGCTAATAGATAAACCTGCATGTTTGCACCAGCAGAGCCATACAAGGCCCTTCATACGAGCGGTGAGAAGGAAACTTTTGGGACACCCTAATACTTCACCACATTGTCACCATGGTTGTTGAAACATGTATGCCTTCGGTAAACCAATTCATCCAAGCCGGCTTAGAAGAAATCAGAATCCAAGTTGCGGAACCATATACCACCTACGATTTCGAAACGTAATGTTATCCTATGCAGAAAAATTACATTGAGCGTCTCTTGTTAATTATTACGTGTTTTAATGAAATCAAGTGTAATTGATAGATGGAATAAAAACTCGGGGTTTTAACCTAGGGAATTTTTTTTTCCACTTTTAAAGGTACAGTACACTCCCGATTATCCGCGGACGGGTTATCCGCAGAGCGGATTATCCGCGCCTGCTGCACTAAGTTTTTTTTTTTTTTTTTTGCTTCCAAGCAAAGAGAAAATGCTTCCAAAGCAAGAAACAAACACAAATGACTGATTTCTTCAAAAAGGTGTCGTTTTACAGTTATGCTTTTGTAATTACATAATACATTTCAGTATCAAAACAGTACATATGTATTGATTTTTCTGTGTATCCTTGACGCCTCTCGTAAGTACAAAGCACTTTTCTGTTTTCATTAACAAAATGCATTTTAGGTTAGTTTTGAGTGATATACTAAAATATTAAGCGTTAGTTAAACATTTCCTGCTGTTTATTTTACGTTTTATTGTATAAAACGATTTTTCAAAGTTGGAATGACTGTTTTCTCTTTTGCTATACCCGTTTTTAGCTTTTTTCGGATTATCCGCGATTTTTGTTATCCGCGGCGGCCGCGCCCCCCAATTCCGCGGATAATCGGGGTGTACTGTACTTTCAAATATTTATTAAATGTGGGGAAAAAAACTCTAATATCTAAAATAAAAATAGAATGATAAGAACTTCCGTTTTGATGTCTTCTTTCTGATGAATATTTCAAATTCCTTCAAAAAAATGTATAAAAGCTATATTTTGATCATATTATTTGAAAATTATTGTTCACTTTCCCTAATAATCTTTTAATCCCGTTAATTTCGCAAAGGAATGCACAGTAATTCCTCCCTCTGACCGATCATTGATTGTTACATTTATTCTCCTGGTCTTCTCTACATTGTAAAATCTTCCCCACAACGAGCAAATTTTTTACAGCATTGGTTTTAAAAAGGTCTTTCTTTTTCACAAGAGTTTAGGACAGCAAAGGTTTGGTGGTAAGATGTCGGCTTCCTTATTGGAGGGTTCCAAGTTTGAAATCCTATTCCTCCGAAGAACCACCGTGTAAGTGGGCTTGGTACACTCTAAATCTATGGGACCAAATGTTTTGCCGCTGATGTGGTGCGAAAACGTGGAAATGGGTGGCTCGAGTCATCTGTCCGGTTCAAAATTCCGAATTCCGTCCCAAAATATCCCAAGTGATACTTTAAAACGAGACGTTAATGTAACAAAGCTGAATTAAACGTTTCACGAGTATCAGGGGAAGCACTCACATTTCATCCCCTGTAAAGACGTGATGCAGGAAAGAAACACCTTGTGACAGATATGTAAATAACTTTTGTGCCATAAAACACATACAAACTCACAAACTGCTCCTTTAACGTCACTACATAGAGTTATAACGCAAAAAAGGGTTGTCTGATCTTCCCTCAACTTTTTTAATGTTATCAGTATAAAATAACTTGTATAGATTTCATTTAATATAAACAGATGCGTATTCATTATAACAGAACTATCGTCATATTTTTGAAAGTTTAATATACGACGACATCATATTTTTAAATCAAACCCCACCGGAGAGCGACATCCTAAAAATGGGAATGAAAAGCTTCCAGTATGGTGGTTGGTTCAAACTTCTCTAATGGGCAAAGCAATGGTTTGGAATTTGTATTCTTCATACCAGTAACGTAGCATATCTCCTACGGAAGAGACTATACCGTGGCATGTGAGGGTCATTAGAATTCAACCATAGTTGTCTCAATGATGATGGTTATTCAGTTTACTCCAGACACTAAAGCAAGGCAAGGGTAGCTCTTTTACATTTCTTTTCAATTTACTGACACTTATTTTTGTAATGAAAAATATTTCAAAAGCATTCAAATTTCGGATAATTCTGAACTTTATACTTTTTAAGCAGGTTTAGTAATCTCAAAATACTATTTTTATATATTTGGCGGATTTCTACGCTGGAGAGTTCGTAGCATAAAATTGAATCGAATTTTAAAATTATATAATTAATATTTTTTTTATCAGATTCCCGTCGAGAGAAACTAGTTTGTAAATCACATATTCTAATTCATTTCATCTTCCAGAAATGTTTAATTTTGCGGGTATTGTTTTAATTATTTTTCAATTCTTAATCCTGACAGACATAAACATACGACATGTTTCTATGTTTGGAAATGACGCATATTGGGTAAAAAGAGACGCGTGATCCATAACCCCAGCATGTGAAGGCCAAGCCTTGTCATATAATTACTTCAAGAATATTTTCATAGAAACGCATTGTTCACTTTAAAACTCTCAACAAAAGTCTCGACGTCCTTGACCGAACCCATTCATTAAATGATAAAACTGTAATCTTCCGAAGATTATTCACACGGGCACAGCATATTCGGTCAGAAATTTTGAGGAAATAAATACAGGTTTTGAGCTTTACTGCGAGAAAATTACTATATTTTTTTCTGTTTTGTTACTTCTTTTTTGATCATACCAATAAACTCACTACTTGTAACGCCTTGCTTTACAGGAAAATTTTTAATTTATCTTCGAAAATGTTTCGATTAAAGTAAGAAAAAGATCCTTAGGAATTCGTTAAAAAATTCATTACTCGTAATGCTTTACTATCACACTGAAATGTCCAATTTATTGCCAAAAATGTTTCGATTTAAGAAAGAAAAAGATGCTTAGGAATTCGTTAAAATGAATTCATTGCTCGTAATGCTTTGCCTTTATACTGAAATGTTCAATTTATTGCCAAAAATATTTCGATTTAAGAAAGAAAAAGATCCTTAGGAATTCGTTAAAATAAATTCATTACTCGTAATGCTCTGCCTTTATACTGAAATGTTCAATTTATTGTCAAAAATATCTCGATTTAAGAAAGAAAAAGATCTTTAGAAATTTATTTTTACCTTCTAGTATAGAAAGTGTGCAGAGAGAAAATCTTTTAATCATTCGAAACATTTCAGAGCTAAATACCCATGAACTTCTACATTTTAAGTTTCCCTGAATCTGAAATATACATTTTTACCTCGTCATATGCATACGAAATCTAGAAAGAGGAAATATTATAATTATTAGAACATTCCATTGCGACCTTTTGCAGAATTTCAATAACCCTTGAATCCCAAAAACGTATTTTAAGAATTATGTAGACCTGACTGTGAACACCATAGCCCCGAAATACTTTAATCTAGACAGATGAAATTTGGTATATGATCTTTACACCAAAATTGTAAATTCTTATCCAAAATTTTCAGCAAAATATTTACACAGAAAGTTTGTCTGTCCGCCTGATCGAATATAAGTTAACACAGTAACTACAAAACGAAGAGAGATAGATAGATAAGATTCAGTACACAAATTTAACAACTATAGTGTACATACATCAAATTTTAAGGCAAATCAAATAATGAGTGAACCGTCTGTTTACCTGCACTTTCGAAACCATAATTTAAATAGATCAAATTTGGTGCAGGATTTTATGACTACAAGTGTAGTTTTGTTTTTGTTTCAATCGGCTGAGAAAAATGGGTGTAAAATACAAATTCGATTTTCCGATACTATTAACGGCATGCCAGGGATTCATTGCCAACGATCGCACGATAGGTTCAGTAAAAATAGTAAATTAACTTCAAAAGTTTATATTTCGTAACTATCGTATTTTGATATCATGTCAGGTATTTTTTGTGATAACAGCTTTATTAAAGAGTGTGAGAGAAAATTTTGGAAATACCACTGCCACTTGTTTAATCAAGGTAGACTGATAGCTGATAAGGAGACTTTGATACCTAACGATGTCCTGATCTTGAAGGCGAAACCGAAATGGTGGCCGAAACTATGTGAAAACGAATTCAAAATCACAAATTTCTGAATTCAATGAATCCGCTGTCGATCATTCGAATGGATTCTATGCCACAAACAAGATGATCTACAGATGACACGAACACAATGCCCCAAGAATGTAATCACAAACACAAAACGTAAAGAACTAGATAGATCAAATTTGGTGAACAGGTTACCACCAAAAATACAGATTCATATCAAATTTAGAACCAAAAAGGAGAAGAAGTTTACTGTTTGTCGGTTTATGCTTTCGCATGCATATTAAAATACTAACTGGAAAATATTGCTTAAATGAAATTTGATATGGGATCCTTGTGACTACAATTGTAGTTCTGAGTCAAATATTCGCTTCGATCATTTAGAAAAAAAGTGTGTTAACCGCAGGTTAAAGTGCATTAACTGTAGGCTTGCAATGAATCACCAAAGATCGTAATCTAGGTTTACTCCATAGGTCGATATTTCGTAACTAGTATTCGCCGTACATTTAATACACACGTGCTTTTTTCTCTTTTTTTTTTTTTTTTTACAATTTTTATGTGTGTGTGTGTGTGTAGCTCTCATGTGTGTGATTCTTTAAATAAAAATCTGAGCATTATTGATATGCATTAACGACCTTGTCCAAAATACCTTAAACCTTTAAGTGGCTACTCCGACCCTCCGTGAGGCACACGGAAAAATCTGAATGACTTGACCACCAAAACAGCAACACTGGCGGGAACTGTGATTGAGTGATGAGAAATGGCCATCACTGCTCACGTTACAACATGAAGTACGTCCCGTCATCGACGGGAGGAGCCAGACCTCCACCTTTTTCTGTACTCAACAGGTGGTGAGAACAAACCACCATGTCGGAAGTTTCTCATCCTCAATTACGAGGATGCTCCAAAGGAGTTAAAGTACACAATTATGGGGTGTGTGAAGATGTGGATTATGTGTAATAATGATTTTTGCTTGATAAAAATCATCATCATTTATATTTCCCAAAATACAACAAATATTCAATACAACAAAACTTTCGCTACAGTGACACTTAACGACATTTTTGAATTACCAAGTTTAATGAAAACTATCTGATTTATAATAAAATGCTATAAAAATTAATTTCGTAATAATATCTACTTTTAATAACACAATTTTAAAGAATTTACAACTCAAAATGAATTTTTCCCTGATAAATAACTTTCTTTCTTTAAGAATACCAAATTATCCATTTCCATTTGTATCACCCAGATTTCCGCTGTTGCCAAACGAGAATGAACAAATCCAGCCCGATCTCGCAATGGAAAATACAATGATAGATTAAATGACACGCCTTCAATCTCAACCAATCATAGGAGACGACAGCGTTTTGGCGGGCTTCCGAGCATCCTTGGTGTGGAGGGAAGATGTTTTCCGTCCTACTAGTAATTCGGTAAACGCAGACGATTTGTCAAGCCTGAGTGACAAATTGGTTTCTCGACCCAGCGTGTCAGCTGTTGTGGGCTGACAGAACAGATTTGTCCTTCCAATTTTGTGCCAGCGACCTACTTTGCAGAATTAACTATCACTTGAAGATTGGGCTGGTACATTTGAAGAGCTGTCGCTACCGAATTCCGCTTATTTGGATTTGAAAAATGATACAAATGACCGTTTCTCTTAAGACTAGTAGCACACATCTCAATGACAATGCCATTATGAAAGCATTCAATAATAGTGCTGTCAAAATGTGTTACGAGGTCTTTGCTCGATTTCTTTATTTAATTTTTTTTATGGAATAATGAGTTAAGATTTTCATTAATAATGTGCTTGTATAAGATATATCTTCGTTTTGTATCCTTGGTTTTTATTCTATTTGCCAAGTAAAAAAATTGCTTTTGAAAAATGTATGAATATGAATTAGATCAACACAGCCTATTGAATAAAATAATAGAAACAAATTACTAATTCTTTTTCAAAATTTAAATCCAATTTTCAATTTACAGCAATTACATTCAGTGATCAGTTGTTCACCAATCATATTCACAGGATTAGTGCAGTTAGGTAAAACAATTTTGATATGCTACATCTTATCACAACTAGACAGAATAGTCTCTTCAAAGCTCTCTATTAAAAGAGTAAAAACCCTGCCTCGCATAAAATTGTGAACTTTCGCCAATGTCTTACACATTACAAATGCTCAAATCATCATTTATTTTCAAAGATCAGATCATGAGAATCGAGTATTTCGCATTTTTATTATTATGAAAATCGATGTTTGTGTATTAATCGTAAGCTATTGGTGAAAAAATAATTATGAAAAGACTCTATCAGATTGTGATCTTTAAAGACTTTTTCGCTATTAATCGGGACTTATATATAAGTAAGAAAAAAAATTCTGAATATGTATTTTGGATGCTTTTCATTAACTGTTTGAAACCAAAACTTGCGCAAAACAATAATTGTAGTCGCAAGATGACATATCAAATTTCAGTTATTCAAGTCACTGTATTTACATGCATACAAAAGGGCAAAATGACCCTTCAAAAAAAACTTTTTTTAATTACACTAATTTAATGGCCGAGTAAATTTTTCATAATTTTCGCTCTTTTTTTTTTCCCCCTTAATTTTCAACAATAGGTTATATTTTTGGCCTGAAATTCAAACCGCCTCCACTGCTGAGAAAGAAGAATTATGTTTAATATCTTCGTAATTTACAAGATGAATACAAAAGTGAAGTTACAATATCATGAAATTTAGAAAAATGATAGCTCATGATATCTCTGATATCATGAACTGATTTCCGTTAAAAGACATCATATACCCAATATACAGTGCTTATTCCTATGTAATAACTCTATATATAATATACTAATTTATATTTAAGCTAATAAAAATAACATGGTTTTAATTTTTGGTAATTTGACAGAATCGCGGACAAGGAGTTATAATACCTAAACAATTAAATATAATTTCACCAAAGATGGCTAGTTTCAGATATATAAATATCACTTGCAATGTTTGACAAATGAGAAATTCATTGAAAATGGAAGATTAGCCAACAGCATTAAAAAACTTTAGCTTCGTTTTTTATGAATTCTACATAATACAGATGCAGCATTGACTGAGCCAGCAGTAAAGAAAACGAATGAAATGTTCGAAAAGAGTACCCACGTTTTAACTCCGCAAATCTCTCTATTCATCCAGTACTTGCATTCCGTCCAGTACTTCTGGTTGGTACCCGGCACTTCTTCCACGGCGCATGTGTTCGGCCTAAAAAGAGAAAAAAATTAAATTGGCACAATAATTTTGATCAATGAATAAAGAGGTAAAAATAACAAAATATTTATTATAAATAAATATTATCTGAATGAAATATTTTTTTACTCTATAGTAAAATACTATTTCTCAATCTCACAGATTTATCCATTTTTAGTTTTACTTCTCAATGAATTTTCTTCAGAATTTGTTGAAAAAAAAATTTCTTAATAACGTTTAAGTATAGGACAATTACAAAAAAAGTAAAAAAAAAAAAAAAAAGAAGAAAAAAAAAAGAAAGAATGACCTAATGCACAATTGATTTGTTTTCCTTGCATGTTTCTTATTGCTTATGGTAACCTATTTATTAAAATATTTTTTTTAATATATTAGCTGCCTCTTGCGACTAAATGTTTGTCCAGTATATTAATAACATTTAATAAATCCAACCCAGTTTGATAAACTATATCTTATCACATCAAATGAAAATAGTGACATCTGCATTATAAATACAAAACATACTGATTGATTAGCTATGCACAAAAAGTGGCGAAATCATCCCACCTATTGAGAGTGGAGGCTGTATTCAGGGTCCATTATTAAGTATGAAAAGCAACTGCTTATGCTCCCAGCGATTTTGAAAAACTCCGAGATAACTAGATGGTAGTAATTCTATATAGTTCTGCACATTTATTTGATTTACGGAAGTAATGTAATGGAACATATTCAGCTTAAAATAATGTAACGTTTAAATTTCAGAGCATTATTCATAGGAATTGTTCATATTTTTAAATCCTATACGTGAATTCTACTTCTTTCCAGCAGTTAACTATTGACTTAAACCTTCTAGCAAGCACGGTGAATTTTGTATTAAAATATTTCGAAGTTGTAAAAGAAAGTTCTGCAGTTATTATTATTATTTTGTCAGTTTGTTTTAAAATAATTTTCAGTTTTAATTTTCTATATGTAATACACTGAAACTACACTTCTTAAAGATGGCGTGCAATAAAATATCTTTTTATTTTAGTTTGCCATTATATTTGTTGCATAAAACGGCTTGCATAGTTGTTAAGTAATGATATCAATAAAAAAAAATCTAGTTTGGGATCTTGGGTAGTGCAAATGGGGGTTCTAAATTTCCATTGCCTAAGAGCTTCTTCAGAGATTAATGTTTTCCTATCAAGGTTTTATCAATATTTCCACTTGTCCTATTAATATTAATCAATGTTTTATTTTGCAATGTCTCTCCAAAAAGCAGAAAGTCATGAAAGTTTAGTGGTAAGGTACCAGCTCTTGAGGTGAAGGGCTCCAAGTCCGAAACCCTTTTCCGCTGAAAGATCATCATATAGGCGGACCTTGTGTACGCTAAATCTAACATCGACGACCAAATATCCTTCAGTGTATTTGATGGATGTTTTGGAAGTCTAGAGAAGGATGGACCACTCAGACGTCGTCCTCTTTATCTGAAGGGAGCTTAAAATCACGAGGTCAATTGCAAAAATGGGCCTAATTTTGCTATCGAATAGAACTTTGACAACTAAACTCCAAAATGCTCACACAACAAGACAACAACTTTGACAACTAAACTCAGCTGGATCATGACATATAGGCAAATGACAGGCGAATAATCATGACATATCTAATGGCCTTAAGTTTCATGTGATGCAAACAAATTACAATGTGAACTAACAGACTGCTCACCTAATTCAACGGTTCACCAATTGATAGAGCTGCAAAGTGTTGTGAAAATGTTTCTGCAAAAGGTTCTTCCAAAACTCTATTTTGTCGAAAGAAATAAGATGTCAAAGAAAAGGGCCTTAAGCAGGAGGTTTAACGGAGGGCAAAAATGGGCTTAATCGAAATCAAATATGTAGTCGCTACAACTTAATTACAGAAATTGATGACCAATCTTCCAAAGCTATAATCTCACTAAAATTAGCTTTTGTTTTCTCTTAAAACTAAAAAAATTATTGTTTAATAATAGCAATTTCATTTCCATACAATTTTTTAATTGATTTTTAATGAATTTAAAAAATTTTATTTGTTATTCAATCTTTAAAACCTTTTACTGTTAAAAAGAAATTCAAACCAATTTCATTCTCCCATTAAAACATACAATTGAGTGCTTTTGCCAATGTTCAAAATTAAGAATTTAAAAAAATTTCTCTCTTTGAACAGTAACTCCAAGATAGTCTTTTCACTTTCGCATTTATCTCATTATATATACACTTTTTAATTTGCACCTAAAATAATTTATGAAAGACTAATTCAATGAAATTCATGTTTTCCAGTTGTATCAAAAATGAAGCGAAATTTCATTAAAATGCAATTCGTATTAATAATCCTTTACGTCCTGAAAAGTCAATTATTTGAGCAAACAAGTTGGTCGCAAAAGGCGGTTGATATGAAATAAAAATCATCACAGTTGGGAGAATACGATTGAGGATTTTTACCATATATAATAATGTATAATTACGTTTTTTTTTTTTTTTTTTTTTTTTTTTTGAAAATGTAGAGAGAGTGGGGCAATCGTCTAGGACAAAGGGGGTGCCAGCTTTTAGATGATATCAAAATTAACAAAATCGATAAGTGATTGGGCTGGAATATCCTTTCTTTGGTTTTGCTCATTATTTTAAATTCATAAATAAATTATTTTACTTAATTAAAATTTTCTTTGCTTAATTTCTGTGTTTATAAAATGTACCGTACTATCAGAATGGAATAATCTTAGAACAGGAGTCAAATTGAAGCCATGTTTTCGTTGAAGGTCAAAGTGACAATTCCATTTCATAGTAAACGATAAATCTTTTGATAATGAATTAGGAAGCCGTTATAATAACATAAAGAGACATAAAAGAGAGCTAAACTGATTTTATGACTTTTTTTGGTCTAGATAGCAAATGTAAGCAAAGAAGAACCCTCTATGACCTCTTTTGTATATAGTTTAGTGAGTTCTAGGAGGGTGGGGAAGGGGTTCGTAGTGACTAAATAATTCTATCAGCATCCTCCAGAGTTGACACGACGTCATATCCATTTTACTGTGGTGAATTAAATACCATCGTAAAGGAACAATAAATTTACTCGAATTTGTGCTGGCAGTTTACTTTGTGTGGGCTGTGGTTGAAGGACGAATCCATATACAAGTGAAAGCACGTACAAGAATGTCAAAATAAAAGTTATAAAACTTACATTATATCATTTAATCTTATTATATATCATAAAAAAGTTCATATAAAAGAGCATTTTATGATTTTTGGATTCTATCATATGTTTAGATTATATTATATTTTATATCTTATGTCTATATTATATTCAGAATATAATACTTTATGATTTCAAGATCATAATCAAAATAATATTATAATATTGCTTTGATTATGATAATTATCATAATCAAAATCATAATATAATATTTTATGATTCAAAAATCACAAAATATTATATTACATTCATAATATAATATTTTATGATTTTTTAATTCTATCTTAAGTTTAGATTATATTACATTCTATGTCTTATGTCAGTATTATAATATAATCTATACCTTATATTTATATTATCTTATATCTTTTTAATTCTATATTCTTTGAATTCTACTTAATTATGGTAATATCGAATCAAATGATATTTTTGCACATAAATACAAAAAGTTTTTAGCAATATCAGGAAGCAGACGATATTATTGAGCTTGAATCTTAATACCTCTTATTTTAAGCGCTATTGGTTGTCAAATGATGACTAAAATCGGATCACACGATATTTCTTATTTTGAATTCCAAAATTTAACTGTTATTATAGTTGAAATAATAAATAAGTGCAATTAAAGGAAAAATTGTTACTTTTAGCATCAATTCAGAATTTTTTTTCTTTTAATCATAGCTTTTTGAGTTCATAACTGTTTGTATTGAAATGGACATTATATTTAATTACAGAATGGCTTAAATATTTTTAAATTTGCGAATTTAATTTAATATTAATCTAAATTATATAGATATTTATTTCTATTTTAACTGTACATTTTAAAGTAAAATATCTGTAAGGTACATCACTACCTTAGCTTGATATCATGTTTCCAATAAACTTCACTCTAACTATTCAAAATGCAAGACCGGCTCCTTCTTATATATTGCGCTCAAAATTAAATGTATTTCCTGTTCCAAAATTACAAAATACCATTTATTTCATACATTTTTTTTGTACGATTTCAATTCAGCAATTCGCTTACCTTCGGATACAACATTCAAAAATAGTCATGGTCTTGAAACGTCTGAATATTCATTCAAATAATTTAATCTGATAACCTTGCATTTTTGAAGCTTTATGCAAAGATACAATAAAAGATATCTGAAGCCAAAAGAAATGACCATTCCCTCTATTTATATTCTTTCATTAAATGAAAGTAGAAAATCCCATATAAGATTTTTTAATTTCTTTTTATTTTTGATTAAAGTTCTATATAATGTAGAACTTTGGCCAGAAAGGCGCTATGTTATCCACATCCAGATGACCGGAGAAAAAGACCCGTTGTGCAATTTAATCGAGATGCTAAAACGATAAAGTTTAATATAGCTAGACTTAAGATTAGTGTACGAACCGAAAGTTGAATTATTTTGTGATGATTTCGCACCAAATGTAATCTTGAAAATTTTTATTGTAACCCTAAATACCGTTTTTATCGTTTCCGGTAGCCTTCTAACAAGATGGCAGAATTTTGGCGAGTTTTTGGTCCAATGGCACGATTTTAGCATGATTGTTGAGAAACCATATATTAATCGTAAGTCTTACTGTTCAGTATAATACTTCAAACTGATATGCATTTGATATTTCATGAAAAATCTAATAAATGCCATTTCCATTACACTTGAAACAGAGATGAAAAATTGGATTCGGAAAGATTTAGCTCCATTCACCTTATATTTAAAAGCTGGAAAAAGCATGTTGATAAAGATTTATAATACTTTGATGTATTGAATACTTTGAATTCTTCATGCAGAAATGATTCATTTATCTATAGTTAAGACACATTTTGAAAAAAATTATGTCTTTCATTTTTCTGATTAGGTAAAGGAAAAAAATATATATTCCCTCTTTTAGAAAGTTAATTTTGCTCATGTGCTGCCATGTATGGATGTTAAATGAACAAATTCCGTAAATATTAAACGTATTTATTTAAGAATAAATTTTATATTCATTAGTCTGATTTTTTTTTCACAATCTTACACCCATACTAATGTTTATGACAAAAAACGTGTCAACTAATGACAAAAAAAAAAAAAATCAGAAAAATTAGTAGTTTTAAATTTGCTTCAGGAAGAAATTAAGTTTCTACATTCATCCCCCTCCTTTATCGAAGCTCTAGCATTAAAATGATTCACTGAAGTACTTAAGTAAGTGAAAATCATAGAATGATATCTCCTGGCAATATTTATAAATTTTTCGTAGATACCTCCCACCAAGCTGAATATTTTCCATCCTAGTATCATTTCTTACTCATTATCTGGGACCACCTCAAAGAGTTTCTTAAGTATTTCTTCGACCCAAAAAAGATTGTAGGCGGCAAGTGATTTAAAAAAAAAATCATGTAAGAGGTTAATGACAAAAAAGTTTCTCTTTGTAGAAGTGAAATTGCGCTGTCGTATAAATGCAACCATATATATATTTAAAACGAAGAGTCATCCAAATAATAAGTACCCTAATCCCAATGACAGGTCTGACTTCTAAAATTTTCATTTCATATGAAAGCTTATTATCCTTAGATATGCCATCCATTGTCGCTTGTCCATCCACTTCTAACTCTTCTATTTTCAAAAGACATCTCAAAAATAATACTACAACATACATTTTCTATGGAAAAATACCCATAACATAGCTCTCCAACCACAGTACCAATTTCGAAAAATTGTATTTTGTATAAAACTTCCTAATCTCTAGATACCTCACCAATACTCATTTGCCCCTTTTCCATACCTCGTTTTCAAGAGATATCGAAAAACAAAGCCTTGAAACACCATGCTTCCTCAACAGTTGGATCGATTTTACAATTTTCAGGGCCACAGATAACCAATCAGAATCATCTACAAATATTGTACAAATATAATTTAAAATAGCATCTTCTTTTGTTGATGTGAGATGCAGTTCAACAAATTTGATTGGCACAACTCGATTAATATTCTTAGCCTGATTAGCGAGTAGCTGGTCAGCGATGGCAGCTAATAATTATATTAATATTAAAATAAAGAATTGAATTTATAATCATAAATTCCGTGGAATCTCGCTTAGCAAGCATCATTCGTTCCCGAACCTTTCTCGTGATCTAAAGTAGAAATTTATAAAATTTAAGAGAAATATTAAAAAAATAAATAAACTAGTTTGGACGAGCACATAAAAGTCTTATGACAGGAAATATAGTATTTTTATTTGTTTATTTTATTTGATCGAAATTTATATCAAAATAACATTTAGACTACTTATGGGGATGATGACATTTAATGAAATTACGATGCTCATGCCTTTTCTATTGAGGACTGATTTATTATCATGTGAGAACATGATGTTGTTTTGGTTAGGAGGTTTTGAAGCTCGAAATCGCGTAGGCAATGAATAAAGCATAAATGGCAATTTTCATCATCATCTTTTAATCGCATCTATTTTTTTTACCTGCTTTTACCAGTATTGAATTATTGTTATGTATGCTTCTTTGAAAGCAAATGCGTTTTAAAAAGGTTGACCTGCTTTTACCAGTACTGCTTTATTATGACGTATGCTTCATTGACAGCAGATGCGTTTTTAAAAGGTTGACGTAGAACTATGACATCATAGCTGTTATTTTCATGGAATGTAATTTTTTCGGAGGAAATTAAATAACTTAATTTTTATAATATGTTCAAAAAACTTCACTCGCGTTTAATAGCAGTTTTGATAAAAGTATTTTCTCTTTTCCCCCAGTGGGGAAATATCATTTCAGTCATTCTTTAAGTGGGCAACATTGAAGGATTTGACTCCTGTTCTAAGGTTAATCCATTATGAAACTGTTTTATGATCTCAGAAATTAGAAAACAGTAGTTTCTGTTTACAAAAATATTGTTTTCATAAAAATTCTATATAAATTAATATGTTTAAAATTTTATTGGTAAATAATTTATCATTTGAAAATCGCATTGCGAAGGAAACATTCGTTATTCAGCTTCCAAACGTAACATTCCTTTTTGTGAGAACATGATGCTGCTTTGGTTAGGGATTTTTGAAGCTCGGAATCGCGTAGGCAATGAATAAAGCAGAAATGGCAATTTTCATTTTCAATTTTTTTTTTTCCTTGACTGTCAAAAAACTTTTGGAGCTACCATAAACCCGGTTTAAACTGGTTAATGACTTAAATGAATTAAGACAAATAATGACTTAAAAATAATAATGTTCTCATATGATAACTTGAGATTTGCGATCTTAGATTTCATTTTTTCATTTTTGTTTAGTACTGAAAAACTTCCAAAAAAATTTCGCCCCTGTAGTATATCGTAGCAATCTAGATTAGAAGCAGGGATGATTTTGAAAAATTTAATCCTCCAAATTGGCAACAGGGTGACTGATTTAAAGATGAAAAATTAATATAAATATTGTCAATTCAGCTCTGGGCCTTTTCAAGTGCTGGGAACAGCACGATTATACGCTTGTCGTTGTAGCAACTCATTGTGAATCTAGGGTCATTTTTCGTAGAACTTAATTGACGTTTTTCTTATTAATTCTGAAAGTGGTTAAATTTAGAGTATAAAGTAACTTCTTTCTAATGTTCCAGGAATATCAACAATTATCATGAGTTGTTTGTTTTGGAAAATTTACAATTTCTTAATCTTACTGCCAGAAGTGGCTCCCAATGAGGATATACATATTTTCCTTCATTTTGACCAATCTGAAGCCATTGTAAGGGAAGTTTAAGAACAGTAGGGTGAAAATGCGCACAACGGATATATCAAAGGCTTTCTTATTCGCTACATCTTTGAGCTTCTAACAATATTGATAAAATGCAATATAAAATTTACATATAATAAATGAGAATTTAGAAAGCACGAAATCTACAATAATGACAAACTTTTGAATGGGTAAAGTATATGAAACAATAAAATCAAATGACATAATAACAAACATAATATAATAATGATAAAAGCATTGGAGCTCTATAGTCCATAGCTCCGAGTCCGAGAGCTCCATTGTCTCATCGTTCCTTATATCTTCAAAGATTAATCACAATCTTTACACATAATTCCTCCTTGGAGTCGCGTTCGACAGCGCTATCCGATGAAACCTTTTTCCATGAAAAAATAAGGTTCTCTTAAAACAAGCACTCAACATCGATTTACACCCAAAATATAGGTTAATCTGGCATATAATGCCACGATGTCTCTTCGTCACACGTTCTGCAAAACATCGCTGAAGCGAGTTATTTTTTAACATTTTGTTTTGCTTGATAAGAGAGTCATTTTTTTAGTATTTTGTTCTATTCCTTGTGCAAATCACACATTAGAAGAAGTGATCGTTAAGCGAAGTATGATTGTACTGGGTATTTATTGGATTTCTCTTTATCTGAATTATCCACGTTGGCTTCAGCCGATCCATTTAATCAGTATTATTAAAAAAGCACAGAAAATAGGGACATTTTGTTAAAATTAGCTTTTTGAATTTTAATTTTTTCCTTAAATTAATTATAAATAACGATCAGATTCATTTGAATGCTTTCCAAAATTGCAACATATTCGCATATATTGAAGATATATCAGGCTTTAATCTCAGACGATAATAAGGTGCATCAAAATAAATCGCCTCATTTTTTCCGCTCGTCTCTAACTGATACATCAAATGAGTTTAGGCCCATTATCACGTTTATTTATGGGTGCACAAGAAAATGCGTAATGAAAAGAAAGTTTGGAATTATTGTTGCTATAAACTTGGGAACGAAAAAAAATTTCTGCCATTTACCATCTGTCTTTGTCAGATTTTTAATAGAAGTAGGATTCACTGAAGCTCTTCAACACACGAAACCCCCCACCAAAGCTACCTACCATTATTTATAAAATATTTCTTAATTTCCAGATGTATTTTAGTAGCCACCTCCCACAAAGCTGACCTCTCTCATACCTCTGTTACTGCTTATTCACCAGCGGGGAGTTTCTCAAGACGTTCCTTAAGTGTCTGTTTGATACTCAAAGGAGGCAAGGCAGTAAGTGAGGGAGAAAAAAAAAGGATCGTCCGATGGTTTCAGGAAGGTAGCCAACCGGCCTTGACGGCCAAGGGCGAAATGAAATTGCTGTTGGATGTGATTAAATTAGATGGGAAAGTGAATTTAAAGACTGAAATGGATTCTTGATTTCTTCCAGCCAGCTAGCTTCTTCCAATTGGGATTGCTTCTTTTAAAGCGATTGATATGGAGAAAATAAAATTACTCATATATATAAGATATGTATGAAACAACAATTATAAATTAAGTAATATTTGGAAAATCAAACATTCCTCGGCAGTTTTTTTTTTTGGGTGGGGGGATTCGTGTTTTTTTGGAGAAAATATTAAGATACGAATTACATTCTGATTACATATGAATATTTTTCAATCTTATCTACATACGAACTGGTCATTTAAATAAATAAAAAAAATCAAGAATGCACTTAGTTTAGCATGTTATTCGAAAAAATATGCTATATTACAATATTCATTTCACAGTTTACCTATCATTACTTATAATTTTGAAGTTGAACTCAGTTTCACCATTATGAAATCCAGTCAGAGATGGCACTTTGTGACATTGTGAGCATGAGAGCAGATAGAAAAAGGGCTCTAACAGTTAGTTATAAAACAAAAAGGATTTTTTTTGTGTGTGCTTGCAAAATCATGTTTTCTTGGGAAAGACACCTATATAGATAAACTTAAAAAGTAAAACCTTATATGAATATAAAATTTGATTCAAATCGCTAGAGTCGTTTCCGAGATACGCAAAATAAATAAATTTATATAAAGTGCAAGAATGACTCTTTTCAAAGTTATAAATGTTTTTCTAAGCATGATATTATTTTTCAACCAGCAAATTTCTTGCAAATTAAAGAATGCAATAGCATGCGATGCGCACAAATCACAATCTTGTATGGCAGGGATTCCAAAACTATGGACTGTGATCCTCTGATAACTCGCGAGTCAGTATATGGAAGGTCATGACAAAACCTTGAATATATGCGTTTTATTTCCACTATTTTCAACTGTGGTATGGGATTAAAAACATTATCAAACTGCATAATGGTAACAAGACAAAAAAAAGTGCAATATGCAAACAAGCAGCTCGTGTCAGCTCCGAACCTTGACCACCTAATCAGAAATTCCTTTTCGCTATGAATATTCAATTCACTTTGCGAATACCTTGAACTTCGAAGACCTTTTTTATAATTTATGTAAACATTTGTTATATTTAATAATAAATATTTTTAACAAAAGTATCTTTTGGAACAATAAAATATTTTTTGTAAACAATATTAAACAGCTCATGTCAGAAAAAGAAGGAAAAACAAACATTCATATTGCCAAGGATGAAGGAAATCACTATAGACACATATTACAAAAAATCTGGAGAACCCTATTCTAGAAATAGACTTTTGAACGTACAGCTACCAGATTCGGTACGTAGTTATTGTTTGTGAAGTAAACGTTCAATGAGGAAAGGATTTTTTAAATTTTAATTTAATTTAAAATTTTTACATTTTTTTTTTTCTTAATAACTTTGTAGCGTATTATAGGGAAAAAATCGTTTTCATTCCACTAAAATATTCCAAAATCAAATGTTTAGTGACACCAATCTTATTATTGTTCACATTTTGTTTAATTTTAATGAAATTTTTAAAAAATAATTTCAAACATAATTTGTAACAACTTGTCCCAATTTTTCCCCCGTATTGAAATTGAAACTAATTTTATTGCTTCGAAAAATTTTAGCGTGTCTGCCTTAGCCAACGTTAAAGCTATGATTTTTAAAAAAAGGCTTTCTCTGAATGTTAAGTCTGAATTCAAATTGATGACTTTTATTTCTATTAACATGATAATATTTCTAGAGCGACATTCTTTTTGTAAATGATATGAAAATAAGAACGCACAAAAATGCATTGGGAAATGCAATCGAATCATTCGAAAATTGCATCTACAATTCTTAAGGATTACAAGCTTCTAGTCTATTTTTTCTCCTCATTACATCTTCATACAAAGAAACAAATTTTTTTTCGACGAAACTTACTTCTTTGCATTTACCTGTGTTCTTTTAGCGATTCTTACTAGTTACATTTCGTCTAAAATGTATCCGGATAATGCTGTTTATTCGGAAACTAGTTGCTGTATAGTAAAATTGTAAATATGTTGCTTTTAATATGTCTACAAATGGATTCTATTATATGTATATAGTATGTATATAACATATAGACATCTGGAAGCTTTAACGTCCTAAACAGTTCTTCAATTCAGGAAAAAGATTGAAATCATTCGGCTCTAAGTCGCTTTCTCAAAGAAGGGGAGACAAGGACCAAAGTCTGTCAGAACAGAAGACTTTGTACAACGAATGAATCAAGTGACTCAATAAAAAGGAATAATGAAATCTCTGGCAACGAGCTGGCCGATCAGCATATCAAAATTGCGACTTCGGAGGGGCGAATGTTTGGACTTTCCTGATCCATATTCTTTTCTTAAAAGGAAAATGAAAGAATATCCTGAGAGATGAGGAGTTTCAAAAGAACATAAAGACCCATCTCGCAACACTAGCGACAGCATTCTTCGAAAACCTTGTCCAACAATTTGACAAATGCCTGAAACATCGTTGCGATGTTCTCAGAAAATAACGATATTCTGACTTTTGGAAATAAATTCTCTTTGTCCACTACTCTTGTATTTTATGTATGGTCCATCGAAGGTCGGAAAGAATAAAGTGAAAGAAAAGCAGTCCTGGCATTATCATAAAAAGAAAAAAAGAATAATAATAACCAATCTGAATATAATTTTTTAGACTGGAGCCCAAGTTCCTCCTCATTTGATCTCATTTTATCAACCCATTCTTGTTTTGCTGGGAGAATATTTTTCGTTTCTATTGTTATCTTTCAATTTAACAGATCAATCATCTTGATGCAAATGGAAAAAAAAGAAAAAACCGATTAAATTAGGTCGTTAAAATTGACTGCTGGATAAAAAACGAAACATTTCCTTTTTTTCTGTTTACTCTTTCATGCTGCAGTTTCGATAGGCGTTTGGTATTAATTATGGAAATAGCAAACAATGCTATATGCAGAGAATGAGATGGAAATAAAAAAATAATAGCTAAGACCTGTTTTAAGGATTGCTATCGCTTTATTAAAACAGATAAAAATGTATTACATGAGTGAAAACTTATGCATATTATCTTTAAGTGATTTTTTAAACTAAAATTAATAAGTAGAGATTATATATCATTTCTGTTGTCAATATTTTTTTTCTTTCTCGTATACATAGTATATGAAAAATATAGTAATCGTCAAAAAATTCGAGATTTTTACGTATCTCCACGTTTTAGACCTCCCTGGGTTCGTAAGACACATTTTTGGAAAATGACAGTCTGCCTGTGACAAAAATAGTTGGAAAACGCTTTGAGGTAAAATGGATGATATTTGGTATATAGTCTTCATGCCAAATTTGAAGATTTCTATTAAATTTTGAGTAAACAGAGGTAGTTCGTCTATCCAGCTGTTCTAATATAAGTTAACACGATAATTACAAAACGAAGTGACCCAAACAGATAAGATCTCGTACATATATTTAACGCCGGCGTCCCGGCATAGGGATAGGGCGTCGTCCCTGTGATCTGGACGTCCCGGGTTCGAGTCCCGGTTTGGTTGTTCTTCCGTTTTGCTATCTGTGAGATGTGTGAATGTGCCCTCCTGTAAAAAGAGGTTGTGCAAGCGAATGAGTGAAGCGTGAGTAGCAAAGTCGTACTCTTGGCCCTAGTTGGCGCTACTATAAAAACAAGAGACGCTTCCCCTCCGGCTTAAATCGCTGTCTTCGTAACAGCGGGTTTGTCCGTGGCAAATGCCCTAAGAAACATCAACATAGATTTAACATCTATAATGTAAACACCCTTCAAAGTTTAAGCCAAAACCAATAAAGGGATGACTGTCCGTCGATGTGTACTTTCCGTAACATGTAAACGTGGTAAACTCAATGCCTTAAATATATGAAATTTGTAATTGGACTTTGTGACTTTAAGCGTAGTTTTGAGTCAATTCTTGTTTCACTCGGTTGGGAAAAATGCTTTTAAAACACAAACTCGATTTTCGGATACTACTGACCGCATCCCAGGAATTGATCGCCAATAAATTCGCAAAGGATGACACATTTTATTCCGTAAAAATACTAAATTCACGCCAGAGGTTAATTTGTAATTACTGTATGCCATCGTCATTCAAAAGTTCGCTGATATGACAAGTTTGTTTGAAAATATGCGAGAAAATTTTAGGTTGACTACTCCCGATGGTTTACTCTTTTGTATACGAAGAGAGCAAAGAGAAAGCACTGTAATCGTCAAAAAATTTGACATAAATATTGATGAATTTCCAACTTTCAGACTTTCCTGACCCCACCCCCACCCCTCCTACACACACACACACATACACACACACACACAAAAAAAAAAAAAAAAAAAAAAAAATTGGAATTAAGCAGGAAAACTCAAAAGCGCTTCAAGCTTGACATATAAAATTTGGTACATGGTACACTCCCAATTCGTACATTTCTGTCAAATTTTAAATGAAATCCATGAAGAGAAAATCAACCTGTCCGGCTACTAAAATGTTGATCATAACTACACGACGAAGACAGCTTGAGGGATAAAATTTGATGCACTGATTTAATGCCCAAAATGCAGTACCTATGAAATCTGAAACCGAATCCATCAAGGGGTTGACTTGCTTTTGGTCTGTTCTTTCACAAGGATGTAAATACGATAACTCAAAAACAAAATGACTTAAATATTCGAAATTTAGTACGTGATTTCGAGACTACAATTGTCGTTCCTGTGTCCAATTTTAATTTTAATCTATGGAAAACATTACATATAAAATACACATTCGGTTTTCTAGTACATGTATATTAACAAGTCTCAGCTATTAATCACCAGAAAATCGACACAGATCACACCCTCTCGTCACTCTCGTTCGCCAATGGCACAAGATTAATAATAAACAAACATATTTATAAAAGTGTATGCGAGAAAATTTCAAGGAAACCACAACGATTTCTGTACTAACATATTTGGCTTATATTGAGTAACGCTAACGTTTTTAAACGTTTAAGCAATATTTATTTAAAATTTAAGTTAAACGTTAAATTATAACGTTATAGACTTTGTAGAAAACTGCCTAACGACAAACGATTCAAAGTTTGCATTGACAAGGCGCGCATTTTCTTTGTTATTTAGACGCTCTTTTCCAACCAATGAGAGCTTTCGTCTGGAGCAGTAATGCAATCCATTCTGTCTATGCATGGTATTTTGAAAGTACATATCTCTACTAATAATAGAAAGGAATGCGTGAGCATTTTGAAGCTTTATAGAACATCATTTGACCTGTGCAACGAATTTTGTTCATTGATATTATTTCATTAGTGGGAATATGCACCTCGAAACTATTTTTATAGAAATTTTGATTATAATTCTAATTAATTAATAATTAAACAAGAATTTAGTGTTTTTCCGAGATAACTCTCGAAATTTTTATAACATAAAATAAAATTTTATATTATTTTAGAACTTAAAAAGTTGTCTTTTTAATAAATGGAATTTAAATTTGCAATTTTGGATTTTTTTGAAAATATTATTTTGTATGATTTTCAACAATACATTTTATTGCTGTAATGAAATTTAAACCGTTTTCCCTGTTTCATCAAATGTTTAATCGTTATTGTCTTCTGTTGTTAGAAGTAAAGAAAGAAAGATTCTGATAATTATCTGCACAAAGTATTTGAGGAATCACAAAGTGAAACTACATTATTTCAAAAGGCAGTTTGATATAGATTATCCATGTTATGTTCGTTTCAGTATCCTGAGAGGACCATTTTTCGATGATTCCATTTCATTAAGGAGAGAAAGTATAAGGATGTGTGCATTTCCGGAATTTACTTTATTCTTAAATGTAAACATCTTTTTCTTTCAACTTTCCTCTCATCCCTATTTTATCGAGTTAAACCCCTCTTAACACATTTGCAAAAGCACGGAAGGTTTCAGAATCCGTGGCAAACAATACTTAAGATTTCGATGCTACTATATTATCATAAGACTCGGCTTCATCTGGGTGGCTCATGTACACTGTAAAAAGAACAAGTGTAAGGCTATTAAAATAATAAAACTTCAATATCTGTCACAGTTTGATGCTTAAAATGCTTTGGTGGCGGAATCATGAACATCAAATCATGCAAAAGGGTTTTATTTCAAATAACACAGACATTCCTTTTAAACCAGGTGGTCACAAAAGGTGACTAGTTGCACGAAAGAGTTCCTTTGTCATTTCCACAAACACTATAAACATCAGGGACGAATATCTCTTTCACAACATTTCTTTGTCGTTAATTTTCAAAACTAATCTACATAAATTATGTGACTCATGTACCATTTTCAAGAGTCAGTCAGTCTAACAATAATCTTGAATAAATTACCAAAAATATTTAGAAAAAAATTAAAAATTATTGCATTCTGACGTCAAGTATTGTTGAGTAAAATGTCTAAATTGTAAATGTTTTCACGTCAGTTAATTGTCCTCGCTATTTTGTACTAAGCACTGTTATGGAATTAAATCTGCCAGATGAAAGTTTTAGAAAAAGATGCTTTATTTCACAAGAAAGTCAAAAAACAGAGGTAGCAAAACATAACTAAAACATCTTGCAAAAACAGCACTGCAGAAATCAACAACACGCATTCAAACAGCAAATCATTATTAAACAACAACAATTACACTGCAGTGCTCAGAATTCAGCTAGAGAGCTTACTCTGCGATCAAATTTCCAAAGCGAAAATTCATATAACTCCTTGTGTGAGTACTTCCTTTTGCACAAGGACCTCCGCCTTCAGAGATATATAATTTCTTAAAAGAATTTTAGAAAAAGGTTTGACAAAGATATATTATGAGTCAACATAGATAGAGAGTATTAGAGATACACATATCATCATAAATCTTGCATTTTCCAGAACTTCCAATTTTGTCACTAAATTCATTGCTCAGTCAGTCGACAATATCGTCAGGTGTTTGACTATCATCCAGTATCTGTAAATCTTGCCTTTCAGCGATGGTATTAAGATTGCAGGAAAAATTCATCATAATACTTTATTCCACAACACAACAAAAGACTAAATCATTTTCTGGAAGGAGTTTGAAAGTTTCGCACGTGACTACGAAACTTCCATTTGGAATTTAGTTAAAAATGGATTCCCTTTTCCAATTAGAACAATTTAATAACCCTTTGTGTATCCTAAGTGGGCAGAACCATTCAAATTTTGTAATTACATCCAAATTTCATTTGATCTGAAAGCTTTTTTTAATTATGATGTTCACATATAGATAAATATAATTTCAAAATATGCGTTTTCCAAATTCATGTAGACCTGAAGCGTGAAGAGTTGTCTACATCTCAAGCTGACACTTTTTGCCGATCGTAATACATTCTGTTTGCATATGAAATAGAGAAAAGGTATTTTCGAGAGCTCAGGGTGTTCTGAAAGGGGAGATATATGAAAATCTTAAGGTCGAAATTTTCGGCAACTACAAGTATAAATCCTCTTTGCATGATTCTAAAGATAAAATGCTCTTTGAAAATGTACCCTGATGATTTCTTTCTCGCAACACACACACACACACACAAAAAAAAAAAACTGAGTTATTCTCGGTAATGTTAGTAGATATGTAATCCAAAAATAATAAATAAAAACTACCCTTTATGTAAGTGCCTTCCATTAGCCTTAGGTGTCACCCTCTAGACATATCTTTTTTTTATTTTTTGCGAATAATAGGATTCATATCGCCTTTACTTTCAAGAGAAAAAAGGAGAACAAATGTTCTTTGTATTAGTCACTCACTTCCTCCCTTTGTTCAGTGCAAACGATTAGCTTCATAACACTTGCCGCATGTTCCATCTATCACAAACGATCAGACAACCAGACTGGAAGCGAGTTTTTGCAGCTGTTTTGCTGTTTTTTTCCTCATTGCTTTTTTACCTCCTTTCCAACGCTTCACTTGACAGCATGATGGAAATTTTGTAGCAGCTTTCTCGCTTTGGGTGTTACCCGAAATCTAAAAATACAAGGCTGCCCCGTTCTATTTTTTTTTGCTTTGATGACAATTTCTCTTCCCCGATGGTCGTAAATTGCCAGGTGAATAGTTTATAGTTGAGTTCTACTCGGCTCATTTTAACTTATTTTATTTTTATCACCTGTCGCATCTCCCCAGGAGTTTATTATGGACTCCACCCTCTGTGGAAGATGGATTTTGTTGCTCTTTTTCGACGCCATGAATTCGTTTTCTCAAATAACGTACACAAGTAGTTTCTAATTTTTTGCTATTTGCCAGTGGAGTCAGTTCACGTCATGTCATTGCCACTTGTCAAACATAATTGAGCATATATTTGACCCTGATCAATTGCTTGTCTACTATTTCATAACATGTGTGGGTTATATAACCTTGAGATTAATCGAAAAAAATCGAAAAGAACAACTTTAAATTACTTGTTTCATATAATGCGATTTCATTAAAAGGTCACTTTTTAGAGACTAATAATTTTATATTACATATGGTTATCTGTTGTATTTTATTCAAAATATTTTCTCTCGAAAACGACAGCATCTCTTCATCTTTTGGGTAACGAATTCCACGAAAAAAAAGGCCTGGTTATTTAGATGCAATCCAATTATCAAGCCAATTTTTGATATCTGGATGATAACTTTAACTCTCTCCAGAAAGGGAACTCTACATGGAGCGAAGAAAATGGTAATTGAAAAAGCAACATCTGAAGAATACGACAATACGGACAATATATCCCAGCGAAATGATTCTAAAGTTCCTTTCAATGGCCTTAAAACATTTGGGCAAACATCGTAATACTGGAAAATTAATTTTGTCATCTCTTTCGCCATATTCTGCACGCTCTCCCTTTTTTAATGATTCATTTAAATTAATCAACAACTTTTAGTATTCACCAGGGTGGCATTGTTGATGATTTGATTAAATAGTACTTCCAAATCTGCATTTTGGAGCTTTTTTTAGTAACTCTTTGCATACACATCGAAATAATCATTTTCAAATCCCCAGAACCATTCTTCAGAAGTTGTATTTTATGGGGAATATTCACCATAAATGTCCAGCAACAGTAGCTGCGTTTCTGCTGTAGTTTCCTTCGCAGTAAAATAATGTAATGTAACTTGCTACATTTACTGTTAGGCTCAAACTTCGACACGTTTGTTAAGATAAAATATTATGAAGTGGTCACATACTCATTTTTAAAGATTTCTATCAAACCTTTCAAATACAACTGTCTCCGTTTATTTGCTGGCAGCAGGTAACCGGGTTAGTGGTTTCCAAAAATTTCTCACATTCTCTTCAATAAACGTGTCATCCTAGAAAACGCCTTGCACAGCATTGGCTTATAATAGTTACGGAATATTAACCATTGACGTGAGTTTAACATTTTTAGTGAATATACTGTGAGATCTTTGGAGAATCTTTTCACTATTAATCCCTGGCGTGCTGTTCAAAGTATCCGAAAATCGAATTCGTGTTTTAGACGCGTTTTTCACAACCGATTGAAACAAAATTTGATACATGACTACACTTGTAGTCACAAAATCCTATACCGAATTCGATACATTTAAGTCACTGAGATACGGCGTTTACCTGTTTCTGAAAGTACACATGACAGATAATCAATCCCTCTTTGGATTTAACTCAAAATTTGATAGGAGTCTACAGCACAATTGTTAAAACTTTGTGCCGAATATTGCGTTTACAAAAAAAGCAAAAAGTTGCGAATTTTTTTCCTTCTGTACATTTATACATTAATTCCAAAAGCAGATGTCTATTTTCCCACAGTTTGGCGTATACATCTTGTAAAGTTCCTCTAGCCGGCGTCCTGGCATTACGGGTAGGGCATCTTCCCCGTGATCTAGGCGTCCCGGGTTCGAGTCCCGGTTTGGGCATGGTTGTTCTTTCTGTTCTATCTGTGAGATGTGTGAATATGCCCTCCTGTAAACAGGGGTTGTGCAAGCGAATGAGTGATGCGTGAGTAGCGAAGTCGTACTCTTGGCCCAAGTTGGCTCTACGATAAAAAGAAGAGGCTCTCCCCCTTAGGCTTAAATCGGCTGTCTTTGAGCTGTCGGCTTGTCCGTGGCAAGTGCAATAAGAAACAACAACAAAATTCCTCTGTCAATTCAAGCCATTAAATAAATTATTTCGCTAGGCAAGTTTTGTACAATGAAAGATTCTTTTATAGCGATTAATTAAACGAGCAAAGTTTCTTTGAATGGATTTCATGCAATGACAGAACTCTACAAATTTGCTGTAGAGACCTCACACTAAATTTTGGGTTATTGTGTTCGGAGAGACAGACATAATTCCAAAAAAAAAGTGTTTTTCAGCTTCAGGAAGGTCCAAAACCATAGATTCGCCACAATCTCATAGTTCTGTTTTTTTTTTTTTTTTTTTTTTTTTTAATGAATATGTACATCCTCTTTGTATAATTCGCATACAAAAAATATGGAAGGCCGGGATAGGCTGGTTGGTAGGGTATTATATTCGCATCCCTTGGGTTGTGAGTTCCAACTCGCCAGCCAAAGACTCTCCCTGTGTGGTGATGGCTGGAGCACGTATAAATCAGTCGTGGTCACAAAGTCCTACCATGTCGAGAGCAATATACCACTGTGGGTACTGGATCAATGGTGATCGTTTTCTGGGTCAGATCTAAATTACCATCTGTGGTTGAACGAATGAAGTCCGCCCCGTAAAAAGGATTGTGACTCGTGAGTAGCTACATCGTGCTCTTGGTCCTAGATGCCACTATTGAAAAACAAGAGACGCGAAAATTTCGGCTTAAATTTACTAACTTAGTAAAAGCGGGATTTTCTATGACAAATGCCATCAGAAACAATAACAACGAAAGGTATAAATGCATACGCATAGGGTTTTTCAATCTTCGGCTGTCAGAATTGTTTAAAAATGGGAAGGAAAGAGAACGCACGGCTTTATTAATTCGGAGCGACAGTTATGCCGAAACTCACAGGAAGTCAGCCGATAACAGACGATACCCATGCAGGGAATGTGAACACATTGCTATTAGTTAATTTGCGTTCATTCTCTTTGTCTTTCCGTTAAGAGTCGCACGAATAATATATATTTTTAGACTGAAAATGGAAATGCTTCGTGGTTAAATTTAATATATATATTCACTGTCTAATATTTGTTGTTGTACTTGTATTAAGGTTAGCGCCAACTTAGAAATTTTACTATCAAATGAATTCAAATAATAATAATAAATCATTTTCTTTACAGGGTACAGAATCTGGTTCAAGAAATCTCTAAAATTTATTTTATTTATGGCGAATATTTAAAAGAATAATTGAAATTTAGCAAAAACTGCTCGAAAGAAATTAAATCCTATGAATATTTTAAGTACGAAATACGTTAACATTTATCAAAATCTCTATTAATAAAAAAATAAATAAATCCAATGACATTCTTGCTAAATCGAAGCAGATTTGTAAAAAAAAAAAAAAAAATGCGAAAACAGGAAGAAAAGGAATTTAATGTTGAAATTTGTTTCAACTACCGAAAATATTTCATAATTAGCATGATGTTTCAGAGAATTATCTAATAAAAAATTTCTGATTCATTAAAAAGAACAATAATTTGAAAATAATGAGAAAAAAATTCAACTATGCCTATTTCTGAAATCAAAAGTTAATTGCAATATCTATTAACAATAAAAAATTTATTAAATTTATTAAAATTGTACAAACATTTGGCATTTTTCTTCTATAACTTTCTAAAAACGATAAATTTTTACAAAAAAAAAAAAAAAAAAAAAAATCTTGATACAATTTTGAATTAAAAAAAAAAAAATTAACGACCCAGTTTTGTAGTTATAAAATTTTTGTCTGTAATATTTCAACTTTTAAAAATGAGTATGTGCTGGTACTGGAACCGTTTGAACAAGTACTAAATTTCATACATATATAAGTTTAAGTAAAGAAAAGTAACAATAAAAATTATTTTCTATATCTACCTAATATTTTATTAGTTTAACCTATAGGCGTTTTTTTAAAGTAGCTAAAGCTCCGACTTAATCCTCCGGCAACCTAATTGACATATCACACCATCTTCCCTCCCCAGCGTGCCAAACAGGGTGTGTCGGGAGGCGCGATTGATCACAACCGCGCTTATTAACCTGTTCCACCGGCCAAAAACACTGAGAATTCCCACCGGGTCGCACGGTTCCATCGGTGATGCAACCTTATTGTGTTGAGGGAAGCTTCGATCGGAGAATGTGGGCTGACCATATATGGAAGTAAGGGATGCCTTGACCAGTATTGTCTCTGTGGTTCCTTCATGTCGAGGTCGCCTCGTGTGATCTGGTCAAGGGGTCATTCGATCGAAGAGATGGGAAAAAATGACATATGAATTTGTTTTGCAGGCATTTCAAAACAGAGGCGTAATTACATCGGTTGGTATTCGCTGGTCGAAATGAAATATATGGTTTCTTAAAAATTTATTTTCTTTTATATGAAATATACAAAGAGAAACTGGTAGAGTCTTTAAAAAATTCGATATTTTGATAAATCTCTATATTCTAGACTTTCCTGAGTTTTGAAAAACAGACTTTTCGAATTCTATCTGAAAACTCTAAAACACTTCGAGCTAGAAATGTTTGGAATTTGAAGTATGGACTCTATCTCGAATTTGCAGATTCTTAATAGATATTTAGCAAAATAGATTCGAACGGAGTTTGAAGCGTTGAGAAGTATAATGTCTGAATGCAAATGAACATAGTTACTAAGACACACCATGAACCAATGAACAAAACACTTTAAAGTATTAGCTGCCATTCTGTATGAACTTTCTCATGCACATAAACGCGATAATTAAAACCAGCTGGAGTGGTCATCCCAAAACTTTCTCGCATGCATCACTCTAATAAAGGTGTTATCCCAAAAAACGCCTTGCATGGCACTGATGTACAATAATTATGAAATATTAACTTATGCCATGAATTTATCATTTTTACTGAATCTATCATGTGATCCTTGGCAAATCTTTTTGGGCGATTACTCCCTGGCCTTTGGTTAATAGTATCCAAAAATCGATTTTGTTTTTTAGAGAAATATTTTAATACCTATTGAAACAAAAAGTTTACACAGAGGTGCACTTGTAGCCACAAAATTACATGCCAAATTTCATATATTTAAGTCATTTTTTGAAGTATAGAGTTTATATGCCTATGACAATACAAACCGGCAGACGTTCGACCCAATGATGGATTAGGTTTAAAACTTGATAGACGTCTACGCTATGGATATTAAATTAACATACCAAATTTTATCTCTGAAACTTTCTTCGTTTTGTAATTATAATGTTCACTTTCATTCGAACAGGAGAACAGACAGACTTTCTCTGAACGGATTTTGTTCAAAATATGATAGAAATCTACAAATTTAATCTGAAGACAGTATACTAAATTTCATCAGTCTAGCTCAAGGAATTTTCTAGTTATTTTTGCACAGACAGATGGATGTTTTTCAAAAATGTGTTTTCTGAATTTAGAAATCTCTAAAATATGGAGATTCCACAAAATCTCTAGTTTTCGACGATTATAACACGTTCTCGATACTTCGCATACGAAAAAATAAAAAGCAATGAATTAAGTAAATAAAATTCGGTACGTGATATTGTTAATGAAATGCTTTTATATCAAGTTTTATTATCAACTGATAGATTAAACGGAATCTAACCGGCAATAAATATTTCCCGAAGATTCATTTATAATTCATCATTGACTTCTTTAAGCATAAATGATATATAAATACATATGACATCTATATACAATAGAGAATTCACATAAACTTTCTGTTTTCTTAAATTTTAGATTTGTTATAATATTCGAGGTTATTAGAGGAAATTCTGAATTGCGGAAGAGAAGTTCAGCTTAATAATTAGGGGGAGAGGCCTCCAAAACTTTCTCGCATAATCTCTAATAAATGTACTTCTTTATTATTATGCCATTGACGAAAAATAGCTATGAAAGCTCTTATTAAAGTGCAGTCTTTGGCGATTGTTTCGGAGATTAATCTCTGGCATATAGTTAATAAGAAATAACTGGAACACAGAATGTATATTTTGGCCATTTTTTTAACGCTCGATTAAAATCAACATCGGATACATAACCGCATTTCTATTCAGAAAATCAATTACCAAGTTTCATATATTTAAATCATTGCGTTTACATGCTTGAGAAAATACAGACCGACAAACGGTCAGCTTGTTGAGAGGTGTAGTTCCAAATTTGATAGACATCTAAATTTGATTGCAAGAAACTAACAATTCAAGTTTAGTTCAGTTTTAGTTATGTTAACGTCCCGTTTGAAGCAACACTAGGGCTATTTTGGGACGTACCTCGTAATTTTGAACCGCGGTCAGATGACGAGGACGACACCTGAGCTGGCACCCCCCTCTCCACACCACACCACACCAGCGGGAGGAAACTAACAATCCAAAAAACAATCAATATGAAATTCACCTAGAAAATATTTACTGAACCTATATAATAAAACATACATAGTATTTAGTGAGCGCTGATGCTGCTAACAACTAAAACACCAATGAACTTAACCAAATTAAAATAAATATTAGGTTTAAAGCCAAAGAACTAAAAAGAAAGATATAATGAATCCGGCCTGAAGACTTTCTCAAAGGTCACCCTTAGGCAGTGATTCAAACCAGGGACTTTTTTCTGAGAGGGGTCTGACTTTCGTCCAACAAACTGACGCCTCGTGACCCGAAAACCGCAGGAAATTGAGATTTTGGAGATAGCATTAGTATCACAAAATTAAAATAATTATACAATAACAAGCAAAATCATTTCCAAATTTTTTAAATCCAAGTAAGATCACAGTTAAAACCAAACAACACAAGACCATAAAAACTTGAACCAAATTCATTAAAATATGAAAATCAAAACACTTACTAATTGAAAGTGCAACTCTAAAAGACAGTATGAAGCAAGTAAACTTGTTAGTTCAAATGCACTTCGTTAAACTAAATTTAATTTTACCGCGTTTAAAGCAATATACGCCTACCACGTTTGGTCATAAAGCATCGTCATCATAGGGAAAAATTGAACGGTTGCGTGGCTAGAGTGGACACATAAGATTTCGTGGTCAGAGCGGACACTCCGAAACTCATCGTGGTTAGAGCGGACACATTTTCCCCCCATCTTAGAACAGATAAAGGGTGCAGATAAATAATAGATATAAAGATAGATATTTTAGGTATAAAAGCATTACTTTACATAAATATAACGTTTTGCATTAAACGAAAGAGTTTGCGTTTCAGTTTGTGCTTTATTTCTTCTTGCTTCATTTATTTATTTCAATAATTTCGAACATTAAAATATATGTTATTTAAATATAGGCACTTAAAAAAAGTTGTTTATTAAATTTAAAGTACAATTAAATGAGGTTAGTGGTATTGGAATGATTTGTAAGGAGGGGAAAGTTGCAAAAGCAATACTTGAAATGCCGTAAGTAGCAAGAAAAGCTTCCAACTTCGGATGTTAAGTTTCCATGCTATATCAGTTTTTTTAAAAAAAATCAGTTTCCAGAGTAGAACGCCATTACAAATTTAAATTTTTCTATTTATCATCTTAGATTTAATTTAAATGTTACATTTTTTTTTTTTAATTTGTACTCTGATAAATTATTTGTTCATTACATGACTTTGCATTTTGTATATGAAATATTGTAAGCATATGGTGCATAAAATAAGCAGCTTACTAAATCTGAAGTATATTAATATTTTGCTAACTGATCATTTGTTTCTGCGAAAATTTGTAAGCAATATTAGCTGAATTCAAATTTAATTTTCTTCTCATTAAAGTATAATCCAAATCTACTGTTAAAAAATAAAACAAAATTAAGAAAAATGATTTTTAATATATGTAGTATGTGTTCTTCGGAAACTTTAATTTTATTGAAGATCGTTCTTATATTTACAATAAATCATTAAAAATAGTTTTGAATGAAGTTCTGGTAATACACTCTTCAACAATATACATCTACACCTTTATTGAAATGTTTACTGATTAGCTATGCTTTTTTCCCATATTTTAAACAATGTAATTATTTCTTATTTCAGATGAATTCATGGCCATTTTAAACCTACCAGGGGCTCTGAGATAATGCAAATCTCAAAGCCCCATTTTCTATCCAAATTTTTTTATTGATTTCAATTTAATTTTTATTTAGCAATTTTAATAGTAAATTTTAAAAGCTGAAATCGCAAGTCCCTTCCTAAAAAGTCCATTTCAATGTTGTACAAATAAAAAAAGTGCACAGCCAAAACGTAAAATTAATTTTAAGCAAAATATCGAAAACAAAAGACAACTTTCTATAACACTCTAAACAATATTGTAAAAGGAGGGAATATATTTTTTTAAACTGTAAAGCTCCAAATTTTTTAGAATTATAAAATAGCATAACGAATAACTTGTAAATGGTAACTAGGAATATAACTAGAATGAAGTTGCAAAATTAATTTAATCAATACTTGATTATGACTTGAATAAATTTGACTGCAGAGCCCTCTGTCATTAACTGAAAGTATAAAACTAAATACCTTTCTATTCTAAAAATTATCAAGAGCTGAGGGTATTTTTCTTTTTTGCTTTTTTTAACTTATCACTCTTTGTTAAGACTTTTTCATTATTTTAAGATTATTTTCTCGCCAAATACTCTTGCCAACAGATAACATATGTTTTAGCAAACCTAGACGAATCACTCCCTACCCCCTTTTTTTCAAAGAGCTACGCGAGATTTATTGGCCTTTTATGACCTGTACGCAAATGTTCGTATGCATTTCTCCCACTCCCGACTGATTAGGGAAACAACACAATAGGTGCAAGAATGTCCGCTCCGACCCTTTATTTGTTCTAAGATGGGGGGAAATGTGTCCGCTCTAACCACGATGAGTTTCGGAGTGTCCGCTCTGACCACGAAATCTTATGTGTCCGCTCTAGCCACGTCCGCTGTAGCCACGCCACCTAATTGAACCGCCATCTATTGACGAAATTTGATTGCATACGGATCAACACTTTAGATACTGTGCTGTGTTTTAAATTTAACAACTCTTCTTGTTCAATTGTGTAACAAATTTCAATTACCTAGATCTTTGCATTTTTAAATTATCTGGCGCATAGGGACAAACAGGTAGATACTTCCCTTTAACGAAACATTTAATTGAATTCACCCAAAATTTAACTGAAATCTACAAATCAAGTTTAAAAAATTATATGCCAAAGATTGTCCTTTAAACGCAAATGGTGTTTGAGTTACAGAGTTCACAGATAAACAGACATAACTCCAAAAATGCATTTCTCTTACTCAGTGACATTTGATGAGTGAGGATTTGTCAAACTTTCCAGTTCAAAGTTTTTGACTGCTACAATACATCTAAATGCATATTCCGTATAGAAGAAAGTTTTTTTTTTTTTCATTTTTATGAGGACGTGACATAAAAAACGGAAATTGCCATGAGTGAAATTTCCCAATCTTTGGGAAGCATTTCTATCTTTCCACAATTCGTCAGGGTTCGTTACGGTTATCTCCAATAGAATAACATTTATTCGGAAAACAAAACTCTTCTTTCGAATCCAAAGGCGCCCTGAAATGTCGCCTCGATCTATTTTGTTCCGTGACGCGTGGGTCTGTTGAGTCAGGAGTAAGTAATACGAGAAATTATTTCTACTGTGCCGGCGCAGAAGTCACATCTCTCAGCATCTCGCCCCAGCCGCTATTTGATACATTGTTCCGTCTTTTTTTCTTTTTTTTTTTTTTTTTGTTGTTGTTGTTCTTGTCCGCGTCCGATTTCTACCCAACTTTTTTCTCCCCTCTTCACACCGTTTTCCACAGATGTAACGGCTCTCTTGTTTCGTCTACCGGATAAAACCATAATGAATAAAGATAAAGCGATAAAAGGTTCGAAATTTTCAAAAAACACTACGACATAATCAGTGGAAGTAGTTTCCACGGATCTTCCTAGCATTCTCTTTAATTACGGTACTATCCTTCAACACCACCCCGCAGAAAAACTGTAGTCCTTGGATAAGGCAGCGACCTTCAACAGGTCTGGTTCTCCAGGGTAGCAGATAACTCTCTCAGCAGGGCCAAGATCAGAAAAATGGTTCAATTCCTGCATGAAGAGTCACAGCTGTTCAGATACTGACCGCCACTCCTATAACATCGGAAAACCCCTCTCACCACCTGCACGACAAGACTTCCACCCAGGCCCGGAAACTCCAACCACCAACGCAGCGCATCCTCAAGCTCAGACAACTCCATTCAGCCCTGCATAGCCCATGGCATCCCTGCTCCAACCCAACCTAAAACCAACCCTTCCTGCTCTAACCCAGCCAAGTCAGCTCCTCACCAGTCTAACCGAATTCAGCTCGCCTACTCCAACCCACTGCAGCCTAAAAATCTTTCACCCAGCCAACTACAACTCAGCCAACATCAGCTCCGCATCATCAGCCCAATCACCATTACCTCCACATCATTAGCTTAGCCATCTGCAACTCTCACTCTCCATGTCCACCCAACTGTTTAAATAATCGTTAAGATTATAGTCGCAGGGGCATGGAGAGGTGTTAAGGTGTTAAGGATAAGGCAGCGACCGCCGCCCATGGCATTGGCGTACAATAGTTACAGAATATTAACTTTTGTTGAGAATTTAGCATTTTTTACTAAATCTATCGTATGATCCCTGGCTTTTGAAAAAAAATTGCAAACGCTGAGCTTTTAAACATAAACTTTCCAATAGAATTTAGTCGATAGACATTTCACAGTTACAATGCTATCACATTAGTGACTGCAACATATAAAGATGATTGAATCTAGTGTGATCAAAGAAAGTAGCATTGCATATGTTTTCCTTTTTTTTTTTTTTTTTTTTAGTGAGAATCAAATCTACAAAAGTGGTTTGAAAGCAAGAAATTGGTTTTCTACTTCAAGATCCCATTGTATTTGTTATTTCAAGAAAAGAGCCATTTCAATGTACTTTTAACTTTCTCGTATACGTGGTATAGAGTACAGTCATCATCAAAAAATTCGAACTCGATGTTCTGACGAATCTCCACGTTTCAGACCTCTCTGAGTTCGAAAAACACATTTTTTGGAAAAAAGTCCTTCTGTGACACAGATAACTCAAAAATGCTCTCATCTAGACGGTTGAAATTTGGTACACTGTCTTTACATCTCATTCGTAGATTTCTAAAGCATTTTGAGTAAATTCCGCTTAAAAGAAGTCTGTCAGTCCAGCTGTTCGAATATAAGTTAACATGAAAATCATAAAACGAAGGCAGCTAGTTTAAACAAATTTAGTACACAGATTTAACATTTATAGATTAGACGTCAAATTTTGAGCTAAATACATCTATGCGTTGACTGTCTGTCGGTCTGTACTTTCAGAAACATGTAAACGTGATAATTCAAAAATATAACCCTTCAAACATATGAAATTTGGTATGTAATTTTGCTACTACAAGTGAAGTTTTGTGTTAAATCTTTGTTTCAATCGGTTGAGAAAAACGCGCCTAAAAACAAATTCAAATACAAATTGGTTTTTCGAATACTATTAACCGCATACCAGGTATAAATCGTCAAAAATAACACGGTAGATTCAGTAAAAATGCTAAATTCACACCAAAAAATCAATATTTCACTACTATTGTACTTCAATGTTATGCAAGACATCCTTGGGGATAACGTCTTTATTAGAAAGTATGCGAGAAAATATTGGTGAGACAACACCTGCTAATTTATTCTGTTATAGTAGCTAGTTTCCCTTAAGGAAATCCGATTGTAACGTCTTCTACTTACTGTTCATTGCGAAATTATCATTAATCTCATTCATTTATGCCGCTGACATAAACCAGTAAAACCATTTGTCGTCCTTTTGATTATCGCTTTCTGGACCCCTTGTAACAAACTGATGAATATAACATGCGCATTGGACCGCCCGGGGCTGAAAAATGTACCTCATCTGTTAATCATCTCCGTCTTGGGTGACATCATTTGCATCTGCGGGCTGATGTGCTTTCCGTTAAACGACACGTGTTAACACGTCCGAAACACGACGAAGGGTGAAAAATGGGAGAGTGGACACGGCGGCAATTAGGAGATATTTTTCTTTGCCTGAGGGAATGAGAATTGGATGTAGTTTATAGAAAAGTGGTGATGGACTCGTGACTAGTTGTTTTTGGTGTTTGTTCAAGTTAACGAACTGGAAAATATTCTTTCTCGTGTGCTTTCACAAAAGTATGTCACTTGCATTTTTGGCATGGATACAGGGGCGCAGAAATCGGTTAATGGCACGTGACAATGATTTAGAGGGCGCCATGAAGACAAAATATTATTGTTTATATATCACTTCTATATATATATATATATGTATTTATATATATTGTCGAATCAAGCGTGAAAATATTTTTAACCATTCGCACTATGACTTAACCTATAGAAATGGATGGTCATAGTTTACAGAATTATTATCTCATAAAAAAAGAGTTTTACATTATCTTAAAATTCATAAAATTACCTTTTCAATGATATTAATTTCATAACTGTACAATTTTTTCTTCATTTTTAATAATTTTTAGTAACCCCTTCCAGTAAGACTTAATTAATTATTTATTTAAGAAAAAGTTTATATTATAATTTTTTATATATTGCCAATTAAAATTATATTATTGATATGGGCATAACTGTAATTCGTAAGTTCACATTCACCACTTCAAATGACTTCGGATTAGCCCTTAGATCTCCCATTTACGCCAGGCACTCCCCTAATTTTTTATTATTTATTTTATTTTTATTTTAGGCACATTATCTATTTTCAAATCCAAATCTTTTGATGATGTGTCTCTGACTTCAGAGCATTCAGCGGAATCACTCATAAGTCACTTTGCGCGTTTTCATCTTCTTGGTAATATTTCACCATTATTAGTGTCATAATCAGTATCAGGTACGCTTATTTCTTCTGATTTTTCTGAATCCCCCCAATCACTTTGAAAATAAGTCTGCACTACTCTTATTCATTACGGTGTTTATTTCACTACATGGTGGTGCCGCGGTGGCGTAGTGGTAAAGTTTAGGCTCGTGTGCCGTAGGGTTTCAGCTTCGAGACCCGATTCCACCAAAGAACCGCCGTGTAAGGAGTCTGTTGCCCGTTAAATCCGTCAGGGCCAAGCGCCCTCCCGCTGGTGTGGTGTGGAGAGGGGGGTGCCAGCTCAGGTGTCGTCCTCGTCATCTGACCGCGGTTCAAAATTACGAGGTCCGTCCCAAAATAGCTCTAGTGTTGCTTTACAACGGAACGTTCATATAAATGAACTGAACTTCTCCATGTTTTTTTTCCTTTAGTAAGACAGATGTTAATGCTAAAGCTAAGATTTTTAAAAAATGCTTTCATTTCAAATTAATTCCGAAGTAGGATTTCCACTGTTGCTTTTATTTCGTAGTATATATACCTTATACTTAGTATATAAGACTATCGCCGATCACATACAACCCTCTCCCATAGGAGGTATATTCCGTCATCGGGACGTACCTTTTATAGGAGGGGTATGGGGTAGAAAGAAATGGTAAGGTGTAGCCACCACAAATCATTTCTGTACCTATTAGGGTGGCGAGAACCTATCACTATTCCTGAATCTTTTCATCTTCATATTTGAGTTGTCTCTCTCCGATGGGCGATGATCGGAAATGTAAAGTTTCCTCAAAATTTCGATTTCAAATTTTTTAACAATGACACTTTCTCTTCATATACTCTTTGCATACAAGAAAATAAAAACACAATTATTTAAAACAAGCAGATAATTCTTTAGATAAATTGAATGTTTATATAGTTTCGTAACTAAAACTTTGCATTTCTATAGAACCGGGAGGGGGTAAACAAACCTTAGTCTTCGCCAGATGCCAAAAGATCAAGGACAAAATATTCTAACAAACTTATTTATTATTTCCCCTTTTTTTATTAATACTATTTCTTAGTAAATAAATAAACTTATTATTCTAGGAAAAACCATCCAACAAATATCCAAATCCCCAAAAAACCTGTTGCGAAATCAGCTCTTAAAGAACTTGGTCACGCTCTTTAAATGAATGTCATCCTATTATGATTTCTGAGAGTGATCGCCGCAATCTTTTCGGATTCAGAGTGATATAACGATCGCAGAAAAATCAACAAAAAGTTGAGTTTTCTCGGACGCGAGAGAATCAGAACCATTATTTATCCTACCTCGCATCTGATAAGGAGGTTCTTAAAAGTCTGTCACGACAAAATGGTTTGACCTTGAGGCAGAATCGTGAAGACGACGTCCATTTACCGGAAAAGCGATGAGTGCTCGGATGAAAAAGATTTCTTTGAATAGGAGGTGGGAAAACACTTGTTGCTTTTATTTTTCGTTTAATGAGAGAGGCGTTAAAAGAATAATTCTCATTTTGAGTTGCTTTGTTTGATTAGAGATAAGGTGAAGTTTTAAGTGCAATTCATGCAACGCATTTTTAATGCACTTTTGTTTAATTTGATGTGCGTCATGTTTTGTAAAGATCGAATTTTAGAATCGAATGTTTCCTCACTTCTTAATGAGTTTTTTTTTAATTTCTGTGTTTTGGAAAACAGTATACTCAAGAATTTAATTTAATTTGATATAAAAAATTGAAAATCTAAATCTAAAATTAGACATTAATTAAAATAGAACTTTTCTTGCTTACTAATTAAGGAGTGTTTTTAAAAATTGTTTTTATCACATTCTTGCCTCTTATATAAAAAAAAGTTCGCATTAAAAAAAGATATAAATTACATTCAAATACGTAAAATTTTTGCTTCCGAATATTTCCTCTTCATGTGGTTTTTTATTGTTACAAATATGTAATGCTGTTTCACTGGGCATTTAATCTCTTAATATGAAAAAGGGCTTTAAGAACGTTTTTAACGGATATCATCTCCATAACACCCAGATTTTGGAGACAAATTTAGCGACCATTTGCCTGACGACGAATTTGATGACAAAAATGAAGGTTCTCAAAAGTTCAGAAATTTTAGAGCTATCTCTATTAGGATCAGAGATCACAGATATTCTTCTGGAAAATTCAATGGTCTATCAAAAAGGTAGCGAAAGCGAGTTAGTCTAGTGAATTCTCTCTTTAAAGGATAATTCATCGCGGAACAAACTTTCTATTTTCATTCGGAGTACTTTTGTGTTATTGTGGTTTATTAATGATTTGCTGCTCGCTCATGTGTTGTAGATGTCTGCAAATTTTGTTTTGCGTAATTTCGACTTTTTGCTGATTATGCTTGATGGTTTTTAGAACTTTCCGGTTTAAGATGTACACAAAGAGAGTATTTAATCGTCAAAAAAAAATTCAAATTCGTTGCCGAATCACCAAGTTTCAAACCTCCGTAAGTCCGAAAAACACATTCTCTGAATGATGTCTGTTTTTCTGTGAGCATAAATACTTTGAGCTAGACAGATAAAGTTTGACATATGTCTTTACACTAAATTTTCATAATTCCATCCAATTTTAGACGAAAACCATTCAGAGGAAATATGTTTGTTCAGCTGTCCGCATATTAATACGATAACTACAAAACGAAGAGAATTAGATGAATAAAATTTGGCACACAGATTTAACATCTAAAATATAAATTTTAATGAAATGTGGAATTTAAAATTCATTATGGTGTTAGCTATCTAACGGTCTTTATTTTTCCTATCAAATAAACGCGATAACTCAAAAATGTTTTGACTAAAATCTATGAAATTTACTATGTTTTTTGAAACTGCGATTGTAGCTTTGTGACAAATGTAGGCTTCACTCCTTTGGGGAAATGAGCTTCAAAATAAACATTCGATTTTATGTTAACTTTGCATTAACTACATCGCAACTATTTATCGTTGGAGATCGCTCTCTAATAATCTGTTTTAAAACAATAGTTCAGCAATATAAAGGATAATATGCGGAAATATTTATTAGAAAAAAAAATGAGAAAGTTCCGGGAAAACCATTCCTCTCCATTTCTTGTGGAATAAAGCGTCATTACCTGCTATCGAATGTTTAGACTTCTTACACGCTGGACAGATTTCTGCGACAACCTATTCGATTATCCGGAAACATCTCTTATCCGTTTGAGTCTTATAACACTTAGTTTAGAGAGATCCTATTGCATTTCAAGTTTGTCTTGTATTAAAAAATGTTGAGAAAGGAAAAAAACATTTTATTGCAAAATACTTCAAATAGTTTGATGTTACTGCGCAGAGTGTAGCATAAAGAGGGTGCATCCCAATTCTTCATGAACCCAACGAAATCCAAACATTGTTAAGTCCTCAGATAAATTGCTATTGAAGTACGGAGGCCAACCCTTTGGAAGACGACCTCCTGCTGCTAGGTTATCTCCTGCAGAAAAGCAAAGAATTTTAATGGAAGCCTCCTCTTGAATGTTTATTGCTGATTATCTGATTTGCCAACAAGTGGTGGGAGTTAAATCACCAACCACGCTTCTTCTTGTTTCTCGTGGGAGGTAATATCTTGAAAGAAATTCATGAGGAACTGGCCACGTGACATCGTAACGGTTCTATCTATATAGAATGCCTCTCATTTTGAAGGAAAAATACTATTGAATGGCGGAGGTACGCGTTCGTTGAGTTATGGGTCGATTTAAGAACAGATGTGCATGTGCATGAAAAAGAAGCAGAGGAAGTAGTCTCACTTGAACTTTCTCGCATATTTCCTAATAAATGTGCAATTCTCTCTAGTATAGAAACTGTAGTTGTTAACGCCATAAGTGCTCAGAGCTCATATTAAATTTATGTATTAAACTATTATTTTCAATTAAATGTAATAAAGTTTTATTAGCTTCAAGTGTTCGGAGTATACAAATGGAATACATTGTACTCTGCAAAAAATTCGAACTCAAGATTCCGACGAATCTCTTTAAGATTGTATCAAAAAAGAAAAACTTTTTCTTGGAATGCTAGTTTATACATTCATGAGTAAACACGATAATAAAACTAGCGAAGTGGTCTCACTGAAACTTTCTCGTACATTTCTTAATAAAGGTGTTATTCCCCCTACCATCCGAATGAAAATTGAAAATCTTGAGCGAGACTGTTCACTCCATAAGCACTCAGATTTTTATTTTCAGAGTTCCGCACATGAGAGTTGAGTGCTTCATAGTTTAGTGAAGAAAAATAAATATTGTATTTTGGACACACACACCCTTTTCTTCAACCGAATAGGACCAAAATTAGACAAAGAAAATACAAAATTACATACAACATTTCATTTATCAAGTCGTTGATCTTTGGTTAATCGCACTTACATGTGTGAGAAAATATAGATCGGCAGATGGTTAACCCGTTAACAGATTTGGATGCTAAATGTATATAACCCATTTTATTTTATTTTTTTCTTATCTCTTTACATTTTTGATTTATCATATTACACACATGTACTCGGACATTCGAACAGACAGGCTTGCCTTGAATGGATTTCGTTCAAAATTTAACAGAAATCTGGAAATTTGGTGTAAAGACAACATACCAAATTTCATCCGTTCAGCACAAAACTTTTTTTGAGTTATCAATTTCATAAGCATATAATACTGAATTTTTTTTTTTTTTTTTTTTTTCTTCCTGATTTGGAAAAATCTGGAACATGGAGATTCATCAAAGCGTCAAATTTGACTTCACAGTACTATCTCCTTATATAATTCTTATAGAAGAAAATAAAAGAGAAAATTTTAAAAAGGGAAGGAACGAAGGTGAAATGAGTCTTTGTTAAAGTGGTTATTATTTGAAAACCAAGAAATTTGATTTATTTAAAATTTTCCAATTTTATTTCTATTTTAGACGCGTTATCTTAAACTTTCCAAAGCTGAGAAACATTTTAGTGCTAAAGCTGATTAATCAAACTTTTCCTGTATTCAAAGAAGAGGAAAATTAAAATTCAATGTAATAATACGTTGAATAACAATATTAATTATTTTTAAAGCAACAAAACGTATCGATATGATTTGCAGTTATTTTAAAAGGATTTCCATTAAAGAGATAATAACAGAAAATTTTGGAAGTCGATCTGATATTTAAGTTAGATAATTAAATATTGGGGAAAGCGTGATTTGATAGTTTTTTTTGAAAGAAAATCACCCTCCATTCAATGTCATGATTCAACGTAAATTTAGTAATGGCATCACTCATGAAAAGATATGAATGAAAAACAAATCCATGTTCTTCAGCAATGTAATAAAGCAGAAATGTGTAGAATTTATAATGACTATTGGTTACAACATGAAATGATACAAGTTGCCATTATCTTTTAAATCGACACTTTGCTCATTTCGGGTACTACATTTTTTTCGAACAAGTTCTTTAATGTTTATTCTTTTATGAATATCCGATTTTATATATATTAGGACAATTACATAATTAGCAGATGCGTTTTTCCTGTATACATTTTTTCATATATACTTTAACAATGTGTCAAATTTTGTGTTTAACTTCGCAGTAAAGTAAATAAAATCATGTATTCGTCAACGGATTCTGAGACGACCAGATTTCGACGACCCCGGCAAGATGAGTGCATTTCCGGTATTCCCTTTGACCTTGGTTTCCCCTATTAGATACTAGTAAATGTAAACATCTCCTCCTTTCATCTTTCCTTTCACCCCTATTTTGACGAATTAAACCAATCCTAAAGCATGCGCAAAGGTGCGGAGGGTTTTACAATCCGTTGCTGAACAGTACAAGCTTAAGAACTGTCCAGTCTGAAGGATCAAATATATAATTATGAATGCTCTGACTATACAGCGAGTACCATTCATGTAATTTGATGTGTGTTTGAGTTATTGAAGGCAAAACGGCCCACGAGCGGACAGACAGACAAATAGGATCATCTTCAGGAATTTTATATAAAATCTGTCGGGAATCTACAATTTTCTCAGGTCAATATTTCTTATCTAGTTTCAGTGCTCTAGTTCTTCTATCTGTGTACTTTGTTTTATACGAAATATTCGAATAAAAGTATTAGAATCGTCAAAAAAATATAAATGAGCGATTTTAGCGATTCTATATATTCAGGATTTCTCCGAGTTCGAAAAATGAATTTTTGAAATTATGCCAATTTGCGAATTCGATAACCCAAAATTTCATTGAGATAGACAAATAAAGTTTGGTATGTAATCTCCTCTTCCAAATTATAGATTTCTTTCACATTTTAACCGAAATCCATTCAGAAAACATCCATAGATCTTGCAGGCAGAGTATAAATGAACATAACTAAGAAAGGTAGGAAGCTAGACATATAAAATATGGTACAGAAGTTTATAATCTAACAATTAGATTGGTATCTAAAAGAATCCAACCAATCCAGGGATTTACCAACTGTAGGTCGGCGCTTTCTCTTGTTTGTAAACGTGAAAATTCAAAACCTCTATGATTTAAATAAATGAAATTTCGTATGCAATTTTGCTATTGAAATTGTATCAAATTTTGGTTTCAAATGATCGAAAAAAATTCGCCGAAAATACATCCTTTAAAATGCATTTTTTTAATTATAATACGAAGTACATAACACTCGTGCGGATTCTGAAAAATGTGAGCTCTAGTGGTTTTCATGACCTTGTTAAAGATTTCCAGTTTTCATTCGGATAAATGGTAGTATAGCATCTTTAGGGTGTGTACCATTAGGGAGTGTAGGAGAAAGTTTCAGTGTGATCATTCCATTAGTTTAATTATCGTGTTCCTAGATATATGTATAAACTATTTGACTTTACAAAAAAAAAACCTAATTTATACAAGTTCGTAAAAGAATTTTGAATTCGAATTTCTTTATCGCGTACAATACATTCTCTCTGCGTACTTCGAATACTTGTAACTAACAACACGTGATCGTATTCATTTGAAAACAAAAGTTTAATGCATAAACTTAATATGACAAATGGTATTCATCATTGTATTCTGGCAACACTCTTTTAACCAAATGGTGGGTGTGGTGGTTCAGGGTGGAGCGAATGCAGAACGAGTCTGATAGCATTTGAAACACAATCATTTTGAAATTAACATGTTTATGGATGGTTATTAAGACGAAATCATTTTTCATACTTGAAGGCACCAGCATCTGGAGGCACAGTTTGAGAAGCCTATATGCATTCACTTCTACGATTCTCTGGTTATATCCGTAACAACTGCTTATAATTTCCATGAAAAATCAAATCAAATGGGACTCTGTTGCCTTGTTCTTATGATATGAGCTACATCAAAAATTCGATCTATTACGTACCGTGAAATTGTTCGGCATCATTCCGCTGATTGGAACAATAGTTTATTTGTAGCTTCAAATTTTATTTAGTAATGTATTCGAGTTATTTGTAATTTTAATTTTTAGTTTATATTTTTTCTGTTTATTATTGGTCTTTGTTAGTTTTTTAAAAATAAGTCTTACATAATAATAATTATACTAATAAACTTGCGTGAAGCTTACGCATTTCCCAATCAATTCCCCAAAAATAATAGAAATTAGCAGCTTTCAGACATCAGTTGTTCGTCCACATTATAAATTTAGTCACATCAAACAATTTTCATGAACTGAATCAGAACAAATGAAAATAATATTTTAACTTACACTTACATAATGAACATATATTCTATTATGTACGGGCATCTCCCTAACACTTACTAAATTTATTCAAATAATGATGTCAATAACTAAAACATTATTAAATTGATGCATGCTGTCCTAATAGATTTTATTTGTATTGCCTTTGGACTAAAACAAAATTTTCAATTCGTTACAAACAATACCTTTTGCTAAATTGATCCGACGTTGTGATATTAAAAGAGGATGATCTCTCTTTAAAAACGCTTTCTCAACAGCATTTTTTTTTTTCATGGGATCAACAAAATTTTGAATTTGATACAAACCATTGTAAAACTGATCCTACGTTGTGATATTAAAAGAGGATGATCTCTCTTTAAAAACGCTTTCTCAACAGCATTTTTTTTTTCATGGGATCAACAAAATTTTGAATTTGATACAAACCATTGTAAAACTGATCCTACGTTGTGATATTAAAAGAGAATGATCTCTCTTTAAAAACGATTTCTCAACAGCATTTTTTTTTTCATGGGATCAACAAAATTTTGAATTTGATACAAACCATTGTAAAACTGATCCTACGTTGTGATATTAAAAGAGGATGATCTCTCTTTAAAAACGCTTTCTCAACAGCATTTTTTTTTTCATGGGATCAACAAAATTTTGAATTTGATACAAACCATTGTAAAACTGATCCTACGTTGTGATATTAAAAGAGAATGATCTCTCTTTAAAAACGCTTTCTCAACAGCATTTTTTTTTTCATGGGATCAACAAAATTTTGAATTTGATACAAACCATTGTAAAACTGATCCTACGTTGTGATATTAAAAGAGAATGATCTCTCTTTAAAAACGCTTTCTCAACAGCATTTTTTTTTTCATGGGATCAACAAAATTTTGAATTTGATACAAACCATTGTAAAACTGATCCTACGTTGTGATATTAAAAGAGAATGATCTCTCTTTAAAAACGATTTCTCAACAGCATTTTTTTTTTCATGGGATCAACAAAATTTTGAATTTGATACAAACCATTGTAAAACTGATCCTACGTTGTGATATTAAAAGAGGATGATCTCTCTTTAAAAACGCTTTCTCAACAGCATTTTTTTTTTCATGGGATCAACAAAATTTTGAATTTGATACAAACCATTGTAAAACTGATCCTACGTTGTGATATTAAAAGAGAATGATCTCTCTTTAAAAACGATTTCTCAACAGCATTTTTTTTCACGGAATCAACAAAGCGCTTTGTCAGAACACATTCCCTTTATAAATGTTTTCACAACAATAAGTCGTTTGCACCTTGTCTTTCAGTCGCTTTCGTCCACTATCTAATTTTAAAATGCATTTGAATTTAAAGATATGTAGGTTGTGTAAAGGTTTTTGCAACCATTGCCGCGTCATCTCTGCTGGTTGTTGTTTGTAGTTGCTCGACTCTCCTCTTTAAAAATTTCTCAGAGTCATAAGCGTTTGTTATCTTTGGCTGGGCAACTCTTTTATCGTCCGTCTTTAGAATGAGACCTCACTTCTTTAAGAGTTATTTTCATCAGCACGACTTCGGGTATTAATCAAGAGACACGATGTATATACGAATAAGTGAAGAAAAATTCGAAATAAAAATAAGCTTTAAACTGCAATTCAATTTTTTATTAAAAATTGGCCGCCTTTGGTGATTATCTTGTTCCTCAAAAATATAGGCCCACCTGGCTGTTCAACTATTAATATTCAATGCATTTATGTAAAATTATATCTTGACAAGGCTAAAAAAATATGAATTTTACGAAGATCTACTAATTAATGCGCGCGTACATTTAAAGAAGTATAATAAAACGAACTCCTTATTCAGCCATAGGGGTATTCTTAATTTTAATCGCAAATACCTAAGCCAATTTTACAGATAACTTCGTAAAAAAATTTTCTGCGACATCCACTTAGCAGAGATTAATTGTCAAGGAACGCACGACAGATTCAGTGAAAAATCTATATTATATATACAGCTTTATTATAATATCAATATTATTATAATATCAATATTTTGCAACTCTTGCTCGCCTATGCAATGCATGGTATATGCGGCTCAATTTTATATGGGGACTTTACTTCCCATATAAAACTGAAGGTATATTAGTCCCACTAGTTTATTTATTTATTTCGAAAATATTGACAACGGTTGGTTGCATGAAAAAAGATAATGCCATTATTATCTTTATTGTAAAGTGACATGCTTGTATGAGAATTTTTCAGAAGTCTTTGAGAAGACATTCCTGAAGTTGATATTTTCAAATTTGGAAACTTTAATTTTTGTATTGGTTATTTCAATCATTTCGATATGCTAAAAATTTGAAATTATGTATTCTTGATGTCAATATGTGATTCTAATATTTTTCAGAAATTAACTATCTTATTCGCGTAATTCACAATAAATTTTGATTTTCAATAAATGGTGCCATTTGATCATGAATTTCTGAAAATATTCATCAAAAAATACCATAATGTTCATAAAAATGATTTCAAATACCACCGGGAGTGGTTTGTTCAAAGCTTTTTTGTATACTTTCTAATAAAGGTGTTATCTCAGAGAACGCCTTGTAGTATTGGCGTGCAATATTTATGAAATATTAACCTTTGGCGTGAATTTTACATTTCTCCTGAATCTATCTGAAAATTTAATCTTTGGCGAATGTTTTGGCAATGAATGTCTGGAATTCGGTTAATAGTATCCGAAAATCGAATTCAGGTTTCAGGTGTGTTCTTCCCAACCGATTGAAACAAAAATTTTCCACAAAACTATACTTGTAGTCACAAAATTTTGCATCAGATTTAATATATTTAAGTCATTGCGCTTTTGAGTTATCGCTTTTACATGTTTCTGAAAGTACAGAACGACAGACAGACTTCTTCTAAATGGATTTTGCTCAAAATTTGATAGAAATCTACAAATTTGGTTTTAAGACCATATACTAAATTTCAACTGCCAAGCTTAAATCGTTTTTAGTTACCTTTGTCACAGACAGACAGACGGATGGACATTTTTCAAAAATGTGTTTATCGAACTGAGGGAGGTCTAAAACGTGGAGATTCATTAAAATCTCGAGTTCGAATTTTTTTACTATATTTTCTCTATATTTCGTGTACGAGAAATTAATAATAGAAAGAAATGAATTTTTGTTTTGTTTTAATTTTTAATTTTCACTCCTCAATAAAAGTTTTTTATAATGAAATATATTTGATCACTTGATTTTAAAAGTTATACATTTATTTGAATAAAATACTTAATTGCTTTAAATTAATTAGTTTCATATTGATAGTAATGAAATTTTGAACGCGATTTCATATTCCGGTCCTGATGAGATAGAATTTCCAAATTTTGTGCACTCTCATTTCCGGATTGATAATACAACATTTCAATATTTTTAGAATTTAGTTATCAAGTTATCAATTATTTTAATTAAATATTGACTTCATGTGAGTGGCGCCCTCTAATAGTGAATTTAAGTAAAAAATTATTTGAAAATTCCCTAATATTTTTGGAAGTATTCTATAAATTTAAGAATAAGAATTATAGAAAAAAATTAGAATTAAAAAATTCCACTTTTTAATTGTTCATAACTGTTTTTAATAATTTAATATGAAATGTGTTTTAATTATACAAATGTAAATAAGCTTTTTTCGAAGGTACAGTATGTTCGAAGCTAATAATGTGATTTTACTTTTCGATGTAATCTAAATTGGAAACGATAAATTAAAATTCATGTATTCCGTTTCTTACATTTATTCAAACCTAATGAATAAATCAGATTAGCTTTATGAAAGCAGAGATAATGCGAAAAATAAATTTCTGGTTCCATGCTTTACTCTCGCGTAGCAAATGAGTTGTTAATAAAATAAAAAATATCCCAGCTTTATGGCACACCGGGTTGACTCCTCCCAACCCTTCCGGCAACATTCCAATTAGAGTTCACACGTTACAAACGCTGTTTGTACAAGAATCGTCATCACTCTTTAGATAACTACTAACTCAAACAAAAATGTTCGAGCGTTCTAATCTTTCTTTATTTTCTCGTAACCAATTATTTAAAGGGAAAGTGTTATAATCGATAACAAAGTGACCTCAAGATATGGACGAATCTCCGCGTTTCCAGTTTCTTGCGATGAAAAAAAATTAGAACACTTTCATTGGACTTGTATATCACGCAATGATTTTTTACGTTCTTCTTGATGTGCTACAGTTCTCAAATGTCGTAGACTTGTATGTTCTCGATGAAAATACACTATTTTAATGTTTTCAGAATCTATTTATCAATTATTCATAAATGGAATCAAATTTAGATTTTTTACTAGTAATCGTAATTGACTATAATTTGAGAAACAGCAGATTTTAAAATCGCAGATAAAAAAATTGTGTGTTGTTTAATATACTAATGAAAGTATATATTTAAAAATTGTTTTTATTGGGAAGAATTTTATTGTTTTATTGGAATATTTTTTACAAATTTTATTGGAATTCTGTTTGTCCATGAATTTAACATTCGCTAATATAATGAATTATAAAGAAGAAACTTGCCTTGCAAACTTTATGCCCGAGTTATATATTCCTATCAAATGACAGCCGAAATCCGTCTACAACCTGATTTTGAGCTTATGAATAAGATTACTACTCAAAACAATAAGTGAGGTTGATAAACTGGATTATGTGATTTTAATATTAGACTTCCAGTTCTGTATCAAATAAATCTATCGCCAAATTTTAAAATCAAACTTAGAATCAAATCGGTCAACAGATTAAATAATCAAACGTCAATCAAATTAATAATCAAACAACAAATTGAAAAAAAAAACTAAATCAAACTTAAATCTATCTACAAAGTGGAAAAACAAACCTAATTAAACTTAAATCAAATCTCAACAAATTGAAAATCAAACTTAATTAAACTTAAATTAAATCTGTCTCTTCCTATGTATGTGAGCGCCATAATTCAAAAACAGGATATTCTAGATAAATGAAAATTGGGAATTGGTTTTGATACTAGTGTTTTAGATCTATATTTAATTTTGGGGGCAATCTATCAAAAGAAGTATATCCTTGTGCTTCTGTGCTTATGTTGGCCTTCTAACAAGACCGTTTAACCTACAGCTACATATATTTATATACCTTGGAGGGTGGAAATGTACACCTAGGTATGATTTTTTGAAATTTTATTTGAAATTTTAATTAATTAAAAATTTAGTGAATCTCTAAAGTTTTTTTTTTTTCATGATAACTTCTGGAAATATTATCGCAAAAAATAAATTTTACATAGTTTAAATATTTAAAAAAAAACCCTCTTTTTTAATGACATTAAATGAATAGTTGCGCAAATTTTTTCCTAAATTTTGGCGGTATTTAAAAAATATTTTTTACCTCATTTTATGGAACTAGTTCCAGTTAGAGAGGTTCATGTACACAATAAACAGAGCATATATAACGGAATTCAAATAACACGGCTTTAATGCCTGACAGTTTGACGCAACCATAGAAATGAAATGACATCTACGCATTTTCACTAAAATTCAATATAGCTAATATTTCTGGCGCACCAACGGGTCGTCAAAGGTAACTAGTACATAATAGAATCGAAAGTAGAAAGGAGAGTTACTAATTTTAATGTATGATAAATTATTTCTAATTTAAAGCAAACATGTCGAAACTTTCTTTATGAATGGTTCGATTTCTAGAATTAAGTGAATATTAATGTATGAGGTTTGGAATTACTCTAAATATTTTAGACATAAAATGCAAAAAAAAAAAAAAAAAAATCCTTATTTTTGCAGATTACTTTTCACTATATTTTAAAATTAAACATGAAACGTATTCATTTTACTTTTCAAATGCGAGATAATTGGTTTTGGTCTTTGGTCCAGGACGACCCGCCTACACGAAAAGGTGTAACACCTTGAAGGTCGCAGAGAGAAAATCGCTTGATATGCTATATTGTGGCTACAAATATAGGTCAGTGTCAAATTTTGTTTTCAATCGTTTGAAAAAAGAATGTCTAAAACACAAAATCAATTTCCGGACTCGATTCACCGCATGCCAGGGTTTAATCGCCAAGGGTGGCACGATAGATTCAGTAAAAATGCTTCATTCACACCAGAGGGTGATATTTCGTAATTATTATAAACCAATGCAATGTAAAGCGTACTCTGGGATAACAATTATTATTAGAAAATATGCGCGAACGTTTTTCGGATACCACTTCCCCAGGTTTTATATAAAAGTAACTAAAGGGGAATGCATTCTTTTTGCTGCTAACACTCATTTAGCATATTTTTATACTTTAAGTCAGACACTTACCAGATTTTGGGCCAAATCCAATGAGGGGCTGGCCATCTATCGGCCTGTACTTTTAGAAATAAGTAAACATAATAACTGAAAACCGCGATGACTTAAATATATCGAATTCTGTTAGCGATTTCGTGATTACAGGCGTAGTTATGAATCAAATTTTTGTTTCAATCGATCGAGAAAAACACTTTTTAGCACAAATTCAATTTTGGGATATTATTAACTACATGTCAGAGATTTATCGTCAAAAACTCATCAAGGATGACACGATATATTCAGTAAAAATGTTAAACCCACGTCAAAGCTGAATATTTTGCAACTATTTTACGTCATTGCTATGCAATGTGTATTTTGGGATAGAACCTATATTAGAGAGTATGCAAGAAAGTTTTGGAAGATTATTTCAACTGACTTTATTATATGGAAGTTACTAAAGAGTCTATTCGTTATTATCACTCATTTAGTATATTTTATTTTAAAAAAATGTCCTGTTCTATATTGCTAAGTAACCTCCTGGAATTTTAAACCTGATCGGGGGGGAGGGGGCCACTGTGTTTCTGACAACGAGTGCAATAGGTGACTGTTAAATGATTCAGAACGAAGCAGAGGAAGTGGAAGCGGTTTTTGTCATCTGGATCTCGCCCACCAGCCAGCGAGCGTTTGTCAACGGTTACGACGTCGTAAAAGATTCTCCCGGCCTACGTGTTGCTCTGTCATGTTCCATTTCAGAAAGCTCGAGGGGGAGTGTCGCCGGTCAGGACCTTACTCGTCCGAAGGACGGACCTTGAAAAGAAAGTTGACCCCATTAGCAGACGGAAAGAGGACTTTCCCGATTCATCATACAAGCCCTCCCCCTTTTTTTTGTGTATGTGATTTGTTCTGTCTGTTTGAAATGCATTGTGTTTTCGGTTTAGAAGCAAAATGCCGTTTGTTTGGCACGGTTTTTCTAAAGGAGGTTCCAAATTCTGTATCCCTAGAAGTTTTACCTCTTTTCATGGCTGATACATAAACTACACTGGTATTGTCTCCTCTTTATTTATGGGCTGGTGCAAAGGTTATACTACTAGATTTTTTTTCCCTTCATCTACATTTAGTGTATATGTTTTACCACTTGACATGTTTTTCTTCTGTCTGATCCAGACATTCTACTACAAGAATTTTTGCTTCTATCTACGAGTGATATAAAAATTTAGATTCCTCGCCTCCATTTTCAGTTGGTATATGTATTGTGCCGTTATATGTTTTATCTCTATTTTCGGACAGATTCTAGAATTTTTTGCATCTATCTAAGAGTTGGTAGAAAGGTTATATCATTAAATGCTTTCAGCTTCATCTATGATTGATATATATATGAAGTAGAGCTAGATGTTTCGTCTCTATGTTTGGATTAACCGAAAACTTGTTTTGCTTACATATAGAGGCAGGCAACAGTCGTTATTCCATTATATATGCTTATATCTATCAATTAGTTAAAAAAAAAATAGGTCATTCCATTAAATTTATCACCTCTATTTGTGGCCGGTTTTCATTTTATTCAGAAATGCAGGGATTTAAATGTATGAAATGTGGTATGTGATCTTATGACTACAATTGTAATTATAGCCCAAATTTTGACTTCAGTCAGTCGGAAGAAAAAGGTGTTCAAAATACATATTCGATTGAGATTGCGATGAATAGTAAAAATAAAAATCGCCAAAGATTGTCTCCTGCATTCAGTAAAAACGCTAGATTCACGCCAAAACTAGACGAAAAATATTATCATTCGTTAATGATTTGAATGAATTAAACGAATTATTGAATCCTTTTTCTTTATGGAGTATACAGCTCTCATGCGTGGAAATCAAAATGCGTGCACTTGTGCATTCGCGGCCTTTTCCAAAATTAATTTTAAGAGAAGGGAATAAGACTTTTATTAAAGAGATTTCATGAAATTTGGAGAGTCCACTCAATTTGCTTTGTTTTAAATGATGGCATTCACTTATACTCTGACGGACAGACAAACTTCTTGTAAATGGATTTCATTCAAAATTTGATAGAAATCTGCAAAGTTGATGAAAAGACCACATTTTATCGATCTAGTTTAAATGTTTTTTTTTAGTTTTTGTGATCACAGACAGATGTACCTAATTCTAAAAATTTATTTTTCCGACTCATGGAGCTGTGAAATGTGGAGATTCGAAGGAAAGAAAAACTTGAATTCTATTCTTTGACGATTATATTGCCTTCTTTTTTATGCTTTGTATAAAAGAAAACAAAAATATTGAGGGGTGTTTTTTTTCCCTCTCTCGTATTATTAGTTCAGAGAAAGCATAGTAATCGTCAAAAATTTGGAATCTGAGATTTTGACGAATCTCCACGTTTTAGACTTTCCTGAGTTCGAAACACATTTTTCGAAAATGTCCGTCTGTCTGTCTGTTCATATTCATATCACATTTCATCTGGAATTTTGTGAATGAAGTCCAAAGTTGTTTTAAATTTTGTTTCAATCAGTTGAGAAGTACATGTCTAAAGCAGAAATTCGATTTTCGGATACTATTAACCGCATGCCAAGGATTAATCGCCAAATATGACACGATATGATCGCCAAAGATGGCGCGATAGATTCTGTAAATATGCTAAATTCGCGCCAAACGTTAATATTTCCTAGCTACAGTACTGCAATGCTATGTAAGGCGTTCTCTGGCATGGTAAGTTTAAAAGGGAGTATGCGAGAAAGTTTTCGGGAGACTACTCGTGCTGATTCAAATTTTCGAATGAGCAATTCCGTGAGAAATTTCCTAATATGTACTTGTTAATCAGATTCGATTTTTGATGACTAAGTCACAAATTTAACTATAAATTAACATACTAACCAAGCCAGCAACACCACACAACCGGATATTGCAGCAAAAACAACGAAAAATCTGTAAGTCTCTCTCTCTCTCTTTTCCTTGAATAATAAACCACACGAAAAATAAAAATTTTCCAAAGAATATCTTGCGAATATCAAAGGAAACGAAAAACGCGAAGGCGGTCGACTCCTTCCTGGACGCGAGAGGCGAGGCGACCTTGAAAAAGAAAAGATTTAAATGAGGCTTCTGCCAATGATTGAAAATCTGCCCTCTTCATAACTTTGTCGCTTGCGTCTGGCCTTACGCTGAACACTTCCGAGGGTTGTGTTTCCTGATTTCCAGTCCTGATAGAGGTTTTTAAATGCATTTCTTCATTAGTTGAAAGAAGATGCAAATGGTTATCACTTGTATCGTGCGTGGAATGGCGTTTTCAAGGATTTAGATAAAGTTGCTTACAGAGAGTTTTTAATTTATTTTGTATAGTTTTGAACATTTATTTATTTCTTCTCGTTTATTTGAAAGTAATGAATATTCAGAACCGAAAGTATAACCTTCGAATTTAATTAGATTTGAAGATTAAAATTATCGTTAAAGAAGCAATCTGTTTTTAAATTGTTTGAATCTTATGCCTGATTTTGAAGCATAAACAATATCAATACATTAGAAATTTACCATCTTTTGTAAGTGCAGATTGACACATAGAGTCATTGAACGGGATTATAGATTTTAACTCCAGAAAAATCCGTGATTCTGTTCAATGACTGTACATGTAAGTCTGCACTTACAAAAGAAACTGTTTGCGCATGCACATGTCTGCAATGTCCAGACGAATTTATCTCGCCTACAATCATGAAATTTGGTAAAATAATCGAAATGGTGTCTAAATGTTCGTATTTTTTGTACTGCTCTTTTTTTTAATTTTATGGCAGAAAATTTTTTATTTAACATTTGATCTTATTATATCCCAGCTGTCTTTGGCGACTAGTTGGTTCGCCGAGATTAATTCTTTCAAAAACTTTAAATTAAATTTTTTATGCAACTTGCTCTTAATGGACCCTTTAGTAAAATATTTTTAAGCTTCAAATGTTGATATATAATTTATACAATAATTAAAGCCTTGCGTCGTTCTGTTCATTATACTAAGTATCTCTCCCCAATTTTCTGTCAGCTCACATAGAATTTGAATTTTAAATTGAAGCGGAATGAATTAAATTTAATTAATGGAAAAACTCTTTTTGCTGAAACCATATAGTATTTTTTAAACATGAGTACAGTAAACAAAGTCGTACAATCTTATGGGCACTACAGAATATTTCTTATTATACAATACCTCAAAAAATTTAATAATTTTTTTATTCATCATAAAATTGGGTTTTTAGTTTTGCTTTCAAAAAGATTTAAATGACGTTTAATGTTTCAGTCAAAAAATTCTGGAAAAAATTAGGAAGGATTGATTACATTTTATAGTGTCCTTTCAACCGTAGAAATCATATCCAGAGAAATATTCTTGATTCTCCAATTATTAACTAATAAAAATAAAAATAATAAAACATTTTCGTCTTCTGCGACCAAATGTAACCGAGTTATGAAGTTTTGATAATCACAATTTTAGGACAATCAACAATTTTATTATTTTAAACAATCAGTCTTGGGAAAAGTCCAAGCTCTGATTGGCGTATTTTTTTTCGAGGCGGTCGATGGAGAGGTCTAAAATGACGCGTTTTTATAGAATAGAGATATAAAAATTTTCATGACTCAATTAGTTTTTTAATTGCAAAAATATGGAGGTTTTTTTAATTTAAAATAATAGTGTTTTGAGAATATTTTATTAAATTTGATTCACAAAACAAAGAATCTGTATAAAAATTTAAAATTCGTAATTCATTAGGACATTTATTCATTACAGCTACATAAATGATAATTATTTATTTCATTTAGATCATTTATTTTTAGATATATGCGCCAATTAATATTAGTTCACACTCGCCCTATATATATATCATGTTCAAATTTTCAATCGTTAATAACATACTTTTTATTCATCCACTCAAGTTCAATACATTTCAGTTCAAATACATTTTTTTTAAACTTGTAGAGGATGACACTTGATGTTAATACAATTTTTTTTCAAATATTAATTCATTAATTAAATTTGTCTAGTCATTTCTATTTGGTCGCCAAGCTCTATTTTGCCACTTAATATTGTAATTTTGTCATATGTATATACATATTTATATTAATTGTAATTATTTAATAAAAAGTAACTAAAATATTTTTTGTTGTTAACCTAAGTAGGATTTGAGTTAAAATTTTTTTTATATACATTACTTGTTTTTAGATATATGCGCCAATTAATAAAGTTTTAGAAATTAGCTGTTGGGCCCTGTTTGAAATGGATATTTTTTACTAATGAAATTTGATGTACGGGCTGTACACCAAATTTATAGATTTCTATCAAATTATGAACAAAATCCCTTTAGAAGAAATCTAGTCTGTCCGGCTGTTCGAGTATAAGTTTACACAAAAGCTACCAAACGAAGAGAACTAGATGAATAAAATTTGGCACACACATTTAACATCTATAATGTAGACACCTATCAAATTGTGTTCCAAAACCAACAAGGGGTTAACTCTCTGCCGGTCTGTACTTTCAGAAACATGTAAACGCAATAATTCCAAAATGCTCTGACTTAAATATATTCAAATTTGGTATTGAATTTTGTGACCACAAATGGTGTTCTGCGTAAAACCATCGGTTGTTCAATCGGTTGAGAAATAGTGTCTAATGCATAAATACGATTTTCGAATACTATTAACGGCATGTCAGAACTTAATCGCCAAATAACTCGCCAAGGATCATAGATAGATTCAATAAAAATTGACACCAAAGGTTTATATTTCATAATTATTTTATGCCAATGCCATGGAAGGCGTTCTTTGGTATAACCCCTTTATTAGAGAATATACGAGAAAGTTTAGGCGAGACCACTTCCTCCGGTTCTTTTAGAAAATATCACAATTTATTTCCTTCAGACACGAGCAGAAATTTACACATATAGGCTTAGTGAACAGTAAGAGTCAAATTAATCTTTTAATTCCCCACTCTTGTTCCCGTGATGGCAATGCGTTGATAAAAGCTGATTTCTCCCATGCACGCGTAATGCGCTCGCGTATATTAAATTTTATTTTTATTTTGCGTGAAATAAATTGTTGGAAAATATGTTTAAAATTCTTTATAAATTTTTATTAGATTGAAACTGAATGTACATGTCAAAAAGAAATTGGTATCATTGAAAACATAACGCAATTTTTAAATTATAAAATGATTTGAAAATCCTTTTCGCACTGTAATATTTTCGGATTTCATCGCGTAAAAACGCCAAAATTTCTCTTAATTTTTAAGTAATTAAAATTCTAATTAATATTTCTAAAAAGTTGTTTCGAGATAAACAAACATGCACGATCCAAAGTATAAACATGCACGTTTGGTGGCTCAGCTCTAAAAATCCGGCCTATAGAACGCTAATGCACATATACAAAAAACAACAATAATCTTTATTATAAGAACAGTTAACAAAGATATAGATGACTTCTCACACCTATTGGGACATTCTGCCTTTCCTGATCGTAGAAAAACTATCGACGCACCATCAATAAAAAAAAAAAGTTTATGTTCTATCGGAATTTCTTTTAAAAGTCTATCACATTTTACTGAATTTTGAGATTCTTGTCTTGTGCATTTGTGATAATTTTGCGAAAGTCAAATTTCGCTAAAGTTAAAAAAATTTAAACAAAAATTTTTGTATCTGAAATTTTAATTTCCTTATATCCCTCACTTTTTTTTTTTGTTTTTTTTTGTTGTTTTTAAAAAGTAAATTTCGGGAATTTTTTTTTTCAATAATCCATTTTCTCAAAACATATTTAAGAACTAAAATGAAAATTGCTGCATCCAACATTTTCATTTCTTTATCCTTTCAATTTTTTTAGTTTTTTGTTAACTTTACATTTCCTCCAAATTTTAAGCAAAAATTGTCGCAATGCATTTTTTATTGCTTATTTTAATGAGCTGTTTTGCGAGTGAGTTCAAAGATTTTCTCCTCTCATCTGTGACATTTCAGTTAGCATGTTCCCAACATGATTTGGCAAAGAACCAAATGAGAATTAATGTTCCACGAATCGAATCAAGAAAACTGTTTTGACACATTTAAAATTCTAATAAAATCGCTTTCAAAATACTTACTTTTTTCAATGCCTCTATTTTTGAACATGTTTTCATTTTCTGTTATTCGTTTTGATATTTATCATCTGCAATTCTACACCCGGAAATCAAACTTGCAAAATAGGTTTTTCTTTACTATCTTATATACGTAGTTAAAAAAAGTACAGTAATCGTTAAAGAATTTGAACTCCGAATTTTGACGCATCTCCACGTTTTAGACTCTCCTGAACTCGAAAAACACATTTTTAGAAAACGTCAGCTGTCTATCTGTCTGAGACAAAAGTAACTCAAAAACGCTGTGAACAAGATTGAAGAAATTTGGTATACGGTTTTGACACCAAATTTACAGATTTCAATCGAATTTTGAACAAAATCTGTTCAGAGGAAGTCCATCTGTCCGGCTGTAAGTTAACACGATTACAGAGAGCTAGACAGATAAAACTGGATACTTAAATTTAACATCTAGGACACCTTTAACACCTAGGACACGTTGAGGGCACCTGTCAAATTTCGGGACAAATCCACAACGTATTGGCTGTCTTTCGGTCTGTACTGTCAGAAACATGTAAGAGCGACAATTCAAAAACGCAATGACCTAAATCCATCAAATTTGGTATGGGATTTTGTGACTACAAGTACAGTTTTGTGCCAAATTTTTGTTTTAATCAATTGAAAAAAATATGTCTAAAAAGCAAATATGATTTTCTCATACTATTAACCGCATCCTAGAGATGAATCGCCAAATGACTCGCTAAGGATGACAAGATATATTCGGTAAAATGCTGAATTTTACTGAATCTATCTCCAGGCCAAAGCTTAATATTCCGTAACTACTGTACGTCAATGCCATGTAAGAAGTTATCTGACAGGACCCATTTTTTAGAGAGTATGAGAGAAAATTTTGAGAAGAATTACTCCCTTTAGTTTTATTTCGTTTTTTTTTTTTTTTTACTTTTTTTTTTTTTTTAAATATATGTTATTGTAATCTGGTTAACTGGAAAATTTCGATTGGAATGAAGGTTTGAGATCACTTACGAGGATTACAAAACTCAGTACACTGAATATAGGAAAAAGTTTTTAAAATAATGCTATGCTGTCCATTTCAATTTTCTACTCAAGTTCAGATTTCTTGTGACATTTCCGACATCTGCTTTTCTCATTGAAAGTATATTATCTCCACATTTTTTTCACCGCTTAAACACGCGATGCAAGTTTGTTTAACACTCATAAAACAGCTGGGGAAAAAGAAAAGGGACCCACTTCTTTCATTTCAGTACGAAGACGTGCTCAAATAAGCTACCAATTTGCTCTGCTTTGAAATCCGATTCCGATACAGACACCGGAAGATGGCAGCGAGCGACAAGTGCCCTGTGTGCGGCAATTAAAGAGATTGCGGAACATATCCCTACCCAAACAGAAAGGTCCTTGTGCGGCCCTTGAAAGGGTGTCTTGCTCTGAAGTGAAGCGTTCGTTCATTGACAATTTCACCGTGAAGGTTAATGGCGTGAAGGTTTTGTCGTGGGTTTAAATGAAATAGATCGACGTCGCGCGATAAGCTGGGTAAACAAAATTGTTGAAAGATTGAATGCCAAGCTACGAATTGAATTTTAACAGGCTGTTGAGAAAATGCCTTTAAAAAAATAATTCGGGATTCTTAAATGGGTGTTGACATACAGAAATTTACTTAACGCTTGTTTGTGACATGGGTAGTTAGAGTAAAAGGATGATTTTGAAATGTAGCGCCGCTTTTTATATTTTTGCCCTTGAAATCATAGTTATTATTAATAAAAACATTTCTTCTTCATTTTGAAAAAGACAAAGACATTTTTATCTTTGCATGGTTTAATTTAATGTATTTTTTCCTATTTAAGAATAGGATGGAATATTTAATTCAGTTTCCTCTGCTTTTTGTTTAAGGAAAGGCTGCTCGAATTCGTCCTTCTAAATGTGTTTTAATGTATAGTCATAGATAAATAACTTTCAATGATAAAAAAAATAGTGATTTCTTTTTACAGCTCATTTGTATTGAAAATAATATAATTAATTTTTTAAGGCATATATACTTTAATGAAATCGAATTAGTATATTAAAAATAAAAATATTTCTTCATAGCTTTTAAAAATGTTCGAAAAAATAAAGGCATGCTTGTTTTTGCGTGATTTTATTTAACTTGGCTTGTTCCATTCTTTTAAATAAAATTTTTTAAATAATTTTTTTTTCATTTTTTTTTTTTAGGATTTATTATTTTTACATATAAACATTTATTTTTAATAAACAATTTTAAAGAAATAATTTTAATTAAAAAAATCAGTAGAATTATTTTTTGTTTACGTTTCTCCGAAACAATGTTATTAAGTTTTTAAGAAATATTCTTTAAAGCGGTAAAAAAAATAATATATTGAAATCATTTCATTGTTACTTCTCATATGCAAAAAGTTATAAAATTGTAACCGTAAAAAAAAAAAAAAAATAAACTTTGCTATATGTTAGCAGTGTGTATGAAATATATTAAATTTTATATATGTACCAAATTTATTAACTGTAGATCAAATAGCCAGGCCTATAGAGGCCAAACGCGCACACGTTCATTTTTATTATTTGTTTAGATATATAAAATTATGTACCTGTATTTCCCGATGGCTCTCAAAGCAAGAAATGGAGAGGTGAAAGCGACTACTGATTACTTAAGTAAAAGTAATAAACTTTTGATGAAATTAAAAGGAATTCGAGACAGTGCTTGGAGTTACGGAGTTCTGCTGTGAATTCTCATAGAAAGTATTCAAGGAAGAAGTGCTTTTGAGATTTTTTCCGGAATATGGTGGGACAGTTGATCAGTTTTAACGCAAGGGTCAAGATCTTTCATATGAAAAATGAGCGAAATCATTCAGTGTTTGGGGTCAGGATACAGGCACTTTTAATTTCATAATTATTTTAAATGAATCCCGCCATGCGGTCAGCTGTCCCCCAAAAATATCGGTTACATTTGTTTTCCTTTAATATAAAGATATAACTTCATGTACATGACTCCACCAAACTGTCTGGTATTAAACCCGCGTTATTTTAATTGTCTTATTTAAGTTCTGTTTATTATGTACATGGATCTTTCTAATGGAGACAGTCACATACCACTACAGCCCTATTAAAACGTTCATGTCAGACTCAACTATCTTCTAAATTTAGAGGTATTATAACTTAACAAAAACAAAATAAAACAAAAATCTAATTCTTCAGATTTCAACATGGTGAGGGAAATCATGTGATTAAATATTGGATGAAACGAGGAAAATGGTTTGAATTTCAAGGCAAAAATGCAATCTAGTGTTAGAAATAAGAAAAATAAATATTTTTAAAAAAAAATTACCAAAATTCACATTAAAATGATTTTTTTTTAAATTTTGAAAAGGAGTAAAATTTATTTTTGTGCAGTAATATTTTCGGAATGTATCGCGGAAAATAGTTAAAATATCTTTTAATTTCTTATTAATTAAAATTTTAAAAATCACTCTAACATACGCTTTCTCATCCTCCAAGTTATATGTGTGCCAAATTTGGTAGCGGCAAGTCAAACGTTCTGGTCTGAACAGTTCTAACATACACATGCACACTCATATTCATCTTTATTGGTAGTACAGATATTTATATATTAAAAAGCTTTTTCCTAATTTTTACCACATTTATAGAAGCTTATTTTTAAACATTTTTAATTTTTAATGTTTTTATTCTTTTTTTTTTTAATTATATGGTTGGCAACTCGCATAAACAACATCGCTTCAAAAAAACACAAATTTACAACCCCCCGCCCCTTCCGTCACAACAGATATCCTGACCTCGGAAGCTACCTTCGGAACAATCAAATCTGAAGAAAAAAGGGAGGGAAAAAAAAGGAACGTATAATTAAGAAACTTCTCATCCGTCTCACTTGAAATCGGAAGCGGAAGATGACACTTGTTGCATGCAACGGGGAAGTCTGCGGTCGATTTTCTAAAAGAAGAAAGTCAGTCCTTGTCTATTTTTGTAGGAGTGCGCGCATCTGTAGCTGAAATGAGAGGCATCCGTTGACAATGAAGCTTGAAGGCTGACATTTTGAAACCATGAGTGGGAATTCCAGGGATAACAGAAGGGACTGAATCACCACCTTGTGGGGAATAAAGGACCTTTGTTTTGCATTTTGTAAAAATTAGTTTGCTTCATAAAAAATATGTAAAGCACTTTTCCATTTATATATCATACACAGCAAGTTAGACTTATGTTCTTGAACCTTCTTCTTAGACATTCTTCCGGGAAATTTGTTGTTCATTAATTGAATAAAATTTTCAATTTTGGTCTCAAAGCATGCATCAAATTTCATATATATATATATCAGAATTAAATACAAATCTACAATTTCTTTTTAAAGATTATATATTAAAATTTTACCCACTCAGATATTTTATTTTTAGAAGTAACGTCTACATTCTCAAGAGTAGAAAATCTACCAGGTCTCAAATTTGAAATAAATATATGATTCTCGAGATCAAATGACAAATTTCATTAATCTACTTTCTTGTGTTTTTTAATTATCATGTTTGCATGCACAAGGACGAAGAGAATTTTTATCAACAGGAGTCGTTAAAAATTGGACATGAAACTGCAGACGTCAGATTTAAATCATTCAGCTCGGATTTATCACGTTTAAACACAACATAATTCAGTCCTAAGGGCTATCACCGGCCACGGTACAACCCTTCTCTAAGGAAGTACAACCCGCCATCGACGGGATTAGCCAGACCCGCACCTTTTCGTGTACCCTCCAGGGTGGCGAGATTCAAAGACCATACCGGAAGCATCTCACCCTCATTTCTAGGTGCCCCGCAGGGGGGGGGGGATTGGAACGAATGTAAAAAACATTACTTCAAAGCACATTCTCTACGAAGGAAAACAACAACAATATGAAGGAAAACAACAATTCCTCGACAATAACAACTGTACCAACTTCTTTCGATTTATATTTCATATGAAAATTCATGACCCATGTTATAGATTATCATTAGTCGCTAGCAACAACCACTTTCCATTTTACAAATATACAAGAAAATAATTATTAAGAGACTAATACTAATATTATTAATTATTAATTCAAAATAATTATTAATTATAAAGGGGCTACATGAAAGCTTAGAGGAATTTTCATATAGCCACTAGAAACAAAACTGGACAGATTTCACCAATTTTATTGGCTAATTTATTTAGATACTCCGTTGTGATAAAATGTAGTTCACCAAAGCTGTTTAACATAGCTAAATTAATTTTATTAAGACGGTGAATTAACAGTTGGTTGCTGGTGACATTAATTTATCAGAGACAGAAAATTACTCTTCGTGAAATGAAATTAAAACCATTGTGAGCGGTCTCCAAAAACGTTCTCGCCTGCTGCCTAGTAAAGGTGTTATCACAGAGAACGCCTTCCACAGTTTTGCCTTACAACAGTTATGAAATATTAATTTTTGACGTGAATTTGGCATTTTTATTCAATCTGCCGCGTCATCGTTGGCGAGTTATTTGGCGATTCATTCCCGGCATGCGGTGAATAGTGGCCGAAAATCGAATTCGTGTTTTAGTCGCCTTCTTCTCAACCGATTGAAGCAAAGATTTAACACAAATCTTCCATTTTACTCACATAATCAGGCGTCAAAATTGATATATTTGAATCAATGCAACTTTGAATTATCGCGTTTACGTGTTTTAAAAATATAGACTGACAAACGGTCAATCCTTTGTTAAATTTCGCTCCAAATTTGATAGTTGTCTAGACTATAGGTGTTAATTCTGTGTAAGAAATTTTATCAATCTTGTTTTCTTCGTTTTGTAGTTATCGTATTAAATTATATTCGAATAGCCGGACAGACAGACTTGTTGGAAGCGGAGTTTGCCCCAAATTTGATAGAAATATACAAATTTGGTACAAAGATTGCATACCAAATTTCATCCGCCTAGGTCAAAATGTTTTCGAGTTATCTTTGTCACGGACAGACGGACATTTTCCAAATTCTCTAAAACGTGGAAAATTGTAAAAATTTTCGGATCCGAATTTTTTCTGTCGATTACTATACATTCTTTATACTATTTATGTGAGAAAATAAAAACTTTCTGAGACAAAAAGTTGAAACAAACTAAAATATTATCAACAAACTTTTAGTCTCGTCATTTTGTCGCTTTAATGAGTGACGTATTTCCCTGATAATAAAAATAAATTCACGAGATATATCATTTTCAATTACATTTTATCAACCACTACGCCTACTACAGCACAATTAATATAATTATACTCTTAAACTGCATCCCACGAGCAACAGGCAGTAGCAACGCACTCCACCTAACTGGCTGACATCACGGCGATCTTCGTTCATTGTTCGCCATTTTTCAATGACCCATTCAGATCAACTGAATGCGAGAGTTCGTTGAATCTAATAGTTAAGCGACGCTAATACATGCTCTTGATAAAGACGGATAAGGGCGTCAATGCAAATTTGTCCTTCACTCCTGGTTTCAGATTGAAAAAGTCGTTTGAATCTTACTTCCCTTCCTCTCCCCCCCCCCCTTTCCAAAAGAAGAGAGTTGAATCTGCTGAAGCTGTATGAATCACGAAGTTAAAACTAGTTTTGAAGGCTTAAAAATGACATGCAGTGGAATTTAACTCAATTGAAGCTGACTGGACCACATTTAAACTTATAAAAACTATTCTTTTCGTTTGACTTAATAGCTCTGAAATCTTATTCAAAAAGCGAAACCAATTGCACGCAGCTCTTGAATTCAAATAGGCTGTTGATTAAATGATATTGTTGCCATCATCACGAAAGAAAAATCCTGATTTCCTTTTATGCATGGAATTTTTGTTATTTGAAATTTACTTAACAAAACTATTAATGTTAAGAATAATTTTTATCTTTTAAATAAAAGTAGTCACGTTTAAGAGTGTTATTAGTTTTGAAAAATCCACCACAACCAGATATTTACAAAAATCAAATGCGAACTTCGTAAGAAAGAAAAGAAAAAAACTTTTATATTTATGCATGCTAAATAATAATAATAAAAAAAAAAGGATTACTAAAATGAAAACGAAAAAAAGAAAAAAATCTTTTGCTTTATTCTTATTAAATTGCACAAAAAATATCAGAAGAAGAAAAGTCGTTTATTTTATTTTTTCCATGATTCATATTCAAACGTATATAAAAAAAATAACGAAAGAACATCGTTCGCTTTGTTTTTATTAAATTATTCAAAAAAATAAGTTAAACTATGAAAATAAAAAAGAATCGTCTGTTTTTATGTTTGTTAAAGTATATATATATATAAAAAAAAAAGGGGGGGAATTCTTTTCTTTTAAAAGCGAAACTTTGAATCCATTATTTCTCAGGCATATTTTAGTATATTCTCGAGAATATATTCGAATATACGAATATGCTGTATAAAAGTACTCTAAAGAATAAAACATTGTGTTTATTTTATTCCACAAGAAGTTTATCCGCACTCTTGAAATTGTAAAACTCAAAGGCTCATCTAAATTTCAAAGAATTTTTATACGATTACAAAAATTTCTTTTCATTCACTTCATATATGAGAAAGTTAAAGCTTTTTTTTTTTTTTTCAACTATTTGGGAAATAACTGTTATTGTGGGGAAAAGTTTAAGAAAACTTTATGGTAAAATTGGGAAATTTTCACATTTAAGACAGAAATATTGATAAAATTACCAATATAAAGCACACACACACAAAAAAAAACCTATATAGACTACGTATCTGGCTAGAAAAATAGCATCTGTGCAAGTTTAGCGTTTTGCCCTAAATGCATAATTTTTACTTTTCCCCCTCTGTTTTGAAAGAGAAAAAGCTTTATAAACAGCGCAATTAAAGAGACTCTTAATAAGCGCTAAACCGATGAAAAGCTTAATAAACAGCGTGCATAATATGTATTAAAAATAACTAAAATAGTCTCTCGCCTCATAAAGAGACTTTTAATAAACTCAAAAGTCTCATTAATTAAAACCAAAGACAGATCATCTTACCAAACTTTTGGATATTCGAATTTCGCTTGAGAAATTTTCACATCCGCGCTGTAAATAACTTGTTTACTCCGTTTTATATTAACTGTTAAACTGATATGTGCGCATTAACATTGACTGACTCAAAAGCCATTCTGGGGCTTATTTAGGTTAACTCCACTCCTATTTTTGATTATCTGTGGATATTCTAAGTCACTAAATAATTAAATAAGATAAAATCTATCAAAGAAACATTTATTATCAAAAGCTACAAAAATATTATTCATTTTATTTTAAAATTCTGAAAGCAAAAACAATATACTACCATTCACAAAACTAGCAAATTAGTAATCATTTACAAAATTATATGTAGAAAAATATACGTGATATAGAAGTACACCCTGAGCTAATTTGACTAAATTATTTTAGTATTGTCGCTGGCTTTGGGAGCTATCAATGATTAAGCTAAAGTGGCAAAAAAATCTTCAAAGTTCAGAATATATTTCTTCTGCGTTATCGATGGCCTATTTGGCATAATGGTTCATACATTCAATGGCTATAGCACCAGAAAGAATTTAAATTCTTTCAATTGGATTAATTCACTTTGGCATAATAGTGAAGCCTGAATTATTTAACTTTAAGTCTATTATTTTAATAAAATAAATATAAATATTTGGATTTCTATTTAGTTTTTAAGAAATTAATAAAAAATCTGAAAAAATTTGAGAATTTTAATGAAGCTAAAATGCATTTCTCCAGGAAAATGCGATGTTTATACTTTCTATAACTTTATTACGATAATTGTATTCAGTTTAGCATTGTAAACTTAGGTGATCAAAAAGTTTAGAGAGATTTAAAAAATAAACAAACAATAAACAATCTGTGTGTGTTAAACACATAGATTGAAAATCGGTTTGTTAGTTAAACATTCGATACAGGGTTTTTTTTTTTTTTTTTGCATGAAAAAAGGTCAATGCAAATAATTATCGGTAAGACCGTTGATAATAATTAATGAATAATGATTTTACTATTTTGGGGGGTGGGGTGGGGATATTAATTATTCGGCACCGCCACCACTACAATAGCCTACACTTGTCTACATTGCAGACAACTTATAATCGCAGCTGTACAGAGAGTGGTACATTTAAGTCAAATCTCCTAGGCCAATCGAATATTTGAATTCGGAGCAAACAGAAGAACGTGATTAATACATATTCTATTTATAATATCAGAACAGATTTCAAAATTAAATCCGCATTTTAGTTCCAGATTTCAATGAACCTTTTCAGAAATTTAAGGATATTTACATGAAAATGATTTTAATGATAGCAGTGTAAATAATTGCAGAAATTAAATATATAAATAGATTCCATGTACATTTGCGGCTGTTTCTGCCAGGCAGGTTCTTTCTCCTTCAAACCGAAAGTCATTTCAGAATTGCTCATAAAATCTAAATTAAAGCAAAATTCATCCTCAAATTCATATTGATTTAGACCCCCAGAACTTTTAAATACAATTTTCAATGGGAGGACAAATTCCTGGGGGGGGGGGGAATAATGGAATCGAATCACGTTTACTGGAACAACTCCGAAGAGATCATCACACATTGCCATGTTGTCAAATTTGTGATCAAAAAATAATAATAATATACCCTTATGTTTTTTGAAATAGTGTAGAACAAATCTCTGAAATACCAATTTTAGTCAAAAATTAATTCCATCTTTTAAAATTTTGTTCCGAAATACTGCATTCAAAAAGCGCCAACTTGGAAATTCCTTTTCAATTATTGAACTCGTGCTATTCCCTAATTTCGTGAACTCGAATTAGGGAATGACAACCTATGTTTGCAAGTCATCCTAATAAGCACATTTAATTTAATTTATCCTCTTATTGGAATAAACGAAATCATTAATAAACAATGAATATTTAAAATATATTCAATTACAATGAAAAATACTCTTAAGCATTTTAAATATTTGCTATTATAACAAAAATTATTTTAAGCATTTATGTGATAAAATAATGACAAAATAAGAAATTAAATTGAATAAAATTTTTCTTTGGTTAACATAAATAACGATTTAAAATATTTAACATTTCAGCAACAGATTTTATTAATTCAAATCACACCCAGTGAACCAGCGGAATTCGTCTACCCAAAATGTTCTCGCAAACTCCCTAATAATAATAATAATAAATTGCGTTTCAGACGCCTTTTTTCAGCCAGCGATTGAAATGAAAATTAGAAACAAAAATATCCTTGCAGTCACAAAATTACAAATCAAATTTGATATATATATCATTGCAACTTTGAGTAACTGCGCTTACAGTTTTAAAAATACAGACCGACAAATAATCAATTCTGTGTTAAATCTGGCTCAAAATTTGATAGGTGTTTAGACTATAGATGTTAATACTGTGTACCGAATTTTATCTATCTAGCTCTCTTCGTTTTGCTAACTTATATTCAAACAGCTGGACAAAGGAACTTCCTCTAAGCAGATTGTACTCAAAATATGAAAGAAATCTACAAATTTATTATACAGACAGTATACCAAATTTCATTCTTCTTGATCAAATCATTTTTGAGTTATCTTTGTCACAGACAGACGGACAGACATCTTCCAGAAATGTGTTTCTGGAACTCAGGGAGGTATGAAACCTCGAGATTCATCACGACACTCGAGTTCGAATTTTTTTAACTACAATACTTTCTCAGTACTTCTTATACGAGAACGAAAAAGTGCAAAGAAATATAATATTCAGCAATAAAGCAACTGAAAAGCGACACGGAATTTGAAATCGTATCTATTAAAATCTATCTTATTGCTGCAGAGAGGATCAGTTGTCATTGGAAGGGATTTGTCGAATAAATGAGGAGGAGGCAGACGAAAAGAAAAGCAAGGGAATGAATAATAGCGAGGTGAATCAGCGTCACTTTTCTTGAAAAGCTGTTTAAACAGGAACAGGTTTCCACAAAAGAGCAGGGACGAGGTGTTCGTGTCTTTAGCAAAATAATATCGGGCCTTTCTTTTACTTTCTTTTCTCGGCGAAAGGGATATTGATGAATGTAGTTCGTTCATCTCGTGATTATTTATTTTTCTTTTATAAATCAAAGATGTGTCTTTAGGTTTATTGTTTCTGAATAATTCTATATGATTTCTACTTTAATGATACAAGGAACTGCACTTTATCATACTGACCTAAGCATTAATGAATGCGAATGCCTCATAATAAAGGTAATAAAAAAGTAAATAGATTATTTTAAAATAAACATTATAATAGTCAAAAATTAAATTATGTTGATAATGCAAATAATTTAAAGTGTAAAAAGATTTTCGCTAGAGTAGGATTTTGGATTAGGCTTATTTAAAACTGATGAAATTAGAATGTAAAATCTATTTATCAAAAGACTTGGATTAAGGTGATGGGAATGCTTCTGAAAGTAAGTACAGCGAGTGAAAACAACAATTTATAAACTAAAAATATCAGTAAAATTTTATTTTTAATATGTAACAGCTTTAAAAATGATACGCAATTTATAAAAAAAAAATATTGATAGTAATTTTAATCAAAAATTTTGATTTGTGCAAGTGAGCAATTTCAATAAACTGGAATTATTTCAATACAATTTTTCATTAAAATTTCAAAATAAAGAAATAATTCGCATTTAACATATTCTAAATTTCTATTGAAATGGAAAACTTTTAATTGCTTTTTTATGAAATACATTTCACAAAAACAAACTTGAATGAATGATCTCGCAGCTTCAAAAAATAATACGCAATTTATAAAAAAATTTAGTAATTTTGATAAATAAGGTAACAGTAATTTTAATCAAAAATTATAATTTGAATAAGTAAAAAATTTCAATACGCTATAGTTGCTCAATACAATTTACCATTAAAACTTCAAAATAAATAAGTGAATTAACATTTAAGATACTCAGATTTTCCATTAAAACACAAAAATTTTAAATGCTTTTTGATTAAATACAATGCACAAAATTAAACTTGAATGAATGGTCTCACAGCTTTAAAAACTGATACGCAGTTTATAAAAAAAATTAGTAATTTTAATAAATAAGGTAACAATAATTTTAATCAAAAAATTATAATTCGAGTAAATGAGTAATTTACAAAATGAGTAATTATTCTTTCTGTACGATTTTTCATTAAAACTTCAAAATAAACAAGTGAATTATCATCTAATATATTCAAGGTTTCCATTAAAGCGGAAAAATTTTAATTGCTTTTTTGTTCAAAAACATTACATAGAAATAACTCCTCGAATAAATGGTCTTACAACTGCGAGTGTATTTAAGCACAAAAGTAAATCAAAAATATAATTTTAGAATGCAATTCCATTTTACGAATTTTAATTTTTACTTCAAATACGAAAAATAAATTCGATTTCAAGACGATATTTTTAAGTTCTGCTAACAAGAAATTACTGTTGAAAAAATTCTAATTAAAGAAACTTGATTTCCACTGTATGTTTTTTTTTCTAACTATTTTGATATTAGGATTTACTTTAATGCTTTTGATTGGAAGCGAGAAATTATGTATATAAAGTCACTATTTAATTTACTTCTTTTATAAGACGTAATTAGGTCAAGAGCAAATTCATATGAAAGTAAACTCCCTTTCTCAACGAAACCATCTGAATAAGATTAATAGAAAACGGGTATTGCCTGCTTTAAAACTCAAGGCTTGTGAATTGTTCAGAATGGAAAAGAAACATTCATTCACTCTAGAAAATATTTACTGCCAGTTTTTTTAATCATTTTTAATTTAAGTTAATTACAAAACAAATATACTTTTTTTTAACCTTTAACTTATTGAAGTCGCTCAAGGTAATTTCTTTAATTTATTAAAAGAGGTTTTTTTTTTAAAAAAAAAATACCTAAATATTTCGCATGAATTTGAAAATTTTCTGGGCATATTCTTTATTTACACATCTGATAAAACTATTCTATTTATTCGCTATTCAGTTAGTCTTAGTCCAAATAGCGTTTGAGCGGCAATAATTTTTTAAAAATTTTTATACTGAAAAAATTTAATTTCCGAAAAAAGCTATAAAATTTTTAATTGAAAGAGCCTTATTTAATTGATAAGGCAATTTAGTCGTTTCCCTACTACTAAAAAGCTAAGTGAAAAGAAAAGCTATTAAACTAACTGCTACGGTAAAAATACTAAAAATCTCAAATAATAATCAAAATAATTAATCCTAAATCTTGGGAAAATATATAAGTACTAATATAATCAGTTTCTTATCACCATTCGTCTTTATTCCGCACTTTATTAAATTAAAGTGCAGAATTTAAATACGCTTGATTTAAAATTCAACTTATGCTTGTAATAATGATAAATAATTAAATATTAACAAAAGTGTTTTAAGTAAATTACTCTTACAAAAACTACTCTCTGGAAAAAGTCAAGAAATAAAAATTAGCTTCGTTCTAAAATATGTTAGTTTTTATTTAACAATTCTATGTTGCCATTATTTTGTTGACAAAAAAAAACATTTGTTTATAACTTTTTCATAGTATCAATAAAAAGATTATTATTGTGAGACAAATTTTCTATTATGTCTAAAAATAATTTCTTCAGAATTTACGAATAGGGTATAATAATAAAAAATAAATAAAATAAAAATTAAGAAAAACAGAAACAAAAACGGAAAACGGGGGGGGGCAAGGAAAAAAAGAATTTTTCATATTTCGATTACAATTATTTTAATTGAATATCGCTCTTTGAATACGAAGATTAACATAGAATTTCATCTTATCTAAGCACAATAAAAATTAGCTACATGCATTTTAAAATCAGAAAAATATATCAGAAAGATAAAAAGAAACATTTTTCCCATGTTGAACAGAGACAGTGAATATGCATAAAATATATATGCTTTATTACATATTTAAAATTTTAAAAACATCGATAGGGAAAAAAAATCGTTTGCTCTTACGGTTATTAAATTATTCAAAATACCATTAGAGAAAGAATATATATATATATATATATACATTTATAAATCCTAAACTGTGGAAAAGAATAAGCAGAAGAAAAAAGAATTCTTTATTATTATTATTATTTATATTCTTATTCTTATTATTTTTTGTTCATTGTAACAGTTGATGTGAAAACGGGAAGAATAATTCGTTTGGTGATGATAAAAATGTTGAAGAGAATATAGAAATTCTTTGCATGCATAACTAGTTTTCTCTCTCTCTTTCTTTCTCTCTCTCTCTCTCTCTCTCTCTCTTTAAGTACAAATGTTCGGGCATTTTATATGAGTTGTAACTTTTATTTACACCTAAATTGACTCGAATATATTCATGTATCAATTCATATATTCATGTAATGTATCATGATTATATAAATTTATTAGAATATATATTCGTCACGTTAAAACAAAATAAATAAAATTGTCAAATTCACATGTGCTTTGTAATGACAAAAACGTCCTTTCTTCGGTTAACATTCAAGAATTTTAACTCTCATACTAATTGGAAAGTTCAGTAAATATAAATTTAAAAAAAAATAGAAATCTAAAATTGCATTTTAACAAAATAAGACAATTTACTTACCCTTGACTTTGGGCTAATTTCAAATGCCAGTTAGGAATTCTTTTGAAATCACCTGACTCCAGGATCATCATACAAAAAGCTAAAACTAAAGTACACCGCTTCCACATGTTCGAAAACATTTTCATACAATAGCCGAATTTAATAATTCCAACGAAACCTGCCTGCGCCTCGTTTTTTCTCAAATCGGACGTTTTTGATGGGGATGCAGGAGCACTTCTTCGGATCAGCGCCTCTCTTGGAAGTTCTCACCGCAGGAGTCAACGGAGAATCGTCGCGAGCCGGAGTTTTCGTCTGCGATGAAGTGGGCGGGGACGCGTGACGTCACTTTGATTGACAGGCGGCGGCCGCGGTTTTTTAATGCGTTTGACCTATGGGCTTCAGGGGACTGGTTGAGGAACATTTAGTAGAAGGAAGGTCGAAGATTTTAGATCAGGGTTTTTCAATTTTTTTTTATTCGCAACCCCTTTCAGTATATATAAAAAAACATTTTATGACTTCCGTCGAGACACTCAATTGTAAACAAATTACAGTAAAATATCTCTAGAAATCGTTTGCTGATACTTTAAAATGACGTATTGACCACACAGACGAATATCTGCTCAAAATGTAATAAAAGACTCACTTAATTTTAGTCTTGGAGCATAATGATAAATATCTACTTTCTAGTAAGATTTCATAATCATTTTTGATCTCTGCATGGCATGTTAGAATACATGAATAAATTTTATATAATTCCAAAAATTTAATCTATATCTATATATTATAAATAAAGCTCAATGTGTGTGTGTGTGTTGGCGCTCTACAGGCCAGGTCATTTGACCTACAGCTACCAAATTTGGTACATACCTTAGAGGTCGGGAATGTGCACCTAAGGTCTCTTTTTTTGAATTTTTAATTAGAATTTTAATTATTAAAAACTAACTTTCCCGCCAAAAAAAATCTTCCATTTTCCCCACCGCCAAATGAGTAAGGCTTCATTTTTTTTTTTTTTTTCCCAACAGTAATTAGGCTAGAGTTAACATTTTTCGGCCGATTATTTAAAACGATTCTGTTTATTTTCTTAATGTTAGATGCATTTAAAATTAAACATTGCTAATGAATCGATCTTTCAGATTCATTCTCAAGTACTTTTGAATTAAAATAAAACAGAATAACGGAAATAAAAAATTTCTAATCTGCGTACCAACTAGCGTAGAAAAATTCACGCATTTGCGTTACCGTAACTGGCGATGAAAATTCACGCATGCGCATTGTGTTCTGATTGTTGACAATTATTATCAACGGATGCGGGCTTGATTTAAATTATTTTTAGGTTAGTTGTATGATTTTGTAATTAAATTGTATTTATGTTAATTATATATTTTTTGTATATGCTTATTGTTTTAAGTACATCGTTTTTTAAGTAGCTTTTTTTAACCTGTTTTCAACCGATTAATTTAAAAGATTCGTTTTATTTTCTTAGTGTTTGATGCATTTAAAACCAAACATTGTTAATTTATCGGTCTGTCCATGATGAATCTGACAAAAATTTTGTTGAAAACTTGAGATATTAAATAAATTAAGAAAGATATTCTTTAGTGTCCATCCGGTTTAAATACTTAGCGACTCTGTTTTCAGTAATATTTTTTTTAAAAAAAGCTTCGTTTCAGTAAAAAAATGTTCTTATATTAATTTCAGATTAATCCTTTCCACTTTAATTTAAAGCATAAATTCTACGGGAACTAACAGAAAATGAGAGAGATACATAATACGTCATGGCTGAAGGCCTTTATAATATTATGAGTGAATTATATCACTATCAAAATTTGAAGCTTTAGAATATTTTGACGAAGAAGCTATTAAAACAGGAGTAACATAAAACATGTAATTATTAAAATTTTAACGAGCATTAAGATTGGGAACCTGCTGGTCGCCAAAAGCAGTTAGTATATATATATATATACTTTACTTTAATTTAATTTATACTTAATTAATATTATATATATATATTAGCTTATTTATTTGTTTTTTGGTATTCTAGCGAGTAAGATTATTGAATATATTTTTCATAACTTTATTATGGTGTCCACGTTGATAATTATAATCTCTGTTTTGCTTAATAATGGCATACATTTGCTCAAAAATACCGAGACAAGAAAAATTTTAGCGATATTTTTGTGACAATTAAATAAATAGTAATAACAAAGTTTGTGAGCTCGACCGATTTTGAGATGAAATAACAGCTATGATGTCATAGTTCTACGTCAACCTTTTAAACGCGCACCTGCTGTCAAAAAAGCATTCGTAATAATAAAGAAATACTGGTAAAAGCAGGTCAACTTTCAAAAACGCATCAGCTTTCAAAGAAGCATGCATAATAATAATTCAATACTGGTAAAAGCAGGTAAAAAAAATAGATGCGATTAAAAGATGATGATGAAAATTGCCATTTATGCTTTATTCATTGCCTACGTGATTTCGAGCTTCAAAACTCCCTAACCAAAACATATTTATTATCAAGTTCTCATATGATAATAAAAATATAAAAAAAATAAAATTAAAAAAAAAAACGAGAACAGAAAGGAAAGGAATTCATTTTTGAAGTTTGTATGCACTACACTAAATATTTTAGAATTTATGTAGTATATCAGAGATTTGTTCAATAAAAAATTAATAGTTTAAAATGAATGGAAAAATTTCAATACTTTTTATCTGAAACTATACGAGTGTGTATATTTGACAATAAGACCAAAATACATACAACCAAACACACACACATGCATGTTTATCTTAATTAGTAGTAGAGATAATGAGGAAAATAACAATGATCCAGTCACTTTGTCTTAACCACAAATACGAATTTGCCAATTCTTAACTTCATATGAAAGCTCATAACACCTAGGTATGCCATCAATGGTCATTTTCCTTCTTGCATTCTTTATTTATGAGGGAAATTCGAAAACATTGCTACACTCTGCTTTCTCTATGAAGAAAACCCGCGACAGAGATCGCCAGCCACAACCTTTGAAAAGATTTCTAACATTTTCATATCATGAAAGCTCATGATCTATAGGTAAATGGATTTCATTATACATTGTCTATGGGGGAAAATACTTTGACAGATTTCCTTAGAAACAATCATGCCGATTAAGAGTTTTGTTTTATGTCAGAGCTTATGATTCCTAAATATGTCATCAATGATCATCCAAATCGTTTCCTGCCATTTCGGAAGATATTGCTAAATTAAAAATTAATTGATTCATAAAATTAATTTAATCAACAATACAACCAGTTTTGCTGATTAATTTCGTCATTTTGAAGTATAGCTAACCAATCAGGTACTTTAACATAATTGCCAAAGTATAATTTAAAATAATAATTTTTTTGTGATAAAATGTAATTCTTCGAAGTTTATTAATATAATTAAATTATTCTTATTGATACTAGCAAATTTTAATGGACAGTGTCATTAACATTGACTTCAATATAAACAAAAAGGTGTATTTAGCAACAAAAACTGTAATTCCACTTTTAACACTTTCACCAAACGACCAAATTTGATAAAATATACCTTATAAGGAAAAAGTAAATTGTGATGGAGTGAAAATAAGTGAAACAAATTAGTTACTGATGAAATAGTTACGAGGTTTGCATGAAATAAAAATTGGAGAAATCGGTACTGTGTTCGAGGTTGAATCACACTATCATTTTTCTTCGTTGATCATCAAAAATGCCGTGACATCGAGAAAATGGGATTGATAAAGAAAAAACGACTACTAAATAAATATTAAGGTGTCATTAACATCCATATGAAACAAAAATTGAAAAAAAAAATTATTTCTTTTTCAAAACTGGCAATATAAATTATTTTTAAAATGGTAAGTTAAGGGTTGAATATGCATTTTTCAGCCCCTAATTTCTAAGTAATTCTATCTATCGAGAACTTTTTAAAACAAAAAAAATTTGTTCGTCTTAAAGAACAGCTAATTCGCTCAATTTTATTAATTTCTCTAACTTCAATTGTAAAAAAAGGCACGAAAAAATAAAAATTTTACTCCCTTTGGGCTAGATGGATTAGCTACGAATTGATTCAAGATTTTTACATTTTTTAAAAACATTTCCCAAGTCCATTAAAATTTAAAAGAAAAATTACTCGCGTTATCGTGTTAACAAGATAATAAAAACAAAAGAAGAATCTGCAGAAATTTTGCCGAAATCGTACATGATGAGAACTAGTTGCAGTATGTAATCTTGCTGTAAAAAAATCTACCTAAAAATGAAAATTAATAAATAAATTTTTAAACCATAGTGTCCGGCGTTTCTATGAAGAAATGTCATTTCCAGATTGTGCAACAAATTTATGCTTTGTTTCTTACTTTCAATTAATTAATCTCGCGCCACAAAAAATCGCGAAAAAATCGTTTGGTATTTCCGAACTTTTTTCAGTTTCAATTATGTGACTTTCATACATAACTTATGTTTTTTTTCTTTAAAAGTAAGTTACTTTAACATTTCTTTTTCTTTCTGTATGCTTTATAACCACTTTTTTACGACTTAAAACCTCACTCTTACGAAACCTCTCTGTTACGAATTTCGTAATTACGTAAATTGTAATTACGAAACATATTTACTGATTCTTGTTTCTCAAAGAATCAGTAAATATGTTTTAAATATTAGAATATAATTTTAAAACTAAGCTGTATTGTATTCTTTGGATTTTACAACACATAAAATAGCTTCTAGAATATTTCAGTTGCATACTTTGCAATGCAACATAAACAACGCATAGAAATTTAAATTGTTGAAAAGGAAGGAAAATTTTAATGAACATTTCACGATAATTAATTTAATAATTCATTTTTAATTCACTACAAGCTGTGTTAGCATATTAACAAGAATTTATTTGTAATATTGGTATTGATTAAAAATATTACACTTATTTTGAGTTTTTTTTTTACATCCCTCCAAGTTGCCTCTTCCAACGATTAATTAAATTCTTTTTTTCATTCATTAAGAATTATTAACATCTTTTGAAAAAGAATAAACTTTTAATGAGTTTTAAAAACTGCTTGATATGTACCGTAATTTTTCTGAAAGCTACGAAATTTAAAGATCCCTGATACAACTGATATTCTTATTATGTTCAAATACGAAATTGCACGTTTCAGTAAAACAATTTGTATATTAATATTTCATATAAACGCATAATTATATTTAAAATGTTATATATATAGATATATATATATACAGTGGTGGTCAAAATTGTGGACACTTTTGAAAATTTTTATGTTTTCTAAATTTGTATGTGTATAGAAAATGTAGTTTCACAAAATGCAAATTCTTATATGTCATTTTAAAGATCAGTTAATGCTGAATTCAATACAAAAAGTAAAATTCAAATATTTACAGTACAAAAAAAGTTGAGCGGTAATAATTATCGTGATACCTTAGATGCTGATGACTGCAGTGAGTTATCAGTGCTTAGTAGGAAAACATTTATTTTTTATTGAAGCTTCATACTGATGTTTTATTAAGCTGACGAGAGTTTTAAGTTCTTCCTTCGTTATTGCATGATGCCAGGGAACAACTAGTCCCATTTATTTCTTTTTTATTTGATGAAAGCTTCATATGTCGAAGAGTTTTCAAATGGTGCTATAAGTTCTCAATACTTTTGAGGCCAGGACTGTTTTCTGGCCATGATAATTCAATGCTCTTTGTACTGAACCGCACTTTCAATATTTTTGATGTGTAGCAAGGAGCTGAACCCTGCTGAAAAATAAATGATGCGTTGTTGGGAAACAGATCGCTGATGGGAGGTGTAAGTTTTGGCTCTAGAAAAGTGTCAATGCATTTTCTTGCATTTAATGTCCCATCGATAACACGAAGGAGACCAATACCGTCTGCTAACATGCATGATCAAATCATAACACTAAATGAGTTCTTCATAGTTGCCTGAATGCAGTCAGGATGTAGCTCTTCACCTATTCTATGTCTTACCTATTTTCACCATCACTTCCGAATAACAATATCTCTGTTTCATCACTCCTTATAACTTGTAACCATTGATCATCTGGCCAATTAATGCGTTCGTTCCCTTGTCCACTATAATCTTTTTATACGCTGCTGTAAATTGAGATAAGGATTTTTTCGTTGAACTCTACCTCTTAGTCCAACATCTAATAATCTTCTCCTGATTATTCTTCAACTGACATAAATGCCAGCATCATTCAATTGACTTCTGGGGGCCGCTGATGATATTCTTCGATCATGGAGACATAGTCTTTTTATTTTCTGTCATGAACAGATGTGGTGTACGTTTTTTAACCATTTCCTGCTTTATTTTTTTATTGAATTTGTCTCCTGATATGGTAAACAAAACTTTCGGACTCCAGATGTAGTCACTGAACCACCCATCTGTCCTACAATTTCAGCATAGGAAAGACCACATTCATGTAACACATTAATCTTATTTCTCTTTCTAAGTGTCCACTCTATTCTTTTATTTGATGTCATTGCTTCTTGACTAAATATTAGAAATATTTACAAAATTTCCAAATGTATATTAAAAAGTTTAGCAAAATTTCTAACTTGCAATTTGATTACATAAAAAATAGGCTTCCTTCTACAGAAAAGAAGCATAATAATGACTTGTTCCAACTGTAAACATGATGTCAACTTGGGCTAGCAACTATTAACATTTGGTTGGTTCCCAGAACAAGAGCAGTTACTTGTCAGGAAAGTTAGAAATTACAATCCACTTCATTACTGTGTTTGTTATTCAGATTAAAGTAAGAATAACTTTTTTTGTATTGCAAATATTTGAAGTATGTTTTTGTATTGAAATCAGCATTTAAATTCTCTTTAAAATGATATGTAAAAATTTGCATTTTGTTAAATGTAACAATTTTTATAAGCATATAAAGTCAGAAAACATAACGATTTTCAAAAGTGTCTACAATTTTGGCCATCACTGTATATATATATATATATGTAATGATATTTTAACTCTAATTTCGATTTAATTAATTTCCAAGATTTGATCTTAACTTAGCCCATCGTAACTTCATTCTAAAAATATCCTCTTATTTCGTGATTCAATTCCACTTTCGGTTTAATTAATTCTTCTGTAAAAATAATGCGTATCAAATGAAAGTGATACTTTATTTGCCCTCAGAGGTCAAAACATGTATTCCATCCGCGCGTGGCAGGAAATCCTATGTTATATAAGACTAGTGATCATTTGTTTCGCGCTTCTTTCTTTCTTACTTCTGCTTTTGTGTCGCACTGCGTCTGCTTGTAAATAAATTGCTTTCTCGAGATGGATATTGAAGAGAGAATAAAACGAAACTAAAAATACAACGTCTCGTCTGTCTTATATATATATATATATATATATATATATATATTATAAATTAGCTTATTTACTTCTTGTTTATTGGCATTCTAGTGAATAAGACCATTAAATATATTTTTCATATCTTTAATATGGTGTCCACGTTGATAATTATTATCTCTGTTTTGCTTAAATAATCGCATGCATTTGCTCAAAAATACCGAAGCATAAGAAGGATTTTAGCTATGTTTTTGTGACAATTAAATAAGTAGTTGATTTTTTTATTAACAAATGAATAAACAGTTTATTTTTATTTCATTTCAACAAAAAACGAGAAGGTTGAAACTTCAGTATAAAAATATGCACTTTTGAAAGAAGTTTTAAAGAAGACGAAGATTTTAAAGCACTGTAAAGATCAAAAATGAATGGAAAATAAGGAAAATAACATATGCCCTTGTAAAAAGCTTAAAGTTAGCAAAAGTGCTTTAAAGTATTGATAACTTTAATCTCTGAAGAACGAACAAATTTTTTTGAGATCTTTATAATGTTGATATCCCAATAAATAACCAGCGGGGATGGTTTCCCCGCACTTAATAGTATGACTTCTAATAAAAAGTATTATCTCTTGTTTCTTCTGCATAAAAAGTGTGGATCATGGGTGTTCAAAGTTTTTATTTTCAGAAACCCATACATGAGCTTTTTATTCTTTGTGCTGTGGAGGCGAAAGTCGAATATGTATTGCTCATTTTTCGACGGAATGAAACGAAAATGTCACGCATAACTATGATTATTGTAATAAGGTTACATACCGAGTTATCATTTTTGCATGTACGAGAATGCATAAAAAGACAGTTGGTCAACTTTTTGACTGATTTTGTTCAAAATTTAATGAGATTCTGATTATAATTCTATATGTTAAATTTAATCCTTCAAGCTCTTCATGTTGCAGTCATCCTGGCCTAGGAGTAGTGTGTCTTCCCTGTGGTCTGGACGTCCCGTGGTCGAGCGTGGTTGTTCTTCGCTCTGCGTTCTTTCTGTGAGATGTGTGAAACACCTGCCCCCATGTAAAAAGAGGTTGTGCAAGCGAATGTGTGAGTGTCATCTTCATATGAGCTGGAAGTCAGACTTCTGCTCTCGGTTGTTCAGGGTTCTTTACCCTCAGAAGCTACTGCACCCCTTTCCGTTATAACGCGAGCATACCATCATCAATGTTATATCCGTTTGCATTCGAACAGAGTGATTTACTGTGAATGGATTTCATTCAAAATTTGATAAAAAATCTATTTTCTAAAACTTTATAATTATTAATAATTAAAAAATTAATCTAAATAATTTTAATGATTAAAGAATTAATGAAATAATTTTAATAATTAAACCATTATTCTAAATAATTTCAATAACTTAACAATTAATCTAAATAATTTTAATAATTAAACCATTAATCTAAATAATTTCAATAACTAAACAATTAATCTAAATAATTTTAATAATTAAACAATTTATCGGAACTTTCACACATACTCTCCAATAGAGTTCTTATCCTCTTTCACAACATAAAATCGAGAACCGAGTAAAGTCGTAAAGTCGCTAATATCTGCAGGGCTTTGGTGAACGATAGTTACGAAATATTCATCTCTGGCGTGAATATAAATTTTTGCTGAATATGTAATATAAAATTTAGACGATTTTTTTTTTTTTTTTTTTTTTTTTTTGCCAGCCCTTTGACACCGAAATTCACACAAAATGACAATTGAAGTCACAAGATAACACTCCAAATTTCAATGGCCTAAGACATTGCGCTTAGGACTTCTTGCATTTACACGTATGGAAAGTAAAGACCTCCCCCCCCAAACGGTCAACACTCAGGTGGATTTGGTTCAAAATTTGATAAGAGCCTATATTTTAGATGCTAAACCTGCGTTCCAAATTTTATTAATGTAGCTCTTTCTGTTTTGTAGATATCGAGTTCCCTTGTACTCAAACAGCCTGGCAGGATGATTTTTTATGAATGGATTTATTCAAAATTTTGTCATAATTCCGAGTACCGAATTTAAGCTCAAAACCTTCTTTGAGTCATCGTGTTCACAGACAGGCAGACGTAGTACGGAAAATGTGTTTTTCGAACTCTGAGAGATCTCAAAGGTGAATGATTCGTCAACATTTTTTTCTTCAACATAAAAGTTCGATTTTTTTTTCTTTTTCTTTTGACTATTACAATACTTCGTCTATATTCCGTGCACGAGAAAATAAAAAGGAAAAGAATATAATTATGATTTTTATTTTTTCATTTAATTTTTATTTATTTTGTAATTTAGAGAAAGCATTGTACTTGTCATTTTAACACATTCGTTTGAGATTTTGACAAATCTTTATGTTTTAGATCTCCTTGAATACGAAAACACATTTCTGGTAAATGTCCGTCTGTCTATCTGTGACAAAGATAACTCAAAAACGCTTTATTCTGGACGGTCTTTGAAAGAACTGCAATTTAGTACACGTCAAATCTATCTGAAATACTATACATTAAATCTGCAGATCTCTATCAAAATTTAGCAACCGGGTATACAGAGGCAGTCTGTCTGGTTGGCTGTTTGAATGCAAGTAGCATGATAGAGACAAAATGAAAAAGGATAGATGGATAATATTCAGTACATATTTTTAACATCTATAAAGTAGACATCTTTTAAAATTTGAGTCAAATGCCATGAGAGTTGACCGTTTATCGGTCTGTACTGTATGTAAATGCGATATCTGAAAAACACAACTAAATAAATAAATTAAACTTTGTATAGGATCTTGTGACTACAAATATCATTTTTGTTTCTATCGGATGGGAAAAATGCGTCGAAAAGACATATTCGATTTTTGGATATTATTTGCCATACGCCAGGTATTATTCGCCAAAAACTCGCCAAGAATGGCACGATCAATTCAGTAAAAATGCTACATTCACGCCAAAGGTTTACATTTCGTAACTGTTGCAAGCAAATACCATGCAAGGCGTTTTGTGGGATAGCACTTTTATTAGAAAGTATGCGAGAAACTTTCGGGGAGACCACTTCTGCAGGTTTTCTTCCCTTTCTTTAACCACCATTGCAACCTTTTATTTACAATCAATCTTTCAATTCAACTACCGTGACCTCGTTTGACCTTGCTCGATTACAAAAGATATGTGTTATCAAATCTTCTGCAGATGGATGAAGGCATTGTGGACTACTGAATAGTTTATGGAACACGATGCATTGCAAAATGTTGCGAAAACGAGTGAGGGCAAAACGATGAGAGATGAAGAGGATAATGAAGATGCTTTTACAAAACCTTGCGAAGACGAAATGCTATTTGTATTCTCTGCAAAACAAAGGTACAAAATTTCATGAAAATGCCGCAGACGATATGTTTCGAATTTTACAAAAGAGATTTTTTTTTACATTGAAAATGCTTCTTTTTTTAATGGAAAGCCTGTAAAAAGCATGATTAAAAAATTATCGAAGTTTAGAATATGTTTTAAATGAAAGGAACAGATAAGTCTCAACCTTCGATTTCTCTCTCTCTTTTTACGTTCTCGTAAAAGTGTAGAGAAATTATAGTAATCATAAAAAAATTCCAACTCCAAATTTTGATCAATCTCCACCTTTCAAACATCCCTCAATTCGAAAATGTCTGTCTGTCTGTGATAAAGATAATTCAAAAATTGAGACAGAAGGTTAAATTCGGTATATGATATTTATGCCAAAATTGTAGATTTCTATCAATTTTTGAGTGTGTTCTGTACAGAAGAAACGTACAGTGATACATATTGAGAGAATTCCGTACAGAAGAAGTCTCTCTGTAAGGCTACACGAATATAAGAGAGAACTGCATGACTAAATTCCGTTTCAAATATTTAACATCTGTAGTGCAGATTCGTAAAAAAGTTTGTATCAAATCTAGCAAAGGGTTGGCCGTCTATCGGTCTGTACTTTCAGAAACATGTAAACGTGATAAGTGAAAAACGCAGCGACTTAAGTATATCAAATCTGATATGGGATTTTGTAACCACAAGTTTTGGGTTAAATGTGTTTTTTTTTTCAATCGGTTGAGAAAAAAAGTGTCTAAAGCACAAATTTGATTTTTGGATACTATTAGCCGCATGGCAGGGATGAATCGACAAACAACTAACTCGCTAAGGATGATAAAACGAGTTAAAATTCTAAATTCCTGCCAAAGGTTGATATTTCGTAATTATTGCACGCCAGTGCCATGCAAGGCGTTCTTTGGGATAACTCCTTTATTTGAGAGTATGCAAGAAAGTTTTGGAGAGACCACTATCACTGGTTTTATAACTTAATTTACAAATTTATATTTCGAAAATATTTTTCAAAACGAATTTTCTTAAATGGAACATAAAAACCAGCGAATTTATAAAACCAGCGAGAGTGGTCTTATTGAAACCTTAATAAAGGCCTACTCCCCAATAAGGGTCTTATCCTTGTTCCCCAAATCAAAATTGTGGACCTTAGATAATGCCACGAATTCCTGGCTTGGCATTGGTGAATGGTATTCACGACCCATAAATCTTCGGCGTGAATCTAACATTTTTACTATATTTATCGCGAGTACCATATCTGTAAAACTATCTTCTTACTAGGAGACTTACTGCACAGGAAAGTAACATTACAATATTATAAATAACATTTTCTCTCTCTCTCTCTCTTTTTTTTTTTTTTTTTTTTTACTTTTCCGTATGCGTAGTGTAGAGAAGGTATAATAATCTCCAAAAAATTCGACCTCCAGATTTTGACGAATCTCCACGTTCTAAACTTCCCAGAGTTCGAAAAATGCATTTTTAGAAAATGTTCGTCTGTCTGTGACAAAGGTAACTCAAAAACGATTTGATCTCGATTTGATTTACGATCTTTATACCAAATTTGTAGATTTCTCTCAAATTTTGAGTGAAGCCTGCTCAGAGGAAGTCGGTCTGTTCGGCCGTTCGAATGTAAGTTAATACGACAACTACAAAAAGAAGAGAGCTAGAAAGATAAAATTCAGTTCACAGATTTAACATCTACAGTGCAGATATTCATCAAATTTTGAGCCAAATACAGCATGGAATTGACCATCTGTCGATCTGTACTTTCAGAAACATGTAAGCGCAATAACTCGAAAACTCAATGATTTAAATATTTGAAATTTGGTATGGGATTTTGTGACTGCAAGTATTGCGATGGGTCAAATTTTCGTTTCAATCGATTGAGGAAAATATGTCTAAATCGCAAATTTGGTTTCGGGATACTATTAATGTATGCCAGGGATTAATCGCCAAATATGGTGCGGAAGATTTAGTGACAATTCTAAATTCACATCAAAAGTTAATATTTCGTAACTATTGCACGCCAGCGCCATGTAAGGCGATCTCAGGAAGGACATCTTTATGATACAGTATGCGAGAAAGTTTCGGGAAGACTACTCCACTGGGGTTTTTTTTTCTTTTCTTTTTCTTTTCTCTTTCTTTAAGCACTGAAAATTATATTACCAGTTGCATTATCGCTCACTGTAAATAAATACTGCTATGTCAAATTTGTTACAGCAGTCTTACTTAATGCACTTTATATAAAGTTAATTACCGAGAAAAGGAGAATGACAAAACACAATTTTGAAAATTTGACAAAGACGATCAAAAAAATTATAGCTTATGCAACATTGATACCATCTTGTAACATTTATATTCCTTCGATCTATGCACCAATGTTGTGTCCACCTTGTTTCTAACTACATCAATTACTGGTACTGATTTAATTACAGCACTTATCAGTTCTTACACTTAAATCAGAATCAGTTCTGTTGAGGAATCATATCTGTCGACCTTTCGGTTTCGAATACCACGGAATCAAATCGTAATGACATTCACTTCAATCAAGATTAAGCAACTCCGAATCCCATAGAAGAAACAAATCAGACACCAGTGGCACTACGTATCAAATGAAAGTGATATCTTCTGTGCCCTTGAAAAGGTGTCAAAGATCACCACATGTATTGAATTGGCGTATGGCCAGAGATTCTATGTAATTTAAGACTTGTGATCATTTGTTTCGCCCCTTTTCGCTTCTTTCTTACTTCTGCTTTTGCACCGCGCTGCTCCTTCTTGTTAATAATTATGCTTCCCTGGATGGATATTAAAGAGAATTAAAAATGCCAAGTCTCTTCACTGCTTCGAACCTACATTCTGCTTCAACTAACTTGATTTTAATGCTTTGGTCTCAATTCATCTGTGTTTTAGAAGTAGCTGCATTTGCGCTCTCTAAATACTATGAAGTTTTTCCTGATCCTTTTTTGGTTTTAGTTTGAATAAAAAATAATTTTTAATTGCGATTCCGAAACTATTTCGTTTCGTTTTAGTTTCGTTTTCAAACTATTTCTTACTTTAGATTGGTCACTTATATATATATATAACTGTAAATGGAAGCCAGGACATAGTATATATTTTAGCCCATTCATGACATATATTTTCCGAAAAAAACAACATTAAAGCACAAAAGTTCTGTTTCCAACAGTACTCCAATTATCAGAGCACTGGCTATATGAGCTGCGAACCAGAGTAAGCCGGATGTTGTGTAATAACATACACCATAGTTATTGTGGAAAAATGTTTAAATATCAATTCAATCAATGCACGACTTAATTTAATGTATAGATTCCAATACATTTCTTTTAAATTTCATAAATCCTGTGTTGGATCAGCCGTTAGTATCGACATAATATTAGAAATAAAACTTCTCTAATAACCAAAATGCTATAATAACAGATTCTTTTATTCCGTAAAACTGAGATGAAACCAGAGAAATTTGCTTATACGACAAAATAATGCTCATAGTTGTCAGAAAGGAATTTTAACGAAACTAATATTCACAAGAAACGAGTTTGGAAAAAATTTCCTTAAATTATCGTTTGCATTTTTTTTCTAGAAATCGTTGAGTTGAGTAGTTTAAATCCAATCGTGTACGCTACATCCTAAAGAGATCAAAATTAAGAAAACTGGGAGGTAAATTAAAATTCTTTTTCTTTTTAATATTCTTCATTAATATTTGTTGAAAAATTACCTAAAAATCGGCGAAAAATTACTTCAAATAACTTTAAACATTACAAAAACCTTTTAAGTATAGTAAAATAACAAAAAAATAAAGAACACTTTTAAATTTCTTCCATACATTAAAAATAAATCAAAGCAAACAGCAAAAAAAAAAAAAAAAAAAAAAAAGGATATATAAAAAAAAAAAAGAAAGGGGGAAAAAAGGAAACGAAAGTTTGAAATTCCTTCAAAAATTCGAAATTTAAGACAGTGAAAAGAAATAATGATGCTGTTTTACATTGTGGCCTGTTATACAATATGTCAGATGAATAATTTTAATTGCTAGGCAACAAGGAAGATATCATAAATTTAACAAATTCTGAAAGTTTTACGTTTTATGAACGTTGCCAGGTTCCAATGATGAATTTAAATAATTTATCCCAAATGGCTCACTTCGTGAGCGAATTCCATTTTTAATTGTCAGAAATGGCATCCACTGAAAAAAAAAGAGACAATTTTTTTTTTTAAATCGTCTGGTTTTCATTTATTTCTTTTTATGGTGACCAAAAAGATTTCTAATGTTAAAACTTTTTTTAGAGCAAAATAGTTTTCATTCTTTTTATAAAATAATGAGGATAGTATCGTTTTGTGAAAAAAAAAATAGCAAAGTAAAAAATTTTAACATAAAACATTAAAATAATGTACTTGTTTTCCAGCGGAATGTTTTTAACTTGCTGAACAGGGATATTGCGACACGTAGATTAATCATATAAATTGGTTGAATCATTAACCATTTCTGAATAACCACTTACTATTCAACCAAAACCACCAATCATGTCTTCTTAATTTGTGTCCTATTTTCCCAAGATTTACGGTCAGTGCTTATTATTATCTGCATTGGAAGAAAAAAAAGTGAAACTAGGTTCGAACCTTTAATTCGAAACGTCGACTGATGATAATGTTTAAAAATCAATTCGTCTATCTTTGTACTTTTTATGAAAATTTAATTTTAATTATAGCAACAATGGCTGAGTTGTGGTTTCTTGAAACTTGTGCTTGCTGTCAGCTGCGCTCTCTTTTATTGAAAGGAAAAAGTAGGTCGAAGCGTAAAAATTCATTGATGACTTTATTCTTTTTTATTCTTTAAAATTACTCTTTGAGAACCAATGAACGCGATTAATTTTTTTGGCAATTCTGATTGGCCGAAGATTATCTCAAAGGAAAGTGGGTCAATTCCTGGTTTTTCTCGAAGTCGGTCATATATTATTTCAAATATCCGTTAATAAATAAGATGCATTCTTCAAATTCTATTTCTTTGGAAGGGTTGCGCGTTATTAAAAATGACCAACCACATCTGAATAATCTGCGATTGGCTGTAGAGCAAAGTTAAGGCATGTTCATAAAATGTATGTAATATCGTTGCCACGTGCGGACGAATAAACATAGTTATTAAAACAATGAAAAACAGAGTTGCAACGAATGCTATTTAAATACTAGCTGCCTTTAGTAACCAGCTGATTTGCCGGGAAAATGAATAGAGTTTACTTTTAATTAAATTTCTAATGCATATTTTTTTGTTCTTGATAGGCACAAGAAAATAATTTTTAACCATCAAATTATAATGGACATCAAAGCCGTGTTGATTTAATAGCCTGGCAGCTGTTCTGTTTATTTTGTACCCTAAAAGAATCAAATCCCAAGATATCACATTATTATTAAATACTTAACTTCCAGAATAATTCAACTTTCCTGGTATTTAAAAATTCAGTTTCTTTTTTTTTTCTTCATTTTATTTTATTATTTATTTATTTATTATTTTTTATTCCTCGCCAGCTGGTTTGCCATGAATATTGATTATATTTGATTCCAGATAAATTGTTAAAATATAATCTCATCTCCATGATTCGACCAAACATTAAAGCCGTGTAGTTTTTTTATTGTCTTGCTTAAGTTCTGCTTATTGTGTAAATGGACCTTTTTTACAGAGACAGTCTCATAAGATCCCACATCATAACGTTATTAAAAAAGAAAATATCTGGTTCACCTATCTTTTAGATTTTGAGGTATTGTAGCTTCACTTTTTTATTTATTTTGTGAACTATACAGATATTAAACAAAATCCTTCTATTTTAAATTTTAACAATAAAAGAAAATGGCTCAATCAGATACTTGATGAAACAATGAAAAGGGCTTTGAACTTCGGGATAACAATGTTATCTATTTTTGGAAACTAGAACAGAAGCATTTTTTTTAAACTGTCAAAATGCAACAAAAAGGGAAGAGACTATTAAATTGGTAAATTAAAAAGGAAATTCTTGGTACTTTAAAACAGTGTAAAATTCATTTTCGTGTGATAAAATTTTCGGAAATTATTGTGCAAAGGACCAAAATTCAACTTAATTTTTATTTATTTAAAATTCTTATTTAGATTTTTTTTAAATCGTTCTTAGATGCCCTTCAAGGTATTATGGGCGAAATGGGCGAAATTTTGTAGCTATCTAATTTGTAGTGCATTAACACACTCATATGCATTCACCATCGTTTTCTTAGTAGCGATATGTCCTAAAAATTGTATAAAAAATGGATTCGGAATTAAATAGATGTCATGGGTAAGTTTATTTTTTGAATTTTTAAGTTGTGTAAAGATGGTATTTGTGTAATATGTTCCCCCCCCCCCCAAAAAAAGAGTTTTCTACTACCAGATTCATTATGAAAAAAAATTATTAAAATTCAGAACTCTAATCTAAATTTATCATGAAATATCTTAGGCTTGATTTATCTCATTTAATATTATGTTAGCTGCTTTAAATTAAATAGTATCGAATACATGAGCGCAAAAAATTATTTATTGTAGCAACGCACTTCTCTGTAAATGCAGTAATTAAAATAATGGAAAGTATTGTTCGTTAAATATACTTATAAACACTTTTTTTTAAATTTATTAAAATTCGAGAACAATTTTATAATAACTAAACTGGTATCACTGAAAAGCATATTTTTATTTTCCCATATATGAAGTATACGAAGAGAAAGCATTGCAATGGTCCAAAAATTCGAATTAGAAAATTTGACGAATCTCCACGTTTCAGAGCTAGCTCCCTGAAACGTCATTTCAAAAATCACATTTTTGAAATTACGTGTGTCGGTCAGCTTGGGAACACGATACTTAAATTCGCTTTGCACTAGACAGATAAAATTTAGTAATTGTTGTCTGCACCAAATTTGCTAATTTTTATTAAAATTTTAACGAAATGTTCATGGAAATAAAAAAAATGTCACATGATATCCTTATCTGATAAATATGGATGACCTGAAATAATTTTTGTAGTGCGATTTTTCGCGAATATCAAAAATTTTTGAATAACAGAGGCTGTACCAATTCAGTTCAGTTTCGATATAAGAGCTTGCTAAATGTTGATTCTAATTGTTAAACGGCAATCATTAAGCATCAAAATTCTGATCCGAGTGGTGTGTTTATGATTATATTAAGTGCATGGCCAGCCAGAGCGTGATTTTCCCGTTTCTAAACATTTTATATAATTCAAAAACTCTTTTTTTAAAACTTGCCTCTGAAAGCTTTGTGCAAGATTTCGAATAGATGGAATAACGATACAGAATAAAACTGGTCTAAGGTAACAGGACAAAAGGTTCTGTTTTATTCTGGAATAAAATTACTGCAATTTTATCATTTTAGACGTTTTTACTATCCACATTTAACATAGGATTAAATTGAATTGCATTTTTGCACTGGTCACATTTTAAACTTAATTTGTTTAAAGTGACTTATATCACTGTAGTCATAACCCGTACAAACATTTTTGTTGCAGAAATTTCATTATGAAGGTTATATTTTGCTATATTCGCCCTTTTAGAACATCGGCTAAATAAAAATTCTGATGACACTAAAAAAATTTATTTTCGAATGATAAAATAAAATCAAATGCTAAATGTTGTCAGGTGTTTATAGAAACTATAAAAATAGTTCATTTCAATTCGCAAACGATTTCTAGAATAAAATTATTTTGAAAGAAGCATTCTCGATTCCTTTTATTCGCAATAATATTCATCGAATAAAAACAAATAAGAATGTAATGACCGTGTTTGGGTTTGTTTCCTTTTGAGCATGCACAGGAACAGCAATTTTCCACTGCCTTACTTAAAAGAAACCGCCCTTTAAAAAGTGGATGTTAAGTTAGCCTAAATTAATCCTTTCGAAGCGATTCATTTGAATAAGTTTTCAGTGAAACCATAACAAATAATCCTTACGCTATTAATACGTAAGAATGGAATGGCTTTATAGGATATATATTTTTTTTAGATCTAACTTCTGAGACAAACATAAACAAATATTCTATGCCGAAGACTTTCAGATTTTTTAAGATACTTTGCTCTTTTAAAAGTCCCATTGTTCTTAAAAAATGAATAAATAAGACGAAGTTCATTTGTTCAAGCGAAATTTCAAGAAGTACAAGTTTGAAAACCGTTCTTTCTTCCGTTGGATTGATGGAACTAATTTGCCGTCTGTTGGCAGATGACGCAGACAGAAATTGAGCCATGTTCTTACACAGACTGCTATTCGGCGTTTTGCCAGGTGTCTAAGAAGTTTTAAATGATGATTATTTATTAATACTGGAAGTTGTTCTGCATATGTGGTCTTCAAAACAAAAGAAAATCATTGTCAACTTTTCAAGACTCGAAGGTTTAAAAAAACAATTGTTAATTAAATATCAAGTAAAATTTTGGTATTTTCCCATAATATTTTCCGAAAATATTATCTCACAAACTATTCCTAATCATATAAAAAAATTTTTTTAAAAAAAACTATTTTTTCAGTGATATAAATTTGATCTATGTACAATTTGTTTTTCACGTTTTAATACATGTTCAAAGATAATTTAATATATAATTTGTGAAAACATTTGATTTATTTTTGAAAAATTAGAATACATATTAAGTTTATTACCAGAATGCAGTAGCAAAATTAAGGAATTTGAATAAAACGAGTTGTTATAAATATACAATTTATAACAACTCGTTTTTTTATTTTTGAAGAACAAGAATTCATGCAAAGAATGATGGCTGAATACAGTAGCAGAACTCTTGAAACATAAAAAAAAAATGTTTAAAAGCAGACGATAACCAATTTATATTAGGAACAATTATTGATGTGGCTTTTTTTTTCGTGTTTTCACATATAATTTATAAAAACATTTTATTTTTTATTTTTGAAGAATTAGAATACAAATGAAGTTTGCTGCCAGAATATAGCAGCTGAATTAATAAATTTTCAAAATTAATTTTATATATTTATAAGAACATTTTTTTTTTTGAAGATAGAGTACATATGAAAATTGATGGTCGAATATAGTAGCAGAATTCTGGAAACATAAAACATGTTTAAAAGCAGACGATAGCTATTTTACATCAGCAACAATTATTGGTTTGATTTATTTTTATGATTTTTGTTAAAGACAAATAAACTATTCAATTGATTATTTCAAAATGTTAATTTGAACCTATCATATATTTCATTGTACGTGAAGAAAATTTGAAGTGCTTATAAATCAAATATTAATAAGATGCAATAAAACCTGGCTATCTATGGTTTTTAAAGATCGCCTGACTCTATTCATATTCTCAGTTTAATTTGAAAAAATATTTTCAGATGATAAAAGGCTTTTTTGTTTTATAATATTTTATATAAAAGTAATTTTTGTATTAAAAATACTAGACATGAAAATGTTTTAATTCCTAATAAAGCTGGTAATTTCAAGTCAATTACAGAAATTTTTTCGAATTTCTGTTTTAGCTTATCATTTCTTTACTTCAACGAGATTTCATACTCAAACTCAAGCTGTTCATATAAAAATTAACATCTTAACAAGTATTGACATTTCATTTAGTATACATCAAAGATTAAAAAATAATATATGATTAAAAAATAATTACAAGATGATGATTTTTAAGTCAGTGACACACCATATTGTTTATTATATGGATGCTTACGGAAAAAAAGTCCGATTTTTATCTATAAAGAAATTTAATTCATATTTCATTTTCTATAAATAATGCAACTAAAATATAAAAATTAAATCTTTCAAACTTCTCCAAAATTAAAAAGATAACCAATTCATTTGTGTAATGCCGTATTTTGTTATTCTTGTTACAGATGAAATTAATTTATATTGCGACACATAATAAATTAAATAAATTAACACTTAAATTCTTAATAAAGGTGTTATTAAAACGCCTTGCACTGCAATAGTTTACAATAATTAGGAAATATTAATCTTTGGCATGAATTTAACATTTTCAATGAATCTATCGTGTAGTCCTTGGCGAATTTTTTCATGATTAATCTCTGGTATATGGTTAATATTTTCCGTAAAACGAATTTGTGTTGTAGACGCGTTTTTCCAACAGATTGTAAACGAAATTTGACAGAACTACGCTTGTAGTCATAAAATCACAAACAGAATTTTATATTTAAGTGATTGAATTTTTCATTTATCACACTTAAAAGTATTCGAAATTACAGATCGAACAGACGGTCACCCCTCATCGGATTTGGCTCAAAATCCGTCAAATCTCTACTTTATAGGTGTTCAATGTATGTACCGAATTTTATCCATTTAGTGCTCTTTGTTTTGTATCATGTTAACTTATGTTTGAATAACCGGACAGACAGATTTCCTTCAAATGAGTTTTGCTCAAAATTTGACAGACATCTATAAATTTGGTGCAAAGATATTTTTTCAGTTCATCCACTTTAAAGCATTTTGGAGTCATCATTGTCACAGATAGATAGACATTTTTACAAAATTTATTCTTCGAACTCAGGGAAATTTAAAACATGGAGATTCGCCAAAATCTTGTGTTTGAATTCTTTAACGATTAAATATTTTCTTTATACTCCATATTCAAGAAAATAAAAATGCTGAAAGTTAAATAAATGAATTTTATTACATGATCTTTTAGAAGTGGAATATAGATTTTCATATTATATTTGACTAAAATTATCAACGCGTAGGATGATACTTTGCTCATCTCTCCTTGTGAGTTTGAACGCGATTACCACAAAACATAAGGAGCTAGATAAATGAAATTTGATTTGTTGTCATGATGCAACAAGTATAAGTCAGATTCAAATTTTTGACTTAGTTTTCCAAAAGTAGGCCCCCAAGCGTTGTATTTCCTGTTCTATGCTATTTCGCTTAATACGGAATATGACTATAATTTAAATAATCGCAAGCTCATAAGCAGAACGCTACTCTGATTTATAATTGATATTCATTAGTTTTGACTTTCTCATATATGAAGTTTACAAAGTGAAATTTTGTAACAGTCGAAAAATTCGAGCTCGAGATTTTTGATGACTCACCACATGTGCACGTTTCCGTATGTACGAAAACGCATTTTTGGAGTTATATCTGTCTGCGAAACAAAGATAACAATTCAAAAATCTAGACAGATGAAATTTAGTAAGCAGTTTTTATATCAAATTTTAAGATTTCTATCAAATTTTGAAAGAAATTCGTTGATGGGAAGGTCGTCTGTCTGCATATCCGAATGCAAGTGAACGCGATATCTATAAAATATAAGCAATTAAATAGATAAAATTTGACGCACAGATTTAACAACTACAATGTAGACACTTATAAAATATTTAACTAAATCCAATAAGAGCTAAACTAGGTTTCAAATAGTAGTTTCGTATGCCCTTAAGCGAATAATTCGAGAACGGAACGATTTAAACATTTCAAATTTGGTATTGTTACGAATCTGTGATGCTGCTTCCCAGCATAGTTGGTTCCATAGGAGGTCCCAGAGCTTGGCGACAAACTTGGCGACTTTGGCGCCAAAATAGATTATACCCGAAACATCGAGAATTTTCCCGATCCGTCCATTAGGAACCGAGATAAGCCTCGAACGTTCCTGATTGGTTGAGAGGCTTCTAGCCCCGCCTCCTGAGACCTATAAAAGGAGCTGCAGCTACCGGGGAGTCGTCGTGAATTGAGTAGTCGTAGTCGGAAGCGACAGAGAAGTGTAGTCGTAGTCGAAAGCGATGGTGAAGAAGGAGTCTTCCAGGGATAAGCGGAGCAGCGACGGAGTCAAGCTAGTGCTGAACTAAGCTGTGCGCTACTGTCTGCAGTAGAGTCTCGTTGTATGCTGCTGTGTGCACGTCTCAGCTTGAAGATAATTGCCTTCTCTATGCTGTAAATAGTTGTCGTCTTTGTGCTGTCATGTGCGTCTTCGTGTAAATAAACGTCGTTGTTTTTTTTTCTACTGCCCCCTGCTGATGGAGCGTTCTCCACGCCCTATCACTTCCACTATCCCAACGAACCCCGGGAAATTTCGTAACAGTATATAAATGTTTGACTACAGTTGTAGTTATGTATCCTATTTTGGTTTCAGTCGGGAAGAAACGCGTCTAAAACCTAAATTTATCTTCATTAGAGAGCATGCGAGAAAGTTTGAGGAGACCACTCCCGCTGGTTAACTGAGTATGATTTGAATTGCTAGAATTCTGTTGCTGCACTGTCAAATATTTGAAATTGTTATGTATATTAACAAAATTTTGCAATTTCGTAGTTAATTTTGTCCCTATTTTAACAAAAAAATACTTAAAATTAATTCTTGTTATAGTAAAAAAAAAAAAAAAAAATACTTAAAATTAATTCTTGTTATAGTAAAAAAAAAAAAAAAAAAAAAAAAAAAAAAAATACTTAAAATTAATTCTTGTTATAGTAAAAAAAAAAAAAAAAAAAAAAAAAAATTCTTAAAATTAATTCTTGTTATAGTAAAAAAAAAAAAAAAAAAAAAAAAAAAAATACTTAAAATTAATTCTTGTTATAGTAAAAAAAAAAAAAAAAAAAAAAAATACTTAAAATTAATTCTTGTTATAGTAAAAAAAAAAAAAAAAAAAAAAAAAATACTTAAAATTAATTCTTGTTATAGTAAAAAAAAAAAAATACTTAAAATTAATTCTTGTTATAGTAAAAAAAAAAAAAAAAAAAAAAAAAAAAAAATAAAAAAAAAAAAAATACTTAAAATAAATTCTTGTTATAGTAAAAAAAAAAAAAATACTTAAAATTAATTCTTGTTATAGTAAAAAAAAAAAAAAAAAAAAAAAAAATACTTAAAATTAATTCTTGTTATAGTAAAAAAAAAAAAATACTTAAAATTAATTCTTGTTATAGTAAAAAAAAAAAAAAAAAAAATACTTAAAATTCTTTAAAGTATTTCTTATTATAATTGAATACGCTTCAAATATACAGGGTGGTTATAATGAAACGTCCCCTATAAACAGCATCCCGCAACGCAAAGGGATGAGCGGATTGCAGCGAAGTTTGGTGTATAGACTATACACGAGATGCGCTCACGGAATTTCCAAAATAATATCAAGCTTTCTCGCATACTTTCCAATAATGGTGTTATCTCTGAGAACGCCTTGCATGTGCACTGGCGTACAATAGTTCCGAAAGGTAGATTTTTGGCAAGAATTTAGCATTTTTACTGAATCTATTGTGTCATCTTTGATGAGTTATATATATAGTATATATATACTAGCCACCTTTGGCGACCAGCCGGTTCGTCAATCTTAATGTTCTTTAAAATTTTAATAATTAAATATATTATGCAATTCCTACTTTAATAGCTTCTTCAAATTTTGATAGTCATATTATTCACTCATCTATATCTATACTTATAATAAAGCTCAATGTGTGTGTGTGTGTGTGTGTGTGTGTTGGCGCTCTACAGGCCAGACCGTTTGACATACAGCTACCAAATTTGGTACATGTATACCTTGGAGGTTGGGAATGCGCACCTGGGGTTTCTTTTTTCGAATTTTTAATTAGAATTTTAATTATTAATTAAAAACTAATTTTCCCGCCAAAAAAATCATCCATTTTCCCCACCGCCAACTTTTCCGCCAAAAAAATCTTCCATTATCTCCAGCGCCAAACGAGAAAGGCTTCAGTTTTTTTTTTCTCCCAACAGTAATGAGGCTAGGGTTAAAATTTTTCGGCGGATTATTTCAATCGGTTCTGTTTATTTTCTTAATGTTTGATGCATTTAAAATTAAACATTGTTAATGAATCAATCTTTCAGATTCATTCTGAAGTACTTTTGAATTAAAATAAAACAGAATAAAGGAAATTAAAAATTTCTAATCCGTATAGCGTTACCCCAACTGGAGTAGAAAAAATCACGTATTTGCGTTACGTAACCGGCGAAGAAAATTCACGCATGCGCATTCTGTTCTGATTGTTGCCATGACAACGTTGGATGATTTAAATTATTTTTGGGTTAGTTGCATGCTTTTGTAAGTAAATTGTATTTATGTTAGTTATATATTTTTTGTATATGCTTATAGTTTTAAGTACATCGTTTTTTAAGTAGTTTTTTTAAAACCTGTTTTCAACCGTTTATTTTAAACGATTCGTTTTATTTTCTTAGTATTTGATGCATTTAAATTTAAACATTGTTAATGAATCGATCTGCTCATAATGAATCTAAGAAAATTTTGTTGACCAACTCTTGAGATATTACATAAATTTAAAAAGATATTCTTTAGTGCCCATAAAGTTTAAACGCTGAGTGACTCTATTTTCAGTAATCAGATTATAAAAAAATGCTTTGTTTCAGTAAAAAATATTATTATATTAATTAAAGATAAATTCTTTCCACTTTAATTTAAAACATAAATTCTACGGGTGCTAACAGAAAATGAGAGAGATACATATTACGTTATGACTGAAGGCCTTTATAATATTATGAATGAATTATATGATAATCAAAATTTGAAGTTTTAAAATATTTTGATGAAGAAGCTATTAAAGTAGAAATTGCATAAAATATTTAATTATTAAAATTTTAACGAACATTAAGATTGGCGAACCGGCTGGTCGCCAAAGGCGGCTAGTAATATTATAAAAGCTTTCAGTCATAACGTAATATGTATCTCTCTAATTTAGCTCCCGTAGAATTTGTGCTTTAAATTAAAGTGTAAATGATTAATCTGCAATTAATATAATAATATTTTTTACTGAAACAAAGCATTTTTTTGTAAAATGATTACTGAAAACAGTCACTGAGCGTTTAAACTTTATGGGCACTAAAAAATATCTTTCTTAATTTATGTAATATCTCAAGAATTCGTCAACAAAATTTTCTCAGATTCATCATGAGCAGATCAATTAATGAACAATGTTTCATTTTAAATGCATCAAACACTAAGAAAATAAAACGAATCGTTTAAAATAATCGGTTGAAAACTGGTTAATAAAAACTACTTAAAAAACGATGTACTTAAAACTATAAGCATATACAAAAAATATATAAGTAACATAAATACAATTTACTTACAAAAGCATGCAACTAACCTAAAAATAATTTAAATCATCCGTTGGTTGTCATGTCAACAATCAGAACACAATGCGCATGCTTGAATTTTCTTCACCAGTTACGTTAACGCAAATGCGTGAATTTTTCTACGCCAGTTGGGGTAACGCTACGCAGATTAGACATTTTTAATTTCCTTCATTCTGTGTTATTTTAATTCAAAAGTACTTCAGAATGAATCTGAAAGATCGATTCACTAACAATGTTTCATTTTAAATGCATAAAACATTAAGAAAATAAACAGAATCGTTTGAAATAATCCGCCGAAAAATTTTAACCCTAGCCTCATTACTGTTGGTAGAAAAAAAAACTGAAGCCTTACTCATTTGGCGGTGGGGAAAATGGAAGATTTTTCCCGACCAATTGTTACAAAAATCTGACACAGAACTACAGATTTCTGGTTGCTCTCCGTTTGGTTACTTTGGTTACTCTAGACTTCAAAAAATGTTTTCTCGGCGAGTAAAATGTATTCTTGTGCGAGTCTCTGAAGCGATATCTTGTATGTGAAAATTTTTATGTGTGGTAGAGGAAATATAATTTGAAACGTGCAATTCTTATATAAATTTATTTCGTGTATCTCGGAAACGGCTCTAACGATTCGAATCAAGTTTTACATTTAAATACGATTTTGCTTTTTGAGTTCGATTTTTAAAAATTCAGCTTTGGCTTCGAAATGCGGGCAGTGCAATATAGTGTTCAGAACGACATGAGGTTTCGCGTGTGTTGCGCCGTTCGAGTCGCGCTTTTTGCATTATTTTTTACTTATATATTTATATTTAATAATTTTTTTATCTTTATCTATATAGGTGTCTTTCTGGGGTGGACGTGATTTTGCATACAAATAAAAATATTTTTTAACGAATTATTAGAGCCCTTTTCTATTTGCTCTCACGCTGACAATGCCATATAGCGCCCTCTCGGACCTGATTTCGCCATGGCAAAATTAAGTGTAAGTTCAAGAATATAAGTAATGATAGGTAAACTGTAAAATGAATACATAATAAACGTAGAATAAACATGAATAAACATAGCAGATTGTTCCAAATAACATGATAAACAAAGTGCATTCTTGATTTTTTTTTTCAAAGAGCAGTTCATATGTAGGTAAGATTGAAAAATATTCATTTGTAATCAGTATGTGATGCATATTTAAATATTTTCGCCGAATAAACACGATTTTACAAAAAAGAAAAAGAAAAATATTCTCGAGCAAAGCTTGTTTTTCCATATATTTATATTTTTATCAGCAGTTCAGAAAATAGTTGACCACACCTGCTGATTTCAGACACAATAATATTATATTGTTTGAAGATCTGCTAGGTACAAGAACTAAATTCTTCATATGTATTAATCAAGGTTAATAATTATTTACCATTATTGCTCTATTATTACTAGGAAGATATTTTTTTTAAGTTGATGGTGGTTTTACCACGTTTAAAAATGTAATTACAAACCCGTAAGATTTAGACAATAGATAAACAGCACATTTATGTTTTTGATTGCACTATATTGTTATGGAATTAGTCTCCGTAGTCTAGGCACAAAATAAACAGAATGTATGAAAAAGAATCGAGATAACACGACTTTAATATCTGGCAATGTGTAGGAACAAAAAATGTTATATCTAAAAGAATCAACAGAAATTAAATATCCCCCTAGGACCAACGGGTCGCCAAAGGTGACTATTAAACACACTATTTATATGATAATATAGCATTGCTTAAAGTTCTGTGGAGAAAAACAATGAAATTCTTCATAAATACAAATTAAAAATAATTATTATTTCCTCATTAATATGAAGATAATCTTTTTTTATTTGAGTCGATTCACTCCACCAAGAAAAGAAAATGGTATAACTCAACTTAATGAATGCTGTTATCGAATCAATCGCCGTTTTTACAGCAAATTTTATGACCACCTGTGGAACGCATTCACGTTAAAATAATTAAGCTAGGAATAATGACAGAAAATAACAGACACAACAACATGCTGATGTAATCTAAACCAATCTGATGAGTAAGCTCTGCTAGTTTCAACATAACGAGGTATTTTCCCAGGTATTAAACGTCAATAACCAAGCGATCAGCATACGTGACCGAAGTCACGATATCAGGGGAGTGATTTTCATTTTCACTGTGTTTTGTAGTTCCAGGTGACTCAGAATTTGCATTAGCCAGAATAATAAACGTCACTCAAGATACACATGCCATGCTCCGTGGAATTATAATCAAATGTCCGAAAGCTATTCAATATCTGGTCATTTAACTAGTTTATTTTACCAGTTAACGGCGAAATTTATTTTTTAAAGTCCTCCAGGTCCTCCTTTTCAAAAACCAGCGATGACGGATATACACTTAGAACGGAATACAAATAACTGCATAGTTAATTTTGAAAAACATCGTCAATTCAATAATAGAGCGAATTTTTTCATTTTTATTAGATAAAAAATGACGCATCGACTGGACCAAAATGAAGATTTGGTTTGACGTCTATACGCGCTTAACCAGTCAACGGTTTTTGACGAGTATATTCGTCATGGAAAAAGTACAACATTTTGAGTTATGACGAGTTTATTCGTCAGGAGTAACCCCCGGGGGGCACCTCGAAATGAGGATGAGATGCTTCCGGCATGGTGGTTGGATCTCGCCACCCTGGATGGTACACTAATAGGTGGGAGATCTGACTCCTCTCATCGATAACGGGACGTACTTCCTTCGGGAGGGTTGTACCTTGGCCGGTGACGGCCCTTAGGACTCAACCACAGTTCCCGCCAATGTTGCTGTTGTGGCGGTCTGGTCATTCAGTTTTATGGTTTCAAAATGCCAGGCATTTGACCACACGGCCTCCAAATGCGACGCTAAATACTTGTACTGCGCCTTCTGTGCAGGTCCCCATCTAATGCACAATTGCACTAGTACGCTGCCCAAGTGCATCAACTGTATGGACGCCAACCACAGATTGAATCGGAGAGCACTTGTAAACCATCCATCATACCATCAAGATTGCCCGATTCTAAGCTCAAAACTCAACGCAGCCAAAAGAAACACCATCTATTAGTGCAAGTAAGGATGCAGGATCAGCAGACAAACCATGGCCACAATTTTATATCATCAAAAGGTCTCAAGATCATACAAATAAACCTAGGCAGGGCAAAAGCGGCAACAGATAACCTTCACCCAATGGCAGCAAAACTCCAACCAGACATAATAGCTATTCAAGAGCCATATCAAAACAATGACCGAATAAAAGGAATACCAAGCTCCTGGTCATTGTTTTGTTCAACATCAAGTAAAAGCAGCAATAGCCATTCCAAAACCCACCATCAAAATAGCAATTATTGCAATCAAGATAAACACAATAGCAATTAAAATTCAAACAACCCCACAACCGACAACAATAATCTCAGCCTACTCATCTCCAGCCTCCAACATTCAAGAAACGCTCCAAGAATTACAAGAGATAATTAACACCTTGCCAAGGGAACAAATCATTATCACAGCTGACCTAAACGGGCATAACAACCTCTGGGGTTATGAACACAATGACCTCAGAGGAAACCAAATACTAGACTTCGCCCTCGGATGCAGTCTGTATATCATCAACAAACAAGATGCTCCTCCAACCTTTTCCCACTGCGGAAAAAGAGGATGGCCGGACCTCACCCTCTGCAGCCAAAACCTGATAGACACCATTTCTAAATGGGAAGTGCTAGAAGAGCCGTCCCTCAGTGACCATAAATTCATAGAAACAACAATAGCTATCAACCAGCAGAGCTCCATAAAACAAAACACGGAAACCATAGAAAAATGCTAAATCACCTCCTACCACACGTAATCAAAATTCAACAAGCAATTAACAAAAGCAACACTCCATAGCAATTAAACGAAACAACTATCATCTTGCAAGACAAAATCACAACAGCTTGCAAGAATAGCTACAAAATCAAAAAAGAACCACAAATACTCCAACCCAACTGGTACACCAGCGAATTGGAAATACAAAAAAATAGGCTAAAAGCACTGAAGAGACGAGCTCAAAGATCAGGAGAAAACCGACCAGCCCAGTTCCTGCTCCTCAAAAGGGAGACAGCCATCTACATGAAGAACGTTAGGTAAGCAAGGAACTTGGGATGGAAAGGATTCTGCTCCCAGGCAAAAAGCCCTTATGGCAAGCACTATAAACTGCATTCCGAAACTCAGTTACCCCAGCTCAACTGATACTACTGAAAGAAAAGGAAGCGACAGGAGGCCAACTCCAAATAGCAGCAGGAATCCTCGAAGAAATTTTCCCACACCCTGTCTCAACCCTGAACCAGGCAACAAGTGTAAATTACTCACCAGATGACTGCCCTTTCTCTCCACAGGAGGTAGCTAGAACGATTAACGGCCTCCCAAAAGGTAAAGCCCCAGGGTTGGATGGCATTGACAACATAGTCATCCAGCAAATCAACCAAAAATTTCCACAGCTCTTCACAGATATTTTCAATAAATGCCTAACATTAAAGAAATTCCCAGATTCACTAAAAATAGGAAACATCATCTTATTCCGTGAGCCAGGAAAACCTATTAATGAAGCAACCTCTTACCGTCCAATATCACTCCTCCCAACAATAGGCAAAGTCTTGGAGAAGCTCCTAACCCAAAGACTCACCTACCAGCTAGAAAAGAACAACCATATATGCAATAGACAATATGATTCCGTGAAGGGAAATCAGTGGACATGGCCATTGACAACTTAATGAAGGAAATCAAACTGGCAAAACAAAACAAGAACCACGTCCTCCTGCTCTCAATTGATATCAAGGGTGCGTTCGACAACATTCAACATGCTGCAATCGAAGATTACCTAAATAATAGCAATAGCCCTGCCAACTAGATAGAAATTTTCAAAGACATACTTAAAAATAGAAAAGTCGTCCTCAACACAGCAGAAGGACCAGCAGAAAGAGAACAGAAACAAGGCTGCCCACAGGGATCCTGCAGTGGCCCTGCTCTCTGGAACCTGGTAGCAAATGAAATCCTTCAGCAGGATTGGCCACGCAACACCACCATCCAGGCTTTTGCGGACGACTTTGCTATAATAACTCACGCCCCAACCAGGAAAGAAATTGAGAACCAAACACACGCAGCAATAGAAAAATTCTCCAAATGGGCAAATAAAAACAAGTTGGAAATATCCATTAATAAAACCAATTATATCTTCCTCAGTAAAATAGTAAGAGGCCCATCAATAAAATGGAATGGCACAGCGATCAAAAGAAAAAAATCAATAAAATACCTAGGAATTCAAATAGACGACAAACTCAATTGGAACGCACACCTTCGATATCAAGCAACAAGAGCAGCTATCCTCCACCAAAATCTCCTAAAAATAGCAGGGAAATCCTGGAGAATTAAGCAGGCACAAAGAAAAACCCTCTACTCAACTGTAATAGAAAGAGTACTTGCACACGGCGCAGCCATCTGGTGCCAAGATCCCACCGAGAGGATGAAACGGAAACTTGCAGCCATCCAACGACCGTTTCTACTAGCCATATCGGGAGCCTATAGAACTACCTCAACAGCAGCCCTACAAATAATTTTGGGAATCCCCCCTCTGCACCTCCAACTACAAAGAGAGGCAAAGGGCATCTCGTTATGTAGGCTCAAAAACCCGACCAACAACTGCCACCTTCAAATTAGCCAACTAGAAATAGACTGTAAGATTTCAGGCTGGACTTCTCATCCCTCGGTACACCTAGAAGATCACCAGATTTCACTTGACGACGGAGGCTTGAGATCGGACCCGAATGGAATTTACACAGATGGATCGAAGACGGACAAGGGAGTAGGAGCAGCGTACTGTGTCTTCAACAATGGAGTAACTACAACAACTTGGGCAACAAAACTGGCCCACCACAATACAGTATTTCAAGCTGAGATCCTGGCCCTATACAAGGCCGCAGAATTCCTGAAGTCCACATCAGCAACATCTACCATCTACGTCGACAATAGGACCAGCATCTTAGCAGCAAAAAATCCAAAATCCAATAACAAATGTGCCAGGAAAATCTTTGCAATACTTTCTACAAATGCAAACATAAAGATATCCTGGATTAAAGCCCACGCCGGATATGCAGGTAATGAGAAAGCGGATAGACTTGCCAAACAAGCTGCTGATTCAAACAGCCCTATCCAGCCCGAACCATACCCAATTTCATTCATAAAGTCCAGTCTAAGGCAAACCATGTTGGAAAAGTGGCAAACGGAATGGGACAATGGCGAAACTGGAAGACTCATCTACCAGCTTCTTCCAAAAGCCACTTACGCCCTGGAGAAGGGAAGAAATTCTCTTCTTCACAGGCCATGGCCCATTTCCCACCTACTTAAAAAGGTTCAATTTAGCAGACGAACCTTACTGCACCTGCGGCGAAGTGGGGTCACCACTCCACTACGCAACAGAATGCATTTTAACTACATCTTATCACCTAACGAAACCATCAGCTAACCTTCAACAGGTCTGGTTCTCCAGGGTAGCAGATAACTCTCTCAGCAGGGCCAAGATCAGAAAAATGGTTCGATTCCTGCATGAAGAGTCACAGCTGTTCAGATACTGACCGCCACTCCTATAACATCGGAAAACCCATCTCACCACCTGCACGACAAGACTTCCACCCAGGCCCGGAAACTCCAACCACCAACGCAGCGCATCCTCAAGCTCAGACAACTCCATTCAGTCCTGCATAGCCCATGACATCCCTGCTTCAACCCAACCTAAAACCAACCATTCCTGCTCTAACCCAGCCAAGTCAGCTCCTCACCAGCCTAACCGAATTCAGCTCGCCTACTCCAATGCAACCCACTGCAGCCTAAAAATCTTTCACCCAGCCAACTACAACTCAGCCAACATCAGCTTCACATCATCAGCCCAATCACCATTACCTCCACATCATTAGCTTAGCCATCTGCAACCCTCACTCTCCATGTCCACCCAACTGTTTAAATAATCGTTAAGATTATAGTTGCAGGGGCATGGAGAGGTGTTAAGTTAAGTTTTATGGTTTAAATCCGTGTGCCTTCGTGGCGGGTCGGAGAGTTAGATGGTTGACTTATTCGTCAGGAGTAATAAGTAGTGACAAGTAAGATATTCGTAAATTCGCATATATTCGTAAATTTCAAGATGTTAAAAATATTTTGGGACCAAGTTGGAATCAAAGGAACAAATGAAAGATTATTATACGTTGTACCATACTTTGCTCAATACCAATCTCCAACAGAAAATTAAAATGATAAATTATTTTTTTCTGTTTCTTTTCTTTTATATCTAAAAAGGTTTATAAGTAAATAAAGAAATGTGATTACTGAAATAAAAAAATAAAAATCATTTCATTACAGCATAGTTTTATATTAAACATACTCGGTGTTTGACGAGTATACTCGCCACCGCTAAATTTTTACGACAGAATTTAAATACTCATTTTCCGAAGAGGTTCCTGGTAAAATGGAATAGCAACAACCTCTCCTGACTTTTATTTTCTCGTATACAAAGTATAAATAAGAAATTATTGTAATCTCAAAACATTCGAACTCGCCATTTTTACGAATCTACACTTTTCATAACCGCTTGAGCACAAAATTGGAAAAACACATTTTTCCAATTTTGTTAGTCTGTCTATGAATAAATTACTCAAAACCCTTTTAAATTAGAATTTTTTTAGATAATTGTTTCCACTAAATTTTTAGATTTCTATCCAATTTTGAATGAAATTTATTCACAGGAAGCTTTTTCTGTCTATCTGTCCATCGAAGTACCAATGAAAAATATTACAAAATATAAAGAAATAAATTGATACAATTTAATACGTAGTTCTAGCATCTAAAGCGTAGATAGGGTCAAGCTTTGAAACCAATCAATCAACGAGCTGGCCGTCTGTCTCTCTGTACATTCCCGTGCATGTAAACACGATCATTCGAAAATGGTATATGATCTCGTTAAACAAATTGAAGTTCAGTATCAAAATTCTACTTCGAAATTTCAATGAATCTTCGTGTTCTTGACCTCCCTGGTTTGAAAACTGCATATTTGGAAATGACGTCGATCTATTTACAAAAGCGGCCCGCTCATTTTTTTTCAAATGTAGAGACAGACTCTGCTTTTCTCAGTCCTATGCACCCCAATACCGTTAGTTTTCTGTCAACAACTATACAACAAACATTGATAAGATAGATAACTGAAAATAGCCTTCGGACATCCCTTCCACTTTGAGTGTCCCATTCTGTTTAAATAACTGAAAGATATGACTGTAAGAGAATGAAGTGGTGTTTTGTCTGACTTCGAAGTGAATGCGATCACTCAAAAAGATATTTGAAGGGTGAAAATTGTCATGTGGTACTTGTGTCAAATTTTCGGCGAAATTTGTTAAAGAGAAATATACGTGTGCTCTTGAATTCATTACTCTATAGTCATGAATATATCTGTACTAATAATAAAGATAAAAGTGTGTGTGTATGTGCGTGTTGTCCCTTTACAGGCCAAAACGTTTGACCTACAGTTACCAAATGTAGCACAAATATTCCTTGAAGAGTCGGAATGTGCAATTCGGAGCGAATTTTAATTCATTAAAAATGAAACAAATTTTTGACATTTTATCCGCAATAACTTCCGAAATATTTTAGTACAAAAATAATTTTTACATTACTTCAAAATCTTTTTTTTTAATTATTTTTTCATTGACGCCAATTTTCGCGCCGCATACTTTTCTATTATTTTTAATTAATTTTTCTAAAAAAAATTTTTTTATCATATTTTACAACAAGAATACAAAGATATGTAAGAATTTTGAACGAATATTAAAAGTATCACGAAATGTGAGACAAAAACATAAAAATAACACTCTATAGGCCAGACTGCTTGACGTCACAAGTTGGCTTGATTATACTTTCAAGATGAGCAAGTTATCTGCAAGTTAGAAAGATTTTATTTTGAAGTTTTTGTTTATTAAAAATAAAGCGAAAATTTTACATATCCGAATTTTGTTGACATTTTTTTAAAAAATATTTTCCATGACTTAGAAAATATTATTGCAGCAATTATTTACACTTTAAAACTCAAAAAATTGTCTTTTTGGTAACATCAGTTGAATTGCCGCGAAATTTTTTCAATATTTTGATAATATTTCAAATATTTTTTTTCATTGTCTTTAATACTCTCATTATTACCCTGAAATTCAAAACAGTTTTTTTTTTTCCCTTCACTGTTTCATCAAATATTGATTTGCGAAATTTTGTTTATTATGCCCCCCCCCTCCTTTATATGAAGAATACAAAAATGAAGTTACTGTACTATCAAAAACAACCTAGACGGCAGATTACCCAGACAATCCCATTTTTAATGGCACTTCGACGGATTCCTTTTGGTAAGTTTGTATGCACAATAAACAGAGTAGGCATAACGTTAATAAATAACACTCTTTTAATGTTTGTAACAATTTGATTCTTAAAAATACTTTGTCAAGGAAATCCTGAGCTGATTTAATTGCAATTAAACGCAACAAATAATCTTGGCGAACCAACTAGTCATCAAAGGCGGCTAGCTTTTAAAAAAATATTTCACTTCTTTTAAATATTCTATTCCTGGCCTCAAGTCCTAAAATTCGGCGTCCTGCTTCGTATATATGGTGATAAAATCCTAAATTAGCCGCTGGCGCTAAATGTCTTCATCTCCAAGAATTTGCAACAAAAAAAATGTCGCCAATCTTCAACCAGATTCGAACAATGGGATGAAACTAATGAAAAAAGCATTGGAGATGTGGACGACTTGGCTCCAAAATCCATCATCCTTTCCCTCTGCGGTAATCTCCCTGCGTGACCTTTGGGGGACGAAATGCAAATACACTTGATGGATGGTCCGTCCATCTCGTCACGTCCCTTGGCGATCCATCAACGGAGGAGTCCGCTTCCGATTCCGATCTCGGCGCCATTACAGTGCTATTAGAAGTCGCCAACAACGCTGAGCCGTGTTCAGGTGTAGGTAATGAGTGAGGTAATCGGATTAGGGAATCATCGCGAGACGCCGCCCGCGGGTAATTGGGATTCAGGAAGAAAAATGACTCGAGGGAAGATTTCATGAAGGTCTTTTTTAGGAAGAGATGAAACATGGGAAAATCATACACAAACGAGAGATTTTTTAAAAATAAGAATTTGAAAATAAAATGACTTTTATATATAAATGACTCATTATATTATAAATTATGTAAGAATTTTCAATGTTAAAAAATGAGGTGAAATTGAATTATACATTAATCAATATCTTATTTTCTCCGATGCCATTTCCTTTATAAATAGTCTATACAGAGGCAGTGTTGTAGTATTCAAGTAATAATTTTCAGGTTTTTAACCAAGGATATCAAAAATAAGAAATTGATTAAAAGATTTGACCAAACACGAAAATAATTAAAAATATTTTTAAAAAATGAAGTTTGTTATCGTAAATTTCCAGTTATCATGCGAGAATATTATTTTTTTAAGTCACGTGATATTAGTCCGATAGAAAAACATGTTCGCTCGTGTCTCATATTTTGCAATCACCAACATTTAGAAAAGGCGAGTTCGCAAATTGTACAGATAAGTCTATGGCAAAGGATGCCGACGTTCTCTGATTGGTTTGAGCCTTGGCATCTTTTTGGCAATGTTTTGCACTCCTAATAGTGTAGTTTTCGCTTATTTGGTCCAAACCTTGTACATTGCATTAGTTTTATGGAAGATACGAGTGAATATCAACACGATCTAATTTTTATTAATATAATTGTTTTCTCTAAATATTACTAGTAATACTCCTAATACTAATTAATAATAATAATAACAAATATTACTAATAATACTAGTAATACGAGAAATAATGTTGTTTATGCACAGAAGTATAAAAACTATATGAAAGTAATGACTAAACATATGATGCAGCAATTAAATAATTATTATTTTTCTATGATTTTCGTGCCTTTATTAGATAATTTATGCAGTCATTGAAACTTGTTGCTGAACGTTTGTTACTTTCCCATCAACTACATATGGGGAGATGATTACTTAATGCCCAAAACGTATAAATATGTAAGCTTTAACGGAATATGTGATTTCGTAGCTAATTTTTTTAGTTATATCATAATAATATTAAGAAGAAACATTCACCAAAAATATTTTTAATAAACTGTAGTTTTTATATTTCCTGAATTTAGGTTTCAGGATTTGATCTTTTCTGCTGTATATGTGTTCCAGATTAATATTACATGCAAACCGTAAAAAATAGGGGGGGGGGGGATAAATTCACATATTTTATTTATTTTTATAAAAATATATTTCGGTATGGCATCTTTTTGGCAAAACATTGCCAAAAAGATGCCAAGGCAAAAAAGATACCAATCAGAGCACGTCGGTATCCTTTGCCATAGACTTAGTCTGTACAATTTGCGAACTCGCTTAGACTATTAGGTTTTTGACTATCTCAAAATCAATCGAATTCTAACATTTTTTTTTCTCGAGGTCCGAATTTTTTTTCCTCGAAAAACCAGTTTAATCCGGTTTTAAAGAATCACGTGCCTATCAATTACGCATGCGTCTATATTTAGAAAACGATAGTTTTTTTCATCTCAAAATCGTTTGCGCCAAGTTGTAAGTTTTGGTTGGCGGTAAGTCGCCAAATGTCACTTCTTTATCATTTTCTAATAACTCTAAAAAGAGAAAAATTGATGCCTCAAAAGCGATAAATCGTCTATTTTGAGGCTTCAAAAACCTCAAACCAAAACAACATCATGTCTTCACATGATAATAATCGTAATTTTTTGTTAAATTCTGAAAACGAAAACAAAGTTCATAAAATATCATTCCATTTATTAATCCTTCCATAAGAATTAATTCTTTCAAACATATTTCGCCACGAAGGATTGATTTTTCATCCTTTTCTTTGATGATGTTGTTGAAAAGAGAGAGAGAGAAAGACACTTAGAAATGTATCGCTGCCCCAGTGCAGTACAATTATGATTTTCCTCCTACATTATTTCTCTTGGGAGAATGCGTAGGAATAAACACGACACCCGAGATTCCTTTTGTCTAGACATGTTAGCAATTTCTGTTCATTAAATAAGAGTCACTTTTTATACAATTAGTCACATTTGTCTAATAGTAAAGTCACTGGTATTACACAGGAAACATCTTTTACCACCTTGAAATAATTATGCAAAAATATTATATTTCATTATCTTACTCATAATCTAATATATAAAAATGAATTTCTGTTTGTTCGTACCTTACGCGCTGTCGTGCGATTCATCCGATTACGATAAAATTTTTTCAACTTATTGCTTGCACTTGCGCGACGATTATAGGCATAGTACACTTATTAGCATTTATTTTTAACAGAATAAAATTTACAATCAAATACACTTCATGCGTTTCTAATATTCAATATTATTTTAAAATCATTGACAAAAGACAAACGGTACATATCATTCGGAGTTAATCGTACATATATTAAACATTATAAAATTACTATAATCGATGCCAATCAGTGTGAGCAAAATGAAAACTCTCCTGAAACTTTTTCTCATACTTCCTATTTCAAACACTATAAAAATTGTGAACATCGTGAATGCTCATATTTTATCTTAGAGAATCACCAATATGAGCGTTTTGTGCTTCTTAGCATTGTGAGAAAAAAATTGGGTATGTATTTTTGGCGCCTCTGTATGTCGATTGTTTAAAACAAAAACGGCACAGAACTACAACTTTAATTGACATATTAAATTTCATTTTTATAAGTTGTTGCCCTATTACCACGTCTGCATGTACAGAAATACAGACAATTAACTCGTCGACAGAATTAGTTAAAAATTAGATACGGATCCATACATTAGATGGTAAAATTGAGTATTAAATTTTATCCATCCATATTTTTTACATTTTGTTTGTATCGTGTTCGCTTGCACTGGCCAGACATACAGACAAACTTCCTGTAAATGATTGTTCAACACGCTAAATGGTAAAATTGTGTATTAAATTTTATCCGCCCAGGATTTTACATTTTGTTTGTATCGCGTTCATTTGTACTGGTTAGACACACAAATAAGCTTCCAATAAACAGATTTTGTTCAAAATGTAAATGAAATCTAAAAACTTGAAGTAAAGACCACATTCCAAATTTCATCCACGTAGCTCAGAGCGTTTTTGAGTTATAGAATTCACAGAGAGACATGTTACCGAACAGGGACGAACTCAAGGAAACCTGAAACGTGGAGATTGCCTCAAAATCTCAAGCCTGAATTATTTGACGATTGCCACACTTTTTCATTGCATAATCTCAAGCCTGAATTATTCGACGATTACCACACATTTTCTTTGCATAATCTCGAGTTTGAATTTTTCGGCGATTGCAACGCTTTTTCTTTGTATTCTTCGTATGCGAGGAAGTAAAATCATAAGAATTGGACTGAATAGGTTTGAGCCATAGATACAAACGACAAAAGGTCAAAGCAATCCTTAAAAGATTTAAATTTAACTAATCTACAGTTCCATTTTGCGAAACGAAAATCAGAATCAGGCGGACCCTTAACCAGTTAACGACATGTGATTTTCTAATCAGCCCGGGAACTGAAAGTGGGTCAAATTCCCCATCACCCGCTTCAGCATTTTCAACCCTCATCTTTTAGAGTCTGTGGTCAGATAGAACAGCAAAACCAATTTGCATTTCGGGAGGAGGCGTCGACGACAACGAAAACTGTCTTTTGATATTTACCGTCTTCCGTCTGGACTGGTCCGTGGGCGGCTCTGACGGCCTTCGGTTCGCTTTACTGAAGTCCTTCCCGGCCCACTATTGTCTTGACGGAATAAGACCCGACACGGGGAGGCTCGTCTTCTCCCCCACCCCACCCCTGAATTATTTTTATTTTGCTCCTTTTTGTGCGCAAGTGTTGAATGATTCGTTAGTTCGTGCCATGTAATTATTCCATATTTGAAGTGATTGTGTGAAAAAGAAATTGGAATTCGAAGTTTGAGAAAAGCTTTTCTCTCGAGGTTTTTATACACTTTATAAGGACGTTTTGAACTTAGCCTTATCAGATACTAAAGAATATAAAGCTGAAACCTTTTCTATAGATTAAATTAATCCAAAATCTGAAATAAATTTACAATTCTAACTTCATGGACGAATCTCATTTATATTGTTTTATTTGTTACTTTCCAGTATATACAAAGTATACAAAAAAAAAAAAACAACAACCTATAATTGTCAAAAAAATTCAATCTTGAAATTTTGACGCATATCAGACCTCATAATCTCAAACCTCGCTGAGTGAGAAAAACAGGTTTTATTTTCTCACATATGAAACAAAGAAGAAATATTTTAATCGTCAAAAAATTTGAACTGAGATTTTGAGGAGTTTCCACGTTTCAGCGTGTATTGTTCGTCTTTCAGCGATTAACCGCCAAATATTGCACGCTATTATGGCTCTTTGGTAATTATTGTCCGCTAACGTGGTGCGGTTAATAATACAAAAATACATTTAATAATACACAATATACACCAATTATTACGTAAGAAAGTTTCGTGGAAACTATTCCCCTAAATTTTGAACACCTAGTTACAAATGAAACAATGTGCTTCGCAGGTAACATTGTTTAGGCCGTAGGAATCATGTAAAATCGTTTTTTTTTTCCTCTCAACTATAAGTCAGTGACAATTCATACCGGCTGCATAAATTTATATTAACTTGTAAAGATCGGTATGCTTAACAAAGTAAACCGGTTGATCTTATGTTTGCAACACGTTTTACTTTCTCGCATATGAAATACAGAGAAAGTACAGTAATCGTAAACGAATTCGAACTTTTGATTTTAACAAATCTTTACGTTTTAGACCTCTACCCTAAATTCGAAAAATACACATTTTTGGCATTATGTATGTTTTTCTGTGGCAAAGGTAACTCAAAAACGCTTTGAGCTAGATGGTTGAAATTTAGCATACGACCTTTACACAGGTGTGATCGGTGTGATCTCATACATAAATTCGCATCTCATATATAAAATTCGATTTTTATTTGTTATTAACCGCATGCCAGGGTTGAATCTGCATTAAAGTCGTCAAAGATCATACGATAGATGTAGTAAAAATGCTAAATTCACCCGAAAATTTAATATGTGGTAACTATTGCTCACTAATGCCATGCAAAGTATTCCTAGCCTTACCAAGATTAACATTTTTTTATGAGGAGTGGGGGATAACGCTTTTATTAGAAAATATGCGAGAAAGTTTTGGAAAGACCACACCTGCTAGATTTTTCTTTCTTAATAATAGATTATTCTTATATTCTGATACATTTGATGATAAGCCGATAAATTAAGAACTCGTATTCATCCACGGAACCCCTATAATTCATCATCACCTTCGCCGATTATTATGATCCATTCATTCACGTTGCGTTTCCTTAGAGCTGCTACTGACATTTAATTAAAAAAAATATTAAATGTGAGTATCAATAATTGTCGCGGTAAGTCTCGACAGCATTCTACTTCAAGCATACTGGGATAGTCAGACTGACAGACGATCAACCCTTTCCCAGATTTTGTCGAATATTTCATACAGCTCTTTAATTCTGATGTTAAACACACGTGACACATTTTACCCATTTAACTCTTTACATTTTTGAGAGATAGTATTCTCTTGAACGTATACGACAAGCAGACTTTCAATGAAGGAATTTCATTTTAATTTTGACACAAATCTAGTATATTAGCAAAGACCATATACCAAATTTAATCCGTCTATCTTATTGTGGTTTTGAATTATCATAGACAATAGGTATAACAAGGGAATTAGTTGCAACCCCCAAGTACACGTTGTGATTCTTTTGGAATCACTACGTGATTCCAGCTTGTTATATTATGCATTTATTATTTTATGCCACTTATTTATGCATTTCTGATAATAATAAGAAATAAAATAATTAATAATGATAAATTTTAACAATGCATTAATTTTTAAAAGTAAATTCAAATTATTGCATGAACTATTAGCATTCATTTTTCATCAATTATTAAAAACTAAATCTTCAATTTCTAAAATTAAAATTTTTTGATAGCAAAAAGCCTTATATATTGATGTTAAAATGAAAAATTACTCAATTTTAAAATCTTTAAAAATCAAATTTAAATTTATTTCTCTTTACTTCTTTTGATAAAATGTATTTCATCAAAATTGTTCAATATGTACTTTTTAGTTAGCCGGAAGAAAGCGAAAGGTCGCCAAATAATTTAAATTTACGGCAAAAAAAGCTAAGGCCATAACTTTTTTTTTGTTTTGGTGACGTTTCTTTTGGCGAAGGTCTAAATTATTTAGCAATTTTTCGTTTGCGCCCGGTTGACTGAAAAGTGCACCGAAAAAGTTAATAAAATCGAAAAAGCCACCGAAGGCGCTATTATTTATAAGATTAAGTTAGTCATGGCAATTCCGGGCTTAGGGGTAGCACCTCTTTCCAGTGACCTGGGCTTCCCGGGTTCGAGTGCTGGTTAAAGCATGGTTGTTCTTTACCCTGTGTTCTGTCCATGAGGTGTGTGAAAGAGCCCCACTGTAAAAAGAGGGTGTGTAAGCGAGTGTGTGAGTGTCATCTTCTTACGAGCTACAAGTCAGACTTCTGCCCTCGGGTGCTCAGAGGTCTTTAGCCTCAAAACTTACTGCACCCCTTTTTCCGTTGTAGCGCGGACACGACATCATCAGTCATGTCAATCAACTTTGATGAACTGCATTTTATCACAAAAAAGACGCCATATGAATTTTATCATATTATTTTAAAGTAGACTTGAATAAATTATACATGAACAATAATTGAGAGTTGAATCCTAGTTTAATGTGCCCTCGAATTTGTTGCCAATATGGTAAATCAAGTAAGAAAATTTCTAGCATGATTTGTTTACTATTTTCTAGGCTTGTTGAGTCGTAAATGGACTACAGCTACTGAATGAGAAATGATAAATTAAAAATAATTGTCAAATAAATATTGATGAAAGAATTTAATTTTATTTCTAATTAAGAATTAATTTATTTTAATTAAAAGCATTTTTTAGGCATTTTTATCACAACTAAAAGTAAAAATAACTACTTAATTACCGATTGGAAGAATTTAATTAAAATCTGTATTTAATCTAGCATGATTAAATTACTTTAATAGAAAAAACATTTTAATGATTTCTTTAACGGATCCAGAAAATTTTTTATTTGATAATTTTTAATGAAAGAATTTATCATTTTATTTTAATTAAAAAAATCGGCTTTTAAAATCGTTTGCATTATTTATTTAAAATCTTCTTTGTAATCTGGTAATTCTATAGCGGAATATTTACTGCATTACAACGGAATTCTTTGCACCTTTTTTAAATTCTTTTCCTGAATTAATGGTTCCTTTAATAATTCGCCATGAACGACTACAATATTACAGAAAAAGTTCGGCGTTTCTTTAAGCAAATCACTAAAGCATTCATTCCTTTCCGAGTGATTAATTAAATGAAATAAATGCATTAATTCCTTAATCCTTCTTCCGAACAACGTGCGGACGGACTTTCTTATATTTTAAAATTATTCTGTACTAGCCGCCTTTGGCGACCAGTCGGTTCGCCAATCTTAATGTTCCTTTTAAATTTTAATAATTAAATGTTTTACGCAATTCCAACTTTAATAGATTCTTCATCAAAATATATTAAAACTTCAAATTTTGATAGTCATATAATTCACTCATAATATTATAAAGGCCTTCAGTCATAACGTAATATGTATCTCTCTAATTTTCTGTTACCTATCTTAGAATTTATGCTTTAAATTAAAATGGAAAGAATTAATCTGCAATTAATATAATAATATTTTTTACTGAAACAAAGCATTTTTTTATAATATGATTACTGATAACAGAGTCACTGAGCGTTTACACTTTATGGGCACTAAAGAATATCTTTCTTAATTTATGTAATATCTCAAGAATTTGTCAACAAAATTTTCTCAGATTCATCATGAACAGATCAATTCATTAACAATGTTTCATTTTAAATGCATCAAACACTAGGAAAATAAAATGAATCGTTTAAAATAATCGGTTGAAAACAGGTTTAAAAAAACTACTTAAAAAATGATGTACTTAAAACTGTAAGCATATACAAAAAAATATATAACTAACATAAATACGATTTACTTACAAAAGCATGCAACTAACCTAAAAATAATTTAAATCATCCGTTGATAGTGGTTGTCATGACAACAATCAGAACAATGCGCATGCGTGAATTTTCTTCGCCAGTTGGGTAACGCAAATGCGTGAATTTTTCTACGCCAGTTGGGGTAACGCTATGCAGATTAGACATTTTTCATTTCCTTTATTCTGTGTTATTTTAATTCAAAAGTACTTCAGAATGAATCTGAAACATGGATTAATTAACAATGTTTATTTTTAAATGCATAAAACATTAAGAAAATAAACAGAATCGTTTGAAATAATCCGCCGAAAAATGTTAACCCTAGCCTTATTACTGTTGGGAGAAAAAAAAGCTGAAGTCTTACTCATTTGGCGGTGGAGAAAATGGAAGATTTTTTTGGCGGGAAAGTTGGCGGTGGGGAAAATGGAAGATTCTTTTGGCGGGAAAGTTAGTTTTTAATTAATAATTAAAACTCTAATTCAAAATTCAAAAAAAGGGACCCCAGGTGCACATTCCCAACCTCCAAGGTATACATGTACCAAATGTGGTAGCTGTATGTCAAATGACCTGGCCAGTAGAGCGCCAACACACACACACACACACATTGAGCTTTATTATAAGTATAGATTATTTCTGTAATCCTCAGAATCCTTGTTCGATGCACTAGCGAAGCTACCAGGTATCTATTACCTGCTGCTAACGAAGCCAAATGAAGTTTTTTATTAACATCCTATTCCTTTATTATAAGGTGTTAAACCAGAGAAAAAGGTCTCCTCAAAATCTTCTTGTATACTCTCTAGCAATCTTGTTATGTCAGGGAACGTCTAACATTGCAATTGCATACAATAGCTACGAAATATATATCCTTGGCATGAATGAAATCTATCATGCAATCCTTGGTGATTATTTTTGACTATTAATCCTTGTATAAGTAAAAAAATATCTAAAAATCGAATTTGGGTTTTAGAAGGGTTTTTTCCCTTCTGATTCAGAAAGTCACAAAATCCCGTACCAAATTTAATATATTTGAACCATTGCGTCTTTGAGTTCGTATTTACATGTTTCTGAAAGTTAAGACGGACGGATGGTCAATCCCTCATTGGATTTAATTCATAATGTGCTGGGTGTCTACAATATAGATGTTAAATTTGTATACCGAATAATTTTTGTCATCTAGCTCTCTTCGTTCTGTTTCCATTCGAACAGCCAGACAGATAGACTTCCTCAGAACAGATTTTACTCAAAATTTGATAGAAATCTGCAGATTTGGTACGTGTTTAATCGTATACCAAATTTCATCCATCTGGCTCAAAGCGGCTTTGAGCTATCTTTGTCACAGCCATTTTGGCAGAAAAAAATGTGGACGTCGACGATTTAAACTTCAAGATACAGCAGTCGTTGCCGGGCGACTTGGTATCATACAAATGGATCGATACAGTTTGCGATGCTAACGAAGCTGTGAATTATCCTACAGAATTTTTGAACTCACTGGATTTGCCAGGCATGTCACCACACCTTCTACCACTGAAAGTTGTTTCTCCGGTTATTTTACTTCGGAATTTCAACTCACCACTGCTGTGTAATGGCACCCGATTGGTCATTAAAAAATTGATGAAAAACGTTATCCAAGCCATCATTTTGAATGGTAAATTCCGAGCCGAAAATGTTTTGCTGCCACGAATTCCAATGATTCTCACAGACGTGCCAATAGAATTCAAACGCGTTCAATTTCCTATTAGATTGGCATTCGCAGTGACAATCAATAAGTCGCAAGGCCAAACGATGTCTGTTTGCGGCTTACATTTGGGCACACCATGTTTTTCACACGTGGCATGTTCTCGCGTGGGCAAACAATCGAGCTTATTTGTGTTGGCTAAAGACGGATTAACAAAAAATATCGTACACCACTCCATTGCTCTTCGAAATGAATATTGATTTTCTTTATTTCATTTTTATACTTTAGGACAAAATATATATCACTTTTTTCACTTTACGTTTAACTTTTAAGAGATCAAACAATGTATATGTTCGTTACGTTAATGAAATACATTGTATTCAGAAAATGAATGGTTGGTGTTTTTTAGTTTTTATCGGCGATCATCGTCTACAGTGCTCCATTCCTCTTTCTATCATAGATCCCATCCCTACACACTTACAATACATTCGTTAACAACAAAAATATTCAAATATCCAATAGGAATAATTTATAAGGCAGAACAACGTTTGCCTGGTCAGCTAGTAATATATATATTGCAAACGATCATAGAAAACTTTGTCTTGCTTTAATTTTTTAAGAAAATACCACGTTTCCTATTTATTTTATTTCATACAGTCATCTGCTGAAAAAATACATTTTTCTAGATTTAAGTTGCAGTAATAATTAATTTATTTTTTAATCAGGGCTTTTTTAAATGTGATAGCAGCTTGTCAATAAAAGCTAATTTTTTGCCGTTCTCGTGCAGGTTAAATTTTTTTTTTTTTTTGAGTCAAATAAATTATTGAAAAATATAATTCAATTATATTTTGAAAAATTCATTAAAAATAGAAATTGGTCGTCGCTAAAACCGACAAGTACCGAGTCTTTAATACTTTCATTTGCCCTAACTGCTCAGTTGTGGCGATTTCGATTTATGATTGAAACTGCTCGACTTAAACTCATTTTTCGTATATCTGACTCCAAATAAATAAATAGAAAATAGTGTTGTGAAAGAAGTAGGAGATTGATATTTATAGTAACAATGGCTGTTATCCGCTGTTTCCAGATGAAGTTTCAGTCAGTTAGCAGTTACAAAGCAGTTCCGATGATGTAATTTAGTCCATATTCGAGATTTTAAAGTTCCAGTGAAAAGAAGAGGAATTTGTAAGGACGGGCAGTTCCCGCAACACGAAATGGTGAATAGAATTAATAGATGTTGAAGTGCTTCAGAGCTTGAAGAGAAAATTGCAGATTGGTTTTGTTTGCAGTAAGTTTAGGCAAAATATTTTTGAAGGGGATATCTTGCTTATCTAACTGTAGAAAAGTCCACAACTTGTCTCTATAATAACTATACTTTTTGCACGGGAGAATTATGTGTTCAATATCTTTAATACTATTACATTCGTGACAAAGAGGATCATTTTGTAGATTAAAACGATTCAACAGTCCTGGTGTTATAATTTTTTTGCTGATTAGTCTGGACAAAACAACATCTTCCCTCCAATTTTTGGACCAGGAAGATAGTGCTTCAATGCTAGGGATGTCTCCTGAGGCGATGAAATATTTCCTGTTTCTATAATTATTGATTGTGATCTGAAATGACGTTTTTTGAGGCGATCTGCAAACGCGTTCCAGATTATATTCGAGTGACTAGGTATCCACAGGAAGGATATTTTTTGATTTAGTTTGGTTAAAGTTTCAACTTGGAGGCTATGCGTTGAATAATTGTTAGCGACTGGATGGAGATATTTTTCAAAAATGTAAGCGCAGAGTAGCTATCTGTAAGAATGAGACAATCTTTGCCAGGAACAACGAGAACATCTAGCGATTCAGCAATGGCTAAACTTTCTGCAGTAAAAATGGAATTGACAGGATGGATTCAAAACATGAATTTTTGGATGGAAGATAAACCAGCAATTGAAGTTTGCTGGAGTGTTTTGGATGCATCAGAAGCAATAATAAAATGATCAGGAAAGCAATTCTGAATGTATTCATTAAAGTATTTATTAATTTCAATCATGTTGAAGTTAAAGTCTCAGACTTTCCGCAAACACGTAAACAATCGGAAAGGGAAAGCTGTTGCCAAATGACAAATTACAAATTCGGCCTCATCTTACGTTTTAAATAGAGAGATCCTAAGAAAAAAAATTTCAGGACTCCAGGAGGTTTAAAGCGTGACAAGTCAACAAAATCTGGATATCAAATGTTCTGGCAATTACAATATTTTCTCTTTGTATACTTCATATGAGAAAAAATAAAAAATAAAAACTTCTTGGCAACAAAATTCATAAACATATTTTTCAGACATTTTCTGCTGAGTTTAGCATGATGGACATCCGATAGCAGCACGACCGGAGTAGTTATTAATTAGTGCAATTAATTAAACGATGGTCCACCAGTTTGGAACGCGACCTTGTCGACATTCGAAACCGAGAGAGATATAATTAGAATTCCAGGCCGTTGAAAGATGATCTCTGTCAAAGATTGAGTGACGGCCGGCGGGTTTTTTTTGCTCGCCAATTTCAGGGACACAAAGTTGCAATGCAGTATTTGCAATTTTTATAGAAGATAACTAGATAATTAGATTTTGGTGCTTGTGTGGTGTATCAAGGCAGGATTCGACATTAGTTTTAACATACATTAATCCGAACTGCCAAAAACTCAATAATCAAATGGCTACAATTTAAAAATGACGTTATTGTTAGTTGTTTTGTCAAGTAATGATATTATACCGCAAACTTGGCATGGTAATTCGGTCAAATACACAACAACTGAAAACTGTAATTTAGTACTATAGCAGGTTTGTGAACTCGAGATTAATTCGATAAATCAAAAACTCAATAATTAAACAGCCTTCATTTAATAATAACAATACCATTAGCCGTTTTTGTCGAGTAATGATATTATTTATATCACTAGGTATAGTAATTCGAGCAATTAAATACTCAAGAATTGAAAGCTGTGCTTTAATGCCCTAGTAGGTTTGACATTGCCATTAACTCGACATTAATTCGTTACATTAAAAATTCAACATTGAAACGACTGTAATTTAATAATGACATGACCATTAATTGTTTTGTTGAGAAACTGTATTACCGTCAACTAGGTATATTAATTCGATTAATTAAATACTCAACTGCTGAAAATTGTACTTTATTAAATAACGACATTATCGGCAATTGATATTAATTCGGTAATTTAAATACTCAGCAGTTACAAGGCTGTGTTTTATAATGACATTACAACTAACTAGCCGCCTTTGTCGATAAGATTGGTCGCCCAGATCATTGATTTTTAGGCAATAAAATGACAAACATGGAATAAATTTTTAAAATTTCAATCTGTTTCTTGATATGACCGAAAAATATAAAATTAATTGAATTGATTACTGAGATGTAAATTGAAAAATGCATTAGCTACGATATAAAAGCATAAGCTAGAATTCTACTACAGGAAAAATGACCACAGAAAATAATCTTTTAATAATTTTAATACTGGCAAAAACATACGAAATGGAATCTGCAATTAATATAATAATATTTTTTACTGAAACAAAGCATTTTTTTGTAATATGATTGCTGAAAACAGAGTCAATGGGCATTTAAACCTTATGAGCACTAAAGAATATCTTTCTTAATTTATGTAATATCTCAAGAATTTGTCAACAAAATTTTTTCAGATTCATCTTGAGCAGGTATATTAATTAACAATGTTTCATTTTAAATGCATGAAATACTAAGGAAAAAAAACAGAATCGTTTAAAATAATCGGCCGAAAATGGGTTAAAAAAATTACTTAAAAAACGATGAACTTAAACTAACATAAATACAATTTAATTACAAAAGCATACAACTAACCTAAAAATAATTTAAATCGAGTCCGCTTCCGCTGAAATGTAAACAATCAGAATACAACACGCATCCGTGAATTTTCTTCGCCAGTTACGGTAACACAAATGCGTGACTTTTTCTACGCCAGTTGGGGTAACGCTATGCAGATTAGAAATTTTTAATTTCCTTTAATCTGTTTTATTTTAATTCAAAAGTACTTCAGAATGAATCTGAAAGATCGATTAATGAACAATGTTTAATTTTAAATGCATAAAACATTAAGAAAATAAACATAATCGTTTGAAATGATCAGCGAGAAATGTTAGCCCTAGCCTCATTGCTGTTGTAAAAAAAAAAAAAAAAAAAAAAAAAAAAAAAAAAAAAAAAAGCTGAAACCTTACTCATTTGGCGGTGGGGAAAATGAAGGATTTTTTTGGCGGGAAAGTTAGTTTTTAATAATTAAAATTCTAATTAAAATTTCAAAAAAAGGGACCCCAGGTGCACATTCCCGACCTCCAAGGTATACACGTACCAAATTTCATAGCTGTAGGTCAAATGGTCTTTTCTGTAGAGCGCCAACACACACACACATTGAGCCTTATATATAAGTATAGATAACTAAACTATTTCTATTGGTATTGCACAAGACAAGCCGTTGGATTAAGAGGTATCAAATAAATATATTTTAGTGAGTGGTAACGTATAATTCGAGACAATTTTTATGAAATTTCATTCTGACCATTACCCTTCGGAAATATTAAAACATACAAGCAATTCTTATACCATTTTAGAGCTTAAAAAATTGACTTTTTCTTGATACCAGTTAAGTTGGCATGCATTTTCATCTTTAATCTTAATATTCTTACTTTCTAGTACACTTAGTATAGAGAAAGTATGGAAATCCTAAAAGAAATTCGAACTCGAGATATTGAGGAATCTCCACGTTTTAGACTTCACTCAGTTCGAGAAACGCATTTTTGGAAAATGCCCGTCTGTCTGCCTGTGACAAATATAACTTAAAAACGCTTTGAACTGGGCAGTTGAAATTTAGTAAACGGTCTTTACACCAAATTTGCAGATTTCTATCAAATGTTGGATAAAATCTGATCAGAGGAAGTCCAGTCCGTCTCTTCAAATATAAGTAAATATGATAAATACAAAATAAAGAGAGTTATATAGATTAGATTCCGTACACAGATTTAACATCTGTTTTTTAGACACCTGTCTAATTTTGAATCAATTCCATCAAGGGATTGGCCATCTTTCGGCCTTTTTTTCAGAATCATTTAAACGCGATAACTAAAAAACGCATTGTCTTAAACACGTCAAATTTGGTATGGGTTTTTGCGACTACAAGTGCAGTTTTGTGCCAAATTTTTATTTCAATCGGTAGGGGAAAACCCTTCTAAAACACAAATTAGATTTTCGGATACTGTTAACCGCATGTCAGGGTTGAATCGCCAAATAACTCGCCAAGAATGACGCGGAAGATTCAGTGAAAATACTGATTTTTCCCCAAAGATCTATATTTCGCAACTATTGTACTCCAATGCTATGCTAGGCATTCTGTGGGATAACATCTTTATTAGAAAGCATGAGAGAAAATTTTGTAGAAACCAATCAAACCGGTTTAAAAATATTTCCTTTCCTGCAATTCACAACCAAATTCTACATTGTTACAATAAAAATTAAATCGCTTTCATTGTTTTTACAAATATTTAACATGCATACATATATATTGTTATGGATTCGGGGTTCTTTAGATTTGTTGGTCGATGAAGAAACACAAACAACAGGTCTCAATAACAAAAGACGATGATTTTTCTTAAACGCAAAGACAAGAATACGCATACAACAAATATACAGCCGAGAGGAACACAAGCAATGAATAGCAGTACATTACAGCAAACAGTAGCTTACAAGTAGTAATCGACCACAGCACAAAAAGCGGCCAGACAGAATTCAGCAGGAGGAGGGAATCTTCGTAGCTTTACTCCATGGTCTCTCCAAACGCCTGCAATTTTCCCACTGTCTCCTCGCTTTAGCTGTATCCAATTGCCTATACACAACTACACGACTGGCAACTCTACACACGACACGATGCTGCTTCTACAATAAAAAACAGGACTCGGCGCACAGCTCAGTTCAGCAATTCCACACAACGCTTGTTCTTCGCTGGATTATTCCGCCGTTGCTTCGTTATCCTCTCGACGACTCGATACACGACTTTGACTGACTGCAGCTTGAGACTGCCCGCGCTTTATAATTCTCACCAAAATTCTGGAAGATTCCATTATTGCCTATTTTGTCGCCAAAGTCGCCAGATTCGTTGCCAAGTCGCCAAATGGTTGCCAAGTTTGTCGTCAAGCTCTGAGATCACTAATTCGGCATCCGATCAGCATCCCACAGAGCGAATCATAAAATTGCCTTTCCAGTTATTGAATTAACCGTGCTGGAAAGCAACATTACAGATTTGTAACAATACATACAATTCTGTGAAGATGAAAACAAACTATTCGAATTGTACTACTTAAAAAAGAATTAATCTCCTGTTTTGCTTTTTTTATTATCTAACTAGATTACATCTCCTGTTTTGAGAGTGTACTGTCTCACAGATGGACTTAATCCATGGATTTCTTGAATACTTTTGTATTTCGAGTAATTTTTGCATCTTGAATTATCACTTCTTTGGATGATTTAATTTCAACTCATAAGTTTCAGGTATCCGACTAGTTTGAAAACACGAATTTAGATGAAAATTTGCATTTTTATTTATTTATTGCAGTTTCAAGAAATACGTTCGTTTCTGTTTTCACTGATATCTTTATTTTGTCTCTCTGTATTAGATGTCAAGTTATAGCAAACTATTGACATGTAAGTGATGATTATTTATAAGCATTTAAAAACTTTAAATGCATTTCCTGAAGAACGATTTTTTTTTTTTCATTATTCTACAATAAGGTATCGTCATGTCTCAAAAAATAACCAAAATATTTTTATGAAATTTATAATTAGGGCTCGTAGTGTTATGCAGAAAATAATAAAATATTGATTTGATGTTGAATGCTCTGGAAGTGGATTTATGATTGTTTAATGTAAATATTTGTGCAAAAAGCTCCAAATTTCATGGATAATTTCATATATTACTCACAAAAATTTTAGTTTTAAATATAATTCTTAGAGAATAGTTAGTTACACTCTAAAATATGTATGTAACACCTACAATGTTATAAAGAAAAATGAAAAATAATTTGTTTTTCTCTACAACAATCCTAGTTTTTGTACATAAATGCTAATATTTACTTCAAAATATGTATTTTCCTTAAAAGTTAATTATACATTTAAATGATTTCACTTTTATTCGTCATTTTATCCTTATATTAACAAAAAAACCTAAAATTTTTCTTCGGAAAAATCTCTCTAGCCAGATGCCATAATAAGCAATAATTTCATGTCCACACCTGTTACGAATGTTAAAACACAGAAATGACATTTAAACAAATAAACTCTGGTACATACAAGTGTAAACAAAATCTTTTAAGAAAGACAAGTTGTTCAGCGTATGTCTATCTGGAGGTCAATCTTCAGTTATCCATCAATTGGATTGGTTCCTGCTGTTCCGTCATGTAACGCGCGTTGACAAGGTCATCCATCAAGTTAATCACAACTGATTTGATTACAGATCAGATTTCTAGGAAGAAATTGCTTGATGTTAAGCATTCTTCACTCGAATCAAAATAATTTAACAAACAATAGTTTCAAAAGTAAGTATCATTGCTATCTTGTATACTATGTGATCAAAGCGAAAATACTGTACGTAAAAAAAAAAAAAAAAAAAAAGATTTTTATAAAATTTTAACAATCTTTCCTGTTTAACTCTCTGTCACACCAGAGCAAAGCTTGCTTTTCTCTCACAAAAATATAAGTGAAAATTCAAAAGTTTTTCTCCTATTATATGGCATCAGTTTTGTGTACATTTTAACTGACATCCATTAACAGAATGCTCCGAAAAAATTATTACGAATTGTATACGAATTCTAATTATTTGTTTAATTAAAAATTTTCTCGAGTAATTATGAGCATTATTTTATTACACAATTAAATTTGCTTTATCCAATATAATGTTTTATGGAATTAAAAAATATGTTTTATTTATTTATTTTTTGCTTTCTTGAATTAAATGCTGATGCTGCATGAAAATAGCGAGCGTAGTCTCCTCAAAGTTTTCTCGGATATTCTCTAACAAACTTGTCATGCCAGAGAACACTTTGCATAGCATTGAAGTACAATATTTACGAAATATTAAACTTTGGCATGAATGTAGCCTTTTTACTAATTCTATTGTGCGATCTTGCCGATTTTTTTTTTTTTTTTGGCGATTAAATCCATGGCATAAGGTTGAAAATATCTGAAAATTGAAATTGACCGATTGATATACAAATTTGACACAAAACAACCCTTGTTGTCACCAAATTTGATCTATTTAAGTCATTGCATTTTTGAGTTATCACATTTTACATATTTCCGATAGTACAGAAGACAGACTGTCAACCCCTCTTCAGATTTAGCTCAAACTTTGGCAAGTTATCTATTATAGACGTTAAATCTGAGTATCGAATTTTATATATCCTCTTTTTGTTTTGTCGTTATCGCGTTAAATTATATTCGAACAGCCAGACTTCCTCTGGACGGATTTGGCTCAAAATTTGACAGGATTCTTCAAATTTGGTGTAAAGACCGTATACCAAATTCCATCTGTCTAGCTCAAAGAACTTTTGAATTAACTTTGTCATAGACAGACAAAGAGCATTTTCCACTCTTACTTTTACTTTTCTTACATAAATAGACATTTTTGTTCTGCCCCTTATAATATATGAACCAAATCTCTATTCGGAAAATTTTTAGGGATCAGGGAGGAAATGATCACGGACGCTTCACTTTTTTATCCAGAGACAAAGCGCCAAAAATCGAGAATTTGGCGAACTATTAGGAGCTTTGCTTATTTTAAAGAGATAGCAAAAATTCTAGAAAAAAACTTCATTTCACTTTACTTTATTTTTAATATTAATTCAATATACTTTTTACAAATTAAATTTACTTCATTTTTTAGAATATATATATATATATATATATATATATATATATATATATATATATATATATATATATATATATATATTACCCGGAATGTTTAGGGTAATCCGAGATAATTTTTCAAATATAGTGCAAACAAATCAAAGAAATTCAAAAATGTCTGGTGTAATCTGAGACAATTTTTCGATATAATGCAATTAGTTAAAATTCAAAATTGTTTTAGGTAATTCGGAGAGATTTTTCAATACAATATAAATAGTTAAACTTTAAGTCTATCTAGGATTATCCGAGACAATTTTTCAATCTGAGTCGAGAAATCAAAATTCAAGATTAGGGTAATTGAAGTTAATGTTTCAAATTAAGACAAACAATTACATTTCAAGACAGACCTGATTATCAGAAAAAATAATTCATTTTGTGACAAGCAGTCAAAATTTAAAACTAAAGTAATCCAAGACAAATTTTTAATTTAGCATCTAACTCGAAATTTCCCGGAACATCTGGCTATAACATTTAAAGCCAAATAAAAAGTAAGAAAAAACAAATTGTTTTCAAAAACTTAGCATCCTATATTTTAAAACATCCTTCAAAACTCAATTACCTTTCACGACTCAGAAATATGAATGAGTTAATTCCTTAATTAATTCATTTATCTCTATATCAAATCTTATAAAAATCAATTGCGACACGCCTTCATAAAATATCTATTTGTATAAACACAAAAACCAGAATGACTCATTTCAGGACAAACCTTTATGTTTTCTTTGCCTGGACCAAAACAACTGAAACATGCATTATTCATTTAATTACATTTTGTTCGTATTATTTCTGAACAAAACGGCAATTTTCCAAATTTTGATTGTATGCATTAATCACTTTTGGAGGCGGTTTTTAAGGCAAATGTCAAGGTTTCGCTCTGTCATTTCCCAGAACTCCTCGGGAATTATCGTGCGAATCAGTTAATCCGCAATCAAGGAGACTGGAGAGACTAATTGATTTTTTCCCATTGCAATCCCAACAAATTATGCTAATCGGCCATCTTTAATGACATGTAAATTGGCGCGACATGCTTACTGCTTCCTTGACATGGTGTTGAGATATTTCAAATTATGTTTGCTATTTGATACCCTATTTTATTTTTCATCTACGCATTTTAAAATTCAATTGAAAAACTCAATCATGAATCATTGGTATCATTTAAGATTTATTAATTTCTGTTTGGTTAAGGTAGAGGAAATACATACAAGGACTGAGATCATTTTAGTAATAAATCATCCGTATTTGAATTGTAAATGTCTGCAGAAGCTGTTTTCCTATAAAAAATGAAATGAAAACATTAGTTTGCTTTTTTTACCTTCTCTTATGCATATTATAGAGAAAGTAATAGTAATCGACAAAAAATTTCGCTCGAGATATTAACTTATCTTCAGGTTTTAGAGGTCCCTGAATTCGAAAAACATGTTTTTAATGTGTCCGTCCGTCTCTCTATATGTAACTGACACGGACGGTTGAAACTTTTTATACCGTCTTTACACCAAATTTGAAGATTTCTATCAAATTTTGAGTAGAAGAAGTCCATCCCCGGTTGTTTTCGAATATAAGTTAACACAATAATCACAAAAAAAGGAGCCGCATAAGTAAAATTCGGCACACAGATTTAACATCTATACTGTAGACACCTATAAAATTCTAAGCCAAATCCAACAAGGATTTGACTGTCTGTCAGTCTGTTCCTTGAGAAACATCTAAAGGTGATAATTCAAAAAAGCAATGACTTATATATATATCGAATTTAGTATGGGATTTTGTGACTACAAGTGTAGTTTCGTATCATTTTTTTTTTCAATCGATTGAGAAAAACGTGTCTAAAATACAAATTTTATTTTCGGCTTTGGTTAATCCCATACTAGGGATTAATCAACAAAAAAATTCGCGGACGATCATACGATAGATTCAGTAACAATGCTAAATTCGCGCCAAAGGTTGATATTAAGTAACTAAAGGCATGTCAGTGCCATGTAAGGCGTTCTTTGGAAAGACAAGTTTATTAGAGAATATGCTAGAAAGTTTAATGGAGACCTTTCCCACTGGTTCACTGATAGACAGACATATATGGTTCTAAAAATGTGTTTTTCAAACTCATGTAGGTCTAAAATGTGGAAATTCATCAAAATACCGAGGCCAAATTTTTTGACGATTATTAAAATTTCTCTTTGCTTCGTATACGAAAAAGTTAAAAAAGCGATGAATTCGCGAACTGTGACTTATGTTTGAGGAATTATGAAACATAGAATGTTGCGGACAATATATGTGTTTTCCCAAACAAATCCTAAGATCTTACTCATTCTCTGAAAAGATAACTTTTTTTTAAATGAAAAAATGGGCGGGAAATGTGTGGGATGGTATCTTCTCTTTCCGCCTGAGTGCTTCTGCTGGAGGTGAGCCTTGTTTCCCTTTTCTCAACATGAAAAAAGAAACGGTGACATCATCCCCCATGTGTTCCCCACATGAAGTGCCCGCAGTAAAACCCAGACACTATGCCGTCCCGTTGTCTCTTGTTTATGTTGGCGACGCAAGAAAGAAACGCTGAGAAAACTGGGCCGATCCTGTTTCTTTTTTCAGATTCTGTTTTTTTGTGTTTGAATTCGTATTTTCCTTCTTCTTCCCCATGACTTTTAGAATTTTGTAGTTACCACATCCTGTTATGAAGTGAATTATTTGTTTCGTACATCCGACATTGAATGTCCCTTTTATATATATATATATATAGTTTTCAACCGCGTCACCAAATTGAATTTCTCTCCATTCATACTATTTTTAAATGAAATTTTTCTTTGTCTCTATATGAGAGAGAGGGTTTATTCTTGGCAATATCTTCAAATATATCATTTTTTAATTTCTTGCAGACGAAGTATAAAAACAGAAATTATTGTAATCGGCCAAAAAATTCGAAATCGAAATTTTAACGAATTTCTATGTTTTAAACTTCACTGAGTCCTAAGAACACGTTTTTAATTTCTCATAGGCGAAATTAAGAGAAAGTAAAATGAAAGAGAATGTTAAATCTATAATTATCGTGTTTACTTATATTGGAAAAGCCGGAATACAGACTTTCTCTGAATGGATTTCATAAAAAATTTGATAGAAATCCAAAAATTTGATGTAAAGACCATATTCGAAATTTCATTCGTTTTTTAAAGGTATAAAATGTGACGATTCGTCAAAATCTTTTTATTGAAATTTTTGGCAATTGCAATACTGTCTCTTTGTATTACTTCATATGCGAGGCGATAAAGACGATGGGAGAATAATCGAGTTTACATTTGTTGGTGTTATATTTGAGTTTATGATCTGGATCAGTTTAGGTTTGTGTTGAAGACAGTAGAAAAATAAGACACAAACAGAGCAAAGAGATTGTTTTTATCGTGGAATTTATTAAACCAGACTTTCAAAGAACGAAGAAGTTTTAGAAAATGCGCGAAATGCAAAATACCGGTCTTTATTTTCATTTTTAAAATTCACGAAAAATCCAAATCGATCCAAAGAATTTTAACAATTATCATTTAAAATTTTAACAAATAAGTATTAAAAAACAGATTTTGATAACTATTTAGAGTTGTTTACAAATTTCGTAATTCTAAGAAACCGGGCGTGCCTTCAGATATTGCTATTTAATTATGTATCGAGAATGCGAAGAACTTAACAATGGATAAGCAAATTTCATCGATAGGACCGATCTTACCAAATAAATATTCTGAAGAAAATTTGAAATAGAAAAAAAATACCTCAAACTTTAATAATGCAGACGATTTTTATGAGCGTTTCTTTTTTCAATTTCTTCAAGCTCAATTAAAGGAAGTAAATAGAAAATTATTTATTGACGGATATTAAAAGAAATTAGCGGATCATTTTTCATTACTTGGATGGCTGAAATAATAACTTCCTGCTATTAATTCTGAAATGGTATTATGTAATTTGATTATTAGACTTATTGAACTCGGTTCCTCCTAATTTTTTTGGATGAAAACACGTTTTTATTTTTCTATCTCGACCTTGAAGACAACGAGTCAAGGTCAAGGAATCGCTGTAATCAAGTAGTTTTATTTTTCTCTTTATTTTCTTTAATACGAAGTATAGGGGAAATACTGTAATCGTCAACCAATTCGTTCCCGAAATTTTGACAAATTTCTTCGTTTTAGATCTCCCTGAATCAGAAAAACGCATTTTTGGCATTATATTTGTCTGTCAGTCTGTCTGTTGGACGGTAGTCACAGCGATAGATAGTTAAGGAGTTTCTTCCGATGTCTTTTCCAACTTTATGCTCATTGCACTGTTTAAATACCAGTACGTTATAGTTGCAAGGGTATGTATGAAGCAGTGTTATGTCTGTTGGTGAACATGTGAATTCAAAAAACACTTTTGAGCTGGCTGGATGAAATTTGATACGACCAAATTTCCAACCAAATTCGTAAATTTTTATCAAAATTTGAACAAAATCCATTTATTGGAAGTCGGTCATTATTGACTGTTCGGGAACAAGAGAACTCGTAAATTTTAAAAAGCAATGGGCCCGGTAGATAAAATTTGGCACCAGGCTTAGAATCCAAAATATAAATATTTATCAAATTTTGAACCAAAAATAGGCTATTTCGTAACTATAAAATAGGATGTTGTGTCAATTGCCGGCAATTAATAATACATAAATACCAGTTTCCTTAATTATATAAGAGGAATTAAACTGACATATGCGGGACTTTGAAAAAAAACATGATGAGAGCTCTAAGCTACATCTTGCAAGTCCATATATTACGTGGGCTCTCAGTTCAACGGAAGAAACTGTTGCATTTGGTCTTAAATCAATCAATCAGTTTGGTGTTCAATGGGCTTCCATGGGTCGCACAATGAATCGTCCCAACCTGCGTTTCACTTGCTTGTTAATTCCTTTTCTGCCTGAATTTTATCTTTTTTTCCATTTTTGATCATTGAAGTCTCAAACTAAAAAAAGAAGGCAAAACGCATCTAACTCTCAGACAGGCAAAATGAAAAAAATCGATACAAAATAAAACTGTAACTTTAAAAAATAATTCCACCTGGTACTGCAACTCTGTTGTTCTAAAGCTGCGATCCAACGACCTGTGCGTCTGCAGACATGGCACACTTTCCTCTGTCTCCCCTCTCTTGCACTTTTCTGGGGTTCTTTGGTGTTTGTAGACGCGATCCGGAGTTTCCCGCAAATTGTCGGTAAACTGGACAGACATCAAAGAACCCTGAAAAACCGCAAGTGAGGAGAGACAGGGGAAAGTGTGCCATGTCTGCAGACGCACAGTTCGTTGGAACGCGGTTAATAGGTAGGTGGCTGTTGATTAAAGATCTAGTCATGACCCTCCAAAAATTGACTTCCAATTCACCAGTAGCTCGTGAATTATATAATGTGGGAACATTTTCTTTTAAAAATACACGGCATCACTAATTATGACCTATCTCTAATCAAGCTTCTCGTTGTACAAATAAATCTATCAAAATCTTTCAGAAAATCGCCTAATAACGATTTTAATGCTAAAGAAACTGCATTGCATTCATGTCAAACTTGGAATCTTCGTGAATGTTCAGTATAACTCGATAAGATTCGTCTTCTGAAACAGGTCATTCAAATTTATTTCGCACAAAACCAATTGAGCGGCGCCATTCTTTTTTTTTTTTTTTTTCAATTTCTACTATTAGCTCACATACTCACTCTCTCTCTATGTAGTATATATATCTTGTTCAAATTTTCAATCTTGAATAAAATACTTTTTATTCATCCACTCAAGTTCAAATACATTTTTTTAACTTGTAGTGGATGACACTTGATGTTAATACAGTTTTTTCAAATATTAATTAATTAATTAAATTTGTCCAGTAAATTCTATTTGGTCGCCAAATCCGTCGCTATGCTGCCAAATGGTCGCTACGTTTGTCACTATTTTTTTAATTATTTAATAAAAAGTAACTAAAATAAAAATAAAAAAAAAATGTTGACATAAGTTAGGAATTGACTTAAAAAATTTTGTTTTATATATTGCTTGTTTTTCCTGCAATCATCCGTTTTGACAGGTTATTCATATGTAAATTAAGCTAGTTTTACTACACTTTCCAAAAGAACTCCTTACTATGCATTGTAAGACCCACTACCACCTACTAAAGAACTATGCATTGTAAGACCCACTACCACCATCAATTACAATACAAGCCTTTGCGTCCCAACTACATTCAGAAATTGTCCAATCCAAATGGACACTAAAAATAGGCTGACAAGATTGGATACCCATTTTTTCCCAATCCGGGCCACGGCAATTCTGACTGATGTTTTACAGTGATGATAGGTGTGAAAGTATCACCATTCCACAGCGAAGCATGGAGTTATCTAGAATACAAACCGGATATCTTTGCGATTATTGTGAAATCTCATCTAAACTGCTGAGATAATACGGCATAGCTCGGTAAGATTCGTGGTCTAATAGATTTCATTGCTAATGACTCTTTAAATTTTCATCCAAACTGAGTTTAAATGAAAGTGAATAAGCTGATCGCTGTATAAGTAACAGAAATGTGTAATTCATTAAATGCAAATGATTTTTTAAAAACTGATTTAAGGTTGTTTTTATTAAAGCAATGTTTATAAAATGAAATAAAAGTGGACCTTTTGAGAAAATTTAACTTCTGAAATCCAGACACATATTATAATCTATTGTATTTATATAATAGATAAATAAAAAAGTTTTATTAAGATTAGTAAAACATTATTAGTAGTATTAATAAAAAAAATTACTATTCATGAAATGCAAATGATTTTTTAAAAACTGATTTAGGTTTTTTTTATAAAGTAGTGTTTATAAAATAAAATAAAAGTGGACCTTTTGTGAAAATTGAACTTCTGAAATCCAGACACATATTATAATCTAATGTATTTATATAATATATAAATAAAAAAAGTATTATTAAGGTGTACGTACACACTTGAAACTACGAAAATCGTTCAAAATATCGAATATTTTTTTTTATTGCTTAATAAAGTTCTCTGATTCTCTAGCTTTCAAATGATACCAAGATGTTATCAATATGCGAAATATTTCTCGAGTTATAATTATTTTTCTTGAGGTGCTTTCATTAAGAACTCTAGTTAAAGTTTTTTTAAGCTCATTTTATGAAGAATGATATTTTTCAACTATGTCGCTTCATTCAAACAATCATAACTCAACAAGAAATTAACCAAATACAATTATTTATATATCAAAATAAACTGTATGAAATAGTGGATGTTTTGTGCCTCAATCACAGTTGTATTTTTAGAAATAAATTTTTAATAGCTATTTAAATGTTAAAATGACAGAAAAAATCTCGGTTTTTCTATTCACCGTTGATGAAAAAATTGTTTAAAAAAACTATATATTTTTATAACTTGATTGAGGCAGACAACATGATGACTAATATTAGGTATCATTTCCACCTAGAATTGTGTGTCTGTACAAATTAGAATTTAAGATATCATGTTTCAAAAAATAGGCTAATTAGCTCATTAAATATTATTTAATTAATTAATAATTTGTTTAATATGGTTTTTTCTCACTGAAATGAGTTTAAACCTATATTAATGACCTACTGTAAAAAAACTGGGTTTTTAAAGTTAAAATTTTTAAAAAAATCTTCTAGTGTGTACGTACACCTTAGGATTAGTAAAAATATTATTAGAAATATTAATAAAAAATTACAATTTATATAAAGCAAAAGTTTCTTTTAAAATTATCTATTTAATTTGAAAAAGCAATGTTAATAGAATAAAATATACAAATATTCTGGCACAACCATTTAACAATCATTCAAAATGGGACATTGAGTTTATTATTGATATATAATTACATAACAAACAAATAATTTTCTTAATTTAGTGTTATGATTGGGATTTAATATATATCATGAAAATCATGTTTAGTATTAAAAGTTCAAATTAGAAAAAAATCGTTTTGAACTCTTCAATGCAGACGATTTTTCTGTTTTCCATTCTTTACTCTAAACTCAATTAAGCAAATGAAGGGAGCCATTATTTATTAACCGACGTCACGAAAAATTAACAGATTATTTCCCAATACATCAATAACCGAAGTGATAACTTCCCGCAATTAAGTCCAAAACTCTATTAATTCCTTCATTAACTTTCATCATTACATGCAGAAAACAAAAACGGACCTCTGCAGCTCTTACCGATACACGAAACCTCAATCGTTTTATGGTATAGAAAACTCATCACTCTTTTCCAAAGGCGGCCTTGAAGGTAAAGTGCCAGGTCAAAGACATCGCGATGGTCAAGGAATTCTCTTTTTCTTCTTTCCATCTTTTATTATCTCATAAAATTGTTTACGTTTAATTTGGGGGCATCGCTAATTGCTTCTTCTCACACCCTTTTGATTAAAACACAATCTCATCCCCCCGTTCCTACCGACCCCCTCCCCTTCAACAGGGAACTCGTTCCTTCTCCAAGATAAACAAAAAATGCGCGCAAAAATAAATTGCGCTCAAGTCCATCAAGCAACATCCTGTTCGTTGTTTTCCAGAAGAGGATCTGTAACACTGTTAAGGTTTTTTTGAGACAATTTTGCGACAGGTTTTGTTTCACACGTGGACTGTTTGCTGGTCGCCGCTCTTGTTTTGAATCATTTAATCAAAACAGGATGCATTGTCCAATGTGACTCGCTCGAAACAAAACAACAAGTTTGAAAAAAAAAAAAAAAAAAAAAAAAACCTTTTTCAAATTTAATCTCGTTTTTAAGGTATCCAACTAGGTTCGGAAAGGATTTTTCAAAAAAAAAAAAAAAATCAGGCTTATATGATATTTTTCTTATTAATATAAAGATAAAGTGATGAATAAAAGTGGAATTATTCAAATAGATATGTAGCTTTTGAAGAAAAAGTATATTTTGATGTAAATTTTAGTTTACAGAAACTAGGATTGTTCTAAATTGTTACTATTTTTCATTTTTCTTTGTACTGTTACCTGCTTAACATATCTTTGTGTGTAACTAACTATTATCTAAGAACTATATTCAAAATTAAAATTTTTATATGTGAAATTTGAAATTATCCATAAAATTTTGAAGTTTTTTCAACAATACATATATTAAACAACTTTAAATCCAGTTATAGAGCATTCAACATCATATCCATAGTGCTTACATTCTGTATAACATAACGAGCACTAATTATAAATTTCATTAAGATGTCTTGCTTATTTTTTGAGATGTAACGATACTCATACAGTAGAATTTTGAAAAAAGCTCGTTCCCCAGAAAATGCATCTAAAGCTTTAAAATGCTTATAAATAAGCATCACATGTCAAAGTTTGCTATAATTTGGCTCCTAATTGATACAGGGACAAAATAAAGATATCATTGGAAACATAAACGTACTTATTTATTGAAACTGCAAAAAAATAAAACTGGGAATTTTTATTTAAATCCATTGTTTCAACCAATATTAAATGACATTTCTTTCATTTTTAAAGATGCCAAAACTACATTTTGAATTATTAAAAACAACCGTTAGAATAATGTTCTCACGTAATGTGACGTCACAATCACATGACATAAGAAATTAAAAATTGCACTCCAATTTATTACCATTCGGGTACAGAGATGATTAGTTTTACTCAAAAAAGAATACTTTATTTCCAAAATATTTAATTTTCATGTCATTTGTTTCTCTTATTTTAATAAAAAAAATTTAATCAAATTTAGAGATAAAGTGTTACAATATTTTTTTTATTCTTGAAGAACTGGAATGTAAAAGAACTGTTGCTACAACACACTAGCAGAATTCTGGAACAAAACTAAAATTAACAGTGGCATTATCAAGAAAAATAAATAATTTCATTAATCTTCATATATCTTAGTGGTGAAAGATTAACCAATTATTTAATTCCCTTAAAATGTTCATTAAAATTTTTCTTTTACTTCAGTGTTTGTGAACGAAATTTAAAATACTTCTGTAACAAATATTAATATGAAGAAAATTAGCTAACGGCAGTTTTGAAAAATCGTTTGAATCAATTCATATTCTCATTTTAATTTTAAAAAAACATTTCAGACGATAAAATTATAATATTTAATTCAAAAGTTGATTTGACATTAAAAATATTAGACATGTTAGATTTCTACTTTCTAATAAAACTGGGTATATGAGATAGTAATTAATAAAACTTCTTTTCATGAAGAAATGTTTCAGTAGAGAATTAGACAGCCTCATTAAGAGAGTCAGGAAGACTCATTAAGAAAAACTGGAGGAAATAAAGCTTGGGAACATTTGATCTAAGAATACATCAGCACTATTTAATGTGGATATATCTGTCATTAAAATCTCACGCTGCATTACATTTTTACGCAACTTTTTTTAAAGACATTATCGTTGAGATTTTGGTTGTTTTTATGGCTAAAAAGAAACTTCCACATAATAATCCGGTGTAATTAAAAATATGAACTTAATCTTCACAAAATAATTTGTAAAGATTATATTTGAGCCCAAAAAAGCTCCATCATTTATTTATTACCGAGCTTTAACTTTTTTTATTTTCCTATTCATAATCTGAAGAGGAGTTTTTATTCCCGAATTGGCAACGATTCAGTTCATGTGCATATCAGAAATAAATCGTTTGGAACTCTACATTATTTGTTTTAAAAAAAATCTTGCTTTATTTTTGTGATTTTTTATACTTTGTCTGTAAATAATTATTTATCATTAGTATTTAGATTAATTTTTAAAATAAAATGCCTTTGTGTATCCTAAAAATTTAGTTACATTCATATACAGCCTTTATAACATTTTTATGTTTAATTAGTTTAGATCTAATTCTAATTATGCTAACTAAAATGTTGGCAAATATATACTGTATATATATATATATATATATATATATATATATATATATATATATATATATATATATATATATAAAGTTATAAAACAAATAATTTTATTAAAACTAAGCAAATTATAATTCCTAAAATATCTTTAACACGAAACGCATTGCCATTCTGCTCTTATACAACATCAAAATTGCATCAATTATGATGGATCGTAGTTTGTTCAGAGCTAATATGGTTTTGATAGGCGCTCGTTATTTGACATGTAATTTGAACATGTTTTGGAGAAGAAGCAAAACTTTTACTGTCAGTTTTGTGGTTGTTTTTGTTCCACATGGGGAAGTTTACTTTAAAATGTGATTTGTTTAGTAGTTCCACTTCTGTTTCGAATTATTTATTTAAAGTCGGATGCATTCTTTAGCACTACCTATTCGGGGAGGGGGGGGGGATTTAAAATTTGTTTCCTCTGGCTGCGATAATTCTTCATTCACGGATGACGATGATGCCATTTTCCGTTGATAGTTCTTACATCTTCATGAATTTCAACACTTTAATTCCGATTGTATGAAGATTTGTTCAGAAATTATGGCCGGAAAATGCACAATCTTTCAACCTCTCCCTTTTAACGTCTTTCAAAAGTCATACAAACTTTAAAAAAGCTGTTAATCTTTTTAAGTGCTAAGAAAAATATGTCCTGTATTTTATTTTAATCTATCAAAAGGTGTAGAATCGTTTAATGTTCAAACGGAATTTTAATTATATATAAATTAAATAGCTATCGTTCATTGTTTCTACATTTTTATATATTTTTTATTTTATTTATTTTTATCCAGTCCATGTGCATTATCTTGCCTAGCGTTCAGGGTGTAAACTCGAATCTTTATTTCTTAACTAGTCGTCTCAGGCGACTAGCTGTTCAGCGGGAGTAATGTTATATTTGATTTCTACAATCTCTTTAATTTCATAGTGTTATCAAAAACGTAAATAACTCTTCATCTACCATCTAAATTTCGCAATTGTAACTCAACTTTTTTATTCGTCTAATAAATTGCACAGACATTAAATTGATACATTTTTTCTTCAGCTTTCAACATTGGAAAAAAATTCCGCAACTAAATATTGGATGTAACAATGAAAAAACGATTTGAATTTCAGGACAACAACGTAATCAATTGTTCGAAATTAGGCTAAAAAAATTTCAAAAATTGCCAAAATTCGACAAAAATTCTCACGACTATTAAACAGGCATCAATAAAAAGGCATTTCTTTTTTTTTAATTTAAAAACTGTGTAAAATTATTATATTAATGTGCAGTAGTATTTTCCAAAACTGTGGTGGGGAAACGGGGAAATTTTAGCTTAAATTTTAATTACTTAAAATTCTAATTAATTTTTTTAAAAAAATCGCTTTGAGGTGCTCAATTCCTTCCCCTCCCTTCAAGGTATAAATGTGTCAAATTTGATTATAGATTTGTGTCAAATTTGATTGTCTTTTGTAGACCATATGGGTCTGCCTGTGGAAAATCAACACACACACGCAATCATCTATATTATCAATGAATAACATGTTCATTTGAGCATTTACAATTTGGAGACTGAATATTCTTGGAAGATGAATTACAAAGTGCAAAAGTAATTCTTGTAACAAAATTTTTCAATATAAAATAGTACATTCTATTTGCAAACTAAATATATCATGTCCTTCTTCTTCAGTATTAACTCAATTGATCATTCCGGCTGACGCATTTTTACGACACGAGTGGTTCCGAGTGCTGGCGGCAAGGGCCGAGCCAGTCACGAGTCTCGGACGTGATGCGAATGCTCCTCTAATTGGCTGGGCTTGGGAAAACAACACGTAAATACCGTATATTATTCATTTTCTGTATCTGTTCTCTGTCTATCGGATTACGATTTCTGTGGCCCATGAATAATTAGTCCCTTGATAAATGAAGCTAACCTCAGATAGCTGTAAACACGGCCCGAGCGATTTGGAAGGAAAGCTCGTGAGGTTTCGAGTTCGACATGAAATTAGTTCGGAGAAATGGCATCGTGAGATAAATGATCGTAAGAGAACAATAAACATTTAAATATAAGTTTTTCTATTACATGAGAAATAGCTTTCGAATTTTTATGAATATTTTATTATATTTTCCGCCTTTGGCGACTGACTTGCTTGCCTAGATTTCTTTTTTTAGACTGTTAAATATACTATTAATGTGGAATGCATATTTTTTGAAAAATGTCTGCTTCTTATTCGGTAAAACTGACAAATGAAAAAAAAAATGATTTAAATCATAACAAATTATAATTCAAGCAAATGAAACTGCCTACATTCTACGAAATAAAAGCGAAACTGAAAATCCTATTCTCAAAGAAAGTATATTTTTAAATCTTAATTTCAACATTGATAAAAGCCGTAATTGAATATTTTGATAAACAATTTCATTTTTATCATAACATTAAAAATTGTTACAAATTATGTATTTCATTAAAGACATTATTAAAAGTAAGAAAACGCTATACATTGATTAAATTGATATCATTAAAAACATAATTTTTTGAGTTTTAAGATATGCAAAAACCATTTTTGTGAGGTAATAGTTTGGTCATTCAAATGAGATAATAGTTAATATATGGTCATTCAATTTCTATGGTAGGTTACAATAGTTACCCATCTGTCAGGAGTTAAACCTATTTTCGTTCTCGATTAAACTTTGTTTAATACTTGTTTTTTAATTTCTTTTACATCTTCCTTTCTTTTGCCGAATAAAGTTTTTGGTGAGCCCTATCCATAATATATCTAATAATATTTTGCAGCTTCATTAATTAGTTAAGGAACGCGTTGAATGAAGTGCAGCTGGAAAAATGTTCTTCGAAGCAGTCTGAAACATTCGTATAGTGCTTTGTTTACAATTGATTGTTGCCATTCGACAATATGTAATAACAGGAAGAGAATCCACTCAGGTATTCACATCCCTTCAAACGCCTACTATTCTCCACTGTCTCCTCGATTTATCTGAACCCAACTGCCGACTCACTACTATACGATTGACTACTCAGAACACCTGTTTCAATTTTTAACTCTAAGACCGGAGTACGGCTCAGTCTGAGTTCGATCAACGCTTTCGCTTCTCTGGACAGATCTAACTGATTCACTGCTGACTACAATGCAACTAACTCCAGCTTGGTCTGTTTGCCTTTTATTTCTTTTGGAGCAAGGTACAGAAAGTTCTGGAAGGATCGGCATATTTCGTCTCTTATTGGTCCTATCGCTGAAATTCCTGAAGATTCTATGAACGTCCATTTTATCGCCATTGTAACCAAATTCATCGCTATATCGTTGCCAAGTTTGTCGTCATGCCTCAGGTGGCTCATTTATCCGGCATTCAATAAAGCTGTCGGCAAACTGTCTTTCTTAAGATGAAACTAACTGCCCTGGAAAGTAACATTACTCTGCGCAATAGAAAATTGTATAATATTGCTCGAATTTATACGATTCCAAACATTTCTTGCACCCTCGCCTATTAATAGTGAGATGTCAGATTTTTTTTTTTTTTTTTCAAAACAATCAATTCTATTCTTGTATATATGCAACAACTGAATATGAACCTTCTCTTTTCTAAACAATAACATTAAAAATCAACAAAAATGGCATCCCAAAAGTTCCTTGTATTCTCTGTATTGAAGATGTTACTCTCCTTCCCTCTTACATAAAAAGGTAGGCCTTGGACCAGGAAAGCTCACATTTTTATTTTCAGAGTTTTGTGCCCCATAGTATTTATATATATGTAAAATGAAATGAAAATATCCTTATGTCTGTACGTTTATTTGTTAATTTGTTAACTTTTGTACAATTTCCACCCATAGGCGGATTCAAATGAAAATTGGAACACGTGTTTCTCAGCATCTGAAAAAAATAACTAATCTATTAAAAAGTTGCTATGCATCTCTGAATGGAGTAAATAACAGATTAATTAAATTTGATAAAAAAAAATCTGCAAGTTTGGGGTAAATACCGCATACAAAATTTCATCTGTCTAATTCAAAGCGGTTTTAAGTTATCTTTGTCACACACAGACAGATAAGACAGACGGACATTTTCCAAAAATGTGTTTTTCGAACTCAGGTAGGTCCAAAACTGGAAGAGAAGACAAAATCTCGAGTTTGAATTTTTCGACTATTACAATATTATATTTATACTTCTTATACGAAAAAGTAAAAAAGGAATCGGCCCTCATTATAATGTCCAAGCAAAACACTAAACAACACGCTACATTATTTAAAGCATATGTGGACATCGAGAGACAGCAGAACACTCCCTGCGGTTTGTATGACAAACAAAAACTAAACCACATGTTCTTATCTCTTCGCGACCGAAATTGGGAACGCGAGTGCAAGAATTTTAACAAGCCACGAAGCAAAACCGCTGATGATGAAGCTGAAGAAGCGGACGCCGTCATATGCTTCAACGATCTGATCTATCGGATAATTGGCGGGTTCCTTGGCGTCCACTTATGCAAATGGCTGCTAATCGTCTGCCGGGAGTCAATGCTCACGCCGAGGTGTGGCCTGCGCAAATAAACGCGTGATAAATGGTGCCTCCATTACGCGCGCAACAATAAACAAGAATCGCGCCTTGTTTATCGGGCCCGGCCAACAGGTGTGTTGGAAATCCGAGAATGCCGATAGCAGGGCTAATTGCTTTATTATCTTGAAAAGATTTCTTTTAGTTGATCTGGTTGATTAGAAATGGTGGGTTATCTTTTTGTCTTTTATGGTCTGTTTGAGGTTTTCGCACGAAGATTAGAATTTTTGAGTAGGACGTGGTTTGAATCACTGGATAAGGCCATTCATTTATATCTGATTTGTTAAGTCACAGAAATTGAAGATAAAGTTGCCAATCTTGTAAACCAATTTTAATATTTATTTATTATAGAAGATTGGCTATGACATCATTAGATCTCTAGCCTTCCAACATTTCTGAATTTGAGACACAAGGAAGGGGGTAAAGCTGTAGTAGATTTAGTGTTAACTAGGATGCACCGAGTGGAGGTCTGGCTACGTTACACCCCCCCCCCCCCCATTTTAAAATAATGGCAAATTTACTGTAAAACTTTAGAATTTTCTAGTAGGTCCGGGTTTGACTCAAGGTCATTAATTGCAAGTCATTTATTAAATCGCAGAGCTGATAATTAAATCGTCGTTCTCATAAACAATTTTTAGTATTATGTCAGCTTTTATTGTACAGAGGTTTAGAATTTTTAGTATTATGTCAGCTTTTATTGTACAGAGGTTTAGAATTTTTAGTATTATGTCAGCTTTTATTGTACAGAGGTTTAGAATTTTTAGTATTATGTCAGCTTTTATTGTACAGAGGTTTAGAATTTTTAGTATTATGTCAGCTTTTATTGAACAGAGATTTAGAATTTTTAGTATTATGTCAGCTTTTATTGTACAGAGGTTTAGAATTTTTTGTGAAGGACAAAGCTTGGAACAGTGGAGAAGGTCGGCAGTTTCCACTTGATTTGCTAAACCATGGAAATGCTGGAAATGAAATTAGGATTGGAGATTAAATTAGGATTAGGGTTAGGAAATTAGGATTAGTGTTAGGAAATTAGAAGTTGGGCTTGAGATTAAACTCTTTCTAAACGAATTTTTATATAATATCAGTCTTTACTGCGTAAAAGAAAGGTTACAATTTTAGTAAAAGGCGATTCGAATAATCAAAATCTTTAATTTACATCCAATTTGTTGGAATCACAGGACTGAGCTATCTTTTTCTTTTCCCAAGGTACAAGTTTACAAAGAAGGTATGAAGTACTTCTTTTTACAAGGTACTTACTAAACTCTTGCACCAAATTTTATTTCTCTTGTTCTTTACGTTTTTAGTTACTAAGTTCATTTATACTTGAACAAACAGATTTCATAGCAATGGATTTTGTTCAAACTTTAATAGAAATTACAAATTTGGTAGTAATTTTAGGTATGAAATCTCAATCGTCTAGCGCAAAGCATTTTTGAGTTATCTATTTCATACACAAAAAGAGACATAATACTAAAAAAAAAAAAAAAAAAAAAAAAAACATAAAACTCAGGAAGATTCGAAACATGGAGATTCGTCAGAATTTCGAGTTCGAATTGTTTGATGATTACAATACTCCTTTACTTCGTATACAAAAAAGTAAAAAAATAAAGAGAACAAATGCGAATTTTGAATAGTATTCCTCTAGCACCACAAAATTGTATAATATTTTGAAAAATCTCAAACATTATTGTGAATACCCAAGAATACTGAATACCAAATCAACAATATTGTACAATATGTAAAAATATTCAAAAGGCGCTGGAATTTTTAAAGCATTGTTACAATAAAATTGTCAGAAAAAATATCAATTTTTTTTTAATAATGCCTTTGATTTGATATTTCATTAAAAAATTTAATTGGTTAATTAAATAATTAATTCCATTAAAAACCTGAATATTGAATAATGATGTACAATATTATGAAAACATTGTTAAAAATTGTGCTGAGAACAATTCTGAAACTATATAGTAAATTCTGCATTTATCAGTGTTGTAACACGACTGTAAATTATACGTTTAAATGGATTGGAAAATAACCGCCTTCTTTCAGAATAAATAAATAGAAAGAGTTGTATTTTCACAAACTTACTAAAATAACTTCAAGGATTGGTCTTCCCAAAACTTTCTCACATAATCTTTAATGAAGGTGTTATCCCAGAAAACGCCTTACATGGCACTAGCTTACAGTACTTGCAAAATATGTTTTGACATGAATTTACATTTTTGCTGAATCCATCGTGTCATCCTTGGCGAGTTATTTGGCGATGAATATCATATAAAAGTCGTTATATTTAAATCTTTCTGTTTTAAATTATCGCGTTAGCATATTTTTAAAAATACAGTCCGACAAACAGTCAACCCTTCGTTGGATTTGGCTCAGAATTTGACAGGTGTATGCACTATACATGTTAAATCTGTGTGCCAAATTTTATCTATGCAGCATTCTCAATTTTCTGATTATAATGCTAACTTATAAAACAGTTAGACAGACGGATTTCCACAGAAAACATTTTACTCAAAATTTGATAGATATCCGCAAACCTGTTGCAAAGACCATATGCCAAATTTCAACCACCTAGATCAAAGCATTTGTGAGTCATCTTTGTCACAGATAAACAGACAGACGGACGGACATTTTCTAAAAATGTGATTTTTCGAACTCAGAGAGACTAAAATGTGGAGTTTCGTCGAAATTTCAAGTTCGAATTTTTTGACGATTACTATACTTTCTCTTTACTATTTATACGAGAAAATAAAAATTCAACTTAGAGTGAATTACTAACTACGCTAAAAATGTGTTGAAATGAGAAATTAAATTGTTTAATTTAATAAAAACCGTTATCTCAAATGACACTGCCTAGAATCGAAAACTGATTTAATCTGGCACTAGAAGGCATTTATTCCATTTTATGAGAAAAACATAATAGCATCTGAGGGTGAAAATTATTGGTTATAATTTTTTCATAAATTTCTGGAGATTTCATTATTATATTATTAGAAAGATTAATGTAGTGAATGAGCTTCTGTAAATAACATCGTTCCTGCACGAATTGAAGAAAATAAAGGCGATTTGACATCATTAAGGATTCCGATTCTCATCGTCTGCGCGAACCGCACGCCGTCTTCGAATCTGTTATTTTCCCATCAATAAATTCCCGAAATTTACATATTTGATGAAATAAAACGAAACAAATGCCGCATTCTCACGATGGAAGGTGTTTTAGTTTTACTCGCCCACCTGCTAAAAAACCCGATATCATCTGCACAACGTTCTAATGAAATTTCGAACCATTTCCCCGCCCTTTTCACACTGGCAGCCGATAATAAATAGCGAACACGAGGTAATGGATATCGGGAGCACGCTTTTCTACCCTCCCACCCCGGCGAGGCTTGTTTTCGGCATTGTTGCAGGGAAATGAACTAGGCCGCCGGCGCCTGGATTCCTCCTCATCAAGTCTTTTGTTCGCATCGGAAGGGTTCACGTGTGGAGGGAAGGGAAGTGGGATGTTTTGAACACTGCAAATAATCAAAAATGAAGCGTGTGATGGGTGTAGTAACAAAGGTTTCTACGTTCCACGAAGAGGAGTGGGGAGGGGTGGTGGAAGTATAACGAAAAAAAAGTCATTCATTGGCTGGTGTTTACTGACCTGTTTGGAATGTCTTGTTTTCTTTTAGAGTGTACCTTCTAGAGTAAGATTAATAAAACTGATTCAAATGTATCCTTTTTGGTTATATATTAATGTTCGGAGGATGAAAGGCATGCTGGCGTCCATAAATCTTCCGTGCGTTCGATTCGAAGATAAGGATACGCTATCATTTTATTTCCAGGGAGGTCGGTGAAAAATATAATATTTTAAATAATATTTTTAAAATAATAAAAAGAAAAATCGTTTGCTTGTTTTTTTTAACTACCTGTTCTTTTCGAATACAGGCTGATGTTGTGTTCCACTTGAAATCTTGTTGGTGTTGTGTGCCGTTCATCCTGAAAACGATAAAACTTCTCTATAGATCTTGATCATGCAATGCAAATTTTATTTTCCAACTTTTTTTTTTTTATATTATAAGTTGAATAATGGGGAAATGACCTTGTAAGGTTGAAACTTTAAGGCTTTTAAAGTAAATTGCCCGAGAAGAAACAACGTAAAATTTGACCCCAAAATGCACAAACAACTTGAATAATTGTAAACAAGATGCATGAAAATTTTCTGGGTCTTGAAATAGAACTGAACCGTCAAAAAGAAAAAGTAGGTCACTGCCTAATAATCCTACAAGTTTCGGAAATGTGAAGGCGAGATGACGAGATATTTTTACTTTACTATCAAGAAAATCTAATTTTGTAATTTCTTTTTATTGGCGAGAGACGTATTCAAATTAGAATCAAATATCTGTTAGATTTCTGAATACCATGCTTAGTTAGTTTTTTTTTTTTTTTTTTTTCTCTCTCTCTTATGATTTTGATTTTACCTAAAGATTAGTCAGGCCATTTTTTCTTTCTTTTTATAAATTGATGGAATGATTCATAAATCTGCAGCCCATACAAATTTCGTATTTGATTGATTAAGAAAAAAAATATTTCAACCTCTAATCCGAAATATAGAAGCATGATAATGCCTTAAAGTTTTTTTTTATTTGAATGTTAAAATTTAGTTTTTATTGTATGGCAACCATAACGCGCACCTATAAAAAACTATTTTAATATCGATGGAGAGCGAGTGGGCGAAGCCTTGTTTTTCTAAGTAGCACAAGCCATTTGAATTTAACTTCGACTTCGGCTGAAAGCGCGTGACTATAAATACAATAATAAAAGACAGAAAAATAATTTGAAAATGTTTTTTAAAATTCATTTAAAAAATTTGGTAAAATTTGACAAATATTTTAAGAAAGTAGAATTAAAATCAATGAAAAGCTTTTTAAAATATTTAACTAGTGCAAAAAGGGATGGAGCAAAAGTTCTAACAGAATTATGAAAAAACATTCGCATTTTCATTAATTTTAAATTAAAAAGTTATTTAAAGTTACAAAAAAAAAAAAAACTTCCATAGGGAGCACCAACTGAAGAAGTACTTACATGTCAAATTTGGAAGTGTCATATAAAGCGTTTTCAACAACTTTTTTTCAACATACATTACGCAATTTACATCCAATAAACATTACCATGTTTTAATATTCTTATTTGTTATTAATAATCTTGTTTACGATTTGCACATGATAAAATAAAATAAAATATTATAATAAAATTCTGACACGATAAATTAATTCAAAACTAACTATGAAAAATTTATTAAAATTTCAACAAACAGAGGAAACATCAGTCATTTTTCTGGAACGACAGCAGCAGAAATCGTGGCAACAAAATTCTAATTAGAATTGAGAAGAGCAGATGAAATTCGCCAAATTGTGACGAATCTGTAATGTTGCTTTGCTTCAATGTTGGCATCGTCGTTGAAAAGGGAGATTCACAGATAGATTCTGGGAAATGCAAGATTTGTAGCGATACCTTTGTCAGAAGTGCTTATGTATTTCGTGGAAGAAAGCGTCGTTTGCCATTATCGAGATTGTTGTATTTAATTCAATAGCGAAATTTTGTTACGAGTTTTTAATATTGCTTCTATGTGCAATAAATACTCTGGTAAGACAAATAGTTTTGCAGTTATATTGCAACAGATTTTGTAATGGCTGCTAAACAAATGACAGGGTCAAAGACTCCCGGCTTTGGCAGCCATTTAGTAACTTGGCGACAAATTTGGAAACAAAAAAGAAGATCCTTGAATATTCGGAATCTTGGGAATATCTCCACTAAGACTCGAGTTCTGCAGTTTCATCGAGAGCTTTGTTTCGGGGGCTGTAAAAGCAGCTGTGCACGATCAGGGTTACTGAATCGAATAAAGAGAAGTAGCAGTTGAGTCAATTCTCTCCTTGGGGAGTTAATCTCCAGAGAGTTATCTCGACGCGCTTCAAGCTGTTACAGTTGTTGAGTAATAATTTGCTATATGTATACTGTTGACTTCTGCAGATGCTGTTTTTTTGTATGCTTTGTCTGTTTTATTATCTATGCTTTAGGTAGAATAAACTATCTTTTTTATATACTTAGTTTGTTAGGCTTTCTTCCTTTGTAATCTGACTCATTTCCTTTTAGAAAGCAATTAGTATAATTAGAATATAATATAATTAATAATAATAACCATTAATTAACTTTACACCCACTTTACGATTACCGTAACAATATCGTTATGAATAGTAAAATATATTCCGCATACAATAAATCTTCTGGTAAGAAAGACAGTTTTAGATGGATATATTAATGGCTACTGAATAGGTTCCAGGACGATAGGCCTCTGTCTTGGCTACAAGGCGACAAAAATAAAGGATTCTGGATAGTTGAAAATCTTGGCTATCGTTTCATTAGGACTCGTTTGCTCCAGAATATTCGATGTCCTGTCAGTGGACTATAAAATAACGGAGTCTATTAGTTAATCAACTCCGTTCTTTATATACTCCAGTAGTAGAATAGAGTTCGAGCGAGTAGTTGAGTGAAATGTCTCTTTGTAGTGTTGATTTTTACTGAGTTCTGTCAGCTCTCTTTGGGCCACTTCGGATGTTTACTAGCGATTTGCTACTTTTATACTGTTGTTTACTGTAAGTGCTGGCCTTGTATATTTTTCGACTGTGTTTTGTCATTTGTATTTTTATTTAGAATAAAGCCCCTTGTTCTGTTTTTCATCGCCCACCCACTGGACGTATTTTGAATTTTCAGAAACATTGTGATCCCCAGTCCTCAACAAGAACAATCAGGTGTCTATCCTCGCTATTCGATAAGATAGTCTTAAAATGTCTCTTAATTCTTCTTGGCCTTAATCAGGAACCATGCAGTGTGAGATTAATTCTACTTATTTAAGTGTGCGCTATCACTCTTTAAACCTTTTTGTTCTGAAGATACTAGAAGTACCGCTTTAATCGTAATTATAACGTCTCAACATGATCATACTTCAGAAAGGTAGTGACAAAAATACGAAAACTGTAGTTTGAGCAGCAAGAAATAAACAACAATTGAAGGCAGAAAAGATTTATTTAAAAAATCATTAATCAATTTGGTTATTTTAATTTTCTTGGAATTATTCTGCGCCAAAAATTATCTAACGGTGTAAAAATGAAATTCCGAAAATTTGCTGATCTGCTATAATCTACAATGTTCTGAATCAAAAGATCTTCCAGGATCAATTTTACTAAATCACATTGACATCTTTTGCCACAACAACGCTAGCCCAAAATCCATGTACATTAAATCGCTGAAATTTAAAAACAGTAAGTAAAATAACTGTCATAAAATAAATTATTAATCTTGAAATTTTAACATAATATAGTAGAAAACTAAATATGCAATATCTCTATTGTTTGTATAGTTGTAAAATTGTTTTATAAGCTATGTGGAGTAAAAAACGAAATCTACAGGGTGGTCATAATTAAAGTGTTTTTGAAGGACTGTGAAAGAAAAACTACTTGGAAAATGTTGAATAAATTTGGTATATGTTATATTTACAACATGGGGAAATTAATTACTTAATAAAAAAATTTCAGTTCATTTTTTTTTTTTTTTTTTTTTTTTTTGCAATAAATGGCGCTGTAGATTATTAAAACGTTGTTTTTGCTCTGTACTATTTCAAAATGAATTACACTTCAATTTTAATATCATTATGGTGATAAAAGTCATGTATCTTTAAGCTATAGCTATGACTTTTCAAAGGTAGAACGCACTCTGTTAGTAAAATGTTATTACCAAAAGAACAGCAATTATAGTGCTGCTTTGAAAGAATATCGCCGTCTTAAAGATTTGAGAAAAGGACCAATATCTTTGAATGGCTTAAAGAAAATGATTAATAAATTTGAAGCTACAGGAGAACTCGGAGTGCTCCCTGGAACTAGATGAAGAAGATCTGTGGATCAGGAAGTTGTGGGAGAGATTAGGGAAGCAATTGATTTAGGGTTAATGGATCAGCGACCTCTAAGCGCTAGAAGCGTAGCAAGGACTTTATCAAAACCATGGGCGACTGTACGCAAAGTCTTGCGCTACATTTTAAGACACTATCCGTATAAAATTAAAATTTTGCAGAACTTGCAACCAGGCGATCCACAACAAAGAATTGATTTTGCCAACTTCATTCTTGCTAAAATTGATGAAGACGAATCGTGGATTCGAAAGATCAGTTCAACGTTTGTTACAGCTTGGTGTGGTATGACTGCTGACTTTATTATTGATCCATTTTTTTTTTCGAAAATCTTACACCAACAGGGTTAGTTCGCTGCACCGTAACAGGCATTAGTTACACTCAAATTTTAGAAAGTAATGTGATCCCTGCTTTTCAAGATAGAAACTGCCTCGATTCAACAATATTCCTGCAAGATGGAGCACCACCTCACCATTGCTCATTGTGTTACACAACTGCTGCACCGAGCTTTTAATGAGGATCGTATAGTTAGCAGAGGTTTCCAAAATGCGTGGCCACCTCGTTCACCTGATTTGAATCCTTGCGATTTCCGGCTGTGGGAATAGTTAAAAGATCACGTCTACAAGGACAAACCTAACTCTGTTGCTGCTTTAAAAAGCAGCATTACTAGACATGCCCTAGAAATTCAGCAGGAAACATTAGGTGCTTCAGTGGATCACGCTGTCTTGCGTCTACAGCATTTGATAGAACTTGAAGGATCCCATATGGAACAAATATTGTAATACATTAAGCATATGATATTTTAACAAAGAAAAATGTTATAATTACAATGTATAAAATATTGTCATTAAAAAGCGCCACCTATGACAAAAAGTTGAACTAATTTTTCTTATTGTGTAATTCATTTCCCCATGTTGTAAATATACCAAACTTCTTCAACATACTCCAAGTAGTTTTTCTTTTATAGTCCTTTAAACACTTGCACTTTAATTATAACCACCCTGTACATTCTCATGTTGTTATGAGTGTTGCTCTATAGCAATAAGATGGCTGTTGAAGCCACGTTTCTAATCACTATTTTTACTACCAATAAAGATAAATTAATGATATAGAAACTAGTTATTGGGTCTCAATAAAAGTGAACACGTGTGTGCGTGTGCGTGTGTGTGTGTGTGTACGTGAATGTGTGTTGGTGCTCTACAGACCTGCAACTACCACCATTGCAATTGACACATAGTATATACTTTGGAGATCTGGAAAGGGAGACTTCTGAGAGACTTTTTAAAAATTTCAATTAGAATTTTAATTAATTAAAAATTAAACTGAATTATAGCATTTTTCCTTCATAACTTCCGGAAATATTATTGCACTGAGATAAATTTTACACATTTCCAAAAAATATCTTTTAAATGTATTTATAATGGTTCCAATTTAATATCCCCGCACATTTTTCTTAACTTTTGAGGAATTTTGAAAAAACGCCCCCCCCCTCTAATTTTCAACAATAGATTGTGAGTCTGAAGTTCGAACCATTTCCATTTTTTTCATCAAATATTTAATCGCGTGGTTTTCTTTCGTTAATGAGGACTAAAGAAGGATTCTGTTTAGTATCTGTATAGTTTACGAGACGTGTAAAACCAGTGAGGCTAAATACCTCACTTTTTTCAAATTCAAACCATTTATGTGAGGTTAGAAAATGTATGAACTTCACTTTTACGCTAGCAGCGACACTTCTGTAAGAAAGATGGATGCTCACATTAAACAGAACCTATGTAAGACGTTTAAAATAATACTGCTTTATTGTTTGATTATATAACAGAAACACAGACACGATATCTAAATGATTTAACTGGAATCAACCAATATACGCGGTCAACAGCTAGTCGCCAAAGGTGACAAATAAGAAATAAATTGGCATTATCCGTATTGTTTCCCAATGATGAAAACGTTTTTTAAACAACATAGCAAATAAATTTCCATTAGTCTTATTAGTTTAAAGTGGAAAAATCGTTCTTAAAGCCCCATACAGTTGAAAATAAATTATCGTTACCTTAATTGCTTCACAATACTGTTTCTTTAATTTTATCAAATTTCTTTCACTTTTTCATTTAATTTAATTCTTTAAAAATCGTATTTATTTGAATACAGCGAGACGTAGCTTTGATATGGCAAAATGGAGAATCGTTTTTAGAGTATTAGTGCATTTCTCGAGCAAGAATTCGCTACATGCCACGGGGCATGAAACTTTTCTGTGTCCATACATTCGCAGCCAGTGCACTGATCCGACAGGTGGGCCACCTCTTATCAAGCTAACAAGGTTCTGACAAGCGCGGAAGGATTAATGGGTGCGGGGCCAGACATCGTGCGGCGATCGGGTCACAGGTGGCACTTAATCTTCCCCTGATAGCATCGGTACAGCACGCGCAGAACCACCTTGCGGTCATCCTCCTAACCGCTGAAAATAACAAAGGAAATGGGTTTTTGAATTCTTTCACCTACAAGTGAGTATTGTAAGGTAATCGTGTGAATATTTGTAGGTCAATAATATTGCTAAATGCTATCTGTTTTTAGAATGCCGGGGTCTTTTTAAAGTGAGGAATTTGGAAAAAAAAAAAAATGTAAAATTCTCTTAACTTACTGATCGTTTCAGCTATTCGAAACTGCCACTTTTGGATCACTTTAATAAGGGAAGATACGCAGTTAGTGAGATGAGTGCTAGGTTAAGGTTAAGTAAGTCTCGACACTAGGCCCCTTAAGTCCACTATTTTTCCCCTACGCTTGTTATTTTGAAGCGCATAATTTTATTTTAATTCGGAACTTGTGTTCGTATGGCTATATTAATTTTTGAATAATCTGCAATTGATGTACATATAACCCCTGAATAATTCAGCTGAAAATGGACATCTACTGTATAGTACTAATAATAAAGATAAGTGCACTGGCGCTCTATTGGCCAAACCGTTTGACTACAGCTACCAAATTTGGCACATACATCACTTAAACGGTGGGAATGTGCACCTCTGAAAAATATTTCTGAAATTTTAATTAATTAAAAATTAAAGTGAATTTTGATGTTTTTCCGCAATAACTTTCAAAAAGATTATCTCACGAAAATAAATTTTGCGTCGTTTTAAAATTTAAAAAAATGTCTTTTTAATTATATGAATTTAAAAGTTGTGCAAATTTTTATGAATTTAATAGTTATGCGACGAAATCCGAATAAGTTTGTGTGATTGTATATCTACTAATAAAAAAGATGAAAGTGTGTGTGTGTGTGTGTGTGTGTGTGTGTGTGTGTGTGTGTGTGTGTGTGTGTGTGTGTGTGTGTGTGTGTGTGTGTGTGTGTGTGTGTGTGTGTGTGTGTGTGCGTGTTTGTGTGTGTGTTCGTATGAGCGAGAGTAGCCCTCCAAAAATTTTTTGACATACTCAATAATAAAAGTATAATTCATACTTCCCCTCTTACATAACTTTATGAGTTTCGAATAAGGCCATTAACGCCTTGCATGGCATTTGCGAACAATAGGTATGACAAATTGTTCTTTGATGTAAATTTAGTCCATAGTCCACCTGTGGGTTGATTCTCTACTGGTCTGGATATTCGCATACATGTGAAGGCTTTGCTTCAAATCTTAGAAAAAGAATATTTGTGGCCTTAAAACCGAAAATATAGCTCTGTCTGTATTAATTTTGGGTCCAAACCGGTCAAAAAGAGGTTTTCCAGAATGGATATTGGATTCTCTTCAGTATACTAAGAAGCAGAAAGTATAATATATTGCTACAAAACTTTAAGTCCACTAAGTCCAGTAAAGTCACCGGGTTCGCTTGTAGTGGGTTGTATGGTGTGAAAACAATCAGCAGGCCGCAATAACAAATGCTTATTTAACACGAAGACACTAATACAAAGACGGCAATTACACAACCGAAAACGAACACACTACAACAATCAGTAGCCCACAAGTAGTAATCGATAGTAATAACGACCACAGCATACAAAGCGGCCAGACGGAATTCAACAGAAGGAGGGAATTCACGCAGCTTCACTATACAGCATCTCCAAACGTCTGCAATTCTCGCTTTAGCTGTAACCAGCGGCCGACACACTACTACACGACTGGCTACTCCTCTTCAAGACTCGATCCTACTTCCACAATAAATGCCAGCACACAGCACACAGTTTAGTTCAGCAAACGCTTGCGTTCCACACAACGCTTGTTCTACGTTGCTTCGTTATCCTCTCGACAACTGGATACGTGTCTACGACTCCGACTGACTGTAGCTTTACACTACCAACTTTTTATAGTTCCCGGGAGGAGGGCAGAGAAGCTCTGGGAGGGCAAGTCTTCTCATCGCAAATGGCTCAACAAAATAATGTACCCTTCCAAAGTTTTAGAAAGCAAATTTGAATTATGCTTGCTTTTTATCATACATATACTTCCAAGTTTCATTCATGTTAGCATCTTTTAAACTTTTGCTTTTACTCCCAATATTTCTGTATTTAGATGCTGACTACTTTATTCAGAATATACGTAACACCATACGTAATGGTTTTTTATATTTTTTTATAATTTTTATATATTACTATTTGCTTGACAAAGTTTAGTCTAGTCTGGCTCTTGCATTATTAAACTTCTCGCAGAAAAACAATCAAACATAGATGGCAACTTTATTGCAGGACATGAGCATTCAAAATGAGGAAACTTCTCCAAACGAAGATGAAAATCTTTCTCGGGCATAAAACAAATAATATAATTGTTTATATTTTAACAATTAAACAAATGCCGCAACATATTGTTACGATTTTGTAGTATTGCTTCCCAGTACGAATAGTTCCATCGTAAGAAAGACTGTTTCACGATCAGCTCTATTCGATGCTGATCGGTTGCCGGATCAGTGACCCCCTCTCCCTGCTTGGCCCCCGTTTGTGGCGACTTTGGCGACAAAATAGACAATACTAGAATCTTTAAGAATTTTGGCGATAGAAACCATAGGAGCCGAGATATGCTTGATTATCTGCCTTGCTCCGGAGATTATAAAAGGCTAGTAGTCTAAGCCGAAGACAGTCGTGCATAGAGTCATCTAGATATTTAGAGTCACACTGCGAGTCAATGGCGATTTAGTTGAATCAGTACAGCGAAAGGCAGGCATTGAGTGGTGCTCACGCGATTGGTGAATTGAGCTGTGTGCCGAATCCTGGAGTTTATTATAAAAGCAGCATCGAGTCATGTGTAGAGTAGCCAGTCGTGTAGTAGTAAGTCGGCAGTTGGATACAGTTAAAGCGAGGAGACAGTGGTGAATTGCAGACGTCAAAGTGAAGCCACGCAGATTCCCTCCTCCTGCTGAGTTCTGTCTGGCCGCTTTGTGTGTTGTGGTCCTTCTTCACCACCGATTACTATTTGTGGGCTGCTGTTTTTTGTAAGTGCTTCTGTGTGTTGCTTGTTTGCATCTCGGTTGTGTATTTATCGTCTGTGTATCTTCGTTTTAATAGACTTTGTTATTTGTGATTCAGCTTATTGATTTTGCCCCATATACCACTACAGCGAACCCGTCGAATTTATTGAATTTTGTGTGGAGAACTTTTTTTTTTCAGTAACAATATATATAGTTTATTTACCAAAGATAAAATTATAAAACGTCATAATTGGAAATTTAAAATGTATATATTTGGAATGTAAAATGTATAAATGTATATATTTGTAACATAAACATTCTATATACATAAAATAAAAATTTTCTTGCAAGAAATGGAAGTTTTTGCAATGGGAATTTCTTGCAACAGTGTATGGTAAATCTCAAAACAAATATCAAAAAATAATCTGATTATTATCTGACGTCGCATTTTGCACACTTGTATGGAGTATCCCTCCTTCTTTTATGTTTCCTCCAGGCAACAGAGTTTCTAATTCTCAGGTTGCTTATTGCATTTAAAATTTTGAAAGGGAAATATAATAATATAAGTTACATCGAATATAAGTTATCACTATAACTACAAAACGAAGAGAGCAGATGGCTAAATTTCGGTGCGCATATTTAACATCTATAGTATAGGCGAGTTGATTGTCTGTTGATCTGTTGTTGCAGAAACATGTAAACGCGATAATAAAAAACGCAATAACTTAAATGAATCAAATTTTACAGCATTTTTGACTACACTCGTAGTTTTGTGTCAATCATTTGAGAAAAGCGTGCCTAAAACACAAATTCGATTTTCGGATACTATTAACGGCATGTCAGGGATTAAGCGCCAAAAAATTCGCGAAGGATGACTGGATAGATTCAGTAAAAATGCTAAATTCATGCCAAAAGTTATTATTTCATAATTACTGGATGCCAATGCCATACAAGGCATTTTCTCTCATGACAAATTCATTAGAAAGTGCGTGAGAAAATTTTAGGGATACAATACCGCTGGTTTTATAAGTGTCATGGTGTTCAAATTTATATTCGTTGCTTGCTGTTGTCCCTAGTTCATGTCCATAGTTCATGAGTCAGTTGATGCATCTAATATGGCTATCAATATGATTGGAGAACTGGTGGTTGTCAAAGGCAGATAGTTTTATTTTTAAAAAACAAACACGTTCTAATTTTTTGCACTAAGTGCCTGTAAGATTGGCGTTAGAGGCATCTATAAATAAACTCCGCGCCATCTGGTGGCTGTAATCACCTGTTTTACGCTGATTTGAATTTACGTATTATGCTTGACGTTTACTAGTTGAGTGATATAGTGTAAACCCTAGAAATCTTTGAATAAAATGTCAGATTTGAGAATCGATCTCTGAATGATATTTTTTTTAAAAAATTCTTTTGTTTTGTAAAGAATTAAGTTTTATCAGGTGTATTTGCATTTATTCTTATTGTTGCTAGATGGCGACACTAGCAAATACATTTTCGAACTCTAGAAAAACCACGGTTTTTAATGCTATATTCTGAGTTTCAACAGAAATACTGTTTCAGTATTTTTAGGCTATCTTTAAGAGAACTAAAGAAAATATATAAAAGTGACAAAAGAAATATGAATAGATAAAAAATGAATACGTGAGAGATGAAAAAAAATTTTTAATTTAAGCCGTTAGATTTTTTTATTTATATCAATACTAGATGGCGACACCATAAAAAAATATTCGCTCTTTTCTACAATTTTTGACAAAAACGAAAGAAAATTAATGCTCAGTATTTATTTTTTCGTTTCAGATAATTTTGAGCGATTGCTGCGACTTTTTCGAACTTTGAGATGAAATAAACTCATTTCATCCAAATGCACGTCATTGAATCGCTTGACTACATAGAACAAGATCTTAGCATAGAGAAGTCAACGTTTAAACCTTGCAAGTACTTTCATTATTTAATCAATCTACAGAAGTAAAAATACTTTGACAAAGACGAAGCCAGAAAGAAGAAAAATGCTTAAACGAATTGAAAACATAACTGCTAGGATAGCAAAATAAGAAAACATATCAGGTAATTATGAAGCAAAATCTTTATTTTCTTGGCCTTCCAGTTAGCCTACTTTCTCTATCTTCAACTTATTCCAATTCTTTTGAAGGTATTACCGTACCCGTTAATGAATGAACAATCAACTCTGAATTAATTTAGGAAGGTGGCTGTGACATCTATATAATTTCATCAGGAGAAACTGACGTAAAAAATCTGACGAAACAAACTTCAAGGTACAAAATAATGAAAAGGGCTACATAAAAATTTTTTTCGCAACTCTCTAATAAAGTGTTATTCCTTCCTTCCTCGCATAAATTGTGTACTTTCAGAAAAGTCACGAATATCTTGCAGGGCGAATAATAGTTGTGAATCTAACCTTTTTATGGACTCTATCGTGCAATCGTTGGCGATTAATTCTTGGCATGCTGTTCATGCGCAAATACCCGCAAATCGAATATATATATTGTTACGAACCTGCGATGCGGCTTCCCAGCATAGTTGGTTCCATAGGAGGTCCCGGAGATTGGCGACAAACTTGGCGACGAATTTGGCGACTTTGGCGCCAAAATAGATTATACCCGAAACATCGAGAATTTTCCCGATCTCTCCAGTAGGAACCGAGATACGCCTCGAACGTTCCTGATTGGTTGAGAGGCTTCTAGCCCCGCCTCCTGAGACCTATAAAAGGAGCTGCAGCTGCCGGGGAGTCGTCGTGAATTGAGTAGTCGTAGTTGGAATCGACGGTAAAGAACTGGCCTTCCAGAGATAAGCGGAGCAGCGACGGAGTGAATCTAGTGCTGAACTAAGCTGTGTGCTACTGTCTGAAGTAGAGTCTGTTGTATGCTGCTGTTTATGCTGTTTTGTATGCTGCTGTGTATGCTGTTGTATGCTGCACGTCTCGGCTGAAGATAAGCGTCTTCTGTGCTGTATATAGTTGCCGTCTTTGTGCTGTCCTGTGTGTCTTCGTGTAAATAAACTTCGTTGTTTTATTTTCTACTGCTGATTGAGTGTTCTCAACACCATATCACTCCTACTATCCAAACGACCCCGGAAATTTCGTAACAATATCCATATGTTACAGTGAAAACCTGAAATCAGTCAAAATGCGAATTAACTAGGGAAAACGTGTTTTAACTGCCAACGCTAAGGAAAACTCACTTTCTCTAGATATTTCAGGCATTGTCCTGTTAAAATCATATGAATCTAGATTTCCTGCTTGTGAAATTTTCAAAGTAAGTGCAGTTATCTAGTTTTAATAATCCCGGAACGTGTTTGTGCTGTTGATTTATTTACGAGTGAAAAAAATCTTAATGCTTTCTGCGCCAAAAAATTGGAAAAGTAAATTTTTTGGACAATTACACTTTTTTTACATAAAAAAAACCGACTAAAGATTTTACACATGATGAATTTGTAGTGGTAACTTCATAAGCCAGATAACAACCTCCGGAAAGGTGTGTACACTTTCGTCTAGTGGCTTTGTTACTTGGCTATAAGCCCTAACGTTGCGAGTTCGAGCCTCAAGCTTGTACAAATTCAACACTCTTTTATCTGAGGTTGAAGAAGCAAAATCTGCCGTTAGCAAGATTTCAATTTAATATCGTAGATTAAAAATTTTGACATTCTTGAAATCAGTGAAGTAAAAAAGTTGGTTTCTTCAAATGTGTACATAAAATATTATTTATCAGTTGAAGAAATTTTTAATGCTATCGAATTTGCACATGTGACCATAGGACATGGGGACAGAGACAGATTGAAAATTCAAGAAAATTTGCTAACATAACTACTGTGAGGATACAATTTTTTTATCGATATGTGAAACATGTCAACAGAAAATTTTTTAAAAATAAAGATTTGGTTTCTATATCTATTATTCACTCAGAAATGAATAGGTGCTGCCAAGTGGATTTGACTGATATGCAATCTCAGGCAGATAATGAATTTAGCTTTGTTATGGTTTACCAGGAATATTTAACAGTTTGTGTTACTTTGGCCATTTCAGAGCAAAAGAACGATTAAGGTTCTTTCCTTAAGCACTGTACTAGTATATATAGAGTAATTGAATAATTTTGGTCAGTCTAAACACGAATAAAACGCGTATTCCCTAGTTAATTCGTATTTTGACTGATTTCGGGTTTTCGCTGTAACATGTGCCTGTGTGTGTGTATGTGTGTGTTTTGTGTGCATGTGTGTGTGTGAGAGAGAGAGAGAATTATTTAGTTTGAAGCAGAATGCAGTTTCGAAGACAGAAATACTCATTGAAGTTTTAAAGTTCGCTTTATTTGCTCTCGAGAGAGACAGGCAGGCATGTTTATGTACAAGCAGTATATTGAAAGCCATGTTTTCTCATCGATTCATATAGTTACACAGTTATAGTCATAAATTGAATCATATATTAAATTTGATTTATTTAAATCGTTGCATTTATAAGCATAAGAAAGTAGAAATCGACAGACAGTAAACTTTGAACAGATTTGGTTCAAAATTTAATAAGAATTTATCTATAAAGGATTCTATTATAGTTCCATAAGAATCCATCTTTAGTTCGTGTTTTAAATAATAAACATGTGTAACAATTTTACCTATCTAGTTCTTTACAAATTGCAGTTATCGAATTCTTACTTGCTCTCAAACAAACTTCCTCTGAGCAAGCAGATTTCCTCCGAAAGGACTTGTTCAAAGCTTTATTGAAAACTACAAATTTAGAGTAAAGTCTAAATACCAAATTTCATCTACCTAGCTCAGTGAGTTTTTATGTTATTGGGTTTGCACACAGATGTAATGACAAAAATATATTTCGGACTCGGAGGGATCTGAACGTGAAGATTCGTCAAAGTCTCGAGTTTGTATCTTTTGACAACTACAATACTTTTTATCTGTGATCTTCGAATATGAGAAAGTTTGAAAAACAACGTGACTTGTGTCCCAAAAACTTTCTCGCATCCTCTCTAATAAAGGTGTTATTCCAAAAACCGCTTTGTACAGCATTGGCGTACAATAGTTACGAAAATTAACCTTTGACATGAATTTAGCATTTTTACTGAATCTACCGTGATATCCTTGGAGTGTTATTTGGCGATTTATCCTATTACAAACATATATACGAAAATCTAATCTGTATTTTAGAAGCATTTTTTCCTACCGATTGAAATAAAAATTTGACACAAACCCAAATTTGTAGTCACAAAATTGTAAACTAAATTTGATATATTTAAAACATTTCATTTTTGAGTTATCGCGTTTACACGTTCCTGAAAATACAGACCGACAGACGGTCAACTCCTTGGCGAATTTGGCTCAAGATTTGATAGGTGTCTACACTATAGATGTTAAATTCGTGTACCGAATTTTATATATCTAGCTCTCTTCGTCTTGTAGCTATCGCGCTAAGTTAGATTCGAACAGCAGACAGACAGACTTCGTCAGAGCGTATTTAGCTCAGAATGTGGTAGAAATCCACATAAAGACTTTATCCAAATTTCATCCGTATAGATCAAAGCATTTTTGACTTAAATTTGTCAAAGACCGATAGGCAGACGGAGATTTTCCAAAAATGTGTTTTTCGAACTCAGGAGGGTATAAAACGTGGTAAATCGTCAAAATCACAAATTCCAATTTTTTGACGATTACAATACCTCTATACTACGTATACGAGAAAGTATAAAGGTCTCTCAATCTTTTTGTATCCTTCCTAGTCATTTGTGATTGTTTCCGAAGATCTGTTTTTGATTCTGTCCAAAATGAGGGACTATTTCCTATTCATATATCAGTCTGTACGAATAGGAAATTTCATGCGACATCACATAATCCATCAATAATGTATCATAAAATTTAATACTGTATCGGATTTAGATACCCTACAGTGTAAACCACATAGTTCAAACCATACCTTTTTGAATTCGTCTTTGTACATGCCTATACAGATTGTAACAAACGAACAGTTTGGAATTATCACGCGCTTTCACAAATCCTTTTTTATATCTACAACCCTACATTCCGTATCAAAATGAAAAAAAAATTTAACCATTATATCTTTATCGGAACAACTTTGGTATACAGTTATTTTCGAAAAAAAAAAAAAAAAATAGTTTATCGCCACATTTTAGCGAAATAGCCGAATGTGGCGCGAACGGCAGCAATAGCGTAACGGTAGCAAAAGCGCCACCGAAAAATTGCCAACCTCGCAAGGCGCCAAATGACTGTATATCAAAGCTTAGCCATCTTCATCAGTTTTAGTTTTCCAAGACATGAAAAGATACTGTATATCTGATACTGTATAATCTATCTATTTTTTTTTTAATTCTAATAAAATAGAAAGAAATTTCTATCCACTCAAAGATTTGATTTTGAGCGAAAAAATGATATTATAGTTTTTGGAATAACAAAGGAATTTTCAGGGGAAGGAACAAAAATTCTTCTGAAAACGGTGAACTTTCGAATTTGCCTTCTTCATTTGGTACATCTGAAAACAAATGATTAAAATCCTTTTAAAAACAATTCTTTCAATAGATTGGATTGTGAATTTAGATCTCTTTCTTGACAATTCTCGGTTTATTCAACATTACTTTCTTGAGAAGAATAGGAAACCTTTTATTATACACACTCCAAGATCAAGCAAAAAGTCTTCTTTGGTTCTATCACAAGAATCTGGGTTTATATCCGGAAGCCAGGGTAGAATGCTACTCCAAACCAAGAAAATTTTTTAAGTAATTTGTATATATACCAGCTGCAGCATAACAACTGATGCAAAATAGCTTTCGTTTCTCTGAAATCCATATTCCTTTCCCTAAAAAAGAATCAACAATAGTGATTTAGTAAATAACATAGAAGTCGAAGAATGCAAGAGGCGGCCAAAAGTTATGACCCTCAAACATCACTTGCAGTAGGAGAAATAATAAGTGCACATGTTCCATAAAAGCGCGCGCTTCCGCGGTACGGATGTGCTTCCTGTTTCCGCTCCATAAAAGCGCGCGCTTTTGGTTTAGGTTCGTATTTTGCCTCCCGCTTATCTGTAACTCATAAACTTCGATTCGTAATTTCGTTCCCGCTCTGTCGTATCTTGTTTGGCGGGATTTCTCTGCTCGTAACAAACTTTTTTTTAAAATTTATTTATAGGTTGCAATACGATCTTTGCTAAGTTACCGTTGCCTAGTAACGGCGTCGTTAGACGAGGCTAACCGGCAACTAGGTAGAACGAATTGATATGTATATATACTTTCAATATGTGTGATCATTAATATTGTTCAAATTACAAATCTTTGATTGCTTTTAAGAAATGTAATCAAACAATTGCAAACGTGTGAAAGAAAAACAATTAGCTGAATTAAATGATCTTCTGAACAAGAAAAAAAAATCGAAATAGGTATATCAGTTTATTGATATATATATTAATTTATTTTTACTTAAAGTAGTAATAGGAGAACTAGTCAAATATATTTATGGGTGCACTTATCACAATTGCTCTCGTAGTGTGTGGGGGGGGAGGGCTTTTGCTCCATTCTTAAACAGATTTAGGATTGATTGAAGTGTTGATTAAAATTGGGCTTAACGTAGTAATATGATTAAATATATATATCAATAATATTTTTATTACATTAACTGAGAGTTCAGTGTATATATTTTAACTAACAGAATTTATGCAGCGGTTTCGACAATAATTTCAAATAGTTAAATAGCTAATTAAATCGGTTGGAAAAAACAAGTCTTATAAAGGAACTACATAATTTCTATTGAAAATGACTAACATGACTAATTAGTGACATTAGAATTAATGACTATCAGTGACAATCGAATTACATAATTTCTATTGAAAATAATTAAAAGTGACTAATATGACTTCGAAATGACTAAAAGAATTACGTAATTTCTATTATTTCGTCTTATAAAAGAATTACATAATTTTGATCGATTATTTTTAATCTAATTCCTGTTCGACAATAAATCAGTAATTCTCATCCTAAAACATCACTGAAAAAATATAATTAAGATGATTTTAGAATGACTGTTATGGAGAACAAGGCGATAAATCTTATAAAGGAATAACGGAAGAGTCGATCATTGTTCAATCGAATTCAAGCTAGACAATTAATGAAGAACTTTCAATTGAACAGCATTACTGTGAATAATGATTGAATCGGCTTTCTGCGAATTCTTATTGATTGGCTTTCCGAAATCCTTTGAATCTTAACTTACAGAAAGTTCTCAATTGTGATATCATGTCAAATATATTTGCATTTAGAATTTGATATATCTTTAACAAAAAAAACCTAATTTAGTTGGGGGGGGGGGGGTTTCCCCGGAAATGTCTGCATTTTTGGAAGTTCAGTTTTCATTTTTTTAATGAAGTCTATCCTTCACCCTAAACGTGACTACAGTACTCTCTGCATTACTAAAAATCTAGAATACTTCGATTTATCTTAAACTTATATAAGATTTTTCGAATAGAAAAAGAAAAAAAAAAAAACCATTAAATATTTGTTTAAAAAGAATTTTAAAAATTCCTTTCTTAGTTAAGGAAACATTTTTTTTTACTAAAATAAAAAAAAAATGGCAAATTAATGTTTTATTAAAATTTATTCTTGATTTTTAAACGTCAGTATAACGTAAAATATCTTTTCCCTCTCTTGCTTATCTGTGATCTGAAAAATAACTGGTCTCAAGATAAATAATGATAGCTAAAAAGATCTAAAAATTTCTTTGTGTGAACAATCACATTTTTAAAACTTTTGAAACAGATGCTTAAAGAGATAAAAAGATGCACTACATTTTCTTTGAAGCACGATTTTTAATTTTTTTAAAATTTCTTATGCAAAAGATTTCAGAATATGGTTTTAAAAATAATAATCTGTCATTTCGCTTTCATCATTCGCTCCTCCCATTTTTTTTTTTTTTTTTACAATTTAATGACAAAATTAAATAATCCGACACATTATGATTAATAAGTAATTATCTGCAATTTTGTATCAGAAATAGAGATGGCGCCCTGACAGTGCTTTTTTTTTTGTATTATTTTGCTTCTCATGAAGTTTTTTATTTTTTTCAATCCAAAACACCTAAAATATTTTAAAGCAAGGAATTCACTTAAAGTTTTATATCATCTTTTTCTTGGTAATATAGAAGCATCAGATTTCTTGCCAAGATAAAAAAAAAATTCTAGTTAGGACTTAACAAATTCGCCAAATTAAATAGAAATTTTAAACATACTGTTTGGCGACTTATCGTCTTAAAACTCTCATCCTAATAGAATCAATATTTGGCAACTTATCGTCTTAAAATAAAATTTCAACTTGGCGCCGTTTGCCGCCACGTGCCATCTGCTCCTGCAATGAAAAACAAATTGTTTTGTCTATGTCAAAATGATAAAAAATACCAACCAATGCTGAACCTCCAAAATCCGCAGACTGCATTAACGTAATGCGCGGAGAGATGGAAGAAACGCATAAACGCATGTGACGTGAATTATTGGAAGTAACCACTCGGGAAATCGGTAAGAGGTAGTCGATCAGAGGGATGGGCTGGGAAATTGAAATTTTCGATATTTCCTCCAATTTGGAATTCTCCCTTTCAAAAACAGAAAGATCACACAGAAATGAAGGGAGAAAAATACCCATAAAAATGTGCATTTCACTATAAAGGGAAATTTCTAAACACCAACTATTAACGACTTTTTTTTTCTTTTTTCAAAAATAAAAAGATGATTCATCTAAAGCTTGTTTTGCAACCATCTTGATAAAGAGATTTCATCTATTCTTATCTTTTAAAAATAGAGTATAGAAAGGAACATCTTAAGAAATGCGTGTTAGAAGGCACTTTCGCTCTCTTATATTCATGGACTTAAATAAATGAAAATATGGGAAATAATTTATTAGTACATTGGTTTGATTAATATATAAGAAAAAGTAGACTGATCAGAAAATTAATAAGTGTCTATTACTTATTAGCCGCGTTTGGCGACCATTTGGTTCGCAGGCTATACTGCTTTTGTTTACCTACAATTCAATTTCTTATGTATAATTTAATTTTCACGAATCTTCCGAAACAATATTTTTAAGCATCAAATTGTGACATATATCAAAGCTCTGTTATTTTAACAGCCTTTCACGTACACACATTCATCTTTATCAGCAGTAGAGAAAAATATCTTTAATAAAGATATAATGATAATATAAATCTCTTTAATAAAGATAAGATTTAAAATACTTTAATTTCGCACTTTAAATTAACCCTTTAAAGGGTAATTTTTTTTTTCTAGTCATATTATGTGAAAATATTTTTAAGCTTGAAATTAGAATAAGAAAAGGGATTCATTTAGCTTATTAGATAAATTTAATTTGATTAATTAATAATTAAGTAACAAATCAAGACACATCATTTTGTGTAAGATAAAGAACTGAAGCATCTCTGTCTTTCTAAAAAAATTTGTCAGAACTTATGCCAACCTACATAATTTCATACAAAGATTGATAAATTTGGTGGGAAGCATACTTCCTACGGTCATAGAAAGGATTAAGATAAGATTTAAATTAAGATAAGATAAGATTAAGGATTTAATAAAGATAAAATTAATCTCTCTAATAAAAATAATATATATGGCTCTCTTTTTCTTTACTTTTTGTGTGTGTTAATGTATATGTGTATTTAATTAAATAAAAATGTTTTATTTAATTAAATATTTTTTTGACTATTTTTTTAACTGTAGCTTTCGAAAATATTATTATACCAAACTGATTCTGACATCATTTTAAAATCTAAAAAACTACCTTTTTTATTATATCAACTATCGAGTTCATTTTTCTTGATTTTTGCATAAATGTCAACAATATATTGCATGTTGCAATAAAATTCAAACCGTTTTCATGTCTCATCTAATAAATCGCATCATTTTCCCCATTGTTGACAGCCGGAGACAAAATTATTCGAACAGAAATTTATCTAAAGGAGTTTTGTTAATTATTTATAATATTTTAGTGATGAGTTATGTGATTAGCTAAAATGATAAATAACCAGAGGAAGTGGTTCCCCAAAAAAAACTCTCAAGTACATTGTATAATGAAAATGTTAGCCCAGAGAATACTCTTCGTAGTATTGACGTAACATAGTTAGGAGAATTTGGCATTTTTACTTAATCCAACGTGTCACCCTTGGTGTTTTTTTTTTTTTTTTTTTTTTTTTTGTAGGGGGTGGTATTAATTACTGGCTGGCGATTCATAGTATCCGAAAATCTAATTTGTGCTTCAGACGCCTTTTCCCAACTGATTGAAACAAAAATTGGACACAAAATCAGAGTTGTAGTCATGTAACATATGAAGAAGTCTGTCTACTCAATCCATTGTACCAAATTTTTATGCAAGTCGCTCATTTTATTCTATTGCATGCACCACAAAACATGATGTTAAAAATTTCAACTACAATGGATATAATTCTTATAATTATCGTTTTTCCCTTCTCGATTTCCGCACACCACTCTCCTTCTCTTCTCTCTCCTCAAGAAATAAAACATTTAGCTAAATTTTTTAGAATTAAAGCTTTTTTGTCAGCTTATATCTTATAAACTCCTCGAATATCACGGCCTTTCACATTATTTAACGATGTTTTTTTTAACTCCACATTTTCCGTCAGTCATTATTATTAGGAAAAGGAGAAAATTCTATGAACCTTTCCGAAGGGGCGACTGCGAAGAAGAAAATTTCCATCTGTTTAGCACTGAGGTATACAGTAGACTCCCGATTATCCGGTTCGCACTATCCAGCTTCCGTACTATCCGGCCTAGTTTTCTTAATTCGTAATTACATGAAAAAAAGCAAGGCGTTGTATTGGCAACATTACCAGGGCATAGGAAGCGGGCGCCTGCTACGATTCCTCTATGTGTCCTGTGCAAATTAATAAGTTGTGACAGGAAAAGAATAGCATTCTACTCGTTTTTCATTGTTTCGGCAGTGTGTAAAGACCACCATTGTTCCGCTGCTCCCGATTATAACTGCACAGTACGTGTAGGATTCGTAAATTGTTCTTGGGTGCTTGTTCCTTAAGTGTACCGCAGTGAAGATTTCAAAATGGGTGATAAACGAAAAACAGTTGTAGCGACTACGAAGGAGAGATTACGCGTTACGCAGCGACTAGATCTTAAGGTGTAAGTACACACTAGAAGATTTTTTTTTAAAATTTAACTTTAAAAATCCAGTTTTTTCACAGTAGGTCATTAATAAATGTTTAAACTCATTTCAGTGAGAAAAAACCACATTAGACTATTTATTAATCACTTAAATAATATTTAATGAGCTAATTAGCCTATTTTTTGAAACAGGATATCTTAACTCTTTAACATCCAGACTTTCTCAGCGTGTCTCTGAAAGACATGGACTCTTCCTAGCTGAGGGGCAGTTACCCCCCCCCCCGCACTCTGAAGTAATAAAACTGTCGACGCTCTACCTTGAATAATTGCCTTGCGGTTTTCGACAAGGAGATTCATTTTCCATCAGCTGAAGAGTTTTATTCTAATGTATTTATATTTTTTAGTGTGAAGTGTTTCGCTCATCATCTTTGTGGTGTATTTTTTTTACAAAAAATTTGAAATTTATTCTATAATTTAAAAAATAGGTTTTTTTTTTTTTTTTTTGTAAGTTTTATGTTAGGCTTCCAAACCATTTAAATAAAAACTGGCTTTACTAGCAATTTCAAAAACATCTTTATGTTTCATTCAATTTTCAATAGGCTTTTACATTTTTTTTTTTGTTTTCAAAATTAAATAATATGTCATATATTACCATGTAAAAAATTTTTACATAGTAATGTAAAACATACATTAGACATATATCAATGCAATTAGTACATTTTTTTACATAGTATAGATGTCAATACTTTTCAGTGATAAACAAGATAATGTTTTAAATCTTCATTTAATACCGAAATAAAAACAATCGTTGGATAAAAAAAATGTTATTGTTCTTTCTGAAAGATGTTTCGAAAATAATATGTTCTTTCAACACTCAGCTAAGATTTTTTTTTATTGTCTTTGGCATTTTTTTTAGTATAAACGATTATCTTTATTGAATTTTCAAATATAAAATATTATTTTGCATTTTCGATAGTGATACTAAGAGAAAAGTTTTAAAACTTTAATTAAATTTTTAAAGAAGTTTTCACACTTTTTTTTTTTTTCAAAACCTTACGCATTCTTGCTTTTACATTAAATAATTGAAAAAGAATGTAGGGTAAATATAAATTCCAAAAATATCTTCATTTTGCCACTCATTTTTACTAATCTTTTAAAATATAACTATTAAAATTTTTTTCTAACCAAGGGAATATATTACGTCAAACGTTATAAATCTTATCTATCGAATTGCTTCGATAGATGAGATAACATATTTTTAAAACTTCATTTAATACTTAAATACAAAAATTTATGAAATAAAATTCGGGGGAAAAATTACTCAGCGAAATATATTTCGAAAATACATTCCTTCAGGTTTCAGCCTGAACATTTTACTAAAACATTACATTCTTCATAAACTAAATATGAAGATTTAACACATTTAAAATTACATTCATCATAAATATTATTTTTCTAGTATGAACTGTCATATTGAATTTTTCAAGCTGAATTTCTGATTTTAAAATGTTATGTGAAGTTTTCTATAGTATTGTTAAATTTTTGAAAGAAAGCTTCATATTAAATTTCCACAAATTTACACACGAGGGAATCATTTGCAAATTTTTGATAATATGTACATTATATAACATTTTTTGACTCCTCATCTCTATCTCTCTCGTTCATCTGACCCTCGTCAGTTTCATCTCCTGCTTCTTTGCTTAGAATAAACGAGAGATCAGCTAAAGTATCGTTTTTTGGCCAACCATCATCTTCGCTGATAGATCACTGTCACTTTCATCAGAATCAAGTAAAATTGCTTTAATTTCTTCTTCAGTGTGTTCACGATTTCTTTTACTCATAATGAAGAAATAATAAGAGTTTCAATACAAAAATTACTCTGATAATCCAAACACCCGATTCACAGTACATAAAATAAAGAGTAGAAATTCACAACTGAAGAGAAATTTTTAGAATGGCATTCTAAAAAGGAACTCAGTATTTATATAACTTATCTCACTCTTTGAAGAGGGCGATAAAGAATACTCCCATTTTTTTTATTTGTCTTTTAATTCTATTTTAAAAGCGGTAGTTTGTACACGGCCTCAGAATTTCCGACAGTCCTTTGATGACAGAATAAGCTGCTTGGAGTGTAAAACGACTTTCTCCCATAGTAACAACTGTCGCTACCCATTTTGTGAGAAAACTGCGATGTGAATAGGCAGCTTTGACAATGCAATGGTTTGTCTTTATATCATTACAATAGTCTTACTACTGAAAAGGGCTTTTGATGCTTGTCCGAAAAATAAACAACGTGTCGGTATCCTTATATATCATTCATCGTTACCAGAGCACTTCAGTGGAAAATTTCTTTTATAAATGGCCATAAAATCTTTCCAATTTTGAGCTAACACGTGAAAATAGAAACTAAAACCCTTTCAAAATACAAAATATACGCCAACAACCTATTTAGTGAATTCCTCCTCAACCCCTACCGCCCCAAGGGAAACTACTGTGAAAAAGCCGCGATTGTCGAAGATAACGAGGACCTCCTGCAGTGGTCAGTAGAGTACCGCTTTTAATACCCATCTCCGCTAAAACGGCTAGCAGCCGCCCCAAACCGACCCACGAGGATGTTATAGGGTAAATTCTCAAACCGCCCCGCTGGAATCGAGAGGGTTAAATTCTAATTTGTACAGACACACCATTCTAGTTGGAAATGATGCCTAATATTAGTCTTCATATTGTCTGCCTCAATCAAGTTATAAAAATAAATAGTTTTTTTTATCGTTGTTTTATCGTATAGTTAAATTTATAGTTATCTTGGTATCGTTTGAAAGCTAAAGGAACAGAGAACATTATTATGTAATAAAAAAATATTCGATACTTCAAAGTTTCAAGTCTGTGCATACATCTTAATGTAATGGCCAAAAATATAGCCTTGAAGTTAGGAAAAATGCGATGGTGGACTAGTAAAAAAATTCGAGAAGTTGAAAGTACACTTGCACAAGTACACTACTTTTCAAATGCAACACCACACTGCAAGTGGAATAAAAGTAAGAAAATCATGCTGGAAGGTAAGCATAAAGAAGTGGAAGAAACTTTATTTTGGTGGTATGAACATTTACAAGGAAAATAAAAAGAGAAATTAATTTCTTGAAGCGTGCAGAGCAGTATATAAACTTGTACAAAGACTTTTATTTTAACTCGGCACGTTACCGGCATCAGCTTCTATGATTCAGCGGTCCGCGGCAGCGTTCACATTGAGATAAATGGAGGGCTCAGTACTCAATAAGAAGGGAGAAAATACGCATTATAATAGTGAATTTTGGCATAAAAACTTTGTCTTCTGATACTGGTGTGCAAAGAAATGAGTTTCTAGAACTGCCGCCACATTAGGCCGAATACTCAGGAGTGCACTGTATGTCGAAATAGATGTTGAGGATCCTACAGGTGTTGAGAAGGTGATGACCGCCTGTGCGGAAAACCGCCACAGTGTGTATAAGACAATATGTAACAGATGCCAAAGGAAGCAAAAATGGAAAGGTGATTAGGCTCCACACAATAAATTCATATTCATGTATGAATGAAGTAGCAGTAAAACTATTAAAATATCATAGATTTATAAGCTAATCTTAATTTAATTTTCAAATCATCTTTGTTGAGGGAATCAAAAATATCAAGTTATGCATAAGAGATTCAATTGAATCTTAGCACAATCAAAAATCCCAGCTGTTATCAAAGGCAGGCAGTACTAAATAATATATATGTGTGTGTGTGTGTGTGTAATGATATTTTAACTCTAATTTCAATTTAATTAATTTTCAAGATTTTATCTTAATTTAGCCCAGAGTAACTTCATTCTAAAATATTCTCTTATTTCATGAACAATTCCACTGTCTCTACTTCATTAATTCAAGAGAAGCTTTGTTAAATTGCTGAATCAGCTAAAAGTCTAACTTTCCCACACTCCACGTGAAGAGACAAAATTTCCGCTGACGATATAAATTCTTTTTTAAAATCTCCCTCTGTTTCCCCTACCTCTTCAACGCGTGTAACGAAAATCGCTCTCGAAATCTCATTATATATTAGCACTATGAAGAAATATTTTCCCTATCCATTTCTCTGGTTATATAAGACCAGGGATAAAATGTCCAAGACCTTTTTCCTCGTTCTTTTTCTGTGTCGCTCTGTGTGTTCATCGCTTGTATATATGCCTGCTTCTTCAAAATGAAATAAAACGACGTCACGAAATCAAAAGTATCATCACTGTCTTAAAACTGCATCCTGCTTCACATAAAATAATGCTTACATATATGTATATGTAGAAACCTGTTTTGACATTTATGTCAAACCGATACAAACTGAGTTTCAAATATTTTAGAAATCGTATAAATTAAAAGGTTCAAAACATGCAGTAAAAGAATCTAGATGTGAAGGAGAAGTCAGTAGTAAGTAAAAAGAAGAAATATTTTAAAACATTTATTAATAGTAAAATTTTACAAACAAGATTTGCCTACATCTAACACACAAACATGCATCACACAGCAACTTTTGTTAGAAACACATTTATACGAATAAAATGACTTCACTATTTAATGTTTACAAACACTCACAAAGAATTAAAATAAAAAAGTGTTGCCAATAGATTATTATTATTATTTGGGGGGGGATAAATATCAGTGAAACTTTTTAGGAAAACCCAAACACTTCTACGCTCCTTTTTTTGGTTTCCAATAAAGATGAAGTCTTTTATCCTTTTTGTCACAATTAAGGATCTAAGAAATTATTCCTTTATAGAATAAAACATTTATAAAATTTCACTGTTCAGTTTTGTTTTGCGATATCGAACAGCAAAAACACAACTTACAAAATATTCACACATGCAACTTGCTGGATAAAAAAAATAAAAATAAATAAATAAAAAAAAAATGAATACATTTTTGAACAATTTTAAATTTACTTCACTAAAAATCAGAATTTTTAAGCCAGTTGATTACATATCTTGATAATCTGAGGCATAGAACAGTTTTAATGGCAGAATTTTTTTTCTTTTTTATTCAGTAATATTTTAGAAGTTGATAGGAACAATGTCAAGCTATTAAAAATTGTCCCATAAAGGACAAAGTATCGCATAACATTTATAAAAGCACACAGTCCAGTTTTATTTTTCAGTATCATATACCACAGATACAATTTACACAATACAAAATATTCATTCATACGTTTTACTAAACAAAATGATAATGCCAAGTTAAAAGACATTAGGAAAAGATCTAGAATTTTAAAAAATTGCTCCTTTAAACAGCAAAGTATTGCAAAACATTTAAATAACTGCACTGTCCTGTTTCGTTTTGCAATATCACACAGCAAGAATATAATTTACAAGACAAAATATTTATATATGTAACTTACTGAAAAATAAATAAATAAACTGTCTTTGAATCGAATTTTAAAATTACCTTACAGCAAAATGACAATCATATATCAAAAAAATTGAAAATCCCGATAATTTGCAGCATTTTTAAATAATAAAGGTTTCTTTTAACATCATTTTAAAAAACATTAATAACAATTATATTTCCTGTAGTGCAATCTAGTTTATAAAAATTAACAAAGACACAGTTGAACAATAAAAAAAAAAAGCACGAAAACTTCAGCAAAAATATATATAATATAAATTTTATATATATTTTATTATAATATAAATATAAATCTACATATGCTTTAATTAAGATGAATTGTCCTTACTTTCTTTTATTTTCAGACTTTAGAATTAAAAAAAATATATATTTTTGACAAGTAGAAAACAATTTAAAATTCTGTTTCCTAACAGCGCCGTAATGTACTTTCGAAAATATCTTCCTAACGTAAACTGTATAAATAAGAAACAAATGCATTTGATTACAGCACAGGAGCAAAATTAAATAAGTAACTTATAAACTTTTTAAAAAAAAGTTGGGAGAGTTGCACTTCTGCAGAGCTCTATGCAAGCACCTCTTAATCAGAATGAAAAAAAAAAAAAAAAGCATCTCATATTAGTGGCGCTTCGATCGTCCTCTTCTGGTTCTCTTGCGCTTCTTGACAAGCCTTTTTTTTAGTGCCTCATCAGACTCTTCGGCTGAGTGAGATTCATCTACTTGATTGCGTTCTGAAACAACTGGAACGAGGTCCTCCACAAACTTTAGGAAACGTTGACGTGATTCCAGATCCATTAATGAATCAAAATGTGAAATAAAAAAGGATGCGAATTTCATTTTCTCTTCGCGGGACAATCTGGCATCGTTAACGAAACGAGCAAAAAAATCCCATTTATCATCCTTTGTTTTATGGCAACGAAGCTCAGCTACATCGCCAGAGACGAGTTGGTTTAACTCAGAGGCGTTCAGAGTTCTGAGAAGGAATTTGATGGTTATGGTATCTTCGAAATTCAAAAGATCTTGCACATAAAGTTGAAACATCGACGCAATATAATTTCTGAGATTACTGGGAGTGACCCGAAATATATCCCGAAACACTTTCTCAAAATTATATATAAAAGAATGTCTTCGAGCCAGAACGAAAAGCAGCCCACCGAAATCGCGTTCTTCAGCATGAGGTAACGCCCATTCTGCAACTCTGCCAGAGAGATCTTGCCTTGGCCAATAAAAAAAGCACTGCAATGTCTTGCAGGGTTTTTCTTTAAGCACTTCCTTCACTTGATCTGCAGGCATCACAGAGAACAAGAAACACAGAACATCGCTAAGTCCCAGGGCTTCGTGGTAGGGACACCACTCAGTGGCAACGCGTTGCTGAATAACGTCGCGGGCGGTTCTCAACAATGATTCTTCTCTTTCTGCGAAAGTTAACTTTTCAAAGAAATACTGAGTTGCTGGGAAATAACCTTGGACAGCAGCGCTTTCAAAGGCCAACTGGTTGAAGGAGAAGTGGCCTCTTTCTTGAATAAACTCGAGGATACTACCGACATCATTCGTTTGTCTTTTTATGGTGTAAGTCCAAATAACAACCATTTTTCTCAGCCCGACCTTCCAGGCCTTTGAGTTGTCATAGAAACTCCCTTTACGCCGTGGAGGTATCATTCGCCAAAGGTCTCGAACGTCGTCCTCCAGGCAGTAGAGGCAAGCCAACTTGTAGCGCTGCATTATGGACAACTTTCCGTGGCGGACCAGTGCTGCAGCAGTTTCCCGAAATTCCACAGTTCCCAGAGGTGTCCAATGTATGTGCTTTAGATTCTCTGGATTGTCCAAATTCAATTCATCCGGTTCTAAAATCTCTCTGTTGACGACCAACCATTTTAATATTTCTTTAAAAACAGACTGCATTACAATAACCAAATCCTCACTAATTGTTGCCGGCAACGAAAGTGTAGTTACTGCATTTTTGAAAAATTCGCATAGTGCATCTACCTCTGCGTCTCTATTCAGCTGCAATGCTACTACAGCAGCATGCGCATGCATGGTAGGATGACTACATAGAAGGGCAGCAACTTTTCTTAAAGCAAGATCTTTCAGCGGCAACCGGCTCATGCTTCTGAAATCTAACTCCATTGTTCTCTGATGCAAAACTATCGTTTCACTTTTTTAATAAATTAGCGCTTTAAAGCGAAGCACAACCGAGAATGGTTGCATACAATGTATTATTCCTAACGAAATGTTTCCTACTATTATTAATCTTTTACACTTATTTTAGAATACTGCCTATATTGTAGTACAAGCTGAGGTTCAAAGCCCTTTTTTTAATGTCCACTCCTTGTATTTGTTTGATACCATGCTTGCACCTGAAACAGAAATAATATGAAGATTACCAATTTACGTTTTGACAAAGCAATTTTATTATTTTTTTTTTTAAAAAAAGAATAAAGCAACAATCAACTTTCAGAAATCAAAAAAAAAAAAAAAAAAAAAAAAAAAAAAAACCTGTTGGTCGAAATATTGCAAGGACATATTCCCGCACAGATCAAGTTTCACTGGTGATGGCCAGACATTACTAAGACTCCAACAGTCGTAATTTGTGATTCGCACTTTGCAGACAATCACAAAAGAAATGGAATTTCAAAAATTCAGACACGTTTATATGTTCTGTATGCATCACTTCTCCCACGGAGTTTGTAATTGTTACATTTATAATCCGAATTCTTGTTGTTTTCATTTCTCAAAAAGACACCAGATATTATTTCTTTTATTCTTGTAGTAAATACGACTGGCTATTAGGGTGGAACAAACATAGCCGTCTTATTATTATTATTTAGATATTAGTTTGGTAATAGTGCGGAAAAGTTGCCTTTTAGGTTCAAAAACAATATTAAAAATTTGCTTGTAATATTACATTATCTTGAAGTGCCGCAAAAAGCTTGAAATTTGTAAAAAAAAAAAAAAAAAAAAAAAAAAAGAACATTTTTAAAAAGGGCATTTAGAAATTTTTCTTTGGCAATAGTGCGGAAAAGTCGCCTTTTAGGTTCACTAACCATATTTAAAAATTTGGCTGCAATATTACAATATCTTAAGGTGCCGCAGAAAGCTTGCAATTTGTAAAAAAATAATAATAATAATAAAAAAAAGGGAAATTTTTAAAAAGGACTTAAAATTTTTCTTAGATTTCAGTTAGGCAACAGTGGTGAAAAATTAGCTTTTAGATTCAAAAAAAATTTTTTTTAATTCTGGTTGTAATACAACAATATTTCGAGGTGCCGAAAAAAGCTTAAAATTTGTTTAAAAAAAAAATGAAAAATTATAAACTTTGATAAAATATTTTTATCGATTTTTCGCTCATATAATATTACAAAAGATGATTTTAAATACATAAGCATTACAATTGTAAAAAATGATTAATTACAAAGTATAATAATAAAAAAATATTTTTAAGTCCAATTTTGTGTTTCTTAATTCTGTATCCTTAATGGATTACAAATGTTACAGCTGCAAAATTTTTGTTTCTACTTCATTGCCACATTAAGCAGTTTTGCCACATTATTTAAAAAATTCTTCTTCATTGCCACAGTTTTTTTTAAAATTAAATTTGGTATATTCACACGTGAGACAAGTTTTGCTCTTATGTATCCTTCTCTTGCGATTGAACCACAGGTATTTACAGCCGATTCGGCCACCAGTCTCACAGCTTTTCCACTGCTTGCACGTGACAAGAAAGCCAGGGAAAGTCGATAACCGACTCCCCTATACTATTTGGTTCAGCTTCAGAATGCCTTCTGTATAAGATTTTAACTTAATATTAAACCACACAGGCACTTCGTAATTTTATCACTTCTTGTCTATTTCATGGATCTGGTTGGATTGCTTCTTTTTGTAACTAACACTGTTCTTTAGCGTTGTCACTGACGGCAGTTATCGTTTCTGACACACTAGTATTTTTTGCCCGTTCTTGATTAAACTTAACTGCTATCTGTAGTTCTTTACTCTTTTTCGCTTCTTTCTTCCTCAAAGCGTTTGTGGTAGCAATATCAATATTACCTATAACCCTTTTCCTGTTAGAGCATTGAAGGTTTAGAATCTTTTATTCCATAACTAGCACCTTTTTTTTATACAAGTCAGCAACATCAAACAAATGTCTAGCTTCTTCTCTAAAGTTTGTGAGGTTGAATTTATCTGAACATTTTCTGCTTTTCGACTTTAATAAATTCCAGCATTTAGCATGATAAGCTTTTATCATTTGTGAAATTTTTTTGCTAGAAGCAACGGGAATAGAAGCTCTTGACCATATTTGTTTTATTATGGGAATTAGAGTGTCACATATTTCGTTTACAGAAGGATCCATCTGTGAAACAATTTTGAGCTGAAGTCTAATATAACAGTAGCACTAGATTTGTCAGTAGTGTGTTTAACTTCAAGGAAATCACTAAATTTCTCAAAAACAGAACACTCCGACATTAGTCTTCACTCATTTAGACTGAGCCATTTTTACTCACAGCAAAGCACACAAGCACAAACTAACAAATTAATTACACAATAGAAGGAGGAGAGACGCCATCTCAACTGAATTCGGCAAAGCTACTGATTTAAAACCACCTCTGTCCTTGTCACTGGACGCAGAGAAATCTCCGCCTTACCTCAATGACAACCGTTCCGGCGATGACTCAGTGCTATGCCAGTGCACTAGTAAAATTGTTTTTATACTTTTATTCATGTGAACAATGCCTGAGGAAAAATTTTATTTCATAATCAAGGCACCCAAAAATCCTTAAAAAGTTACAAAAAGTAGGTTTTTATGAAACTTTAACGTCTTTGTGGCACCTCAAAATATTCTCCAATATTTTTTTATAATTTTTATTTATCTTATCTATACCAAAAGGCGACTTTTCCGCGCTATTACAAATTAAAAACTGATTTTTTTTTTTTTTTCACCTTACTGGCTATTATGTCTCAGTTGCTACAACAATTTCTGTGAATCTCACCAACTGGTCCAGAAAAATTTTAGTCAAGGGTCAGCTTTTTTTTTTTTTAACTTAGTTTTTCAAAGTTTTTTTAAATCTCCAGACTTGACCATTGCTGGTCATACAAGGATGTTACAAATGGTTAATAAATCTAAAAATACCATAAGAATTACATTCTCATTACTTGTCAGATCAATTAAAAAATAAATTTGTATTAATAATTTTTTTTGCATTATTAAATTTGTACTAATAATGCTAAAAAAAATTAAAGAGAGAAGTAACTGCTAATATTACAGAGTGACTGTATGTCATCAGTTCAAATCCACTCAGGAGTCTTGTCAGTAAGGGGAAGGGAGGTGAGGCATCAAGTCTTGGAAGAGTCAGTCACTGATAAAATTTCTTTTTTTTTTTCTTCCCTCGAGGTGTTTAGTTATTGTATACTGTTTTTAAAGGGTTTTGCTGTCCATTAACGTCCAGTCTTTCAAAGAATCTTTTAGACAGTTTTATATGGGAGTCATCAATTAATCACTTAGTTAGTATTTTGATTTTGGACAATTCAACACAGAATGGTATGATCTATCTTAAGTATCATTTATATAAAACCATAGAATATACTCATTTATAAATTATAATCATTCTTTACAATATGATTTTTTACGCACATAGGAAAGAGAAGTAAGGAGGTGCATGCTATATTTAGAAATACATTTCAGCCAAAGTTCAAATTAATATATCCTGCAACTTTTAAATAAGGAAAAATATTTGCAACACTACATATAAACAACAGATCTTTTAAAAAATATATACTTGATTATACTATGGAAAAATATGAAAAAGATGCAACGGCTTGATAAAAAATATACAGATGCAGCCATATATTAAAGTCCATGATGAGTGGACAACTAAAAAATGTTTGTACATGATGGCAAATTGAGCACACAAATACAAATATCATTTAGTTTTGTCTTTAATCACCCTGTAGTTTCTTCACTATTATCTGAATTAAAATATTGAATAATCATATGAATAGTTATTTTTATGATTCTTCTAATTTACACACAACACATCTAAAACACAGATATTATTATAGTAATTTTCCAGCTTTTGCATCATACTGGTCCACAAAATAACAACACACCTCCTTTACCCTAAGAGGCATGATGTAAATACATTACCGATTTATAATTCTCTAGAATAACATAGTTTGATGGACTCCCCAGGAAATTTATTTCTTTTTCTAGAGTAAAGTTATTTAAGCAAAACTAATTGCAAATAATTCATTGGCCATTTTAATACATAGATAGTTAATTATATTTATCAATTATTGCATCATGCAAAAGCATTTCTGAGATATTCTTCTATCTTTAGTGAAGTATGCATAGCTTTTTTAATAAACCTAATAGCACACAAAAACTTCAATATATGTCTATCTTAATAATATGACAAGGAAATAAAATTTTCCCCTTACTCTGGCTTCTTTGTAATAATTTTTTAAAGAGAATATACTAGTTTTCAGTCAACTAATCTGATTAAATTTGAGTTAATAAAACAATTGTTGAAATCAAACATTTATACACCATTTTGCAATAACTGGTAGGGTAAAGCGGAGTAAAATGACTATAAATTAACCCCCCCCCCAACAATGTTGGCAAGTTATATTCATAAAAATTATTTAACTATTTATACTTTTAAAAAATATATTTTATATTACACTATCTTAGATTTGCTGCAATTTTTAATTGTTTTTTAATAAATAAAACTTAAGTTTTTAAAAGTGTGTTTCTATGATGATATGATATTCTCTGATGTGGAGTAAAATGAACAATTTGCAATGCAAAATGAATAAAGCAAAAGTTGCATAGGTAGAAAAATGAAATGACTTGCAAAAATCCGATAATATAATTTAATCAAATGGAAAACAACACTATATTAAGCCTATTCACGTAGAAATTTCAATTGAAATATTAAAAAAATATATATAATGTCCAAATATCACACACATATTCATCTACTATTAAGATGAACTGTTCACTTTAGATTTAAATATCATTTTTATTTTTTGGAAAAATATATTTCTCATCAAAAGAAGGTTTATCAAAATATTTCTCTCCTTTTCTGGTAACAAATTTAACCAATAAAAGTTTTGACTGACTTTTTGCCACAGTACTTTGCCAGTATTCAATAACCAATAGCTATTTTATTGGTTATTGAATACTGGTATTTAAAGGGGGTATTTATGATGCTTCTACTTTTAATTCTTGCTTCCAAATTATAGCACTAAGCTTTTTAAGTATCATAATTTTTAGAGAACACGATTTTTCCTTTCTTTTGTGTTTTGAATGTTCTTTGTAAAGATGAGCTAAACCATAACTGTTGTCAAAACTTCATATAGTTGCCCATATATTTTCTTTTTGCTTCAGAATTCTTCTGTACAACTTTTGCTTCATTTGATATGAGGCTCAATGCTGAAAAAATAGTCAAATTTAGTTCTCCCAAAGGACATACCAAAAGCTTTTTTAAAAGCAGAAACTTCATCATTTACTTTTGAAAACTGTTTTCCCTCTCTTCTCTGAAATTGTTGTACAATATTTGTACAGCTACTCGTTTCATTACATCAGCCTTATTGACTGGGTAGAGCTCACATCCTTAAAAGCTTTTCACAACATTTTCTCAAGAGAATTGTTTGGTCAGCAGCTATAGAAAGCTATGCAAAATTACTTAAGAAACAACCTCGACCTGCATTCTTCAACTAATCTCTGTTTATGTACACTTAAATTACTTGAGGAAAACAAATTACAATATATCTTAAAAGGTACAATTTGGTTTTAACAACGACCAAAAAGTCCCAAGAAAAATTTTTGCAAAATTATAAAAATATACTCAAAAAGCAAATCACATGCACATAGTTTGACAACTGAAATCGCCAAAATTTTTTCTTAGCCTCTTTTGGTCATCATTACAACAGACAAGTACCTTATAAAAATACAGTGGCTCCCAAAATTGAGTATACACTATACTCTTTCTTCTTTAATTCTATTCTTTTTGATCTTAACATTCCTATTTATGATTAATATTTATAAGAACAACAAAAAAAAAAAAACATTAACAAAAGTATTAGGCTAAAAAACAAAAGGGAGAAATCAATAATATTTTTATTACAGTAATTTTTATGTCAAAGTTACAAATTCCAAAGTCACAAAATTGAGTATATACCTTATAAAATATGCGACTTGACTACTATAATTTATTTTCAAATGAATAAGTAAAATAGTTTTGTTACCTTAATTGGCAATCATTGATTTCCAAGCGAAAACAAATGTTTTGGTTATCATTATGAGATAAAGAAATCAAACAAAGGTTGAAATTCGGAAACTTGTTATTCGATTGTCTGAAGATGGTAAATCTCTATGAGAAATTGCAAGGGAAATTCAACGCAGCCACGGATGCATTCAAAATATTATCCAGAAGTATAAAATGTATATCCAAATTGCTAATAAACCTAGAAAAGGAAGAAAAGAAATCCTCATGCCACGACCAAGAGAAGAGTTATTCGGGAGGTAGCAAACAATCCTAAGGTGAATGCTACAAAAATTGCTACATTTACTTCAAGAAAAATTGGAAAATGCGTTTCTGCAGAAACAATTCGAAGAGTAATCTGAAAAGCAAATTATAATGGTCGCGTAACCAGAACAAAACCATTCATTTCCAAAGTAAATGGAAAGAAAAGAATTTAATTTGCTAACAGTCATATTTCAAAACCTCCAGACTTCTGGAATCAAGTAATATTCAGTGACGAAGTAAGTTCAATGTTTTTGGTAGTGATGGCCAATGTTATGTTTAGAGAAAGCCCAATTCTGAACTTCTTCCTAAAAACACCAATGCTTCTGTCAAGCATGGAGTTGGTTCACTTCTCGTATGGGGCTGTGTGTCTGCAAATGGAGTGGGAGATTTAGTTTTCATTGATGGAACCATGGACAAAGTCAAATATTTGGAAAGCTATAATAGCTAAGTTATGATTATTGTATAATTGTAAATTGCAATTGCACACCCCTCTTCAATCTCCAGATCTCAATGCGATTGAAAATTTGTGGGCACAATTAGGAAAATCAGTTCAAAAACACAATATTAGGGGCAAGGAACACTTAAAAGAGTATTACAAGAGGAATGGTTGAAAATATCCAGCAAAACAACTCAAATTCTTGTCAACTCAATGCCACACCGTTTACAAGCTGTTCTAAATGCAGAAGGATATGAAACAAAATATTAATTTATCTTTTTCTCTTTTTGTTTACAGATTTTGCTAGATGTATACTCAATTTTACGACTTTGGAATTTGTAACTTTAACATAAAAATTACTGTAATGAAAATATTAATGATTCCTCCGTTTTGTTTTTTAGTCTAATATTTTTGTTAATGTATATTTTGTCGCTTATAAATATTAGCCATAAATAGGAATGTTAAGATCAAAAAGAATAAAATTAAAGAAGAAAGAATATAGTGTATACTCAATTTTGGGAGCCACTGTATGTCTGACAGATGGGTATGGGTATTAAGTAAAGAGATCAATTCTTAAACAATTTTGGAAAAAAAGTAGTTCAGTTTTTAAAATGATCTTTGTTTATTAAAAGTCTTATTTATTAATTTTCCTTAAAATTTCCCCATTTTCATCTAATTATGATAGGATAACTAGACTTATTTAAAATGAAAAATAAATTCTTTTTGTCAGAATATATGCATATGTCACTTATTTCTCAAGGCATAAAGCTTTAAACATTTACCATTATATAGGCATACTCCAACAACTATGCTTAAAATATATTTCCCCCCCCTCATTTCACTTAAACTGTTCTAAAATAACATGAATACATCTTACCTATATAATGATTATATTCCTTAGGAATGTTAAGTAGACAATGTATCAAATTTTTAAGAATTTTAAATGACAAAAATGATATGGTAATATACGTAAACTTAAGAAGTCCCTAATCACTAAATCGAATATAAAATCAGACGCAGATTAATTTATACTAATTAATTTAAAAGTGAAGTTCACTGTGCCTCTAGCTGCGCCAAGGATGCCAAGCCGCCAATAAAGATGGCAGACAACCAAACACTTCTGCGGAACAGTTACGGTTACTACTTTCCGCAATATAATTAAATGATAGTAATGATTTTTTTACTGATAAGTTTTTTTTTTTTTTTTTTTTTTTTTTCAGACCGGCTGTACCGGTCTGTTGGGTGCAGAGCAAAAGTTATAGCATACGATGCCTGCGGCATCTGTGGAAGGCACTGGGCAGATTAAAGATTAGATTTTAACTTAAAAAAAAAAAAAAAAAACATCTTACGGTTTTGCTAGCAACGGGAGCGGGAACCTAGTAGCTTCGCTAGCACATTGAACATAAGGACTGTGTTGATAACAGGAACAGTACATAATTAATAAAAAAGAAAAAATTAAGGACCAGACCAGATCAACATCAGATCTTTCCATCGAATTTCTCATCCGAATCAATCAATTTCTTATTCTCACCACACACCGGACATACACACTTACAAGCTATGAAACCATTCTCCATACAAAATTTCAAACAAGCATCCTTTCCTAACTTCATCAACTTGTAAAAAAAAATATATTCCACTCACCCTTGCCGACATAACAAATTATCAAGGGAACTAACCGTTAGAGCACCAAAAAAATTACGAGACCTGCGAAGAAGTGCATACTGACAATTAAAAATTGCAAAAGAATAAATATTTTCTGTTCGTATTCACAATAAAAATAAAATTGCAGTGTCTTATTAGTTGTAAAAAACTTTTATTATAATAAAGAACAAAATTAAAATCTTCAATCGATATTTTAATTCTTTTTAATTTAACATTTTTTATAAAATAGTTGTAGTTCATGTACAACTCAACAATTGTAAAAAGTAGTAAACAAAACAACATTAGGGTTGCTACAAGAGCGTTCCGATCGATTGTCATATTGGCGATAAACTCGGGGGCAGACTAATCTTCACTTCACCCTAAATAAATGTTGTTAAATAAAAAAATTAATTAAAAGTATTGCTAAAATACAAAATACCTACAAAATTAACATCCCGGTTAGATAATACATATATGACAGTTACTGTCTATATTTCTATAGACAGCTTATTTTACTCCACTTTACCTTATCCAATGGCAATTCAGAAGATAAATGAAAAACAATCTACAGTGGCTCAAAAAATTGAGAGTACACCTTAATTTTACTTGATAAATCTGACTTTCAATGTAAATAACTTATTACCGGGAAGTTCAAACATGTTTTAATTTTTACACATAACAAATGGTTTAATTTAGAGTAAAAATAAAGAAAAATCAACGAAAAACTTCTAAATTGAAAAGATTTAGAAGCATTTTAAATAAACATACATAGAATTTTACATCAAAAAATTGAGAATACACCAATAAAATTTTTGCAATATCACGCATAGAAACAAAGTGTCACTATTAAGTTGCATGTCTTTTGGCTCCTAAAATGGCCTCTAACCATCATGGTACCGATTCGACCAATTTTTGGTGGTCGAATATATTTTATTGAAGATATTTTACACCATTCTTCCAGCAACACTTTCACTATTAAATTGCATGTCTATTGGCTCTTATGTCATGGTACCGATTTGACCCATTTTTGGTGGTATTTGAAAATATTTTACCCCATGCTTCTTGCACCACTTGTTTTAAATGGGTTTTGTTCCTAATTTTGTGTTTTTAGACCACTATTTCGAGTGTGGTCCACAGATATTCAATGGTATTGGTGTCGGGTTACTGTGGTGGTATATGTAACTGCTGTTTACAATGAAAAAGACACCTTATATTGGCATTACGTGCATTCTGTTCGGGGTCGTTGTCTTACTGGAAAATGAAATTTCGATCTAAACCCAAATTTTTAGCACTTTCCTTTAGATTAGTATATCCAAGAAAACCATATCGTTTATAATGTCATCTATAAAAATTAAATTTCCTACCCCGGATGAAGCCATGTAACCTCAAATCATGATGGAGTCATCATCATGTTTAACTGTAGGACATTAATTTTTTTTATCCAAAGCAGTATTAGGCTTTCTCCATATAATACAATGGCTGTCAATGCCAAAAATGTTGAGTTTTCTTTCATTACTAAATACAGCTTTCTTCCAAAGGTTATTGGTCTTCAATTGATGAGTTTTTGAAAACTTCAAATGCTTTTTTCTAAATTTGCAAGCTGATGAACAGTTTCTCTCTAACAATGCGACTTTTATATCCAGCTTGTCTAATGGCATTTCGAACAGTTTCAGCACCTACACTTCTGCTTATGATTTGAAAAGTTTCTGCAACAAGTTGGATGAACCATATAGTCGCAGCATTCTAAAGGAAAGTGTTAAAAATTTGGGTTAGATGGTAATTCCCTTTTCCAGCAAGACAACGACCCCGAACAGAATGCACGTAACGCGTCAAAATAAGGTGTCTTTTTCATTGTAAACAGCAGTTACACATACCACCACAGTACCCCCGACATCAATACCACTGAATATCTGTGGACCACACTCGAAGTAGTAGTGGTCCAAAACCACAAAATTAGGAACAAAACCCATTTAAAACAATTGTTGCAACAAGAATGGGGTAAAATATCTTCAGATACCACCGAAAATTGGTCGAATCGGTACCATGACGTTTAGAGGTCATTTTAAGAGCCAAAAGACATGCAACTTAATAGTGACACTTTGTTTCTATACATGATATTGCAAAAATTTTATAGGTGTATTCTCAATTTTTTGAGTCAAAATTCTGCGTATATTTATTTAAAATGTTTCTACAACTTTTCAATTTAGAAGTTTTTTTTTTTATTTTTCTTTATTTTTACTCTAAATTAAACCATTTGTTATGTGTAAAAATAGAAACATGTTTGCACTTCCCGGTAAAGTGTTATTTATATTGAAAGTCGAATTTATCAAGTAAAATTAAGGTGTACTCTCAATTTTTTGAGCCACTGTATACATAGGTAATTTTCTGTCAAGAATTAAACAACATATTGCTTAATATATTGCAGAAAAAACCGATTCAACTGCAAGAAAATGTGAAAAAACAAAAACATAAGAAACAAACCTATAATATAATTATACAACTATTCTTTCTAAGAACAGTAAGTTTACTTTCCTCACACAAATCCAACAATTTAACCCAATAATTACATATCATTCATTATCGTTATGGATTCAACAAAATTCAAATACTTGCATCACTACAGAAATAAACTGACCATACATATTTGCATAACAAAGCAGCATTGAAGCCCTGTTAATAATTAAACTAAAGAATTTGCTAATATGCATAATAGCACACAAAAATAACAATTTATATTTCACTGAAACCATAAGAAATAAAATAATTGTCCACAATTAATGCTGTTAATTGCAGGTTTAATAAACATTGTTGGCTTAAACAAGCAGACAAAGTATTATACAATTCTGAAAGTAATTTATATAAAGTTTCCAGTAAAACGTTTGAGATTCAGAAAAATGAATATCAGTATTAAATATAGAATATAGATTCAGAAAAAATATATCAAATTAATATAATAATTAATAAAATAGGGAGAAAAAGCACCAGATTCTCGCCAAGGCATAAACTCGCCAAATTATTTCTTTAAAAAGGTTGACCCATGTGGCAACTTAGCATCCTAAAAAAAGTTACAACTTGGCGCCATTCACCGGATTCTCCTGTATGGTCTATAAATATTCTAAATCTCAGTTTATAAGTTTAAACGAAGTGAAAATCAAGTTACTTACCTCTGAAGATATGCATTCCATTTATGCTTTTAAAGCTAATTACTCATAAAAATTCAAAGATAATTACTTACCCTTCAGTAGGCTTTTCGAGATGTACGCTCGTTGTTTCACAATTTCGTTTCAAATTATCCTCGTCTTCAACTTAACAGCACTAACAAAAAAAGAATATAAAAGTAAAAATTAATAGTTAGAGTGAATGAAATGAAGGAATTTCAACATAAAAATGGGTTTAACAAAGAAAAATTAATTTATAATTCGAAAAAGAGTACTTACAACCAATTTTATAGCTAAATCAATATACATTTGCTCCGCCAAATCGCTGCCAATGATGCTAGGACGCCGAATTCGAAAATCAACGATCTTCAAGCTCCTCCCACGGTGGCTCCTCCCTCAGAGAAGGGCGAGTTCATGTGAAAATCGATGCTTGTCGGAAGTACGAATGTTTTTCCCATAGAGCTGATTTCAACTCTATGGTTTACCCAACAGGAGATAACGGAATAAATACAATTATTGATGTATTGAGTTGTAACACTGCGCATTTCCCAATTCAATTGAATCATTTTTCTCACAGTTCTGGCGGGGGGGGGGATTATCACAGCGATTTTATGTAAAAGTGGCTTTTGTTCTTTTTACTTTTCTTCTCGTGTAATACTAAAATCATCAAAAAAAAAAGAAAAAAAAGAAAAAAAAATTCGAAATTGAGATTTTGACGAATCTGTACGTTCCCGTGTTCGAAGATACATTATTTATTATTATTATTATTTTAATTATGCCTGTTTGTGAACACTATAACTCAAAAATTAGAGCTAGATGGATGAAATTTGGTATAAAAATTACAACCAAATTTGTAAATTTCTGTCAAAATTCGAAGAAATCAGAGGGAGTCTGTATATCCGGCTGTCCACATGCATGATGGCACAATAATTATAGAATAAAAAGAGCAGAGTAAATGAAATTTGGTTCACAATTTTTTCATCTAAAGGGCAGATTCTTATAAAATTTTGGAACTAACATGTTAAAGGGCTGACTATCCATTGATCTATACTTTCGTATGCATGTAAACACAAAAACGCAATGAAATTAAATAAATAAAATTCTGTTATTTGATCATGTGATAACGATTGCAACTCTATGTCAAATTTTTGTTTCAGTGGGTCAGAAAAACGGCGCATAAAATATACAGTGGCTCAAAAAATTGAGAGTACACCTTACTTTTACTTGATAAATGCGACTTTCAATATAAATAACACAATACCGGGATGTCCAAACATGTTTTTATTTTTACACATAACAAATAGTTTAATTTAGAGTAAAAATAAAGAAAAATCAACGAAAAATTCCTAAATTGAAAAGTTCCAGAAGCATTTTAAATAAACATACTAAGAATTTTGCCTCAAAAAATTGAGAATACACCAATGAAATTTTTGCAATATCACGTATAGAAACAAAGTGGAACTATTAAATTGCATGTCTTTCGGCTCTTATAATGGCCTCTAAACGTCATGGTACCGATTCGACCCATTTTTGGTGGTATCTGAAGATATATTAACCAATTATCCTTGCACCACTTGTTTTAAATGGATTTTGTTTCTTATTTTGTATTGTTGAACCACTTTTTCGAGTATGGCCCACAAATATTCAATGCCATTGATGTCGGGATACTGTGGTGATGTGTATAACAGTTGTTTACAATGAAAAAGACATCATATTTTGACGTTACGTGCATTCTGTTTGGGGTCTTTGTCCTCCTGGAAAATGGAATATCCATCTAAATCCAAATTTTTAACACTTTCCTTTAGATTGCTGCGACCATATGGTTCATCCAACTTGATGCAGAATCTTTTCAAATCATAGGCAGAAGTGTAAGTGCTGAAACTGTGCTAAATGCCATTAGAAAAGCTGGATATAAAAGTAGCATTGTTAGAGGGAAACTGTTCATCAGCTTGCAAATGCAGAAAAAGCATTTGAAGTTTGCAAAAACTCATAAATTGGAGACCAATAACCTTTGGAAGAAAACTATCTTTAATAATGAAAGAAAACTCAACATTTTTGGCAGTGACAACCATCGTACTGTATGGAGAAAGCCTAATACTGCTTTGGATCCAAAAAATTTACGTCCTACAGTTAAACATGATAGTGACTGTCATGATTTGAGGTTGCATGGTTTCATCCGGGATAATGGAATTTAATTTTTATAGATGGCATTATAAACGATATGGTTTACTTGGTTATACTTCGCAGCTATCTAAAGGAAAGTGCTAAAAAATTGGGTTTAGATGGAAATTTCATTTTCCAGTAGCACAATAACCCCAAACAGAAAACACGTAACTTCAAAATATGGTGTCTTTTTCATTGTAAATAGCATTTACACTCACCACTACAATACCCCGACATCAATATAATTGAATATCTGTGGACCACGCTCGAAGCAGTGGTCCAAAAACAGAAAATTAGAAACAAAATCCATTTAAAACAAGTGGTGCAAGATGAATGGGGTGAAATATCTTCAGATATCACCAAAAATGGTCGAATCGGTACCAGGACGCTTAGAGGCCATTATAAGAGCCAAAAGGCATGCAACTAAATACTTTTACATTCTTTCTATGTGAGATATTACAAGAATTTCATTGGTGTATTCTCAATTTTTTGAGGCAAAATTCTGCGCATATTTATTTAAAATGATTCTGAAACTTTTCAATTTAAGAATTTTTCGTTGATTTTTCTTTATTTTTACTCTAAATTAAACCATTTGTTATGTGTAAAAATAAAAACATGTTTGCACTTCCCGGTAAAGTGTTATTTATATTGAAAGTCGCATTTATCAAGTAAAAGTAAGGTGTACTCTCAATTTTTTGTGCCACTGTATATTCAATTTTCTGACACTTGTGTCAAATCCTCCTCATCAAAAAAAAAAAAAAAAAACCCGCTATATCTGTTATTTACGGTTTTATTTCTTTAGTAGAAAAAAATATATAAGTTTGAGATTATCGTTTGCAGAGGAGTTTTATATAAATTGCTTTACACCATTCTGCTCAATGTGGTTATATCTTTACTAACCGCAATCGGCGATTGTTTGGTTTGCTGAAAATTGCAATTAAATTTTTTGTATCATAAAAATATACGTGGTCTAAATAGTTCCCCCGACAAAATATTTTCAAAATTCAAATCTTGATAAATATATAATTCTTACTATTTTAGGAGTCTTGCACCATTTTATTTATAGAGCTATGCTTTCTATCTCTATCGTAAAGAATTCAGTTGTGTCAGAGGAAAACAGAGCAGTGTTTTAAAATGTGGACACTTAATTTTTTTTTTTTTTTCAGAATTGCTTAGTTTTGAAATTAAACCTTTTTTATAAATCCAACAAAATTTTAAAAATTTTATTAAAAGCAAAATTTGTAATAAAATCTGCTCAATGTACGGGAAAAAAGTAGAATCTTCTCGGTTATAACTAATAATAATAAAGAAAAACGTATGTGTGTGTGTATAGGCGTTAAGCAGAACATGCCGTTTGACTTAGGGCCACCAAATTTGGTACATTGAAGAGCAGAAACTTGCATCTAGGGGTGATTGTTTTGAAATTTCAACTTGAATTTAATCAACTAAAAATTTAGCGAGATTATGGTATTTTTTTCCGAAATAAATTAACAAAATATTCTCGCTCAAAAATTATTTTTACAGTGTTTTAGAGTCCAAAAAACTATTTTTTCAATATTACCAATTAAGTTGCTGTGAAATTTTTTAGTTCAGATTTAATTAACTTTTCTAAAATATATTTTTAAGTGTATTTTAAAACCATATTTTCATTTCGCTGGAGTTTTGAATGCCTTTCTTTTTATACAAGCTGTGAATCATGCGGGCAACCATTGTTGTACGTTGATCGATTTATTGATTGAGAAGAAAAAGGTGGGGCGGAGATTAGAGATTCGCAAGGAATTGTGGGAGTCTCGCTCACCTGTTACAGGAGAGGAGCAGCTATATCGATCGTTCAGGAAGGAGGATGACTTGTTGCTTGATTTCCGCCATTTTAGGCACACGAAACTGAAGAAGATTCGAAAAAATTCTGGACAGTGTTATATATGTAAAGCAGATGTTAAGGAAAAGGATACTTTTGACAGTCTCGTATACGTGGTATAGAGGAAGTATAGAAATCGTCAAAAAATTTGAACTCGAGATTTTGACGAATGTCCACGTTTTAGACATTTCTGAGTTCGAAAAACACATTTTTGGAAAATGCCCGTGTGTCTCTCTGTCTGTGAAAAAGTTAACAAAAGATCGCTTAGATCTAGATGGATGAAATTTGGTATACGGTCTTTACACCAAATTTGTAGTTTTCTATCAAATTTTGAGCAAGTTCCTTTCAGAGAAACGACGATAACTATAAAACGAAGACAGCTAGATTGATAAAATAAAATACACTGAATTAGCATCTATAGTTTAGGCACCTGTCAAATTTTGAGCCAAAACTAACAACGAGAGGACTGTGTGACGGTCTATATTTTCATAAACATGCAACAGCGATAATTCAAAAACGCGATGACTTAAATATATGAAATTTGGTATGGATTTTGTGGATACAAGTGCAATCAAAGTCAACTGGTGTTCCAACCAGTTGTAAAAAACGCTTCTAAAATATAAATTCGATTTTTGAATAATATTATCGCCATCACAGGTATTCATTGTCAAAGTTGACACCTGTTCAATTATAAGCCAAATCCAACAATGGATTGACTGTCTGTCGGTCTGTACTTTCAGAAACATGTAAATGCGATAGCTCAAAAAACGCAATCATTTAAATATATCAAATTTGGTATTTGATTTTGTGATTGAGTAGTTTTGAGTCATATCTTTGTTCCAATAGGTTAGAGAAAAATGTCTAAATCACAAATTCGATTTTGGGATACTATTAATGGCAAGCCAGGGATGTATCGCCAAGGATGGCACGATAGATTCAATAAAAAGGCTAAATTCGAGCCAAAGATTAATATATCGTAACTATTGTTTGCCAATCCCATGTAAGGAGTTTTTTTTGCACGCCAAGTTTATTAGAGAGTGTGCAAGAAAGTTTTGGGAAGACCACTCCAACTGGTTATTTGAAGATATTCTATAAAATCTTTCTACTTTGTATCTTTAAACTAATAAATCTGGCTAAAGGCAACAAGAGCTTCTTTAATGGTATAGGTAAAACAAGTTGCGATGCTTTATCTTTTACTCTATCTTAATGGTACTTTTCCAATCTTACACTCACAGGGCGACTTGGGTATTCATATCACTGACTCACCAACCCATCCGAAAGCATACGAATAAAGTATACTGAATGACCAGACCGTCGCAACAGCAACATTGGCGGGAACTGTGGTTGAGTCCTAAGGGCCGTCATCGGCGACGTTACAACCCCTCCCGAAGGAAGTATGTCCTGTCATCGACGGCAGGAACCAGATCTGCCACCTATTTATGTACTCACCAGGGTGGCGAGATCCAACCATCATACCGGAAACATCTCATCTTCATTTCGAGGTGCTCACCCGGGGGTTGGGTGACTTGGATAGTCAGCCATCTAACTCTCCGACCCGCCACGAAGGCACACGGATTTAAACCATAAAAACTGAATGACCGGACCGCTGCAACAGCAACATTGGCGGAAAATGGGGTTGAGTCCTAAGGGCCGTCACCGGCCACGGTACAACCCTCCCCGAAGGAAGTACGTCCCATCATCAATGGGAGGAGTCAGATCCCCCACCTATTAGTGTACCCTCCAGGGTGGCGAGATCCAACCACCATACCGGAAGCATCTCATCTTCATTTCGAGATGCTCCCCCGGGGGTTGGACGACTTGGATAATAATTTCTCAATCGGAAACAAAATTTTATCTTTACTGATGACCATTTTTGTGTGTACCACTTCGGAGACTAGTCATTTAAGATCCCAATTTACTCGATTCGTCATTTTGATCAGTCGCAAGCAATAAGCAATTACTTGTACTTGCAAAAAAAAAAAAAAAAATCCATTAATAATGCTCTAAAAAGTATCAATAGTTATCTCTGAAAGAAAAAGGTGTTAAAAATTGTTGAGAAATTTTTCGATCAACAAAAACCTAGTTTTACTTTGTTTCGAACTATAAGCAAGTACTTTGATTGAGAAATTATTTATCGAGCTAGTCTAATAAATCTGTAAGTATTTTTTATCTCATAAATTTTCTTTTTTAATTTCATATTTCCAAAAATGTTTTAATAATCATTATTAGGGGGAAAAATCCTCTTTGTAGAACATCTTAATTAAATCGATTAGTCTGTATGATAACCTTAAATAAAAAAGAAACTGTGGATTTAATATAATTAATAATAATTGCATTTTATTCACGGAATTCGAGATAAACATTTAACTGAAGTAACATTTATAGATCAATGTTAAAAGTCCCAACGGTTTTGAACGTCACGTAAGCATCAACGGAAATTGAATTGTTGCCAGTTAGAAAATAGGAACTATTCTTAGTAAAGAAAAAAAAAAAAAAAAAAAAAAAACGTGAGAACAAATATATAGATGTAGTTTCATGAGTCCATAGAAGGTATTTTAAGATATTAAATGCCCGAATAATTATTTAATTTAAGGATTTTATTAAATTATTAAAGATTAAATTATTGAATAATTATTAAGGCTACAGTTTTGATTTGATTCGTGGCAGCAGGAAGGTAGAATTTATAAAACTTCACTGTGGTGTAAATATGTACAGACCTATACTGATAAGAAGGGATGAAATTTTATTGATAAGATTCAATGATAGCTAAGCCAATTTTCCCACCCATTAAACAATCTGCCCTTCTCGATAAGAATGATCGTTTCATTGTTGAAGAGTATCGCTTTACTGATTATCCAAAAAAGCACACGTTCAACTATCAAGCAATTTTTCCTGATCATGAAAACAATCCGAGCATTTTCTGGTATGTACTTAAAATAATTATTCAAACTTTTTATTATAATTAAAATTTAAGCATTTCCAATTAAATCTTTTTTAAATAACTTAATCTTGATGTCTTCCACAATAAAATGATTTTTAAACTTCGGATTTTAATAGGCATGCAGTTCAAACTAATTTTAAAAGACTTGCACAATAGTGTTCGTTGTGCTACGCAGCTCTCTAATTTTCTGACATTTCCTCTAAAATTTAAACTTTTATTTGAAACGAAAATGATTAAATTACAATTAATCTAATAACATGTTTATTGAATCAAAGCATACTCATAAAAAAATATAATGAAATAAAATAGTTGTATTCATTACTTAATATTTATCTGTACTATAAAATATATATTTATGATGCCATGTAATAAAGGATTATTCTTTAGAAAATTTTCCCGATTCAATAAAATAAATAAATGTTCTTCAAAATTAGCAAACATTCTTTCTAAAAGAACGATATGAGAGTGACATTTTATTGCATTTTTCAAAGTATCAAATGATTTAAAAAAGAAATTCTTTGAAATTTTCATCCTCCCTTGGTTTAAAGTTGTACTATAAAGCAGCAACAATTTTAAAAAAAAATCGGATTTTATTCGAAACATATTTAAAACAAAAACCTATTTAATATAGGCAAAATAAGCCGAATTTTTATACCTGGATTAACTACTAAGGAAGAAAATTCTATGTTGCAATATTTGTAGTAAAAATTTAAATAATTTGACTTTTATTTGAAGAATAAAAAATGTGTTGGAAAATATACTTTAAAATTTTTTTTAAGAGTTCTTTAAAAATTATATTTTTAATAATGCATTTTGTTTATCTTCGCAATATTTAGGTGCCGTAAAAAACACTTTTTGTGTGTAATATTTTAGGCTGAAAAATGCCAAAAGTTTTCTAAATTCTTAACTAATAAAAATTTCAAAAATAATTCCTCTTTTTTTCCTTCCTCGAGGGCTGCCCTTCAGAGGCTCATCTACTATAGGTGAGTACGGGTGTCCATATCCCGAGGTTCTCAGCGTTTTACATTCTCTTTAAATTTATTCCTCTACACCTTCTACTGTCTGCTTGATTCTTCCATCCCTCGATGGCAAGCGAAGGAGTTCTCCATGAGAAGCTGTCGCCGCTCTGTTTGCTTCTTGCTTCTCGTTTCTCACGCACAGCCAAAAACTCCACGCGTTGATCGTGCTTGGCGACCCATTAAACGGGCGGTGCACTATGGTCCCCAGTGTATCAATCGGCCGGTAGCTAGCCATCTGAATGGTTAGTCTGCTAGGGATCAAGCGAAGGGGTCATTCTCTGGGACTCGGCTTTAAGGGTGGTCAACGTTCCTAGAGGTGAGTCTGAGCTTATAAATGTTCCGGCTAGCACTAAGCTAAGCGCAAGTGGTGGGGATACCCAGAGTCGGTGGCTGCTTTACCTTGTTAGGCTCCATGGTGGGTGGTGCCTTCGGGCCTAAAATTTCATTAGTGTCACATGGGCAAACGCAAACCCGTTCCCTTAAGTGGGCAACAAGCAGCTTATACAATACCTAATTTTCCAACTTTTTTCGCTATCAAAAGATTCTCTGCTATTAATGATGCATTTCATTCTGTCTCTGCGTTTCTTGTTGAAAGAGGTATAGCTGGCAATATTGGTGACGTTAAAAGCACTAAAAACCCTAGATCTGGCGACTTGATGGTCGAAGTACAATCTCAACAAATTATGAAATTAAAATCATTGGAAAATATACCAGTCGTTGTTTCTCCACATTCTTCATTGAATTCCTCCAAAGATGTTATTTCCTGCGAGGAGCTGTTCAATGTGCCGATAGAAGAAACCTCTAAAGGATTGAAAGGACAAGAGGTTAACTATGTCTGGCATATCTCTGTACGGAGATACGCCAGATGATCAACTCCTAAATACCAAACATCTTACTCTCACTTTTAGATTTTCCAAATTACCTAAGTAGATCAGGGAAGGGGGGTACATGCGCCTGTCAGTTCGACCATATGTTCAAAACCCACTTCGTTGTTTTAAGTGTCAGTAGTTCGGGCATTCAAGAACTCCTTGCCACGGGACACTAATCTGCGTCTCTATGCAGAAATAGATCACGATAGTACCCTATGTACACCTCGGGAAACCTTTAATTGCAAAAGTACACGTACTTTTTTTCTTTCTGAACTGCCCTAACATAGCAGCTAGAAAAAGGAATAATTAGTACAAAATTAAAAAACAAATGTCCCATTCTGAAGCTCGTAAAATTGTTAAATCTCAAACTCCTGCATCTGATACTAACTACTCTTCTATGATCAAAAAATCACATGCAACTGATGTTATTCGAAATAATGGAAACAACATCCTTTCTGATAATACTCCCGAATCCGGTATTGTAACGTCACTGCCAGTAGCTCTCAATAGTAATATTGTTCCTCAATAGTAATATATTTCCATCAGTCAGACATCTTATGTCTCTGCTGAAATCATGGATCCTTTAATCGGTCATGAACGCGAAAAACATCTAATGTTCCATCTAGTGAAATGCTACAGGATCTGCATGAATTTAAAACTGTTACTTATAAGAAAAAATATAAAAAAGGACAGAAGCAAAATTTTGACGAAATATCGCAGTCTAAATTCTGGGAGACTTTACCTCGACAAGTCTCCTATTCTATGCCAGTCTCTAATTTTACCTCTATGCAGATCAATAATTCTTCTAAATTAGCTGATAAAATGGATGAAGCCACTCTGAGCTTGAAACCATGACCACGAATAAGCTCAATCAAGACACTGATAACAAAATAGAATCGGATAATGCCATAGAATACAGCCTCCATCTAACAATTTAGAAAGCATCACTTGCTCCGGAACGTTCTACCAAATCCACTACAGATGATAAGACTATTTTCAAACAAAGGCTCCAAAAATGTCCAATTCAATGGGTTGACAGTAAAAATTTTTACAATGAACCTTTAAACACCCCTATTCGTAACAAATATTGAAAAAACATAAAATTAAAATTGAAATGATTTTCTTTTTTTCACTTGATTTTAAAATTCATCATATCTATCTTAATGCTACGACAGTTATATTTCCACCTTTTAATTTTATTTTTTTTTGAAAAATTTCCTTTTTGAGATGTAATTTGAATGATACTATTTATCATTTGATCTCTTTTATTTTATCATGAGCATTTATAATTTTAAATTGTATCACGGAATTGCGTGTGACATTTTTATCAGTACCATCTGTTTGGCGCCGAATAGCCATATTTGGCTTTTGTGCCATTAAATCTAGAATACCAACCAACCAATACATTCAGTTGCCATCTAGATACATCTTATTCTGTATTATCTGCTGAATTATTAGCAATTTTGTATGTTCTTCAGAGGATTTCACTTTCGTCTGATCGTAAATTCTGTATCTATACTGACAACATGAGCTCATTGAAAATCTTTTCCCATTTTCATAATCACATTCACCTAGTTGTCTGGAAATTTTGTATCTTCTGATGACTCTAAAATGCGAGGAGTTTAAGAGACTATTTTTCTGGATTTTGAGTCACACAGAATCACTGGCAATGAAATAGCGGATAATGTAGCAAAAAGTGCTTCTTTGATTTTACAAAGAGACATCTTGTTTAGTGATGCGAAAAATATTTTTCAACGTCATCTGCCCTCACACTGGCTGGAGCAATGGATAGATCATATTAATAACAAACTTCACGCTGTAAAATCCATCATTTCATCATGGCCCTGTTACCCAGTGAGACAGCAAGACGTCAAAGTGTCTGAACTCTGCATTGGCAGCACACGTTTCACGCATGAACATCTTTTTTTCGACAATCGAGCGAGCTCCTTTCTGCTCAAGATGCCAGGTGATTTTAATGGATCTTTATCTTTTCATTGAATTCTCTGATTTTAGACTTCGTCATTTGCATCAAATGTCTGTGGGGGACCGCTCCCACGAAAAGCATTAAAAAAATTTTGAAAGCAATTAATATTTACCATCTCATTTAACATTTGAGTTTTTTTGTTGTCTTTTATCATGTATGCACATGATGTTGTTTTGGTTACGGGGTTTTGAAGCTCAAAATCGCGTAGGCAATGAATATTGAAGCTGAAATCGTGTAGGCAATGAATAAAGCATAAATGACAATTTTCATCAACATATTTTAATCGCATCTATTTTTACCTGCTTTTACCAGTATTGCATTATTATTTTGTATACTTCTCTCAAAGCAGATGCGTTTCTAAAGATTGGCCTGCTTTTACCAATATTACTTTATTATTTCGAATGCTTCTTTGACAGCAGATGCGTTTTTAAATGGTTAACAATAGAACTATGACATTATAGCTATTATTTCATCTCAAAATCGGTCGAGCTCCAAAACTTTGTATATATATAGAGAGAGAGGGGGGGATAGAGACCGATAGAGAAGTCTCGTGATTGTTGTTTCAAACCTGTTTAAACAGGTTAATGACTTAAATTAATAAAGACAAATAATGACTTAAAAATAATAATGTTCTCACGTGATAACTTGAAATTTGCGATCGTAGATTTCATTTAAATTTTTCTCCAGTTAATGTTACAACATTATTTCATTTGTGTTATTTTAACTTATTTTCAATGTTAAGACAGTGCATTGTAATTCTGTTCATCAGTTTCCACAGAATTTTAAATATTGTCACGCTTTTCATCTTTTAATCGTATGTCTGGCTGAGTATAGTCGAACATGTCTCATGTTTCATTAAAACCCACAATCCAATTCAATCTCATTTTATTTATATTTCAAATCGATGATAGTCGAACATGTCTCATGTTTCATTAAAACCCACAATCCAATTCAATCTCATTTTATTTATATTTCAAATCAATGATAGTCGAACATGTCTCATGTTTCATTAAAACCCACAATCCAATTCAATCTCATTTTATTTATATTTCAAATCGATGATAGTCGAACATGTCTCATGTTTCATTAAAACCCACAATCCAATTCAATCTCATTTTATTTATATTTCAAATCAATGATAGTCGAACATGTCTCATGTTTCATTAAAACCCACAATCCAATTCAATCTCATTTTATTTATATTTCAAATCAATGATTTGCTGTTAGTTCAAAACATGTGCAAATGCTATGCATTAATTGTAGTTTCATCATGTTTTATGCGATTTTTAGCTCGATTTTTGTGCTTTGATACTTTAAGTTTTTTTTTAATATAATTTTCTTTTACCTTTTGATTGACGCAGCATGGCGAAATAGGGCTCTAGCTCAATAAAACCCCAACAAAACAAACAAAATCTCGACTGTAGGCGAGGGAGTTCTCCATCTCAAAACGAACTAACCAACTAAACATAACCCATACGAAATTTACTTGTTTCAGTATGGCCAAATATGGTTCTTGCGCCATAAAACATCACAAAACCAAACCAAACCCACTGAAAACTTGCACAATATTTGCCACCAGCTATTACTTGACTTGAGAATCACAATAGCACCTGATATATTTTGTTAGCAAAATGATTCATTGCCAAAAAGTCAATAATTGCACTTATTTTTTTTTTTACAGGTTAACACCGGATTGCATATTCTGACAGATGATAAAATTTGTTCAAATTCCTCGCAACGATGTCGCTTTGGGCAACCTCTTCAGAGTCATAAGTGTATTGTAATGGTTGCTTTGTCTTACAAATAATATCCAATTCATAATAAACGACGTAATGATGAAAACATGATATCCTATTCTTAACAGAAGGCAAATACTATCTTGTTTCAATTTCTCAAATATTACATTGATTATTGTGCTACTACTAATAATGGAGAAACAGCTGAACTACATTTTGATGTTACCACTCCAGGAAATTACTCTTAGGAGATTGGTTGTCATATTATGGAATGGATATGATATTTTGGCATCGATTGGGAAACATCATATCAAGTCAATGCTCTACTGTGAATTTAAGAGTGAATGGTGTGAAACTGTTGAAAGCAAAGTAATAACTAAAATATCGAAACTTGCTTTACCTGACTTGCTAACTGAACAAATGATTCAAATAGCTAAGCCCATTGGTTTGCAGATACGAAGATGGAAATGGTTCCATGAAAAATATTTAAGTGATTCACGTGAGGAATTCGATGTACCTGTTTTAACAAAACTGTGCTGGACCTCAGAAGGGAAAGTGGATTATCAAAGAACGGCGGAAGAAATCATACGTTGCAAAATAGTAGATATTGTAAAACTTTACAAACTGGCTTGTTTATATTGCTTGGAAGATTACATCCCAGTTTTTTGGAAAGAAATCCCCGAAGAGATTAAAAAGACCTTTCAAAATGAAGAAAACACTTCGGATATCGAAACACCCCATCTGCAGTTTTGTTGGCCTTATATTCTTAAAGGAGAAGTATCAAAGCTCGATTACTTAGCTAGAAAAACATATGGCAATCCATCTTCCTTCCATCAGCGCGCTTTCGAATACTCAGCACGCAAAGGCAATAAAACTGCAGCTGTATATTTTTTTCTGAAGTTAACGTTTGAGGAGCGAGAAGCTTCTTTAATAAGAACAACCCATTATGTTGTGGCAGAACGAAATTTCGGGATTTATAGATATCCTGATGACTTCCCAAAGGAAAACATTTCTGATGTCTTGTATTATTTGCTGTCTCTAATGACTCCTGAGCAGCATATGGAAATTTTCAAAGTGCACCGTACCAGGGTTTTAAGATGTTTCCTGGGATGGCCCTGGCAAGATCTTTTCTTGGAAATCTCGGACTTAATGTGGGATTTTCTTCCTGCAAGTGACTACAGTGGACTGTTACTTAAGATGTTTCTAAATTTTAAATACTCGGAGCCTTATCTTCCTAAATTGTTTCAGGAATTTTTTATGCGCAGTCCTGTTGGCTTTAAGAAACATTTTGCGATTAAAGAGCGTCTGTGTCGCTCCTTTTTTCCTTATTTTTTCGATTTTAAAGATTCAGAAACCATCAAAGTAATTTTTAGAAGTTTAGACGCTGCGGACAGAATGAGTCTTGTGTCTTCCGAAAGTCTTTTGGAACTCTTTTGCCGTTTCATCTCGAGAGGTAGATGGCATATGGTGGAAGTGTGCCTTCGAGGGGCCGCGCTATCCGAAGAAAATAAGGACAGACTGAAAGAGACTTTTGGTATGTATCTTGCCGGAATCGATAGAGGACACATCAAATGGAGGAAAAGGAAATGGAGAAGATTTTTTCAGTTCCTCGATGAAGCCGATGAGAATGCTCTTGGGGGAGACTGAAGGAGTCTTTTGGGATGTATCTGACCGGAATTGATAGAGGGCACATCAAACGGAGGAAAAAGAAATGGAAAAGATTATTTCAGTTCCTAGATGATACGAATATCGGCATCAGATCATTATGCATCTTGCCTATTAATTGGCGTTTTGATTTTCTTGTTATTTTTTGCATATATCTGTTATTTTATTTCTATTTTTTTCTCTGTATACTATTTTGCTTGTTTTATGCAGAACTAGCGAGTTGAATGCGAACGCCAAAATATCAGGAATAGGAAAAGCCATTAAGAAAGAGGAAACCGAAGTGTTCCTTTTCTGTAGATTCTGGCTGAGTATTATTTAGGATATCTCCACATGACAGCAAGTATGTTTAAAAAAAATATTCTTTTCGTTGAAATAGTGAACTGAAGGAAATTTTGAATAAGTTAATTTAGAATATGCGTTTTATTTTTTGCATAAAGAATATAAATCTTTCAGTTTTGGTATAGAATATTTCAAGCATTTTAATTTTTACTAATCATTATTACTTGCGAATAGTATTTCAAAATTTTCTTTGTATGAATGGATATATCCAGCATGAACTTTTTTATTGGTTTTAATAAAATCATTCTATTTGAGTATTTTTAGTTTGGCAACCGAACGGAAGTAAAAAAAAAATATATGCATTATTATTTTCACATATTAAAACTGGCATTTTAAAAAAATATGTACATTTTTATAATTTTAAAGTTTTTATAAATGTATGTAGGATTCAGGAATCACTACTATTTTAGAATCACGCACATTTAATTACATTTAGGACGGACAATTACATTAATATAAAGGAAATGAACATCAAACAGATTTTGTGGAATACGTCGCGGGATTCATTCACATGTTAATATCGCAGTCAATGCATGACAATATTCGTCGTTTCGTCAGCTGCATTCACCGTCTCAGAGCTCTCGTCCAGACCTATGTCGCGTCTTTCGTTCAGAGACCCGTCTGATCTGTACTCCGTCTAACAAGCATCAACACCTGTTGGCCAGCAGATGGCGCTCGTCATCAGGCGTTCGTCACTACATGTATTTAATTTTTAATTCTTTATTATAAATATGATGGACTTCTAAATTTAGAATTTAAGATTAATTTGCCATTTGATAAGACATGGAAAAATAAAATCTTGTCATTTCATTTTACATAAGTTCTGTCAATATTAAAATAGTATATTGTCATTATTGATGCAAACGTGTGCAAAATTCGAAACTCTCATGTAAAAATTTATTTCAGAGTTAATGTTTCAAACATAAAAGTAAGAAAATTAAAAAAAAGTCAGTTCAAAAATGAAATTGGTTCTTTTTTTAATATTTTTTGTAAATATCATTTGAAACATTTTTAAGGATATCTACTTCTATATTAATTGAAAGTTACTTTTTTTTAAAGAAACTTTCTGTGTGTAGAAAATAAACTGAAAACAGATGTGACAAGTAATGAATATGAAACCTGCAGCCCATTTAAGGAAATTCATAATATTTATTTTGATTTTTTTTTCTATATTTCTGTTTCTCAAAATCTATTTTAAAAACTTCCTCATTAGCTACACAAGTATATACTCATAACTTATTTTTAAACTGATTCTTTTTTTTTTAACTTTTTACCTTAATATGTTTACATAATAAAAATACATGTAATTTAATTAGTAACCACTTCACGCTCTGTTAAATTTTTAAATAATATTCTGGTTAATTTTTCATAACAAATAGTCCATTTAAAAAAACAAATGGATTAATGCGAGTTACTTCTATTGAAAGAAAGTTTAAATTTGGAATATAAAAATTACTTGTCAAAGAATTTCTTATAAATCGTTAACCATGGGTTCAAATGACTTATTTATTTATTATAGTTAAATATGGTAATTTCGACTAGTGTTTATATAAAATAGAAACTGGCGTCGTATAGTATGCTAATCAAAGTTTATTTTTTTAGGTACTTTGTCACTCAATTGCAGCTGCCTTGAATTTGCCTTATCCGTTAAAGGTTAGAAAGCAGAGCAATAATAATTTGTATAAAAGCTGAAAAAAATTATTCTCGAGGCTGAAATTTCATTATATTCAGCTCTTGGATTTTCTTTACACATCTTATATTGAAAGTTATTATAACTGTTTAACAAATCCCTTTAATAAAATGCATGAACTTCATAAAGGATTTTTCTTAGTAAAAATATCTTTTATTTTCATTGTTTTGTGAATTTTTATGTTTTTTCAATTAAATTAGTTGACAATATTTTGATTATTTCAACTGAGTATTGATATTCCGAGTATAGTATGTTACACGATCAATGAAAAGAATTTTTTTTTCGAGACTGGAAATAAAAATATTGAACCTCCGAAATGATTTTAAAAGTATTTTTTAAGATTAAATAAGAACGGAGATAAATTCATTAAAAATTAATTACTGTTGAAGTTCAAAACATTTTCCGAGAATTAGTACAATAATAAATTAACCAGTAAAGATGGTTATATGGGAAAAATATGTTCCGAAAGAAGTTCTTTGAAAAGGAATAATTTAGACTTTAAATTTATTTCTAACTTGTTTAGCATTTAACAAGACTTTTAAAATATTACATTACAATAATGTGATTACATTGTTATTTATACATCAATAAACATACGAATTTTGAATAGTGTTTGTATAAAAAAGATATTGGCATTGCATAATATGCTAATAAAAGTTTATTTCTTTAGGTACTGCATGTAAGTATTTATATATTTTAAATACTTTAGGTAGGTATTTAGGTATCTAAACCTGCTATTAATTCTTGTAAACGGTGTCCCAAAATTAAAACAAGATTTGAATTTGCCACCATTCGTGCAGCAAAGTGTTGGCAATCCTATTGAAAAACCATTTGACAGCTAATAGTTTAGGGTTAATAAAAATGGAACATTAACCGATAGAACAACGTTAATGGAAAATTTGAATTAAATACGAAACACAGTTTTTTTTTCTTCTTCAAAGTTATATCTTTATTGAATCGTAAAGTACACAGGATAGGATTATCCTTATAGGAATAACACATAGGGCAAATGGTCTATACTGCTCTGCTGGCACATACTCACTTTTTTGTCGAAATTCTCCTTGATCATTTTGCATAAATGTGGCTGAATTTCGTTGAGGCAGCTTTGAATTTCCTCCTTCAATGCTCGCGTGCTTGTTGGCATAGACTTTTGACTTCAAATAACCCCATAAAAAGAAATCCAATAGTGTTAAATCACACGATCTATGGGCCCAATTCTCAAATTTTCGAACTGTGGCCGGCAGACTTTCATTATTTTTGAAATATTGTTCAACAATAAAAACACATTGTTCTATCGTGTAACGCTCCATTTTTGCTAACCCTAAACTATCAGCTGTGAAACGGTTTTTCAATACGGTTTACCAACACTTTACTGCACAAATGGTGGCAAATCCAAATCTTGCTCTAATTTTGGGACACCCTTTATTAAATAAAATAGCTTGAATGTGAATGGAACATACGTTGATAAAAATACTATTTCAGAATTCCATGAGTAAAATAGTAAAAATAATTCGTAGAAAATTATGAATTCTATAGTATTTGTCCAAAAACAAAACAAAAAAGAGTGTCTTATTGTTTATGTGGTTGTCATGACGATATAATGTCAGAGCTATTTCCGCTACGTCAGAGTGATGTATATCCTGTTGGTTCCTGTCGTTAAGAGGGATGGAGCCAGAGTCTATGTGGATTGCTATATTAAACGAGTGCCCGTGAGTGTGACACCTATGTTTTCCTTCTATGTCTATGTGGATAGCATTTGCAAAAATCAAATGCACACACTCAAGCAGGAAATTATTGTTAAATAACTGCATTCGCGGAAAGCACTCAGAGAAAACTCACTGGAGAACAGCATTCCAAAAAGAGTGGAAGCAATAGGTAATAGGTAACTGATAGTAACTGAAGTCAATAGGTAACTGTATTACTGATTTCTTATGTGTACACCTCCGCTTTTATAGTTTTCGTGACAAAGCATTAAAAGATCGAGAAGAAACTGAATTCTAAAGGTGGTTTAGTGACAATTCTCTCATATGCTAGAGTATTTTTTTAATCTCCAAAATTGTTAAGGTAAAGGGTCATTGACCGACATCCACTCAGCATCCGTTGAAGCTTTCCATAAAACTTTTCTTTACTGCGAAATTTACTAATAGAAAAACAATATGGCAGATTCGTCACAATACGCATCGTAGGACAACTCTGGAACAGAGCTGTAGTGAGTTTGGAGGGCCACCTGCCTTCTCAACGAATTCTCGTATGTGATGAGAGCGTAGAAAAATATCTTACAATGGGTATGTGCTGATCATAGAAATCTTCAACATGATGCACATTCGAATTTCGCCGCATAAATGCATATTTTTAGACGAGTCGTCAAATGCAGAGTTCTCCTTGCTTCCTTTCACGGAGATTCCAATCAATGGTTTAGCATTGGGAATGAGTTTGAATGTACTATTCATAATAATGAAAATGTCAGTAGTGCTGAAGAATTCACACATTTGAGAAATCCTTGCATAACTGTAATGAATTAACTACTATCAATCGGCGAGCAATGTAAAAAGGATCGAATTTATCTTCTATTAAAACACTCAACAATCCTTTAGGAATGCAATAAATTATCATTAGCTTACAGATGAGTAAATTTGCTCTAAATATATCAAATATTAATTCTTGTGGAATCCTTTTGATAAATACGAAGGTTACCAGGAAACCATATCTTAGTGTGATAAATTTTAAAAAATCTAAATAAGTAGCAATCGAAACAGCGTAATGAAACATGATTAATATGAAACACTTTTCACTATAGCACTCTTTACACAGAACCTAAAATGAGTATGAGATATTTTACTAGGTTCTAAACTTTGATTCATTCTTAAAGCTTCGATCTCATTTGTCTTATAGAGCGTTGGCGACTTTTCTGCACACCCAAGCATGGAATATTCTTGAACAGTAGCCGTAACTTCTTTAATATTCCAGATATCGACATTATAATTGCTGTTTCCCAAACCTTCATTTTTTCACCAAAATTGGCGAGTTTTCTTAAAATGTCGCCAGACTCTAAGATATTAAATCTTGATAACGGGGAGACGAGGGCAAATGATTTTTGTTTTAAAAAAATGTTTCACTATGCTCTTGCGATTGCTATTTATTTAAATTTTCTTCATTATTACACTATTTCTTTGATTTCCTGGTAAGGATCGATAAATACACCATTCGAAAATTAGGAAAATTTATTTAGTCCTATTATGTTGCAGACGATTTAAGAAGAATTGAATTTTAAACTAAACCGAAATCGAGAAAATATAATATATGCTTGATATTACAGAAGTCATAGAATTTTCGAGAACGATGATTAATTATCCGAAAGCTGCAAATTTAAAGAACACATTCGTCAAAAAATTCAGATAATTAATTATTCTAAAAAATTTCATTCTGATAATAAGAATATTATCAATCATTAAATAGCACTTCAAAATTACAATTTCCTCTTCATCAATGAAACATGTACTGGTTCAGCCCATGATTGTTTTGTAACAAGGAAAAAAAAAGTGGAAAAATTCAAATTTGTGGATTGCACGAGTGTATACTAGATATTTATTGAAATTACTTTTTATGAAAATTATTTCTAAAAATATTTAATCAAAATAATACATCATTTAATAAATTATTTGTGTAATCTGTTATATTTTAAAATTAATAATATTTTAATGAATTATATTCGTTATTTCTAGTTATACTTCTTTTTAGACACAAGGTTTTTTTCTTTCAAACTTAGACAAGTTAAATCAAATGTTTAGTACGATTCCGTCAGCATAGAATGAAACAAATTCCACTCGAGTATCTAATGAAATCAAAACATATGACGTCACAGTCCAGAGACAAAACTTATTGCGCATGTCATCTAACTGCATGTTGTTTCTCTTTCTATATTGTGACGTAATATTTTTAGTGGAAAATGTCAGTAACTAACTTATTCAAAAATCAAATAGGCTTAAGTACTGACGCAATTCTTGAGCTAACTCTGAGTTATACACTTAAATAGATAAATAATTTGTTTTATAATTTATCAGAAGGTCAGGAATTGAATTCAAAACTATTTTTATGTAGTAAAATTATATTCAAATAAATCAATGATTATATTTAAAATGTGACTCCATAAAACTGTGCGATATAGGACAAAAATTTCTATGTTAGAACTACTCCTGCCATTTATGTTACATATTATTTTGTATAGGGAATTTAATCAAAGACGGAATAGTTAAAAAATCATCTTTTCTTTCATTTAGAAGTTTTGAAAAAAGTTTTTAATAAAAACTGTTATTCTGTTTTCGTTTATATTTTGTTATTGAAATAATTGCAAAAGTGAATAGAACAGTGTGCAGAGAATGCACGTTTTTATTAAAATCTTTTCGTATGTGTATGTTTTGTTAAAAAGAGTTCGATTTCGTAATATGCAATAAAATCATTTTATTTTGACAAATCATAATAATTATATGATCAAATAAACTAGAGAAGATAATCCATCAGATCACAATAAAAAATGGCTTAAAACAGATAATTCAATCAAATTGTAAATCCAAAATAAAATGTGGAATTTATCACAACTATATAAAATACACTTTTATTGTAAATTACATAAATGTTACATTTATTTTGAAAGTACATTTCTAGAAGATAATAGGAAAAGAGAAAAAAGGGCTAAATATCAAAAAAGAAAACGGCTTTTAAAACTGCCAGATTAATGAAATAATCCTTTTATAATTTATCAATAATTTAGAGGTTTAAATTAAAATGATTTTTATTTTCAAAAAAATGAATCCCAATAAATCAATGAATGTATTTGATATCAAACAAATATAACACTTTTATTAAATTTTGAAATCGATGCATTTTGAAAATTTAAAGGGACAATACGGATTTTATTTTGGAAGACTTCAATTACATTCATTAAAGCCTTTAAATAATATATATTATCGAACATGAGTCCTAAATAGCATCATCAAAAAAGGTATCTTCAGATTTTTTTACTCTAGCCCTTTCTTTTTCCTTCCTCGAATACCCCAAAAAGAAAATTTTAAAATATCGCAGGTTCAATTCAAGCAATTTTCTTATAATGTAAAAAAATTCCAAAAATATTGATTAAATTTGAAATAATTTCGAATATAAGGTAGTGAAATGTAAAAAAAGTCTTTTGGATGTATTACTCTCTAAAAATGGCAATTAACTTAAAGTTATTTAGGAGAATAAATTTCTGATATCTTCAACAAAATCGTCTGGTCCTAAATTCTTATTGAATCCAAGATACTGAAGCATGGATTTGGCATAATTTTTTACTCGATTTAGCCAAGAACTTTCTTTGTCGTCTGTCATGCGGGATAAATTACACAAATTAAGTCTGGCATCATCTTCACTTCGTACTGCGAATTCGTTAAGTCTCATTTGCAATTTTTCTTTAGGAGACAACAAGCATTCTTCAAAAGCCCGATCGTATTTTTCCCCCGTTACTGTTCTGGCCACTACATCAGCAAGCAAAAGCGTGCAATTTACCTCGAGACATTGATTGAAACAGCTGCTTTCCTCTTTTTCTGCATTCGGTAAAAATGATTTTCCCAAATCACGAAAACTGAAATTCTCAGTATGATCCATATTAATACAGTTACATCTATGATTTTCCTCATGTTTCATAAATTCACTTCTCGCCAGCTCAACTCTGCCTATGCTGTTCTCTGCTGTTTCAATCTTTCTGTTTGTAAAACCACTCGCCAAATGAGTAGATTGTTTTGTTGTTAGGCGGCTGTTGACCTTAACATTTGTGCTTTCCTCATCGTTGATAAAAAACTGAACAAAATTTAACGCGATGTGCATTTTAAGGAAGTTGCAAGCATAATTTAAAGGCGACCATAAGCTGGGAGCAGCACCATTGGTCATGTAGCCGTCGTATCCTTCCACAAGTTGGGCAGACCGAATCATGCGTCCAATCATATCGGTGCATTCGCTAGAATTTCTCGCTTCAGAATCCACGCAGATGTCCACTTCATCAAACTTTCCCACAGAACTGTATGCCTTAGGAGAAAATTTAAACCCATTCTCATTTCTTACCACGTAACTACCGTAGCCTGACAGTTCTAAGTCAACATTGTCTTTGTAGACTTCTAGATCGCGGAAGGTGACTTTTCTAGTGGAATTGATGATCTTCAACTCCCACAGCGTGTAAGGACTCAGCATCAAATCGCCTTCTTTGATCTTGTCGAACACGTTATTCCTACGGATGGGTTCCCCGGCTGCATTCGTTTCCCAAGAGTAGGAGATGGTTTGACTGTCGCTTGTTATAATATAAATCTTGTCAGCGTACCTGTAGTAGGAATTACCTAGGTGAGTCGCCATTACGTCGAAGCCTATAAGTAGATTGTCCATTTGGGACTGAAGAGTTTTGTTGTTAGTTTTGAAATGGAGATCTATCACACTGAACTTAATAGCATCTTTATCAGGTGCAGACTTTTTCACATCCGCTCTAAGCACTATTTTTTGTCCCGATAGTAGTTTTGAAATGGTGTCTTTGTATTCGTCATTCTTCCAGACATAAAATGGTTCGGATGAAAAATAGCGACTGCTAAACTCACCTGTATGTATGTATTTGTCTGTTTTTTTCACAGATGTCTTATACAAATCCAGCTTTGTCTTTACGTTCTCTATTTGTTTTACGGCATCGTCAACTAAATTTTCAATACTGTTCTCTAATTGGAGCTGGGAGGGTAACATGGATTGCTCTAAATAATAATTGGCAAAGGGAAAAACCCACTGCTTGAAGGCATTCACTGCTGCTTTGTACTGAGTCAAAACAACATTCGATCTAATTAAAATCTCTAAATTATTCACAATTTTGGAAAGATTTGGATCGCTAATATTGATGCTGTTTGCCGAAGCGGAACTAACGTCTGCGATGTAATTGGCCAGATTTTGTTGATCCTGATAGTTCTGTATGCGGTCGTACACGTTGATAAGCGTGGTCATAACCTCTTCTAACTTTTCGATGCAACGTGCCAAATCATCCTTGACTTGAAACCCTTCTGTCAGTTGCTGCATCTGTAACTTCATGTCTCTCAAAGCACTTTGTACTTTCCACTTTGTTACGTCGAGAGATGCCTGAGACTTTGCTTCCAGTTTACTGGCTACGTCCTGAAGATTGCTTTCCATATTATGTAGTGTTGGTGATATTACTTCATAAATCTGTTCTTCATATTCCTTCAATTTTTGAATTTGACCATCGGTTTGGTCAATGGCATCGGTGATCGCGTCAATTTTTCCTTGATCGCTTTTGTGTTTATTGTAAACGTCAACCAATAAAGAACCGAGCTGAGCTGCCTGAGAGAGTTTTTCTACCGCCTTCAACGCACCTTTTGTCTTTTCATCGGGAGTTTTTATTTTCAACTGTCCTTCCTTGTTCTTGAGTTCTTGCTTCAATTCGCTTTCTAATGCTTTGATTTTTTTAAAATCATAAGCATTTTCCTTCGCTTTGTTTAATCTGCTTTTTAAGTCAGCTATTTTTTCTGACATATCACCTAACTTCTTAGGATTCTTACCTATTTCTTGAGTTATTTCTTCAAGTAATTTGCTAAGATATTTAACCTTTTTTTCTCTAACACTCTTAATTTGATCTCCTAATATTTTGAGTTTAGGTACTACGTCAGATGGCATTTGTACATCTTGCTGCTGATTGTCTAAAACTAAAGATTCAGCGACAGAAGATGTTGCTCCTATCACTGTACCTACGACAGCTCCTACTGGACCAAAGAAACTCAGGACTTGACCAAAAATGCTTAAACAAGAAAATATCCCTCTCACCGCCATTGCTCTTTCCAGCTCTTGTTTTTTCTTAATTAATGCCTCTTTCTCTTTTTCCGCTTTTTTCTTCAGTTCTATTGTTTCGTCGACCAATAAATCTATTTTGCCGTCCATATCTTTGCTTATGTTTCCCATTTCTGGTGTTATCATCTTCTCTATGATGTTCTTAGCTTCTTCGATCTTCCTGTCGAGGTTATCTTTGTACCTTTCTTGGTATTTACTAATTATTTCTGCCTTGTTATGTTCTTTCTGTAAATCTCTCAAAGTTTTGATCTCCCTTTTTACGATATCCAGGTAACCACCGATGTTTATGATTAGGTTGGAATCGGAATCGTCTTCCAGATTAAAAATTCTTCCTAGAGTGGCAGTATACAAAAAATTAAGAACCTTTTTGTACTGGCTGGATTTTTCATCGCCCTTGGGACTTTTGGAATATTCACTGATCCTTGGTAGCAGAGATTTGTAGAAAGGAACGAAGTCAACATTTTTACTCAATTGGGGAAATTGTTTTTCTAATCGTTCAAACTCTTCTATAAATCCGGTTGTATCGTAAAGGCTATTGATCGTATCATTACTGTCAATCTTTTCAAGAAACTGAATATAATGAGTTCTTGTAAAAGGATCCACCATGTTTTCTAATAAATAAGTTTTATACTTATTCACGACTTTAGCTGGATCTTTCAATATTTTAGGTGGTTTAGGATCCAACAGACCTACAGTATTACCACCGTCAATCCCTCTCTTTCCATATGGCCCATTCCATCCAGCCGAGCCTCCTTTCCCCCCATCGCCATCCTCTCCTTGTTTCCCCCTGTTAGTCTCTTTCACAATCCCTGAATCTCCACTCAGCTCAAATAATGTTATTGTTCCGGGCAGGCCTCCTTTACCTCCCCTTCCTCCATTTCCACCATTGCCGAGTTGATTAGGTTTGCCACTGTAACCGTCTCCTCCATGTTCAGCTGTACCACCCTCACCACCATTCACAGATAGGATGAGATCCTTGCCGTTCACGAACGTATCACCGATGGCAAGAATGTTTCCGCCGGGTTCGCCTGGACCTCCTGGTCTGCCGTCAGCTCCTTTAGCGCCAGGGCTAGTTCCATTTGCAGCTTTCAACCTTTCTCGGGGCCAGAAGAGTGTGAAAGGTCCGACATGCGACAATCCTTTTGCTCCGCTGATGTCAATTCTACTTTTTTTCACAACTTCCCACTTTGGGGCCATCATGGAAAAAAATTGTGTTTTCAGAATGCTCATGGGTATGTCATTATCAATAAAAATTGTATTCAAAGCAAAAACATTATAACTTGTAAAGTTTAGAATATTAAGTTGAGCACAACCCTCATACTTATCTATACTGTTTATTACAGTTTGTGCTGCTTCAGCAAAATTAAAGTAACTTGCTGTAAAGGTCATAGAGGGTTTTTCACATTTTATATTAAGTATGTGATCCAGTGTTAATTTTAAAATATGGTTGAGCTCTTCCAGTTGCTGCCCTGTAAGTGTGATGTTTCTGACATTATCTTGTTCAGTTATATTAAATTTGGTTATTTTGTTTAAAAACTCATTATAAGTTGTTGATGTGATCTTTATACCTTGCGGCTTGTCCGTCTCTCCCCAGTCTTCTAGATTAGCGACATTATAGCTCCTTCTGTCCATCTGTATCTCATATTCTGAGAACTTATTGTACAATGCATTTAAAAAAGTGTACCATTTCTGTGACTGGTGCAAGTTCTTGACTACAGTTTCAAAAGGTTTTATCCATGATGATGACTTTATCACCAGTTCTCCTTTGCTCGCGTTCTTTAAAAATTCAAGGTATCTGCCTTGATTTGTAATGTCAAGCATATGTTCTTTTGGTACAATAATATCGAGCATGTTTGCGCAATCATGGATTGTTTTCACTAGTTCGCTTGCAGTTGTCGCTTTCCCGATTTCTCCTATCATTTTTGTCATGACATCACATTCTTTTGCTAATTTGCTTGGAAGCTGTTGGATATCCGACAGCTTCCTGATTTCCGTGTTGTAATGATCTTGGATGGCTTCAGCAATTTCGTAGAGATTCGATACAATTCTGAAGTTTAATTTTTCAGCTTCTTCCCTTATTTCGCTTTCAATCATCTTTCTCGATTCGTCGAGGTTTGTTAATGCCCTTTTGAATGCTTCCTCCCATAGCCTTCCGTATAATTCGACATCCCTTCCAGTGTTTAAATCCCTTCCTTGTTTTATTATTTGCTTTGCTGATTGTTGCTGAACATTTATATCCAAGCTGGTCAAAATGTTGATGATTTTCATAGATATATCCTCTGCGTCGGTTGAATTTTTCATTTCATCTATCCAATCTGATATATTATTGTAAGCATTATTTAACTCCATTAAAGATCTTTTGGCCGCCGATAAGCTGAGGTCGTCAGCAAATATATTCTCGCTAAATGATTTTATCTTTCTGCGTATTTGTTCTGTTAAATCGATATAATATTTTTGAATTCGATGCGAAACATCATAGAAATCTATTTCTCTTGCTAAGTCAATGATCCCGTTGCTTGAGTTTTCAGGCATTATAAAATTAAAATCCTCCCGACTCTTCCTTGTGAACTGAAGATTTCTGTTTAACATGATTTCCAATTTCTTTTCATCTTCTTGTAGCAGAGAAATATTGCTACTAGATCTTGGTCCAATTGGTTTTCTCGAAATCGAAGAATCAAAATCTGTTTCAATCAGTGTTTCGTCTTTGTTATTTTGAATAGTTTTTGGCAAATTTAGGCCTCTGCCAGAGCGCTGAGTTTGAGATGAATCCATATTGGGGAAGTATTTGTTCGTCCCGATGCGCCTCCACCCACCACGGAGTCCAACCAAGGGAGAAACAGTTACCGGCTCTGGAAGTTACCAGCCTCGGTACTTGTCCCAGAGGTAACATCAGGATATAGTGTTACAAGTCTGGGATGTGGATCCGTCGGTTCACCCGAGGCAGCCCTGGCTTGCAGCACTAGCCCTACAGCGGTATTGTCTGATCCCTACAGAGCACACCACCAGCCGATTGACAGGAACGGGCTCACTCCTGCCGCCCGTCTACAGAGAAGCCTGGACCAAAGGGCACGCAGCAGTATTCCCGGACATTACTATCCTAGCCCGATATGGAACGCCGCAGGAGCCCCAGGACTCCATTTTCCACCTTACGGGACGCCATACACGGCAAACGTATGGGTCAGTTTAGCTGACGTCACAAGTAATTTTGAGAATTATGGGAAACGGATTAAAATTTTATAAAGTAATTGAAAAGGGAATGACATATTTATACTTGATCCTATTCTCCATTTACTTGAAAATGTTATGATACATTGAAGACTAAAGCGACATGATTTATGCAAAAAATGTTGATAAATTTCATCATCATACATTAAATAAAAGTGACAATAATCTTCTTCTTACATAAATTAAGATGTGCTAAAAATTTAAGATAATTTTTTATTATGTAATAAAATTGCGTCATCCAGAAGGATATATATTTTTTTAATTCCAAAAATTTCTATACAAAAAGGAAAGGAATATTGCCACATAGTTCATTATGAAGATTAGAGAGAATAGAAAAACTGCAAGAATTGAGAAAAACAGCACCCGATCATTTTGCTATTGTTATGGACCACTTTTAGGTATGCTGCTGGGAAAAGAAAGATTTAAAAATATGCACATGAACACCATTCAAAGAAGAGCCGAATTATTAAGTCATAGAAAAAATACGGAAAGAAAAGCAATTTTAGAGAAAGGTCCGAATAAATAAAAGAAAAAGAGAATAGATCACTAGGGTACCTCGGGATCGTGAAACCCGTACTCGCCAGAAGAAGACGAGCCCCTGAGGGGTTAAAGTTAGATTCAGATATTAATTCATGAGAAAATATAATTTGAAAAAACTATTTGAATATGGAAGATATGAAACTGATTTTGAATAGTTAGTTTTATACTCAGCAATACATAATCGATAAAATAAAATAAAAAATAATTAAATGATATTTAGTTCATATTAACTTGTTAGTATTTTTAAACAAGTTAATATGAACTAAATATATATTTAGTTCATATTTATTATTTAAATAATAGAAAATACAGCATCTAATAGAAAGTTCTAAAGAACACTTATATCTTCTATTGAGATCTTATTAACTAATTTGTGACTACACCAAAAAGGTGATCTAGGGATTTAATAACGCCGCGGTCAAAAAGCAATGAAAATAGATTTTTTAAAAATAACATGCCATTATATCACTGCTGGTCTCGATAGCAATATGGACATGTTTTCATCTCAGGGCCGAATAACATGTGCAACAGTTTTCATCCATATATTCTTTATTCTAAGCAGCTATTCTGCTATTAAGAGAGGGAAAAACTGTCATCTCGGCAGCATACAAAAGGACGTTTGATGTTAAGATCAAAGGCAAGTAAGTCATGGGGACATTAAATTCCTATTTTCTAGATCACATATTTAATGTAATGAGCTTTACAACTATAGCCTTGATAAGCATATTCTATGATTAGGTCAAATCTACATAAAAAGTTCACACATTCAAGTTTCAGCAAAGCAAACTGGTCGCCGAAATGCGACTGCAATACATTAACTTGCAATCTCTGACTACTGTGTTCCATCGACAGAAGAACTTGCTGCTCTAATGCAGACATACACAGAAGGTGATTCTTCTGACTACACTCATCATTTCCCTCACTGCTGAGTGTTCACTTCCTTCAGGCTAAATGGTATCCGAAGATGATGTCGAGCTGTTGCTCACGGAATTAAACCAACCATTTGGTAGAGATAAATTTGCAGCGCCAATTTTTTTATGCTTTGGATGAGATAAGTGATAACCAGGTGCCTTACATGCTGGTGAATCCTCTGGTACAGAACTGTTTCTCGGTCAGCATTTGTTGTTGTTTACCACGCTGTACTGACGATAGAAACTGCCTCGTTCAAGAACTTTGCTATACATGCAATTTCTTGGCCGCATCCATGACCAAACTCTGTGGCACTTCCTTATCATCCGTTGTTGTATCTTTGAGGCTCAATTACAAATACACAATTATGGGGCAGGGGGGTGCCGAAGTTTCCCAAAAGTTCCTCTGCCATTTTACCTAACAGATTTCTTAATAATTTTTCAGGAGAATTTATAAAACATTTTAAGTAATTTTTAAATATTAATTCTTTTAAGGAAGAGACAACTAATTTGTAAATAATTATTCTAATTAAATTTTAGAATTATCTCTCCATTGTAATACGGAGTTAAATTTCAAGGCTAACAATTTTCACATTAATGTCAAATCAATGATTCTCTCATTTCAGCTTCAAGGTAGAGCTTTCTTCAAATGACGTTCTTCTCAGTTGCAAAAATGATATGGCTTTTCCAAAGCAAGACAAAACCTAAAAAGTAAAATACAACGGATTTATTAAACAAATTTAATGCAATCAAATACGATTCGATTCCAACTTAATAATTCTATATTCATAATAATGAATTAGCACCATACGTAATGTATTTTTTACACCTCAGAATTTTTATATATTACCATTTTTCTGGCGCAGTTTAGTCAAGATTGGCTCTTGAGCCGTTAAATCCTACACACATGAAACCCATCATAATAATGAACTGGATGTTAATGTAGAAGCACAAGCAACTACAAAGCACAAAGTGTTACTCTGTAAAACGTCAATTTCATATATTACAGAGTGTTTCGAAAGGTCGTTTCAACCTTTAAGAATAGGTCCAAAATAAATAAAATAATCATTTTCAAAACAGAGTATGGGATCTGAAATGCAAGGGGGAGGGCCTTTATAATGGTTTCTTTACAAAGGGATTTAGTGAAATACATTAGATATAGTTAATGACATAGATTTAATGGAATAAAAATTTAAAACTCCATACCAGTTGTGTTGCATGTAAAGCGTGCACCACTTCAATCGCACAGTCCTTTGAACATTTACAATAAATATCTGAAATATGTGTGATTGATATCGCGATTCGCTATTTAAGCCTATCATGACTCGTACGATTTGTAATGTTGGTACGTGTTGGTTCTGCTGTGTTTTTAATTTCTCGTATATGTAATATGATGAAAGCATTATAATCATCAAAAAAATTCGAACATAAGATTTTAAGAAATCTCCACATTTTAGATCTCTCTGAGTTCGGAAAACACCCTTTGGTATTTCATGGTATGCAATATTTACCCCAAATTTGCCGATTTCTATCAAATGTTGAGAAAAATCCATTCTAGGGAAAGTTTATAAGTCTGCTTGTTTGAATATCAGTTAACACGATAAATACAAAAAGGAGAGGGCTATTTATATTGTTACAAACCTGTAATTTTGCTTCCCAGTACGACTAGTGTCATCGTAAGAAAGACAGGATGTACGATCTGTCCTGTGCGTGCTGAGCGTCAATGAACTCAGAGCTTGGCGACAATTTGGAGACTTGGCGATGAATTTGGCGACTTTGTCGACAAAATGGATCATACTGGAAAGTTCGAGAAGTTTCACGATCCATCTAGTAGGAACCGAGATACACCCAGAGACGTCCTGATTGGTCTGGAAGATTCTAGACCCACCCCCGGAACTATAAAAGACAGGCACTGCCAAGCTGCGAAAAGTGGTGTAAGTGAAGTCGTGGAGAAGTAGAGAGTCGGCAGCTAAAGCGAGAAGGTCAGCCGTTGGAGAGACGGTACAGCGAAGCTCCCAGGAACCCCTCTCCTGCTGGATTCTGTCTATCCGCTTCGTGTGCTGATGTCTACTGAAGTGTGCTACTGTCGTCTACTGCGTTCGTCTCTGCTGTATATAGTTGTCGTCTTTGTGCTGTGCTGTGTGTCTTCGTGTAAATAGACGTCGTTTTCTTTTTCTACTGCCGCCTGCTGATGGAGCGTTCTCCACACCATATCACTTCCACTATCCGAACGAACCCGGAAATTTCGTAACAATATAAAATTCGCAAGACAGACGGAACATCTATATGCACCTGTCAAATTTTGAGCCAAATCTAATAATGGGTTTACCATCTGTCGGTTTGTATCATCAGAAATATGACAATGCGATAACTCAAAAACGTAATGAGTTAAATAAATCAAATTTATTATGGCATTTTGTGACTATAAATGCAGTTTTGCGTCAAATCTTTATTTCAATCGATAGCGAAAAACGTGTCTAAAACACAAATTCGATTTTAGGGTATTATCAAACGCATGCCAAAGATCAATCTCTAAGAAGAATTTACCAAGGATGACACAATAATATACAGTAAAAATGCTAAATGCACGCCAAAGGTTAATATTTCGTAACAATTGTATGTGAATTCTATGCAATGCGTTCTGTGGGATAACAGCTTTATTACAGGGTATGCGAGAAAGTTTTGGGAAAACCACTTCAGCAGTTATAGAGTGTTCAGTCGTACTTAAATAGCCATGCAAACTTCCTCTGAATGGATTTTATTCAAAATTTCAAAAAAATCTACAAACGTAATGTAAAGTCCAAACAGGAAATTTCATCCGTCCACCTGAAAGCGCTTTGGAGTCACAGAACAGATTTTCAAAGCGACAGACAGACATAGTTCCAAAATGTGCAGATTTAGGGTGGTCCAAAAAGTGGAAAACTGTCAAATTCTCTTGTTCGAAATTTTTCACGATTGTAATATTTTATCTTTGTACATTTTGGATCCGGAAAAACTTGAAGGACAAGACCATATAGAGACAAATTATTTTCAATGTTTTTTTTCTTATTAATGTTTTGTAATCAGGAGAAGCTTTCATACTTACTCTTTATTTTATAATTTATAGTCATAATTATTAGGGTATCTTTTAATGCATTTGTTAATTTACAGTCATAATTATTACGGCATCTTGTAATCTGTTTGTGAATTTACAGTCATAATTATTACGGCCTCTTGTAATGCGTTTGTTAATTTACAGTCATAATTATTAAGACATCTTGTAATCTGTTTGTTAATTTACAGTCATAATTATTAAGACATCTTGTAATCTGTTTGTTAATTTATAGTCATAATTATTACGGTATCTTGTAATGTGTTTGTTAATTTATAGTCATAATTATTACGGTATCTTTTAATGCATTTGTTAATTTACAGTCATAATTATTACGGTATCTTGTAGTGTATTTGTTGTTAATTACCAGATAAAGCTTCGATATGATAATTTAATTAATCAATTTACTAATTGTTAGGTTCAAACCAGCGGGAATGTTCACCCCAAAACTTTCTCCCATACTCTCTAATAAACTTATCATGCCAGAGAACGCCTTGCATGGCACTGACATACAATAGTTACGAAATATTAACATTTGGCGGGAATTTATCATTTTTACCCAATATATCGTATCACCCTTGACGATTCATCCCTGGCATGCTGTTAATAGTATCCCAAAATCGAATTTGTGTTTTAGACATGTTTCTCGCAACCGATTGGAACAAATATTTGACTCAAAACGGCTCAATCACAAAATCACAAACGAAGTTCGACATATTTAAATCAGTATGTTTTTGAACTATCGCGTTTACATGTTTCTGAAAGTACAGATGGAAAAATAATAAACCCATTATTGAATTAAGACTCCCAATTGGACAGGTTTTTACACTATGAATGTTAAATCTGTGTACCGAATCTTAATCCAATCTTATATAGCTCTTCGTTTTGTAATTATCGTGTTAACTTATTTTCGAACTGTCGGACAGACGGACTTCTTCTGAACAGATTTTAATCAAAATTTGATAGAAATATGCAAATTTGGAGTAAAGACCGAATACCAAATTTCAATCATCTAGCTCAAAGTGTTTCTGAGTTATCTTCGTCACCAACAGACAAACAGGCAGGCAGACAGACAGACGGACATTTTCTGAATATGTGTTTTTTGAACGCAGGGTGGTCTTAAACCGTGGAGATTCGTCAACAACTCGAGTTCACATTTTTTTTTACGTTGTTATTTTTTCTCTTCATTACGTATAAGATAAAGTAAAAATAATGAAATATCATATTCTTATCGGAAATGTGTAGTTCTAGAGATTTTCATAAGCTAGCACAACAGAAAGTGAGTGAAAATCGATTAAACAATTTTCAAATTTTAAATTCAATAAATGCGTGCAAAAAATACCTAACATTTAAATTTTGAAACTGCTTCTACTTTATAGCAAGGGAAGTGTGTAAAAAATACGATAAAAGTCACTTACCTGCGATCTAAAGATTCCGGAGATGCAATTGATTTATATTTAAGGTTTTATTATTCTTGCCTTTTCACATTTAGATTTTGTCGGAATAGCTCATCAAGTTCAATTCTTTCTGAAAAAAAATTATTATATAAATATGGAAAAGTGGTACACATGTTACTAATATCAATTTGGGTGGCTTTATAGTAAATATAATAACGCGCAGTTGAAAATTCAATGACCATGCTAAAATCCCAAATTGAAAATTTCCCCAAACATGTCGCCCAATTGGCATTAATCACCACTCCGTCGTTTACTCTTGGCTCATTAACATGCCAATAAGAATTACTATCCGCTATACATGGAAAAATGTAAGTTAATTTGATTAACATACCATTTTCAAAATATACGGATTGTTTTTGATTGATCATTTCGAGCTAAGTTAAAATGTTTCGAACAACGCCAGGGAAATTATAGAAGAACCTACTTTCCAAATCTTTGGAGCATTTGAGTTTGGATCCTGCAAAGCTTCAATCACTCTGACAACAATGTGAAATTATGAATTCATAAACTATGCTATTCGTTTTAATATTCCGAAAATTAGACGATTCTACGAAAGATGATTGGTTACTACATTTCCTAATTCCGCTAATAATATTAGTTCACCCTATTTCTCAATATAAAAATCTCCTTTCACCTTTCCTTTTACCCACATTTTAATGACGAAATAAATGTCTCCTGACGCATGCGCAAAAGTGCAGTTGGTTTCCGAATCCAACAATGAACAGTATACTAAAGAGATATTTATATGGTACAGAGAAAAGAATTCAAATATGGTACAGTGGTATAGGTTTTTATTACACTTTGTCAAGTGCAGCAATATAGGGAAAATAAGGCGAAATATTTTCTTTTAAATTGTCATTGTCTTACATTTTTACGTATCTCAATTTTCTTTGGTAATTTTTCAAAATAAATCTCTTTCTATAAATTGCATCTTGGAAAAACCATAATTCGTAGAATGAAGTGACTGATGAAATACTTACGCTTATTTCTTGAGTTCCTTACTCCCTGATGAAAGCCAAAACACTGTTTACATTACGCGAAGTACATCTGACATCATTTCTTCTTATGTATGACGCAGTATGACCCAAAATAGCTTTTAAGCCATTAAACTCCACTTAACCAACCAACAGCCATTCTGTTCAGCATCATGGCTTCCAGTCCAGCAATAACTTATATATCTTGATCTGTTAAGAAAAGGAGATAAAACACATTATCCATCATACTTAGAGGAAATACGAGTACAGGGTGTCCGAAAAGTGTGGTTACACTTTAAAAAATTAATTACAAGTAAACAAACAAAGATATTCATTTAAGGTTTTTTTACTTATGTTTCATAAAGAAAATATCAAAGTTTTGTTCTGATGTTTTATTGGATGATTTCAATATGTGCACCATTAGGCAGGCGCAGCATATATAATCTATACGAGATTTCTAGCCAGGCTCTACAAAACACTGCAAGATCAACACTCTGAACGGGCGTTGCAATTCAATTTTTTAGTTAGTCAGTATCACGTATTCGAGATTGGTAAACATGGTTTTTCATATATCTCCATAAGAAGAAGGTATTAAGTCTGGAGATATAGCTGGTCATGTCATTGTACCTCATTTTCAATCACACTATTGAACCTCTTTCAATTGAATCTATTGCAAGGTAACTTAATCGCAATGGCTTCATCAGGAAAGTACTTCTGAACATCAAATTTTTACATGAAATGAATCGTCCTATTTTAGAAGCCTTACACATTTGTGTTTAATGTGATACACGTTTCCGGAATTTTCTCACATTTCGTCTAAAATTTGAAGTTTAGTTTTAAATGAAATTTATCTGATTCAATAATATGCTTGACGAAGCGAAGCACATTTAAAGAAAATGTACAGAATGAAGTATCGTTCAACGTTGGAATTTTATACATAATACAGAATATATCTCAGGGCTTACGTCGGAGGATTATAAAACAAAAATTGTTCTCATTATTAAGTAGCATAAAAGCGAGCAAAATGTAAAAAAAAAAATTCTTCATTGTTTGTATTTGAAATTAAACAGTAGCTGCAATTGCCACAGTATTCAGTTATTTTATTAAGAGCGCGCTTTAAATAGAAACCTATTCAATATGGAAAAATAAACCCAATCATCACATCTTCGTAATCAACAACGGAAGAATAAAAAGTCAAAGTGAAAAACTGGCAACAATGAATAAGATTCAAATTTCATTTACAAAAATGAAATTATTCATGCAAAATATAATTAAATACGTCTTTAAAAGTTAACAGTATAAAATGATTTGTCATTAATATTATTTTGATAAATTATTACAGAGAAAGAAATGCCAAAATCTAGTTTCATTTTTAATTGATAAAGAATTTTAATTAAAATTTTGAAAAAAAAAATCCAATTTCGAGCGCACATTCTCGCCCTCTAAAACATATCTGTGCCAAATTTGGGAGCCCTATACAACAAGGTATGTCTTGGAGAGCGCGAACACATACACATGTATTCTCCTTCATTATAATACGGATAATATTTGTATGGAAATTCTGGATGTGCATATAGGAGAGTTTTATCAAGTGTAAATGAAATGGAAATACTGAATACCTCGGATTCTTTGGAGAATAAAATATGCTTTATGGTCAAGTCTTCAGCAATGAATCAACTAAAAGTAGTCCTTTCACTTCAATTGACGATTCATCCGATGAAAGACAGAACGGCTTTTTGAACGGCTTTTGCCTCGATCTCCGATCCCATGACGTTCCGGCTGAAGTATAGACTCCAGACATATTTCTAGGACAAATCGTTGAATGTTCCTTGGATGTCTCCAAGTAAAAATGTAGGCGTTGCTTTCCAAGTTCTAAATGACTGAACATATTTGCAGAGGTATCTGAAAAGGTGGGGGGGGGGGATAGAATTTCTATCAAAAGAAGATTCTTGATGATTAAATTATATTGAATTAAATTTCAATTGGCTGAAAACTAGAATAAAAGATTACGAATAAAGATTGTTGAATTGAGTAAAATGCCAAAAAAAAAAAAAAAAAAAAAAAAAAAATGAGATGGCTGCCAAATTGTGAAAAGGACAATCATGTTGACGATTTGTCGGAAAGACAGAGTATTTTTTTAGACTTGAATGGTTAATTCAGTATTTTTGGCGCCGTGAACGGAGTATTTCTTGACATTACTTTCTAGTATACGAAGTACAGAGGAAAATGTTGTAATCGACAAAAAATTCGAACTCGAGATTTTCACGAATGTCCACGTATTAGACTGCCCCGAGTTCGAAAAACCCATTTTTGAAAAATGTGTGTCTGCTCTCTGTAACAAAGATAACTCGAAATCAAATTTGGTATCTGATTTTGTAACTGCAAGTGCAGTTCTGAGTCAAATTTTGTTTCAATGGGTTAGGAAAAACGAATCTAAAATACAAATTCTATTTTCGGATTTCGGATATTATGAACCGCGTGTCAGGCATTAATCGCCAAATAACGCGCCAATGATATAATAGTACCAAGCGATATATTTAATAAAAATGCTAAATTTACACCGAAGGTTAATATTTCATAATATTATGTTTCGCCAAAGATCAATTTTTCTTTCATATTTATACGCCAATGCCATGCCAAGCACTTTTCTGGGATAACATTCTTATTAGAGAGTATGAGAGAATATTTCGGGCAGGCCACTTCCGCTAGTGTTTTTATTTTAAGAAAATATACATGTATATTTGTTTAGAGTTTGTTTTCAATGAAACAATTCTAAAAAATAAAAAAGTAAGTAAGTTACATAAGTTTTAATGCGCTTTTATTTGATTTGAGAATTTTCATGGTGGTATTCGTATAATTTCATAATCAATATTTCTCTTATTTTCTCATGTGATGGAATTCTGAAATTCTGTACCGGTGCGCGCACCCGATAACAATGTAGTGTTTTTAGATTTTCGTAACTGAATTATGATTTGATCAATAAATTTTAATCAGGTGTTAATTTCAAATAAGAAGCACTGGTAAAATTTTTTTAGAAATGCTGATTTCGTGATTCCATAATATTTATAATTACAATAATAAAAAAATATTAAAGACTAAAAGTTGAAACTAATTATAATAATAAGATTTTAGAAAGTACAATTTTGTTAGTAAACTAAAAATATAGAAGAAAAAAACCCCTGTTATTTAGATTTTTTTAAAAATGTAAAAGTCAAAACGAAAAATGGAAAATTCCGAAATGCTAAAAACAAAAGGATTAGGGAATTATGGCATAATAAAAATAAAAAAAAATATTTCCAAAACATTTATAAAAAGAAATTCCTTGATTTGGATTGAATTACTTTCATGTTTAATATTTTTAGTGTAAAAACTACATTTTTCTTAAAATATTATAAACTAAAAAATTTTATCGTCTGAGAAGGTTTTTAATTTACTTGAAAATATTATTTGAACCAGACGATTTTTAAAAATCACCGATATTAATCTCCATAAGTTATTAATATGTGTTCTATAATTACTTTAAATTTTTTTCACAAATATTAGAGTTTAAAAAAGGTTTTAAGTCAAAGACAATTAAATAATTCATTTTTATTAATAAGAAATGCGATTAATAAAGCCCAATCAATATTTATTTTTGATATAACTTGCTAACCGTCTATTTTCGTTCCAGAATTTCATTAAGTATTATTAATAATGTTTTTTCGTATATATTCTTCTTGCTCTTCACTAGAAAAAAAATATTGCTACAAATCGTGCATAAAATTAACTTAAATATATTCAGATGTTAGAAATGGAATTATAGAAATGAAAGGTATATCTTTATAAAGATTTTTTAAAACCTAATTATGGTGTAAAAATAGTTTTTGAAATATATTTTCGGAAGATGTTGCGGAAAAACCTTGCTTTATGTTTAATAAACTGAAGTTTCGATTAACTTTCGGCCCTCCAAACGCTGGCACCAGTCTTTTTTCTTATTTCAAAGACTATATGTATAAAATTTCATTGTATTTGGAAAAAAACAAAAAACAAAGATTCATTGAACCCATCTTTCAAAAAAAAATATGTTTTATATACAGGTGGTCATCAAAATAATGGAAACGCCTTAGATTTATAAAGAATCCGTTATTGGTATGGTGTTGTACTGTGGTGAAAGCTTATTAGCCAATTAAAAACTACGCTACCCGAGCAATTGCTTTTGTATCATGGTCATGTTACTGGGCTGCGAACCACAAGGTCTCAGGTTCTATCCTCGCTCATTCCAATCCGCTACAGTACCGCCTTTGGCTTGTAATACAGCTTGAATTCGCCTAGTAATCGATTCATACTAGGGTTTGACGGTTTTTTAAAGTAAATTTGTCATATTTTTAAATTAAGAAACCGGTTTAATTCAGGAAACCGGTTTCCCGGAACGCCTGTTATTCCTCTTCATCAAAACAAACAAATGTTTTGTATTTTATCGGTTGGGACCGATTCGTGTAGCAACTGAAGTTTAGAGCGACGAGATACCTATTTATTAACAAGTGAAGGTATATTTGAATTTCTGTTCAATGAACTAAAAAATTTAAATACTGAAATAAGTTTGAAATTATTAAATGCTTTAGAAGAACGAATTCAAGAAAGAAAACAAGTAGAATTAGCAACTTTTTTACTATATTTACACATTTTTAGTTGTGCGAAGAAATCCATTGTACTTTCTATAGCTTCAAAAACCGCAATTATTAAGTTATCTGAAAAGATATTGTCTAGAATATTTCCAAATTCTTATGTGGAAACCGATTCTGATGAAGAGCAAATCGAAGAAACTACTCATCAGAGTGATGCCTTTTTAAAAGAAGCCATAGAAAAATCAATTCATAAGTTTCTTGAAGACCTTGAAAAAAAATTTACAAATCCAAAGACACTGAAAGCTGAATTTTCCTTATTTGAGGCAACGAATAAAAGAACAAAAAACTTATATTTGTTATTTGATGCCATGAAAAACATAAAACCAAGTTCAGTAGCTAATGGACGAGTATTTTCAATTTCTGGCTAAATAAGAGCAAGACTTAGACACTGTTCAGTGGATATTTTATGTTTTTTTAAAATCCTATTTTCTTAGGAGAAATTAAAATTAGTGAAAATAATATAAATATTATTTAAAAGTTTTCGTTATTTTGTGTAAGTAATATGTATAGGTAATCCTTAATTTTTTATATATATATTTTTTGACTTTGACTTTGATATTGATTTCGTTTTTTGTTATTTTATATAAATTAAATAAAATATTTTTCCGTATTCTAATTTTTGACAAAAATTCAAAAACCGGCTAAAACCGGTTTTTTTTAGAAATATTGCATTTGAAAACCTGTTTTTCAAAAAGTTTGTTTTTGTATAAACCCTAATTCATACAAGTGTTGAACAGTGTTTAGAGGAATATTGTACCATTCTTCCTGGATATATTGTAAAAGTTCTGGGTGAAGTGCCGGTGGAGGATATCGATTCCGTATTGAACGCTCTAAAATAGACCATAACCGTTCAATTATATTGAGGTCGGGTGACTGTACGGGCCAATGGCAGATGTTTGTCTTCATCCTCGTGTTCATCAAACCATCATTGGACAAGTCTCGCTGCATGGATAGGTGCATTATCATTCTGGAAAATTCCATCTCTTGCAGGAAACAATTTTTATATCATAGGATCGACCTGGTCAGCCAAAATTTCTCTATACTTTTCCCCAGTGATCCTTCCTTTCAGGGTTACGATTGGTCCAGCAGAAAATCACGACATGGCTACCCATATCATGACAGATCCACCTCCATGCTTGACAGTTGGAAGGGGACAATCACGATCATATACTTGTGCAGGTGTCCTCCTAAAAGTTGGAATGTTCGATCACACTTGCTCCAGTTAGACGGGCTCCTATAATCTGGCCTCTTAGAAAATCTGAGAGGATCAACATTTTAGGCTTTTTTTTTAAAAAAAAGTCCAAGAATTACAGAATTTCAATAAAGCTAACAAATACTACCAGAATTTATACATTGCTATTTATGAAAAAAAACTGAGTGCTATTATTATAGTTTAATGCTTATGCAGCGCATTCAAAAATGTCTTTTTTATTCACAGGTGTTTCCATTATTTTGATAACCACCTGTATTTTAATGCCTTTTTAAAAAAATTTTAAATAGTTACTCGTAATTTCTCATAACTCAAAGCTCTATGTTCTTCCCAAATACGATATTACCTTTTTATGATTTGTAAAATAATGTTATATAAAGATGTTAGGAGATTTTAATTAATTATTTTTTATCTAATTCAAAAAGTATATGAATTCTTTTTAAACCAATAAAACCTTGCCAAAATATTTTAAAAAAGCAAGACAGAAATAACAAAAAAATAAAGAAAGTCTCATCGTTGCTTAGCAACGAGTTATGTATAAATTTCAAAATCGTCTGCATCGATTCAATTATTTATTGAATTTCGAAAAATTTATCAACATTGCAAAAAAAACAAAAAAAAAAAAAAAAAAAAAAAACACATATTAAGCAGGTATCATAGAAACAGTAAGTTTTTGAGTTTTAAGGTAAAATAAAAATATTTCCTGTAGGATATTTTGTTTCGAAGTTAGTACAGAAATATGGCAAAATGTTTGCAGTTCGAAAAGTTGACAATATTGTAACTCTTGTCTCAAATAAGAAATATACAACAATTAGTTGAATTTGACCGAGTTGTTTAGAACAAAATGTGCATACATATGTAGTCACCATGATTTTTTTATATTAAATATATTATGATTATAATTTTAATTTGTTTAAAGCACTTCTATTAAGGAATCGCACTTTTATGGTTTATTTTGAAAGTTCTGATTGTTGAGAAAAATATCATTTTCGATATTTTAGTACATTAATAAAAGCATCTTTTAAAAATTTTATTTTATTCTTATTAAATATGGAGAGAAAGTTGCAGTGAAAGGTAGTGTGTTATTTAATGTTTTAAAAGATTAACATTAAAAATGAAAGTACTTTTAAGTACACACTTTCAAAGAGTCTGAAGATAAAAATAAAGAAAGAATTATTTCGAAGTTTCACAATTGAGTAGATAACATCTTAACTCGATACTTCAAACAATACTTAGACAAAACAAAGCCCACAGGTTGCTCGATATCTCGCTTGCAACAGTACAAAGTTCCCATACTGGCGATAGTGAAAGTGAAACTAAACAACATTCATAACTCTATTTATCTGAATACTAAAAATATATTCTTAAAATTTTAAGTATAAAAAAATTGTTCAGATAGAAAAGCTCAAGATAATTCTATCTTGTTAAGATTATTGTCATCTAATGAAAAAAAAAAAAAAAAAGCAATTCAGATGTTTTGCTCTCATCTTTAAATGTATGTTATCAGTTTCTTAGTGAAAGGTCGAAAAAAATATAACAGGATATGCTAAGCAAACAGATAATTCAAGTGGTTGATAAAAACCGAGATGTCTGAGGAAGAAGAAGGGTAAAAAAAGGATAAGTAGAGATGATGGTACTAAAAAGAGTTCCCAATGTTTTTAATTCGTTAAACGAAATAAGCGTGATGCGATGAAAAATTCACCAATTATTAACTAAGACTAATTAAACTGAGATAAAACAAATTAATAAGTAGGACCAAATAATCAGTAGATAAAGCCATCTGACGCTTCTAAACGTCTTATATTTACTCTCTCATTTAAGATTTTGTCAACAACTTAACATAACTTCTTGCCACTTCGGATCACGATTTTTTTTATATGGCATTTAAATATAAAGTTCATATACAGGGTGTTTATAAAGTCCTGGACCCATTTTGATGTTTAATAACTCATAAAATAATAAAGATAGATTTAAATTAATATCATAAATGGTTAAATAGACTCAAAAAGTTTCATGACCCTTGTCAATGAACTTCCACGTGTGCCCACTTCGTCGCACGGAGAATATCAAGTCAATAGTCAATTTCACGCCAGGTAGCGACAAGCATGTCGGCATCCACAGAGCCATTTGCGCACATTATAGCGATTAACAATGCCAGAAACATGAAAGGATGCTTCATCGGAGAACATTATGCTCTTCAGAAAATCAGGAGCATCTTCTATCCTTCTTAGCATATCTGTTGCAAAGGCCATCCTCCTAGGCCTATCGTTCGGTTCCAAAACTTGAACAATTTGAACTTTGTATGCATGCAGTCTTAATTTTTTCTTAATAACCTTGTACACCGTCGAAATTGGGATATCCAATTCTGTTGCAGCTGATCTCACAGATATTCTGGGATTGTGTAAAAATGTCTCTCTGACACGCTCAACATCAAAATCACTTGTGCAAGGACGTCTGGAACGTTTCTTATCTTCGATACTTCCAATTTCTAGAAAATTCTTTTTCCACCGCAAGATGCTGTTTTTGGATGGAGGATCTTTTTGGTAAATTCTTCTGAAATTTCCCTGTGCTTGCACTATCGATTTCGTTTCTATGAACCACCATAAAATCTGTGCTTTCTCTTGTGGTGTATGCATTCTCCTTAATATCCGCTCGAATAAAACATCACATACAAAAGTACTACATAGAACAAACACATCAAAAGTAAACATAACATTACAATAGTTGCCAAAAACAAAAGAGAGAAAAATGCAATTAATAAGCAGACAATATTTAGAAAAGTACAGATATTTAGACTGGAAAATGAAATTATCTGAAATTAACCACACGCGCAGACGATATTTACAAAAGTAAAAATATTCAAACCTGAAAAGGAAAATATATGAGTTATTCCATCAATAAATGCCATAAGTTTGTTTATATCTTTATTATTTTATGAGTTATTAAACATAAAAATGGGTCCGGGACTTTATAAACACCCTGTATTATTTATTAAAAACGGTCGTTGGCAATTTTAGTAAAATTGAGACACAATTTAAAAAATTAATTAATAAATCAGCTGCAGTAGTCTCCCTAAACATTTCTCGCATACACTCTAACAAACTTGTCACGCCAGAGAACGCCTTACATGGCACTGGCGCTCAATAGTTACGAAATATTAACAATTGGCGTGAATTTAACATTTTTATTGAATGTATCGTGGCATCTTTGCGAAGATTTTTTGGCGATTAATAGTATCCAAAAATCGAATTTGTGGTTTAGACGCGTTTTTCCTTTCTGATTGAAATACAAATTTGACTCAGAACTGCACTAGTAATCAGAAAATTACATACTGAATTTGATATATTAAGTCACTACAATCTCTAAAAGTACAAATCTACAGACTGTCAATTCCTTGTTGGATTTAGCTCAGAATTTGACAGGAGTCTAAACTACAGGAATCTAGATGTTAATTTTGTGTATCGAATTTTATCTATTTATCTCTTTTCGTTCTGTAGCTATCAAGTTAAATTATATCCTAACAACTGGACAGACAGACCTGCTCTGAGACATGATTTTGTTCAAAATTTAATAGAAATCTACAATTTTGGAGTAAACACCATATAACAAATTTCATCCGTCTAGATCAAAGCATGTTTGTGTCATAGACAGGCAGGCAGACAGACGGACGGACATTTTTCAAAAATGTGTGCTCTGGGATATCTAAAACGTGGAGATTCGTTAAAATCTCGAGTTCGAATTTCTTTTGGCAATTACAATATATTCTCTATACTGGGTGCTCGAGAAAGTAAACAGTTATTGAGTATTAGCAATTTTAGTGGAATCGTGTAACTGTTTTTTTTTAATTTGCTAATAAACAAAGGCAAAGGGAAAAACTATACTTAAAGCATGCATTTTCAGATCATTAAGTCACTTCATTACACAACAACAAAATTATTTGTCCTTTATCAAGTTTTCAAAATAGATAAGTACACTTTAGATCTTTAAAAAATTTTGTTAAGTATTTTACATTTGGAATTAATTTAATTGATTCAGCCACATTTCCTGAAATTATCATGACAAGAAAAGTATATGAAATATTTAAATAAATAATAACAAAACATATTCATCCATTTATACAGCATAACCATACAAAATTTACATTAAATATTAATGCAATTTGTAATGAATCTTAAAATGCAATCTGAATTTCAAATTATTTTTATTGAATCTACATATTTAAAATAATAAGGAAAGCTAATGAGCAAATCAGTCAGCCCCAAACGCTGGTCCGATTTCGCCATTTTTTATTTCAGATTATCTGCCTTTCGCTACCAGTTGCTTGATTCCCCGGGATTGATGATTGTTTCAAATAAATATTTTTTGCAGCTTCATCTTAATGGCACCGTTGAGGAAAAATAATTTAAATTTCAAATGTTGATAAACATACAACTCTTACTATTTTAGACACCTTATATCATTCTATTATTCATTGTGCTTTAACTTCTGTCAATAATTTTGGTCTCTTTCAGATTTTTTTCATGTTTTTGTATTATCGTTCGTGAGACATTTAATATTCGTTCAGAATTCTTACGATTCTTGTTGGGATATATTTTTAAAAAACTAATTAAAATAGTTTGCAAACCTGTTTTTAAAAAATTGGCATTATTGAAAACATAATTTTTTTTAAATTTTAAGATGATGTAAATCTTTTTGTATTATAATATTTTCAGAAATTACCACGGAAAAGGAAATACTATTTATATTTAGAAAATATTAATATGATGCGTTATCATTGGTACAACATAGCAGTATAAAATTTCAGAATTTTAGGCAATGAGTGAAAAATCGACTGCAAAATTTCATCTTTACAAACATGAAACATATCAACTTAAAGAAATTCCAACTTAGTTTAGAGCAACAAGAGTTCAACTGTTTTATTTTACGATGCCAAACGATTAATTTTAAATAAAACGATACATTAGTAGAGTTGAATTATTTTATATTATGATGCCAAACGATGCATTTTAAATATGCATTACAAACTTATTTTATAAATGATTATTTTATTATGAATGAAAATACCTGTATCAAAACCTGTATCAAAAGCATATCAACTTAGATTATGAATCTATTATAATCTAAGTTGTTAACACATTATAATCTAAATAATATTAGATATCAAATTAATAGTGACATTGTTTTATTTTGCGATACCAGTAATTAATATATTAATGATTAAAAGGAAGTGTTTGTGTGTCTACGATGTCTAGACAAATTTATGGTACCCATGAAATCTGGCACATAGGTAGCTAGCTATAAGTGCTGCTCAATGCACTTCGAAGTCTGAATTTTAAAATGCAGGGTAGAATTTTTTTTTAATTTGATGTTTTGTGTTGTTTTGGATAATTTTTCGCATAACATGGCTTCTAAAGATCATAGAAAAAAAATATTTGCATCAAAAGAGCAAACAATTGCCTTTCTGAAGAAATGGGTTTTAAAACCCGGACGTGATTTATTGAATTAAATTTTCTTTTAATTAATCATTTTCCAAAAAACATTTTTACATTTTAAAATGAAAAGAAAGGGGGGGGGGGATTTTTCCCTTTTTTTCAAAAAAATGAAAAAATAGAATGCCAAATGTTTATTGTTAATTTAAAATTTAAATTAACAATGAACATTTGGCATTCTATTTTCATTCTTATTAAAAATTTTAGAGGTAATTATTCGAACATTTCTCTATAATTTAAAATCAGAACGATCAAAATACCTTCATCGATTGATTTTTAATTAATTGTTTTCCGGATGATTTTCAATATTTTTTTTTTTCGTTGATCTGTTCAATGAAGAAACATCACCACCTCGGTAGGATTTTGTTTCTTCATTGATTTGGCATGCTGCCAAATTAGGACATCATGAACCAAGATAATTTATATGCTATAAAATATGCTTCACTTTTTGAACGCAAAATCTCGCCGAATTTATTAAGCATCGCTTGGCAACAGCTCGCAATGTGTACGAATTGGATCTCATGGAAAATCTTTGACAACGAATTTTTTTAAGTCAAATAATTTGGGAAAATTTAATTTAATTAACACAGTTTTAATTATTAATTGAATATTATTATATATATTTAATTAATGATATCAATTTCTAATATTGAGTTTGAAGGTCAATCAGCTAGTTTGGGAAAGTTTAATTTTATTAATGCAGATATAATTATTAACTTATTTTGAAGCTTGAATGTATTAATAATTTATTTGCGAAATTTAGCCTACAACAATAGGTCCGTGCAACGGTACTCGCTTGATTGTAATCAAGTTACAATGTAACAATTTAGAGTCAAAAATCATAAGTTCTGCATATGGAGAGATAAATTTTATCCATCATGAGAAGGGAGGTAGAATATTATTAAAATATTTTGGAGTTATAAGCATTGATATAAATAATTAATTTGTGAATCAGTACCAATGACTTTGAGAATTCAGTTGGATCTTTTTCCTCCTAGAAAATGTGAAGTAAAAAGCTTTTTCGATTTCTTTGAGAAATGCTTTGAGGTGCAGGTGATCATTAACACTGACCTATTAAGAGGTCAGCAGCTTTCATACGAAATTAAAATTTTTAAAATCGGTCCAGTGGTTGGGCTGACGAATTTTGTTTTGGGTTTCACTAAAAATCATATACAGCGGCTCAAAAAATTGAGAGTACACCTTACTTTTACTTGATAAATCCGACTTTCAATATAAATAACACATTACCGGGAAGTACAAACATGATTTTATTTTTACACATAACAAATGCTTTAATTGAGAGTAAAAGTAAAGAAAAATCAATGAAAAACTTCTAAATTGAAAAGTTTCAGAAGCATTTTAAATAAACATACGCAGAATTTTGCCTCAAAAAATTGAGAATACACCAATGAAATTTTTGCAATATCACTCATAGAAACAAAATGTCAATATTAAGTTGCATGTCTTTTGGTTCATGCAACGGCCTCTAAACGTCATGGTACCGATTCGACCCATTTTTGATGATATCTGAAGATGTTTTACCCCATTCTTCTTGCAACACTTGTTTTAAATGGGTTTTGTTTCTAATTTTGTCTTTCTGGACCAGTGCTTCGAGTGTGGCCTACAGAAATTGCATGGCATTGATGCCGGGGTATTGGGGTGGTGTGTGTAACTGTTGTTTACAATGAGAAAGGCACAATATTTTGACGTTACGTGCATTTTGTTTGGAGTCTTTGTCCTACTGAAAAATGAAATTTCCATCTAAACCCAAATTTTTAAAACTTTCCTTTAGATTGCTGCAACCATATGGTTCATCCAACTTAATGCAGAAACTTTTCAAATCATAGGCAGAAGTGTAAGTGCTGAAAATGTGCGAAATGCCATTAGACAAGCTGGATATGAAAGTCGCATTGTTAGAGAGAAACCGTTCATCAGCTTGCAAATTCAGAAAAAAAACATTTGAAGTTTGCAAAAACTTATCAATTAAAGACCAATAACTTTTGGAAGAAAGCTATATTTAGTAATGAAAGAAAACTCAACATTTTTGACAGTGACAGCTATCTTACTGTATGGAGAAAGCCTAATACTGCTTTGGATCCAAAAAATTCACGCCCTACAGTTAAACATGATGGTGTCTCCGTCATGATTTGAGGTTGCATGGCTTTATCCGGGGCAGGAAATTTAATTTTTATAGATGGCATTATAAACGATATGGTTTACTTGGATATACTTCGCAGCAATCTAAAGGAAAGTGCTGAAAATCTGAGTTTAGATGGAAATTTCATTTTCCAGTTGGACAACGATCCCAAACAGAATGAATGTAACTTCAAAATATGGTGTCTTTTTCATTGTAAACAGCAGTTACACACACCACCACAGTACCCCGACATCAATGCCATTGAATATCTAAGGTCACACTCGAAGTAATGGTCCAGAAACACAAAATTAGAGACAAACCCCATTTAAAGCAAGTGCTGCAAGAAGAATAGGATAAAATATCTTCAGATACCACCAAAAATGGGTCGAATCGGCACCACGACGTTTAGAGGTCATTATAAAAGCCAAAAGACATGCAACTAAATACTGACACTTTCTTTCTATGCGAGATATTACAAGAGTTTCATTGGTGTATTCTCAATTTTTTGCGGCAAAATTCTGGGTATATTTATTTAAAATGCTCCTGAAACTTTTCAGTTGAGAAATTTTTCGTTCATTGTTCTTTTGTTTTACTTTAAATTAAAGCATTTGTTATGTGTAAAAATAAAATCATGTTTGTACTTCCCGGTAATATGTTATTTATATTGAAAGTCGGATTTATCAAGTAAAAGTAAGGTGTACTCTCAATTTTTCGAGCCACTGTATATGTTACTTTATTTTGATAGCGTTATTTTAAACTTTTCTGGTTTTGATTTCACTGACCTTCATGAAGTCATAGGCAACTGTGCATGACTACTGCTAATTTTAAATAAAGAATTAACACATTTAAAATTTATCTGTTTTATTTTACAAAACTATTAACTTTAAATAAAAAAATTACACCATCAAAGATTAATTGCTTTATTTTATGTTGCCAAACGATTAATTTTAAATGTGATATTAACATTACAGCTTGACAATTTAATTGTTTTATTTTACGACACCAAACGATTAATTTTAAATTAAATATTTAAATTATTAGAGATTAATTATTTTATTTTTTGACTCCAAAAGAGCATGCATACAAAAAAAAATTTCAACAATATTTATTTTACGTAAATAAAAATAATATTAAATTTTACCTGTATCAGAATCGTCTTATGCTTCAATCAATGATTGACGAATTCCAGAATATTTTTATGATCTCCATTTCGCTCATCTTACTTTCACTTTCACTCTTATCGGCATATGAAGGACTTCGTACTTCCTCAATTATAAAAGAAACATTTTAGTCTTCGGCAGAATTTTTCACAACTTTACAGCTGAAATAAAACTTACTGCTCTGGTTCGTCCAAGTAAGTGTATTTTGATATCTTCTGCTTTCATTTCGGCTGATGAAAATGTAGCCAAATCATCAATCTTTCAAAATTCTCAGATATTGGAAATTTTTCTAAGATCCATAAATATTTTCCGACGTAACGTTGTTAACGATAACGGTTGCATTTAAATTTCATACACTAGAGAAGGCTGATGCCTTTATTACACTAACGGATTTCTCCTCTCCCCGAATTTCTCTTTTAAATTTTGACGAAAGTATTCAAAATTCTTCGGTAAAATTTTGTGAGACAAGAATGCGATTTTCTTTAATCGGAAATTTTAAACCTCTTTTAAAGGTTTACTTATCACATAGCTACATAAGTAAAGTCAAAATATTTATCTACATGCGGTGATATAAACCTTATCAAAATCGAATTATCAATTTGAATTGTTATCCAGAAAATAGTTATAATTTTGTTGCATGAAGTCGAAGAAATGATTAGCTCAAGTACCACTGATAAAAATCACCTGGCTCTTTCCAAAAAAAAAAAATGATTAAAATTGACCAATGATTGTTGAAGATCGATGCAGGTGTTTTACTTTTTTTTTTTTTAATCTTCTCTCATAATAAGGATGAATGATTATTTGTGTATGTGTTCATGTGTTTGTATCTGGGTGGTGGCGGTCTACAGATTAGACTATTTAGCTAGAGCTACCAAACTTCGTACCTTGGCGAGCGTGGATTGTGCAACTCGGATCGATTTTTTAAATTTTCAATTAGAATTTTAATTAATTAAAAATTTTCTGGGGGGGGGCGTTAGCTTTCGAAAACATTACAGTACCAAATTAAATAATACAATGTTTTAAAATTAAAAAAATATATATATCATTCCAATTATACTAATTTTTTTCTGTCGTATAAACGTTTCTTTCTACGTGTAATTAATTTTTTTAAAAATATTTAAAGCATATTTTACAACTAGAATATAAACGAAAAATTTCTAAAGGAATATTAAAAGTATCACGAGCGATAATATTAAAACATAAATATTTTTGAAGAACATTGAAGAAGTTATTGAAAAAAGATCATTATTAAAATTGCATACATTTTTTTCAATTTTGTTTTACAATCTGAATTACTATAGATATTAACATAAAACATAAGGAAATGTGCAAAATAATGAAATTTCACTTTTGTTTACACAAATCATTATTGACATAGCAGATTTCAGAAAAAAAAATGATATATTCACTTAATTTGGAGAAAAATCTATAAGAGATTTGAATTTATATTAAAAGTATTATTAACATGAAGAAAAATGCCAAATTTTACGTTTTTTTAGGTTAGAAATTAAATTACATTCTTAAAAGATTAGGATAAGCAAAATGTATTCATTTTTTTTACAAATTTTAAGAGAGCTGACAGAATTTAAGGGAATTAGATAGTAAAATGAATTAGAAAGGCATATATCTTCTAAAATAATATGAATTATATATCCATCAAAGTTGAAAGCTTGAAAATATTTTGCTGAGAAGAAGTCATGAAAATCATGATCTGAGGGTTCTTGTATTTAAAAAGGTCAGAGTAGAAAAAAGTATCATTTGGTAAAAATAATAATAATAAAAGGTTTTTTTTAAAATTTTGGTAAAAATATTACTCTAAATGATAATTGATAAATTTTCTCCGTTCCTGATTTTCTTTAGCATTTGAAAAAACCAATTGTTTAGTTATGAGGATATTCGCTCTTTATTTATTTTTCGAATTGTAGAAAGACACGAATTATAGAAAGCAGTACTGCAATCTTCAAAAAATTGACTCCATATTTCAATAAATTTCTGGTTTATCGGTTTATGAATCCCAAATCCATATTTTGGAATTATATTTGCCTGTTAATGAATGTGATAATTTATTGAAAGGCAAAAGAAACTTTGCAAGTGTATCTTCACACTCAAATTGCAGATATCGACAAAGGATTTTGTGATTTCTGACAGAAGTGAGTCTGCCTATTGGGTTTTCGCCGTAGCGAATGTGATATTATAAAACACCTCAGCAAGCTAGATGAATGAAATTTGGTGGATGAGGAAAGTCATAATCAATATCCCATAATCAATACTAATAAGGAAAGTCAATGAATCAATAGTCCATCTTCAACTTTGGGTCAAATTTCTAAAAGTTTTATTTCGTATAAAATCTTAAGGTGCTTTGATGCTCTATTGTTAGTCGTGTACTCCAATTCTCACCATTTCTTGAGATATTGCAAAATGTAATGTTCATACAGTCCTTGGTTCAATAATTGGAACGATTTCGCCAACTTCACAATTTTGTCATTTTGAAATATTTATAACCAATCAGAATACTTTGCCATTATTGTGCAGCTTTTATTTATATTATTGTAATCATACTTTCAGTATACTTTTGTTGTGATAAAATGTAGCTCTTTAAAGATTATTTTAGAAAGGACAAAAAACTAAATTATTAAGATAAAGGAAGGTACAACTTCAAATTATAATCGCATAATATTGAGAGCATTCTATTAGATTAGCCATGCTTGTAAAGTAGCGAATTTAATTGTGTTGAAAATTAGCGAAATCGGTCCAGTTCTTAAGATTGGATACTTTACTAATTTTTAAAAAAATTAAATTTGAAATATTTTTTTAAGTAATAAATCTCGTAGATGGAGATGTAAAGGACATATGGCCCTTGATGGCGTATTAAAGACCGTGAGTTTTCATATAAAATATACATTCATAAAAAACGTACATTAGATATTTTATATGGTAGTAATTATTAGCGATTTCTGGCAAGCTTTTTCTCCATTGAGATTGTATAATACAGCAATGCATTTAAAATATTCCTCGGAAATGGATGGTGGAGAAATGGACAGAATTAATGTGATTTCTATGTCCATAAATGTCATTAATTTCATCTATATCTACGCTTGTAATAAAGTTCAGTGTATGTGTGTGCGCGCGCGTGTTGGCCTCCACAGGTCAGACCGTTTGAACTACAGCCACCAGATTTGGCACATGTATGCTTTGGAACTCGAGAATGTGCACCTCGGAGCTATTTTTTTTAGATTTTAATTAGAATTTTAATTAATAATAAATTAAGTGAAATCTTGGCTTTCTTCGCGATAACTTTCGCAATGTTATAGCGCAAATACGATTTTTATAAAACAATATGACTTTAAGTTAAAGTTCCAAAAATTAACCTTTTAATATAGCCAATGTTTTAAACCTACAAATTACGTTCCTGACTTTAAGTTAAAGTTCCAAAAATTAACCTTTTAATATAGCCAATGTTTTAAACCTACAAATTACGTTCCTGACTTTAAGTTAAAGTTCCAAAAATTAACCTTTTAATATAGCCAATGTTTTAAACTTACAAATTACGTTCCTGTTTTTAATGAATTCTTAAAAAAACATTTTAACCATATTTTTCATCAATTTATTTCGCGCAAAATAAAAATAAAATTTAACCTGGAAGAGCATGTTTCGCATACATGGGAAAAAATTACTTTTATCAACGTGTTGCCCTCACATTGATAAAAGCTCAAATTGGAAAATAAATTATATGTTACTGGAAATAAAATCTAGAAAAGAGTAATTTTCAGCCCGTGTCGGTATGAAATGAAATAAATATGAAATATGATTTTATCTAAAAAATGAATGCTCGAAAACTTTTACTATGACTCTTTACAATTATTCAATAAATCAATTTTAATACAAATGTGGTTTAATATATACAGGATATCCACTCCAATCAGATCCCAACAGCTATTTTGCAACCTTTAATAATAACCATAATCTAAAATGGTCTAAATGTATTAAATAATTATTTTTATGTAACTTCAGTCAATAAATGTTCTAATGAATTACGAATTTTAAATTTTTATGCAGATTAAAATATATCTCTAAATTATGAAAATATTTTTGAGACTTAATATTTTAAATGAAAAAAACAGTTCATATCATTTGCATTGAGTTACAAAAGTTTGAATGTCTCTATTCTATAAAAACACGTGATTTTAGACCTCTTCATCGACCGTTTTTAAGAAAATACACCGATCAGTGTTTCAACTTTCCCCAAGATTGTTTGTCTAAAATAATGAAATTGCTGATTGCCCTAAAATAATGGTATTCAAAACTTTATAACTCAGGTAGGTTTGATTGAAGAAGATAATTTTACTGATTATGATTTATAGTATCGAAGGACTGTATAAAATTTAGAGCTCATAATTGTTTTCAGAAGTACATTTATTGATTGAAATAAAATAATATATTATTCACGTCACTTAAATTTTTTTGAAGGGTAAAAACTAAATTGTATGATGAATCAAGGAAATTTTTATTGAATCATTCTTTAAAATATTCCATAAATTATAAAAAGTATTCTACGGTTCACATGAGATTACAATGCTAAGGGATTCGATTTTTTGTTGACATATTTTTAAAAAATATGTTGGGTTTCAGCAAAAAAAAAAAAAAAAAAAAAAGTTTATTAAAGTTTTATTTTTTGAATTTGGAATTCAAATTTAAATCTTATGACAACTGATAGCAAATTAGAGAGGCATACTATGGACAAAATATCGTAAGACTTCTATGGTAATATGAATTATGCGACCATCGAAAATTCAAGCTAAAAAATATTTGGTTGAAGAAGCTATTAATCAAGATACATAAGATATAATTGAAAATTTTATACAACATTACTCCTGGCGAACCAGCTGGTCGCCAAAGGTGGCTAATATAAAATAAAAAGTGGCGAAATCGGTTTAATCTTTATACTTGGTGGAATGTTTCTTTGATTTTGCCAGTTATTTTAAACATATAAATGATGAAATGAACATCTGCTCGCAAAAAGCTACCAGGTAAGAATTTAAAATTTGTTTTTATTTTACGTTACTATAAATTTTGTTCTTTCTAGGAAATAGTCTAACACAGAGAGAGCTGCATATATGCGATTCCTACTCTTAGACTTGTGCAAAAGATATGATTTCAAGATAAACTTTTCAAGAGAAATTAGCCTACAAGTGTGTGATGCATCCAGGAAAACATGGAAAATTGATATGCAACTGCACAAAAATTGCATAGATGTCTGTAAAAAAAATGAAGCTTAGATGAATGCATTTAACTGTTAAATCTATGGCAGTTACAAGTAAGTAAAAATTCCTTATAAGCTGCAATAAGTGGCGCCCGGCATATAGCATTATTTTTCGTCCCCTCATGATATTTCTCTTTTAAAAAGGTGACAAAAAAGCTCTAATATTTTGTTCACGTGGAACCTGGAAAATATTCTTCCTTGTCTCCACGTCGCTATTCTACCAATGCAAAATATTTATCCGGAGCGATAAGTTATGAAATTATTGAAATATGAGTTTCAGTATATGCTTATGAGGAATTGAATTTTAAATTTCCTGCTTTCTCTTCGAAACAATGTGGTTCGATGGTTGATTCATCAGTCTTACTTTCGCCTGGGTTGAATGCATTACTCGTTGCTTTCTCAAACAAGTGGTGGATTTTCGACAAAGAAGCTGCCTAGAATCGGTGAGCTGAGAGTACGGGGGGTCAAGAATATCCATTGTGAAAATACTTTTATTCTATTTCCAAATAAATAAATAGTAAAAAAAGGCAGATTCGAAGTATTAAAAAATATTAAAATAATATAAGTATTTTTTTCAAGAATAATTGTCAGGTTTCTGTTTATTTCATTTGTTTAATTTCATTATTACACTATTTGTAAGCTCAAGCGTCTTCTTAAATAAAGACGTCTATCAAAAACGAGTGCGGCACAATAATGAGTTATAATTTAAAAAAAAATATGCATTTCCACAAAATTATTAAAATAACAAATTATAACACAATCAAGCATCAATTTCAAAATGTATTAAAATATGGAAATTTAATGTTTATTAAAAGAGGGGATTCACATACTGCATTGCCTAGGACCGCAAAAGGGCTAAGTCCGCCATTGCTTTACTCAGTTTGAGCAGCAAAGAGAGAGATGCTTAAAACCCTTAAGGTCAATTTTTTGACGTTTAAAGTACTTTTAAAAATGAACTAAACAAACTTTCATTTTTAAGTAGAAAGTGTTTCATATACTTCAGCAATGCTGAAATAAGGAACTTTACTAAAATAAAAATCATAATTATAATCCTAACATGATTGTAACTCAAATTTACAAGTCTTATTCACCCCGATGCAACCGATATTAAAACTCTCAGACAGAGTCAGAAAGAGAAAATGAACTCTAACGCTAAGAGCAGAGTCCTAATGGAACCACATATGTTCTTTTTGTCCAAGACTATTGTAAAGTCTCGATCCAATAACAGGTAGCGTTATGATCAAATTCTTTATTTACAGCTTTATTACATAAAAACAACTCTTTCTCATCTAGGTTAAATGAATGATGCTATTTATAGCACGAAATTTAAACAAGAATAGTTCCTCGAACAAATTTGGAGAAAACGCCTTCACAAGAACAGCTAACAGGCGGTTGGCGTCTCAGGCTGCTGCAGGGTTAGCTCTAGGAATCCACCGAATTTCCTTCGGGTTGAATTTTTCTCAGAAGTCCACTTCATACCAAGCTCCTCTCTCCTTCTTCTTCCGAAAAATCTCACCTTTTATCTTTCTCTCAGACTCCACCTTTCCTGTCCACTCCCTGTTACCCAATCACCGTTCAGAACAACCTGAATCGTCTCTGGTCGCCCGTGAGAAATGTCCATTGATGATCCACCCTCCACAATGGGAAAAATGAAGGACATCTGGACATCTGGAGTGTTTGACACTCTCGCCTTTCGAAGACACGATTTATTTCCCTGAGAAACGCACGTGTGGTTCCTTATCTGGATTAGCACTAATTGGCCAGACGACCGTACTTAAAAGGAGGGTCTTCCATTTGGCAATCTGGAGGCACTTAACACTGTGGGAGTTTCGTTGATGAAGAATGGCCCGGAATGTAAATTATCGAGTGTGTGAAAAAGGAATGTCACAGTGGTCACCGAGGAAGAAGCTGAATCATTACACTATCAACCTTTCTTAGATATCCGGACAAAACTTTCAACACCGCAGAAAGAAAAGAACTTAGCAAAATACATACACGGCCCTATAATTTGGTCCGTCTATTTCTATCAGTTATTTTCAAGTTATTTATCAGACATGAGTTAATTATCAAGTTATTTATCAGATATGAGTTAATTATCGTTATTTATCAGATATGAGTTAATTATCAAGTTATTTATCAGATATGAGATCAGATATGCTAAATTTATTCATTACTTCTAACTCTGTACGCCACATTTAATCATTTCAATGCAAATATTGCATTACTTGTATATAAAACTTTCGATGCGATACTGGTGTGATTTTTATTATATAGAATGTGCATTTTTGATCAATCGATTTCATTGAAAGTACCAATCAGCAGAGAAACACAATTAATGTTGTTATTAACGAGAATAATTAAAATATATAAAATATTTTTATTGCAGAATAATAAAGGATTTATTCAAATTAGAAAAGAAAGAATTCATATGATATGACAGTCACTCGACAAATATAACTACATGTCATCTACATATGAGAAAGAAAAGAAATTAATATTTTATAGCTTGCTAACATTTTATATGACATTCTTGAATGTTCAGAATGCAATATCAACCTGATTTTGTCTATTATAATAAAAAAAAACGAACAATGTAGCAAAAAAAAATTAAAAATTTTTGATTAATATAATCGCTTCCTTTTTCACAATTACAGTATTCTTTTTCAGAGCAATACAAAATCATACGAATGCTAAAATATTCAATTTTTTTATTCTTTCAACGTAAAAATAAATCATTTGTTTTTTATTGCAGCTCATTAAAATGTTTACTATCCTTTGAATGCGTTTTACAATCCTGAGTTATAAACAACATGAGCTCTGAAGAGTGGAAAGGAATTTTTTTCCCTGACTAATCAAACTGATCATTATAACTCTTATATTCTAATCAATGTATAATTCTAAATTATCTTGTAAAAAATTAAAAAGTAATCTTATTAATAATTTAAATAAAACTAACTTCCTATATAATCTAAAAAAAAAATTAAGGATTTTAGAAAACGTTTATTTACAAAATTATTATTCTTATTACGAACTAATATTATTTTAGTATTACGATTAGAATTATATTACTGAACTATTTAAAAGAAAATTTTTAATCGTTAAAATAATTGTTCTTACCTTTAAGAGTCATTTTATCTCGTGAGTTTAAATTGATGCCATAATTAACATTAAAATTAAACTAGCTAAGATGATATGAATTTTATTGTTGTTTATTAGAAGTATGAGTAAAATTAATTTAATTAAAATTTATAAAACATAAAAACCTTTGGCGGAAAATCTGACTCCAAAATTATTATTAACATTTATTTAATTAATTGCTTATATATTTCATTGTTATTCCGTTCAAAATTCAACAAAATTAAATTGATAAGAAGGGCACTATATTTCATTATCTATAAAAAAAAACCATTATTGCTGATGCAGTTATGCAGAACAATGGAAACTGCATCAGCAATAATTTAATAATTCGGCAACAAAAATTTTAATTAAATGAAACGTCAAAAATCGTTTGCTTTAAATGTAAAAACAAAATAAAATATCTTTATCTTATCGGCAGTCGTGATGTGATTTCTTCTTAATAATAAGCTAAATTTATTTTGCATATTTATTTTATTGCTAAATTAAAATGTTCTCGTGAAATAATGTTTTTAATTCATTAAATTTCAGATGTTATTTTTTATTATTTTATTTTAGATATTATTTGTGGTGACTTTCGAGCCAAGATTTATTTCCATTTTTGTGTAATTGTAATTCATTTCATTTTAATTATAAAATATTTTTTTATTTATTATTAATTTAAATGAATAGCAATGATTATTTGAATTTCTAATGATTGAATTAATTATAAAATGCTATTACACTTAAATCTGTATTGAACTTTATCATTCAGTGGAAAGCAATTTTAGAAATAAAAAATAAAATATGAATTCAGGCTTTTGGAAACACCTACATTAAGACTGATATAAAATTTTTGCTTTTATTCCTTGACCAATTTCTAGTTAAATAAATTTAGATCCAAAGGGTCAACCCATAACCACATGATAAACGTAAAAAACGGTTGCACCATTTGGAAATTAGAAATCACTGCAAATACTGCAAAACTCTTCCCGACATTACGAACATTTCTTTGTTATTTGAATTAACTGTTTACTTATTCTTTCATATTTTTTAATCGTGTAATTCTACTTCCTAAATTAGACTTTTTAACTTAATTTTTTTAATGCTTTCTCTACCTTATTTCATATTAGACGCCTTTGGCGACCAGCCGGTTCGCCAATCTTAATGTTCGTTAAAATTTTAATAACTAAATATTTTATGCAATTCCTACTTCAATAGCTTCTTCATCAAAATATTTTAAAACTTCAAATTTTGATAGTCATATAATTCACTCATAATGTTATAAAGACCTTCAGTCATAATGTAATATGCATCTCTCTCATTTTCTGTTAGCTCCCGTTGAATTTATGCTTTAAATTAAAGTGGAAAGGATTAATCTGCAATTAATATAATAATATTTTTTTACTGAAACAAAGCATGTGTTTTGTAATATGATTACTGAAAACACTGAGAATTTAAACTGTATGGGCACTAAAGAATGTCTTTCTTAATTTATGTAATATCTCAAGAATTTGTCAACAAAATGTTCTCAGATTCATCATGAGCAGATCGATTCATTCACAATGTTTCATTTTAAATGCATCAAACACTAAGAAAATAAACAGAATCGTTTAAAATAATCGGCCGAAAACAGTTTAAAAAAAACTACTTAAAAAACGATGTACTTAAAACAATAAACATATACAAAAATATATAACTAACATAAATAGAATTTAATTACAAAAGCATACAACTAACCTAAAAATAATTTAAATCCATTGATAATAGTTGTCAACAGAATGAGAACATAATGCGCATGCGTGAATTTCCAACGCCAGTTGGTAACGCAAATGCGTGAATTTTTCTACGCCAGTTGATGTAACGCTATGCAGATTAGAAATTTTTAATTTCCTTTATTCTGTTATATTTTAATTCAAAAGTACTTCAGAATGAATCTGAAAGATCGTATAATTAACAATGTGCAATTTACAATGCATCAAACACTAAGAAAATAAACAGAATCGTTTGAAATAATCAACCGAAAATATGTTAAGCCTAATCCTCGTTAGCGTGGGGAAAAAACTGAAGCCTTACTCATTTGGCGCTGGGGAAATGAAGGGATTTTTTTGGCGGGAAAGTTAGTTTTTAATTAATAATTAAAATTCTAATTAAAAATTCAAAAAAAGGGACTCCAGGTGCACATTCCCGACCTCCAAGGTATACATGTGCCATATTTGGTAGCTGTAGGTCAAACAGTCTGGCCTGTAGAGCGCCAACACACACACACACACATTGAGCTTTATATAAGTATAGATTATTTGCTGTTAAAATATTTAAAGCAATTCTGCCTTATCAGACAGATACACGATTACTTCTTTTTTCAATAACTGTATGATGCTACGTCTAAGAATTGCTTTTTTTTTTTTTTTTGCTATCTTTCTATTTTCAAGCTATACAGAATATTCTCGCTTCAACTGCTCATTGCACGCATATAATTAGAAGAGTGTGTTTTCATGCAGAGCACAATCACCGTGAAATTGTTTCTTAAAAAATAAATTTTAATAATAAGCAGTGTCTTTATAATGAAATTTTTGATATTTTCGTTTACATTTTAGATCTATTTCTTTACGTCGTAAAATTAAGAATATTTTTTCTTTCCTGTAGATGCATTGAATTATCATCCACAAAAGAAAATGGATATTATCCTCCAGTATCCACTCTGAAGGTAAAGGCAAAATATGATGAGACATAGTCAAGTTTCTTGTGAGCAATTATGGATGGAGATGGTGATCGTTTGATTTACCCTTACTAAAGATGCGCCATTATTAGTCAGAATGAATGGGAATATGCTCTATTCAACTTCTTATTGCACAAATATGAATAGAAAGCATTCTATGCGTATAATTAGAAGAGTGAGTTTTCATGCAGAAAGTGTTTCTTTAAAGATGCATTTAATAAGAAGCAATGTATTTTTAAGAAAATTTTTGACAGTTTTGTTTAAATTTTAGATCTATTTCTTTTGCATCAAATAAAATTAAGAATATCCTTTCTTTCTTGCAGATGGAATGGATTGTTATTCATAAAAGAAACAAGAAATTACCCACTAATATCTATTCTGAAGGCAAAGAAAAAAAAAGGGGGGGGGAATGGGTTCTAGCCTGCAAGCATGGAAACTAACCAATAATAAAGTGCAAGATGGAATTTAACCGAGAATGAAGTACAAGATGGTTTAGTTTAGTTTAGTTATATTAACGTCCCGTTTGAAGCAACACTAGGGCTATTTTGGGACGGACCTCGTCATTTTGAACCGCGGTCAGATGACGAGGACGACACCTGAGCTGGCACCTCCCTCTCCACACCACATCACACCACACCAGCGGGAAGACGTTTAGGCAGGACGTATTTAACGTGCAACAGACCCCCTTACACGACGGTTCTTCGGTGGAATCGGGTCTCGAACCTGAAACCCTCCGGTTCCGTAGCCGAGGCCTTACCACCAGGCCACCGAGGCCTAAAAGTATGAGATGGAAATTAGTCAAGAATAAAGTGCATAGATAAAAACTTCAACCCTAATCATTGATTCCTTAATGCATGCTTCTTGATGAGCAAGAAAAGAAAGGTTTAAAGACCAGTGAAAATAACACTATGGTCCAACACGTTGATTGAATTAAGTAAACCAGTAAAACGAGCAGGAAATAAGTTGATCATCATTAAATAATGTAAATAACATAGCTATTTTACAAAAAACAAGTCAAATGTCTCAGATAAAATCATTTATATATTGATATACAAAATACAGCTCTGTAATTCTTATGATTTTTATATCTGTAGAATAAGTTTTAATTATTTGTTATAGATTTAATTAATAGTTTCAATTTTCAAAGCCATTTAGACATTTTGACTACTTTTAGGATATGCAAAGTTATTGATGTAACATTTAATTTTATTCATCTAGTTTAAAATATATCGATTTAATGTATGATATTTAACAATATTACAAAAAGAAAAATAATTATCTTTTTGTTCTTGATCGTTTAAAATTTTAGTGGTAATCACAGTTTATTTACATCAATAAGTAACTTAATTAAATTAATTAAGATTATATTTTACGATTATATTAAGACCATAATTAAGATTATATTTTAAACACTTAATTAGTTTTAACATGAACGTGCTCTTTTGATTATCTTCATCAACAAAAGCTTATTATATTATGGTTTATATGAAAATGGAATGCGAGGCAAAGTATCCCCTCAGGGGCTCACTTTCTTCAAGTGAGTACGGGTTTCACGATCCCGAGGTGTCCGAGTGATCTTTACTCCTGAAGCGCCATCTATCGTAAATAAATTGCCGCCTTCCACCGAGCATTCTGAAAATTCTTCTACCTTATACTTAATTTATACATGCTTCTTTTCCTTCTCCTGATTTTTCTGATTGTTATCTACGCTATTAAACTAAATTATTTCTAATAGACTAATTTTAAAACATTCGACTAGAACGAATCCTCATCTTTATTTCGGTGTAAACATTTGTTTAGCAATTTCGATGATCGTGAGGTGATTTTTAAAAGAAATAAACTCCAGTTATAACGGACACAGATTGTTTGCCTTACATATGACATCGCGAATTCTCAGTACCATATTTAGATAACAAAGATGTACCGTTGCAGGGCTTCCAACAAAAACTTTTGTAGGGCTTGCCAAATATCAACATTGGCTTGTAGTTCCGTTCACTTATCACATATCAGTGAAAGAAAGCCAACAATGGCTTGTTATCACTCACTCTTGCTGTGAATCAGTTCAGGAGACATTGACTTTCTATTTTTCATAATTTCATATGCATAAAATCTGACTGATAACGTTAGCCTAATGGCCCATACGTTTGCCGTGTATGGCGTCCCGTAAGGAGGAAAATGGAGTCCTGGGGCTCCTGCGGTGTTCCATATCGGGCTAGGATAAAAATGTTCCGGAAATACTGCTGCGTGCCCTTTGGTCCAAGCTTCTCTGTAGACGGGTGGCAGGAGTGAGCCCGCTCTCTGCAAATCGGCTGGTGGTACGCTCTGTAAACCAGGGCATGCTGCTGTAGGGTTAGTGCTGCATTTACAGGAGGATTACCACCTTGCAAATGTAACACTATATCTTGGTGTTACCCCTGAAGTAAGTGCCGTGGCTGGATGTTTTTCCAGAGCCGATTACTGCTCCCCCTTGTTGGGCTCCGTGGTGGGTGGGGGGACACCGAGACGAAAAAATGAATATTTTCAATATGGCTCTCTCTCTAATTTCGCGCTCTGGCAGAGGCTTGAATCTGCCCAAAACAAAAGATGTTTCGTTACAAAATACTGAGGAGGAGAAAGATTATCAACTGATAAAGGCAACATTCGATCTTTTGGAAAGAGGTGGAAATGAAATCAAACTCGACAACAAGCATAAGAACGTGATTTTGATATTAGGAAACACAGGAAGTGGTAAAAGTACTTTTACACAATGGATGGCTGGTGACAATAGTAAAATGATAGCAAAAGAGACCAAAGAAGACACTGGCGAATATATTATAGTAGATTATAATAGGATTAGTGATATTACGTTAAAATCCAAAACAGTTTTTCCTGAACTTGTGATTGATGCTAAGAAAAATGCTGCTTACTACGACTGCCCTGGATTCAGCGACACTCAGGGCACAAGCCATGACATAGCGACGACTTATTTCATCAAGAAAGTTCTTGACTATTCAGAAAGTGTAAAGTTGGTTTTTACTATCAGCCATCCTTCAGTTAGGAAAGGCGTAGACAGGCAAGACTTCATGAAACTTTTGAGGCATGTTACAGATCTGGTGAAAGACATTGAAAAATTCAAACACAGCATTGCCCTCGTTGTCACCAAAGTCGATAACCAATACGTAAAGAAGGGCCAAAACTTTATTTTGGTTGAAGATGATAAAGTGATTGCCGCCATTGCTGAGTTTCTGCAAGAAGCCAAACAATATCTGGAAGATAGTACAAAGCAATCTGATCTTTCTGAAAAAGATAAGAGATTATATGATAATGCCATTAAATTTGTTGATATTTTACTGAAAAAAGATGGGGAGCATTACACCAAGATAGGGCTGTTCCGAAGACCAGATGAACCAGGCCCTATAAGCGATATTCCATTGCTGCAAAATGGTAAGTACCATATCGAAAGAATTTTATACGAGAAACTTAATTTTACTGCAAAAGATAACAATGATTTCGGTTATACTGTCTCTGAAAAAACGAAAAATGACATCAATGAGTTAGCTGAAGAAATTAATAAGAACTTGTGGTCTAGCATCAGTAATATTGCAAAAATTATTCAGGTGTACTATGAAAAACTTGTGGAGCAAATTCGCGGGAAAATACGCTTATTTGTTTCTAATGTTGATGCCACCGATGCGAATATTTTAGAAGCTGAAACATTTAGACATAAATTCATAAGTGGATACAATATGTCATTAGACCTAGTAACTAAAATGCAGAATTTAACTAATCCCGAGGAAATAGCAATGATAATTAAAAGTACAACTTCAAATTTAGATGACGAAATACCTAAAGAGGATATGTTATACATTTCAAAACAAGGAAAGTACTTCAACTTTCTGCAAACAGTAAGTGACAAAATACTAAGTACAAAGCCTTGGGATCAGTTATTCGAAGATGTGGAGTCTTTTTTTTCTGTTTCCAAAACAATTATATGGCACGATGTAGATTCCGCTGCAGAAAAGATAAATAATCAAATACAAATCGATTTGAACGATATAGTAAAAGCGATGCACGAAGAATACAATGAAAAAATCAAGTTACTTGAAATACAGAAGTTGCCAGAGAAGCTGAATCAAGATAGTCGCGTTATCTTGGAGTTGACAGAAAAATCAGCGAATGGAACAACAACGGACAAACTGTTGAATGTAACTCGATATGTTGCAGATAATCTAGGAGTTTCTGTACCAAAGAAAGTTTTACAAAATGTTGTAAATCAAGGAAAGTGCCTTACATTTTTGGAGGTTATAAGTGATGAAAACTTAGCTGACAGATCAATGGCGTGGTTGTCACCATTTAAAAATATGGCTAAACATTTTTGTGAGTCGGGAAAATGGTACACATTTTTAGAAGACTTGTATAATAAACTCTCTGAATATGACATACAAAAAGATAGGCAAAGATACAACGTTGCTGACCTTGAAGACTGGGGACAATCCGAAAAACCGCAAGGTATATCTGTAACTTCTAATACTTTTGTGAAGTTTCTCAACAAAATTGAGAATTATAATGTTGCAGAATTCGAAAACATTAAAAATATGACAACACCGACAACAGGCTCACAAATAGAAGAACTAAACCAAGTTCTAAGTTTAACTTTAAAACATAGATCGACCATTAGGTGTTCAGAACCTTATATAGTCGTAAAAGGCAGTTTCGTTGGCCTAAATGAAATAATGCAAAATATAATAAACAATTCAGACACCAATAACAGTTGTAGAAACTTCAAAACTCAACTTGCATCAGGTAAATATAACTTACTTAAAGTGTTTGCTTTGGATAAAGTGTTTATTGATACTGACTTGCCATTTGCAGGTAAAGCAACCTCTGTCGTTTTTATAGCCCCCAAGTGGGAAGTTGTAGGATACAGAAGTATAGAGCTTCACGGAGGTGATGGAGATCCGCATGCGTTGCCAAAGGCTAAAGACGGAGCTCACCCAGGAAATAATGGAATTGATGGTGCTCCTGGTAAACCTGGACGATCAGGCGAAAGTTTCTTTGGAATAGGTGCTACTTTTGAGAACGGAGATCACTTAAAAATTGTCTCTAATGGCGGGAAAGGTGGTCGCGGACAGGATGGCGGAAATGGAGCTACAGGCATTCCCGGACGCCACGCTGAGACGCCCTCATCTTACGATCCCCCTTGTGAATATGGTTATGTCAATGGTTTCAGATGTGAAGAAATAATAAAAAAGGGATGCGCACCATTTTGCTTTAATATCCTGGCTGCCACCGTCATTATTACTGATGGATCTACCACTACAAAATCTTTCAAAATTTTCGGATTGCCCGGAGGCAGAGGAGGCGATGGAGGTAACGGGGGTAGAGGGGGGAAAGGAGGTGATCCGGGCAATATTGCCATACTAGAGCTAAGCCAGCCTTCAGAGATCATCAAGCTCACCTCTAAAGGAGAAGAAGGAGATCTCGGCAGGGCTGGAGCTGGGGCCACCCAAGGGGGTAAAAGTGGAGATGACATAATTGTAAATTGGTCTAAATATGTACCAAATTTAATTGGTTGGCTTTCAGGGTTTAGGGAGTCTACGAAATGGGAGTGGAAGGAAACAATAAAAAATGACGGAAGAAGTCCTGGTGGAATTATGGGCATGGATGGAGTAAATGCAGCCGGACTCCAATATCCAATACCAGCAAATGGCATTCAGAGGCTACCCAATATAATTAACGAGTACAAGATTTATTTACGAGAAAACTTAAGTAATCGCTTCAAAAAGCATGATCTCCTTCAATTCCTAGATCAGCTGAATAATAGTAATGATATAAGAAAACTATACGATATTCTTGGGCTGATCGACGAATTTCAGGGCTTGGAAGAGCAGTTCCACAAATTAAGCGAACAGGTGGGCTTTTCCTCTTTTTTTAGTTCTTTACTGGAGAGGATAAACGAATTTTCGAGAACTCATAAAGATGGTCCGAATGCAGACGAGAATAAAAAAGTCCTCAGCTACTTGTACACTGCGACATTGGGCAAAATGTATAATATAGAAGATAACACCGAATCTAACTTAATAATAAACATCCGTGACTATCTGAATCTGGTCACGGAGAACATAAAAACTCTGAAAGATTTACAGACTATGAACAACAAAATCGAAGTTGTTAACAAATATAAAGAAAATTACAAGAGATACATGGATAAGAAGATAGAGGAAGCTAATTCTTTCATCGACAAACAGATCAGTCCTGAAATAGAGAATATTAGTACTGAAATTGACGATCAAATAAACTCACTTATTGAAGAAACGATTCTCTTGCAGAAACAAGCCGAAAAGGAGAGGAAGGAATTGGCGGAGAAAAAGAAAGAATTGGAGTATGCTTTGGCAATAAAAGGAATGTTCGGCTGTTTCCAACTCATAGCTGGAATGGTAAGTTTCATTAGCCCTGTTGGAGCCATTGTCGGCACAGTTATAGGAGCAACAAGCACTGTTGGTGAAAACTTGGCTTTAAGAAATGAGCAGCAAACTCTAAATTTGCCATCAGATGTTGCGTCGGCCATAGAATCCATAGGCGACAAATTTAAAACTCTAGTAAATCAAAAAGTTGTATACCTCGAAGAACTGCTGGAAAATATATCAGATGAAATAAAGAAAAATCCTGAAAAACTGAGTGACATGGCAGGCAAAATAAGCGATTTTAAAGAGAGGTTAAAGAAGGCCACTGATGATAAAATGGACTTTAAGCAAGTCAGAATAATAGAAAAAGAACTTAAAGGAGAGCTGGAAAGAAAAGGGGAAGATTTGAAAACCCATTCAAACGACGAAAAAAGTGTAAATGCATTGAGAGGCCTACGCAAAATAAAACAAATCGCCGAATTCGGCTCTCTGCTACTTAATTTGTATAACAAAATGAAAGAGGACATAGAAAAAATGGATGCCATAACAGAAGCTATAGAAAAAATCGAAGATAAAATGAAGGCACTCAGAGACTACGAAGAAAGAATCTACGATAGCATCGTGCCGATGCTGCAAGATATGGAAGACAACATGAAGGAGATAAGCGACAAACTTGCAAACAAATCTGAGGTAGCTCTCGATGTCACGAAATGGCAGGTGCAGAGTACCTTAAAAGATACGAAATTACAGATTCAGCGATTGACCGAAGGATTTGAAATCAAATCTGATCTCAGCCGTAGCATAGAAAAATTGGATGACGTCATGACCACACTGATTAACATATACGATCGCATACAAAGCTATCAGAACCAACAAAACTTGGCAAATTATATTGCAGATATCAGTTCTGTTGCTGCAAGTAGCATTAACATCAAGGACCAGAAGCTTGCAAATGCTGTCAATCATCTTGAATTTGCCATAAGGGCCAATATACTGCTAAAGCAGTACAAAGCAGCAATCAATGCTTTCAAGCAGTGGGTATTCCCCTTCGCCGACCACTACATCGAGAAACCCATGCTTCCATCACAACTTGAACTGGAAGAGAACCTCCAGAACTTGGTCCAACACGCGACGAGAGAAATCGAAGCCATTAAGCAGAAGCTAGATTTATATAATACTTCGGTCAAGAACGGTGACCAGTATCTCGGGTGTGAAGAATTCAGCAATAAATACATTTCGTCGCAACCTTTTTTCGAGTGGAAAAATGAGGGATATGGTAATTTAATTTCGAGCTTGTTATCAGGAAAAGAAGTCGTTCTAAAAGCAGACGTAAAGGATTCTGCACCTCACAAAGATGCCATTAAATTCAGTGAAATCGAATTTATCTTTAAAGTGAAGAATGAAACATCTCAATCTCTCTTATCTCAAACTCTTAAAGGATTTGATATAATGGCGACTCACCTCGGGAATTCTTACTACAGATACATGGAGAAAATCTACTTGATAACCAGCAACAGCGTAACTATCTCGTACTCTTTCGAAAAGAACGATGATGGAATGCCGATACGATCGAATGAAGTTTACAACAAAATCAATTCAGGCGATTTAATGCTCAGTCCATACACTTTATGGGAAGTAAGATTGATTAACAAAACGCACCAATATTCTTATCGTGATTTAGAGAGCTACAAAAAAGAGATCAATTTAGAACTGTCAGGGTTTGGAAGCTATGTTGATACGAGCGCTTTCAAGCCTGGGACTTATAGGTCATTCACAGCGCATAATCCCTCAAACTTGCCCCTTCTCGTGTCTAAATCAGCGGGTATAAATCAGTGCAGACGATCTAAGTATCGTTTGCCGAGATCACCCAACGAAACTGTTGCAGATGGAAATTATATGACTAACAGTGCCCCCACCAACATGCTATCCCCAATTAACTTTTTATGCAATTTCTTGAAGACTTATTTCATTTCAAATGCAATAATATCAATCAATCAACTGTTCATTAGAGAACAAAGACATATAACAAACTATAGAAAATTGCCAGAAAAGTATATTAAAACGAAAAAATCTAATCCAACATTGGCATCGAATCTTGGAATTACAGATGCAATTGAAGTAGAGGCGACTTTTGCAGAAGACGATTGTAAAAAAGAAAGAAACGGACCAATATTTGATGCTGTGTTTCATCTTAATTCAAATGGCTATAAAAGTTGTTCCAAATCCTTTTTGTCAAGTGATCAGAAAGACAGAGGTAAAAATCAATTGATTCAAGCACCAGATATAAATTGTTCATTGCTGCTTGCTGATTTGGTTGCCAGAACCGTAACAGGCAATAGATATAAATCGTCAGCAAATGCATTTTTGCTCTCTCCGCGGGAAATAATTTTAGGGAAAATTAATGCTGGAGTAGTACAAAGCGAAAGTGACATCGAACGGAATTTGCAGCACTTCCAATCAGAAAAAGAAGAAGCGAAACCAAGTTCTTGGTTTAATCAGTTAAGTGGTTATGCCACGTCTATGCTTCAGTTCTTGGGGTTAACGGGGGGTGGTTATTTTGGAGAATATATTCAAGATGTTCGGAATTTATTTGTTTAAAGAAAAATTATTTAAAGAAAGATGTTTATTTTTAGAGAGTTTTACTAAAAAATCAGAAATCTGAAACTTATATTCTTCAGAGAAGAAAGAACTCACATGATTGTCATTCCAGCACTGAAATTCTTCTAAATGTCATTTGTAATAAATATGCTTGGAGATGTCCAAGCCCTCCAAGTCCACTGAAATTTGCAAATGTCTTTCACAATATGAAAAAAAAAAATTAGGTAATTTAAAAAAAATTTCGAAATTTGCTCCCCAAAAAATTATTGGAATATTAAGATTTTATTTTCCATACAAACAATATTGACGATAAATCAATATGTTGTTTTCGGGTAACTTATTGTTGGGTAACTTTCGGATAAGTTTTTATTCATAACTCCGTTAATGTGCTTAAATTTTTCCTGTTTCTTAAAAAAAAAAGAAATCAAATCTTTTTTTATCTTATTCTATCCAAACTCTTATCTTAATTCCTGTGAAACAATTTTTTTTAATTTTTGAAATATTTTTTAAATACATGTAATAATGATGTTCTTATTTAAATAACGGGTGAAAAAATTATTTTAAAATCTAAAGAATGTACAGACATTTTGTGATATTATGATCTGTGCAGTTATCTTCAGCAAATTTCGGAAAAGAATAATAAATCTTTCTTTTATGTAAAGACAGCCTTTCATGGGATAACGTAATTAAATATATTGGCTTGATTCTCGATAGCAAGCTTACTTTCAACAATCACGTCAAATATAATACCGATAAATTCTGGCAAAAATGCATCCAATATTTCCATTAATAGAACGAAATTCACCACTTTCACTAAACAAAAAAATCTTCTGTTCAAGCAAATCCTACATTCCATTATCATCTACGCTTCTTCTTGGTAGATCCCTGCTGATCCAAATCTTAATGATGCAGATAATCTTAAGAAAGTCCGAAGTAAGCGAAATAAATTATGCAGATAATTATGCACCATGGTTCATACGCAAACATGTCCTTCATGAGGATTTAAAAATGGCCCAGATCGATCATCTTAAAGAACTTTAAAGGAAATTTTTTAGCCAACTAAACAATAATAAAAATCCTACCATCATAGATCAAATCCAATCTACTCAAACTACGAATAATATTTCTATCTATGATCTACTACTAAATGGAGTCTTCCACTTAAATGACATTAAAAATTTCTCAATACTTTTGCTTCACTTTCCTTACCATCATGGTAATTAGCTGTATAACTCTTTTGCTTCTCATTGCTTCACCATTAGTATACTGGGAACAAAATGTTCTTGTCAATGATGTTTTTTTTTCCATACTCAATGTGGTATCTTAATATTTAACTTAGTACTTTCATTCTCAATCTTGGTTGAATCTTTATGCTCCGGCACTAAGATTCAACCAAATATTTAACAAAGAAGACCATATGTTATTATAATGATTCAAAACAGATTTAAATGAAAATTTAACGAGCAATTCGTTAATTTTTTTTTCTTTTTTCCAAAAATAAATCAACAAATAAGAATTTTTTAGTTTATTATCTAAATGTTTTTATTTTTTAAATATGATTATGGATCCAATAAAAAAATTAGCTCAATTCTTTCTGGCAACATTTTCGAAGCTCCATCTGGTTGATTTGAAAATCGTTAGATCGCTATTATTATTTTCTGACATGATTTGTAAAAACTGTTAGCTTTTATTGTTGCAAAAAATTATGTAATAATTATTATATTTGTGTAGTAAATGCTTCAGGTGGGGAGGAATTTCTTACAATGTTACTTTAGAAGCCAATTTAGTCAGCTGAACTTTATATTTTCCATTTTCGAATGAATTGGTATTAAATTATCATTAAATTGGTATTATTATTTGCAACTTGTTTGTATAATTTAACAAATGTTGTGAGGACAATGGAAATTAAGAAGGAGAATTCTGTATATTAGAAGTCAATGGTTGAATAAAAAAAAATTCCTTTATGTATCATACTTTTTTATTTCATTCTAGTTTATTTGGATTTTTTTTTTTTACTAAATGTCATTTAATATTCCAAAATAATTGATTAAAAATTGCTTTTTGAATATATGTTTTCGACGATCATTAATTTCTGAAGAATTAATTAAGTAATCATTTTATTAGAAGTATTCTGAATCATATATCTTTAAAAGAGCAATTCTTGTGTGTGTGTATATATATATATATATATATATATATATATATATATACAGTGGCTCAAAAAATTGAGAGTACACCTTACGTTTACTTGATCAATGCGACTTTAAATATAAATAACACATTAACGGTAAATGCAAACTTGTTTTTATTTTTACACATAACAAATGGTTTAATTTAGAGTAAAAATAAAGAAAAATCAACGAAAAATTTCTAAATTGAAAATTTTTAAAAGCATTTTAAATAAACATACGCAGAATTTTGCCCCAAAAAATTGAGAATACACCAATGAAATTTTTGCAATATCATGCATAGAAACAAAGTGTCACTATTAAATTGTATGTCTTTTGGCTCTTATAATGGTCCCTAAACGTCATGGCACCGGTTAGACCAATTTTTGGTGGTATCTGAAGATATTTTACCCCATTCTTCTTGCTCCACTTGTTTTAAATGGGTTTTGTTTCTAATTTTGTATTTTTGAACCACTTTTTCGAGTATCCCCCACGAATATTCAATGGCATTGGTGTCAGGGTACTGTGGTGGTGTGTGTAACTGTTGTTTACAATGAAAAAGACATCATATTTATACGTTACGGGCATTCTGTTTGGGGTCGTTGTCCTGCTGGGAAATGGAATTTCCATCTAAACCCAAACTTTTCACACTTTCCTTTAGATTGCTGCTACCATATGGTTCATCCAACTTATTGCAGAAACTTTTCAAATCATAGGCCGAAGTGTAAGTGCTGAAACTGTGCTAAATGCCATTAAACAAGCTGGATATAAAAGTAGCATTGTTAGAGAGAAACCGTTCACCAGCTTGCAAATTCAGAAAAAGCATTTGAAGTTTGCAAAAACTCATCAATTGAAGACCAATAACCTTTGGAAGAAATCTATATTTAGTAATGAAAGAAACCTTAACATTTTTGGCAGTGACAACCATCTTACTGTATGGAGAAAGCCTAATACTGCTTTGTATCCAAAAAATTTACGTCCTACAGTTAAACATGATGGTGACTCCGTGATGATTTGAGGTTACATGGCTTCATCCAAGGTAGGAAATTTAATTTTATAGATGGCATTATAAATTATATGGTTTACTTGGATATACTTCGCAGCAATCTAAAGGAAAGTGCTAAAAATTTGGCTTTAGATGGAAATTTCATTTTCCAGTAAGAAAACGACCCCAAACAGAATACACGTAACTTCAAAATATGGTGTCTTTTTCATTGTAAATAGCAGTTACACACACCACCACAGTACCCCGACATCAATGCCATTGAATATTCGTGGGCCATACCCGAAAAAGGGGGTCAAAAACACAAAGAAACAAAACCCATTTAAAACAAGTGGTGCAAGAAGAATGGGGTAAAATATCTTCAAATACCACCAAAAATTGGTCAAATCGGTACCATGACGTTTAGAGGCCATTATAAGAGCTAAAAGACATGCAATTTAATAGTGACACTTTATTTCTATGCGTGATATTGAAAAAATTTCATTGGTGTATTCTCAATTTTTTGAGGCAAAATTCTGCGTAAGTTTATTTAAAATGCTTCTGAAAATTTTCAATTTAGAAATTTTTCGTTGATTTTTCTTTATTTTTACTCTCAATTAAACCATTTGTTATGTGTAAAAATAAAATCATGTTTGCACTTCCCGGTAATGTGTTATTTATATTGAAAGTCGGATTTATGAAGTAAAAGTAAAGTGTACTCTCAATTTTTTGAGTCACTGTATATATATATATATATATATATATATATACAAAAAGAGGAAATTACACAAAATTGTCCCAAAATCCAACCACTAATTATTAATAATACGAACTAACAAACGATATCGGTATACACATACTCACTAATAAACGTTTCATGCCAGAGGAACGCCTTACACGGCATTGGCATACAATAGTTCCGAAATATTAACCTTTGATGTAGATTTAGTATTTTTACTGAATCGATCGTGTCATCCTTGGCGAATTATTTGGCGACATGCGGTTAATAGTATAAACAGAAGAGAATTTTTGTTTTAGTCACGTTTTTCTCAATCGATTGAAACAAAAATTTGCTAAAAAGGTACATTTGTAGTCACATAATCCCATACCAAATTTGTTGCATTTAAATAATTCCATTTTTGAGTTACCGCTTTTGCATGTTTCGAAAAAATATAGACCGACAGACAATCAACCGCTTATTCGATTTGTTTCAAAATTCGACAGGTGTCTAGAGTGTAGATGTTAATTCTGCCTGATTAATGCCGAATTTTATCTACGTAGCTCTCGTCGTTTGGTAATTATAGAGTTAGCTTATATTCGAACAGTCGGACTTTCTCTGAACAGATTTTACTCAAAATTTGAGAGAAAACAGAAAAATTAGTACAAAGACAATGTAACAAATTTCAACTGTCTAGTTCAAAGCGTTTTTTTTTTTTTTTTAGTTATCTTTGTCCCAGACAGATAGGCAGACGCAGATTTTCCAAAAATGTAATTCTCGATCTCAGGTAGGTCTGAACCGTTAAAATTCGTCAAAATTTGGAGTTCGAATTTTTTAACGATTATTGTACTTTCTCTATACAACATATACAAGAATGTGAAAAGTGTCCGTTTCTTTAACATCTGCTCCTCAGCTCATATATAACATTATCCAGAATTTCAACAAATCTTCACCCGTTTCGTGTGCCTAAAATGGCGGAACTCGAGCAACAAGATATTCGTCCTGCTCCGATCAACGATCGATATGGCTGCTTCGCTCTAACAGGTGGGCGAGCTTCCCACAATTCCCTGCGAATCTTCTGTCCCCACCCTCTTTGCGCTTTTCAATCAATAAATCGATCGTCGTGCAACAAAGCCCGCATGATTCACAGCTTGTATAAAAAGAAAGACATTCGGAGCTCTAGCGAAATGAAAATATTGTTCTAAAATATACTTAAAAATATATTCGGAAAACTAATTTTAAATTTGAACAGAAAATTTTTTATAGCAACTTTATTGGTAGTATTTGAAATATAATTTTCTGCATTCTAAAATGGTATAAAAATAATTTTTAAACGGAATTATTTTGTTAATTTATCAGCATAAAAATACTAAATTCTCGTTAAATTTTCACTTGATTGAAATTCTAATTGAAATTTCAAAACAATCGTTCCGACGTACACGTTTCAACTCTTCAACGTATATCTCTGCCAAATTTGGTCGTTCTAAATCAAACGGTCCGTTCTGCACAACGCCACTACACACACATACATATTCCCTTTTATTATTATTAGTTAATGATCAAGGTAAAAATAATTTTTTGACGATTACTATACTTTCTCTGTACTAAGTATATGCGGAAGTAAAAATAGGAATTAGACAAATTAAAGCAATTCGCTAAAACAAATGCTGCTTTTCCAAGTGAATGAATACATATCTACTCAGAAATGGCTGATGAATAGAAATATATGCAAAAATATTGTAGGCTAGAAAGTCGAATATTACGTCATATGATCTAATTTAGAAAGTTCCTTTAAAATAGCAATTAACATTTTACATTCCAACACAGGTCCAGATAAAGTCAAATACGAGCTAAATGAAAAATTGTCAGCCTTCAAGATAATAGAAAAAGCTCAATTAAAAAAATACTAGGAACGGAAAACCGCTCCCAATTTTCTCAGTAGAAATAACGAAAAACAAACACAAAATCAAGATTTACGCACTAGAAATCTATTTATATTTTAAAATAACCAAAGGCAGTGGTCTTCCAAAAACTTTCTCGCGTGCTCTCTAATAAAAGTGTTATCTCAGAGAACATCTTACATAACATTGGCGTAGAAGAGTTACGAAATATGAATCTTTGACGTGAATTTAGCATCTTTGCTGAATGTATCGTGTGGTCCTTGAGTTATTTGGCGCAAAGTGTATTCGAAAATTAAATTCATGTTTTAGGTGCGTTTTTCCCAATTGACTGAAATAAAAATTTGACTGAAAACTATACTTGTAGTCTCAAAATCTCATTCCAAATTTGATATATTTAAGTCTTTGTTACTTTGAGTTATCATGTTTACATGTTTCTAAAATTACAGACCGACAGACGGTTCAATACTTTGTTGGATTTGGAAATAAAAAAGATGATAAAAAAGAAAAATGCTCACGCGTTATTGGATTTTTGATTTCGATGTTTATGTGGACTAATCCATGTTGCAATTCCTAGATTCTTTTGATTTATAAGTTCACTAAAAGACAGGTAAAACAAAATTTTCTCTTACATTTAGAATTTGGCGTCAAGAAATCTCAAAATTTGGCAACCCTGCCACCATTTACGTATATAGAATTTAAGTAAATAAATTTAGGATTCGACGTTTTTAGAATTAGAATTGAGGAATTATTAGAAATGGATGTCGAAAACATTAAAAAGATGAGTACTCCTACGAGGAGAAATTTTACGAGAGCATTAAGTAAAAGATTAGAATTAAAGTAGAGGACACAGATACCTTGGCGGCACAGATAGTTCTTTTAGAACAAAAATATAAAGAATTAAACGATTTAGAGGCAAAGATTTTTAGCTATTTTGCAAAGAGATGCAAAGTGCACGCAAGAAATCCGGATTTAATCTGAAATATGAAGCAATTACTACTAATGGAGATAGATTTCTAGAACCAAAAACGAAATTACAGCGAAGATTAAACGCGTTAGAAAAACCTAAACAAGATGTAACTGTGATGAAAGAATCTGTCGATAATACTAATTGTAAATTTAGACTTTCAGAAAACAATTAGTTCCAGGAATTAAAACAATTTAGTGGAAACATTACGGAATGACTCCAATGTTGGAGGTAGATTAAAAAGATCCAAGAAGATGAAGATATTATAAATGATGACAAATTTCAGCATTTGATGCAATCAACACAGTAGTGTTTGCCAGCAAGGCAATTAGTAGAATCTTTCCCGCCAACAGGAAAAAAAAAATATATGAAGAAGCTGTCAGATGCTTAAAACAGAGCTTCGGACGAGATGATTTACTGATCGAAGTTTACATCAGAGAGCTACTTTCGGTTGTCATAAATAACACGAATCCTCAAGGTCAAAAGTATTTTTTAGTTAGACTGTAGGATACTTTAAAATTGCTATATCCTCTTGTAGTCTTGTTTACCAAGTGATTTATTGAGGGATTATAAACGTATTCAAAACTGAATTTATTACAGAAAAAAAAGTTTAGGGAGTGATGGGCTGACTCACCTCTTAAATTTTCTGAAAAAAAAAAAATGGAATCCGAACAAAATTAATTATTGTGCGTTCTTCTTTCGATTTAGAAAAACATAATAAAAAAAGACGCTGAATCATCATGTTCGTGAAAAAGCAAATAGGCCATCTGGTTTTGATTTATGTAATAATGCGAGAAGAAATTCGAATCCAGTTGATTAAAAAAAATAGGGAATGTGACTCATGCATATGACTCAACACTGTAGTGTCCGAAAGGTTTAAACATTAGAAAAAAAGAAGGGATTCTTTTAAACTGCAGATTTTGTTTTCAATGCTTAAATTCCAAACCCAGACATATTGCTCGTTTCTGTAAGGGAACAATAAATTGTTCTGAATGCAATGGGAAACTTTTATCTATCATACGTAATACGAATTATGAATGTGTGAGTAATAAAAAGAATGAAAAAATTGTTTACAGGCAGCTCTTTAACTAATAAACCATCCTGACGTCAGGTTTATCTACAAACATTAGTAGTTCAATTTCGTGGGAACTGGGAAACTAAATTAATTCGTTGTCTCTACGATACAGGGTCTCAAAGTTCCCTCATATCAAAATGCGAAGCAGAAAGAATGAATTATGATGTTATCAGTGAGGAATCTATTTTGCATTCTTTAATTAGCGGTATTGAACAAGCGGAAAGCCATAAAAAGTATTTGCTACACTTAAATAATGTAGATAATATTTAACAAAGTAATTTTGAGGTGTTAGAGTAGGAAAAGATTTGTTCTGATATTTTTAGAGTAAAATTGTCTCTCTATGTGAGAGAACTTTAATGGAATATTTTTAACTCATGTAGAAAATGTTTATATGACCAATTATTGTATCAGTCTTCACCGTTGGAGATTAATTTATTAATGAGGGATGACGTCGCAAGTAAATTGCTCACAGGAGAGATAAAGTAACTTAGTTCAGGAATAGTATGTGTAGGAACTGAATTAGGCTGAATGCTGATGGGAAAGGCAAATAAGAGAGGAAAGAATGACAGTACATCTACTGTTCTATCTTGCTACGTTAATTATGCAATCATCTCGGATTTATGGCGATTAGACATACTTTTAATTTGTAATCCAAATGAAAAGAAAATCAGGGAAGAATTCGAGCTATCAGCAAAGGAGCATTTTTTTTTTTTTTTTTCTTTTTTTACCGAACTGTAACGAGAAATCAAGAAGGGAAGTACCAAGTACGATTATATAGAGTGGAAGGACAACCCCCCTTAAGAAATTGCTAAACATTAAACAAAAAAGACTTGCAAATTCGTCAAATTTCTTTAAAAATTTGGAAAAAAATAGAGGAATACGAAAACATTTTTAAGGATTAGTTGGAACAGGATATTATTGAAGAAGCAGATACTTCAGAACCTCAGCACTACTTACCTCATCATCCTGTTTTCAAAGAAAACTCCTCAACGAAGATCAAGCCCATTTTCGATGGATCTGCCCCGAGACAAAAATTCATCATCAATTAGCGATTCTTTAGAAAAGGGGATCAATTTGGTTTGAACTTATTCCCTGTATTATAAACAGATTTAAAATAGGAACATTTGGAGTTACTGCCGAGATTGAAAAGGCATTTTTACAGACAGAACTCCATGAAAATGATAGGCTTTATTTAAAGTTTTTGTGGTGGCAGAGTGGTCATAAGAAAAAAGTTACAAATTTTTCAGCGCCGAAAGTAGTTTTCGGAATAACCTCTAGCCCTTTCTTACTAGAAGCAACTCTTGAATATCATTTCAATAATGCTCCCTCTAATTACAATAAAAAGTTCCTTTGGCTCAAATAGTTTGAAGGCTTTTTATGTGGACAACTCTGTCCATAGTGCTGAAAATGAAGAGGAATTAACAAAATTTATTCATGAATCGCAAGAAATTCTTAGTCCTGAGAAGTTCAACTTACAAGGGAGGGAGGATACCCTCTTTGAAATAAATGAATCTGACCTAACAGAAACAAAAACCATCTCTGTTTTAGGCTTAAAATGGGTAATTTTGAATTTGGGGTTTAGAAATCCCAAAAGTGTTCTTGAGCTGTCACCTTTGCATTCTTCTGGAAATATAGACCGGCATACCTTCAACTCCTTGTAGAATTTCGCCCAAAATTTGATAGGTGTCTACTATATAGATGTTAATTCTGCATTATCCATCCAGCTCTCTTCATTTTGAAATTATCGAGTTAAATTATATTCAAACAGATAGCCTCTTACTGAACGAATTTGGTCAAAATTTGATAGAAATCTACGAAATTGGAATAAAGACCACATACCGAACTTCATTCGTCTACTCACAGCGTTTTAAAGTTTTTTTTTTTTTTTGTCATGGGCAGTCACTTACCAAAAGTGCGTTTTTCGAATTTAAAGAGGTCTGAAACGTGGGGACTCGTCAAGATCTCGGATTTTTTTTATTGGATGATTACAATATTTTATCTATACTTCATATACGACAAAATAAAAATCAACATAACAAGTAAATAAATTTATTGGAGCATATATTTATTCACCGAGCATCTCTATTTCTTAGTAAACTAGCGGGTGTGGTAACCCAAAACTTTCTCGCATACCTTCTAATAAAGATGTTATAACATAGAACGCCTTGCCTGGTATTGGCGTACTCTAGTTACGAAATATTAACCTTTGGCGTGAATTTCAGCATCTTTATTGAATTCCTCGTGTTATCTTTGGCGAGTTATTTGGCGATTAATACCTGGCTTGCGATTAATAGTATCCGGAAATCGAATTTATGTTTTAGATGCGTTTTTCTCAACCGATTGAAGTCAAAATCTGACGTAAAACTACACTTGTAGTCAGAAAATTCCATGTCAAATTTGATAAATTAAAATAATTCCATTTTTGATTAGCGTTTACATGTTTCTAAAAGTATAGACCGACAATCAATCTCTTATTGGATTTTGTTCAAAATTCGTCGGGTGTCTAGACTATAGATATTAATTCTGCTTGCCGAATTTTATCTATGTGGAACTCTTCGTTTTGTTGCTATCGTGTTAACTTACAGTCGAACTCCGGACAGACAGATTTTTTCGGAACGGAATTTGCTCAAAATTTGATAGAAATCTACGAATTCTGTATAGAGATCGTATACTAAATTTCATCCGTCTTATTCAAAGCGTTTTTGTGTTATCCTTGTCACAGATAGACAGACGGGCATTTTCCAAAAATATGTTTTTCAAACTCGGGAGCTCTAAATTCGTCCAAAACCTCGAGTTCGAATTTTTTGAAGATTGTAATACTTTTTATTTCTATATTATGTACGTATACGAGAAAGTATAAAGAGAACGTTTAGAATTTCTATTAACTAAACTGAATAAAAAGAGGTTGAGTAAATTTATTTTAATATAAATAAATAGCAAGAATTAAAAACAATAAATTAATTAAAAAATGAAATTAAAAACAATAAACTAAATTAAATACAATAAAAATTTTCTGTGATGGAAGATGGCACACATAAAATAGCAAATTATTAATCGGATATAGATGACTACTTGATAAGATACGAGTGAATTGATTTCGTTACAAGTTCGAATCTCAAAACCACGAAGATAGACAGATATAGAAGATACTATTTTGACAGGCTTAAAAAAAAAAAAAAAACTTTTCTTTTACTTTAAAAAAAAAAATAAAACTACACCTATTTCTTGCTAGAGATACAGCCTTTTCTTAGAAGCTGACTTAGTTTGAAAAGCTCTTATAGTAAAATTATTAATTATCTTGTCAATGAGTGTCTAATCCAACAATTTCTCTACAGTTGTTTAAACTCATTGAATTCCAGAATAAAAATGGATGTTTTTAATTTCATAAATATTCTAAATATTTTTGTGTTCTGGAGTTGCCGAAATTTTACTTTCTTTTAAACCGAAAAAAAGACTTTATTTAATATCAGAGTCGCATTTTTGAAATTTTATTTCATCAATTTAAGTACAGGAAATTTTACGGGGCTAAGCTACTGATCACTAGTCTTATATAACATTGGATTTCTGGCCATGCGCCAATTCAATACACGTGTTGACCTTGAGAAGAGAAACGGAAGTATCACTTTCATTCGATACGTAGTTCTGATGGCGCATTAGTTTTAAAGAGGAATTAATTAAATCAAAAGTGGAATTGGATCACGAAATAAGAGAATATTTTTAGAATGAAGTGTTACTATGGGCTAAATTAAGATAAAGTTTTGGAAATTAATTTGGATTAAATTAAGAGTTTAAAATATCATTACATATATATATATATATATATATATATATATATATATATATATATATATATATATAAGATTTTTAATCATTATTATACTTTATTTTTTCAATATTTTCAATATTTCTGGTATCGATTGCAGAATTATCTTATTGGATTTCATTTTATTAAAAAAAATGGATCCGAATTCTAAAAGCATATTTTTTTTCTTACAACTCATTAAAAAAAAATGATGGATCCGAATTCTTGAAGAATACTTTTTTTCTTAAAACAAATCATTAAAAATAAAAATTTATCCGAATTCTTGAAGATTTTTTTTTCTTACAGCTCATCATAAAGATTTGTGAGAAAACTGATCCTAGTTAAATCTGTGACTCTATATGAGAGTAGAAAGAATTAAAAAATATTCAATTTCGGATTACAATATTCACTATTTTTTGCATTACCAATTTGTCTTTAAAAAATACGTTAAATATTTTTAAAATATTCATTGATCACAGACAAGGAAGTCGAAGAGTCACTAAATTATTTCGAACCCTCCACCACTACCCAAAATATACCACTTAAAAATAAAAAAAATCATATTCACTTTTTGAAACTAATAAAACCATACAAAAACTTAATGTTAAAAACATTCTCAGATATTGATTAAATATGTAATAAAATGCTAAAGAGCATCCTGTGTTCAATTATCTTTAAAATTACGTAATTAATAAATATCTTTAATTTCTACCCATCTTCTCCAAAACGTAGGAAATGCCGTAGTTATATTTCCTGTCTTTAAAGATCCCATTCATCCACAAAATTACAGTCCAGTTTTCCTACTAAATACTCTTTGTGTAAAATAAAAAAAAATTATTTCATATTTGAAAAAAAAAAGTGATTATTTAATAATAAATCGAATTCTTTACACAGAGCAATTCAGCTCCAAAAAATTCCAAACATCCCAAATTCATCATTTTAAAAAGCAGCCAAACAGTGGTTTTAAAAACGGAAAATGCATCGAGCTATTGATCCTGGCTAGACCTTCAATAAAGTCTTCGTGCAGGGATTAATCTACAAATTAATTAAATATTATATCCCTCTAAATGTTGTCCTGTCTTCACCAAAATCCATGATTGTAACTGCACTTTCAGGAGAGAAAATCTCTTACCCCGTATTTAATTCAATTTTCGTTAATGATACAAGCAAAGAATAAAAATCGTAAATATGTAGAAATAACCCTAAATCAATATCTTAGAACGCTTGATGACTTGCTCTTTAGTTGGAAGATAGCCTTGAATGCACAGAAAACCGCCGAACCAAGGATAAAAGTAAACACGCACATAAGATTCTTAATAATCAAACAGTATCAGAATCTCAGCAAGCCAAATATTTACCCTCATGCTAGACTTGCGAAAAGTATGGGTAAACCACATCAACACAATCAAAATTAAATTTCGTGATATCTCAAAAAAACTTTTCTTAATACGAGATTCTGCAATAATAAAGTGCTCGTCTATACTGCGATCTTGCGTCCAATCTTTCGTAAATCTCAACAGAGTAAATAACTACAACTGGAAGGGCATATCCATTGAATAGTTAGTTCACAGTGAACTTCAGCTGCTCCGATCAGGATAAAGGACGGCTCTTTTATTATCTTTCTCGGAACGCTTTCACAACAGCCAGATGTTCAGTAGTAAGCTGTTATTTGTTCCCGAGATTGAGCGTGACCCCCAAGAAGACACGCATTGAGCTACCAGCCCCCCCGACAGACATTCCTAGCAACCCTCCCTGTTGTCATCACTTGACTGATCTAGGAAAACTGCAAGATCGGAGAAATGTTCCGGAATCGTTAAGTCTCCATATTCTTTCATATCGTTGAATTACGTGTTTGATCAAGTTTTCATTTGTTTCAAAGTTAATAGGGATTTTAAAATAACTAAAAGTAGGTATAACCTTCTCACTTCAAATGAGTTGGTTTGGGGCTCTTTGAGAATTTCGAGACCCCCCCCCCCTGTTTTGGGAGCCTAGCCTCTTTGGAGGGGAGGTAGGATGAATAGTGGCTATTGTATAAAACACCGTAGGAAGTCTCTATATCTCAGACTGTTGCGACTTTTCCACAATTCTCTCCTATCTGCCTTAACCCTTATGTTCATTTTGTATAGTATACCATACATACAACTTTATAAAAATATACTACCACTATAAAATAAAAATATATATAAAACATAAAAAATATTAAAAAAATATATAAAATATAAAATAAGCTACCTATGTACATTTTTTTTTTTTGCTTCTCTTCAAAAAAGCAATCTTGCCACGATAAGGGTTAAGTCGGTAGGATTCGGGGAGACATTCATAAAATAGGTTATTTGCGCATTTTTTATGTTGGATTGTTACTGCAAAATAGGAAAGATTTTATGGCTATTTAAGAAAAAAAAAATATTCTTACTGGAGTGCTCTTTTAACGATATATAAGATCAGCGACATGTTCTTTATTTTTCTGATGAATACTAGATTTTCTCTTCAATATTAAGGCTTCTCTAATAATATGAAAGCAAACTACTGGATTATCTTTGCCGCCAATTCACATGGCAATTTTCTTAAGAAATACAAAGCGAATCTCATTATTGTGGAAGTAAGTCATTTTGGATTCTGTCATCGAAGGGCTGTCAGAATTTTTGATGCTGAGTAGAAACTATCGCTTTTAAATAGCATTGAAAAACCTGAAAAACTTCAGACTGCAATATTTTTTTGTTTTTTTCTTCCTAGACTGAGGCAGGCCATATAAATATTGAATTCTTTCTTGAAGGGAAATTCTAAAAATTTCTTTTCAGTCGCGAATTGTTATTTTTTATTTACGTATTTTGAATAAGTTTTTTCGTTGTCAGAGTAATTTGTGTATTCAATCACTTGTTATTCTTAATTTCGAGTAAAAGAAAGTTTGAACTCACTAAAGAAAAATTAAAAGCAATTTTGCTCCGAATGATGGTTTGTCATTACTTGAGGATAATTTGGAAAAAAAAAAAACTTTAGTTAATTTTACATTCATTCTGAACAATAAATCAGGAGATGAAACTGCCGAGCATCAAGAAGAGAGCGGGACGAAGAATCAACAAATAATGTCGAACTAGTATTTTAATCATACTTGGACAAAATGTATCGAGAATTGTTGGACTGGTATCATGGAGCCTCAAAAATTTTGTGACTGCCCTAAAATAATTTTGATCCTATTGGATCTAGAAATTATTGCTTTTCACGAATATACATGAAGAAAATTCTTGAAAACAGAAATAAATATACAGAGTTTGTGAAATCTTAAGCATTTAAAGTTTGGGAACCGACTTATAAAGAAAAATGGCTATGGAAACCAGCTATGGACATACGTGTTATATGGCGTAATTTTTACGATTGATGACATTTTAAAAGTTTAATAAAAATAATATGAAATAAATAATTTCTATGTAGATATTTGTTCCAACTTTTATTTCAATGGCCTGAAAATGATTTAATTATTCTCAAAAATGTGCACATGCTTGAACTCATGCGTAGATTTTTGGAAATATTTTAAACTTTAGCTCAAAAATGTATCTTGCCTTAATAATATTATAGAAAACTTCAAATAACATTTTCAGAAACTCAGCTTGAAAAATTAATAAGCAGAACGATTTATACTAAAAAAGTCATACGATGAAGTAAAATTTTTAGGCTAAAAGCTAATGGAATTATTTTTGAAATATATTTTAATGAATAATGTGTGCAGTGTGATAATGAAGTTTTAAAAACATGTTATCTCATCTATTACTTTGATAGATTTAAAATTTTGAAAACATAATATATGACGTTTTCTCTTGGTTTAGCAAAATTTTATAAACTATGATATTTTAAAAGATAAGTAAAAATAAAATGCAAGGTAAAGATGCTTTTAAAATCTATATTCGTTCAAATTCTTTTTTTTTTTTTTTTTTTTTTGTAGAAAACAAGTATGCGTAAGTGTATGAAAACATAATGTGAAAACTTTTTAAAATACTTAATTAAAATTTTAAGAAAATTTCTTTATTATTTTCCAAAATTCCAAATAAAGCTTTATAATCAAAAATTGAGGCTTAAAAATTCAATAACCATAATGGTTTATACTAAAAAAATGTAATACTGAAAATAATTAAAGTAAAATCCTTAGATGAAAGTATTTTCGAAATGCGCTATAAAAAAGAGCATTTTTAATTCAGTAGATTTTGTTATTCCAGTTAGATTCTGTAGATTCAGTAGATTTTGTTATTCCATTAAACTTCTATTACTAAATTGCTTGAAGAGGTAAAAAAAAAAAAAAAAAAAAATGCGTGGTAATATATGACGGATTATTTAATTTCGTCTGAAATTTTTATTAATATTCTACAAGCTTTTGGAAAGTCAGAAGGAAAATAAAGATATTTTTTGAAATGGATATTAATACCAATTTTTATTTCCATACTATAAAACCAAACATAATTTATTGTTAGCATAATATGAAACCCTTTTTATTTTTTAAATCTATCTTCTAAGTTATATTATAATTTTTTTCTAATAGAGTTGAAGAAAAATACTCAACTCAACAAATATCTATAAAGAGAAATATATTAATTTCCTTAGAATTCAAGTTGAAACATAAGAAAAAATCAACCATAACTATATGTTATAACCGCTCAGGTTTCTACCACACCCCTCAGGAACAGCAGAATGAGACCAAAATGTGATGCGAACTTCAAGAGATGATAGAAAACGAACTTGCATCAACTGCCATAAATCATGAAAAGGATGAAAAAATACAATACTCTTATGGACGCTCATACTCTGAAATAACCGGGAAAACCCCGTAGAAGATCGGAAGAAGCAAGAATCCAGACAAGAAAATCGATTACCGCATACGATTGGCTAAAAGATAACACACCCCTCCATTTTCTCCCGGTCTCCCCTGCTCAGACCAGTCTAAGTCTGGCCGGTTCCTCCATTGCTTTCGAGAGTTTTCTGGGATGCAATGGTTCCTCTCCCACTTCCAACTGACAGCCGGTTTCCGCCATTAGAAGGGTTATTGATTCTGTCATAACAAGAGATAGCCTCAGAACCGGCGGCTCTCCATCAATTTCGGCAGCAGAAGAAAACGGCACTTCAAAAATGCCGGTTAAACAGTAAAGAACTCGCCAAATATCAATTAAAAAACAAAGATATAGTTAGCAATTTATCGGACATAAAAAATTAGTTTCGTTCTTGTACTTCGTTGTTCTTTAATCAAGTAGTGTGAGACAAGGTAAATCTCTTTTTTTTATCATAATGTTTTTAAAAATTAATTTGCATGATTTAACGTATTTTATTCTCAGACGCTGATCAGTAGTTAGTTTTCCATCATTAAATTGAAATGTTATATATCATACAAAATATTTCGACGATTTTTATTATTATTATTTATTATTATTATTATTATTATTTGCTAAATATTAAATTTCTTTGTTTTAGGACACTAGTAGATTTCAAACTGGGAAAGTATTTTAAAAGAACTGTGTTTGATTTCATTTTAAGGCATCTCTTTGTTAAGTCTGTCATAGTGAACAATTACTAATATAGTAGACTCCCGATTATCTGCGGGCGGTTTATCCGCGATGCGGATTTTCCGCGCCTGCCGCACAAAGTTTTTTTTTTTTTTTTTGACTGTTTTTTTCAAAAAAGTGCAGTTTTACAGTTATGCTTTTGTAATTACATAATACATTACAGTATTAAAACAGTGCATATGTATTCATTTTTCTGTGTATCCTTGACGCCTCTCGTAAATACAAAGCACTTTTCTGTTTTCATTAACAAAATGCATTTTAGGTTAGTTTTGAGTGATATACTAAAATATTAAGCGTTAGTTAAACATCCTGCTGTTTATTTTACGTTTTATTGTACATAAAACGATTTTTCCAAGTTGGAAGGACTGATTTCTTTTTTGCTGTACCCGTTTTTAGCTTTTTTCGGATTATCCGCGATTTTTGTTATCCGCGGCGGCCGCGCCACCCAATTTCGCGGATAATCGGGAGTGTACTGTATAGGTATTGCAGTTTTTACACCATAAAAGTTAAATAACTAGAATTTTCAGGAAAAGTAATAGTATTGATATGCCTTGGCCTGAACAATATTAATCATAGTCATGCTCCATACATGTAATATAGATGGGTACATTCTAAAAATAGCTTCATATATGAATTCTAGATATAACAAGAAAAAAAAAATTCATACAATAACTTAACTATTTTGCTGTCTTTGCAAATTTTCCTCTTAAATATATAATTATGCTTTTAAAGTGTGAAAGAAAATTTCATGCTTTTGTTTTTAATATATATGTACATTTAAAACATAATTTTAACTATTTCTAGGTATTAACTTGATTTTCTAGGTTTTCCTTTGGAGGCATTTTTTTTTTTTTAAATAAGGAAAAAATTGAGATCTTGATAATTACCATTTTTTTTTTCATGCCATTTTTATGAAAGAGATTTATGTATGAAGTTATACTGAAATCATACTTTGTATGTGTGAACTATTGACATATTCAAGAAAATAATGCTAAGCATGATATATTATAAAACATATATCATAATTATAGTTTAAAGATTTTTTTCAAAGTACAGTAGCAAAAATACACATATTTTGGGTATAATGAAAAATAACAGTGAATGTTCTTAAGCTAACTTCATTATTATTATAGTTTTGAATTCAAGTTTTTGTATTTTTATTGCTGTGAATTGTAATACAAAGATGAATAAAGTGTTAATTTTAAAATCAATTTTCATTATATAATATTTATGCTTGCTACATGATTAGTTTAATTATTTGTTAACATCTTTATTGAAAATGAGCAGGATAATAATGGCATTCAACAGAATTTATATAAATTTTCAATGACCCTTAATTTGAACCACATAAAAAATTGTATGAAAACTCATTTTTTAGTGAATACTAGATTGAGTACATTAAGGCAGTTGTTTAGAAATTAATGAAAAAAGAAAACTACTTGAACTCATGCTTTTCACACTAAGCTGATTATGACTTGCACACAATTTTTAAAGCAGTACTTAAACTAAAGATGTTTTTTTTTTTACTCATATGTTTTTTTCACAATTTTTTTTTTTTTTTTTTTGCTTTTAACATTTAATGCTGTCAGTTTAATCATACAAAACTTGCAGAAGGTATAATAATATGCCACTAAAACATTATATTAAAATTCTAAGTAAATAATTTAGTATTCAAAATAATGCAAGTGACATTTTGTATATTTTAGACTTTCATATAATTCAATATGACTGTAATGATTAAACTTTTAAAAAAGATTGTAAATTTGTAAAAGCATCCATCATTATTTAGTTTCTCTTATAAGGGAAGGGTATGAGCTGAGTGATTCGGCTTTGTGCGATATTTAATACTAGCCGCCTTTGGCAACCAGCTGGTTTGCCAATCTTATTGCTCATTAAAATTTTAATAATTAAATATATAATATAACTTCTATTTTAATAGCTTCATCATCAAAATATTTTAAAGCTACAAATTTTGATAGTCATATAATTCATTCATAATATGATAAAGGCTTTCAGCCATGATGTAATATGTATCTCTAATTTTCTGTTAGCTCCCATAGAGTTTATGCTTTAAATTAAAGTGGAAATGATTAAATTGCAATTAATATAAGAAATTTTTTTACTGAAACGAAGTATTTTTTTAAATATGAGTATTGAAAACAAGAGTCGCTGAGTATTTAAACCTTATGGGCACTAAAGAATATATTTCTTAATTTATGTAATATCTCAAGAAGTTATCTACAAAATTTTCTCAGTTTCTTCATGAACAGATGAATTAATTAGCAATGTTTAGTTTTAAATGCATGAAAATCTAAGAAAATAAACAGAATCGTTTGAAATAATCGATCAAAATGTGTTAAGTCTTCAATACCAAGTCTGTAACCATTGAAAATAGTTGTCAACAATCAGAACACAATGTGCATGCGTGAATTTTCAACGCCAATTATGGTAACACAAATGCGTGCCAATTAGGGTAATGCTGCGCAGATTGGAATTTTTAATTTCCTTTATTTTGTTTTATTTTAATTCAAAAGTACTTCAGAATGAATCTGAAAGATCAATTAATTGACAATGTTTTATTTTAAGTGCATCAAACACTGAGAAAATAAACAGAATCATTTGAAATAATAGGCCGAAAATTTGTTAAGCCTATCCTCGTTAGCGTGGGGAAAAAAAAATTGAAGTCTTACTCATTTGGCGTTGGGGTAATGAAAAGATTTTTTGTCGGGAAAGTTAGTTTTTAATTAATAATTAAAATTCTAATTAAAAATTTTAAAAAAGGGACCCCAGGTGCACATTCCTGACCTCCATGATAAGGTATGCAAGTGCCAAATTTGGTAGCTGTAGGCTGAACGATCTGGCCTGTAGAGAGTCAACACACACATTGAGCTTTATATAAGTATAGCTATTAGTAGTATTTCTTCTGGATTTTGACTTGTTAAAACATAAAAGTGCAGTTGTCTATCAATTCCTTTAAAAATAGTTTTCAAGCTTTTAGTATGTAATTTTATATGTAAAAAATAATTATTAAATTGCATATTAATTGCAAATAATAGTAATTGCATTTAATTATAATCTCAAATTATAATTAAAATTCAATTTTTAAAAATTAAAACAGTTATAACTTGAGTTTCCTTATTTTAAATAAAGTATTAAAGATTTAAAATTATTAGTTTTAATACTTTTTAATTACTTATATGAACCCATATTTATCTTGGAAATTATAGAGAATTTAATATATAAACCTATATTTTCTTTTAAAAATTTATGTAATTATCATTAAATTTTTAAAAAATGAGGAATTAAAATTCAATTTTTATAAAGTAAAATAATTTAAATCTGAATTATCATCATTTAAAAAGTATTAAAATTATTTTAATATTTTCAAATTACTCGTATAAGTCCACGTTTGTTCCAGAAATTACAGAGAGCAGCTGATGATTTATTAAATATATAAACATATAGTCATAACTTAAATTATTGAAAAAAAAAAAAAAAATGGAGAAATATTTTTGAATATAGATGAAGTCCAATTTCAATTGAGTTTCCTAAAGAATTGTGGTACTTGTGTATTAACTGCATGTTATTGGCAAACTTTTGACTTTATCGGATGCCATTGACAAATATAGACAATAGATTAACATGTTAATTGTTATTGATTAACTATTGATATGCACTAAAATATTAACACCAGAAATGTTATTGTGCACAGTCCTCATTTTTTAATTGTGCAAGATGTTAAAATATACTTTGTTTTTAATATTTTTTGGTAATTATACACTAGTTCTTGCATATGATAAATTACTTTTTTATACAATGTATTTAAACTTTGATATTTTGAGTGTTCTGCTGCATTCTAGGTAACTTAAAAAAATTATCTTAATATAATTCATGAGGATGAAATTGCTATATATTCTTTTAATGATGCAATGGAATCCATTAGAAAAATTTGAAACTTATTTTGTTTGTTGCTTGTTTGCATGACATAATTTTTTTGCATGTACAATTGGTTGGAGTAGATGGCTGTCTATTTGCAAAATTGTATACTCTTCAGTTAGCCAGGCACCAGCGAAAAGTCAATAAATACTTTAGTTCTGCATCATAAAAATTGTCACCATAAAAAAGCTGGCAAATAATTTAGAACCTACTTTACCAATTTGCTGGCATAAATCTTGCCTAGCAGACTTTATAAATGACAGAACACAATATACATATAAAAAAAATGTTACCAGCAGGGATATTCTGTTTGCCATTAGTTGTATCACTCTTGGCAACTTTATCATTGGCGAAATAGAAAAGTGCCAAAAGTTTTGTGTTGGGTTTGTACGCTAGTTGGTACAGGTCTTGGCAAGGTTTCTTTTTGGCACAAGTCCTAATTATTTGGCTGACCGAAAAGTACCCAAATCTGGTTTAAAAGAGTGTGATTTTGAATTTTTTTTATATAAATAGTTAAAGGCATTAAAAGAATACAACTTAATTTAAGATCCAAGCAATTCTGATGAAACTGATTAAATTTTAGTAACTTAAGTCCAACACTGGATTGCTGAATTTCATAAATCAGGATAAAAATAGTTAAGCTGCAATGGATTCAATGGCTTGATTATACTGTGAATTGCATTTATTGATATAACCCATGTTTTTGAAAAGTCAGATTATGAAGCTGAAACTACTGATATTCTGAACACAATGATATATTTTGCCATTCCACATGCATATTATAATTTACATATGAAACTGAGCATCTAAGTTATTATTATTACATGATTTGAGGAAAGTCATGAAAGAAAAATCTAAAATTGAAAATCTATTATATAACCAAAAATGCCAAAGAATGTGTGTTTAATGTCAATAATAACTTTTAAATGCCTCAGATTTTTCCAAGAATGAAATTCTTATAAATGAAATGAATGCCATTCTTATAGCAAGAAAACCTAGTTTTGTCAATTTTTTGTAATGCTCCAAATGCTTAAGATTTTTTCCCTTATGATTATGCATGAACAAGCATTGAAGTATGTTTTCACATTATTAGTGTAAAGACTTCACAGTATGAACACTAAGTCTTTTCTAATTACAAAATTTTATTGTGAAAATTTTATATTTAGACAAGTTTATTTTTGTTATGCATAAACATTACAATTGAATTCAAAATGAAATTATCTAGATAATAAATGCAAGGTTAATAAACATTGTTATCATGTCTGAACATGTTTTGGTTAGGGATTTTTGAAGCCTTAAAATGCACATAGACTGAAAAATAAAATGATTTGTTGGAACTCATAAATTGTTGGAATTTTTTTCCCCCTTTTTTCTGATTGGCACCATAAATGTGAGAAATATTCCAAATCTCGAACGTTTCAGATGATTTTGTGAATCAAAATTATTTAACAGTTTTATTAAAAATATATTTGCAGAGTGATCGTAGTGTGAAGTTTTTTCAAAATGATTTTGAGTTTTAATTAATCAGTGCATTTCATGGAAGGAGCAATGATTTAAATGCTTAATTTTTACTCTCAAAATTTGTATCATCGAATAAAATTGTTCCTAAATGATAATTTGAAATTTGTGACAGCATATTTCAGTTTTTTTAAATCACTTATTCTGTTCAGAATTTTTTATTTGGCACATTTAAGAAAATTATTCACTTGCAGGGGTAGAATACTTTTTCTTAATTACTGTTAGTTGTGGTATTACTTTTTCAGTTGTGATTTTGAGAAGAAAAAAAAGCTGTTGTTTGTGGTATTTGAAGTTTCTGTCATACAGGATGAATGAACATTTTGCAGATATACTGAAATGGACAAGCAAGTTGTACATTGACAACTCTCATTTTAAATGTACTAATGTTATCTACTTCTTTAAACTGTTTCTGCTATTTCTATCTGATCTTGGCATCCAGAGGATTGTGTTCCATAAGAAAACATCTGAAGTCACATTGAATAAAAATGACTTGTTTGATCACATACAGCTACCAAATTCATTTTCTCTGTGCCATTTTATTTAATTTGAACTTTATCGAAAGTTCAAATTAAATAACTCGCATTTATAGAGTGGTTGCAAGAGTTATTTGAGAATTTTTTTAAAAATTAAGCCATCCAATGACTTAATAATCAGTGATTATTCACAGTCGCATTTTATAATCACATTTAGATTTTTGTACTTGCCTTCTATTAAGAACATTCTTTTGTATTATGTAGCTATTATTTTTTTACTAACCCATAAAAATTATTTCCCTCGGCTTTCGACTCATGAGGAAGAAAAATTATAATTTCTTAAATTATGAAATAATAAATGAATTACAAAATATATTGTGTATTTAAATGATTGGAAATTTCTTGATTAGTTTTCAACTAAGGAATCTCAAAATTGCTTTATTACTCATTGGATCGTTTCGATTTGTCTACTGCAAATATTAGCTTTGCTATCTCAATGGATGTTTCACTTTTTGTGGAATTTTCTGAGTAACATGATGAAAAATTCTGAAAACAAACTTAAATTACCGAAGTAATTATTATTAAAATGAAAAGCATATTTTGCTTTGAGTCAGGAGACTGTCAATTGCAAAATATGCATTTGGCCAAATTTAACCAGTTTGTGTCTGCATACAATTCTGGTGTTTATTTACACTATAAATGGAAGTTAGAAATGAAGACTGATCATTGAATGTATTTATTTATTGCTAAAATTGTAGCTTGCATTATTGGCCAATCCTCTAAAATCTGTACAAATATAAAGCTGACAAAAAAACATAAAATTCCTACAATAGAAAATTTTAAAGATGAAAACAATAAAATAAAATTCAAGAATGTGACAATCATGACAAAAGGGATGCAAATCAAACTGAAGTAAAGCAATGATATTTTTAAATATGATGCCGGTCTTTGGTCTTCTTGAAATAGTAGCTTTTACCATTGATAATACATAGTAGACGCAACCCCATTAAGTCTTTCTGCAATATTATATAAGGAAAATGCATCTTCCAGCCAAATTAAATGGTCTCATTGTAACTCATAAATTAGTAAGATATTTGCTATTTTTTGTTTCCTTACAGATTAAGATAAATAATATTCAATAAAATGAACTTGTAGTTGACATTTTTCAGAGGCACTACTAGCATCATTCATATTTATTTAGTGTGAAGTTTGAACAGATGTTATCGTTCATTTGCAAATAAACTTCTAAAATTTTGTTTATCCTCATAATTCCAGCCTGATTGGCAGAAAATCTGAGTGCCAATAACAGTGCAAACTATTGGCTGCATTTAACAGTCATTTAAGTAATTAATAACACAAGTCTTGATTTAAATTTGAAGAATATTTTAAAATAAAAGTTTTTGCTCTGTTTTTTGCACTTTGTATATTAAAATACTGCCATACTTTGTATGTTAAAATACCCATTCCAAATTACGTGGGCCATGAAAACAGACTGTGCATTAAGAAATTACAGGGTCTTTTACTAAAGATTTTTCTTTCCTTTTTTAATTTCATGCCTTTATACTGGTAAACATTCATTGTCGTCAAACTATTATTCTTCAGTAAGTTGAAATAAAAATAATGTATTAATTTTTTTTCTTTTCTTTTTCAGATACTATATTAAAACATACACATGTTTCAGCCCCTAAGTGGCAACGAAGAATGTCTCCAAGTGGATATCAGGTGAAATATGAATTATTATTCAGCTGAGGTCGCTATTCATCCCCCCAATCCTCCACGTGCATGGAGATCATTTTTAGCATGAAAAATTTTCCTTCCCTATGTCCTAGAAATTTTATAATTAAATTTATCAAGGTTTTTAATTTCTGAAGTACCATAAAATGCACAGAAATGGAAAAGATCCATATATGAAGGTTAAATTTAATTTACTGCTAAGTAATAAATGGTAATAATACTAAATTATAGTATTAATAATAATGGCCTTTTTGTAGTTATTCTTTTTATCTCCTTAAAGACATTCTTAATTCAAATTTACCACACAACTCCAATCCAGCAGATAGATAATGTTGTCAAATTTTCTGTTGTATATATAAAAGCAAACATGATTTGCATGTCCATAATCACTCTTATTCTTACAGTGGGAAATTTGAGTAAAGATCATTCTTCAGATGTGCAAATACATTTTTCAAATTTCATTTATCTAGGACAACTCCCTGTTGGTGTTTAAATTTTATTTTGCATCGCTGCATGTATATACAATATGCAAATATAATTATAATTTTCTTTTTTCTCCAGTGTGAGGCAACCAAGGAAGATAATCCTCTAAAAAAGTTAATTTTGAGCAATTAGGGCTCTAGACAAATTACTGAGGACCATCAAGAGCAAATTCTAAGAAAGGTAATTTTAAAATTATTTGAAGAGAGTACCTCCAAATCTCCAGTATTTTTGTTTCTTTAATTAATAAGACGAGAACTTCGAACTAAGGAACATAAAAGAATAAGTTTTTAAAACCCTTTAAAATTTCAGACCTCATATAATGATGAGTCCTGCTTGCCCCACTATAGTGATGCTACTGAAAAGAATAAAAGATAAACTGCACTCAGCAACCGGTTTGGTGTAATAAATCTAACTAGATAAAGATCTTCATTGCATTGGCACTTGACAAAGTCATACCTGAAAAAAAAAAATCACTTTAAAAATGAAGTTACAGCTCAATATCTGTTCGCTCATGTGGTATCTGTACTTGCCTTTAGTCAGAGTCAGCATTTGTCCTTAAGAAATCAAGAATGTGATAATAATTGTCTCTCAACTTCCATGTATATGTTTTAAATACTGTCATTTAAGGGTTATAAACCAATCTCCAGTAACACGAGACAAACTTATTTTTGCAAATTAATTCATTCACCTGACATGGCTCATTCTAGAAAATTTTCTCAATCAGAGAGTATATACTAAGATAAATTTCTGCTTTGTCATTATTTCAACTCTGGCACTTCTTTGGAACAACTATTTGAAATGTCAACTATCAGACTTGGATACCCAGAGTTTCTTAGGCCAATTGCCAGTTCTTCTTTGAAAATTTATTAAGTAGAAAGATATTTTACAGATCTTGCCTAATAATGTCGGTATTTAATTCTAACATACAGTTGCTCAATTGATGCTAGTAAAGAGGACGATCTTTTGTAATGTATATTCTTTGCTCAACACCTGTAGTGTGAGAACAATGAGTCTATTACATTTTAAGAAAGCCATAATTGTTCCATAAATATACATAATTGTTAAAAAAAATTGGGGCAAAAATCTCAGTTAAAAGTGCCATTGGGAAGTGCTCACTTTAGTAAAATTGTGACTAACTACTTAATAACTAAAGGTTAGATTTGAGTTTCAGTAATTTCATGAAATATAAATTATAGTTTTTTTTTATGTATTTTGTTTGATAAATTAAAGGTACTTACACAAGGTCTTCTTGGCCTATTTCCTTTTATTTAGAAATTTTAAGAATTTATACAAGTTTACACCTGTTGCTTCCTATGTCTTCACAAGGAAGCTAAAAGAAGAGGATTTAAAAAAAAGTTGTGAACCAATGTATCAAACCTATTAATCAGAAGATTGGGGTCAACTGACAATTCTATTACTATAATGTCTCTGACAGCGTAGGAACATGATCAACAGAGATTCTGATTTTATAATTCTTTCTACTGTTAGTGAAAATTATTATAACTCGGCTCTGTCACATATTAAAGAAATTTCGGAGAGTAATCATTATGGAGAACTGAAACAAAACGTAAATTCTGATTACTCTAGAAAATCTGATAAAAAATCTTTTCTTCAAGTGAAAAAAAAGTAGCAAATCCGTATATAAGAGGAATTCTTTTATAATATAAATAGTTTAAAAATTTTTTTTTTTTTAATATTTTGAATAAGGAATGATAAGTGTTTTTTTAAGTCTGTCTATAAAAATTGAAGACCAATGTTTTTGATTTACAAAGCTGTATTATTGAGCTTAATTTTACAAAAACATTTTTAAAGTAAACAGTGTGTAAAATATAAATTTTCTTACTATTTCAATGTTTTTCTTCAGAAATATAACTACTCACTCTAAAGATAATAAACTTTATATGTATGGAATAGAAAAAATGGAAATAAATTCATAAAAGGTATGGGAAAATGGGTTAAGCTCAATTTTTTTAGATAAAAATTGCATTTGTGTTTTAATAAATATAAATATACTCTGACCATATTCTATTTTTATGCAAAAGCCAATAAAAGAAGGAATATGTGCCTGATAATTTGATTTCAAAAAGACCCTGTGTGCACTGATTTTTAAAATATTAGATGCATATGCTGAAGGATTAAACATTTTCCCTATAGGTGCTGTAGAACACAATGAATAAAGGAGAGCCTCAAAAAGAAATTATAGGTCTTTTTATTTAAAGAATTTAGTGTTGTAATGTTTATAATAGCCTCAAACCCTCAATTATATCATTATTTGTATTGCTACTTAGTATATTCTTGTATTTGCTACTTAGTTTAATCAAAAATAAATAATGTATCAATTTGAATTTTTAATTCAGCAACCAACACAATATACATCAACACATGCTCTTCTCTTTAGGAAGGCAAAGAAGCTATTTATTGAAAGTAACTCAAGTTCAGTAGAATGTATTACTGAACTGCTGATCTACTAAATTCTCTTATCCTGGCCTCACTTTGGTAGACTTGGGGTACCTACATTTGTGCCTAAGATTTTCTTGTCCCTTGCCTCGAATTTTCTTATTCAATTTAATTAGGTTTTTAATTTCTAAACTAGTGCAAGGTGAAAGAAAATTAATAAGATATAATATGCCATTTAAAAATAATTTAATTTAATAGAAATGGACAAGTAATAATAGTACTGAATTACAGAAATAATAATAATACTGGGTATTGTATGCCTGGATCATTGTTTTAACTTCTTGAATTCCCTTATTTTAACTTGGTAAGCAGCTTATATATGTATATATTCTTAAAGCTATATATTACTCAAATGCAGCTTGCAGCGCTTGATCCCGTAGATAAATAATGATCACTAACCATTGTACATTTAAATCAAACTTGCTTTGCATGTTCAGCATGTTTTTATCTAGAATCATTCATCTAGAGCAACATTTGAATAAAGGGCATTCTTCAGATGTGCAAACACCACAATTAAACTACATTTGTCTAGCACCATTTTGTCTTGAAGTTATGGTTTTATTTTCTGCTAATGTATTTATATATGTATGTGTATGCAAATATATTCAGTTTGATTTCTCTTTTTTGCAGGGTGAGGCAACCAAGGAAGAGTTTCATGAAAAGAACAGTTCATTTTTTATGGCTAGTATTCAAGACAAATTAAAGAGGGTCATCAATAACAAGTAAATAATTTGATACAAAATTGTAAAAATGCACAACATTTTTATACAATTTTATTTGCATTTAGTTTGATACTTTCAATAGGATAAATCGAACAAAAGGGCACTTGGTGATTAATTAGGAATATTGTTCAAATAGTGGTATAAAAAAGAAGATATAAATTCAGAAAAGATGTTAAAAAATAGACAAACTAAAAAACTAAAACTTTAAACTAAAAATTGCATTTCTGTTTTAAATAGAACATATTTATATAAAATATTCATATACTCTGACCTGACCATATATTATTTTTATGCAAATAGCCAATATGATAAGGAGTAAGTGCTTGATAATTTGAGGTCAAATGGCCCTGTGTGTTCTGATGATTAAAACAATAGGTATATGTGCTGAAGGGTTAAACATTATCCCTATAGGTACTGCAGAACAAAATGAATAAAGGAGAGCCTAAAAAAGAAATCATAGGCCTTATTATTAAAAGGATTCTAGTCTGTAATCGTTTTAAAAACCCTCAAACCCTCATTTATGCCATTATTTCATATTCTCTAGATGGGCTGGGGGTCAATTTTTTGTGGGGAAAATTTTTCTGTCCTGTTCCTGGAATTTTTAATTAGATTAGATTTCTAATTTCCTACAAAATGAAAGAAAATTTAAAAGATGTAATATGGCACTTAAAAATAATTTAATTTAATCTAAAGGAACAAATAGTAATATTATCAAAGTACATCAATAATAAACTGGCTGAATCTTCCCCTTGCCTTATTACACAGCCACATTTCAACTCAATAAGCAGCTTAAATTCTTCTCATCTTAAAAGTCATACATTACTCAAATTTATCTTGAGACTTTCGATCCAATAAATAATGTTTGCTTAATATTGCACATTTAAGACAAACTTGCTGTGCATGTTCGTAGTTTGTTACCTAGAATCATTCATCTAATGCAGCATTTGAATAGAGGACGTTTTTCAGATGTGCAAACACAACTAAATTTCATTTGTCTAGCACAATTTAGTCTTAAAGTTGCAGTTTTATTTACCGCTAATGTATTTATTATTATATATATGTGTATGTAAATATATTCAGTTTGATTTCTCTTTATTGCAAGGTGAGGCGACGAAGAAGTTGCATCTTTTTCGCAGAATGAGGGAACTAAGAAAGGGTTTATGAAAAAGCGGATTATTTTTAATGGCTAATTCATTAGACAAATTAATGCAGATCATCAAACACAGGTAAGTAATTGTCTAGAAATTTGCGAAAGATGACAACATTTTATACAATTTTATTTACATTTTAAATTTAAATTAATTAATTTAATAGGATAAAATGAACGAAATATACGGTGCGAAGGAAAGAAAAAACAAAAACAAAATAGAGCTTCCAAAGGAATTCTTAGGAAGAAAAAGTACATGACAATCAGTTCCAAGAAAAAAAGATATAGTCAAAGAAGAAAAGTATTCATTATTAAAATATCAGGTCCGAGGACTTCCACATCTAGATCTTGTACACAAAATAAAGCTTCTTCTTGTACCAATGTGAATGATGCTGGAAAGCAAACTATGAAATGCCTGTAGAATTATATCTATAAAATTATGTATAAAACAACAAAGCCAGTAATGATTTCAAGATATGCCTCAAATGGCTAATGACCATTAAAGAAATATTTGCTAAAAGATACTAATGGGATATATTTACAGTAAAATGTTGACTTTACCATCATATTTGTTATCCTATATACATTTAAATTTGTCCCCAACAATATATTTCGTAAAATGCTTTTAGGGAAAAAACATGGTATTGATTTCTTACTTTTCTATATATTTTGAAATGAATATATCCCAATTTAGCTTTAGTTTTGATAATTTTTTTCTGTGTATTGAATATTTATGTTAATACATAAACTGTATTTTTTATATGTTTTTACTTAGTGCATTGATTAGCGTCTTTTTGGATCTAAAATAAAAAATTAGTTTTTTTTGTGTCTATATGATGTATTTTGTATGGTAACCTATCGGCACATTGAGTCTTTTTGATCAAAACTCATTTGTTTAAAAATTCTAGGGATTTATATAAATTTACTCCTTTTATTTTCTATACCTTAATAGGAATTGCTAATTTGCTAACAAACTCCTTCCCCATTTTGGTAGACTATGTGGGAGCCAGTTTTTTTATATCAGACTTTTCTGCACCAGGAATTTTCTTATTCAATTCAACAGTTTTTAGTATCCAAAATATTACATAGTGAAAGAAAATTTAAAAGATATCATCATGGCATTTAAAAATAATTTAATTCAAAGTAAAGGAACAAATAATAATAGTATTGAATTACAGTAATAATAATATGGGCTATTGTATGTTTGTATCATCTCCTTAATTTCTTAGACTGCCTCATTTTATCTCGGTAAGCAGCTGATATATGTATATATTCTTAAAAAGTATGTATTGCTCAAGTATAGCTTACAATGCTTGATCCAGTAGATAAATAATGATCACTAACCATTGCACATTTAAAGTAAACTTGCTTTTCATCTTTGTAGTGTTGTTGTCTCGAATCATTCATCTAGTTACCTAAATCATCATCATCATTCTTCTTATGTACAAACATGGCAACTAAATTTGTATGGCGTAATTTAGTCTTGGTGTTGTAATTTTATTTTCCACAATTGTATATATATATATATATATATATGCAAATATATTCAATTTTATTACTCTTTTTTGCAGGGTGAGGCGACAAAGAAAAAAGTTTCATAAAAAAACAGATAATTGTTAGTGGCTAGCTCACTAAGCAAATTAATGCAGACTATTAAGCACAGGTAAGTAATTTTCTACAAAATTTTCAAAAGATGACAACATTTTAATTCAATTTTATTTACATTTTAATATTTTAAAATGAACAAAATAGAGTTCCTGAAAGAAAGAAAAGTAAACAAAATAGAGCTTCCATAAAAATTCTCGGAAAAAAAAAATTCAACAATCAGTTTCAAGAAAAAATAGTCAAAGAGAACGCCAAAGGAAATATCTGGCAAAGCTGCCAAATCATAAAAAAAATATTCATTTTTAAAAAATCATGTCTGAGGACTTCACATCTGAATATTGTACACAAAATGAAAATTCTTGTTATACCAGTGTGACTGATACTGGAAAGCAAATTATGAAATGCCTGTTGAATTATATTTATAAAATATCTGTAAATAACAGACAACAACAAGAAAACAAACAAATAGTAATGTGTCTAAGATATGCCACAAATATCTGTTGACCATTAAAGACATGTTTATTAAAATGTAATAGAGAGGTATATTTAAAATATTTTAGTGTCTTCATATTTGTTGCCCTATATACATTTAAAATTGTCCTGAGCAATATGCTTCTTAAAATGTCTTTAGGGAAATCATATGCTGTTGATTTCTTACTTTTGTTATTATTTTGAAGTGAATATATATCCCAATTTGGCTTTAGTTTTGATAACTTTTTCTGTATATGAAATATTTACTACATTAATTATATTTTTTATATGCTTTACCTTTGTGCATTGTTTTATGTTGCCTTTTGGATTACCTCTTTTTTGCTTTTTGGTAAACTACATCTATGCAGCAATCATGTTTTAGGAACACATTCCATAGCTTTCTGCAATATTTTATAAAGGAGTTTTATCTTTTCCTAGCCTTATTATATTATCTCATTTAAACTGAGTGAGCAGGGGAAAAAAAATCTGTTTTTTTAAAGCCATTCGTTATTCAAATCTAGTTCACAACACTCGATATCACAACAGTAAATAAATAACACTCACTGTTTCTGTTGCATATTTAAAGCAAATGTGATTTAGTGCTACTAGAGTCATTCTTTTAATGTGACATTTCTGATGAGCAAACATGCCACCTGAATTTCATTTATCTATTACAAATGAGATATGATATTAGCATTTTATTTTCTGTGAGTATATATATATTCACATTTTTATTTCTTATTTCTGTAGGGTGAGGCGACTAAGAAAGAGTTTCATGAAAAGAACAGTTAATTATTGATGGCTAGTACACAAGGTAAATTATTGAGGTCCGTCAAAAACAAGTAAGTAATTTTATTCAGAATTATGAAAACTGACATTTTTATTCACTTTTATTTCCATCGTAACTTTAAATTACTGTTTTTAATATGATAAAACAAACAAAATAGAAATTCAAAGAAATGATTCATTAGGAATGTTGTTTCAATAGTGCTGCAAAATTTAAATAGTGTTTCATTTTAATTTGAATTAGTTTGTGTACACATATCTTGTAATTTAATTAAAATTGCTGCATTAAATTATTTTTAGAATCCTCAAAAAATATATTGAGCCCTCTGGTAGGTGCCTTTTTTACGTATTTAATAACACGGTCCTGTATATAATTAGTCAAAAATAAGTAATCCCATTGCTTATTTTTGATTATATGAAATATAATATGAACAGATTTCATGGAATTAAAATACAATAGAAACAAAAAAAATATGCTTTAACAAAATAAAATTTTTATTCTACATTTTTTTTAAGAATAATCAGTTTTCTTTGAATCAGATTTTAGATGTAATTGTACCTTTCTTATTCTTTGAGTATGAATTTATCACTTTTTTTTTAGGATATAGTTTATAAAATTGAGGAAGCATTTCTTGGTCTTTAGTTCAATTAAACTTTAGAATCTTGTGTTGTGTTTGATAATCAGTTTACTGACAACAAGAATATTTTGAGGATGAAGTTTGTAATATTTTTTTTTTTTTTACCTGATCAAGAAAAGTTGATTATTGATTGCAGTATATTCTTGGTTTTTTTTAATGTATGTATTTATTGCAAAATAAATTTAAAATTTTAGATGAATTTTAGAATTTATTAGATGCCTTAAAAGTTATTATTGGATGGAAAAACTCAATTCAGACGTGGCTGCAAATTATATAAATAAATTACAGAAGTCGAAGTATAAGACAATCATATTTGTTGTCTTGTATACATTTAAATTTGTCCTGAACAATATACTTACTAAAATGCCTTTGGGAAATCGCATGCAGTTTATTTTTTTCTTTTCTAAGTATCTTGAAATGAATGTATATCCCAACTGGATTGTAGTTTTGACAAATTTTTTTCTATTTATTTATTCCTTTTGTATGCTTTGGTAAACCGCATCCCTGCAATAATCATGCATAGCAAATATATTCTGTCAGATCGTTCTGCAATATTCTGTAAAGGAATTTTATCCTTTCTTAACTCAGAAAACAGCAGCAAAGAAAAAAAAAAAAAAGTAAAGGTGTGCAATACTAAATTCTTGTTCACAGCTCTTGATATCACAACAGGAGATAAAGAATGCTCACGGTTTCCACTACATATATATGTAAAGCAAATATGGGTTGTATGTTCTTTGTGGTCTTACTAGAGTCATTAGTCATCTAGTGCGACATTTGAACGAAGATCATCCTTCAGATGTAGAAACACACCACCTAAATTTCATGTATTACAATTCAGTCTTGACATTGGAATTATATTTTCCTTTAATGCAAACACACATGCACACATGTGCTTTTATATTCACAGCTTTATTTCTCTGTTTTGCAGAAGAGGCGACTAAGGAAGAGTTTTATGAAAAAGCAGATGATAATTTTTAGTGACGAGTTCACTAATCAAATTACAGAAAGCCATCAAGAATAAGCAATAATTTTGCGCATCAAAAACAGGTAAGTGTTTTTTTACAAAACTGTAAAAACTGACAACTTTGTAATTCAGTCTTATTTATATTTAATTATAAAACAATTTTAAGTATTATAAGACATCACAATATAAACCTTGCAATAGGCGATAAATTAGAAATATTGTTGAATAGTGCTGCAAATTTTAAATATTATTTCATTTTAATTTGTATAAGCTTCACTGTATAAATCTTGTAATTTAAAGAGAAATGTTGCTTTAAATAATTCTAAAAATAATGTAAAAAAATGTATTGAGCCCTCTGGATATTCTTTATTTTTCTATTTAATAATACGACTCTGTATATAATTTCTTGAAATCAAATAATGATGTTGCTTGAAATGTAATATTAACATATTTCATGGAATTAAAATACAATAGAAAAAAAAGATGTGTTTTAAGAAGTAAAATATTTATATTCTGTATTGCTTCAAAATAATCAATTTTCTTTGAATCAATCTTTAGGTGTAATGGTATTTATTTTTCTTCATAGAAGAATTTATCTCGTAATTCTTAAAATTGAGGAAGCACTTATTGATCGTCAGTACAATTAAGCATTAGATTTTTTTTTCCTTCATTTATTCATGTTTTTTACAATAACAATTATGAATTTCCAGAATCTCAAAGAGCAAAACATATGATCACTACATAATTAATGAAAAGAGTTTTGCTTATACATTCTATGGAAAGTACTGTGTAATTGAAGCCCTACTCCTAATAATGTTATGATTTTCAACTTTAATGAGTTTATGATAAAGAGAAATTTTTCTAACAATTTTTCTGGTACAATTTGTATAAAGATAACATATTGTTATTATAATATTGTGTTATAATTATATAAATAAATTTTAGTCGAAGTATAAGATCTGCATAAGACCATCATATTTGTTGTCCTATATACATTTAAATTTGTCCTGAACAATATACTTCTTAAAATGCCTTTAAGGAAATCACATATAGTTTTTTCTTTTCTTTTCTTTTCTAAGTATCTTGAAATGAATATATATCCCAACTGGATTGTAGTTTTGACAATTTTTTTTCTATTTATTTAATCCTTTTGTATGCTTTGGTAAATCGCATCCCTGCAACAATCATGCATAGCAAATATATTCTGTCAGATCTTTTTGAAATATTCTGTAAAGGAATTATATCCTATCCTAACTCTAGAAAACAGCAGCAAAAAACAAAACAAAAAAAAAATACGTAAGGGCATGCAATACTGAATTCTGCTCACAGCTCTTGATATCACAACAGGAGACAAAGAATGCTCAATGTTTCCACTATATATATGTAAAGCAAATATGATTTGTATGTTCTTAGTGGTCCTACTAGAGTCATTCTTAGTCATCTAGTGCGGCATATGAACAAAGATCATCCTTCAGATGTACAAACACACCACCTAAATTTCATGTATTACAATTCAGTCTTGACATTGGAATTATATTTTCCTTTAATGCAAACACACATGCACACATGTGCTTTTTATATTCACAGCTTTATTTCTCTGTTTTGCAGAAGAGGCGACTAAGGAAGAGTTTTATGAAAAAGCAGATGATAATTTTTAGTGACGAGTTCACTAATCAAATTACAGAAAGCCATCAAGAATAAGCAATAATTTTGCGCATCAAAAACAGGTAAGTGTTTTTTTACAAAACTGTAAAAACTGACAACTTTGTAATTCAGTCTTATTTATATTTAATTATAAAACAATTTTAAGTATTATAAGACATCACAATATGAACCTTGCAATAGGCGATAAATTAGAAATATTGTTGAATAGTGCTGCAAATTTTAAACATTATTTCATTTTATTTTGCATATGCTTGACTGCATATATCTTGTAATTTAAAGAAAAATGTTGCATTAAATCATTCTAAAAATAATGTAAAAAAATGTATTGAGCCCTCTGGTTATTCTTTATTTTTCCTATTTAATAATACGACTCTGTATATAATTTCTTGAAATCAAATAATGATGTTACTTGAAATGTTATATTAACATATTTCATGGAATTAAAATACAATAGAAAAGAAAATGTATTTTAAGAAATAAAAATTTATATTCTGTGTTGCTTCAAAATAATCAATTTTCTTTGAATCAAATTTTAGGTGTAATGGTACCTTTCTTTTTCTTTCTTTCGAATTTATTATATTATTCTTCAGAATTTAGATCATGAAATTAAGAAAGCATTTATTAATCTTCAGTGTAATTAAGATTTAGATTATTTTTTTTCTCATTTGTTTAGTCTATTTACCACAACATTTATGAATTTCCCTAATATCAAGATGCAAGACATATAACCGCAAAATTAATGAAAATAGTTTTTCCTGTGCATTCTATGGAAAAAGCTGGAAAATTTTGATCATGGTCATCAGACCAAATTTATTTGAAGTTTTGCAAGACCAAGCCATCTAGTTTTTTTCTAAAAAACGTCAAGTAGAACTTGCCAGAAGTTTCTCAAGTTATTTTAAACATCATATAAAGTATTGAATTTTATTGTTATCCAGGATATTGTATTGTAAATAAATGTTAGAATTTATTTTTCCTATTCTCGATGACATTTTTATTAAATAAGAAGCATTGGGCACATAGTTTATATTTTTTAAGCATTTTTATAAAACTTGTTTGTTTGCATATGCTTTGCTTATCTGAGTATCTTTTTTTTTTTTTTAAATTCTGTGTGTTTTCATGAAGCTTCCTACATTAGGTAAAAGCCTTCTGGATGAAATAATACTAAATACAATAAATAAAAATTTGTTCTTTGTTATATTATGCAAACATATATTTCTTCAATAATTCTCATTTTCACAAAATAATATAAAAATTTCTTATATCATATGATATATTAGTCATTTTAGAAACTTCACTGAAACATTTTTTTTTTTTTTTTGTTCCATCATATATGTTTTGTATATTTTTTTCTCCGTTTGTCATTTTGATTCACACAGTTTTAGTTGGAAACTTGTATTTATTCTTAGTTTGGCTATTCATTTTTAAGGTTTATCCACTGTTGCTATTCTTTCTAATTCCATTGAGAGTCAAAATTTAATGTACAGTTGAATAAAATGTAAATATCTTATCTCCTATTTTTCATCTTGCTTCTACTTAGATAAAATCAGTCTTCTTGCACATGGGCATTAGTGTGGAGGTTTTCTTAATCTGAAAATAGAGAGTGTATGAAACTGATAAAAATTTACAGAATACATTCATTCCATCTTTTTTAAAGTTTAATGGTAATACTTTTTTTTTATACAGTAAAGTAAAATTTCGTGATAAAAACAAAATTTCCATTTATCTTTGTGTGATATAAATTATTTAATCGTTTCACCGATGTGCTGCCGATATTTTACTATGATTGACAAGTTAAAAACTATTGCACCTTTGCATGTCACTGAATACTTTCTTTTGTTTTGATGCTATGCTACTTGTTTTCACTTAAAGAATGCATATTTTTATTGCCAATATTGTCTTGTAGTTGTTTTTTACTTAATGTTCAGAAATCATAACTTTTATGTTACTGGTATTATTATTCAGTATAATTTGGAGAAGAAAGAAAGAAAGAGATTATCTCATTCTTAAGTATGCGTTGACAACATGCATGTTATTTTCTACTGCATCTTTCAAAAATAAATTTGGATAATCAGTTCTGAAATAAAGCCTATCAAGACAAGTACATATCTACTAATATACTGCATATTTTGATTTGTATGTTAATCAAAATTTTGCTTATTTGAGATCTAATGATTAAAAATGATTTTTTTTCTAAACATTAAATTTTTATTCTTCATTGACTTTAACAAAGAGAAGAACATGATTTTTTGCACACTATTAAAAATTACTGTACAATACATAAGAGAAATAAAAATCATTCTGAAGATTTTAGATACCTCCTAAAAAAATCAAGGAAATTTTTTTATAAAACCAGGAAATAGCAGAGAAAAAGTAGAGCCATCAAACAGAAGAAATGCTGACCAACCACCCTTCAAAGCTGTGCCTAACTGAGTTTTAGTAATAGCATAAGATATAAATTTTTAATTTTCTTTTCTGTATTTTATGCTTATTTAAGATTGTTTTTTCAGCTTCTTAAAAAAAAAAAAAAAAGAAACATAGACTATGTAAAATACGGTTTTTCTTCTTTCACTATTTTTGTAGAGAAAAAAAAGTTATCTACTTTAAAAATAATAAATTTTATATTAATGAAATAGGGGAAAAGGAAATAAATTTGGGAAAGGTATGGAAAAAAAGGCTAAACTCAATTTTTTAAACAAAAAATTGCACTTTTGTTTTTAATAGAACATATTTGTATAAAATAAATATACTTTTACTCCGAGCATATTTCATTTATATGCAAATTGCCAATAAGATAAGGAGTAAGTGCTTGATAATTTGAGGTCAAAATGACCTTATGTGTGCTGATGATGAAAGTAGTAGGTACATGTACTGAAACATTACACATTCTCCCTATAGGTGCTGCAGTACAAAATGAATAAAGGAGAGTCCAAGAAAGAATTTATAGGCATTTTTATTAAAAGAATTTTATTTTGTAATATTTATAAGAGCCCCAAAACCCTTATTTATGTCATTATACCATATTTCGTAGTTAAATTAAAAATAAATAATGTATGAAGTTTATAGTTATTCTTTTGAATATACACCTACACATGTTCTCTTTATAGGAAAGCAAAAAAGATGTTCATTAAAAGTAAGCTAAGTTCAACAGAATTTATTACTATAATATTAGCTACTAATTAACTATGTTCTTCATTTACTTGCCTAACTTTTTTGACGTAACCTTTGGGGGGGGATATCAATTTTTTATGAAGAAAGTTTTCCAGTTCCATGCCTTGAATTTTGTTATTGAATTGGATAAGTTTTTCAATTTCTTATTTACTATAAGGTGAAAGAAAATTTAAAAGACATAATATGACAATTGCAAAAGGAACAAAAAGTAATAATACCAAATTAGAATAATAATAATACTATATTAGCTAGTGTATGCCTGAATCTCCTTCTTGCTTTCTTACACTGCCTTGTATTAACTGAGTAAAGAGTTGTTATTTATTTATTTATTGCATCTTAAAGGCATATATAATCGAGATGTAACTTACAATACTTGATCCATTAGATAAATATTGTTCACCAATCATAGCAGATTTAAAGCACACATTATTTGCCTGCTTATGGCAGCCACTTTTCTATATTTGAATAAAAGTCATTCTTCAGATGTGAAAACAGCACCTAAATTTCATTTATCTGTCACGCTTGAGTCTTGATACTGGGATTTTACTTTCTGCTAGCATGTGTGTGTTATATATATTTGTATACATGTTAACAGTTTTATTTCTCTTTTTTTCAAGGGTGAGGCGACCAAGGAAAAGTTTCATGAAAAAGAACAGTTAATTTTTGATGGCTAGTATATCAAGCAAATTACAGAGGGCCATCAAGAACAAGTAAGTAATTTTGCAAAAAATTGTAAAAACTCAGAACATTTTTATTCAGTTTTATTTATATTTTAGCTTTAAATTAATACTTTTAATATGATAAAATAAACAAAATAGAGCTTGCCATACACAGTTTGAGTACACAGATCTACAAATGTATGGAAAGGAATATTTTGTAGATAAAATGGACAAAAGTCTTATTAAAACATCAATCGAGAAGAAAGGAATTATAGAGCAAAAATTTTGAGCAAAGAAAATTTTGAAAAACAATAAAATACAAGAAAAAAAACTGGACTGAGAGAAAACTGCAAAGAAACGGAGCCACAATGTTTGTTGCCAAATTGCAAAAAAGTATTCATTTTAAAAAATGAGATCCAAGGGCTACCACATATGAATTTTGTACAAAATAATTAAGCATTTTGTTGTACCAATGTGAGTGATACTGAAAAGCAAATTGTGAAATGCCTGTTGAATATTATCTATGAAAGATTTGTAAGGAACAATAAAAAAGCCAATAATGTGTCTGAGATATGCCACAAATTTCCATTGACCGTTAAAGAAATGTTTGTTAAGATGTACTAGAGAGGTATATTTACAATATTGTACTGTATTTATATTTGTTGTCCTATATACATTTAAATTTGACCTGAAGAATATACTTCTTAAAATGCCTTTAGAGAAATCATATGGTATTGATTTCTTACTTTTTTATATGGAAGAATTTTATCTTTTCCTAGCCTTATTTTACAACTTCATTTAATCTCTGTAAGTAGCAAAAAAAAATTTTAAAAAAAATCTGTTCTTTATTTTTTAAATTATTGTAGATAAATAACTCGCTATTTCCATTGCATGTTTAAAGCAAATGCGATTTGTAGCTTCTTAGTCGTCCTACTACAATCAGTTTTATTCATCTAGTGTGACATTTGGTCAAAGCATATTTTTCAGATGCATGTTCATAATAATATTACTACAGTCACTCTTCTAGTGTAATATTTGAATAAAGATCATTCTTCAGATGTGCAATCGGAACGCCTAAATTCTTAACTGTAATTTAAAATTGCAATTCTGTGTTAATTTTTTTTCAATCTGTCGAAAAAAGGGTTTGCCCCAATGCAGGGGCAAAAAAAGGCATTTCAGTTTCTTCACTAATCTATAAAGTATAAAATTCTCATGTGCGGATATTTGAAAATAAAAATTTGAAGACTTGTGGTGTTCACGGCCTTGCCCAAATCCACGATTTTTTTTATGTGGGGGGGCATCTTTAATAGAGAGTATACTAGAAAGTCTTGGGAAGACCACTTTTGTTAATTAAATTTAATAAATTTCCATTTTTTAAAAGTCAAATAAAAAAACCCAAAATGATATATTTATTAAGAATATTTTTTTGAATTTTTGCTAATATTTTATATAAAATTTGAGTGCTTGCACATTGATTGCCCCTCAGATTTAGAAGGACGCAAAGATCGAAAAAAATTACTGATTTTATTTTTTTTAAAAAAATTGTAGCTTAAAAAATAAAGAATTATATCATATTTTTATCTGTTCGATTATATATATATGCATTCAAGATAAAGAAATTGAGCGAATATATTTAATGTAATAATTATTTAATCGATCATGCTGTCATTCCATTGTATTTACAATTTTTAGCTGGACAATGTCTTATTTTTCTTGGGGAATTCAGCCGCTGCAATTGCAAACTCGTTTCTAAAACTTAATAAGTTCAGAATATTTTCTCACAGTCTTTCTTGCCTATTTTCTGCCTTCAAATTCGTATGCTAAACATACTCACCATGATTTGGACAAATAATCTTGATATAAAAATATAACTATCTCCTTGAAATTATGAAGAATAAAAGTCACTAAGGAACTCCGTGATGGTTGCTTTTAAGTATACATACATATTTCTAACAAAATACAAAATTTGTTAGTGTGGAAACATTAAAAAAAATGACATAGTATATAAATTGTGTCGATAAAAGGTATATTCCCTGTACAAATTGGAAATAAAAGCTATAAATGCATTAGGAATCGCCTTTCAATTATATAACGATGTCACAAAATAAACATGAAGATAAAGTTGAAAACTCAAATATGTATATCCATGCTACTTTCTTATCGTCAATAGAATTCACAGAAGAAGGGCCTCAAAATATTGCAGCGCCTGTGGCCTCATATTATTAAAATCCGCCTCTGTTTATGGTTATGACAGGCTACAAATGTGAACAGAAGTAGAAATGATTATAGATATTTTTTTTTTTTTGTGATACTGAAGATACTGAATGATAATAGAGAATTGAAACAAAACACTTGATTCTGAATGCTCTAGAAAATCTGATTGAAAATCTTTTTCTTTATGTGAAAAAATTATAAATCCTTTGATAAAAATGAATTCTGTTAGAATATAAATAAATTATTTTGAAATTTTTGAAAAAATTATTTAATTTTGAATGAGTGGTTTAAAATTTTTTTGAGTCTGTATTTAAAAATGGAAGACAAATGTTTTAGATATTCAAAATTGTGCTATTAAGCTTCTTTTTAAGGGGGGAAAATATTAAAATGAATGGTGTATAAAATGTAGATTTTCTTATGTTTTCAAAATTTTTAAAGAAAACTTAGTATTAAAGAATTTTTTTAGAGATTACCCTACTTAAAATTAATAAATTTTCTATGAATTAAATACAAAAAAAGGAAATAAATTGTGAAAAGGCATGGAAAAAATGCACTTGTATGATTTTTTAAAATTAAGAATTGCATATCTGTTTTAAATAGAACATATGTGTATAAAATAAATATATAAAGACGGTTTTCATCTCTGAATGGAGTAGTTAGTGCAATTTCTGTGACATGTGATAAAATGCTGGATATTGAAGTGTGGTCCCATTTTGCCAATGCTGTAAAAAACTGAATTTATCATGTGCATCAAAACATTGGTATGCAAATCTTAAGGGTTCGTCTGGAAGTGCTCACTGAATCTTTGAGCGTTCCTAGAGTTGTTGTAACTTATTTATTCAGAATACTATGGGGATGGGGACTCTAAGGGTTATGACACAGTTAAAGACATTTATGGAAAAGATTCTGTTTTAAAATTGGAATGCATTGGTTATATCCAGAAACAAGTGGGCACTCGTTTGAGAAAATTAAAATCATCAAATAAATCTCTTGGTGGTAAAGGAAAGTTAACTGACTCCTTTATAAATAAGTTGCAAAATTACTGTAGGATAGCAGTTTGAGCTAATATAGGAAATTTATTGCAGATGCAGAGTGCAACCATTGCTGCATTTGCTCATACATGCTCTAGTGCTAATTCCCTGTGGAAAAAAGGGCAATGCAGGTCTTCCACACTACATCATCAAAATCATAAAGCCAACATGCAGCTATGCAATTAAGACGTTGAAAAATTGCTTACATAGTAAAACTCAAAAGGCGAATGAAAACTTCAATAATCGTTTGTGGATGATTGTTCCAAAAATGACATTTATCAAGCTACAGACTTTACATTTAGGAGTGCCAGTATCTGTAATAATTTTTAATGAAGGGTTTTATGGTTTCTTAGCAATTTTTTCTGAACTGGGAATAACTCCTGGGGATTATACACTGAGAGACTTTTTGACTCTTGATAAAGAAAGAATCGTCACATCAAAAAGGCAGTCTTTTCAGTGCATCAAAAGTTGCCAGGAAAAAAAATAGAATGCTATTAAAAAGGAAACTGATAAAATTGTTAACAAAGAAGGTGTATCTACAAATGCGGTGCATATTATAAAAATAAAGATATTTTTTATAAAACAAATAAAAAGTTTAAATGCATTTTTTGATGAACTTATATTTTGTAAAAATTTTGATACACAAAACATGATATCTCAAAAAATTATGAAATTTTTTATATGTGTTATCTATACTGTCTTAAAGGAAATGAACTAGGATTATAGTTATGAGATGAATACTTTTTGATTTAGAGTTGCTTAATATTGTTTATATGAATTTTGATAAATTTTCATTTAGGAAATACTCAAACCTCTATAATTTTCTTGAAAATGCAGATATTTCTTAGATCCTAGTTCATTACCTTCATTAAGATGTAAATACGTTTTGTTGAAAAAGAATTTGAAAATATTGATTAGAATTTCTTCTAGGGTGTATTGCATTTTGCACCAACTTTCTCTACTTTCTTTACCTAAATTTCCCCATTTGACTCAGTTGCAAGTTACATAAACTTTTGTAATGGTGTTCATTGTTTTGAATTGCAATGACCTAGAAAAGAAACTAAAATTGATTATTGAAGAGTTTTTTCAAAAGTCTGTCTTTGCACATAGATAGATACTTTAAGTGAGATTTAGATATAGTGTAAAATAAAATTTTTTCTTTTTTTGTGTCTGATGATTATGTGTCTGATTGTGTATGATATATTTTGTATGGTAACCCATCATATTGAGTCTTTTTGATCAAAGCTCTTTTGTTTAAAAATTCTCGGGATTTATATAAATTTACTCCTTTTATTTTCTATACCTTAATAGGAATTGCTAATTTGCTAACAAACTCCTTCCCCATTTTGGTAGACTATGTGGGAGCCAGTTTTTTTATATCAGACTTTTCTGCACCAGGAATTTTCTTATTCAATTCAACAGTTTTTAGTATCCAAAATATTACATAGTGAAAGAAAATTTAAAAGATATCATCATGGCATTTAAAAATAATTTAATTTAAAGTAAAGGAGCAAATAATAATAGTATTGAATTACAGTAATAATAATATGGGCTATGGTATGTTTGTATCATCTCCTTAATTTCTTAGACTGCCTCATTTTATCTCGGTAAGCAGCTGATATATGTATATATTCTTAAAAAGTATGTATTGCTCAAATATAGCTTACAATGCTTGATCCAGTAGATAAATAATGATCAACAACCATTGTGCATTTAAAGTAAACTTGCTTTGCATCTCATAATGTTGTCTAGAATTATTCATCTAGTTACCTAAAATTGTCATCATCATTCTTCGTATGTACAAACATGGCAAGTAAATTTCATTTGTCTGGTGTAATTTAGTCTTGTTGTTGCAGTTTTATTTTCCGCAATTATATATATATATATATATATATATATATATATAATGCAAATATATTCACAGTTTTGTTTCTCTTTTTGCCAGGGTGAGGCGACGAAGAAATAGTTTCATGAAAAAACAGATAATTTTAAGTGGCTAGCTCACTAGGCAAATTAATGCAGACTATTAAACACAGGTAAGTAATTTTCTACAAAATTTGCAAAAGCTGACAACATTTTAATCGAATTATATTTACATTTTAATTTTAAATTAATACTTATAATATTATAAAATGAACAAAATAGAGCTTGTGAAAAAAAAAAGAAAAATAAACAAAATTGAGCTTCCATAGAAATTCTTAGCAAAAAAAAAAAGGGGGGGGGACAAACAATCGGTTTCAAGAAAAAATAAATAGTCAAAGAGAATGCCACAGGAAATATCTGGCAAAACTGCCAAATCGCAGAAAAATATTCTTTTTTAAAAAATCACGTCTGAGGACTTCCACATCTCTATCTTGTACAAAAAATGAAAATTCTTGTTTGATGCTGGAATGCAAATTATGAAATGCCTTTTGAATTTTATTTATAAAATATCTGTAAATAACAGAAAACAACAACAACAACAAAAAAAAAAACAAATAGTAATGTGTCTAAGATATGCCACAAATATCTGTTGACCATTAAAGAAATGTTTATTAAAATGTACTAGAGAGGTATATTTAAAATATTTTACTGTCTTCATATTTGTTGTCCTATATACATTTAAATTTGTCCTGAGCAATACGCTTCTTAAAATGCCTTTAGGGAAATCATATGCTATTGATTTCTTACTTTTGTTATTATTTTGAAAAGATTATATATCCCAATTTTGCTTTAGTTTTGATAACCGTTTCTGTATATGAAATATTTACTACATTAATTATGTTTTTTATATGCTTTATCTTTGTGCATTGTTTTATGTTGGTTTTGGGGTTACCTCTTTTTTGCTTTTTTGTAAACTACATCTCTGCAGCAATCATGTTTTAGGAACACATTCCATAGCTTTCTGCAATATTTTATAAAGGAGTTTTATCTTTTCCTAGCCTTATTATATTATCTCATTTAAACTGAGTGAGCAGGAAAACAAAATAAAGACAAAAATCTGTTTTCTTAAAGCCATTCGTTATTCGAATCTAGTTCACAACACTCAATATCACAACAATAAATAAATAACACTCACAGTTTCTGTTGCATAGTGCTACTAGATTCATTCTTTTAATGTGACATTTCTGATGAGCAAACATGCCACCTGAATTTCATTTATCTATTACAACTGAGATATGATATTAGCATTTTATTTTCTGTGAATATATATATATTCACATTTTTATTTCTTATTTTTGCAGGGTGAGGCGACTAAGAGAGAGTTTCATGAAAAGAACAGTTAATTTTTGATGGCTAGTACACAATGCAAACGAGGGTCGTGAAAAACAAGTAAGTAATTTTATTCAGAATTATGAAAACTGACATTTTTATTCACTTTTATTTACATCGTAACTTTAAATTACTGTTTTTAATATGATAAAACAAACAAAATGGAAATAGAAAGAGATGATTCATTAGGAATGTTGTTTCAATAATGCTGCCAAATTTAAACAGTGTTTCATTTTAATTTGAATAAGTTTGCGTACACAGATCATGTAATTTAAAAAAATATGCTGCATTGAATTATTTTTAGAATCCTCAAAAAATATATTGAGCCCTCTTGTAGGTGCCTTTTTTACGTATTTAATAACACGGTCCTGTATATAATTACACAAAAATAAGTAATCCCATTACTTATTTTTGATTATATGAAATATAATATGAACAGATTTCATGGAATTAAAATACAATAGAAACAAAAAAAAAATATATGCTTTCACAAAATAAAATTTTTATTCTACATTTTTTAAGAATAATCAGTTTTCTTAGAATCAGATTTTAGATGTAATAGTACCTTTCTTATTCTTTGAGTATGAATTTATCACCTTTTTTTTTTAGGATATAGTTTATAAAATTGAGGAAGCATTTCTTGGTCTTTAGTTTAATTAAACTTTAGAATCTTGTGTTGTGTTTGATAATCAGTTTACTGACAACAAGAATTTTTTGAGGATGAAGTTTCTAATATTTTTTTTTTTTTTTTTTTTTTTTTTACCTGATCAAGAAAAGTTGATTATTGATTGCAGTATATTCTTGGGGTTTTTTTTTTTTGTATGTATTTATTGCAAAATAAATTTAAAATTTTAGATGAATTTTAGAAATTATTAGATGCTTTAAAAGTTATTATTGGATGGAAAAACTCAATTCAGACGTGGCAGCTAATTTTATAAATAAATTTTAGTCGAAGTATAAGATCTGCATAAGACCATCATATTTGTTGTCCTATATACATTTAAATTTGTCCTGAACAATATACTTCTTAAAATGCCTTTAAGGAAATCACATATAGTTTTTTCTTTTCTTTTCTTTTCTAAGTATCTTGAAATGAATATATATCCCAACTGGATTGTAGTTTTGACAATTTTTTTTCTATTTATTTAATCCTTTTGTATGCTTTGGTAAATCGCATCCCTGCAACAATCATGCATAGCAAATATATTCTGTCAGATCTTTTTGAAATATTCTGTAAAGGAATTATATCCTATCCTAACTCTAGAAAACAGCAGCAAAAAACAAAACAAAAAAAAATACGTAAGGGCATGCAATACTGAATTCTGCTCACAGCTCTTGATATCACAACAGGAGACAAAGAATGCTCAATGTTTCCACTATATATATGTAAAGCAAATATGATTTGTATGTTCTTAGTGGTCCTACTAGAGTCATTCTTAGTCATCTAGTGCGGCATATGAACAAAGATCATCCTTCAGATGTACAAACACACCACCTAAATTTCATGTATTACAATTCAGTCTTGACATTGGAATTATATTTTCCTTTAATGCAAACACACATGCACACATGTGCTTTTTATATTCACAGCTTTATTTCTCTGTTTTGCAGAAGAGGCGACTAAGGAAGAGTTTTATGAAAAAGCAGATGATAATTTTTAGTGACGAGTTCACTAATCAAATTACAGAAAGCCATCAAGAATAAGCAATAATTTTGCGCATCAAAAACAGGTAAGTGTTTTTTTACAAAACTGTAAAAACTGACAACTTTGTAATTCAGTCTTATTTATATTTAATTATAAAACAATTTTAAGTATTATAAGACATCACAATATAAACCTTGCAATAGGCGATAAATTAGAAATATTGTTGAATAGTGCTGCAAATTTTAAATATTATTTCATTTTAATTTGTATAAGCTTCACTGTATAAATCTTGTAATTTTAAAGAGAAATGTTGCTTTAAATAATTCTAAAAATAATGTAAAAAAATGTATTGAGCCCTCTGGATATTCTTTATTTTTCCTATTTAATAATACGACTCTGTATATAATTTCTTGAAATCAAATAATGATGTTGCTTGAAATGTAATATTAACATATTTCATGGAATTAAAATACAATAGAAAAAAAAGATGTGTTTTAAGAAGTAAAATATATATATTCTGTATTGCTTCAAAATAATCAATTTTCTTTGAATCAATCTTTAGGTGTAATGGTATTTATTTTTCTTCATAGAAGAATTTATCTCGTAATTCTTAAAATTGAGGAAGCACTTATTGATCGTCAGTACAATTAAGCATTAGATTTTTTTTTCCTTCATTTATTCATGTTTTTTACAATAACAATTATGAATTTCCAGAATCTCAAAGAGCAAAACATATGATCACTACATAATTAATGAAAAGAGTTTTGCTTATACATTCTATGGAAAGTACTGTGTAATTGAAGCCCTACTTCTAATAATGTTATGATTTTCAACTTTAATGAGTTTATGATAAAGAGAAATTTTTCTAACAATTTTTCTGGTACAATTTGTATAAAGATAACATATTGTTATTATCAAAAAATACTTATTTTGATGAATCATCATTCTTGATTTTGAAAAACACATTTATGACTTTACCGAGTCTGAAAAACATATTTTTGGAATTATTGTTTGGTTTGCTTGCAAACATGTTACCTGAAACATGCTTTAAGTTAAATGGATGAAATTTTGCATGTGGTGTTTTTACTAAATTTGTAATTTACTTTCAAATGTGGCCAATGTGAATAAGTTTTGGGAGACAGAGCTGGCTAGTTATTTTCCTTCAAACATCAAGTTTAATACATTACAAGTTAGGTAATCACATTTCTGTTAATGGTATTACTATTTAGTCTTGATTTGAGTGTTAGAAACACAACTAAATTTCATATTGTCTAGCATAATTTAGTTTAGTTTTGATTTTATTTTCTGCTAATGTATTTATTTATATATCTATGTAAATACAAATTTATTGACTGTTTTACTTATTGTTTTTGCAGGGTGTGACAACTATTAAAGAGTTTTATGGGAAAAAAAAGAGAATTTTTAATGGCTGGTTCATTAAACAAATTAATGCAGATCATCAAACACAGGTAAGTAATTTCTAGAAATTTGTGAAAGGTGACAACATTATTGACATTTAACTTTAAATTAACACTTTAATAGGATAAAATAAACAAAATATAGTGTGCAAAAGAAAGAAAAATAAATCAAATTGACCTCTTTTTTTCTAGAAGAAAAAACAGATTCTAGAAGATCTGTGAGAAAATCTTTTCCTTGATCTGAAAAAAGTAGCAAATCCTTATATAAAATGAATTCTCTTCAAAAAGGAATAAATTGTTTTTAAATTTTTTAAAAATTTATTTTATTTCTTAATTGTGGATTAAAAAATTTTTTTTGGGGGGGGGTCAATATATAAAAAAAGAAGAAAAATGTTTTAGATACAGAAGTTGTATTAATAAGCTTCTTTTTTACACAATAAAATAATAAAAGTAAACTGTGTGTAAACTATAGATTTTCTTGTGTTTTTAAAATTTTTGTAGTAGGAAAAAAAACTTACTTAATTTTAAATTAATAAATTTTATATGTATTGAATAGGGGTTGGGAGCAATTAAATGTGAAAAGGTATGGAAAAAATGGGCCCTAAGATAATTTTTTTAAAATTCAAAATAACATTTTTAATTTAAATAGAAAATATTTGTATAAAATAACTATTTGCATGCTCTGACAATACTTTTATTTTTTTACAAATAGACAAAAGGTTAAGGAATAAGTTCTTAACAATTTGAGGATGGATTAAACATTTATTCTTATGGGTACCACAGATCAGAATGAGTAAAGGTGAGCCTATCAAAGGAGCTGCATTGCCTTTTTATTAAAAGAATTTTATTTTGTAATGTTTATAGGAGCCCAAACCATCAGTTATATATAATTTTTTTTTTTTTTTTTTTTGTATTTACGGGTTAGTTTAATTTAAAAATAAAATATATGTATTTTATAGTTATTTTTCAGAATATACACCAACACATGCCCTTTTCCTTAGGAAGGCTAAGAAGCCATTCATTAAAAGTAAACCAAGTTCAGTAGAATTTATTGCTGAACTGCTATTCAACTAAGTTCACTTATCTCTGGTCAATTTAGGAAGACTTCAGGGGATTCAGTTTTTTTTTTGTGTGTGTGTCAAAGATTTTCTTGCCCTTTTCCTGTAATTTTCTTATTCAATTTAGTTAGGTTTTTAAATTCTAAATAATTACAAGGTTAAAAAATTTTTAAAGATAGAATGTGGCATTTAAAAATAATTTAATGGAAATGAACAAGTAATTATAATACTCAATTACAGCGAATACTGGCAATTATATGACTGGATCATCTCCTTAACTTCTTGGACTGTCTCATTTTAGCTCAGTAAGCAGCTAATATATTTTCTTAAAGACATACAGTAGTCATTTGTAGCTTGCAGTGCTTGATCCAGTAGATAAATAATGATCACTTACCATTGCACATTTGAAGCAAATTTGTTATACATATTTGTTGTGTTGTTACCTAGAATCATTCATCTAATACAATATTTCAATAGAGATTATGTTGTTCTTCAGAATTGCAAACACAACAACTAAATTTCATTTGTCTTGCACAGTTTTGTCTTGATGTTGCGATTTTATTTTTCGTTAATGTATTCATTTATATATGTATATAATACAAATATAATCACAGTTTTATCCCTCTTTTTTGCAGGGTGAGGCGACCAAAAAGCAGTTTCATGGAAAAAACAGATAATTTTTAGTGACTAGCTCATTATGCAAATTAATGCTGACCATCAAACACAGGTAAGGTATTTTCTTCAAAATTGCAAATTTCATTTATCATCAATTTTATTTATATTTAAACTTTACTTTTACTTAATACTTTTTTAATACTTTTAATATAATAAAATGAACAAAATAGAACTTGCAAAGATTATTAATTAGGAATATTGTTGGAATCAGACTTTGGCCCACGTGAGCTGTGTTTAGTTTATTGTTTCAATTATGCTACAGATTTAAACAGTAGTTGCTTTTAATTTAAGTTTGAATACTCAGATCGGCAGGTGTATACTGAATTATTTAAAAAGAAAAAATGAACAGAAATCTTTTTAAATTATGAATTCAACAGAAAAGAACTACAAAAGTATGTGAGAAACAGTCAGTTCCCAGAATAAAGCAAAAAGTTAAAAAAAAATATCTGACAGGAGTTCAGAGAAATATTCTTTAAAAAATGAGATCTGAGGATTAATTAGGAAAATTGTTCGAATAGCGCTAAAAATTTTAAAGAATATTTTATTTTTATTTTATATATATGAATTTTGTGCACAAAATGAAGCTTCTTGTAGCAATGTGGCTGACTCTGAAAAGGAAATTATGAAATATCTATTGAATTGTATTTTTAAAAGATCTGGAACCCCCCCCCCCCCAAAAAAAAAAAACCTTTTTTTTTTTTTTTTTTTTTTTTTTTCAATTTTATTTATGCCACAAATATCCAGTGACCATTAAAGAAATGTTTGCTAAAATGCCCTACAGAGGTATATTTATAATAATGCACTGTCTTCATATTAGTTGCCCTACGTACATTTAAATTTGTCCTGAACAATATACTTAAAATGCTTTTAGGGAAATCATATGGTATTGAGTTCTGACTTATGCAGGACTAGCTGCCTTAGGCGACCAGTCGGTTCGCCAATCTAAATAAAATTTCAATAATTAAATATTTTATGCATTTCTTACTTTAATAGCTTCTTCATCAAAATATTTTAAAACTTCAAATTTTGACTGTTATATAATTCACTCATAATATTATAAAGGCCTTCAGTCATAACATAATATGTATCTTTCTAATTTTCTGTTACCCCTCGTTGAAATTATGCTTTAAATTAAAGTGGAAAAGATTAATCTGCAATTAATATTATAAAATTGTTTACTGAAACAAAGCATTTTTTTTATAATATGATTACTGATAACAGTGTCACTGAGCGTTTAAACTTTATGGGCACTAAAGAATTTCTTTCTTAATTTATGTAATATCTCAAGAATTTGTCAACAAAATTTTCTCCGATTCATCATGAGCAGATCGATTAATTAACAATGTTAAATTTTAAATGCATCAAACACTAAGAAAATAAAATAAATCGTTTAAAATAATCGGTCGAAAACAGGTTTAAAATAACTACTTAAAAAACGATGTACTTAAAACTATAAGCATATACAAAAAATATATAATTAACATAAATACAATTTAATTACAAAATCATGCAACTAACCTAATAATAATTTAAATCAAGAATCATCCGTTGATAATATTGTCAACAATCAGAACACAATGCACATGCGTGAATTTTCAATGCCAGTTACGGTAACGCAAATGCCTTAAAATAACACAGAATAATTTACTTTATTCTGTGTTACTTTAATTCAAAAGAATTTCAGAATAAGTATGAAAGATCGATTAATTAACAATGTTTAATTTTAAATGCATAAAACATTAAAAAAAATAAACAGAATCGTTTGAAATAATCGGCCGAAAAATGTTAGCCCTAGCCTCATTGCTGTTGGAAAAAAAAAACCCTGAAGTCTTACTCATTTGGCGGTGGGGAAAATGAAAGAATTTTTTTGGCAGGAAAGTTAGTTTTTAATTAATAATTAAAATTTCAAAAAAAATGACCCCAGGTGCACATTCCCGACCTCTAAGGTATACATGTACTAAATTTGGTAGCTGTAGGTCAAATGGCCTGGCCTGTAGAGCGCCAACACACATACATTGAACTTTATATAAGTATAGATAGATAGATGATTGTAATTAAAGTTACGATTTCAAAAATTGATAATTTTAAAACTACTGGTCAGAATGACTTGATATTTTAGCAGAACTATTGTGAGGCAATGGACTTTTGGTTGGAGAGGGTGGGGTGGGGAAATAGTTCCAACATGTGCCAATAAATAGCGCTATCAAGGCAAAGACCAAAAACGGATTCGTTAAATACAGGAATATTGTTAGCCAAAAAGGAACAATAGAGTTCTTAGGTTTACTAAGAATTTCTTAGCGATAAGTCAAGAATACATGTTTATAGTGACAACAGTCATAATGACAAAAAAAAAAAAAAAAAAATCTTTATGGAACAAACATCTTACTGATGGGTGGTTAAGGCATAAGTTGTTCAATATACCCTCCGCCTTGTTCCGCTACTAATTGGAAGTGCAAGATGGCATGCTCCATAACAGATCAGAGGGTATCTATACTGATACAATGCATGTGGTGTGTGATGATTGAACAAATTTGCTGCATTCTCAATCTGTTTGCTGTAAACAACAATCTTCAGGTACCCCCAGAGCCAGAAACACAAGGGTTTAAGTTGTGGGGAATGTGGCAGCCACGTTGTTAGAAAATGGCGACTTATGATTCTGTTTTTTCCGAAATGAACATATATTATATTTACCGTGTATTTTGAAATGAATATATATTCATTGAGTTTGATAATTTTTTCTGCATATGAATTATGCATATTTCCTTTGCGCATAGTATTATATTGCTTTTTTGATTACCTCTTTGTATATCACAGTCTTACAACAATCATCCTTAATGAACACATTCCAATCTTAGCTTTCTGCAATATTTTTATCTTTTCCTGGCCTTATTATATTACCTCATTTAAACTGATTGAGTAGGGAGGGGGGAGACAAAAAATTATTTTTTTTAAAAACCATTCATTATTTAAATCTAGTTCACAACACTTGATATCACAACAGTAAATAAATAACTCTCACTGTTTCCATTGTGTATTTAAAACTAATGTTATTTGGTGCTACTAGAATCATTTTTATTTATCTAGTGTGACATTTAAATAAAGATCATCCTTCAGATGTGCAAACATACCACTTAAATTTCATTTGTTTATTACAACTGAGATTTGATATTGGCATTTTTTTTTCTTCTAGTGAACATATACATTCAGTTTTTTTCTTCCCTTTTTGTACAGGGTGAGGCGACCAATTCTGAGTTTCATGAAAAAAAAAAACAGTCAATTTTTAATGGGTAGTGCATGAGGCAAATTACTAAAGAGCCCTCAAAAACAAGTAAGTGATTTTATTCAGAATTATAAAAACTGATGACATTTTTATTCAATTTTATTTACATCATAACTTTAAATTATTATTTTTAATATGATAAAACGAACAAAATGGAGCTTAAAAGAGATCATTAGGAATGTCATTCAATTAGTGTTGTGAAATTTAAACAATTTTTATTTAAATTTGAATAAATTTGTGTACAAAAAATTTTGTAATTTAAATAAAAATACTACATGAAATTATTTTTAAAATGCCTCAAAAAATATTTAGAGTCCTCTGGTAGTTACCTATTTTGCGTATTTAAGAACAACAAACATGTATAGTGAATCCTATCAAACCTTTCTCTAATATTCTGTAAAGGAATTTTATCTTTTCCTAGCCTTATTATACTACCTCTTTAAACTCAAAAAGCAGCAGCAATCACAACAAGATTAAGCCATTCAATACTAAACTCTTGTTTCCAGCACTTGATATCACAACTGGAGATAAGGAATGCTCTGTGTTTCCATTGCATGTATAAAGCAAATGTGATTTTATGTTCTTAATGGTACTACTAGAGTCATTCTTATTCATCATTCATCTAGTATGACATTTGAATAAAGATTTTTCAGATGTCGCAACCTAAATGTCATTTATGTATTACAATTCAGTCTTGATATTGTGATTATATTTTCACATATGCATATGTATTCCCAATTTTATTTTTTTATTTATTTTGCAGGAGAGGCGACTCGGGAAGAGTTTTATGAAAAAACAGATAATTCTTAGTGACTAGCTATAGAGAGCCAACAAGAACAAGCTATAATCTTGCCCATCAAAAACAAGTACTTTCTTTTATGACAATAAAAACTGATAACTTTGTAATTCAGTCTTATTTATATTTAATTATAAAACATCTCAATATAAACCTTGGAAAAGGTAATTTGAATAAGTGTGACTACAGTTATGTTTTAATTTAAAGAAAAATACTGCATTAATTTAAAAAAATAAATAAATTGAGCCCTCTGGTTGTTGCTTATTTTCCTATTTAATAATATGACTCTGTATATAATTCCTTGAAAACCAATAATGTTACTTGAAATATAATATTAACATATTTCGTAGAATTAAAATACAATAGAAGAAAAGATGTGTTTTAAGAAGTAAAAATTTATTTTCTGTATTGCTTCTAAGTAATCAATTTTCTTTGAATCAAACTTTATGTTTGATGGTGCCAAATATGTGTAATTTTGTAACTATAAATGTAGTTTTGGGTCGAATTTTTATTTCAATCAATTAAAAAGAATGCATCTAAATCAAATTGGCGAGAAAGTTTTGTGGAGACTGGTTGATTTATCTCAGTTTTGCTTGGTCGATTTATTTCAGTTATGCTTCTCACTACAGAGCTGATATTTTTATTTTATTATTATTATTTTTTTATTTGTTTCTGTTATTTATAAAAACTAGGACTTGTTAAAGTATTTTCATTTCTACTTAAAATATGTATATAATGTTTCATCTAATTTTTTTCAGCAAGAATTTCCGCTTATACGCTAAAAAGTAGATTTTTATTAAATTCTTTTTTAACGTTTAATGTTTCTAAAACATTAAACGTTAAAAAAGACTTTTGCTATACTTTAGAAATAAGAGATGATAAGACAATTTCTTTTTAGTTTGATCATTTGTGAACGCTGCTATTATTTTCTATTAAAAATGATTTGGAAAAACTTAAAACGTGGCATTGTTCTATCATCAATTTCATAGCAGATTTGCCTGTCATTTAATGATAGCCCTAGGAATGCTTTAGTTCGTAGCTTTATATGACTTCAAATAAAACTATTTAATAGAATAAGTCAGTGCAGTGGGGAAATTTACTCTTTCCATCCCATCCATGTTGGATCTTAATTGTTATTTCTTATATAAAAAAAAATCAAATAGAAAATTTGTGGTCATGCTGAATCATCAAATATCGAAATTTTCAGAAATTTTGAAAAGCTTGGAGATCTTTATGGTTAATCCTATAAAAGATGACTTAATTTTTTTGGTATCAATCGTTTTTTATATCATTTTTAAGATCTTTTCTATGTTTTTGTCAAATCCAAAAGAGCAGAACCTTACAATAGAATATGTGCAAATACAGAAATAAATATTAAAATTCAAAAAATATGTGTTTAAAACTATTTTTTAAGAATTTTTTTCAATAAAATCTATTCATTATTATAAAACATAAGAAAATACTATGCTTAGAACTACACAGTTTATGTATGCATAGTTGTACAGAGGTGCTAAATTTTTTGGGTTAAAGTACTTAATTTTTACATCAGTTTACAGAAACCCCCGTATTTGAATAAAAGTCATTCTTCAGATATGAAAACTGAGCATCTAAGTTTCATTTGTCTGTAATACTTTAGTTCCGATACTGGGATTTTACTTTTTGCTAGTATGTGTGCAGCATATATATATATGTGTGTGTGTGTAATGATATTTTAAACGCTTAATTTAATAAAATTAATTTCCAAAACTTTATCTTAATTTAGCCCATAGTAAAATATTCTCTTATTTTCTGATCTCATTCTACATATGAAGCTGTGTAAAAATTACTACGCAATCAACTTGTGTATCAAGAGAAAGTGATTCCTTCGGTGCCCTTCCCAAGGTGTCAAAGGTCACCACGTGTATTGAATTGGCACGTGGCTGGAAGTCCCATGTTATATAAGACTTGTGATCATTTGTTTAGTCCCTTCTTTTCTTTACTTCTGCTTTTGTGCTGCACTGCGCCTTCTTGTAAATAAATCATGCCTGTCTCCCGGGAAAGAATAGAATAAAATGAAATCAAAAATACTAAGTCTCTTCACTGCTTGTCAAACCTGCATTCTGCTTCAAACAAAATAAGCTTACATATATATATGTTTAAATATATGTTTAAAGTTTTATTTCTCTTTTTTCAAGGGTGAGGCGACCAAGGAAAAGTTTCATGAAAAAGACAGTTGAATTTTTGATGGCTAATATATCAAGCAAATTAAAGAGGGCCGTCAAGAACAAGTACGTAATTTATTTCAAAATTGTAAAAATTCAGAACATTTTTATTCAATTTTATTTATGTTTTAGCTTTAAATTAATACTTTTAATATGATAAAATGAACAAAATGGAACTTTGAAAGATTTGTTTATTAAGAATATTGTTTGAGTAGTGTTGCAAATTTTAAACAATAGTTGATTTTAATTTGAATAATTACACAGATCTGCAATTGAATAGAAAGGAACATTTTATAGATAAAATGAACAAAAATCTTTTTAAAACATCAATCGAGAAGAGAGGAACTACAGAGCAAAAGTTTTGAGCAATGAAAATTGCGAAAAACAATCAAATGTAAGAAAAAAACTAGTGTGAGAGAAAACTGCAAGAAACGGGGGTCACAATATTTGTTGCTAAATTTCAGAGAAATATTCATTTTTTAAAAATGAGATCCAAAGGCTACCACATCTGAATTTTGTGAAAAAAAATTAAGTGTTTTGTTGTACTAATGTGACTGATGCTGAAAAGCAAATTATTAAATACCTTTTGAATTTTATCTGTGAAAGATTTGTAAAGAACAACAAAAAAGCCAATGATGTGACTGAGATATGCCACAAATGTTCATTGACCATTAAAGAAATGTTTGTTAAAATGTACTAGAAATGTATATTTATAATATTGTACTGTCTTCATATTTGTTGTTCTGTGTACATTTTAATTTGTCCTGAACTATATACTTCTTAAAATGCCTTTAGGGAAATGATATTATATCGATTTCTTGCTTTTCTATGTATTTTGAAATGAATATATGTCCCAACTGGATTTTAGTTTTGATAATTTTCTCTTTGTATAGACCATTCAGTACATTAGCTTTATTTTTTATATGTTTTTCCTTAGCACCTTGTTTGTATTTCTTTTTGGATTACCTCTTTTTTGCCTCATTGTATATCGCACCACTGCAACAATTACGCTTAAGGAATACATACCAGTCAAACGTGTTTGGATATATTCTGTAAAAGAATTTTATCTTTTCCTTCTTTATACAATTTCATTTAATCTCAATAAGCAGCAAAAAAGGAAAAGAAATCTGTTCTTTCTTTTTTGATTATTGTAGATAAATAACTCACTGTTTCCATTGCGTGTTTAAAGCAATTTTTTGTAGCTTCTTAGTGGTCTTGCTGCAATCAGTTTTATTCATCTAGTATGGTCTTTGGTTAATGCTGATACTTCAGATGCGTGTCCATAATGGTGTTATTACTAAGAAAGAGTTTCATGAAAAAACAAATAATTTTTAATGGTGAACAAATTAATGCTGAGTACCAAACAAAGGTAAGTAATTTTCTACAAAATTGGAGAAGCTGACAACATTTTGATTCGATTTTATTTACATTTTAATTTTTAATTAATACTTTTAATATGATAAAATAAACAAAATATAGTGTGCAAAAGAAAGAAAAAGCAGAATCTTGATATTTTATATGAATGGAATAGGGTAAAAGGCAAGAAATTGTAAAAAGGTATTGAAAAAAATGGGCTCTAAGACGAATTTTTTTCAACTTAAAAATTATATTTTTGTTTTAAATAGAACACATTTGTATAAAATAAATATTCACTTACTCTGACAATACTTTATTTTTGTACAAATAGACAAAAAGATAAGGAATAAATGCCTAACAATTTGAGGATAAAATGACATTGTGTGTGCTGATGTTTTAAACAGTATATGCATGTGCTGAATGGTTAAACATTTATTCTTATGGGTCATTTCAGAATGAATAAAGGAGAGACTAGAAAAGGAATTGCAGGCCTTTTTATTTGAAGTTTTATTTTGTAATGTTTATAGGAGCCTTGTAATTGGTACTTGATTTAATTAAAAATAAATAATATATGAATTTTATAGTTATTTTTTTTAATACACACCTGCATATTCCCTTCTCTTTAGGAAGGCAAAGAAATTATTTATTGAAAGTAACTCAAGTTCAGCAGAATTTCATACTGAACTGCTGATCAACTAAATTCTCTTATCCCGGCCCCACTTTATTAGACTTTGGTGGAGTCTACCAAAATGGAGTACCTACATTTGTGCCTAAGATTTTCTTGTCCCTTGCCGGGAATTTTCTTATTCGATTTAATTATGTTTTTAATTTCTAAACTACTATAAGGTGAAAGAAAATTTAAAAGATATAATTTGACATTTAAAAATAATTTTATTTAATTTAGTGGAAAGGAACAAGTAATAGTAATGAATTGCAGCAATAATAATACTGGCTATTGTTTGTCTGGATATACTGGATCATCTCCTTAACTTCTTGGACTCCTCATTTTAACCCAATAAGCAGCTGATATATATCCTTAAAGGCATACATTACTCAAATGTAGCTTGCTTGCATCCAGTAGATAAATAGTGATCATTAACCTTTGCACATTTGAAGCAAGTTTGCTTTGCATGTTTGGCACATTGTTACCTTGAATCATTCATCTAGCACAACATTTGATTAGACGACATTTTTGAGATGTGCAAACACAACTTAACTTCATTTGTCTTGTACAACTTAATCTTGATGTTGCGATTTTATTTTCTACTAATGTATTTATTTATATATGTATGTTATGTATATGCAAATATATTCAATTTGATTTCTCTTTATTGCAGGGTGAGGCGACAGAGGAAGAGTTTCATGAAAAAGAACGGTTAATATTTTATGGCTAGTACTCAAGGCAAATTACAGAGGTCATCAATAACAAGTAAGTAATTTTATACAAAATTGTAAAAATTCACAACTTTTTTATACAAATTTAGTTACATTTTAGTTTCAGTTTAATACTTTTAATATGATAAATCAAACAAGATGGAACTTGCAAGGATGATTAATTAGGAATATTGTTCGAATAGTTCTACAAATGTGAACATTAGTCGATTTAATTTGGATTAAGTTTGAGTACACAGATCTGCAATTGTATAGAAAGAACTATTTTCAAGATGAAGTGAACTAAAATCTTTTTAAAACATGAATTCAGAAAAAAAGGAGCTACAAAGCAGAAATTCTTAGCATACAAAAAAGTATAAGACAAGTAGTAAGCTCCAAAAAAGTCTAAGAAAATATTTGGCAAAGTTACCAAATTGTAGAGAAATATTCATCTTTAAAAAATTAGGTCAAAGATTTAATTAGAAATATCATTTGAATAGTGCCGGAAATTTTAGAGAATATTTTATTTTCACTTGATCACATCTGAATCCTGTACACAAAATGAAGCTTCTTTTACCAATGTGCCTGACACAAAAGGAAAAAAAAAAGCGAATTCTGAAATCCCTGTTGAATTTTATCTATGAAAGATTTCTAAGGAACAACAAAAAGCCAAAAATGTGTCTTGAGATATGCCACAAATGTCCATTAACCATTAAAGAAATGTTTCTTAAACTGTACTAGAGAGGTATATATACAATATTGTACTGTCTTAATATTTGTTGTCTTATATATATTTTTTAATTTGTCCTGAAAAATATGCTTCTTAAAATGCCTTTAGGAAATCATATGGTGTTTATTTTTTTCTTTTCTATATGTTGCGAAATGAATGTATATTCGAATTGGGACTTTAACTTTATTATTGGGACATTAACTTTATTTTTTTATGTGCTTTTTCCCTAGCACATTATTTGTTTCTTTCTGGATTACCTCTTTTTTGCTTCATTGTATATCGCACCACTGCAACAATCGTGCTTAATGAACATGTTCCAGTTAAAGCTTTCTGCAATATTTTATAAAGGAGTTTTATCTTTTTCTGGCCTTATTATATTGCCTCATTTAAACTCGGTAGGCAGAAAAAAAAGAAATAATTTTCTTGAAGACATTCATTATTCAAATCTTGTCTTCATTATCAACTCTCGATATTACAACAGTAAATAAATAACACTCATTGTTTCCATTGTAGCTGTGCGAACATACCACTTAAATTTCGTTTGTATATTGCAATTGAGACTTGATATTGGCATTTTTTTTTTTTTAACCTGCTAGTTTATATATATATTCGGGTTTTTTCCCCCCCTCTCTATTTTGCAGAGTGAGGCGACCAATTCCGAGTTGCATGAAAAAAAAACAGTTAATTTTTGATGCGTAGTGCATGAGGCAAATTACTGAGGGCCATCAAAAACAAGTAAGTGATTTTATTCACAATTGTAAAAACTGACAACATTTTTATTCAATTTTATTTACATTGTAACTTTAATACTTTTAAAATAATACACAAAATAGATTGAAAGTAATGTGTGGCAGTTTCTTTTGTTTAAATCTTCGCTGTAATATACATTACTAGCCGCCTTTGGCGACCAGCTGGTTCGCCAATCTTAATGTTTGTTAAAATTTTAATAATTAAATATTTTATGCAATTCCTACTTTAATAGCTTCTTCATCAAAATATTTTAAAACTTCAAATCTTGATAGTCATATAATTCACACATAATATTATAAACGCCTTCAGTCCTAACGTAATAGGTATCTCTCTAATTTTCTGTTAGCTCCCGTAGAATTTATGCTTTAAATTAAAGTGGAAAGGATTAATCTACAATTAATATAATAATATTTTTTACTGAAACAAAGTTTTTTTTTTTGTAATATGATTACTGAAAACAGTCACTGAGCTAGAAAACTTTATGAGCGCCAAAGAATGTCTTTCTTAATTTATGTAATATTTCAAGAATTTATCAACAAAATTTTTTCAGATTCATCATGACCAGATCGATTCATTAACAATGTTTAATTTTAAATGCATCAAACACTAAGAAAATAAAACGAATCGTTTAAAATAATCGGTTGAAAACAGGTTAAAAAAACTACTTAAAAAACGATGGACTTTAAATACATTTAAATTACAAAAGCATGCAACTAATCTAAAAATAATTTAAATCATCCGTTGATAATGGTTGTCATGTCAACAATCAGAATACAATGTGCATGCGTGAATTTTCAACGCCAGTTACGGTAACGCGATGCAGATTAGAAATTTTTAATTTCCTTTATTCTGTTTTATTTTAGTTCAAAAGTACGTCAGAATGAATCTGAAAGATCGATTCATTAACAATGTTTCATTTTAAATGTATCAAACATTAAGAAAATAAACAGAATCGTTTGAAATAATCAGCCGAAAAATCTGAAGCCTAGCCTCATGACTGTTGGGGGAAAATGAAAAGATTTTTTGGGCGGGAAAGTTAGTTTTTAATTAATAATTAAAATTCTAATTAAAAATTCAAAAAAAGGGACCCCAGGTGCACATTCCTGACCTCCAAGGTATACATGTACCAAATTTGGTAGCTATAGGTTGAATGGTCTTTTCTGTAGAGCGCCAACACATACACACTCACACATTGAGCTTTATAAATAAGTATAGATTACTTGCATACATTCATATTATTTTTATATTTATGACATGCAATTCTGGTACTTAAGCAAAAAGCAGTAATTTGTTATTGTCATATGTTAAAAGTTTTTGCTACTTAAAAGCTTTGTCAAAAGTAGTTTTAATTTTCCTAGAATTCATTCCTAAAGTAAAATAATTTTTCTAGTATAAAACAATTTCCTTGAATAAATTTATTTTTAATAATGTGTATTGTACACATACAATGATTCTGAATGGGGAGAAAGCTAGGAAGCAAATATAATTAGCAGCTGTAAATCAGAGAAATGTTTTAAATTTGGCCAGGGAGTAGTCAGGAAATTGATTTTTCAGTTTCTGTAACTACAATGTATATACCAAACTCTATAATGTGTATGAATATCAACACACATGCACACACACGATGGTATTTCATAATTAATATCCTAATTGATTTCTTGTTTTTTAAAATTTTAACTTAGCCCATTTCTCTTATTTCCTGATCTAAATTCTACTTCCTTATTTAATTATTTCTAAGAAGCATTCTAACAAATTACGAGTCTGGAATTCTCATGCTCCAAGCAAAGAAATAAAATTCCTTAATGCCCACTGCATTTTTTAAAATGATAGCTAAAATTCCTTTTCCTAAATTGACAAGCATTAAAGAAATTCCTTTAAGAATCTCTCAGTAAAAGCGCCAAGGAAAAAAGAAATTTCTCACTCTTTTTCCTTTTGTCTCAATGTAAACAGACTCCTTTCATTGATTCTTCCCCATGTACAAACCATGCTCTTTCTTCTTTTTTTCTTGACTTCTTTTCTTTTTTGGCCATTCATCTGCAAAATTATGTTACACACCTGTTTGTATATGTTTATAAATACCTTAATCGTAAGTCAGCTTAAAATTAGAATAATAAATAAGTCAGCATTAGTCATAAGCTACTTAAATTGTGCTTAAAAGTACTTAATTTTTGCAGCAGTTTCTCACTATGCACCCTGTCTGCCTGGTTATATATCTTATTAATCCTTAATCAGAATTTAGATTTAAAGCTCAATAATTGGATTATTTCAGATATTAAAATAATTTAGTATGAAGTTCAATTAATTTGTTCAGCCTACATTATTTGAAGTATACTAAATAGTCAAATTTCTTTCCAATGAGTGTTTCTGCTGCTAAGCATTTATTTTTCTCTTTCAGAAAAAAACCTATTGAGGGAGACAGTTCTTACAGTCTGAATAAAGACTACACAAATAAAAGTACAAAAATTTCAGCGGACAGCTGTCATCCAGAAAGAAACTACACAGGTATCTCTATATTTATTTTGCATTTTTTCCCCCTTAAACCTTATAAAATTTTTCGATTCAAATATTAAATAATTGTTTTTTGTATATGCTTTCTTAATCATATTTCTATCTATTATTTTTTATATCCTTGTTAATATTTAAATTTTCAAGTGTATGAAAATATTCTTGCGAGATGATTTCCTCCCTCTTATTTATATATCTTAATTGCAGTAATTCTAATTTTTCTTTCATGAGGGGGGTTGCATTGAGATATATTTATAGAATTTGCTTGTTTATATTCTAAAAAGTGACCAGAAAGATGTTAAATTGAATGAACTTAGTCAATGAATTTTCAACTTCTCAAATGAATCTAAGATACATGAATTCTTTATTAACTTATGAGCAATATAGGATATCACATCTGCTTTCTTTTATATCCAAGTTTTTTATGGATACTTTTTCGTGCAAAAATATGTGTAGACTTGACAGTTGAGTTGTGAAAAGTCCACATAGATTATAACTTTGTGTTAAATTTTCTCTTCAGTTTGAATATTCTAAAAGTTGCAGTAATGTTTACATATAAGTTACTTCTGCTCATCTTCTAACAGCTGTGAAATTTCTATAGTTACTGATCCTTGCTCACAGTAATGCTGGTAATGAAAGAATTTTTAACATGGTTCGGGGGCAGGGGGGGGGGACTATGGACTCCTGTTCCGACGTGAATATAAAAACACTAGGAACCACTTTAAATAATAAAATGTATATGAAGTCTATAATGTTAAACTGAGTAATGGTGTCTCAAAAAAAAAAAAAAAAAAAAATCCTTGCTATTACAAGGTGTGTAATGCCATGAAAAGTGCTTAATTTTCTCATGAAGAGGAAGAAGGCTTTCCTTTTTGTTTCCCACAAGTTAAATTTGATAATTCGAAATCTTGGTTGGAAAGTCTGTTTACTGGATGCATTAAAATAGAAAACTAACAAAAGCGAAGTATTCGAAGAAGTATTCCAGGGGTTCCAGCTCATATTAATGTTTAATGAATTACCCCCTTCCTTTTTTTGCTCCCTTTTTCTTAAACAATGTGCATTGCCATTTATTAAATTACTGGAATAAATATCTGGAAGGAGCAGTCCAAAATGCATGCAGTGCCATACTTATTGTGAATCGAAAAAAATTTCAATTTTTGATGTTGGGGAATTTAATTTATGCCTTTTAAGTATATATTTATTAAACTTTTATGTGTTTAGAAGAACATGCAATATGGTCCCATCAATGGAAAATATGAAAATAGCAGCATGAATTTAATGCACCAAAGCAATATATTGTATTTGAAAAAAGCTGCTTTAGAAAAATTAACATTCGATTATCATTCTGATTAATATGTCGTTTTTGAGCAAACGCTTGAACGACCTACTACAGGTATTCAACTGCACTCTATGGAATTGTAATTAATTACGGTATGTAATTACATTAGTCAATCTATTAAAATCTGGTATAATGAAATTTTAACTTGAAGCCTTAAATTTTCAATGATCATGATATCTGTCGTGGTATTTTTCGCATGTCCCCATCCATTTGAAGATCTTTATTTGTTGAATTAATTATGCCAAATTTATTTTGATTAAGAAAAAAAGAAACTGCTGGATCTGGTGCTTAAATATTAAAATATATATATATATTTTAGAATTTAATTTTTTTTTTCTTTTCTTTTTTTTATAACTCTTATAAAAAGATTTTCCCTAACGAAATCTCTCTTTCAAAAAGTTTTGTTTTGAGCAACGCTTAGCATAAAGCCATTAATTTAGGAACATGAAATTCTGGAAGCTTTTTCTCGAGGAGGGTAACAGAGGCACACTTAGAAAGGATTTCCCAAACTTATAATTCGAAGTTTAATTTAAAAAATAGAATTTTAATGTGTTTTCATCATAAATCAAAGCCTTTTATTGCATAAAAGTTATTTTAACACCGTTTTGAATGTTAAAGAATAGCTTTTGAATAATAAAAATTTAGTTTGGTTGATGTAATTTTTAAAAAATTTGTTTTGGACACAGTGTATTATGAATTATACACTGTGGTGTATTATGAATTATACACTGTGTATTATTCCACTCATTATTCTACAGTTGTTAAAATTGTAGTTGAAAAAATAAAAGAATTTAAGGCTTTCTTTGCTTTTATTTAATCTTAAAAAGTTGTAAAGCATTCTGTGTAGTAAAATCTTTATTTGATAAGTTTTGTTAAATTTTGAAGCAATGCAATATATTGTCACGCATGCTTCAAGAAAGGCATTTTTAAAAAAGGCTTTAATTGGCATTTTTACTTTCTTTATAAATTTTCTTCTTCTTTTTATGAATTTTACAGTTATTTTTTAGAATACACACCCACACATGCCCTTTTCCTTAGGAAGGCGAAGAAGTTATTCATTGAAAATAAACCTAGTTCAATAGAATTTATTATTGAATTGCTAATCAACTAAGTTCCTTTGCCTCTGCTTCATTTTGGAAGACTTTGAGGGAGTCTTTTTTTTTTTTTTTTTGTCGAAGATTATCTTGTCCTTTGCCTGGAATTTTCTTATTCAATTTATTGAGGATTTAAATTTTTCAGCTACTGCAAGGTGAAAGAAAATTTTAAAAATATTACATGGCATTTAAAAATAATTTAATTTAATGTAAAGGGACAAGTAATAGAACAGAATTGCAGCAATAATAATAATGACTATTGTATGCTTGGATCATCTCCTTAACTTCTTAGACTGTCTCATTTTAACTCAACAAGTAGCTGATATATATTCTTAAAGGATACATTACTGAAATGCAGCTTGCATTGCTTGATCCAGTAAATGAATAATGATCACTAACCACTGCACATTCAAAACAAACTTACTTTGCAGGTTCGTCATGTTGTTACCTAGAATCATTCATCTAATACAACTGTTGAATAGAGGGCGTTCTTCAAATATGGAAACACAATAACTAAACTTCATTTGTCTAGTACAATTTAATCTTGATGTTGCAATTTTATTTTTTGCTAATGTATTAATTTATATATATATATATGTATATGCAAATATATACAGTTTTATCCTTTTTTTTTTTTTTTTTTTTTTTTTTTTTTTTTTTTTGCAGGGTGAGGCGACCAGAAACGAGTTTCATGGAAAAAAAACAGATAATTTTTAATGGCTAGCTCATTAGGCAAATGAATGCCGATCATCAAACACAGGTAAGTAATTTTCTGCAAAATTGCAAAAACTGACATTTTTATTCAATTTTATTTATAATGTTACGGCATAAATCGTAAATATTTTATTTAAAAGTAGCTAACGATTGTTTTAATAATTATAAATTTTATTTTGTAAATAGTTGTAAAATTCAGATTGGCAACAGTGATACTTTTGGAACTTGTTGTTTAAAAAACGATGCTAGAATGTTGAATGAAAATAAGCTGATGTAAATTTGATAATATTATCTATATGTAATATTTAGTTTTATAGTACGTTGTCTGCATTTTATTTTTGTTGATGCACGAACACAACAATTGGTGACCCGGACGATGAATTTCGAACCTGTCAAAAATCTACAAGTTTGTCGTTTAAAAAATATCCCCTTCCATCTGGAAAATATTTATGGTGTGATACTTCAACACAGCATATTAGACCTTATATACCAAAACATTTTCGCATGAAGATATTTCATCAATTTCACGGATTGTCCCATCAGGGAATTAAATCAACAGTAAAATTAATTTCTTCAAAATTTATATGGCCAAATATTAAGAAAGATGTCCAGCAGTGGGCGAAGTCGTGTATTCCATGCCAAAAGTCTAAAATAACCCGCCATACAAAATCAGTATTGGGTGAATTTCAAAAACCATCAGGAAGATTTCGAGAAATACATATCGATATTGTAGGTCCACTACCACCTTCAAATGGTAACACCTACTGTCTAACATGTATAGATAGATACACGAATTGGATGGAAGCTATTCCGCTGGAAAACATCTCTGCGGAAACAATATCAAAAGCTTTTTATAACAACTGGATAGCAAGATTTGGAGTACCTTGGAAGCTTATTAGTGATCGTGGAACCCAATTTTCATCCGAGATATTTCAAAATCTGTCAAGAATCTGCGGCATTAAGCTTTCACATACTACAGCCTATCACCCGCAGTGTAACGGAAAGGTAGAAAGACTACATAGATCGATAAAGGCTGCTTTAAAAGCCCACAATAATGTATCTTGGAGTGAAACGTTACCAACAGTACTTTTGGGTTTACGAACTGCGATCCACGACGATACTAATTATACAATAGCAGAAATGGTGTATGGAGAGAATATCAAACTTCCTGGAGAATTCTTTGATGTAAATACACCACATATGTCACCAGGAACATTTGTAAATGATTTACAAAATGTTATGGAATTGATGAGACCAAAAGAAACTCAACAAAAAAGTCATCCAAAAATATTTGTGCACAAAGATTTAGAATCAACTTCTCACGTTTTCCTTCGCATTGATAGAGTACGAAAACCACTTGAACCCCCTTATGAAGGTCCATATTTTGTTATCAGCCGTACACCAAAATATTTTACTCTGAGGATAAAGAATAAAGAAGTGAATGTAACTATAGACAAATTAAAGCCAGCGTATCTACTACCACAAGAAAATCCTGAAGAGCAGCTTGCAACTCCAACTTGTGTGAAGATTACACCTGCGTCCCAACCAGCTAAGATTCAAACCAAGGAAACTGTATCTCAACCTGATCTTAAACCAGCCTTAAGACAATCTCGAACTGGTAGAATCATTAAGACGCCATTGAGATTCAAAATTTAAATGTTGACTTTTTTTACTCCTTTATGCTACTACTAAAATATTTACTTCCTACTTTCTAACGTAACGTTCGTTACTGGTAGGGGAGTATATGTTACGGCATAAATCGTAAATATTTTATTTAAAAGTAGCTAACGATTGTTTTAATAATTATAAATTTTATTTTGTAAATAGTTGTAAAATTCAGATTGGCAACAGTGATACTTTTGGAACTTGTTGTTTAAAAAACGATGCTAGAATGTTGAATGAAAATAAGCTGATGTAAATTTGATAATATTATCTATATGTAATATTTAGTTTTATAGTACGTTGTCTGCATTTTATTTTTGTTGATGCACGAACACAACAATAACTTTAAATTAATACTTTTAATATAAAACAAACAAAATAGAACTTAAAATGATTATTAATTAGGAATATTGTTTGAATAATGCTTCCAATTTAAACAATAGTTGATTTTGATTAAGTTTGAGTACTCAGATCTACAGTTGGTATAGGAAGAACTATTTTAAAAATAAAATGAACATAAATCTTTTTAAAATATGAATCTAGCAGATAGGAGCTACAAAGCAGAAATTCTGATCTATATAAAAGTGTGTAAGAAGCAGTCAGTTCCAAGAAAAAAGTGAAAAATCAAAGTATCTGGCAAGAGTTCAGAGAAATATTCATCTTTAAAAAATAAGATCTGAAGATTAATTAGGAATATATTTCGAATAGCGCTAGAAATTTTAAAATATATTTTATTTTAACTTGATCAAATCTGAATCTTGTAAACAAAATGAAGCTTCTTGTTGTATCAACATGAATGATGCTGGAAAGCAAATTATGAAATGCTTATTGAGTTATATTTATGAAAGATCTATAAAAAACAAGACAAAAAAAACCACAGTAATGCATTTAATATCCATTCACTATTAAAGAAATGTTTGCTAAAACACACTAGAGAGGTATATTTACAATAATATCCTGTCTTCATATTTGTTGTCCTATATACATTTAAAATTGTCCTGAGCAATACGCTTCTTAAAATGCCTTTAGCGAAATCACACGGTATTGAATTTTGACTTTTCTATATATTTTGAAATGAATATGTATCCTAGTTGGGCTTTAGTTTTGAAATATTTTTCTGTGTATAAACTATTCAGTACATTAACTATATTTTTTATATGTTTTTCCTTTGAGCATTATTTTGTGTTGATTTTTGGATTACTTCTTTTTTATCTCTTGGTATATCTCACTTCTGCAAAAATCATTTTTAAATTACACATTCCAGTCAAAGCTTTCTGCAATATTTTATAAAGAAGTTTTATCTTTCCCTAACCTTATTATATTACCTCATTTAAACTCAGTTGGCAGAAGAAAAAAAAGACAAATTCATTTTCTTAAGAACATTTATTGTCAAATCTAGTTAACAACAGTAAATAAATAACACTCGCTGTTTCCATTGCATATTTAAAGCAAATTTGCTTTGAGGTGCGCCTAGAGTTATTCTTATTCTTCTAGTTCATTTAAATAAAGATCATCCCTCAGATGTGCAAACTTAGCACCTGAATTTCATTTGTCTATTAAAACTGAGACGATATTAGCATTTTATTTTCTGCTAGTATATATATATTCACAGTTATATATCTTTTTTTGCAGGGTGAGGCGACAAAGGAAGAATTTCATGTTTATAGCAGTTAATTTTTGATGGCTAGTACACGAGGCTGATTACTGAGGGCCATCAGAAACAAGTAAGTGATTGTTTTCAGAATTGTAAAAACTGGCAATATTATTATTCAATTGTATTTACATTGTAACTTTAAATTAATACTATTAATATGGTAAAATGAGCAAAATGGAGCTTAAAAGAGTTGATTTATTTGGAATGCTGTTCGAGTAGTTCTGCGAAATTTAAACGAAAATACTGCATTAAATTATTTTTAAAGTACTTCAAAAAATATATAGAGCTCTCTAGTTGTTGCCTATTTAATAACATGGTTCTGTATATAATTTCTTAAAAATACATTATGAGATTACATGAAATATAGTATTAACAGATTTCATAGAATTAAAATACAAATTGGAAGGAAAAAACAAGATTGTTTTAACAAATAAAAATTTAAAATTTATATTCAGCGATGTTTAATAATAATTATTTTTCTTTGAATCAAACTTTGGATGTAATGGTACATTTTTTTTTTTCAGAATTTACTTTATAAAATTGAGGGTGTATTTCCTGATCCTTAGTTCAATTAAACTTTAGAATTATTTTATCTTTAGTAAACAGTTAATAGATGAAAAAAATCTCTGGGAATACTTTTTTGTAATATTTTTTTGCAAAGTTTATTGTTAATTACAGTATTTTTTTTTTAATACGAATTGGAAATATATATATGAGTTCAAGGTTCTAAATAAGATTGTAGAAATTACTAAATACCTTAATAGTTAGTGATAGAGGAAAAAAATAATTTCAAATGCAGCAGCATATTATAAAAGTCAATCTCAGAAGTAAAAATATAAGACCAGCAAATATGTCTGTGTCTGCATATGTCTTTGATGAATCAAGAATATCTATTGTCTACACAAACTGTCATTAAAAATAGTCTATTCAACTTATATATGTGTTTTAAGTATTTATCACTTGATGGTTAAATACCAGTACCCAATAACGCATTGCAAAATTATTTTTGTAAATTAATTTATCTTTCATGGATCTTTCTTGTAAATTTTCTTTATCAGAAAGTATGTTAATCTAAATTTCCATCTCTGACATTATTTGGCACTTCTTTGGGACAACAATTTGAAAGCACTAGATATCATATATACTATTATTTCTGAACTAAAGGTTCAGCTTAGTTCTATTATTGATTTTTCTGCAGAACTCTTTTGATTGTAAAACATTTCATGCTTTTTTTTTTTTTTTTTTTTTTTTTAGACAAGAAGAGAGAAGGGCTTCTGATAGGTCAGGTAAATAATAATTTTTATTTATTTTGCTACACCAGATTACTAGTCTAATTTTTTAAATTTTACACTTGCTAAAAATTTCTTATTTAACACCTAAATTCAAAATGTTAATAAATTACTTAAATGAATTTTTTTTCTTAAAGCTTTATTATTATTATAATTCTTAATTTCTGTCTTCTCGCACATCATTTTTTGCTCACAATTTATATTCTATTTAGGAATTTAGTTGTGGTTTGTTTTGCCGAAAGCATACACAATAAATTTTTCATAAGCATACAAAATAATCTTTTGCTAAATAATTTGATGAATCCCACTGGGCTTTGGATACCCAGAATTTGTTAGGTCCACTGCTATTCCTTCTTTGAAAGTTTGAGTAAAAATATATAAAGAAAGTTTTTTGCAATGCATGCTGTTTACAACTAACTGCTCAACCCAATAGTTGGGAGAACAAATCTAATACACTTTAAAAAATACACAGTAGTTGCATAACTACTAAAGTTCTGCTAAACATCTCAATGAGAAATGGCATTGGGAAGTGCTCACTTTAGTGAAATTATAGCTAACTAATTAACTAAAAGCTAGATTTAAATTTTAGTAATAGCATAAAATATGATTTTTAGTTTTTTTTTTTTTTTAATGTATTTTGTTTGTTTACCAATCAGCACCTGCATAGGGTCTTTTTTAATCTGATTCATTCTCATTTATTTAGAAATTCTCGAAATATGCACATTTCCTAAGTATAGGAATACATTTTATTTCCTATACATTCATGGGACATTAAACAAAAGGGATTAGAACAGCAAAAATCAATGAAACAATTTGTCTCATTTTTTTTCACCGTAAGTTTAGAGTCAAATTGATTCTCTGCATGTTATAGCATTTCAGATTCTTTTAATGTTATGACTATGACGGCATACGAATGTGAGCAGCATAGATTCAGAGGTCTTCTGGCAAATGTTCTTATTTATAGAAAAAATTATTTTTTTAATTTGTTGAATATTGATGAAATTTTGGAAATTGATCATTATAGAGAACCAAAACAAAATGTAAATTCTGAATGCTCTAGAAAGTCTTTTTGAAAAAAAATAGCAAATCCTTACATAAAATGCAATTTTTTTTGTAATATGAATATATTGTCTTGAAATTTGTTATTCATTCATTCATTTTATTTTGAATGATGAATGATAAGTGTTTTTTAAAAATGATAGACAAAATTATGATTTTTCAAAGTTGGATGTTTAAATATCTTTTTAATAAGATTTTCAAAAATAATAATAAAAAAATTGATGGAAGGGGGGGGGGGAGCAAAGAATACCAAAAAGATATGGAAAAAGGAGCAGGGGTGTTTGTGCTCCGGGGAAACCCCGGAATTCCGGGGATTTTGAACTTCGATACCCGGAAATTCCGGGGATCGTCGTTCAAAAGGAAGTAGGAATAATAATGAATTATTTATTTTGATCTGGGTAATTTTGTTTGCTTTGAAGGCAGAAAACGCAAGGTCAGTGTGTGTGGTGAAAACTTTTCCTTTCTTTCTCCAAAGACAGTGATAATGCGTGAAAAGGGGGAAAAAACTTCTTTTTTGTTCTTTCCTTATTGCGAGTTATGACTCATTCCCCCGGTTCTCGGACATTCTCTTCTGGATTCTTTTCGGCAAGTAGGCGCGGCAGAAAAAAAAGGGTGAGACTTCGTTCGACCAGATGTTCAAAGGTCTTAATTTTTCAAAAAAAGTAATTCATTGAACTTTTATAATTAGGTCATTCAATACTTCATAATTGTAATTTTTCATTTCTCCCCCCCCCCTTCTCGAAACTCCAAAATGTCGGTAGTAAGTCCGTAAAAGTTTCAGGGGATTTTTTGGGGTCCCACAAACACCCCTGAAGGAGGCTAAGTTTAATTTCCTTTTTAAATAAAAAAAGGTTTCGTTTTTGTTTTAAATAGGATGTATTTGCATGATAAAATAGCCATATACTTTGACTATATTTTATTTTTATACAAATAGGCAAAAAGATAAGAGGAAAGTGTCTGACAATTTTGGGTCAAAATAATTCTTCTACGTATCAATGTTCAAAAAACAGATGATATTGCAAAGAGCAGAACAAAGGAATTACGGGGCTTTTTTATTAAAGAGGTTTTTTTAAAAAAAAAAAAAAATTTCTTCTTATAAGAACTGCTAACCTTTGTAATGAATGTCATTATATTATATTCCCTAGTTATTTTAAATTAAAATAAATAATGTATCAATTTTATAGTTATTTTTCGGACTATATGCCTACATGTGCACTTCTTCAGAAGATGAAGATTTTCATGGAAATTAAACCAGGTTCAGTAGAATTTTTTTAAATAATGTTATTTGCTAATCAATCAATTTCACTTATCCCCCTCCCTCGAATTGTGTAATCTTGGGGTGGGGGGGTCAACTTTTCATGTGAAAATTTTCCCCTCCAAAGTCAAAACCAAGTTTTCGGTTTTGAAATTACTACAAGGTGAGAGAAAATTTAAAAGATATAATATGGCGGTTAAAAATAATTTATTGCACATTTAAAGCAAACTTGCTTTGCATGTTCTTAGTGTTGTTACCTAGAATCATTCATCTAGTGCAACATTTGAATAGAAGACATTCTTCAAATGTGCAATCACAACAACTGAATTTAATTTGTTTAACACAACTTGGTCTTGATGTTGGGATTTTACTTTCCGCTAGTTTATTTATTTATATAAGTATGTATTTGCAAATATATTCAAAGTTTAATCCCTCCTTCCTGCAGGGTGAGGCAACTAAGAATTACACTCGATGGATAGTGATGGGCTCATTAGGCAAATTAATGCAGACCGCCAAACACAAGTAAGTAATTTTATAAAAAATTGTAAAAATTGACTAGCATAACTCATCTAGTTTGTAACATTATGTATTCACAGTTTTATTTCTCTTTTTTTTGCAGGGTGAGGCGACTAAGGAAAAGTTTCATGAAAAAGAGCAGTTAATTTTTTATGGCTGGTACATCAGGCGAGTACTGAGGACCATCAAAAACAAGTAATTTGATTCAGAATATTAACTTAATATTTTTAATGTAATAAAATGAACAAATTACGAATTTCAAAAGATGGTTTATCAGGAATATTGTTTGAATAGTTCTTCAGAATGTAAGCAATATTTCATATTTTAATAAATTTAAGTATAGAGATCTTTTAATTGAAACAAAAATGCTTCATTTAATTATTTTAAAAATACTGCCAAAAATAGATTGAGCCCTGTATTAGGTATTTATTGTAATATATTATAATATGATCTTGTATTAAACAAACAAACAATGTGGTTATATAAAATAGAGTATTAAGATATTTCATAGAATTCAAATACAATAGGAAAATGTGCATTTTAAGAAATTAAAATGCATTGCAAATGAAAAGCAATGTATATTCTACATTGCTTCAGAATAATCAGTTTTTCTTTGAAGCAAACTATCAACTATGTTTTTTTTTATGACATCAGGCCAAATATCTCTTTTTATTGCACCCAAGTACATTTTATTTGAACAGTTGCCCTCGATAATAGAACTCTAGTAACTTTAAAATTATTAAAATGGGATATTTGTATTCTTTGAATATATATCTCAGTTTGTTTATGATGCCATATTAGCATCTTGTTAATTGTCTTGCAAGTTTTGTGAAAATTTTGCAAATTGCAAGCAAATGTTAAAATAGGTACCAGATTTTTTTTTATATCCTGTATATTTTTGAATATATGTTCTATTTTAATGAAAATGAATTGTGCAGGGAACAAAACTGATTATAAAATATGTCAGTCATTATCAACGTTTTTTGAAATTGGATTTGCAGATATTTTTGATCTGAGAGTGCATTATTTATACTCATGGAGGAGAAAGGAATGTTCACTTTATAATGAAAATCATTCGATCTGAAAATAGAACTAATATTTTATCAATACGATTTTATAGAGGTCATTAAATATACAGCTTCTCAAAAAATAGATTGATAAATAATAAATAAAATTATTATATTGACCTCAAAATTGAGCATTACCAATCAAATGGACAGTTACATTTTTCGAAAATTATTAAAGATATGCACCTAATTTTTTAGGTTCCAGCATTTCAGACTTTGAGCTAAAAATTATCTTTGCTGTTATGTAAAAATGTTATTTTGTTACTATTTGCCTTCTTTTATGGTTTTTTTTTTTTTTTAAATTTGTATAACTGTTATTATTTTGTACAATAAGAATGTGCTCTTTGAATGAGTCAAAAAAAAAAAAAAAAAAAAAAAATGTTAGAAATATATGAGAGATTTTGAGGTCACATTAGTAGTGCCATTTTCGAAATCAATATATAGAAAAGAGCGGAAGAAAATTTCTTTCAAGTTAACAGTTAATTATTTTGGTTAATCAGCACAACAATTTGAAAAAATCTGTCCTCTAGAGTCATTTTCATTAAATCCACCTTCATGAATATGTTGAAATAAATACTTCAGTTTTAGAGGTTCCCCATTTTTTTTCTTGACAAATATGCATGTTTTTCGGAGACTACAACAAATGATTTATGTCTTAGTAAGCATTTACTATAAAAGCAATTATTCCATTATTGGAATTTTTAAATTATATTATTATTAAATATATAATGTCTTTGATTTAATTCTTTCACTCTTTCTCTCTCTCTCTCTCTCTCTCTCTCTCTCTCTCTCTATATATATATATATATATATATATATATATATATATATATATATATATATATATATATATACATACACAACACACAAATTGCATTAATTGTTCTTTTTTTTTTATTGCAGCAACAAAAAAGGATTGAAAGAAGCAATATAAATGAATGAATTTAAGGAATTTATATGTAATCACAAAAGATATGTACCTATAAAAAATAAAGTTTCTGTTCATTGAAAAAAGAATTTTTATATGAATTTTATATTATCTTAAATTAGTCCTTGTTAATTTTATTCTAAAATGCTCTCTTATTTCCTGATCCAATTCTCACTTTTATATTTAATTAATTCTAATATGTATTTAATATAACTACTGATTCCATAGTTCCTCTCACCAGGAATAAAGGGATAAAAATCCCTAGCATTCACACATATTTTTCAAAGATACCTAAGATTCCCTTGCCTAAGCTGGCACATGACAAAGAAATCCCAATCAAAAACTCATAGTAAATCACTGCAGGGAAAAGAAAAAAAAAAAAAAACTTTTTGCCTTTTTGCTCTTAGATTGCAATGTAAATAGATGTCATTTGATCACTGCTTCACTCTTGTACAAATTATGACTCTTGTAGTAAAATAAATTAAAGTTAAAATTACAAAAAAAAAAAAAAAAAAAAAAAACTTTTGACAGACATCTCCAAAATTGTTATATATTATTGTCATTCTGCACCAAAATGAATTAAAATGAAAATGAATTAGAATGAAAAATTTAAAAAAATAAAAGATTTTTAATTGAAATATTTCAAAACTTTAAAACAAGATAAGGTTTAGAATGCAGATGGTACCCACTTCATCTGCAAATAAATCTGATAGAAGTAAGATTTTTAAAAAATATGTAAATTAATTGCTAATGCATTAAAATTTTTGGAACAACCATACATTTTCTGCTTTCAAAAATGAGAAAGGTTACCCATCCCTCCATATGCTATAATATAATTATAATATAAAGGTCTCAATTAGATCTGAGATGAAGCCATATAAGTTTAAATATCATTTAGAATATTTTCTTAACTTTGAATTTGAAGTTCTATTAAATCTTTTCAGGTTAATTTTTGCTTGTTTTCTAAGATTTTCTGGATAAATGTGACTTTCTTATTGGATCAAACACAAAAAGGTGTATTGTGAAGTGTGATCAACTGGTGGGTCACTTGCTGAAAAATAATGATTACATCTGTCATAAAAACAGTGTATTTCAACTAAAAGCAAGGAAAAACATTAAAAATAACAATAAAACTATTTCCATGCATCCTTCTCTAATTAAAAATTAACACATTGATTAAATACAGCAGTTAAAAACATGTGGTTAAACCTGACTGGTCTTGAAATCATTGCTAATTCTTATAAATGATGCCATCAAAACCATAAAATTTACTTAAAATAACTCAACAATTCAATGTTTAGCAAAGAAACATTGCGTCTAACTTGAATTGAAACATAAAATGATTTAAGTCATGAAAAAGACCTCATGAAAGATAACAAAGGGCCTCCATTTTTTAATGGCATAATATATGATTTTATTCATTTGCATTGCACAATATTTTATTACTGTCAAATTTCAATTTATCATATGACGAAACATTTGCCATAATAGCAGCACATTTTTCTTCCTTGCAACTGACGATAAATTGAATTCAATAAGCATATTAAAACTTTTTTTTTATCTGTAGGTTTTCTGTCAAATCTTTAGAATAACGTACAGCACTTAGATTCTCATTTTTTTTTTTTTTTCGATTTAATAATAAGCAATTTTAAAAATAAACAGCAATTTATTATTCTATTTGGTTAAAGTGTAGTTTAGTGTGCCCCCGAGTTTGTCGCCAATATGGTAACCCAACGAAACGATCTTATAGCAACCCTAATGCTGTTTTGTTTACTACTTTTTACAGTATTTGAGTTGCACATGAACTACAATTATTTTATGCTCAATGTCAAATTAAAAGTAATTAAATATCAATTAAAGATTTTAACTTTGTATTATAACTAAATGTTTTTTATTGCTAATAAGACATTGTAATGTTATTTTTAATGTGAATACGAACTGAAAATATTTATTCTTTTACAATACTTACAATAATAATACTTTAGAAATCGCCTGAATTATTAATTTAAAAAATCGTCTGCAATGGAATTCCTTGTACTTTTCGTAATTCTTTTTCTGATCTGACGGTTTCCTTGATAAGTCGTTTTAAAGTTTAAAAATTCTGCCCGGTGCCTTCTTTAGATGCCTAAGGCATCGGCATGCTCTAAATTTTACTCTTTACACAAGAGACCGGCGCAGCCGATTTGAAAAACATTTTTATTTCAAAATTATTAAGATAAGCAGCGATAGTGATCCCTAAAGTTAAAAAAAAAAATCTCACATAAAACAATAATTAGTAAAAATCATAGCTTTATTAATGCAGAAAGTGGTAACCGTAACTGCTTTGCAGAAGTATTTACTTATTTTGTCCGGCATCTTCATTGGCGACTTTGCATCCTTGGTGCAGCAAGTGCACACTAAACTACAGTTTTACCTTCTATTTAACAAATAATTTCTTTCATAGCTTCTGATAAAGTAATATATTCCATTTTCATGTTCAATAGAGTTTTTGGCAATGGCGAATAAACACACAACTTAATCCATTAAAAACCAGAAATTTAATTTATAACACTTGAGCACTTTTACTACTTAGTGAAGAAATATGTGATACACATCTGTGATCAACCAAATCTAAAGCTTCAACTGCAGCAAAATCAGATAGAAAATGAAACACTGACAATGTTCCATCAAACATTTATTTTTAAATAACAATAATGTATTTTATACCAACGTCACAGGTAGAATATGAGCCGTTTATTTTGAAAATAGGGCAAGTCCATTTTTTGTTATTGCGAGATATTTAAAGGTTTGCGTTTCAATAAATTAAAAAATATTGGTAAGTATTAATAGATATATTTTTTGTATTTTGTGGTAGAAGATAATGTAGGTTTATAATTACAGTGCTGACTAAAAAAATAAGAGTTCCATTATAATTAAATGAACTTGCCTCACTTTCCAAATTAAAGAATTATTGCAATCATTCATTTAATTGGGAAATAATATTTCAGTTGTATCAGCTTTTTTTTTTTTTTTAGAGAAACAAAATACTATTCAAATTTTTATAAATATTTATTCATTTGATAAAAAGGGAAACAAAACCAAGAATATTCTAGTAGAAAATATAACATAACAACAAACAATTCAGTTTTATTAAGAATTTCAATGAAATTATATATTTCAGTTTATACGTAGGTATAATCAATTTGAATTTTATTCAAGATTTAACATTTAAAAAAATTCATGATGATCGGGAGGTATATATGGTAATAAATCCATCTTATCCTTGTATTTTTCAGATGTAATAAATCTCCTTTTTTTTTTTTTTTGACATAAAATATAATTTTATATTTCTGAAATGACTTGGAATTATTTAAATTCCTCGCTGTGTTGAGAAGTCGATAATTTTAAATTCAAAATCTTGTTCTATCGAAGTTTTGTTGAACATTTTGTATGATGCATCCCTTGTAAATCTGATCCAGCATATAGTTAATCAATTCAAGGTTTCTCCATCGGCATTTTTCTTTCTTTTTAAAACCGCTTTTTCCAATGGTTGGGTTGAAAATAAATTTCCATGTTTCATTTCATGTAGTAAAAATTTATTATGTTTTCGACAATTTCGTATTACTTTATAGTAATCCTGGGGAATATACAAGGAACTGGTTTCTGGATTGAATAGTTACTGGATAGTTCCACTCCAAAATCACGATCGTTCGGTAGAAATGAATGTCCTGACAATAAAAATTTGTGATCAATGATATTTATTTCGTTGTCACTGGAACTGAATAATCGGTGATGGAAGTAAACATTATTATCGACGCACAAAATTAAGATATACTTTTTATTATTTATAAAATACTGTACAACCACCGATTTTCAATATCAAAAATAGATAAATAGAAACACCCTAGATTTCAGACATGATGTCAAACGGTTACATTTCCATCACCATAGAGCAACCGGGGCTAAATTTTGCCGTAATATATTCGGTCAAATATAATTTCAATCTAAGATGGACTTGCACCACTTTCAAAATAAATAGATTTTCAATACTGTTAAGAGTTAAAACTTCCATCTCCAAAATACTAGAATATAAATACTTTTTTACTATAAATTTTTTACTCATAAAAAGACCATAATAAGTTTTATCGATACCTGCTATTATCTCCATTTTTTTCAAAAATGGACTTGCCCCACTTTCAAAATAAACGGCTCATATATTTGAGCTGAATAATTTAAGCTCCTGTTGTCAATGCCAATAGTTGTACAGATTTGTTTCGAAGTGCTGGGTAACAGGAACATCTAAAAATATAATGTATCTTTGATGGGTTTGCAATCATTTTATCAGTTGCCCAGCTGGCGTCAGTATATGTTTTTAAAACAAAACTAAACTTATTTACTTAAGACTATTTTTGTGAGAAGAATTAAAAACATTTTGAAAAATGATGCAGGAGATTCTAATGAGTATTTGGTGGATTATTATTAAATTGAAGCAGATAATTCACAGAGTTTAAGGTACATTTAGCACTTTAGGTTCTTTATTATCATAAATTGCAATATATGGATTTATTGGAACCAAATTTTTACAATTTGAAATATTAGAAATTTTTTGTTATTTGATTTATATATTTTTAGTACATTACAAGCTTTTTCAAATCTATAAATATATTTTTAATCTTTTAAACCTTATATTTAAATTACTGGTATGCCATAATTCAATACCATGTTTATCCAAAATATAAGCTGCATTATTGTTCTATTTTTTGTGAAAGTTATCAGTCAATCAAAGCAACATTTAAAAAAATATCTATTTTCACCACTTTTTATTATCATTTTAGAATTTCTTATAGAAGTACTATAGAGTGCCAAATCAGTTTTGGGTACTTTTCCGTTAGGCGAGCGCAAGCGAAGAATCTTCAAATAATGTAGAATCCCGTCAAATTCACGTTTGGTTCACAATTGGCGGCATTTGCGCCTAGCTAACGGAAAAGTACCCAGTCTTGTTTAATGAAATTGAATTTCTCAATATTTCTGGTGTATACAATATATCTTTATGTATGAAACCTTATCAGATTTATTAATAATTCACATTTATCAAGGCTTACACTGCCTTTCATTTTGTGGAAATTTTTAAATAAATTAAGGTCAATAACAAAATGTTCCATAGTTGCTGAACCGATAACAAATTCAGTGTCCAATAATTGACTCCAATATATAGATGGATAAAATGCTGTTATGTTCACTTTGTTCATTGATTATGTTGTTGGTGAATTCTTGTTAAAAATTTTGTTAATGTAACCTAGTAGAGGTTAAAATCCAAGTTTCCACTCAGCAGACCAGAAATAATTTACTTGTAAAATGGCATATGTTTAGCAGGTATTTCTGGTTAATGTTCAACAGGTATTTGTCGGTTCTAACGGTAACCAAAAAGCACCGAGAAAAAATTTCGCCAAATTATAAAAATATACTCAAGTGCATTATTATTTATTATGAAAATTTTTGAATGTGCGAAATACATGCTGTATAGTTTGACAACTGAAATCGCCAAATTGGCGAAATTTTTTCTTGGCGCTTTTTGGTCGTCATTACAACCGACAAGTGCCGTTTAATATATATTTTTACTTTCTTCAATATGAACGATAAGAGAAAATCTAATTTGTGAATATCGTAAGTTCTTGGAACGTTTCTCAAAAATTAAAGATACACTTGGGAAGTTTTGATGAAAGTATTAGTCACTTGTAATTGACTAATTTTTAATTATTAACAAATGAAAATATATTCATTCAGAGATTCCACTGTAGCATTTAGATTTCTAAAGGATACATCAAACAAATAAGTGCAACAAAAGAATTTTATTCAAAGTAAGTTTCTTTACAAAAAATGCAGGGTGATCACAAAATTTTTTCCAGCTTACAAAAAAATTATCAATAAAAAAAGTATTGTAATTTAGCACCTGGGTGTTCCGATATGTTAATTTTTCATGTACTTAGCTATTTAATTAAATTATTCATTAAGCATTTCTACTTTAAAAAAATCAAACATTTATTAGATATTAAAAGACATACTCGTAACATATAATATACACACACTATAGCTTGCAACATCTATATATATAAAACACTAAAGTATGCGGCACAGAAAGCAAGCTTATTACTAATGATCGAATGGTAACAATCAAATATAAACGAAACATGAAAATTTGAGACTGCTTCATTCATTGGACATTTTAACAGATGTATTAAATCAAACGCTTCGCTTAGCTAATTCATGGTGCTATAAAATATTATTAGAAATGTTCTGGAAATAGTCTGCCATGCCATCAAAGAGGCAGGCAGTCAAAAGAAAGAAGATATAAAAGAAATCAAGAAAGGCTTCAAACAAAGTGCAAAAATAGGCTTAACCGTTGCCAGATAAGTAATCGTAATATCACTTAAGATTAATGTACGGTTTCTCGCCAATCACATTAAAATCGTGCCAATCGTCCAAAAACTAAAAGTCTGCAATCCTGGTATCCAGAAAACATTTACAATAAAAATCTGATACAATTACATTTGGCGAGAAATCGCTCCAGAATTTTTCAGTTTTGGCTCTCATATTTTAATTTCAAATCTAGTCATATGCCGGGTTTACACATGGCCAGTAGGCAGGGCATGTGTTTCAAAACTAAAAAATGCTGTTCGGTCCATGGCAAGTAATTGTCCCGACGGGACAACACCATGCCGCTATATTGTATTTTGCTTCTTACTGCGCATGCGTTTGTAGAAATTGGCCCTTTTTTTGGAGCGAAAAAAAAATTGATCACTTATTATAGATTTATTCCGACATGTTCTTGCTCTTTGTTCTTTCTAATGCGAAGTTGTGTTTTTTTTTTTTTTTTCCGCTTTCATTTTATTTGCCATTTATTTTTTCTATAGTTTTCCAAATTTAGGTATGCTGTCCTTTTTTTTATTTTACATTATTTCTTTGTTTAAAAAATATCCATCATTTTAATACGATATGCAATGAAACATTCAGGGACGCCAAAACGGCAATTTATAACCAAGCATGGTATACCTGAATCTATCTTATGAAATTGTGGCAAACAAAAATCAGTCCCTCTCTGCGCATGCGCTGCCTACTGGTCGTCTTATATCTGGCAGAGTGTAAACCCGGTATTAATCGTAATGACTTGCCTTCGGAAATTGATATTCATATTTTCCAAAACTCTTCTCTCATAGAAATACATTTTGTATTATCTTAAGACTAAAAAAAAATTCTTTTTTAATGATATAAATTTCATTTTTGTACAATTTTTCATTTAACTTTAATAATATTTTTAATTCAATCTGATACATTTTCTGAAACAATGTTTTTAAATGCTATGATGAAATTCAAATTTTCCATTAAAACTTTCAAATACGTGCTCTTTCCAATCATTAAATCCATAGTAGGACTTTCACTTTGTAATTTGCAGTAAATAGTTTTAGTTGAATTCATGCGTTTTAGTCATTCTCAAATTAAAGTTGAAATGTTTTTTTAATGAAATACATCTCATATTATAAATTTAATAGTTCTTAAAAAAATCAGTAATCTGAACAAACAAATTGTCGCCGAAGGCGGCTAGTTATTATTATTGTTTGGTTCTAATCATCTGGCTGTTGCCGTTCCGCTTTTTACACACTTTCTTTAATAACAATAAATATAAACATATTTTGCTTTTATCAGTTACAAATAAAACAGAGATATATGTAAAAACTTACACAGTCTTTAATAAAACGGTAAATTTCAGTGTGGTCTTTCCAAAGTTTTCTCGCATACTCTCTAATAAACGTGTGTAGCCAGAGAACGCCTTGCACGGCATTGGCGTACAATAGTTGTGAAATATTAATATTTGATGTGAATTTAGCATTCCCACTGAATATCGTGTCATCCTTGGCGACTCATTCCTGGCATGTGTTAATAGTATCCAAAAATCGAATTTGTCTTTTAGACACATTTTGTTCAACCGATTGAAACCAAAATGTGACACAAAACTGCACTTGTAGTCACAAAATCCCGTATTGAATTTAATATATTTAAGTCATTGCATTTATCGCCTGAAGTACAGTACGTCTGAAAAGAGAGAAACATAGACAGTGAACCACTCTTTGGATTTGGTGACAGGTGTCTACATTATAGATGTTCAATAAGTATACTGTATCTTATCTATCGAGCTCTGTCCATTTTGTAATTATCTCCATAGAAGTCTGCAAATGGGTAGCAAAGACTCTATACCAAATTTCATCCGTCTAGCTCAAAGCGGTTTTGAGTTATGTTTGTCATAGACAGACGGCCATTTTCCAAACATGTTTTTCGAACTCATGAAGGCCTAAAACGTACAGGTTTGTCAAAATCTTGAGTTCAAATTTTTTGACGATTCTTATAGCCAGAAATATGACTATTCTACAGTAAAAACTGTACAGTGTTATATTCATTTTTTTTTTTTTTTTTTGTAATCAGGGAAAATTTTTAAGATTACCCTGATTGCTTTTTTTATATATATAAAAGACCAAGTAAACTATATCTAATGTTTATCGCTCATGTAAGCATCGAGAAATGCACATTTGTACAGCTTCATGTTCCTCTCGTGTGCTCGCAACAGTTTTGGATAACAAAAATGGAAGAAAAAAACTTAAAAAACAATTTTTAATGCACTGGAAAAAACTGATTTCTGAGTTTAAATATTAAATGAAGGAAAAATAAATAAGTAACAATTTGAATCAAAATATTCTTATAAATACCCTAATATTTTATGATCTATTTATTATTTCTGGGTGCAAACCCAAAGTACACCCCCGATATTTCCTTGGCAAATATGCTGAGCTGTGAAACATACTTTAAGAATTTGCATTTTTACTTTTATTTTAAAATATATAATTTTAAAACGATTTCATTATTAATTGATAAAATAAATTTCATCCAAAAACTCGAGTAGTAAGATTTCCGGTAAATTTTAATGACATAACTTCGTTTAATTAATAAATATTCAAGTTTCAGCAGTTTATGAGTTAATCCCTCTTTTCTTCTTCATCACACAGTTTGTTTGTTTTTTAGTTTTTGGTCACTGTTCCATCTTTCTTCTTCCTAGGAATATATAGTTTGAGAATTTTAAAGACTTTTTTCCACTTCTTTCTTAAGGTCCTATCATGTTTGAGGAATTCCACGTACGACTTCTTTATTGTTTTCACACTTTTTTTAGACAACGAAACCTCTTGAAGGCAGGCTCCCAAAATGTGCAGTTTGTCCTTGATGACAATAGATCTGAGAATTTGGAAAAATGGGTCGCAAGGGCGAAATTCAGATCTGTCGCTAATATCTGAATATCTGAAAATGACTTTGATAGTTTCTATATCTTCAGATTCACATATCCGATTGGCGAAGCAGTAAAGGAATTGTCTTCTGAAAGTGCCGGGATTGCGGACGTAACATTGCTGCATCAAGTCCGGATAATAGTAACCCGAGTAAGAAGCTTCCGACATAGTTTGAAGCACATACTGATTATAACTTAAGCTAGGAAGAAATGTTCGCATACTCCCCGCGATGTCTAGAAAAAGATCTTGCAGTGGCCAGTTCAGAAAATATTTCAAAATGTCCCGGGTGTACTCTTGCAAGACATGCATCTGTTGCTCAAGTCTCATTTGGGATAATAAATAACGTATAACTTCAGAAACATCCTCCTCCAGAAATCTACGCTTCCCTTCTCGTCGCTTTAGAACGCTCGAGAAGACATCAGATAGAAAGGAATCTCTGTCTTCGCTGGTGAGCTTTTGAAGAAAATGTTGCGTTGCTGCTTTATTGCCGGCATTTACTGACGAATGAAGAGCATACTTGTAAAAAAGATCAGGAGACATTCTACCTTCCGTGACAAAAGTCGATTTAGATTCTTTTTCTTTAAGACAATAAGCCCAATAAGATTCCATTATCGTCACCATCCCTCGCGTTATGCTTCTATTAGAGACATGTGCGTCGTATAGACGCCTCTGGGTTTCTTCAGGGAGTTTTCGCCAAAGAACTGGAATATGATCAACCAGGCAATATAAGCACGCCAATTTGTATCGTATAACAACGTCTAATGCACTAACATGCACAAGTCCTTCTGCAGTCTTTTGATAATCTATCGCACCTGTTGATGACCAGCTTAGTTGTTTTAAAATCTGTATATCAGAACAATCTACAAGATTCCACTTATCAAAAAATTCTACGATGCAGAACCACTTCATCCATTTCAGAATCTCCAGACCCATCGGGCTGACCAAAAGCAGCATCCGTTGCTTTAGGGACTGAGGTAGCACGAGTTTCGATACTTTATCTTTCACCTTACATTCAACATTTGCTCCCCATTCTGTTTTATATTCATCTTCAGGAAGTTCCTTGAACGGGAAGTTCGCAATCCAAGTCAAAGTCTCATCTTCAATCCACACTTTGCCAATCGCCATCCTCAGAGCCATTTCCCTGAGTGGCAACCTTACCACGAATTTCGGTCGGATCTCCATTTGCTTTAAATGAATTTGGTCCTATATCTCTTGAAAATATAATGTGTTTCTTTTCACTGAGCAGTCATTCGTAAGATATTATTGACATTTTAATAGATCTTGGCCCTCAGTAGAATCCGTTACTATTTCTTCCATGAAGATTTAACTTTTCTTTTTCTTGTATTTGCAATGGGGTCTTGACCTATTATGAAAAACAAAAGCAATTAAACTTCTACTAAGGAACCATTATGTTACGTTTAAAATGAAACTACAGTTTAGGTGGATTTACACTCGGCCATTTATAAGACGGTTAGTAAGACAACGTATGCGCAGAAAGGGATTGATTTATGTTTGCTACAATTTCATAAGATAGATTCAAACATTCCATGCTTGGCTATAAATTGCTGTTTTGGCATCCCTGAATTCTTTTCCATTGCGTATCGAATTAAAATGATGGATATTTACACAAAGAAACATGGTAAAAAAAAGGTCAACATACCTAAAACTGTAGAAAAGAAATGGCAAATAAAATATAAAAAAACTCTATATCGCATCAGAAAGAACAAAGATAAAAAAAATGATGGAATTAATCTATGATAAGTGATCCATTTTTCACACCAAAAAAAACCTCGCCTAATTCTACAAACGCTTGCGCATTAAGAAAAAAAAAAAAAAAATAGAGGCATGTTGTTATCCTGTCGGGACAAGTGCTAGCCTTGGACCGATCATAATTTTTTTAGCCTTTCTACGTATGCTCAGCCTACTGTCGTCTTATAGATCACCGAGTGCAATCCAACCTTCATTTAGAGTCGAAGAATCCGTTATAAAGAATTGTATACAGAAGCTCTACATTTAAAAAAAAAAAATAACCCTTTTCATTAACAACTCGATTTCATGGATTTTTGAAACAGATACAACGGAGCATTCGTTTAACAAGCATCATTCGCTCCCGAAACTCATTCGTAATTTGAAACACTCGTTAAGTTAAACAATTTTTCGCAGAGGAACAATGTAAATTAAAATAATGAGTTCCATTCAAAAACTCAAATTTAACTTTTAATATAGGCTTTTTATGAGAAAATTATCTTTAAAGTTAGTTCAAAATATGGCGAAAATGAAATACAGCATGAGCGTTAAATGGATTTGTAGCGTGCATAGCCAGCCTAGTTGCACATTGTACGATATGAAATAATATTCACAATATTGTATAATATAGTTCAATATTGAATAATATATTACCGTACAATATTGTATAATATTGTTCAATATTGAATAATATATTAGCGCCCAATATAGCATAATATTGTTGAATATTAAATATTATAATCTATAATAATATCTTACAATATTTTATAATATTGACGAATATTAAATAGTATTAAATAATATCGTACAAAATTTTATAATATTGTTTAATATTGAATAATATCGTACAATAATGTATAATATTGTGCAACAGGCTCTGCTACCTGGGTAGTGCCTTTTTAGATGAATGCTTCTCAACATATGATGCAACAATGTTCCACAATTTCAGCATTTTCTCTACCTCTGGAAAGTGGATGCTATACTGAAGCAATTGTCCTCTCTACTGATGAAATCTCCACCTCAACTTCTTTGCCGTGACACAGAATCCAATTTTTGGTTATACTTGTATTTGTGTTATCATGTTAAAATATTTCTTCCTCTTACAATAATGTGAAATTTTGGCACTTATCAAAATATCTCGCGGGTTTTTTTTTTTTTTTTTTTGGAAAAACTTCAATTAACTCTATATTTTACAGTTCCGTTTATAATTCTGGGGGGGGGGGAAGGAATTCACTACCTACCCAAAACTTTCTCCCATACTCTCTAATAAAGCTGTCATTCTTCGTCCTCTCAAAAAATTTTATGAACTTTTGGATAAGAGAACGCTTTACATGACATTGGCGTACAATAGTTACAAAATACTAACTTTGGGAGCGTGAGTTTAGCATTTTGACTAAATCTATCGTGCAATCCTTGGCGAGGTTTTTTTTTTTTTTTTTTTTTTTGGCAAATTATCCTAGGCACGTGGATTAGAATTTGTGTTTTAGGCACATTTTTCAAATCCGACTAAAACTATAAATTTGACATAGAATAAAACCTGCAATCACATGCATTCAATATATTTAAGCCATTGAGTTTTTGAGTCATCACGTAAATGTTTCTGAAGGTGCAGATAGACAGACGGTCAACCCAGGCCTCGGATTTGGCTGAAAATCTGATAGATGTCTATAGTATAGATGTTAAATCGGAGCACCGAATTTTATCCATCTAGCTCTCTTCGTTTTGAAGTTATCGTGTTATTTCTTATACGAACAATCGGACAGACATATTTCCTCTCAATAGATTTTGCTCACAATTTAACAGAATTGTACAAATTTGGTGTAAAGACCATATACGAAATTTCATCCATCAAGCTCAGTTCTTTATTAATTTTTGATTATCATTAATTCATTCGTTTTTTAATTATCGTTGTCACAGACAGACGGACATGTGCTTTTCGGACTCAGGAAGATCTAAAACGCGGAGGATCGTCAAAAATTGGAGTCCGAACTTTTTTTGACGATTACTTTCTCTGCATGTCGGATACCACAAAGCAAAAATAAATATTAAACTCAGACTAACATCCGAGATATATACATTATTCTAAACAAGACGTCATAGTGTCACTCGTTTTGCGAAGCATCCCTCGATAAGCGAATCATTGCTTTGTTCGCTATGCGAATCACTCGTTAAGTGACGTTTGACTGTGTTTGTATACATTTTAATGCCAAAGACACACAAACGTTGCGCATTTTTTTAACAACTATTTTAGTGTTGGTTCGTACTTTTTTTTTCTTTCTAAAAGTCCTAAAAAAGTATTTATAAAATACATATTATTTAAGATAGAATGAGTCTATGCACCCTGATATATTATTAAAGCTATAGATCTCTCTCGATATATCATTATCTTTATTTCAATGAAAATTAATTTTCTCTAAATGGCAATAAAAAAATGATTTTTTAAAAAAAAGTTCAAAGAACGAAGATATATATATGTAACACATAATTTTATCGAAGCAGTTTCGGGGGTGAAGACACTTTCGAATTTTAACTTCGTTTTATTTCATCCCGGGAAGCATGATTTATGTACAAGCAGCACGAACAAAACACGTCCATTCACAGCGCGACACAAAAGCAGAAGAAAGCGTAAATAAAGGAGGAAAATACTTTTTCCAGTGCTTATATGCTGTGAGATTTTGATAGGGATTTCTTTACACGCGTCGAATTAGGCAAAGAAATCATAGGGATCTTTTAAAAGAATTTGTTTAGGTCAGCTATTTTTTATCCCTTCACTCGGAGAGTGGGAGCTGCTGGCGAAAGCATTTTTACAGAGCTTTCTATTGCATTAATTAAATAGAAAAAGTGGAGTGGGATCGGGAAATAAGAGAATATTTTAGAATGAAGTTAATATGTGCTGAATTGTGCTAAAAATTAGGAAATTAATTAAGTTTAAATCAGATTTTAAAATATCATTACAGACACACACACATACATATATAAACATAATTTTTTCTGAAGCAGTTTCATGGCCGAAGAGAGAGAAGTTGAATTTAAAAACTTCGCTTTTATTCCATCCCGGGAGGCATAATTTATGTACAAGAAGCGTGGACTAAACACGTACATACACAGCGCGGCACAAGCGCGAAAGAAGCGAAAAAGAGAAAATAATTTCCCCGAGTTATTTATACTATGAGATTCTGATAGGGATTTCTTTACACGTGTCGATTTATGCAATGAAAATTCAGATATTTTTTAAAAAGAGTTCGCTTAGCTTGATAATTTTTTATCCTTGTACCCGGAGTATGGAAACAGATTATTTAATCAATTTTACAGAGCTTCTGTTCCATTAATTAAAAAAAAAAGATGGAATTGGATCAGGAAATAGGAGAACATTTTAGAATGAAGTTAATATGGGCTAAATTAAGATAAAAATTAAGAAATTAATTAGGATTTAATTCAGATATTAATATATATATATTTACTTGCTTAACTGGTTACTTTCGTCCACTTCGTAAGGATGACACGCTAGTATTTGTATCAAAAGTTACAAATCTTTGTTAAACAAACGAAAAATGTAACAAATTACTGAATTTCTAAAAAGTGACTTTTTTTTATTCGATTGAATTACATACACATTTTTAATACGCAGACGAAGCAATTTACGTTAACCTTTTGAAATTCTTTCATTATTTATATTTAATGGTGAATTTTGCTTCATAATTTCAAAACTTTTAAATATAAATGGGCTCAATGGTATATCGTTAGATTTTTTATGTTTATTTTTTTATTATTACTATTCAAGCCAAATGAATAAGATTTTATTTCATTTGGCCGTTTCAAGTTTTTGATATGTATTATGCTTCCTTCAAAGTTATACTTTTTATAGAACAGCCATTTATTTTTTAGCTTTGAATTTCAATTGCAGAACTTGGACTTTTTTTTTTTAATTTCATAGTATAAAGAATTCAGACATTTTTTCCCGACTAACAAGATAGAGTGATATCGTTTCTATTCTTCCATTAAGTATTAGATAGATTCCTTGTAGGAAACTGCCTATTTCAATAGTGTTCATGATACGACTATAGATAAATTTATCTGTCTCTTTCTATGCACATCTTGTTAAAGTTATAATTAGGGAAATTTTGTCTAATTTTATCGGGATATGTCGTAAAAAGTGTAAAAATCTCCGATGAATTCGTAGATAGGCTATCAACTAAATTTAAAGGAGTTGGAAGTGACAGGAAGGGAAATTTTCGTTTCCCCATAACTACGTCCTGATTAATATATATGTATGTATGTGTGTGTGTGTGTGTATACAAAGATATTTTAATTCTTAATTTCAGTTTAATTAATTTCCAAGATTTTATCTTAATTTAGCCCATATTTAGTTCATTCTCTTAATTCTTGATCCAATTCCCCTTTCTCTATTTAATTAATTCAACAGAAGCTTTATAAAATTGCTGAATAGGCTAAAAGCCTAACTTTCCCACACTCAGCGTGAAGGGACAAAATATCGCTGACGAGACACATTCTTTTTTAAAAGATCCCCGTGTTTCCCCTACCTCTTCGACGCATGTAACGAAAATCCGTATCGAAATCTTAATAATATATTAACACTGTAAATAAATATTTTCCCTATCAAAATCTCAGGTTATTTAAGACCAGGAATAAAATGTTCAAGAGCTTTTTCCTCGTTCCTTTCTGTGTGCTCATCACTTGTACATATGCCTGCTTCTTCAAAATGAAATAAAACGACGTCACGAAATCGAAAGTCTTCGCACTGTCTTCAAAACTGCATCCTGCTTCACATAAAATAAGGCTTACATATATACATATACTATATATAAAGGGAAAATTAGAAGGAACATTTTTTTTGTAGTAAAGATTTTCCGATACTTGTAAATTCACAGAAATTAGAAGCTGAAAATGGATTTTCAACCCAGAATTTTAGACTATTTTTAACATAATCATTATAATTCACTAATGCAGCAAACACCTTAATCATTAAGACGTTTGAAATTTGGCAGATTTTGTTTCCTGGGACTTCCTCTTTAAATATAATTAATTACTATTATAAAGATTTAATTAATGCTTTGTTATTCAACTAAAATACTCATCATAAAACTGACAATTTACAGTAGCTAACCAATTTACTAAATGGATGTCAATTACTTTTACACAAATGTAAAATAAGCTACTGTTCGGATTTTGAATTTAATTTTGTAATATTTATTACAAGTAGAAATATTTTCTGCAATATTTTGTTTATTTTGTGCACCAAACACAAATTTTTGCAACTTAAATGCATTTTTAAATGAATTTTTTAAATAGAGAGCTTTTGTTAATCTACTGGTCCTCTGATTTGCTGGATTACTGAGAGTATAATGTATTTGAAAAAAAAAAAAAAAAAGGAAAGAAACAGATGTTATAATTTTAACATAAATATGTTAAAGAAACAGATGATAAATTCGTTTTTATTCCAGTTAAGAGTTATAATTTATATACATTCAAAAATATCACAGATGAGATCTTAATTAAAATATTAATTAAAAGCATATGATATTTTTTCCTCATTATAATTGATAAATCAAACGATAAATTCTTACTTTTCATCATAAGTCCTTATTCTCTACATCTAATTGAAAGAAGAATAAATACTTGCTATAATCAGTTTTTCAAATATGTGTAAAATGCAGACGATAAATTTTTAGATTTTGCAATCTTTCGTCATTTGTATTATAAAAAAAAAAAAAAAAAAAAAAAAAAAAAAAAAAAAAACCTTCTCAAATTTTTAGAAATATATTTTAAATTATAAAATAAACATACTTGTATTTTGTTTTTATAATATTCATTATCTTAATAATATTTATTATTTTGCAATAAATGCTAAATGATGCAATGATAATAAAGGCATTATCCATGGTTGCTACAATTAGCAATATTTCATTACTTTTTGTCTAAGGATTAGCAAGAATATGAAAAAATAAACTCAAATGATAAAAGTGCATTTGCTTTCCAGCCTTTTTTGAGAAGAAATTTTTAAACAAGTTTTTTCGGACATTAAAAAAAAAGTTATTAAAAATGTACGGATTTTTAGCTTTGAAGTATTAACCGTTAAGATTTATTTTCAAAAATATTAAATGATAAAATCAATTTTTATATTTTGCCTACATTTATATATAAACATTGGTATTCATTTCTATTATATAATTTCGTGTATATGAATTTGTCATTGTTTTATATTACTTTCCTTGTGATAATTGAATTATGGAAAGTAACTCTTACACACACTATTGTAATGTTTTTATTACCAGGTTGCAATCGAACAAACTCGTGTTTTTTTTTTTTTTTTTTTTTTTTTTTTTTTTTCACTTTGGACTAAATGTATGAACTGTAATGCGCAGATACACGAGAATTAAACAGGAACAAAGATCTTCAAAAACTGAGGGAATTTTCTGCTCTTTTGAAAGATCCACAAGAATATTCCACTAGAATATTCTCTAGATCCACAAGAATATTCGTGAACTGTTAGAAGAAAGAATATTCGTGGATTGTTAGAATTTTTAAAAAAAACACGTACTGTTTTGGGAATGCATCGTTTAATTAGCTCAAATCAGAGATGACAGACCATTTGAGATATTTATGGATGCCGTAACATTTTTTGTATTGCATGTTTATATTTGTAAATTGCTCAACTTTAGTTTTATGGACAATTCACTGCAAGCTTGAGCATGATAGCAAAATGGTAATAATTAGTGCAATTTTTTATGTTGAGTAATGTTGATAGGAATCATATTTCTATCGAATTGCTTTATAAAATTCCAACGAGAAATCTGACGCACTTTCGTTTTTTGTGCGAAAATAATTTCATCAATTTAGAGCACTGCCAAATTGACAAGTTATTAGATTACTATTCATTTCAATATTCGCAAACCTTCTGCGCATGCACCAGGAGGAGTTTATACGTCAAAAAAGGGACGATAGAAGAGATGAAAAATGTTTACATTTAGCTATAAAGCATAGAACTGATATTATTCGCGAAAGTAGTAATCGCTCATCTGCTTACTTCATCTTACTAAAGTGCAATCGTCAAAAAGAGCTAATCTCGGAATCCAGAAACAAATAGTACTTTGTAGTGGCATATGTCCAGCACAAAATATTATTTTAGACCCCCCCCCCCTCCGATGAACATGGGAGATTTTAAATAGTGAAACAAAAGTACTCTTTTTTTGCAACACATATTAAAAGTTCCTGTATTATCTATCCATAGCCCCTTCACACGTTGGAATAAATAAGCGTATAAAAAAAACCAGTCAAAATACAGATTAATATATTACCTTTACTCTTCAAATAGTGATTTCGATCAACTATCTCATTTTCGCTATTGTTTCGATTTTCAGTATCTTATTCTTATTAGGAAAACTATTAATACTGACAATAAATGTTAAAAAATTATATAAACAAGGCGCAAACCCAATTTTATGCTCTGGAGATTCAAATTACCAAATTGATTAGCTTTGAATTTTGTTCATAAATTGTATAAGGCAAAAGGAAAAGTTTTAGAATATCTACATATATTTAAGAGATTATTTTTCTTCTTGCCATTCTCATTGTCAGAAAATATTAAGAGAAATTTTAAATCATCTTATTTATTTATCTACAAAATGAGGTTACAATTCATTATATTTAGTGAAGTTTTGGCAACTGCCTTCAGAATTTTTAACATATGTACATAATTAAATTTTAAGAATTTAAAAAATTGCTTGGTACGTTTTGAAGCTTTACAAAATTATAATTTAAAAATCATTTTGTTTAACTAGTAAATAATAACAGTTAAATATATTTTTTAATATTAATAAATTTTAAACCCATTCGCTCAGTGATTCAAACATTAAGTTAAAAGAATAAAGTAATATAATTGAGCTTAATTAACTGCCATCCATAACTAGCCAATTAAATACACCCACTATAAACAGAGTTGGACCCCCCCCCCCACTACATGCAATGTTCTGGATCTTTTTCCTTGTTATTTTTTTTCTAACATAGGGAAATTATTATCATTTTTTAAAAAATCTTATACAATTAAATTGTAATTATTTCCATTATTTCCACACTTATTTCAATTTCAAGATGTGATAATGTACCATCAGGTCATTTCATAAGTTTTAAGTCACATCATATATTTCTCTCAATATCTATACTTATATAAAGCTCAATGTGTGTGTGTGTGTTGGCGCTCTACAGGGCAGACCGTTTGACATACAGCTACCAAATTTGGTACATGTATACCTTGGAGGTCGGGAATGTGCACCTGGGGTCCCTTTTTTTGAAATTTTAATTATTAATTAAAAATTAACTTTCCCGCCAAAAAATCTTTTCATTTTCCCCACCGCCAAATGAGTTCAGAAAGAACTTCAGTTTTTTTCCCCCACACTAAAGAGGCTAGGGTTAACATTTTTTGGCCGATTATTTCAAACGATTCTGTTTATTTTCTTAATGTTTGATGCATTTAAAATTAAACATTATTAATGATTCGATCTTTGAGATTCATTCTGAAGTACTTTTGATTTAAAATAAAGCAGAATAAAGGAAATTAAAAATGTCTAATCTGCATAAAATTCACGCATTTGCGTTACCGTAACTGGCGTTGAAAATTCACGCATGCGCATTGTGTTCTAATTGCTGTGACTGATTGCAGATTTAAATTATTTTTAGGTTAGTTGCATGCTTTTGTAATTAAATTGTATTTTTGTTATATATTTTTTATATATGCTTATAGTTTTAAGTACATCGTTTTTTAAGTAGTTTTTTTAACCTGCTTTCAACCGATTATTTTAAACGATTCGTTTTATTTTCTTAAGAGTTTGATGCATTTAAAAATAAACATTGTTAATGAATCGATCTGGTCATGATGAATCTGAGAAAATTTTGTTGACAAATTCTTGAAATATTACATAAATTAAGAAAGATATTCTTTAGTGCCCATAAAGTTTAAACGCTCAGTGACTGTTTTCAGTAATCATATTACAAAAAAATATTTTGTTTCAGAAAAAAATATTATTATATTAATTGCAGATTAATCCTTTCCACTTTAATTTAAAGTATAAATTCTACGGGTGCTAACAGAAAATGAGAAAGATACATATTACGTTAAGACTGCAGGCCTTTATAATATTATGAGTGAATTATACGACTATCAAAATGTAAAGTTTTAAAATATTTTGATGAAGAAGCTATTAAAGTAGGATTTGCATAAAATATTTAATTATTAAAATTTTAACGAACATTAAGATTGGCGTACCGGCTGGTCGCCAAAAGCGGTTAGTATATATATAAAAGCAAAATACAATAAATGGGCTTGAAATAAAATAGACAAAACAAAAGAATTTCAACACTTTATGAAATAAAACAGACAAAAGAAAAGAATTTCAACCCTTTATAAAATAAAACAAACAAAACAATAAAATTTCAACACTTTATGAAATAAAGCAAACAAAACAAAAGAATTTCAACACTTTACTGATAAATTACATTTATTTGCTTTAGCTGAATAATTCAGATTATATAATGGAACTTGGATAATTCACAATTGATAAAGGGTTATGAAAATTTGATTTCCCCATCCTGTAATAAGGAATATAAGTAAAAACAAAAATTTGTAAGCAGGAAACAACAATAAAAGTTTATTTTTAACATTTAACAGATTTAATAAAGAATGTGACATTAAGAAATAAACAATTAAAAAAATTGCAATAGTTTTAAGGGAAAAAATTAATTGCAATATGCTTACAAGAATTGCTCAGTACAATTAAATAGTATAATACACATTTCATATTATTATTTTTTTAATTATAATTTGTTATGCTTTTGAATTATGTACAGAAAACTTCAATCTAGTCTTCAAGATATACAGTGCATTAAGGATACTGAAAATATAAGGTACAGACTTTTTAACAAATAAAAATAATTACAAATAAAACACTATTTTTATCTAATCTTTTTAATTTTGACATCAAATGAACCAAGCAAATTCCGATTTAAGATATTTTAATAATGTGCTATTTAGAAATTCAAACAGCTGGGAAAAAAAAATAGAGAAAAATTACTGTTGAATTAAAAATTTTGAATCAATTAAGTTCCATTGTAATATCCATTAAAGGAAAATAAGAAAGTAATATATATAAGAGAGCAAATAGTCATAACAGAAAACACAGTTTCAAATAGATTTTTATCATGCAGATTAAAAATTTAGTAATTTAATTTCAGAAATTCAAATTGTGAATATATTATTATTATTATGAGCAAGATTTATTTCAAGAAAAATGAAACTGAAGAAACTAAAGAAAAACTAAATTTTATATTTTCAAAATTATATAAATGTTAAATATAAAAAAAAAATAATTCAGCATCATCAAAAATAAAATTTATATATATATTAATATTTATATATATATATATTTTATAAATTTCAGTATTCATAAAATTTAGAAATAGAAAAATAAATGAATTTTTTTTTCTGTCTTCATTAACGACATTTTTTGAAGTAATTATTTCAAATTATTCATGAATTTGTTCCGAATAATACAAGGTAAAATCAAAGATCATTGCAAATTTTTCTCCAATCTCTGCTAAATCGTATCAAAAGCAAAAACGACAAATTTTAATTAATGATATACATACCAAGGAATACGCTGTCTGTATTGAATTGCAAGCAAACTTTTTTATGGATTTCAACAGGAAGCAGTTGTTTTCTTCCGTTAACAAAAATTCTTAATAGAAAAATCTTTTACATCTGATAACAAGTGTCTCGTTAGTTTCGATTTCAGAATGATGATGATGATGAATGGCGCATTGCATATAAATTGTACTGCATTGATTTTCCATTGATGATGATGGATGACGCATTGCAGATGAAATTTTAGCTTTTGATGCAAAAATAAAAAAAAAATCTATTGAATGTATCTAGAAAACCGTAATTTTTTCAAATGTAAAGTTTAAAAAATATTTAAGTGAAAAGTTTATTCTGGACCTTAATTTTTAGTTTATATTGTCATACCAAACACTTTGTTCGAATTATTAAGGTGTGACATTATAAATATGCAGTCGGCTGTGGTGGTAGCTCAATACGTAGCGACATCTATTGGTAGAAACAAAATATACACTTTCAATCACCAAGAAATTTCGTTTTTAAAACTCTGGTCCAAGAAACTGTAAAAAATCTTACGCTTAGTAATAATAAAATAACGCTTAATAATAATAAAGCTATGCATAAACGCTTTCTTCAAAATTTTCTATGTTCACTGAATTTTTTTGATATTTATTAACTCTGACTTTCTAGCCTTAGGGGATGACAGCCTTTGCTGCAAAAAAAAATTCCCAGATTTTCCAATTCAATCAATCAATCAAGTGCGCTTGTTATTTGTTTACACATGTATTTTTAAAACTGCCGAATAAGCTGCATAGATTAAGATCAAATATTTCTCCAAATCTAGAGTTCTTTAAAGTGTTATTTAAGCATATGCGGTAATATTTAATGGGGTTCTGTTTTCTTAACTGAGTAAGGATGATTTTTCTTTCTTATGATTGACTTCTTAAAAGTAAAAATGACTTACTCGCCTTTAAATTCTTTATTTACCATTTTTGATAACTTGGTGTTATATTGGTTACTGTTGGCAATTGAAATATTACTTTTGTCGATCAGATTTATTGCGTAAAGTATTTTTGTTCTTTATGCGTTGTTCTTATTTTGAGAATAACGTTTTATATTATATTTAATTTTTTTAACGCATTTTCATCATTGAAAAATTTGATATTGTTTTATAACATTAATTTTATTAGTTTATTTTGTAATGATTAATTTTTTTAATTTTCTTAGCTATATGTTCTCTAATTTAAATCTGATTATTAAATTTCTTTTCTTTATAATACATGCCCCCAGTGCTTGTTTGTTAAACTCATTATAATAAGTGTAGGAAAAAAAATCACAGAATTGATGTCAGTTTAAAGATATATAAAAAATATTTGCAACTATTCATTGCAAAATGATGTTATTATTTGTGATGTTATATCCCATATTGTTTTTGAATTTAAAAAAACAAACAAACCCTCATTCATTTTTTAAATTTTTTACTTAAGATATTTTACATATTTGAATATTTATATTCAACTAATAAAAGTGGTGCTAAGCCATATGGTGTGATATCTTCATGCTGATAAGCTGTTCACTTATAAATGCTGAAAAAAGCTGTCGTAACTACATCTTTTAAAAGAAACAAAACATATCAAATTATAAGGATAAGATGGGTCTAATTTATGAGATCTAAGTTTATGTGGGTAGCAAGAAATGTAAGAATTGATTTTTTTTAAAGAAATGTAAGAATCGATGATTTATTTTGAACAAACTTTCTAAAAGAGAATAAGAAAAATTGTGAAGTTAATGCTTTCTTTCTAATCACATCATTTCTTTTTTACCATTTTTCATATCACAAGAGATATTTTGTTCATAGTGATTGTATTCAAAACTAATGTAAGATGAATGTTAGCAATTTTATACCTTACAGAAGCAATGCCAGATTAAGTCTTCCAGGGGCCCTTAGATGTTGCAAGTCTCAGATGTCCTATTTCCAATTTTTAGCTATCTTTTTTTTTCTTTTTTTTATGATCTTACCCATATTTTAAGCAGTTTGATGTAACTAATTCTGATAAATTTAAAAAACATTTATCTATAGAATTCTTTAAAGAAAGTTAGTTTCTGTATTTCTCATATGAAAAAATTCACGAATTGAAGCAATTTTAAATAAAATAGAGAAAAAATTTTTGAGCAGAATTTCAATATTAATTAATTATGGAATTGAACAGATTTTTATTATAAAAAATAAAATATTTTTAGAGTTTTAAGTAATATAAAATTTGTAAAAATAATTAATAAAGATTGTTAAAATATTTTAGCATTTGATCGATGCTTGATTTGAATTCTATACAGTTCGAATACAAGACTATTATAAATAAAAATGTAAACATAAAATTAATTAAAAAACATCACAAAAGAAAATATCAAAATCTCAAAAATCCCTAATGTTGCAGTGTCTCTACGCTGTTGTTGACTTTATCTATTTGATAATCCAGCTCTGGACAGGAGGCATATTTTATTTTATTATCAGTTGTTAAAATATTCTTTGCTATAGGTGAAATAACTGGTGTGTCATTTTTTCACAAATAGTATTGGCCATTTCCGAATATTATGATATATTTTTACTTATAATATTTTGCTGTATATTATTATTTACCTCCAAAGTTTTACCTTTAAAAAAAATGTGTCTTTGTTTCTCTTCTTATTGATGTGACTATTCCAGACTTAAATTCTACAAATTTTAGTATTCAATTAAGTAAAAAATAAAAGATATTTTTGCCATAAAAAGAAATATTTTAATTTCTCCTTTTAAAAAATTCATAATGCTGTTTCAAAAAGCAATGTTGAATTCATTACATTTATATTCATCAAAATGAAATTTAATAATACTTTTTAATTTCTTTAATTAATAATTACTGATTTTGGAATTGAAATCACATTTCAATATTATATTTTTAATTTATATTAAACTTTTAGGACAAAGATTATATGTATATGGTAAAAGAAAATCATTTAGGAGTACATAAAGTGAAATGCAATATGATGTTAGGTGTGAGGACCATTTCATGCAAATTGCAGGAATTTTATCTATCAACAAATGCAAACATTCTACAAAAAAGGCCATTTTTAAATTTTAAAAAATGAACACAGTTTAAAATAATTAAGTGAATGACAGTATAAAATAATTAAGAAAAAAATTATTTCCATTCTGATTGTCATCTTACAATAGTATGTAAAAACTGAGACAATTGTACTTCATAATTAGAATGATCTAGGATAGCCCATAAATTAAATGAAAATCTTTTGGACAAATTAAAAGAAGCTTGTTAACACAAACAATGGCCTACAATGAATTCTACTTAAATGAAGCAATAATTTAACCATGATATTACATTATAATAGCTGAAGAAATAAAAGCATTGGTGAATTCCATTATGCAAGGCCATAATTTATGATAAAAATTATCCAAATAAGTATTAATTACCATAATTGAGAATATTTATATATATCATTGTTTCTATATTTCCCTTTATTTATTTATTTAATGATGATATTCTAATAAAATATCCTTTATAAAATTTATTTTATTAAATTCTTGGCTAAATTATCTTGAAAGTGATATATAATTATATGGTATTTCAGTTAAAATATATTATATTATGCTTTATATTCAATTGCTGTGTAAATTGAAATTCTTCACTTGTTCTATTGTGTTAAACTGAAACTAAGCTCCTTTAATATCTATATAAAATAAGAGTTTAGTGTAGCCAATATTGCTTAAATACTTTTTCTCTCTCTCTCTCTCTCTTTTTTTTTTTTTTTTGAAAATCAAGTGTATTTATGAAATTAAATCAGATTTTTAGTTAAAGTTTGAATCGGATATATGTAGATAAATAATCAGATAAAATTTGAAATCAGGTATATGTAGAAATGTCTTTAAAAATTTTTTGTATTTGAATTAACTCTCCATGGCACTATTCTTTTTGTAACCAGTTTGGTAAATAATAAATTTTTAAAGGAAAATCATTATTTTATAATTGTATTTTATATTTTTTAAAGTACCTATATATGTTCTTTTTCAAAATAATTATGACAAAACTTAAGATTTTCTGTTAATAAGTTAAAAAAATTTTTTAATAATGCTCAAATCATTGTTAAAATCAATTCTGGAAAATGGTATAACATTAGTACTGAAATTGACATTTTTATAAATGGCAGAGTCGTCAAAGATTTTCAACACTCTCTCATCTTATATATTTATTTAATGAAACTAACATATCTAAATCCAGTGACTTATATATTTTTAAAAATAATTCTGTCTAATCATATTTTTGACGAGAAATTCCAAATAATTCCTTCTGGAATCAAATAATATTTACGATGAGACATTTTAAATAGATTCACATCAACATATTACCTTTGTATTTGTTATCTGTTTTATAAATACATTTTGTTGAATATTTAATTTTAACAGTCCAAAAAAAGACTGATTTTTTTATAGTGGTGGATAGGGCTAGATTGAATATATAAAAGTTTTGAATGGATGTACATTTTATTTTACTGACCTTTTGATTACAGCAAGATGAAATGTTGAGATATTCTCTGATCATATTGCCACATGACTTCCCAGTGGTTTAAACTTAAAGGAAAACAAGAAAGAGATAATCTAATTATACAGATGATTTCAATCATAGAAGTAAATCATGGCAATGAGTATGTTAAAAATGGAATTTTGAGAGAATAATGTGAAATCTCTATGAATCATCTACAAAAGGGGGGGATCGCAGGAACTGTTCTTAAATTACTTTTTTTTTTTTTGTCTTAATAAGGAGAAATACAATTATAAAGGACATAGTAACTTACTTAGATAGAAAAGAAGAGCTATTAGTTATTGCATTGCGAGTTACGTAAAATTATATTTTATGGCAGCTGTAAGAAAAATTTTATAAACAAAATATCAGTCATGAAAATTGTTTTTGTTTTTGAGTTGGGAGTATAATACAAAAATTTTAGGACTGCTTAAGAGAGAATGTTAGAAGTGAAGAGCAAAGGAGGAACTATGCTTAGAACATGATCATTCTTTCATCTCTCGTTCCCATTATCATATTTGTCCTTAAAAAGTGAAATAAATGTATTAATATTTTTTAATTAATATTTTATGTTGGGCTATAGAACATTATCCCCTATTTGCTCATCTTCCACCTATAAAGAATGTATGTTAACTTTCATTGTTTGAATACATACTTGTAAAAAAGAAAAAAATTGTGAAGATTTCTTTAATTAAAAAAATATAATGATGTTTCAATCTTTTTTTCAAGGAGCCTAAAGTTTATGAAAATAAATTTAATCATTCAATCTTAATTTTCCAAGTTGGGGACTATTTTTATTCTGGTATTTGACTAATTTGAAAGTTTTTAAATCGAAATTTGTCACTAATACAGGTTTTTAAAAAATTTCCTATGAAATAATGTTAATAATTTGATTCATTCCAAGTGCAAATGTAAAGCTGCAAACGATAGTCTTTTCCTCCCTAATTGTTTTTGCTAGATAAATATCTTATGTACACCGTATATTTCTTTTATTTTATGTGTAATGTGTTCAGTTATCTTTTATTTTATGTGTAATGTGAATTAAGCAATAATTTTTTTTAATTATATTTTTTAAAATCTCTGAACATGTTAGATATGAATTGTCTAAAATTTTATTGTAACTCTTCTTTGCATGATTTTTTCTTTTTTCGTAAAATAAATTGGGGTGTTATAATTCACGCTCTAGATTAAAGGGAAAATGCTTTAAAAAATCCTAGTATAAATATATAATATGAAATAATTAAAAAGCAGTATGATGGAAACATCCATCATCATGCAAATTTACATGTTAAGCGCAATACAATATATATATATATATATCTTTGTATAATTTTTATATAAATTTATGTATATTTTATATATATTAAAAAAATATTCAAGAAATTGCACGTTTCTTCCAACCACAACAAACAGCAGAATGACAAGTTTAAACCCGTTATAATGATTGTGACATTTGATTTTTTTTTACAGCTTTGTTCCTTATTACGCAGTAGTTGTAAAAAAAAGTTGCCAGCAACAACCAATTTACAGTACACCTGATTTGAGTAAAATTTTTTTGTTCACTAAATGTCATGATGGAAATTTCCATCATCATGCAAAGAAGGGTTAAAGTGTTATAAATGATTAATATTATTTATTAATATTCGTTATCATTTATTAAAATTTTATTTTAGAAAATTATATCTATTGCTTTATTTATCAAAATTACTTCTTTTTTTATTGAAAAAGTTAACAATGAAAAAAATAATAAGTATTCAATTTTAGCTTAAAAATTGAAATTTTCTCTTGCTATGCCCATTTATAAAACTTGCTCTTCTTAAATAGAATTTTTGGTTAGATTAGTTTTTAATGTCAACCAATCATCCTTATTTTAGCCAAGTTCATCTATGATTTTTAATGCAGTGGTGAAGTAATTATAAAACCTCATTTTTTTAAAAAAATTGCTAAACCCTTTCAGACATTTTTTTTTTTTTTTTGCCATCACATTTTTTTAGCCATGTGGTTATCTTTTGGCACTCTCTTAAAAGGAATGAATTTTTTAATATCAAATAAAAGTATTCATGACTATACTAGTTCTGTTAACTGAATTTATAAAGCGCTTATTCACTAATTAATATGACTTTTTTAAAATAATTTTGTTGCCAAATATGTGTAATTTATGTTATTAAATAATTAATATTAGTTTCAATCAAATAATTCATTCTAATTTTTTTCTTCCAGATTTGCTATTCTATTTATTTGTTTCACTATGTCTGTCTTTGTGACAGTCGGTTCAACTTCTTTTGATGACCTCATTCAGACAGTCTCTTCACCAGAAGTCCTCCAACTTCTTGCTGATGAGGGTTTCAGAAAAGTAGTCCTGCAGATTGGGAAGGGAAATCTGCTGCCTGAAAAAAGTGATATCATTGAAGTCGAATGGTTTCGATACAAGGACAGCATATCTCAGGACATCCGAGATTCTTCATTTGTGATTGGACATGCAGGTGCAGGAACAATTTTAGAATCGCTGATTGAACATAAACCTTTCATTGCAGTTCTTAATGAGAAGTTGATGGACAATCATCAGACTGAACTTGCTGAACAAATGGCCAAAGAAGGATATTTAGCATATTGTTCTTGTTCAAATCTATTAGAAACTCTGAAGGAATGTTTGCATTCCAAATCTTTTACACCTTTTATATCAGAACCGAATATGTTTCCTGCATTTTTAGAAGAATTCATGGGTTTCAGCACATGATGGCTTTCATTAAAAAAAATGATAATATTTAGATTTTTGTTAGTGAATTTATTTAAAGTGGAAATCATTTGTTGTTAATTTGATAATTTTATTTTCTGCATCTGGCACCATTTATCAAATAAATATTTAATTTTTGTCCCTAATTAAATTTGTGTATTATTTTATGTTAATAAAGATATTATTAAATTAATTTTATTCCAATGATGATTCGATTTCTTGTTCATAATATATGCAAATATTTTTTAACAATATATTTTTAAGTTGTTCATATTGTTTCTTTTGGAATTAAATTAGTAAAGAAACTTAATAGATATATGTATTATCAAAATTTATAAATAATTATCTAACAAACATATAAAATGAATATTCATAATAATAAATATGTATCATTAACACATTAAATGCCACCTTATCAGAAATTGTATGCATTATTTTTGTTTATTTGGATATGAATAATTCTTGAAATGTTTAATAAACTTCAAAGTATTTTAATTTAAAATTGCTCTATTGATTGATAAGAGAAATTATTGTTTATCAATAATTCAATTATTGTTCCCATCATATGCTTTATTAATTGTGTTATTCACATGATGCTTTTCAGAGTATATGATGTTCAAGAGCAAATGTTCTACTTAAATTGGACCTCTTTAAAAAAAAAAAGTGATTGTATCAATGATAGCTCAGCAAGTTTACTGCATTTTAAACAAAGGCTGAAAGTATGAATAAATCAAGTAATTCCATAAAGTTAAATGGGTCTCATTTATTGGATATTTTACATGTTAACTATGCAGCCAAAATTATGCGTAATTTAAAATCGTATCAAAATAACTATTTGGAATTTAACTGCATATGGATTAATGAAAAATATCTAATAAATAGAATAAATGTAGAATCAAAAAGTCACCTGTTTTCTGGTTAACGTCTTATATTTTGCAAAGCAACTTCTTCCAACCTTGATTATATACATGATTATTTTTAAGGATTCTTTAATATTTAAAAAAAAAATTCTATTCTGTGTTTATTTAATACAAAAATGTAATAAAAGAAGAAATGCTTGAGAAAATTTTTGATTTTAAATGAATATAATCAGGACATTAGATTTTTTTTTTTTTTTCAAATGTCTAAATATAGAAGTGGTAAAAGTAATTTATGACACTTCTTATATTTAAATCAATATAATAAAACATCTATATACACTTTGCATTTTATTTAATACAAGAGCTCGCAGGCTCGTGAACAGTCCGTTCACTTCAATTCGTTTTTAAACGTGGACGGCCTTCTTCACACATGTTAAGCCTTCAAAACCAAGTTCGTATCCGTTGAAAATAGTTGTACAATCAGAACACATTGTGCATGCTTGAATTTTCAACGCCAATTATGGTAGCGCAAATGCGTGAATTTTCTGCGCCGGGTGTGGTAACGCTATGTAGATTAGAAATTTTTAATTTCCTTTATTCTATTTTATTTTAATTCAAAGGTATTTCAAAATGAATTTGAAAGATAGATTCATTAACAATGTTTAATTTTAAATGCATCAAATATTAAGAAAATAAACAAAATCGTTTGAAATAATCGGCCGAAAATTTGTTGAGCCTAACCTCTTTAGCGTGGAAAAAAAACTGAAGTCTTTCTTATTTGGCGATGGGGAAATGAAAAGATTTTTTGGCGGGAAAGTTAGTTTTTAATTAATAATTAAAATTCTAATTAAAAATTAAAAAAAAAGGGATCCCAGGTTCACATTCCCAACCTCCAAGGTATGTATGCGCCTAATTTGGTTACTGTAGGTCGAACAGTCTTGCCTGTAGAGCGCCAACACATACATTGAGCTTTATAATAAGTATAGATTTTATAAAAATAATTATTTAATTTATAGAAAAATATACATTTCATTTATAGAATAAGAATAAGAACGGCACTTTCAAGTAAACGATTCTTATATCTCTGCTGAAAATAAAAATAAATATGTACGTGTTGGCATTCTGGAGGTCAGACCAGATACCAGATTTGGCACATGTATATTATAAGGAGTAAGAATGTTCACCATTTTTTTAAATTTTATTTTTGAAGATTGTATGATTTAAAAAAAAAAAATTAATTCGTTAAAAGATAGTCTTAATTTGATGTTTTTCTGCAATAACTTCCAAAAATATTATTACATAAGAATGGGTTTTAAACCATTTTAAAATTTAAAAAGTAATCTTTCTAGGGATATTAATATAATTTTCATGCTAATTTTTCCAAAATTGTAACAAGTTTTTTTTTTTTTTAAATCTGTGTCTAATTTTTAACCATTAATTACATTGTTGCCCTGAAATTCAAACTGTTTTCATTGTTTCTTCACAGATTTGATCGTGTGATTTTATTCCTTTGTTCAAAGCTAAAGAAAAAGAATCAATATTTAATATCTACATAGTTTATGGAATGAATGAAAAAGTGAACTTAAATAATACAATAAAATTTAAAAGATGGATGAATTTCACAATAACACTTTTAATAACCCTATGACATCTGAGAGATGGTCTCCATTAGAGAAATTCTTTCTCACAATGAAAGAAGCACATAGAAGAAAATTAAAGTAACATAACTTTATGTCTGGCAATATCAGAGTATCATGGATATGAAATTTTATCTAAACGATTTAATCGAAATTAAATATAACTAGTATGAATGGCGACTCGGTTAGTTCCCAAACTTGACGAGCTTGTGGCCGATTGGAATGAGCGAGGATAGAACCTGGGACCTTATGGTTCACAGCCCAGTAACATGATCGCGATACAAAAGTAATCGCTCGGGTAGCGTAGCTGTTAACTGGCTTATAAGCTTTCACCACAAGTTATCAATGTAGCAAGCAACTCTGAAAAGCATATGATATTTATGAGCCAATATTCTAGTAGTTAAATTGGTCCATTTTATTAAAAAAGGTGATTATATCAATGATAGCTTAGCAAGATTGCCATATCTTTAACAAAAGGTGAAAGTATAAATTTAGCAAGTAATTCAATAGAAACAAATTAATCTTACATTCAGTTGAATATTTTACATGCCAGAAGTATTTTACATATTTTTGCTCTCTGAATTAGTATTATTTGAAACTTCCTTAGAACACCAAATAGGAATTTGATTATATATGAACTAATGATAAATTTTGTCAAATAAAATAAATGATGAGCAGGAAAAAGAAACATGTACTTGAATTCCGTTAACATTAGTTGAATACATGATTATTTTTATGGATTACATTATTTTTAAAAAAATATTATTTCTAGTTTATTCTGTGTTTACTTAATATAATAATATTCTTAATGTTTAAATCGATATAATAACACATCTATAAACACTTTGTATTTTATTTACCATTTTATAAAATGAATAATTTAATTGATACAAAAAAATGTATTTAATTTATAGAATAAGAATAATATTACTCAAACAAATCTAATATATTTGAATAAGATAAATTAATATGATAATAGTTATATAAATTTAAATATTCTGCAACTTATTTAAAACTACAATTATTTGACTGATATAAATTTGTTCATTTTAATTTTAAAAACATTTTATAGCATTTATTTCTTAGGTTGCCGAAATGGCGAGGAATTTTGTGTGTCAAAATTAAAATTAAACAACCTTGGGTCATTGGTTTTCCTGTGCTATAGTCCAAATAGCTTACAGGATAAAATGAAAAAAAAAAAAAAAAAAAATTTAAGATATTAGCGTCTCAAGAATATTTTATTTAATATGATTCACAGGGCAGAGGATACATGTAAAAATTTAAAATTCGTGAAACATCAGAGCCCTTATTGACTCGAATTACATAAAAAATATAATTATTTACTTCGTTTGGACCTTTTTGTTTGCAGATGTATGTCCCAAATTCATGTTGGGCCCTGATCAGAGTGGATATCCTGTATATATTACACTATGTATGCCTTAATTAAAACTGAATTAATAATATAGCTATTTTAAATCGTCAATGAAAACTTTCTCTCGTAAATCTTTTTCTTTTTTTGTAGAGCGCCAACATATACAGATACACAAGTGTACACAAAACAAATGCATCTAATAATCACTCTTGGAGAAACTTCGGGCACCGATTGATTTAGTTTAGTTATATTAACGTCCCGTTTAAAGCAACACTAGGGCTATTTTTGGACGGACCTCGTCATTTTGAACCTCGGGCAGATGACGAGGACGACACCTGAGCTAGCACCCCCCTCTCCACACCAGTGGGAGGACGTTTGGTCACGACGAATTTAACGTGCAACAGACCCCCTTACACGATAGTTCTTCGGTGGAATCGGGACACAAGCCTGAAACCCTCCGGTTCCGATTGTAGCGATTGGTGCATTTCCTTCAAGACGGTGGGTGGCAAGGTTTGAAATCGTTCGTTGACTGGAGTGGCAACTCTTTTAATTTAAAATATTAGTTCATCGAAAATATATTGTTAAAAATATTTGTGAGAAAAGTGAATATACATAAAAATTTAAAATTCGTAATTCATCAGAACATTTATTGACTCAAGTTACATAAAATATAATTATATACCTTATTTAGAGCATTTTGTTATTAGAAGTATGTTTATTAGTAAAGGTTTGCCAAGTAGTATTGGGACCTGATTAGAATGGATATCCTGTATATATTAAATTTATATTTGCTTCAAATTAAACTCATGTATTGAATTAATAATAGAAATAATGTAAAAAGAAATTTTTTTTCTTGCATTTGTTTTTTAGAAAATATCATATTTCGTTTCATGCAGACACATGCTGAAAATTTCACATTTCTAGATTTAATTTCCAATAGTAAATTTTTTCCACGAACGCGAAACCTGCTGCTGCTGGTTAAATTTTATTTTTCGTAAGATAAATTGTTGAAAAATATGGTTAAAATATTTATTTAAAAAATTCATTAAAAATAGAAATTTAATTTGTTGGTAAAAAAGATTTGTCAGTAAATTGTCAGTAAAAAGATAATTTTTTGGCCTTTAATTTGATGTGAAAATCTTTTTTCTGCGATAATATTTTCGGAAGTTAATACGAAAAACACCGAAATTTCGCTTATTTAATTAAACAAAAATTAAAAAAATCGTTCTGAGGTGCACATCTCCGTCCTCCAAGGTATACACGTACCAAATTGGGTATCTGTAGGTCGAGCGGTGGAGGTACCTGTAGAGCATCAACACACTCACACACACGCATTGAATTTTATTATAAGTATAGATAATTTGTCTCATAATAGGATTTTCAACAAAATATTTTTAAGTTTCAAATTTTGATAGTCATATCATTCACTTATGCTTATTACGTAGGCTTTAAGCTATTCTGATTATTGTACTATGCATATCTCTCTAATTTTCTCTCAGCGCCTGTAAACTTCAGTTTTAAATTAAAGTGGAAATGATGAAACTGCAATTAATATCAAGACTTTTTTATTGAATCCAAGCATGTCTTTAAAAAAAATATAGGAACTGAAAGCAGAGACGTTCGGCATTGAAGTCTTATATGCACTACAAAATAATTTTCATGATTTTTAATATCTCAAAGAATTCTTCAATAAAACTTTCGTGGATTCTTCATAAATTTCAGTTTAGCTTAATTTTTAAAAGTATATAAACGTTAATAACAATATTTTATTTTTTTCGGTTTATAAATATACTTCAAAAAATTATGAATTTTAAATTTTAGATAGTCTTTTGTCTTATAGATTCAAATTCTGCAAGATATTCTTGACACTCCAACTTTTAAATAAATAAATAAACGTTTCTATATTCTGTGATCAAATCTGACCGATTTATTAGATTTTGAATATAACAATATTAGAACAATCAATATTTTCATATTCTAGGCCAATCACTCTTGAGAAACCCTAGGAGATAATTGGCTTCTTAGAGACGGTGGATGAAGTGATCTAAAATCATCCGTTTTTATAGAATAGTGATATTCAAATTTTCATTAATCGGTCAGCTTTAATAATTGATTTAGTTAATTTGAGTGCAACTTTTTTTTTATTTAAGATATTAGGGTCTCAAGAATATTTTGTCAAATATGATTCACAGGCCAGATGTACATGTAAAGATTTGAAATTCGTAATTCAACAGCATTTATTGACTCAATTTACGTAAAATATAATTATTTATTTCACTTAGACCATTTATTAGCTGATGTATGTCTATTACTAAAGGTTTTCAAATTAGCTGTTGGGCTCTGATTTGGGTAGATATCTTGTAGATATTAAACAATATTTGCCTTAAATAAAACTGTTTCATTGAATTATTAATATTGGCATTGGAAACGATCATAGAAATCGTTTCCTAGCACTTACTTTTCAAAAAACATCATAATTCATATTATTTCATTTCATACAGACACGTGCTGAAAATGACACTTTTCAAGCTTTAATTCTCAGTAACAGTTAACTTATATTTGAATTTGAGAATGGCAACACGTTGATAAATGCTAATTTTTTTCCCCATGCACGCGAAACGTGTTCGTGCAGATTAAATTTTATTTTTATTTTATGGGAAATAAATTGTTGAAAAATATGCTTAAAATATTCATTTAAAAATTCATTAAAAATAGAAAGCCTTTGTAGCTAAAAATCCCTAAATCCCCCTCATTCAAACAAACAATTAAAAATAGAAATTTAATTTGTAGGTAAAAAATTGATATCTGTAAAAAGATAATTTTTTGGACTGTAATTTGATGTTAAAATTATTTGTGTGCGATAATTTTTTCGGAAGTTAACACAAAAAAAAAAAAAACGCCAAAATTTTACTTAATTTTTAATTAATTAAAATTTTAATTAAAAATTCAAAAAAATCGCTCCAAGGTGTACATTTTCGACCTCCAAGGTATACATGTGTCAAATTTGGTAGCTGTAGGTCGAATGATCTTGCCTGTAGAAGTCCAATACGCACACATGCAAAACGCAATTAAAAAAAAAAAACACTTTAAATATATCAAATATGAGTTGGGATTTTGTGACTACAGTTGTAATTTTCGACTCAAATTTTTATTTCAATCGATTGGGAAAAACGCGTCTAAAACACAAATTTGATTTTTGGATACTGTTATTCGCATGCCAGGAATGAATCGCCAGAAAAACTCGGCAAGGATCAGTCAATAGATTGAATAAAAATACTAAATTCACTTTAAAGGTTAATATTTTGTAATTATTGTAAACCAATGCCTGCAAAGCATTCTTTGGGATAATACCTTTATTATAGAGCATGCGAGAAAGATTTGAGGAGACCACAGCCACCGGTTGTAATATTAAATGTCACGTTCCATATTTATTTTCTTTTGTTACTATTATTGTAGGACAAAGAGAGTGTGAGTTGTATGTAAATTAAAATTTTTTTTTAATATTTTCGTGGAGAACTTGCCTAGACCAAATTGTATAAAATACTTAATTGAAGTTTTTAACAACCATTCATTCCTGCAGACCAACTGGTTGTCAGAGGCGGCTAGAATAAAATATATTTTTGCATCGCATTTAGCATCATGGTCCCCCGCAGACGACAGATAAAGAATCTGTTTTACTGCACACTTTGTTATCGTTCCTGTCTGCTTGCAGAACCGAGATTCCAGCTGAGACAGGCGATAAAAGAAAGCATAAAAATTCCGGGGATCGATCGTTGTTTTGGTGAGGCGGATGGGAACCACCTGCTTTCGCGGTTGCAGGGAATGAAAACAATAACCGAACAAGTTGTAACGTGAGCCATTTTAGATAATCTACGATCGCTTTTCACGGACAGAGAAACGGTTTGCGATGATATACGACGCCATTTGGATTTTAATGCGCTTCGAAAAATAATGCGCGGTTCTTGCGATGATTGGGATCCATTTCGTAAACAATGAAAGAAGGGGGGGGGGATTGCTCCTTCCAGGATTGTTGAATGGTCGGAAGACTAGCGGGAGTGTTTTCGCTCTTATTTTTTAGTAAATATTTTCACTTTCCTCCACATAAATTTCTGGAATTCAGGTAAAGTCGTGAATAGTGCTGAAAAATAGTTCCAAAACATAAATCTTTCGCTTGAATCTAGCATTTTTATAGATTTTATTGTGGGAATGTGTATTTCGGGCGCCTTTTTGCCGTCCGACTGACACAAATATGTGACACGGAATTCTAGTTATAGTTGCCGAATTTCATTGATTTAAGTCGTTGCGTTTGTATGCATGCGAAAGTACAGACAGACAGAAGGTCAGTCGTTAAACAAATTCGGATGAAATTCTATATTTTTGATGCTAAACCTTACCGAATTTTATCTGCCCAATTCTTCACATTTTTTTTTGTTGTGCTCGAACAACTAGATTGACAAATTTATTTTGAATGAATTTCTTTCAATATTTGTTAGAAATCAACACATTTGATGAAACGGTCGCATACAAAATTCCATCCATCTACCTTAAAGTGTTTATTGATTATCGTAATGACTTCATGATTGGCATGGTTGCAATAATGCGTTCTTTAGACTCCAAGCGATCTGAAACGTAGAGACCGAATCGAAATCTCAATTCCGATCTTTTAAAATTTAAATTTCTATATATTTCTACAGAGATGTGTATAAATTACAGAAAATGTTTATGCATGCGAAAGCTGAGACCGACAGAAGGTCAACCGTTTAGCAAATTTGGCTTTTAGTTATGAAAATATATATTTTAAATGTTAAACCTTGTATCAAATTTTATCTACCCATAGCCTGACTAAGGCAGGGGCATACGGGCAGTTGCCCCGAACCCCCACATCAGAGGGAGCCCCCAAATCGAATAGAAAGTGTATTTTACGTTCCCTTCTTTAATGAACTTTTTTAAAACAAAATATATGTACAGTACACTCCCGATTATCCGCGGAATTGGGTGGCGCGGCCTCCGCGGATAACAAAAATCGCGGATAATCCGAAAAAAGCTAAAAACGGGTATAGCAAAAGAGAAAACAGTCATTCCAACTTCGAAAAATCGTTTTATGTACAATAAAACGTAAAATAAACAGCAGGAAATGTTTAACTAACGCTTAATATTTTAGTATATCACTCAAAACGAACCTAAAATGCATTTTGTTAATGAAAACAGAAAAGTGCTTTGTACTTACGAGAGGCGTCAAGAATACACAGAAAAATGAATACATATGTACTGTTTTAATACTGTAATGTATTATGTAATAACAAAAGCATAACTGTAAAACTACACCTTTTTGAAGAAATCAGTCATTTGTGTTTGCTTCTTGCTTTGGAAGCATTTTCTCTTTGCTTGGAAGCAAATAAAAGACAGCGCGGCAGGCGCGGATAATCGGGAGTCTACTGTACTGTGTAAAATCCGTCAGTTTTTTGTTAGCTTCTCCATTCCTCTATCGTATGAACACACAAAAATCTACACTACATGTTATGTGATACATTAATGTTATCACAAACTGCATGATACATTAAAATGATCTTTTTACTGGAAATTGAATAATGAATCCGTCTGGATATTTTTCATCCTGTTAGAATAAATATTCGACCTTTAATGTCACCATATTTATCGTAATAAAATGAGACTGATAAAATAATTACCTTTCTTAAATAAATGTTTGTCTGCAATAAATGCAAGAAATAGTGAAATATTCCTACATATGAAAATAACTGTTGAGAAATTTGCATATTTTTTTCATTTAAAAATGTACTAATATTTAGTTTATGGGATTGAGGTGTTTCTCTTAAAGACAGATGCGTAAGATGGTTGTAGAAAGCATTCTAATATAAATCTTGCCTTAGCATTTTGTCAGATTGCATTTTAAATTCAATGGTTAAAATGTGGTACTTCGAGTTAAGACTAAAAGTGTTTTTAGTTTTATGTTTAAATAGCATTTTGAATTAATGAACAAAAAATACTCTAGACATATATGCACTTCTATGCATGGTGCATATATGTCTAGCATATGCATTACTAAAATAGTGAAGCAGTGGGGCCCCCCAAAGAAGTTTTACTCCGGCCCCAATTAGGCGAAGTCAGGCCCTGTATCTATCCAGCTTCTTGGCGATTTTTAGTTATGTTCACTTGAGCTCCAATAGCCGCACGGACTTCTTGAGAATGGATATCATTCAAAATTTGACACATATCTACAAATTCGATCACAATTCCATATGCCAAATTTCAACCATCTAGCTCAAAGCATTTTTGTATTAACGTTTTGTTTCTTTCACAGACACACAGACATAATTCTCAAAATGTTTTTTTTTTTTTTTTTTTTTTTTTTTAAGCTTAGGGTGGTCTAAAATTGCAGTACTTTCTGTATACTTTGTATACAAGAAAATAAAACCAAACAGAATCGAATCTCTTGTTTTCGAAGCATTTAGGATGATAGTTTTACGATGGATTCGTCTGTCTTGATTGCATCAACCGGGGCAATTCCCACGCAACCTTCATTCTTTTTTATTTTCCTTTTTATGAAATACCAGGCTAAAAGTATCATAATAAAATCCTCTTAATATTTTCAAATATCTAAAAGGATTAGTCAGTTACGAATTTTTTTAAAAAGTACCTAATATTTATATTTGCTTATTGAATCATTATTGAATGAAATCATTGGATAATATTGAATCATAATTAATAATCTCTTTTTTCTCGTATACGTAGTATAGAGACCCTTATCACTAACACTACCGCATTGTAAACGAGACTATTGATTGGCAGTTTCATGACTGGTACGCAAATGTCATACAACCGTGCGAGTGTTTATTTTGGGATTCATTGTTTTCACTTTCTCGTATATGTAGTAAAGAAAGTGTATAGTAATTGTCAAAAAAATTCCACTCGAAATTTTGATGAATCTCCATGTTTTAGATCTCTCCGAGTTCGAAAAACACATTTTTGAAAACACATTTTTCTGTTCGTCTGTCTGTGACAAAGATAACTGAAAAAACTCTGTGCTAGAAATTTGGTACACGGTCTTTACACCGAATTTACAGATTTCTATCAAATTTTGAGTAAAATATGACCAGAGGCAGTTCGTCTGTCCAGTTGTTTGAATATAGTTTATTTATATTAACGTCCCGTTGTAAAGCAACACTTGAGCTATTTTGGGACGGACGTCGTCATTTTGAACCACGGTCAGATGACGAGGACGACAACTGAGCTGGCACCCCCCTCTCCACGCCACACCAACGGGAAGACGTTTGGCACGACGGATTTAACGTGCAACAGGCCCCCTTACACGACGGCTCTTCGGTGGAATCGGGTCTCGAACATGAAACCCTACGGCTCACTAGCCGAGACCTTACCACCAGCACCTTATTTGAATATAAGTTAACACGTTAAATAAAAAATGAAGAAAATTCTGCGCATAAAATTTGGTGCATAAATATAGCATTTGTAGCGTAGATACCTTCCAAATTTTGAGTCATATGCAATGGTGGGTTGACTGTCTGTCGGTCTGTATTTTCAAAAACATGTAATTGCGATTACTTATCTCAGAAGCTCAATACATCAAAAGTGGTATGGGATTTTGTGCCAAATTTTTGTTACAATCAGTTAAGAAAAACCTGCTTAAAATACAGATTCTATTTTCGGATACTATTAGGGAAAAATCGCCAAATAACTCGCCTAAGAAAAGAGGATAGATTCAGTAAAAATGTTGAATTCACGCCAAAGGGCGCCAATAGCGTAACTATTGTACGTCAATGCCACGTAAGGCATTCTCTGGTATGATAAGTTCTTTAGAGAGTATGCGAGAAAGTTTCTGGAAGACCACTTCTGCTGGTTTCATTGGACGACTTAAAAGTATTGGTATATAGTTATTTTGCACTCCAATGTAAAAGGTTCGGAAACATACGCTTGACAAGAAAAATGTTGTCAGATAATTTTGTAAATTTTATTGAAATTTAGAGCAAACGCACAGAATTAAAACATTGCAACATTGCAATGCTTTTTATTTAATTATTTTTTAATTTCATTTTCTCGTAAAGAGGAAGTAATTGTAATCGCCCAAAAATTGTACCGAAAAGCACATTTCTAGAATTATGTCTGTCTGTCAACACGATAACTGAAAAGTGCATCGAGCTAGAGGAATGAAATTTGTTTTTTACGTTAAATTTGAAGATTTCTATTACATTTTGAACAAAATCCATTCAAAGGAAGTCTGTCTACCCGAGTACAAATGCATGCGATAGCTACAAAATGTAAAGAGCTAGATAAGTAAAATTTGGTATACATATTTGTAGTTTAAAGTGCATATTAGTATCAGATTATGAATCATACTTGTTAAAGGGTTGACTCTCTACCTTTCTTCTCTTTAGCATGCACGTAAATGCGATAACTCAAAAATGCAAGATAAGTGAAATTTAGTACGCAGTTTAAGCATCTAATATGTAGATCTTTGTCGAATTTTGAATCAAATCAGTCAAAGGATTTGTCAACTTTCGACTTGTTTATGTATTTAATTAAAAAAACACTTATATAATTAAATATAATTTCACATCTATACAATTAAAAAATATCATAACTTAAAAACGCAACGATTTGCATAAATGAAATTTATAGATTAATGCATGTATCTTAAGAGTAGGGATTGCAATACCGGTATACCGGGATACCGAATACCGGTATTTTGAGCCATTTTACAATTTCGTAATACCGGTATTCAAAAGTTTAAATACCGGTTTTTCGGTATTTACTAGAAATCTTTTAAATTGTCCCCACTATATGTTCAGGGATCGCCAACATAGCAAAATATTATACGTTTTTTTTATGTCTCCCTAATTGGCGAAATTATTTAGCTAATTAATGGCTTAATTGCTTAAATCTAAATTAGCGAAGCATGGATTATCCCTGAAAGAAGATATTGTATCCATAACGACTAATGGAGCAACAGTTATGAAAAAAGTTGGAAAGTGGATTGGTGCAAATCAGCAATTGTGATATGAACATGGAATTCAATTAGGAGTAATAGATGTATTATACCAAAAAAATAAAGAACAGAAGAATCCATATACTGTGGATATAGAAACTTCGGATTCCAACAAGAGAGTAAGAGTGAGAGTGATATTGACAATGAAGATAATGACAATGTAATTGTGGAAGTTGATATTGCTAATGAGGATGAAATATTAACCCATCAAGAATTGCTTCCTATAATTTATGAAGTTCAAAAAATTGTTAAGATATTTAAACTTTCCCTTACAAAAAATGCCATATTACAAAAATATATACTAACTGAAAATAAAACAGAATATATGTTAATAATAGATTCTAAGACACGTTGGAACAGTTTGCTCCTATTGATGGAACGGTTTTTGAAATTTAGAAATCCAATCCAAAAAGCAATAATCGACTTAAACCTGCAAACTAATTTTTCAGACAGTGAATTCGACTTAATATCCAGAATTATATCAGCTCTACTTCCAATAAAACTGACTATAGAGGCATGATGTCGGAAAGATTTTAATTTATTAACAACTAATACAACAATAAATTTCATGTTGCAATCATGAAAGAACAGCACACATCTCTATCTGAAGAATTATATATTACATTGAAAAATCGCACAGAAGAAAAGCATACCGAAATAGAAAATGTTTTATGGTATTTACATAATTATAATGATTTTAAAAATGAAAATGAAAAAGAAGAAAAGAAAATAATCAATTCAAATCTGATTAAGTTTATAGTAAATTTTCTTACAATTTTTTACCCACAAACCTATCCACATTCAGAAGAATTCGGTTCAGTTATCGAAGATTATAATGTCACTACTGTCAATAGTGAAAAGGAATTGTCTCTCTACAAAAATTAGAATTAGCGATAAATAAAAAAAAAAAATTCAACGAACCAAAATACAATACAGAAATCAGCTATATCCTAAAGCATCCGACGAGAAATTGATTTATTTGAAGATGAGGGATTTAGAGTTAAATACTTGGAAAAAGTATATCGCGTATTGCTAACAGTATCACCAACTGGCGTAGATGCCGAAAGAGCGTTTTCGACAGCTGGTCATTTTTACACACAATTATTTTTTAGTTTTAATGACAGTAAAATTGATGCATCATGTTTTTTAAGATCAAATTTCAAAAAATTTTAATAGTACCACAGACTGAATAGTGATATTTACACTTTTTTTGTGATTTAAATAAATAAGTTGTTCCTTTACTTTTTTGTGATTATATACTGTTATAATTTATAAGTTACAAATTAATTTTTGTGATATTTACACTCTCTTATAAAACTGGCAAATAAAACAAAGAAACACATGTGTTTCCTTTCTTTTTCTAAAATTTCTAGTACCGGTATTAAAACCGGTATCCCGGTATTAAGATCTAATAAATACCGAATACGGGTATTGAACTTTTAGTCCGGTATTGCAATCCCTACTTAAGAGTAACATGATTACATGTATCTTAAATGTATTTCCTTATCAAATATTTAACCTGTTCACGGGTTCCCAAATCTATACTTGGGTATAAATGCAACCACGGTAACTAAAAATGCAGTGACTGAAATAGATGAATTTTAAAATGTAATCTTCCTATTCAAATAGTACTTCTGTATTAAGTCTGGTTTTGTGGGTCGGAAAACAAAACGGCTGACAAAATGTGTGACAAAAAAAAGTGACTAATGGAACACAAAATGGGCACATAATACATACTTAATCATCAAAGAACAACTTGAACATCAGGTAAAAGAACATATGAATTATAAACTTGTCATTCGCACAGATTTAAGAATAAAAACATTAAAAAAAAACATATTTAGAGCATCAAGGGGTTCCGAGTACTTATTAAAACGCTTCCAAAATTTGTGCCAAGAAAATATAACAGAGTGACAAATATAACAGGCAAAACAAATATAGCTGAGTGTTTCAGGGCAATCCATCGTGCTATAAATAATTTTATACAAAAATATCTATCTGTGTATCTATATATAACGCTAGCGTATATGGCACAGACATGATTTAATGTTCTACTGCGAACAATTAAATGTAAACAAATCTTCAAACTGCTTCAATGATCATTTTTACAGCTGTACTTCATTCAATGCTTCTCAAATGAATGGAGCTACAAAATATTATTAGAAATGTCCTGTTGAGTGCTTTCTGTAATATTTAAGTTTTTTTGGTATTTAATAAGCCCTTTCACATGTTTCTGAAAGTGCAGACCGACAGACAGTCAATCCATGGTTGAATTTGACTCAAAATGTGATAGGTGTTTATACTATAGATGTTAAATATGTGTACTGAATTTCAACCATCTAACTCTCTTCGTTTTGTAGTTATCGTGTTGACTTATATTCGAACAGCTGGAAAGACATTTAAACGGTTCAAAATTTGATAGATATCTGCAAATTCGGTGTAAAGGCCGTATACCAAATTTCAACCGTCTAACTCAAAGCATTTTTGAGGTACGTTTGTGACAGAGAGACAGACAGAAAAACAGACATTTTCCAAAAACGTGTTTTCGGAACTCAAGGACAGTACTGGTACAGTACAGACGATTATAGTACTTTCTGTATACTACATATACGAACGAGTAAGTAGTTAACGTGGAAAAAAAATCCCTTTATTTTTATGCTTTGCTATTCTAAATAATGCTTTTGCTTAATTATTGGTCTATGGAAACCAACGTTAAGTAATAAGACTGTTTGTATTATTGTGAATCTTAATTAGATTTTTTTTTCTTGTGTACCTATATATATAAAACAAAGTCGTAAATCGTGTTAGTTACACCATTTATAACTCAAGAACGGCTGCACCGATATTAATGATATTTGGTTTTTCGGATTCGTCTCAGCCCCGAATAGCAGAATAACCATTAAAATATCGTAAAAGTTCACGGGGAAAATTTAATCTTGGATTGCCCAAGGTATGGCGATATGGCGTTTTTTGGCATCCAAACCACAGATATCAACGATGAAATTGCCAGCTATCAAGTGGGTCGATATGTGAACTGCAATGAGGCGATTTGGCGTATATTCTCATTCCCTATTCACGAACTTTGTACATTTGGCGGTGCATCTGGAGAATGGCAACGAGTTTATTTCACCGTGTCGAATGTTGCTCAACGAGCTGAAGTACCTACACCAACAATATTGATGAGTTTCTTTGTGACTTGCCAAAGCGTCCCGTTTACCCGAACGTTGCTTTACTCGGAGATGCCACGTTATTACACTTGGAATGCTTCATCGAAGAAATTTCAACGTCGGAAGCAGGGCGACGCGGTTCCTGGTCATCCGGATGTGCGTTCTACTGATGCTCTTGGCCGTATTTATACATTACCTCCGAAGAATGTTGAATACTTCTATTTGCGGTTGTTACTGCTGGATGTTCGAGGGCCAACATCATTCGAATCACTACGAACTGTTAATGGTATAGTGCGCTCAACATTTCGTACTGCATGTCAAGAGTTCAATTTGCTTGAAAACGATAATCATTGGGACATGACAATGGCTGAAGCAACTATTTCTGCATCTCCAAATCAGATAAGCGTATTATTTGCTGTCATCCTTTCGACATGCTTCCCATCCAATCCACGTGACCTGTGGAACAAATACAAGGATAACATGTCAGAAGAAATTTTACATTGAATTCGTGTAAGTTCAAGAAATCTCGATATTGAGGTAAATGAGGAGATGCATAACCAGGCTTTGTTGTTGATTGAAGACGTGTTACCTCATGTGCTTCAGTTTATTAGTGAAGTTAAGAATGCCAGCGCCAGATCGTGAAATAAACGACGCGTTTAATCGAGAATTGGAACTTGAACGTGAATATGATCGACATAAATTAGCCCAATCAGTTCAAACAAATGTACCCCTGCTGTACCCCCAACAGAAGGAAGTGTATGATACATTAATGAAGGCAATTGATGATGTAAATGGTGGATTATTTTTTCTGGTTGCCCCTGGTGGAACTGGGAAGACATTCCTTATATCATTGCTTTTGGCCACTGTTCGTGCGAGATCGGAAATTGCGGTAGCAGTTGCTTCTTCTGGCATAATGGCCACATTGTTGGAAGGATGCCGTACATCTCATTCAGCGTTAAAGTTGCCGTTAAACCTACAGAATTCTGAACAAGTGACATGTAACATTTCGAAACAGTCCGCAAAGGCCAAAATTTTAGTAGCATCTAAAATCATCATACGGGACGAATGCACGATGGCGCATTGGACGCACTTGACTGGACATTGAAAGATCTGCGCAATGGCTCGAGATACTTTGGAGGCGCGATGATTTTACTGTCTGACGATTTCCGCCAAACACTGCCAGTCATTCCAAGATCGACTACTGCATCAAATCATCAAATCTGTGGCGCTATGTGAAGAAACTTCAAGTGACATGAGAGTTGCATTATTGAACGATCCCTCTGCTGAACATTTCTTCAAGCAATTGTTGACTATCGGTAATGACCGTGTTCCTGTCGACGAATCGAGCGGATTGATTTCATTTCCTCGGAATTTTTGCAATTTCGTTTCATCTAAAGATGTGCTCGTTAACAAAGTGTTCCCGAACATCATTGATAACCACAAAAATCATAAATGGCTGAGTAAACGAGCAATTTTGGTGGCTAAAAACAAAGACGTGGATGACTTAAACTTCGTAATTCAGAATCAAATCGTTGGTACTCTGCATTCATTCAAATCTATTGACTGTATAACAAATGAAGACGAAGTCACCAACTATCCATCTGAATTTTTAAACTCCTTGGTTGTGCCTGGCTTACCACCGCACAATTTACAGCTGAAGGTTGGCTCGGTGGTCATGATGCTTCGAAACCTAAACCAACCAAAACTATGCAATGGAATGCATTTGGTAATAATAATAATAATAATAAAAACTAATGATCAATGTGATCCATGCGACTATACTCAAAGGAAAATTCAAAAATGAGGAAGTTCTCATTCCGAGGATTCTCATGATCCCAAGCGATATGCCCTTTGAATTTAAACAAATTCAATTTCCAATTCGTGTTGCATTCGCTATGACGATTAGCAAATCACAAGGCCAATCGTTGAGTGTTTGTGATCTGAATCTTGAAAACCCATGTTTTTCTCATGGTCAATTGTATGTGGCATGTTCACGTGCTGGTAAACCATCCGCTTTATTTGTTCTTGCGCCTGAAAACAAAACAAAAAATGTTGTATATAGTTCAGCAACCGATTGTAAAATCCTCCACGTTTTTGCGCATGCGTTAGGATGGGTTTAATTCTTCAAAATAGGGGTGAAAGGAAAGGTGAAAGGTGGAGATGTTTACATTTACTAGTATGTAATAGGGAAAATCCAAGGTCAAAGGGAATACCAGAAATGCACTCATCGTTCCTCGTCTTACCCCTTAATGAGACGAGTCGTCGAAATGTGATCGTCTCAGAATCCGTTGACGAACTATACATTCGGGTTTATTCTCTTTAGTCAAGCACCTTCTGATATAGTTCATCAACGGATTCTGAGCCGGAAAACGCTCTGACACTATTTTTGTGACACTTCGAAAATCAGCAGGTGGGTTTTATGGCGAAAACTTTTTCGCTTACTCTGTAATAAATGCACTTATGTATTATGCCATGCCTGTATACCCAATATGGTCCATTAAAGGACAATAGTTATGAAAGAGTCTGTTATCTGATCCTTGGCGAATTTTCTTGGCGATTTAACGATGGAACACTGTTAATACACAAACACCAGAACTCTGAATGCATAGTTTGGAAGTCTTTTTTACAATTAATTAGAACCATTTAGCACAGAACTATGACTGTAGTAACGAGATCACATATCAACTTTCATATTTACGCCATTGTTTTGCATGCTTTCTAGAAAACTGCCCATTTTCTTAAACTTCAAACTATAGCTTGCAGAGCATCTTAAATTCTTAAAAACTAAAATAATACTCCAAGCATTTTAGAATTCCGTCGGCTCGTTTATTCTTTCGACTTAACAGCATATATTACTAATCATTGCCGAATTCCAGAAGGTTTACAATTGATCATCAGCTATTATACAAAAAAATAAACGAAATAATGTTCAATAAAATATGTTTATCAAAGAAAAAATCGTTTGGTTTTACTTTTTAATAATATTTTAACAGAAATAAAAAATAGTAGCAATTATAAAATGTCTGAAAAGGAGTCGTCTGCTAAATGTCAATGAACAGATTTAGATTATGATATTTACCGAACGCCATTGCGTTTACATGCGTGCAGAAGTATAGATTGACAAGTGATCAACTCTTTGACAGACTTGACTCGAAATTCGATTCAAATCTACGTTTTAGATGTAAAAACTCTTAACCAGATTGCATCTATTTAGAACATAGTTTTATATTTATTATGTTGATTTGCAATCGAACTGTCGAGCAGACAGACTTCCTCTGAATAGGTTTCACTCAAAACTTGATGGAGATCGACAAATGATATACTACATTTCATTTGCCTAGCTCAAAGCGTGGCAAATGTGCTTTGTGAGTGGCAAGTGAGCTTTTTGTGTTATCGTGATCATAAAGAGGGCCGCGGTGACCTGGTGGTAAGGATCTCGGCTTCGGAACCGGAGGTTCGTAACCCGATTCCACCGAAGAACCGTCGTGTAAGGGGGTCTGTTGCACGTTAAATCCGTCATGACCAAACGTCCTCCCACTGGTGTGGTGTGGTGTGGAGAGGGAGGCGCCAGCACAGGTGTCGTTCTCGTCATCTGACCGTGGTTCAAAATGACGCGGTCCGTCCCAAAATAGCCCTAGTGTTGCTTCAAAACGGGACGTTAATATAACCAAACCAAACCAAACTGTGATCATAAAGAAACACAATTGTAAAGATATGTTTATCCGACTCGGAGCATGGGTCTGAAACGTGAATACTCGTCAAAATCTCGAGTTTGAATTTTTTTTAACAACTACAATATTTTCTCTTTGTATAGTTGAAAGTTTTAGGGAGACTATTTCCAATGTTTTATAACGTTCAACTGTGCTATCTTTGGCGATTAGTCAGTGGGATTCATTTAATACAGAAGTATCAGGAAACAGAATGCGTATTTTAGACTCTTTTCTTTCAGACTAATACAAGCCAAAATTTGAATCGAAACTATAGATGTAGTCACTTTGTTTATTTTATGACGGTGTAACAGATTGGCAGTAACAAAATTGAAAAATTCTTTTTTAATTCATTAACTGTTTGTTTGACAGCATATTTTTTTATTTTACTGATTTTAATTTTTAATTGTATTATTATTATAGTACACTCCCGAGTATCCGGTCCAATGTGACCAGATAATAAAAAGGTTGGATAGACTAGAGTTCTATGAACTCATTTTTTTGCCCACCAGTACCAGAAAACAAAGTTTTTATACCAAAACTCACAGTTATAACGCGTATTCTCTCACTCCTTATTGAGTACTAAGCACTCCATTTATCTCAATATGAGGGACCATGGACCGGTGAATCATAGAAGCTGTTGTCGGTAACGTTGGAATCAAAATAAAAGGCTCTGTACTGGTAGTTTATATATGTTTATATACTGCACTACACATTTCAAGAATTCGTTAGAGAAAAAGTAAGTTAAAAGATATAAACTATTCATATTTTAACATAAATTCTGTAGTGCCTAACTTAAATGTAAGAAACATAAACAAAACATTAACGTAAATCGTAGGCTTAGTTCTCAAGAATATTGGCTTAAATTGATTTTATTTTTCACTGATAAATGGTTACACAGATATGAAAAGGTAACCCTAAGATAATAGTCAAAACGTACAGTTTTTAGGTTTTGAAAAGTCCTTAATAGAGGACTTAATAGACGCCTAGCCCTCTTCATTTAATTATGATAAAAGAAAACTTGACTTGAGAGTACGGAAGCCGGATAGTCGCAAACCGGATACTCGGAAGACTACTGTATTTTTATTTAAACATCAGATTAACCGTGACTGTGATGCAGAACGTTTTTACTTTCTCCAGCTTCGCTTGTATTTATTTTTTGCTCCTTGATTTTTCTCATACGCTCATTGCTTTTCGACAATTGATTGAAATAAATATTTTATGGTTAAAACGATGGAGATACAATTTTCTTAAACAAGTTTATTTTTCATTGTGGCTTGCCTTATTTTTGAATCATTAGCTTAAAAAAAAAATCATATTTCTAAGCGAATTAAAAAGTTCTAAGGAAGGTGTTCAGAAATCGCTACTAAATTTTATTTTAATTTGAATAGATTGGACGACTATGATCGCTGTAAATGAAAAAAAAAAAAAGTTTGAAATTGCTGCAAAAATAATCAGATCATACCTCCAAGTGAATCTGAAATTTAGGAAAAAAAATATTCCTAAGAAAAATGCTTGGTAATTGAAATGATACGTTATTTTAATTTTACTAAGATGGGGAACCACGACCTACGTAAATCAAATAAAAGCGCTAAAATAAATTATCCTGGAATGCCGCAAAGAAAAAAATGGCCACACCTGGAAGTGAATATAGGATTTTGAGGGAAGGGGGGGGGGACGACGAACATTTTTCTGAAATAGAGACTGCACGTGACTTCAATTTTGATAAATTGGGCGACCAGTATCTATGAAAATTAAACGAAAGCCTAAAATTAAATTACCACACACACACACACAAAAAGGTCATATTTGTAGATAAATTTAAAGCTTTGAGAAAAAAATCTTTAGGAAAATGTTCTGGAATTAAAATTATACTTGGTTTTAATTTTAATTCGTTGGACGGCCTTTATAAATCTAATAAAAGCAAATAAGTCTTTTTAATTAAAATTATCCCCAAAAAATGAAGAAAAAATATCCTCGAAGTCTTACGTGTTCAAAGCTGCAAAGTCTCTTAGCAACTGCCTGCTACGCTTATTTAAAAATCCAGCCCTGCGAGTTTGAGAAACCAAGCATATACAGAATTATTATCACAAAAAACTTTAAGTAGCTCTGATAGCTAGTCGCCTTCGACTATCAACTGGTTAGTTCATTATTTTAAAGAAATTGGTGTAGTTATATCAATTGACTTACAAATATGTTTTTTATTTGAGCTTTGGTCAGTTTGAAGAATTTACTGTCACACACACACCCAAAAGAAAAAACTAGTAATCAACCAGAGATAATAAATAAATATAATCCTGTATAGAAAATTCGTTAGTTCAATAAAATTTCAGAAATTCAGAATTTTTTTATAATTATTCCGAATTAGACAACAATTCGATTTTTTCCCCTTTAAATCCTTGAATTTCCTATTAATTTCAATTAAATTTCGTTCGTTTGAAATCAAAACTGAAAATTGTTTTTAATTCTGAATTTTTTTTTTTTTCAAAATAAATTCTTTTTGCGCCTTCAATGTGGATGAATGAATAATCTTTCAAGGCCCTCAATTCAGTTGTTGTATTGAATTGTTTAACAATGTATTCCATCAAAAAGAATGTAAGAATTTTTAAGGAAACTTGGGTCACAACCACCTTAGATGTGTGTGACTATTTATTTTGAAATGTTATTTTTGACTATTTGAACTGTTTTATTTTACTGCTGCTGTACTAAAAGTTAACTACACAATGCACTTATTAATGGATCCGATTTGGTTGAAAACATGAAGTTAGATAAACATTCGCATTTTTATTTTATTTTATTTATTTATTTATCTTGTAGTTTCAAAAAATAGGTACGTTTCTGCTTCCAGTGATATTTTTATTTCGTCTCTAAGCCAATTAAAAACCAAGGTATAGCAAACTGCTGGCATGTAAGTGATGCTTATTTTTAAGCATTTAAAAATTTTAAATGCATTTTCTGAAGAACGAGCTTTTTTCATACTTATGCTGCTCGAGTATCTCAGGTCATATCTCAAATCAAGTCTCGAGTCATATCTCAAAAAATAATAAAGATATCTTAATGAGATTTATAATTAGTGCTCGTTATGTTATGCAAAATGGATTTAATGTTGAATACTCTAGAAGTGGGTTTATGATTTTTTAATGTAAATATTGTTGAAAAAACTTCCAAAATTTCATAGGTAATTTCAAATGTTAGGCACAAAAATTTTATTTTTGAATATAATTATTATAATAGTTTGTTACACTTTAAGATATGTCACACATGTAACATTACAAAGAAAAATGAAAAGCTGTAACAATTTTTTTCTCCAGAACAATTCTAGTTTTAGTAAATAAGTACTAAAATTTTCATCAAAATAGACCTTTTCTTCAAAAACTACATATATATTTAAATAATTTCACTTTTATCCATCAGTTTATCCTTATGTTAACAAAAACAAACAAACAAAAAAAGAACATCATATAAACATTTAAATATTTGTTTTTTTCGAAAAATCCCTTCCGAATCTATTGGATACCTTAAAATTAATTAATTAAGTAATCAAATTATTTTTGAGGTATAGAGATATTGTTTATAATTAAAATTTCTTTAATGATTGAAATTGTTTACGAATTATTTATTATCTTTCCGGCTTCGGCAACCAATTTATTCGCCCGGAATATTGATTTTCCTGGCTTTTAAATATTTAATATGGAACACGCGTATTAAAAATTTTACTGCAGCATTTGAGAAGGCTGAAAAATCTGAATTTCATAGAATCAATACGTGTATAAATTAAAGTGTATATACTACAAAAATGAGTGCAGAAAAAACAAAAAATCCTACTTCCTAGTTCGACGTATGTTCAAAGGAAACGATTTTTAAAAAATCTTAATTTTAACATCGACTAAAGCATGCAATGGAATGATTTGAAAGAACGGAAAAATTAATTTGAAATAGCAATAAAAATATTGTTACAGCTTGTGTGTCGAATTTTAAAAAATTATTAAAATGAAGAAAGATATTATACGGAAATGGAATTGCTATCTATATAAGATAAACATTCATTTTCAGTGTTTGTAGTCTTAAACTGCTAAAAATTAAATTTTACTGAGTTTTATTTTTTTAAGAAATTCTCTTTTTGACTCACTGAATTATTTATTTTGAAGCTAAACTTTTTTGAATACGAATTTTTGGAGAAATGAACTTTTACTATAGCACCATCAGTTTCGAGCGAACCGAATTCTATTGCAGTTTAAAATTCGCCTTCCCACCGGATAGATTTTACGTCCCACAACAAATCAACTTGCTATAAAATCACAACTGAAACCCCTCCCCTCTCCCTCCCTGCAAATAAATCGAAGACACCCATCCGGAACCAAAATCGTCTGGCTATCTTGTACTTTACTTAGAACACACTCAGGGACCGTGAAACGGCCCCCGCCCCTCGCAATTGTGCTGCTGTATGAGATTTATCAACATTACCGGTCAAATTTAGTAAATGCACACACTTAATTCAGTGCGAGATGCAGTCCATTTTCGAGCGACCCCCTGACCGCTCGTGTGAATCCTCCTCTTTGTGCAAACGGTTTCGACCTGCAAATTGCACGGGACACCTAAACTCGGGCCCCGCGGGGGGTTGCGGGCGGTGTGTACAGGAAAACATTTACTCACTACTGTCCCGCGTGGACCACCCTGACGTTCGCAGACCACCCAAGTTGTCGGTCAGCAGAATGGCACGTGCGCCGAATCGTCTGCGCAACAGGTTGGAATTCTTCCTTTCCACCTCCGTGCCTGTCTCTTCTTGGCATTCCTGTGCCGGCAGGGTTGAAAGGGGGGGGGAGAGGGCTTTTGTTTTTTCGAACACTTAATGGAGTTGTATTGGTGGCTGCAGGGACCCCCCACACCGGCTCTTAATTTATGTCGTTTGATGTTCCGTGAGGGATTATGCTCGTCGTTGGTAGGAGCGCGCGTTCGTGGGTTGGGTGTTAGCGGCATTCCGCATTGAGCAGGATTAGTCCAGATCCGGCTGGGATCGCCAGTAATCCGGGAATATCGGGTGAAATACGAAGTCCGCGAATAAGCTGGTGTTTCTGAATTTTCAAATGACTGGTTAAACTTTAACCTCGCCGGAAGCTTGCTTTTACCCTTTCGGAACACGAGAAAAGAAGGGGGTCAATCGTTCGTATCTGTTTCTTTGCTTAATAATGCGTACGTAAAAAAGCGAGCTCTTACAAGGTCACAAAATAAAACAAGAATGAAACACATACAAAATTCACAGAAATAAAATATAATATATACAATTCATTCAAATAAAAGGAGCACTTAAAATACATGAAACTAAATAAAAACATACAAAATAAAATATATATATATAAAAAATGGTGGGAGAGGTCTTCCCATAATTTTCTCACATAATGTGACATGCTAGAGAGCGCCTTGCAAGACACTGGCGTACAATAGTTACGAAATATTAACTTTAGGAGTTAATTTAGCATTTTTGTTGAATCTATCGCATGATCCTTGAAGAGTTATTTGGCGTTTAATAGTATCCGAAAATTTAATTTGCGTTTTAGTTAAGTTTTTCTCAACCGATTGGAACAAATGTTTGACACAAAACTACACTTGTAGACACAAAATCCAATTCCATATTTGATACATTTAAGTCATTCCGTTTTTGAGTTATGGCTTTTACATGTACAGAGAGACCGACAGTCAGCCCATACTTGCATTTAATCCAAAATTTGGCTGGTGTCTGCACTACACATGTTAAATCTGTGTACCGAATTTCATATACCTAGCACTCTTCGTTTTGTAATGATCGTGTTAACTTATAATCGAACAGACGGACTTCCTTAGAACAGACTTTATTCAAAATTTGACAGATATATGCAAATTTGCTGTAAAGACCGTGTAAAAAATTCCATCCGTCTTGCTGAATGCGTTTTTCAGTTATCTGTTGCAGACAGACGGACGGACATTTCCCCAAAAAATGTGTTTTTCGAATTCAAGGAGATCTGAAATGTGGAGATTCACAAAGTTTCGAGTTGAAATTTTTTTGACAACTACTATACACTTTCTTTACTACGTATACGAGAAAGTGAAAACAATGAATCCCAAAATAAACACTCGCACACATACAAATTTGCGAAATAATATAATCGAACAAAAGAGTACATTAGTTATTATGAGCGAAATACATTTAATTTGAAAAATAATAAATGAACAAAGAAAGTATTGGGATCTCTAGAATATTAATTAAAAAGTTTGTAAAATTTGTATAAAGGGACTTTATTGATGTAATTTCCTTTAAGGTAGCTAGCTGACAACGTTAAAAAGTCTATTTTTTCGGGAAACCTGATAAACAATTTTTTTTTTCCTTCGTGAAATCATTTGAATTTTGTATCTAAGTCCATGTTTTAATTCTACTTTCATCTTTAAATTCTATTTTCTTAAATTTTAATATTTGGTAGAATATTCTTACAGAAAACCTCATGAATTAAATCTAATGCATAGTTTGTTATTAAAAATGATATAATGATTTCTAAGTATGATCCGCAGTTCCTGATCTAGAGAAGAAGTAATTTATTCATTTAGTCATTTACAAATATATATATATATATAAAAATTCTTGTTAGTCGATTTCCAATATTTATTGAATAGCTAGAAATACAGCGTATTTCTTAAACTATCAGCAAAATGTTAAGTAAATCACTTTACAAAAACATATCACTTGAAAAAAAAATGCCTTAAAAAAACGGAAAATTTTCTTTCATAGATATTGTTTTGATCGTTTTTATGCAAGAATTGAAAAATACAACTATTTATGATAACTTTTCAAAAAAATATCCCAAAAGTAATTGCATACTTTTATTAAAACAATCTCAACTGTGACGAATGATATGATTTGGATAATGATGAGAATTATAGCTGACGCTGGATACAATCTTCCAAACAACAGTTCTAAGTTTTTAGCATTTGAAACTTGGAATTCTAGCGCTAAAATTCTAATAATCCAACCTCTGCATAAGAGGTTAGTTCAAATAGAATCACAAATCGGAACCACCTCTTGTGCGAAAAGAATGAAATAATTGATGTAACAAAAATGTAAGTTATTTACTACTATCCGGCATTGTGGAATAAAAATATTTTAGGGTTTATTTTTCAAAAAAATATTTTTAATGTGGAATGAATAATCCCCCAACCTATTTTTAAATTTCTCAGCTTAAAAAAAAAAAATAGATTAGAACGAATGATTTTTAAATACTTTCGAAAAATTAATTTCCATAAAACATTAATAATTTTTAAAGAATAATAAAAATATATATATATCATCAAACATAGTAAATAACATTTTATAGGCTACAATAATCATATAAAACTAGCTGTTGTAGGCCAAATTTACGAAACCATATTAGGACACCATATTTACGAAAATAACAACATATTTGATAATAGTAGTTCAACGCGCGCAAATACTTGTATTTTTAAAAATATATATATAACGAATATTATTTAATAAATAGAATATTTAAACTTATTTTATGTTAAAAGGTCTTTTATATCGCATAAGAATAATATTACACAAAAAATTCTTATTATCGTCTGCAATTTCATATTTAATTAATTAGTATAATTTGCACCAAACGATTTTGTAACTTCTGAAAAGAATACAGAAGCTACGAAAGGATTTTTAAAAACTGCCAACACTAATACTTTTCTCTAATAATAAGGTACAAAAACTTTTTTAAAGGATGATTCAGAATTTAATTAAACATTGCGAGTGGTATCTCGTGGGCAAATAAAAAAAAAATCACTTTAAAATATCTACAATATATTTTCACTCCATAGGAATGGTAATCCTAAAGATACAATAAACTTTTTTCACCACGGAAACATAGTTTTTAATTAATAAAAAATTGTATGCTCAATGAATTATTATGAAATGTTTGTTAAACTTTATAATATTTGTGAATAACATTTGAAAAAACATCTACTGTGTAGTTAGGATATTTTTAATACACGAAATATTTATGCATTTCATTTTCTTTTATATAAATACCAGTCAATTATTTTTCAATGATTTTTCTCAATAATATGACTGACCTTAAATTTCTTGTATTTCTATGATTAAATGAAGTTCATGGTTTTCTGTTTCTACAGAAGAAGTAAAGTTTAATTATGATATTATAAATTTTCCTACATTTAAAGAACAACTGTAAAAAGAAATTGATAAATAATTGCAAAAAAACTGGAGAGAAAAAATGTTCAAAAGAACTAGAAAAAATGTAATTTTTTAATTATTAAACAAAAAACATCTTCACGAAAACAATTTTCAACATATTAATATGCATTAAATAACACTTCTTTTGAAAATCACATTTGTGTATTCTATGTCCGGACTTCCTTTTTTTTTAGCAAATAACTTTTCTTCATGTTTCTTTAGATTTTTCAATTGGTTTTGACTCTGTTTTTATTTATCTATAAAAAAAAATTGAATTTCCATTTAAATTGATTGCTTTAAATGAGAATTTTTTTTTCTTTAACTTATGATGATAGATATTTTAGAATTCCCTTTGAAATTATTTTACATATTTGAAAGCAATTTTCTTTTCTGCTTAAAAACAATTTATATATAAAAAAAATTTTTAAGTCAATTCCTACTTAGGTCAACAAAGAAAATTTTTACTTTAGTTACTTTTTAATTCAGTTTGTTTGTTTAGTTTATTGTTTTCACTCATTCCTAAATTTATATCCTGCTAAATATCTTATATAAGAGAAATTTTTTTCTCCCATATAAAATTAATACTTATTAATTAAATTTAATTAATGAATTAATATTTGAAAAACTGTATTAACATCAAGTGTCATCCACTACAAGTTTTAAAAATATGTATTTGAACTTGAGTGGATGAATGAAAAGTATTTTATGAACGGTTGGAAATTTGAACAAGATATATATATATATATATATATATATATATATATATATATATATAGATAGATAGATATATATATATATATTTAACACTTGCATGTAAATAAACAAACAGAAAGTATTTGATAAATCTTGACATTTCAGAGCTTTTTAACGAGAAAAAAATATTTTTGGAATTATGTCTATCTCCCCACAGTTTTATGAACATAATAACACAAAAATACCAGCTAGTATGGTTTCCTCAAATCTTTCTCATATATTCTCTAATAAAGGTATTATCATAAAGAATTTCTTGCATGGTACTGACGTACAATAGTTAAAAAATATTAATCTTTGACGCGATTTTAGCATTTTTTTTTTTTACTGAGTCTATCGCGCCCTCTTTGGCGAGGTTTTTGGCGATTAATCCCTGACATGCAGTTAACAGTAAAAAAAAAAAAAAATCGTATAGTCAAATCGTTAATCAATATTAATAATCAAAAATCAATTTTGTATTTGTTTTAGACGAGTTTTTCCCACGTGATACAAACAAAAATTTGACACAAAAATACATTTGTAGTCACAAAATGCCATACTACATTTGATATATTTAAGTTCTTGCGTTTTTGGCTATCGCATTTATGTTTCTGAAAGTACAGACAAATGGATGGTCAACCCCTTAACGGATTTCGCTCAAACTTTTCCAGATGTCTAGATTATAGATGTTAATTCAGTGTACTGAATTTTTACTCTCTACTCTCTACTCTCTTAGTTTAGTGATAATCTTGTTTAGCTTATATTCGAGCAGCAGGACATATAGACTTCCTTTGAACGGATTTTGCACAAAATTTGACATATATTTGCAAATTTGTCCTAAAAACCGTGTATCAAATTTCATGAAATTATAATTGATGTGATAAAACCGGCAAAAGAAAAAAAATGTTCGAGGTAACAAAAAACAATGGAAGACATCTGTTTTAATTATTAGATAAATTATACTTAGTATAGCAGGCTTAGAGAAATTTAGAAAATGCCTAATAATTAATCAGAATTCGTATTATTAAAAAAATGTCGCTCTGAAATTAGAAATTTCAGATTACACCTCAATTTGAAGGTAATTTGTTCAGTGATAATAATTCTGCCTCTTTTTTCTTTTTCTTTAAGAAAACTGTTCCACTTTAAGTGAAGAAATGTTACAATGAAAGATTCAGCTTCATCATTATTCTGAACTATTTTCAAATCGAAATTTAAAATTAAAAGAAAAAAGAATTCCGCGATCCTGAGCTATAAAAGGAAAGATGTGGAAAATCTATATAAGATCGTGGTGTTTTGATCACAGCGTTTGTTTTTTTTATCTAATAGATTTTGAGCATTCATGCGTAGATATTTGAGTTGGCTAATAAGAAATAAATATTTAAGTAATACTAATTAATATCTTATAAATTCTTGAAATCTTTAATTATGATTTTTCTTAGATTTATTTTTATAATACGAAAAAAAAATTATTTTAAAGAAAACAGATAATAATATTAAATAAATTATGCAATGTATTCAAAGTACTATAAAATTTACAAACATACTTTCAATCAAAGTTTTAATGCAAAGACAAGCACTAAATTACCTAGCTTCAACAATTAAACATCCAACGTTACTGAGGTTTCAAATATTCTTGTATCTAGTTAATAAAAACTTCATTTTAAAACTTATTTTTATATAAAATATTATAATACTCAAAATCCTTCATCCTCGGAAAGTTTAAAAAAAAAAAATTGAAACGAGAATGTAATAAACTTACATTTGATACATTTGATCTTCAAACGATTTTTGAAAACTGATGATAAATAATTTTTTTTACCTTAACATTAGTTGTTCTTACTAAAAATCATAAATCGTTTGTTTTTAAATTTTTATTTTAGTGTTTTCTTCCAGAATTTTAATAATGTTTTTTACAGAAGCTCTCTGTGCATATTCTTATTTTTAACAAAAAAAGATATTGCACAAATTGTCTTTTAAAATCAATGAAAAATGTTGCAAAACTATTTTATAAAATGAAGAAGAAATGTTTTAAAATAAAAAATAGAGTAGTTTAAAATCTCACGGTTGCCTAGTTACAAAATATTTATGAATTTCTTTAATTCAAAATTATCCGTATCGATTCAATTCTAAATTAAATTTTGTAAAATTACTAAATAATAATAGTTTGGAAAAACTTCTATGGAACAAAAAAACAAAAACAAAAAAAAAACTATTATTATTGAAAAGATAATATTTCAGATTTCAGATGATATAAAAATATTTCTTATGGGATAATTTTCTTCGTAGTTCCGGTGGAAAAATAATAAAATTTTGATCAATTTCTATTTAATCAGATGGTTTATTAATTTTTACAATTGAAAAAATTGAAAATAAATTATCTTTTATCTTAAATAACAAATACACTGAGTTTGGTTGAATTAAATCTGAGTTGTTTAAAGGGAGAAGTAGATCATGCATACTTAGAATATGTATTTTTTTATATTAAAATAGAAATAAAAAAAGGAGTAATTAATTCAGATGAAAAAAACACTTGTTTCTAAAACTTCCAGAAAAAATTATTTAATTAGCATTCATTGTGGTCATAAGCATTTTCAAGCGCACTAGTGTATATATTTATGAACTAAATAATAACTACTAATAAAAAAGGCAGAAATATGTATATATGTGTGTCTGTATGAGTATGTGCATATGCACTCCAGACGAAACCGTTAGACCAGGAACAATCGAATTTGGCAAACACATACTTTGAAAAGGAAATGTGCATGTCATAGCAATTAAAAAAAATTAATTAATTAAAAATTCAGCATGATTTTCTTGATAAATTCCGAAAATATTCATGCACAAAAATTATTTTTACACTATTTTAAAGCTTTAAAAAAAAATTAATAATATCATTTTAGTTACTGCAAAATTCCATATTCTAGATTTAATTAAATTTTTACAATATTTTATGAATAATTTACAAAAGTATTTTCAATGTTGTGAATGAAAGCTATACCGTTTGCATTGTTTGAACAAGAAATTTATTATTCATAGAAAAATTGTGTATGCATTCTGGGCATCTCTTCCCCAATCGTTTGAAATCAAAATCGATTGGGAATTAATTACACATACTAAATTTAACTAGATCACATACTAAATTTCATTTATCTTTGTCATTAAGTTAATGAATTATCGCCTTTATGTACATGCAAAGGCCAGCAGATGGTCAACCCTTTGATAAATGGTTCAGAATTTGATATGGATCCATACGTTAGATGCTAAAACTATTATTATCTAGTATTATTATTTTCTTATCCATTATAATTATGAATACCAAATTATATTAAGGCCAAATATTGATTATACTATCTATATTAATACCAACTAAAATTTTTGCGCATATTAACATGATAATATTTTAAGTCTGGTATTCTGTCATCTAAATAAGTGTTATAAAATATTTACTTCTAGAGTATAACAGCTTATTCATTCAAATAAGATGAAGACAATATTGACGTATCAAGACTAAAAAAATTATCCTATGATGCTTCGAAATTAAAAATTTTTTTCCTTTATAAATTAGTTTTCGTTTATTATATTCAAACTAGCTTAACAATTTGAGAGTCGGACACAACAAAAAGCTGCATTTTCACGCGGGAATTTATTTAACATTTTTTTAATTCAGCATGATAGCATGTTATGTAAACCATAACACATAGCAAAATATTCTGAAATATCTAGAATATCTACCATTCTAGATGAAACATGGTACATCCTATACGTGACTGATATATTTTAATAAATAAGGCATATAAAAAGGAAAGGGCGTCTTTAGAACAATTCTTTTTGGATTTCAAAATTCTCAGTTATTTAAATATATTCATGAATGTCGAATAAAGAATTCAAGGACACTTCCAGATAATTCACAGAACATACCAAAACAATAGGGCATCATTAGAACAATTCCTTTCGAACTTCAAGTTTTTTAATTATTTGTATTATATTCGTAAATGTAATGTAAAAAATTCAGGAATATTTTTAGATATTATAAAGCACATATCGAAAAGATATGGTGTCACTAGAACAATTCTTTTGGAGCTTCAACATTCCAAATTATTCAGAATTATGTTTGTTAATATAGAATAAGGAATTAAAAGACTTTTTTAAATAATTAACAGTACATGTCACAGCGATATGGTGTCATTGGAACAATTTTTTTCGGATTTCAAAATTCTTAATTATTCATAAATGCAGAGTAAAGAATTCAATAATATTCTTAGAAAATTCTCAGAACATACTCTTAAAACAATATGGTATAACTAGAACAATTCTTTTCGGATATAAATTTTTAATTATTTAACATTATATTTGTAAATGTAATGTAAAGAATTAAAGGGAATTTGTAGATAATTCAAAACAAAGTAGGTATGGTGTAGAAATGATATGGTGTCACTAGAATAATTCTTTTTGGATTTCGATTATTCGATGATATATTCATGAATATTGAGTAAAGAATTCAAGGACATTTTTAGATAATTCACAGCGCATATCAAATCGACATGGCGCCATTTGAGCAATTCTTTTTGGATTTCAAAACTCTAAAATATTTATTAATGCAGAGTAAAGAATTTAATGATATTTTTAGATAATTAACAGCACATGCCAAAACGATATGGCGCCATTGGAACAATTCTACTTGGATTTCAAAATTCTTAATTATTCATTAATGCAGAGTGTAGAATTCGAAAATTTTTTTAAATAATGCACAGCACATACTAAAACAATGTGGTGCCACTAGAACAAGTCTTTTCGAGGTTCAATTTTTTTAATTATTTAGTATTATACTCGTAAATGTAATATAAAGAATACAAGGATATTTTACATATGTCGAAACGATATGGTATCACTAGAACAATTCTTTTGGAGCTTCGAAATTCTTAATTATACATCATTATTTTCATAAAAACAGAGTAAAGAATAAAAAGACTTTTTTAGATAATTAACAGCACGTGTCAAAGCGATATGGCGTCATTTGAACAATTTGTTCTGGGCTCCAGAGCTTTGAAACATGGTCTATCATATTCATGGGCATTGAGAAAAACATCCAATGTGCACTCAGTGCAATGGGCAATGAAGCGGATAAAAGGCCTAACATCGCCTTCGTTGGCCATTTGTAAGGTGTTGTAATACATCGACCTGTCTTGTTTCCTTATGATAACGGGAGGATATCCGGCTTTCATGAGGATCAAGTTCATGAGCAGGCGAGCAGTTCTGCCGTTTCCGTCTACAAATGGATGAATATGGGCGAGTCTGTAATGGGCCACAGCAGCCCTTTTCACTGGATGAAACAGCTTCATGTTATCCGACTGGAGCCATTCGACGAATCGTTCCATCAGATATCTGACCTCTGAAGCAGGTGGTGGTACATAATCCCCCACAAAGACCTGATTTCGACGGAAAGTACCAGCTGACAGGGGATCCACATGACCAAGGACCCTTTTATGGATTTCTAAAATATCGAAGACAGTCAATCGTTCTGATAGGTTCAATAAAGTCTTATTTATGTACCTTAAGGCTGACTCGATTCCCAAAATCTCGTTATGCTCCATGATGCTTTTGCCTGGAATGGTTGTTTTGGTCTCTACAACTGCTCTGGTCTCAGAAAGGGACATGGTATTGCCTTCTAAGGCCAAAGTATGGTGTATGTGAAGGAAATAAACCTCCTTTCTAATTCTTTTGAGAGCCGATTGATTATGCTTCAAAGTCACTAAGTCTGTTCTTTTTTTATCGATTCTTTCCAGTTCTTTTCGATCCCTTGCCTCCACAAGAGGCATGGTCCTGGTTCGATTGACAAGAGCCCGGGTGTGGTTGGGGCACAAAATCAGAACCTTGACATACAAGTGATCAGCTGTAATGACATCGTTCTTGTTTTCTTCTAGAAATTCTGCATAATGATTTAGAACTTCTGGATGTAAAGGCTGTAATGTCAAAGCGTGCTCGAATAACCTTTTCGCCTTTTTCAGTTTCATTGAATCTTTCATCTTTAGAGCAATCTGTATAGCTTTCATAGCTTCTAATTCGGTGCCATGATTTTGGTATTTTGATGTTGAAAATACCTGACGGAGGTTATCTAAAAAAGCTGCATCTTCATTATGTAATTCCACTTCGTGTGAATCAGGAAAGAAACTTGGAATCATGGGTAAATTTCCAAAATGATGGTTGCAAGCGACTGTTGAATTGGTTCCATCAGTCACTATCGTTGGGCTTTGTTTTGCAGTCAAAGCGTCACCAAGATTCGTTACATACAAAATAGTTATTATTACAAACAATAAAACAAAGACTACCGTAAAACTCGTGCTAGAAGTAATTGCATTTTTGTTAAAAACGAAGAAAAGTTGCGAGTATGGTATTAAAGATATTTCTCCTGTTTGTGACCAAGTCATATTTTTGGAGTAATTATTATTTCCAGTGATATAATTTCAGGCAAGGAAAAGATGTAATCTTTCAAATTACAAAGAATTCTTCAGCTTCCTTAATTTTGTTTACATTATTACGTTGCCAAGAAAAGTGAAAATTAATATTTTAAATGTATTTAATTAGAAGGCTTTCACACTAGCGTCGCTGATTTTCATGCTTTTACTCATTTGATAGCATTTATTCCAGACACTTTTTCTAAAAAGGATAATTCATGACAAATAAATTAAAGCATTAAATGTAAACTAAACATTGCAAAGTGAAAATGGATAGGGAATTATTTAAAATTAATATTATTGAAATATAATTTACTTAAGTTGATCTGAAATTTCAACTAAATATCATTGCTATGTTAACCTTATTTTATACAGGAGAATTCTTCAAAATTCAATTCTTTTTTTCTTTAAAAAAAAATGGAATGAATGCGGACGTCGTCAGGAGTGAAGAAAAAAAAAAACAGATTTGAAACATTGTTATTATTATTATTTTTACAAAATGTATTAAAACAAATGGTTTCTTTTTTTTCCTTAATCAGAATAACTGAAACTTCTAATTTATTAGAAATGCATAAAATATGATGACTAAATAAAAATCGTTTGGCATAAAATGTTGAAATAATCTAAAAGATATTTTAATCTTTTAGATAATTTCAACATCTACTCTTTTTATTTTAATCGATATAGTTAATTTCCATAATATGAATGAATAGATAATATCGTTTGGATTTTTAAAACTAACTTAGGAATTATAAACGAATGCACATGCATTTGTAATTGTGTAAGATTTTGAAAAAAAAAAAAAAAAAGTCTAATAATTTAAATATTTGCTAGAATTATTTTGCTTCTTGGTGCATGGCATCATATATTCTCGTGACAAATATTTTAATTTTGTTCTTTCATAGTTTTTGTTTAAATTGATTCAAAATCTAATCTAAAAAATTCAATCTGAAAGTGACATAAGTAGGGATTGCAATACCGGGATACCGAATACCGGTATTTTGAGCCATTTGTACAATTTTGTAATACCGGTATTCACAAGTTTAAATACCGGTTTTTCGGTATTTACTAGAAATTTTTAAAATTGTCTCCACTGTATGTTCAGGTACCGGGAACATAGCAATATAGTATACGTTTTTGTTTTTATGTCTCCCTAACGGGCGAAATTAATTAGCTAATTAATGGCTTAATTAATTGCTTAAATCTAAATTAGCGAAACATGGATTATACCTGAAAGAAAATGTTGTATCCATAACGACTGAGGGAGCAACAATCATGAAAAAAGTTGGAAAGTTGATTTGTGCAAATCAGCAGTTGTGCTATGCACATGGAATTCAATTAGGAGTAATAGATGTATTATACAAAAAATATAAAGAACAGAAGAATCCAAATACTGTGAATATAGAAACTTCGGATTCCAACTTTGAAAAGAGTAAGAGTGAGAGTGATATTGACAATGAAGATAATGACAATGTAATTGTTGAAGAAGATATTGCTAATGAGGATGAAATATTAACCCATCAAGAAATGCTTCCTATAATTTATAAAGTTCGAAAAATTGTTAAAATATTTAAACGTTCCCCTATAAAAAGGATATATTACTAAAATATATACTAACTGAAAATAAAACAGAATATATGTTAATATTAGATTCTAAAACATGTTGGAACAGTCTACTCCTAATGATGGAACGATTTTTGAAACTGAGAAATCCAATCCAAAAAGCAATAATCGACTTAAACCTGTAAATTAATTTTTCAGATAGTGAATTCGACTTAATATGCAGAACTATATCAGCTCTACTTCCAATAAAACTGACTATAGAGGCATTATGTTGGAGAGATTCTAATTTATGAACAGCTAATGCAACAATAAATTTCATGTTGCAGTCACTGAAAGAACAGCACACATTAGTATCTGAAGAATTATATATTATATTGAAAAATCGCACAGAAGAAAAGCATACCGAAATAGAAAATGTCTTATGGTATTTACATAATTATAATGATTTTAAAAATGAAAATGAAAAGAAGAAAAGAAAATAACCAATTCAAATCTGATTAAGTTAGAATAAAGTTTCTTAAAATTTTTTCCCCACAAACCTATCTACATTCAGAATTCGGTTCAATTATCGAAGATTTTGATGTCACTACTGTCGATAGTGAAAAGGAATTGGCTCTTGAACAAAAATTAGAATTAGCGATAAATAAAAAAAATTCAACGAACTAAAATACAATACAGAAATCAGCTATATCCAAAACCATCCGACGAGAAATCGATTTATTTGAAGTTGAGACATTTAGAGGTAAATACTTGGAAAAAGTATATCGCGTATTGCTAACAGTATCACCAACTGGCGTAGATGCCGAAAGAGCGTTTTCGACAGCTGGTCATTTTTGCACAAAATTACGTTCCAGGCTTAGTGACAGTACAATAGATGTATTATTTTTTTAAGATCACATTTCAAAAATTTGTAATAGTACCACAAACTGAATAGTGATATTTACACTTTTTTTGTGATTTAAATAAATAAGATGTTTCTTTACTTTTTTGTGATTATATACTGTTATAATTTATAAGTTACAAATTATTTTTGTGATATTTACACTCTCTAACAAAACTGGCAAATAAAACAAAGAAACACCTGTGTTTTCTTTCTTTTTCCAACATTTCTAATACCGGTATTAAAACCGGTATCCCGGTATCAAGATTTAAAAAATACCGAATACCGGTTTTGAACTTTTGGTCCGGTATTGCAATCACTAGACATAAGGCTTATAATCAAAGCAAGAAATTAGAATTTGATCAATGCAGTTTTTTTTTATGCAAGTAAATTTTTCATTATATTTTTAATCTTAAGTTTCCATTACAATTGTTTAGTAAAATTAATATGAATTCAGTGATAAGTTCTTAACTAATTATCATATTTTACATATTTAAATTATTTCAGATGCTCGTATGTAGTGTTCAAATGCGGGAGTATGTTGCAAGGGATTAAGAGCAAAATGATTAATAATAATAAAAAAAATTTCTGCAAATTAAAGAAAAATTTTAAGCATTAAAAAATGAAAAGAAGAACCTGTTATTGTAAGTTTCATAAAGCAATAAATACACAGTAGTTAGTTAAAAAAAATATTTGAGTCCTATCTTTTTCATATAATATAATTAGCTTTTGTGAAGAAAATCAAGCAAATACTGTGAAAAAAATACCTACTTACTGATGGATTTGGTTCTACTTTTCATATTGATCTACAATTTTGGGTAATTATTAATTAATTATAATAGAGACAAAACTCGCCAAACGTAGCACCAAAATTGTAATTGGCATTGCAATCCTATGAGCGTGTTTTACACTTACGAGAATAAAACATGCATCTCTTTATGTTGTCTATACAAAGTTTAGAGGCAGAAAATCGTAACTAAACCAGCGGCAGTAGTCTATTCAGAACTTTCTCGTAAACTCTCTAATAAACTTGTCATGCCAGAGAATGCCTTGCATGGCAAAGGAGTACAATAGTAATGAAATATTAACTTTTGGTGTGAATTTAATATTTTTGCGCCAATCGATAGTGTCATATTTGGCGTGTTTTTTTGGCGATTCATCCCTGTCATACCGTTGATAGTATTCAAAAATCGAATTTTTGTTTTAGATGAGTTTTTTTTCTTCTTCCAACTTATAGAAACAAAGATTTGACACAAAACTACAATTTTAACCCAAAAATTCCATACCAAATTTGATATATTTAAGCCAATGCATTTTTGAGCCATAGCATTTACATATTTCTGAAAGTACAATCTACCCACAATTTTATTTGTATCAAACTTTGATAGGTGTAATGGATGTCAAATGAGCGTACCGAATTTTATCTATCAAGCTACAATTTTGTAGTTATTGTGTTAACTTATATTCAAACAGATGGACAGACGAACTTCCTCTGAAAGGATTATTCTCAAAATTTGATAGACAGCTGTAAATTTAATGTAAAGACCATTCGAATTCCAACCGTGTAGGTCAAAGCATTTCAGATTTATCTTTGTCACAGGCAGGCAGACGGTTATTTACCAAAAATATGTTTTTTGAACTCAGGGAGACCTAAAATTTGGTGATTCGTCAAAATCTCGAGTTCGAATTTTTTAACGATTACTATACTTTCTATATGCTGTGCCTACCAGAAAGTAAAAATATGAAGATTGAAACAATTGGTAACAAATGTTTCAATGTTCAATAATTGGTAACAAACAACAAATATTCTTTTCCAATTTATTCTTGCGGTGATCCCTGATCAAACTACTGACTATTGTGCCTTTGGTCAGTTGAAAAATGCTCTTTCTCATATGAAATCTACCATAATTTATGGATTAATAGCAGACTAGTTGGAAAGTATCATGTCTAGAAATCAATATACCTGGAAATTTTACGAAAATCCGTTCTATTATAGAAACCATGATGAGACTGATACTCCAGAAAGAGGGCTGTCAGATAATCATGCATTTAACCCTTTGTAAGGCCATGGAAAGTATGCTTCCCACCAAATTCATCGATCTTTGGGTGAAGTTATGTAGATTGGTTTAAGTTCTGACAAATTTTTCAATAAGACAAAAACTTAGATGCTACAGTTCCTTGTCTCACACAAAATGGTGTGTCTTGATTTGTTACTTAATTATTAATTAACACAATAAATTAATGAATCAAATTAAATTTATCTGATAAGTTAAATGATTCACTTTCCTTAAGCCAGTCTCATTCCTAAAAATGTTTTACGATACTGTGACTAGAAAAAAAAAACATTTTAAAGGATTAAATTAGCAGGAGTGACCGTTTCCAGAATTTTTTCATTTACAATAAAAGTTATCCCTCCCCCCCTTTGTGCCTTAGTAAAATTAAGTAATCCCGCAAATTTCCGTGCATGGCATTGGGACATAATAATTACGAAATATTGAAATCTGTTATGAATCTAGTATTTTTATAGAATCTATTGTGCGAATATGAATTTCAGAGCCCTTTTTTAGAACTGATATTTGATATCGAATGACAGCTTTATCACAAAAATGCATATCAAATTTCGTGAGTTTTTGCACTTATATGCATACAAAAATGCATACTGAGCATTGGTTCAAAATTCGATAAGAATTTACATTTTAGATTTGTATGCTACATTTTGTCTATCGAGCTCTTTACGTTTTATAACTATCAAGTTCACTTATACAACCAGGTTGACAGACTTTATCTGAACGGATTTCTTTCAAAATTTGACAGAAATCTACAAACGTAGTTTAAAGTGCATGTACTAAATTTCATCCGCCTACCTCAAACCGATTTTGAGTTATTCGTGTTTACGGACAGACGGATAAAACAGAATGTCAAAAATGTATTTTCCGAAATCAGAGGGGTCTGAAACATGGAGATACATCGAGTTCGAATTTTTTTTTTTTTTTTTTTGCGGTTGCTGTGTCTGCATGCTTCCTATATGAGAAAGTAAAAAAATAGTCATTAAATTTTAAGCATTAATTAAACATTGAAAATATGAAAATATCCACTCTATTATTCACCAATATTAAGCTGTTAACAAGCAAGAGCCTGTTTTCTTTATTATACCCGAAAGCACGCAGTGAAAATAAAAATCTGAGCATTTGTGGAGTTCACCGCTTTGCCCAAAATCAATGCTTTCTGGTGAAGGAGGATAGTATTTTTATTAAAGAATACGTCAGAAATTTTAGGGTTCCCACTGGTTGGAAGGATGTCTGTGTGAAAAAGAAACCTCAAAAACGTTTTGAGCTAAACTGATGGAATTTGGTAAATGGACTTAAATCCAAACTTTTAGATTTCTTACCCATCTTGAACGAAATCCCTTTTGGGGATGCCCGGCTGTCCGAGTACAAGTATACATAACTATTAAACGTGAAGTGCTAGATAGATAAAATTTGATACATAAGTTTCTCATCTAAAATGTAGATGTGATTCAAATTTGCATCCATGAAGGGTTTAACCGTCTGTCGGTCTGCGTTTTTGCTTGCATATACACGATATTTAATATACGAAATAATTGAAATAAACGAAATTTGGTTTACAGATTTAGTATTTATAGGATAAATTCTTGTCAAATTTTGAACCAAATCTCTTGATGGGTTGACCGCTTAGCAGTTCGTATTTTTACATGGATGCATAATTTCCATCTAATATGATTCATAGGACAGATGATTTATGTAAAAATTTAAAATTCATAATTAATCAGAGCATTTATTGGCTCAAGTTAAATAATATATAATTACTTACTTCAATTAGACTATTTTTAGCAGGTACATGTCTATTACTAAAAGTTTACGAATTAGTTGTTTGGCCCTGATTAGAGTGCATTGCCTATATATATCCATGTTTGCCTTAAATAAAACTGATTTATTGAATTAATAATATAGATATTCTAAAGGAAAACAAAAAACATTTCCTGGCATTAATTTTTTAGAAAATAACACATGAATGAAATAAATATTTCATTTCATACAGACACGTGCTGAATATTATACTTTTCTAGGCTTAACTTGCAGCTATAGATAACTTACTTTTTAGTTTGAGCTTTTGCCAATGCGATGGCAACACGTTGATAAAGATTAACTTTTTCCTATGCACACATTTACTTGCTCCTGCTGGTAAATTTTTTTTTTTTATTATTTTGTGCGAAAATAAATTGTTGAAAAATATGATAAAATTGTTTTTTTTTTAATTTTTTAAAAATAGAAAATTAACTTATAACTTAAAACAATAATATTATAGGAAAAATAATTTTTTGAATTTTAAGATGATGTAAAAACAATTTTTGTGTTTAATGTGTTAAGTTATCTCTGAAAGACGTCAAAATTTCGCTTAATACAAAATTCTAATTTCGCTTTAATAAAAAAAGGCTAATTAAAATTTCAAAAAAAAAAAAATGCCCTGAAATGCTCATTACCACCCTCCAAATATGTGGTAGCTATGTAGTCTTGGTCAAAGGGTCTGGTTTGAGAATCCCAACACAGACACAGCGGCGTGCGCATGTGTGCTCATAACCCAAGGAATACAATTTGCAAATAGAGGTTTCGGCGATTTAAAAATGATGATTTCAATACACATGATGACGAACATGGTAAACCCCCTCCCCCCCCAAAAAAAATATTCGTGACGCAGATTTAAAAGCAATACCTTATAAAACCATCAGTGTTGAATGTTACAAGCAACAATCGATCAACTTGAACGAAGATCGGGATAGAAATATTCAAAATACGGCACAAGACATGACAGAGTTGTTTTCCAACACAGCAATGCTCGTGCCAATCGTATCAAGACCAGTGAAAGAAACTTTAGAGTCACTCCGCTGTGATACGTTGCCACACTCGCAGTATTCACCAAATTTTTCTCCTATAGATTACTATTTTTGTACCATGCCCTTTCTGGAAAAGTACAATTCCCACACAAAATTGGCTTCATATCTGAACTGCATGTAAATAACCAGAACAACCGTTCTTCGTGGAATTCGTTTATCAGAAAGCTGGAAAATCGTTGTGGTTCCAGTATTTTGAATAAATCGATCTTTAATCGAAGTTACAAGTATGTACCCATTACATTCCTAAAAATATGTTAACTTGATATTAATTTGAAATGCAGTTTAAAGCAGAATTCATTTCCTTAAAGGCCAACTTCTGGTTATTGAAACACCAATTTCCATTATTCCATCTGCTATAAACGATGTAAAGAATTTATCAGCTATCTAAAATATTTAAAATAAAAGATATATGAATTCTGGCGGAAAATCGGCTTTTTAGCTTGTTGAGATGCAACATCTTCAACCTTATTAATAGTAATTTATCATTTACTGTTCTAATTATTCCTTCAGATAAACGGCATCCTTTATCTGACCATTTACCTTATTTATGTAATGAGTAATGTAAAATGTATGAGTAATGAGTAATGTTATGTAATGTAAAATATTTAAAATAAAAGATATATGAATTCTGGCGGAAAATCGGCTTTTTAGCTTGTTGAGATGCAACATCTTCAACCTTATTAATAGTAATTTATCATTTACTGTTCTAATTATTCCTTCAGATAAACGGCATCCTTTATCTGACCTTTTACCTTATTTATGTAATGAGTAATGTAAAATGTATGAGTAATGAGTAATGTTATGTAATGTAAAATATTTAAAATAAAAGATATATGAATTCTGGCGGAAAATCGGCTTTTTAGCTTGTTGAGATGCAACATCTTCAACCTTATTAATAGTAATTTATCATTTACTGTTCTAATTATTCCTTCAGATAAACGGCATCCTTTATCTGACCTTTTACCTTATTTATGTAATGAGTAATGTAAAATGTATGAGTAATGAGTAATGTTATGTAATGTAAAATATTTAAAATAAAAGATATATGAATTCTGGCGGAAAATCGGCTTTTTAGCTTGTTGAGATGCAACATCTTCAACCTTATTAATAGTAATTTATCATTTACTGTTCTAATTATTCCTTCAGATAAACGGCATCCTTTATCTGACCATTTACCTTATTTATGTAATGAGTAATGTAAAATGTATGAGTAATGAGTAATGTTATGTAATGTAAAATATTTAAAATAAAAATATATGAATTATAGCAGAACTTGTCGAGAATTTTCAACTTGTTTCTAACCAAAACCTTCAACCTAATTAACAGTAATTTATCAATTACTATTCCAATTACTATGTCGTTTATTCCTTCTAATAAAAGACGTCCTTTATCTGACCGCCTGCTTCATTTATGTAATGAGCAATCCGAAATATTTAAAATAAAAATGTATGAATTATGGTAGAAAATCGACTTCTTAACTTATTCGAATGCAAAACCTTCAACCTAATTAATAGTAGTTTATCAATTAATATTTCATTTATTTTATCCGATAAACGGTGCCCTTTATCAGACCATTTACCTCATTTTTGTAATGGGCCGTCTAAAATATTTAAAATAAAAATATATGAATTATCGCTGAACTTGTGGAGAATTTTCAACTTGTTTCTTACCAAAACCTTCAACTTAATTAACAGTAATTTATCAGTTACTATTCCATTTACTATGTCGTTTATTCCTTCTAATAAAAGACGTCCTTTATCTGACCGCCTGCTTCATTTATGTAATGAGCAATCCGAAATATTTAAAATAAAAATGTATGAATTATGGTAGAAAATCGACTTCTTAACTTATTCGAATGCAAAACCCTCAACCTAATTAACAGTAGTTTATCAATTACTATGTCGTTTATTCCTTCTAATAAAAGACATCCTTTATCTGACCATTTTTTTTTATTTATGAAATGAGCCATCCAAAATATTTAAAATAAGATTATAGGAATTATGGCCGAAAATCGACTTTTTTACTTATTCGGATGAAAAACCTTCAACCTAATTAATAGTAATTTATCAATTAATATATCATTTATTCTTTCTGATAAATGGTGTCCTTTATCGGACCATTTACCTCATTTTTGTAATGAGCCGTCTAAAATATTTAAAATAAAAATATATGAATTATCGCTGAACTTGTGGAGAATTTTCAACTTGTTTCTTACCAAAACCTTCAACTTAATTAATAGTAATTTATCAATTACTATTCCAAGGCTTTCGAATAAACTTTATCTTTTATCTCACCCTTTGCCTCATTTATGCAATGATTCCTTGGAGTTTCCAGTCTAGATCTTAGCAAACTCTATTTAATCATGAGAGACTGATGAAATTTCCAGTTTGATGCTGGCGACTTTAAGAGATTAAATTTTAAATGAGATGATAAAGAGTTTCAAGAAACGCCAATCTAAAAGATTCTTTTGAATTAAATGAAGACAGCATTCTTCCTTGATTTAATACTTGATACAATAGCACACGTAGACGTCTTAATATCGTCTGCTATTAAAAAAAAAAAAAAAAAAAAAAGAGTTCTATTGATTACGGAATTCAGATCACGCCCGGGTAAATTTTCATGAAATAGAATGGAATGTGCACTCAATAGAATGGCAATGAGTATGTTGATAATCACACTTTTTAAATATTTTTTTATTAAAATTTTGATGCTTCGTGCATACTTTTATGGTCCATTTTCATATTATATTATTTAATGAGATGGGATATCCAAATCTCTTGAAATGTTTAATGAAATATACAAAATCCACCTGGATGATATGATAGTAATGACTAACAAGGGAAAGGGAGGGGATGCCTGAATTCTAGATAATGGAAGTAAAAACTGTCTCGAAATCTGTATTTACGAAATAAAAGACTGGAAGAAAACGTCAGCTGGAGTAAATTTTAATCAACCAAATTTTAACCAGCTGGACTAGATTTTCCAAAACTTTCTCGCTTTTATCGCCAATAAAAGCGTTATCTCATAGAATGCTTTGCATGGAATTGGCGTACAATAGTTACAAAATATTAACCTTTGGCGCGAATTTAGCAAATGAATGAGTTTGAATTTTATAAATGCAAAAATAAATTAATACAGTTACGACAAATATTTTAATAATAATGGAAACATTGCACAGAAATCAAACTGAAACCAATGGGAATGGTCTTCCAAAATCTTTCTTGCGTTGTCTCTAACAAAGGTGTTATTCCAGAGAACACTTTGCATGGTATTGGCGTACAGTAGATATGAAATATTAACCTTTAGGGAGGGAATTTATCATTGCTACTGAATCTATGGTGTGATCTTTGGCGAGTTTTTGATTTTTGGGTGATTAATCCTTTGAAAGACGGTTAATAATATCAGAAAATCGAATATATATATATATATATATATATATATATATATATATATATATATATATATATATATATATATATATATATATATATATATATATATATATATATATATATATATATATATATATATATATATTTTGACCCGGAACTGCAATTGTAATCACAAAACCACATATTGGATTACATATATTAATGTCAATAGGTTTGTGAGTTATCACTCTTATATGCTTCTGCCAGTACATATCGACAGACGGTTAACATCGAATAGATTTGGGCTCAAAATTCGATAGGTGTATACAATAAAGATTTTAATTCTGTTCACTGAATTTACTTCAACCAGCTCACTTCGTTTGGTATTTATCATGTTAATTTATATTCGAACAGTCAGACTTCCTCTGAATGGCTTTTATTCAAAATTTGTCAGAAATTTACAAATTTGTTATAAAGACTGCACATCAAATTTCATCTGTCTTTCTCAAAGCCTTTTTGAGTCATCCTTATTACAAACCGACAGACCGACATTTCACAAAAATGTGTTTTTCGAAATCAGGGAGATGTAAAACGTCGAAATTCGGGAAAATCTCGAGTTACATTTTTATGATGATTACAATATTTTCTCTACACTTCATATACGAGAAAGTAAAAAGTATTAATATTTATAGAGATAGAAGAAAATATGCAATAATTCCATAAAAATTGACAAAGTTATCAAAGGTAATAAAACTTTATTAATTTAGTCTAAGCTAAGAAATAATCAAGAAAGACATGATATACCAATAAAGCACATTAAAATTTAAAAAATGTACTAAATTATGAGACAAAACTAAGAATAAAATTTAAAAAAAAATAGAAAAGGAAATCTACGATCGCAAATTTCAAGTTTTTATTTTCATTTTTTAAGTCATTATTTGTCTTAATTAATTTAAGTCCTTAACCAGTTTAAACCGGTTTGAAACAATCAAGAGACCTCTCTATCGATCTCTATCCCTCTCTCTCTCTTTTACTATATATATATATATATATATATATATATATATATATATATATATATATATATATATATATATATATATATATATATATATATATATATATATATAATTTTTTAAAACTTTCATTTTCAATTTGGAGCTCGACCGATTTTGAGATGAAATAACAGCTATGATGTCATAGTTCTACGTCAACCGTTTAAAAACGCATCTGCTGTCAAAGAAGCATTTGAAATAATAAAGTAATACTGGTAAAAGCAGGTCAACCTTTTAAAAACGCATCTGCTTTCAAAGAAGCATGCATAATAATAATTCGATACTGGTAAAAGCAGGTAAAAAAATAGATGCGATTAAAAGATGATGATGAAAATTTTCGTTTATGCTTTATTCATTGCCTACGGGATTTCGAGCTTCAAAACTCCCCTAACCAAAACAACATCATGCTCTCACATGATAAAAACAGTGAAAGAAATTGTAATCATTTTTTTAAATATTTAAAGTTGAGGTACTTCTCTCCCATATGCTTATATTACAAAATTAAAAAAGTGAAAAGTCCGAAAAAAAAATTTAACACTGGGAAAAAAGTGCGATTAATGAAATAAGTTCAATATTTCGAAAAAAATCTTATATTTGTTGAGTTGGCAACTACGATTTCAACATGAAAAAAATTATTGTTTGTCAAATAATAATAACAATATTTAATGTAATTTGCGTTTGTGAATTAATTAAACTTAAAGGAATCCAAAATGTAATTTTGTTTTTAAATGTTGTTAAGCAATTAAATGCTTTTATCACAGAATATTAATCTGGTGTCATAAAAATTTTTATGTTGTTTTCCCTGTTTAAAGTTTAATGAGCCAATTGATTAAATAGACTAACCTTATTAGACTTGGTTTAAAACGTTTACAAAATGCTGAACAATTGGTAACCTCTGTTTTTGTTACATAAAAAAAGTGGATTTTTTCGTTTTATCTGGTAACAGAATCGCTTTATTTTCCCTTATCATTCGTGCATTATCTAATGAGATAAAAAAAATGAAATCGACTATCGCAAGTTTCAAGTTATCACGTGAGAACATTATTATTTTTAAAGTTATTATTTGTCTTTGCCCAATCGATCTCTATCCCCCCACCTCTCTCTCTCTCTCTCTCTCTCTCTCTATATATATATATATATATATATATATATATATATATATAATGATAATTTTTTAAACTTTATTTTCAATTTTTCTAGCTGGCAAACAAAGTCTTGGAACTCGAGCGATTTTAAGATGAAAAAAACCCATCGTTTTTCTAAATATCGACGCATCCGTAGTCTGATAGTCTTGTGATTGTTTAAACTGGTTAATGACTTAAATTAATTAAGGCAATTCGTAAGAATTCAGAGAATGTATTATTTGGAAACCAAGTTGTAACTTTAGTTGGCGATAAATCGCCAAATGTGACAACCTTCTGTAATATTTTCTAATAACCTTATTTTAATTAGTTAAAATTATAAATGAACCAACAATCTTTATAGATTAAACAAACAATATTTTAACTTGTTTGGTTTATTTTTAAGAAACGTTGCTCCGAGTTAGGCACTAACACTGTGATTTTCAAGGGAAATAATACAACAGCAGACAATAGATAATTCAAAAGCTATATAGTGAAAGTCGACTCCAAAATAAAACTACATTAGCAGACGATAGATATTTCAAAAGCTATACTGTGAAAGCCGACTCCAAAATAAAAAAAGGGATAATTTATTGTCTACGTATTTTGAGTCTTCAACAAGTTATTGCCTTCAAATCGCTTCAAAAACCTCAAGCCAAAATAACATCATGTTCCCACATGATAATAAATAATAAAAATTATAAAGATTATTTAGAATACATTTTTGTTAATTCAACGAGGTGTTAAAATCAATCGTTTGTGAAAGGAAAGCCAAAATAAATATTGGAAAAAAGAAAATTCCTTTTTAAAAGCAAAATAGAAGTTTAAAATACAACATAAATACAATCGAAATTTAAATTTTTTTAATAATTTTTTTTTCACTTCCGATTTTGATTTTTAAAAAAACGTTTGTTCTTCCGGAAAGTGAGTGTTATGGTTTTCGAAAAATTCAACCTTGGAATTTTGATTAATTTTCTTTTTGAAACCTTCTACAGTTCGAAATAAGGCAATTTTGGGATTTTGTCGGCTATCTGTTACTTTGTTAATACGATAATTCAAAAAGCGGAACGAGCTAGACGGGAGAAATTTAATACGTAGTTCCATCATTATTATAAATTTATATAAAGGCTGGACTCAATCCGTCAAAGATTGACCGTTTGGTAATCTAACGGAATGAATTCGATAAAATGAAAATACGAATGCATTCGGTCAAAAATGAATAAATTCGGTAATGTGAAATACGAATGCATTCTATTGTGAATGAATGAATTCGGTAAAGTGAAAATAGGAATGCATTCGCTTATAAATGAACGAATTCGATGAAGTGAAAATACGAATGAACTCGGCAATGAATGAATGAATTCGATAAAGTCAAAATATGAATGAATGAATTCGATAAAGTGATAATATGAATGAATGAATTCGATAAAGTGAAAATATGAATGATTTCGATAAAGTGAAAATACGAATGAATTCGGTAATGTGAAAGAAAATATGAGTAAATTCGCTAAACTGAAAATATGAATAAATTTGATAAACTGAAAATATGAATGAATTAGCCAAAGGAAAAGTACGAATGAAATCGTTAATGATTACGGTCAAGTGAAAACGCTAGTACTTAGACAAATGAAAGTTGATGTCATAAATATTTTTGTTTTGTCATTAAAGCTGCAAATTTATATCAAAATTTGGATCCCATCACTGCGAAGAAATATGTATGTTAAGTTTTGTAGCGATCTGCGCTGTTGAACAGGTAAATATTCCCATTCATTACTTTAGTTTATATGCAATATGGAGAAAAATAGTAATAAATATAGCAATCGTCAAAAAATTCGAAAGAGAGATTTTGACGAATCTCCATGTTTTAGACCTCCCTGAGTTTTTTTGGGGAAAATGTCTGTCTGTCAATAAGAAAACAACTCTGAAATGCTTTCAGCCAGACGGTTGAAATTTGGTATACTGTCTTTATTCCAAATTTGCAGATTTCTATGAAATATTGAGTAAAATCTGTTCAGAGGAAGTCCGTCTGTTCGGCTGTTCAAACATAAATTAACACGATAACTACAAAATGAAGAGAGTTAGACAGACAAAATTCAGTACACATATTTAATTCCTATAAATTTTCAGCAAAACCCAACAACGGATGAATCGTCTGTCGGTCTGTACTTTCAGAAACATATAAGCGTGATCATTCAAAAACGCTATGACTGAAATATATCAAATTCGGTATGGGATTTTGCGACTACAAGTGCAGTTTTGTATGAAATTTTTGTTTCAATCGGTTGTGAAAGGCCTGTCCCAAATTCGATTTTTGGATACTGTCAACGCATGCCAGGGATGAATCGTCAAATAATTCGCCAAGGATGACACGATAGATTCAATAAAAATGCTACATTCACGCCAAAGGTTAATATTTCGTCACTAGCGTATGCCAATGTTATGAAATTGTTCTCTGGAATGACAAGTGTATTGGAGAACATGCGAGAAAGGTTTGGTGAGACCATAACTTCTTGTTATTAGTAAAAATAGACGACAAAAAAAATATTTTAATATTCAGAAGATGGAAATTCAAGGAAGCGTCAATTTAGTTATTCTTTAAGCATGTCTTTTTGCCTGAAGATTGTACGGTTAACTTAAATACACTCTTGTCACAGGACAACTAATGGTTTGTTAAGGAATAAAAATAAACAATAAAGTTTATTTGGCATTAAATTTTTCCATTCGTATTAATAATTTCAATCTATCATCATTATTCTTTATTATTTCTTTATCATATATATTAAAATGCATGAAAAAAATGACTACTTCATGTTTGCCTTCACTTTGTTTTTATCGTCTATTACATACAAATTAGAATTAATGAATGAGTTGAAAGGTTCCTTTACCAGAGCTTATTATAATCAAGATGCATTATGTGAATGAAATATGTTCTTTATTTTTTCTCCTGTCATTACTTAACCATCATTTAGTTAATAAAAAGAATTTTTTGATAAATGATTCTATTATGCTTATTTTAGTTTTTTATATAAGAAAATCGAATCCACAGTGGTCTAGAGGTTGACTCTCATTTTAGGATTAAAAGATGAGTCCAGTCAAAATGTGCTTTAAAATGAAAAAATAATATTAGAATGGCCGATTTAACAAAACGATGGTTGAAAAAGAATAAAATCGTACTTTGTAGTGAATGGTTTTCGAAACATATTAGATAGTAATAGAACACAAAAAACTATTCGGACTTAGAAAATTAAGTCCGAAATTTAATTCTAACTTTTTTTTTTTTTTTTGAAAATCGACCATTTTAACCGACCATTTTAATAGCATTAAAGTGGAAGAACACCATTTTTAGAATAGAATTATTTTTCCACACTCGAATTCTAATTGATAGAAACGTGTTTTATGCAATTTTCAACGAATGTCCCCCCCCCCCCAATTTAATCGGATTTTCCAAATTTAGTAAATAACTAAATAATAGTTAAAAAAAAATGCAGATATTGATTTGAAAACCTTGCCTGCCATTTATTTTTCTTCTTTCGCATATTTAAGGGGAATTCGAAAAATTTCTTTCAAATTTTAAAAAAAATTCGAATTTGTACTATTTCTATTTGATTACTATACTTTCTTCTATACTTTGTATAGAGAAAGTATAGTAATCGTCAAAAAATTCGAACTCGAGATTTTGACGAATCACCGCGTTTTGGACCTCCCTGAATTCGAAAAACAGACTTTTGGAAAATGTCCGTCTGTCTGGTACAATTACAACTAAAAAACGTTTTGAGTAGGACGGATGAAATTTTATATACGGTCTTTGTATTCAGCGGTTATCAAATTTGTAGATTTCTATCAAACTCTGAGAAAAATTCATCCAGAGGAAATCTGTCTGTCTGGCTGTTTGAATATAAATTAATATGATAACTAAAAAACGGGAGACCTAGATAGATAAAATTCGGAACTCATATTTAACAGCCATAGTGTAAGCACCTCTCAAAGTCGACAAGATTGAGCCAAATCAAATGAGAGGTTGTTCATCTGTTGATCCGTAACTTTCAGAAATATGCTGATCGGGTGCCGCGTTAGTGAAGCTCATAGCTTGACGACAATCTTGGCGAGTTGGCGACAAAATAGATATTACTGGAAATTTCCAGAATTTTAACAATCCAGCCAATAGAAACCGAGGTACGCCTGATTGGTCCAGAACCTTCTCGGTCCGCAGTCTCAAGCTGTAGTCAGTCGGAATCAAAGTGGTGTATCGAATCTTCGAGAAGATAACGAGGCAACGAAGACGAAGCGTTGTGTGGAGCTCAACAGATTGTTGAATTGAGCTGTGCGCCGAGTCCTGGTACTCATTGTGGAAGCAGCATCGAGTCCTGTGAGGAGTAGCCAGTGCTGTAGTAATGAGTTGGCAGTTGGATATAACTAAAGTGAGGAGACAGTGGAGAATTGTAGCTGTTTGGAGAGAACGTAGAGTGAAGCTACGAAGATTTCCTTTCCTATTGAATTCTGTCTGGCCTCTTTGTGTTCTGTGGTTGTTATTGCTACCAATTACTACTATTGGGTTACTGTTTGTTGCAGTGTGCTGTCCTGTATTAATCTCGGCTAAATAATTGTCGTCTTTGTGTTAGTGTCTTCGTGTTTAATAAAAGTCATCATCGTTCGTTATGGAGGCCTGCTGATTGTCATACAATGTAAGAAATTCTCTGCTATCATACCTTTTTTAGAGAATATGCAAGAAACTTTTTGGGCAACCCTCTGATTAAAAACGCATTTCAGACCTAATTAAGCTATTAAATGCATTCAACAGCTCATTTTATAAGCATTTTTAATATCTACAACTTTTTTATTTAAACCTTTTCACTATAATTAATAGATTTTATTTCAACGCATAAAACTGAATTTAAATTTTTACCCCCTTCCTCTTTATTCGATTATATATTCGAGTACAAACTTAGAGATCTGTTTTGGATAGCCAACACAGCAACTTAAACCAATACATTTGTATTAAATATTTTTGTTTTTCATAATTTAATATTTTTCACGATGATATGAGTGAGCTAGATAGAGAAATGATTCCGTCAAAGATCCATCATATATCTGGACCTAGCGATCTAATCAGCATTAACGAATAGAATTATATACGATATTATTGTCGGTGTACAGTTAACAGCGATTCAATCGAAGGAAAAAGAAAATGAGTTTTAAAATATCATTTCTGTAGCCGAAAAAAAAAAATTCATTTATCATGCTTTGTCAGTATACAATATATGCGCTGTATATATACTGATATACATATTTCCTACCAGGCAATCGCGTTGAAAATTTATGAAAATTTGAAGAGTAAAGTACTGGCTCAGATATTATTTTTGTAATTTGTCTCAGAATGATCTTCTTAATATATTATCAGATATTTAATCTGTTATTCAATTTTCGTCCAACTCCACATAAAATGATTGTCCTTGGCTAAGGCCGCGAATTCCTTGCATTGTATTGGTGAATGATAGCTTTGAAATATAGTTCTTTGGCATGTTTCTAGTATTTTTAATGAATCAATTTGGGGAATATGTATTTGGACGCTCGTTTGATGGCCCATTGACACAAAACTGCAGCTGCAATCATAAAGATAACACACCGAATTTCATTAATTTATGCCATTGCCTTTATGAGTTTTTGCTTATGCGTGCATGCGAAAATGCAGAGTAAAAACCTGTCAATCGTTTGACAAGTTTGGTTCAAAATTTTATAAGTATCTATATTTTAGATGCTAAACCAAATTACCAAATTCTTTGAGTTTTGTAATTATCGAATTTACTTTCACCCGAATAGTCAGACAGACAGACTTCCTGCGAACGGTTTTCATTCAAAATTTGATTGAAATCTACAAATTTCATGTAAAGACCGTATACCAGATTTCAGCCGTCTAGCTCTTGGCGTTTTTGGAATTATCATGTTCACAGATAGAAATATAAACATAATGCTAAAAATGTCTTTTTCGACCTAAGGGAGGTCTAAAACGTTGAGTTTCATCAAAATTTAGAGTTCGAATTTTTGTGTGTTTACAATACTTCCTCAATATTTCGTATATAAGAAAAAAAAAGTGCTTTAAATTAAAATTAAGTGATAATAAACGAGTTAACTTCGCCTAGATGTAGCAGCGGTAACATTTATTTCTTTATTACAAATGACCAGACGATTGGTTATGACGTCATTAGATCTCTAGCCTTCCAATATTTCTTAACTTTACAGTGTCAGAGACACAAGGAAGGAGGCAAAGCCATAGCAGATTTAGTCTTAACCAAAGTGCACAGCGTGGAGGCCTGCTACATTACACCCGACGGTAACACTTGATTTTACTGTCTATCATGTGACAATTCATGGCCCTTAAATAAGTCTCAATAGTCGCTTGTCCTCGCCACCACTCATTTTCTTAAAAAGTAGTAAAAAAAAAGACACTTCTTCATTTTTTACGGTTAAAAAAACACGACAAAATATTCCAGTGCCACCACTGTTGACAATTTCTCTTTCATATGAACAAATATGATGTTTGAATATGTCACGAATGGCCGACTGTTATCTCCGCCCACCCATTTTTAGTGATGCCTTATGCTTAAAATTGGAACCGAATTCATCATTTTTCGTACATCGCTAAACAATCATATCTCTCTAATTTCATTGCGTTAGATAAATTAGCATTTTTATTTCGTTTATTTTCAAGATATGGTTGCTGTATTGTGATTTATGGCACTTTACAAGCCCGCTGACCGTTATCTGGCAGCGATTTAAGCCGAGGGAACGTCTCTCATTTTTTCAGTTGCACCAACTAGGGCAAGAATACTACTTAGCTACTCTATGGGTCACACTCGCTTGCACAACCCCTTTTTACAAGGGGGGGGGAGCATTCACACACCTCACAGAAGAACAACCATGCCCTAACAGGGACTCGAACCTGGGATGCCCAGATCTTGGGAAAAGTGTGATACCTCTATGCCAGAATGCCGTCTCAAAAAAGGATGTTCATCGGTGAAGGATACCATTACTAAATGATTACTAGTAAACGTACCACTGGTCGTCTATAGAGACTAGTTGCTTTTATTTGATTAAATAAGCATTTTGTATAATTTAAAGAAATGAGCCTATCAAAAACATCATACTTTCATTTTTATATATGCTTTTATTTAATTTGGCTTGTTTCATATTTTTAAAGATGGAATTTTGATATCGATTTTTCAATCATTTGTTCAAGCGCTAGAGGCATGAAATTTGGCGCAGTTGTATAAGAACTATTTAAATTTTTCACAATTTTATTTATTAATTAATTAGGAATTAAACTGAATTTTTACTCTATACCAATAGCGCCATCTGGTAGAAAATTTGAAAGAAGATAGATCTACAGCTAAAAAAAAAAAAAAAAAAAAAAAAAATAGCAGATAATTAACGTTTGAAGTATCTATTGTTTAGTACATTAATAGGAGCTTGCATTAAAATTAGTTTTTAATTAAATTTATTTAATATTCATTATTTAGTGATAAAAATTTCTCAACTAGCAAATTTAATATTTTTATTTTCTCTTATATGAAGGATGGAAAGAAGATATTTGAATCGTCAAAACATTCACCCTGTAAATTTTGATATATTTCCACGTTTTATACTATAGAAAATTCGAAATATTCTTCTTTTGAATTATACCTATTACTCTGAGAGTGGAATAAGTTAAAATCGCACCATTCTAAGAGAGAGAAAAAAAAATGATATAATGTCTTAACACAAAACTTTCTATCAAATTTTGAAAAAAATCCATTTGTTCCTCTATAAGTATATGAATGGAATAATTCAGCAGCGCTGCGGGCTTTATGTATTAAATTTCGCACATGATCTTGAAATCAAAACTGTGTATGAGTATTAAATTTTGAAGCCCATGAGTCAAAGAAAAGAGACTCGAAATGTACATATTTGATTCGAAACTCAGCAGAGAACCTGACACATTACCTAAGCATGCAAGAAAGTTGAGGAGAGAATACTTCCTTTTGTTTATTCATAATACACTAGCCATCTTTGGCGATCATCTGGTTTGCCAAAAATATCTCTGGATTATTTTTTTTAGCTTTAATTAGAAACTCTTATGCGCATGCACTTGATGCTCATGATTCCTACAAAAAAATGTGTATGTGTGTGTGTATTTTGCATAAAATTGTGGCAGATATTAAATTCATGTTATTTTATTGTCCTTATATCTGTTCTAATTATGTCCAATGTACATGAACGTACTTAATGGAGTCGAATTTCAGGACATCGTAGTGTTATTAGAAAATCTCACTCTGAGTGCTTTATTTCAGATTCACGTTATTTTTTGAGTTAATGTAATTTCATTTCAACGCCAAGATAATGGGTTTGCTTGGCGATTTTCAGATTATGCCAAGATAACCAAGCTCTGTTATACATGTAAAGATTTTGCCAAAATGGCGGCATTTCAGGTTTTGGGGATTTTTATATGATTGCGCCAAGAGCATCAAGACAATGGCTTATTTGATGAGTTTCAAATTATGCATGAATGACAAGATAATGGTTTATTTAAAGATTTTCAGCTTATGCCATCCATGATCGTCAACGCCAAGTTGCCAATGGCGAAGTTGGCTCGACTAGCATTTATGGGCTATTTGTCGCACCAGTTGCAAAAATAAACAAATGCCTTCATTTTCTGATTATTCATGTAATAAACAGAATCGTTCTTCCTTAGATGCTTTCAACAACGGAAGAAAATCATGCTATTAAATATTTACTGTGAATAATGGAAACGGTTTGAATTTCATTGTAACCATAAAATCTATTGTTGAAAATTAAGTCTAAAAAAGTCTCAACGTTTTCAAAATTCAGGAAAAATTTACATGACGTGTCAAATGATATTGCCGCGTAGGTGAAATGAGTGTAGTTAAACCGTGTGTTAGTTAAAGTCAAAGATAACACTCGCTAATCTCAGCTCGAGACTTTATTCAAAGAACTAAACATTACATCTGTTTTTATCCACAAGACAAAATGACTCGAATCTTTCAGATTTAGAAATATACAGAAATTATAAGAACATTCTAGAACAAACCAGAAATAACAGAAAATTAATTCAATAATAAAACAATTTTTTAGGTAACTTGCATGCAGTCAGATATGAACTTGCAAACTGTTGCTTTCATTTCATAGCATTCGTTTCATAGCACGTTTCATTACAATAAAATTAAAAAGACATTTATTTAAAATTTTAAGGCATTGTAAAATCAGTTGTGCACTATTATGTTAGGAAGTTATTGTGAAAAAAACTTCATAATCTCGCTTAGTTTTTAATGCGAGACTTCGGTGTTTTTCCGTGATACATCCGAATATAGTAAATTGTTATGAATGCAGAGTGCCACTCACATTTTCTCTCGTTATCAGAGAAGAAAGTCGGAGTGAATTTATTTATTACCCATGATAAATCCTTCTGGCCTATTTATTACACTTGATGGATATGCTGAAAACTTCCTCCAGTGAATCAGATATGAGCCATAAATTTCATTTGTATTGAAAGCGAGGTCTTGAAGTTGAAGGAAATCTTGCTAAAAATCTTCTTTTATTCAATTTTTTTATATATTTTTCTCCTGTACTTAAAAGCTATAAAAATGGAAACCAGAAAAATCGCTTTTATATCAAAATGTCGTATTCCAACAAAAGCAAAATTTAAAGAGATTTTGAAGATGCTATATTTGAATCACTAGCGACATAGGATAGTTTGTACCATCATACAACAAACATATGTCGAATACAACAACTGGAGAGCAGACGTGGATAATATATGCCATTATTTTGTATCAATGAAACATTTTGGCAAATTTGACATATTAAATTTTGATAAGTTAACAAGAATTTTTTTGAATGAAAATCATACGCAAAAATTACATTATTGAATACTAGCCGCCTTTTACGACCAACTGCTCCGTCTAAATTAAACTAAACTAAACTCAGTGGCAGGACAGCCTGTGTGGGCCAAGGCCTACATGCCTTCTTGGTCTACATGCCTTGGGTTGCCTTTTTGATCGAGGTCCCTGGGATGCAAGGCATATGTCCCGGTTAGGTGGTCAGCCTAAAGTCGCGTTCCAACGACCGGAGAATCTTCAGGCGGACCACGCGTTCCCCCCTTGAGCTCCTCTTGCAGTTTTCTGGTGTGTTTTGATTCCTGTTCAGTTTACCGGTTAACTGGACCAATTTGCCGCTAAACTGGACAGGCATCAAAGCACCCCAGAAAACTGCAAGAGAGGGTCAAGAGGGGAAAGCGTGCCTCGTCTACAGGCGAGTAGGTTGTATTAACGCCACTTAACGCGGAACTCCCAGTGTTTAGTTCCCAAGCACGCTTGGTCACCAGTTTATCGACCCACTGAAGGCATGAAAAGCTGAGTCGATCTTGCTCGACCTATAAAGGATCGAATCTCGGACCTGTGCGTTGGAAGCCCGGTGGCGTAGTGGTAGCGCTTCCACTACGCCACCGGGCTTCTCATGTGGATTTACTATTGCTATAAATTAAGTATTTTGTGAAACTATGACAATAGTTTCCTTAACAAAATACCTTTATATTGTTAAACATTTACGACATGAAATTTGCACATGCCATTCTATCGTCCATTTCTAGGTAACTGCAATATCTCTGCATTTATTATTTTTTATTAATAATTTATTAAAATATTTAATTGAGTAATAAAAATGATATGTCAAACTTTAGTATTTCTGTTCAACTTCAATTTACTTCATCTTGCAACATTTGAAATAATTACTGCAAAAATGTGTTTTATGTACCATCTTAAAATATAATACTTTTTTTCAAAGATTTTGGTTTCATTATAATATAATGTATCGTGTAACTTTCCTTGAATTTTAAATCGGCACTGTTAATGTAAAGTCCAGTAATTTTTCCTACCAATGAGGGAGATCAAGTCGGCTATGGTGACTAGATCTCTAGATTGATTCACTGGAAATGGTTATTATATTTAATTTCATTTATATAGGTTTTTGATGGTATCTGCACTATAAATGTTAAATATGTGTACGAAGTAGTTATCATGTTAAATTATATTCGAATTGTAGGGCAGACATTTTTTCTTCGAATGGATTTCGCTCAATGGTAAGTTAAACATTTTGTGTAAAAGACACAATCCAAATTTCATCTTTGTCACACACTTACTGGAAGACAGAGAAATTGCTAGAAAGCTTTTTTGAAAACTAAACTCAAAGAAGTGTAAAATGAGAAGCTTCGTCAAAATCACGAATTTGAATTTTTTGACGATCACAATACTTTTTCTTTGCTTCGTACAGAATAAAGTAAAAATTTAAGCACTCGTGGCGTTTACGGCCTTATTCAAGTATACAATTTTATGCGGTGGAAGAAAATATAACCTATTTATTAGAAAGCATGTGAGAAAGTCTCTGGTACTACTGTGTGTCCACCACGAGAACACTTCCAGACAAATGTCTATGTTTACGGCAGGCATTATAGAAACAAGTTTCTATAGGGAAATTCCATTTCGAATCCATTCCACTATGTCCCGGGGCAAGTAAGATTAGGAGAAATCTATTAGGAGGAAACAGATTACTGTAGGAAGAATCCATTTCTCATATGTAGAAATTCATTCAAGTTTCTTACATTGGTACATTCAGCGCCAAATTGGCGATATTTGCTATTATTGCATTTAATTTTTGAAAACAAATTCAAAAAAATAATTTACTAAGCTGGAACTCATTTGAATACTTGGAATACTGAAAATATCTGATATTCCTGTCACATGTATACAAAGATCAATGCAAATCAAATAGAAAAACTGAATAATTATTTGTATCTTTAATGACTGCGCAAAAAGAAGAAAAAATATTTAAGAAATCTAAAGTAAAATCATGAATGGCAAAAAAAAATGATTCGTCTTCTTTTCATTTGTTTTAAATTTATACATGTATTTAATATCGAATTCTCCGGAGCAAACGCGAGATAATCTGTCTAATTTAACATAAAAACAATAGTGTCATTAATCATAATTATTTTATAATTTTTATTAAAGGTTGTTTATATTCTAATATAAAATAAAATATTCATTTCAAAATGTTAAATTTATTTTTCTGAAGTATATGTTATTTTCCAAAATATAAAATTAACAATAACCATACCATCAATTTTTAAATTTAAAAAAAATCTAACTTTGATTTGTAATTTATTTTCAATATGCACAAGCTTTCTGTAACATAATTAATTTCGCAAAGTTTATATGTAAAAATAATCTGAATTTGAAAATAATTCAAGTGTTTATCCAGGCGCGTGCCAGAGGTCCCGGACTTAAAGAAAAACCCAGATAAATAAACCCAATGTCGTTTTACATTATTTGCTGAAAAAATCTGTAAAAGTTTGCTCTAAGATATTATTCCAGATGATTATTTATTAATTTTCCCCGGCTTGAAAAAGAAATCTTATTGTGTCAAAGACAACTTTTTTTCACGAACTGTCATTTCAAATAATAGAATGGGAAATGAGCTTTTCTTTTCAATGTATATCGGTAGTCATGAGCAGCGTAGCAATAAAGGATCCATAAATTCCTGCATTCATTTTATCATTTGGGGTTGAAAATTCTTCACCCCTAATGTCGCTTCAAAATGAACGGCAAGAAAAAAAGAAACCTCGAGACTTCCGTCCGATTTCTCCTATTCGAAATGGATCTTCCCTACAGAAATCTGTTTCTATAACGCCCGTCGTAAACATAGACATTTGTCGGGAAGTGTTCTCCTGCTGGACACACAGTAAAAGAATTCCTTTTAAAAACCAAATAACTTTATTATACTAAGTAACTATGAGTATGTAGGATGCAAATAACTGTTTTTTGAAATGAAATGATACGTGTACTACTGTTTGTTTCACTACCCTGAGGTCAACACTTTTCGATCATTGTACCTCGCTGAGGGGTGAGGAGTGGAATCCTTAGGAGTTAGTTTCCGGAGTTCTTCATCCTTTGACCGTGATTCCAGCATCATCAGATACTTTTTTGTACAGTTTTTCTGCTCACGTATATATGAATGTCGTGTCTTTCTTATGCCGGGTTTACACTCGGCCAGTTATAAGATGGCCAGTAGGCAGCGCATGCGCAGAGAGGGACTGATTTATGTTTGCCACAATTTCATAAGATATATTGACTTGGCTCTAAATTGTCATTTTGGCGTCCCTGATTTTTTTCTTTCTCACTGCATATCCTATTAAAATAATGGATATTGACACACAAAAAACATGGTGAAATGAAAAAAAAAAAAAAAAAAAAAAAAAGGTCAACATATCTAAATTTGGAAAATTGTAGAAATGAAATGGCAAGAGCAAACATATTTCGGAATGAATCTATGATAAGTGATTAATTTTTTCACGACAAATTCTACAAACGATAAACTACTAAGAAAAAAATACAAAACAGCGGCGTGTTGTTGTCCCGTCGGGACAATTATTTTCCATCGACCGAACAGCATGTTTCAACCTTTCTACGCATGAGCGGGCAACTGGCCGTCTTATAAGTCTTTAGGAGTGGCACAAAATTTTTTTAAAGTAATATCATAAAACGTGATTGAGATTATTAACAGTTGTTAATTTCGAAATGTTGTCAAAAAATTCAATCTATACTTATATGAAGCTCAATGTGTGTGTTGGCGCTCCACCTGTTCCACCTACAGCTACCAAATTTGGTACATGCGTACCTTGGAGATCTGGAATGTGCACCTGAGGTCCCTTTTTTTGAATTTTTAATTAGAATTTTAATTATTAATTAAAAACTAACTTTCCCATCAAAAAATCTTTTCATTTCCCCACCGTCAAATGAGTAAGGTTTCAGAGTGTTTTTTCCCACTCTAAAGAGGATAGGCTTAAGAAATTTTCGGCAGATTATTTCAAAGGATTCTGTTTATTTTCTTAATGTTTGATGCATTTAAAATTAAACATTGTTAATGAATCGATCTTTCAGATTCATTCTGAAGTACTTTTGACTTAAAATAAAACAGAATAAAGGAAATTAAAACTATTTAATCTGCATAGCGTTATCCCAACTGGCATAGAAAAATCACGCATTTGCGTTACCATAATTGGCGTTGAAAATTCACGCATGCGCATTGTGTTCTGATTGTTGACAACTATTTTCAACGGATACAAAATTGGTTTTGAAGGCTTAATATGTTTTCGACAGATTATTTCAAACGATTCTGTTTATTTTCTTAGTGTTTGATGCATTTAAAACTAAACATTGTTAATGAATCAATCTGCTCATGATGAATCTGAGAAAATTTTGTTGAAACTTCTTGAGATATTATATAAATTAAGAAAAATATTCTTTAGTGCCCATAAGGTTTAAATACTCAGCGACTCTATTTTCAGTACTCTTATTTTTTTAAAAAAGGCTTCGTTTCAGTAAAAAAAATATTATTACATTTATTGCAGTTTAATCATTTCTACGTTAAGTTAAAGCCTAACTTCTACGGGAGCTAACAGAAAATAAGAGAGATACATATTAAGTTATGACTGAAGGCCTTTATAATATTATGAGTGAATTATATGACTATCAAAATGTGAAGTTTTAAAATATTTTAATGAAGAAGCAATTAAAATGGGAGTTCCATAAAATATTTAATTATTAAAATTTTAACGTGCATTAAGATTGGCGAACCGGCTGGTCACCAAAGGCGGCTAGTTATAGATAAAACAGAAGTATTTTAACATAAAAAATTATGATTATTTTCTGAAAAATTGAATTATTAATTTTTAAGAATAGAAATCTTCCATTTATGCACCATAATTTAATGTTTAGGTCCTTTATAGTAATTAAGAATTATTCCAAGATATTTTACTAAGAATTAATATCTTTTTATTTTGACACTCTTCCGAATTATCTGCAGTTTCTAGATCTACTTATCTTGTTGTTCAATGTAAACGTCTCCCCCTTCCATCATGCATCTCATTCCTATTTTGACTAAATAAACATGTCCTGATGCATGCATAAAAGAGCGGAGGTTCTTAGTATCCGAGAAAAAACAGTAGATATACTGGACTAAATAAAGTGGATTTTTTTCTTTCCCCATATAAGTTTTACAAAAGCTTCTAACCATTCGAACAGTTCAATAAATAACTCCGATAAGCCCGTAGAACAATATCGATAGAATCCACGCCGGTATGCGCGGCATCCGCCTTTGATCTGGGTGGTTATCTGGTTTCGAGGCCAGAACAGAGAACCCCCGCAGTGGCAACATCTCTTTAACTGGGGGGAAAGGAACTAACGAATGCACTTATGACTGGGCCGATGACGTCACTCTATTAAGACATCATCGAGGAAAAAGAGACAGAAGAGGTCTTCTTCTAATTGCTTAGACTCTTTTTGTTTTATTTTTCGGTTGCTATTGTAGTGGTCTAGCCTTCAAACTAAGCAGAAAAGTTGGTTGCTTCTGTAAAGCATTTAATGAAGTAAAGTACTGTGATTAAAGAAAATAAGAAATGAAAAATTCAAAAGATTAAAAGCAATTAAAACGACACGGTAAAAAACCATAAAAATAATCAATGAATTTTTATGGGCTCATATGAAAAATTGAATCATTCTAAATGTGTCAGTAAAATTTTAGTACTGTATCTGTATCTTTTTATTAAATTTTTGATGTATAACAGAGGAGAAAACGACCACTTTTCAGATTATTTGCTAAAGCAGAGCCCGATAAAAACTGAATTGCATTACATTTTTTTACTTCCCGCCAATTTGTATAGATAAATTGAAGTGACTTAGTTTTTTTTATAAGAATTGTACTTATAAGAATAAAACTTTTAAATTAGAGCTTTTTTCGTTTTTGGTCGTTTGTAATTTTCGACAAGCTAAGGCTTCTAAAGCTATGAAAATAAAGTGTTCCTATTTTTATATATTTGTTAATTTATGTTTATAGCAGAAACATGCACTTAATCAACTCTGAGATATGTATTTTATTTTTTTAAGATCATTATTTTTTAAATGTTGATCATTCGTAATTTTTTCTTTATATATTCATTAAACTAGCGTAATATTTTATTTCAATATTTTTTAATTATTTAGAAGAAATTAATTAACATCTTGTAAAAGTCACAGGCAAATTGGATGAATTTTATATCATGTATCATGAATGAAAAATGTAAAGTCGTTTCTCTCGATGCTGTGTTTTTGCTCATATGCTCATGTGTTTTGCTCATGCTTTTTGTGAATGTTCTAAAATATATGCTTTATTAAACTTGCTATGGAATTAGCTCTAAGACAGGTAATAATTTTTTTAAAAAATCGAAATTAATCCAATTTTCAGAATTTTTTATGCTTTTCAAAAAAAAAACAAAAAAAAAACAGTTATATAAACTTAAATATTATCAGCAAGAAAAAATCTGTAACAAGTTTTATGTTGAATATTAATAGTTACTTGGAAAATTTTTTTAAAAAAAAAAAGCTTTAATTTAAAAAAAGTTTAAAAAAATTTAAATTTTACAAAATTTTTGATGAAAATTTATAGAGTGCTATTTTACATAAAATACAATTAAAATATAATTCCAAATATTAAAACTTCAAAAAAATTGTTTAGATGTTACCGTGACGGCTTAACCATTTATTAAGCGTTAAAAACAAAACAGACTTAATCTTAGTATTCTAAAAACTTAAAAAGCCAAGAAAGAAAGAAATAGTCCATTCGCAGAAAAAAAATTATATAAATTTAGGAAAACACATATGTAAATTTGCATAAATATACCCACTTTCGGAATAATTTTTTTATCGTTAATCAATCTGAATTCAGTAACGATTCAGAAGCAATTTTAATGCAACTCAGCATTACAAGATGGATATTTTTGTTAATATTGCTTTAATCTAAAAAAAAAAAAAACCGTTATTTTTTTAAAAAAAAGAAGAAGAAAAAAAAAATGGAATTTAACCACTGGAGTTTTACAAAAATGTAATTACAAAATATGAAGATACAAAAATAATTTTTTAAAATATTTTCTTATTGTCTCGCATATGAAGTGCTGTCTTTTTTTCTATGCGGTATATGAATTCTAATGTTTGTTTTGGCATTATAACACCGTTGTAATGTTTTCTGTCAGTGTACATAATATTACAAACCTATAATGTGGCTTCCCAGAATGGTTAGTTCAATCACTGGAAAGACCGTTTTATGATCATCTCTGTTGAATCCTGGTCAGATGCCGAATCAGTGATCTCAGGGCTTGGCGACCATTTGGCGACTTGGCGAGGAATTTGGCAACATTGTCAACAAAATAGACAATACTGAATCTTCCTGAATTTAAGCAGTTCAGACAATAGAAACCGAGATACGCCTGATTGGTCCAGAACCTTCTCTGCCCGCCTCCCGGGAACTATAAAAGGCCGGTAGTCTTAAGCTGCAGTCAGCCGAAGTCGTGAAACGAGTCGTGTAATCAATCGTGTAGAGTTTATAGCTTTGGATCAGTCCAGCGAAGAGCTCAACCGAATGGTGAATTGAGCTGTATGCTGAGTCCTGTCGTTTATTATGAAGCAGCCAGACGTGTAGTAGTAAGTCGGTAGTTGAATACAGCTAAAGCTAGGAAACAGTGGAGAATTGCAGACGTTTGGACAGACCGTAAAGTGTACCTACGTAGATTTCCTCCTCCTGCTAAATTTTGTCTACCCTCTTTGTGTGTTGTGGTTCTTATTACTACCGATTACTACTTCTGGGCTACTGTTTGTTGTAATTTGTTGCCTGTGTTCGCCTCGGCTGTATATTTGTCCTCTTCGTGTTAATAAAAGCCGTCGTCTGTCACTAAAGGACGGTTTATTTCATCGATCAACAAATCAAAAAAGAAACCCGACGGAAATATTCCGTAACAATATGTACATTAATACAATGTGTTAGGTATATAGTGTATGTACACATCACGTCAATTAATTCCAATGTTCCAAAATAAAATGAATAATATATTCCAAAAATAAATCAACTCTAAGGTGGTGTAAGTAAATTTGGTCCAATTTATCACAAGAAGATGCATGGTTTTGGATTACGAAAAGCAGTGGGCCGCGGTGGCCTGGTGGTAAGGTCTCGGCTTCGGAACGGAGGGTTTCAGGTTCGTGACCCAATTCCACCGAAGAACCGTCGTATAAGGGGGTCTGTTGCATGTTAAATCCGTCATGACTAAACGTCCTCCCGCTGGTGTGGTGTGGAGAGGGGATGCCAGCTCAGGTGTCGTCCTCTTCATCTGACCGCGGTTCAAAATGACGAGGTCATCCCAAAATAGCCCTAGTGTTGCCTCAAACGGGACGTTAATATAACCAAACCAAACCAAACGAAAAGTAGTAATGAATGATGAGAAAATTTCTCGTTTCTTTTTTCTTTCAATTATTGTTTCTTTCGTTTCAATCGTTCATTTCATTGTGCATTTTCGTTTTAATGTTGAAACTTTCTCGATTTTTAAAGTTAATTAACCAAACATTTTTGAGTAAACCAATTCCTCATGTTGTCATCCTTCACCATTCAAATCGTTTCTGCTGATGTTTTTGAATTTTCAGTTCTGACTAATATAAATAAAAAGAACTATTCCGAGACCAATATTAGTTTTTTCTTCAGAAAAACAAAATTATTTAGAAACTTTACAGTTTAATGCCTTATTGTTTCTTATTCGTTCTTCTGTTTGAGAAAACGCTTTTATGAAAACTCTCTCATATCACTTAAACATAATGTTTTGAAGAGATGACAGATGAGTGATAACAACAGTTATAAAAGTAACTTTCTGCAGATGTTAGTATGAGGCTTCAAAATGCAAACGTTTTAAATACAGGCATTGAGGAAAAAGTTAGAGTTATTACGTAAGCTGAAGCTATCTCTGTTGTATCAAACTATGTTATTGTGGATATCGAAAATGAAATCAAGTGAAGCATAAAGTTGCGTAACAACAACAACGAAAAAAATCAAACAAAATAAATTTTGTTCATTTAAGACTAAGAAAATATTAGAAAGTTTTATTTATAGAACTGTTTTTTTTATTTGTATTATTATTATTATTATCATTATGTTACAGAAATGTCTTGAGCTCAAAACTTTTAAGAAAATATTAAGTATAGATTAAGCCGAACGATCTGTTGTTGTCATGCTAATGTTATTACTGTTGCGCAAAGACATAATAGTTTGAATAAGATATATATATATATATATATATATATATATATATATATATATATATACACACACATATTCTTCAAGCGAATTTAATTTAAATAGTGTTTTTGTGAATGCTCTAAGCTGATAAATAACATATTTGAGTTTTACAAGCATTGTTAGTTTTTGTTAAAATCCGTGTTTGAAAGTTGAAATATATTTTTCTCAGACTTTTATTTTTGATGATGCAAGTGCTTTCTATTCCCTAAAAATTTTCTATTTTCTCATATACGAAAATCAAAGTATTTTAATCGTCAAAAAATTTGAATTCGAGGTGATGACTAACTGTAATTTTAATCTAATTTTATAATCTTAAAAAAAATTTGAGTTCAAGATGTCGACTAAATATTCTAATCCTCAAAAAATTTCATTTCGAGTTGTTGACGAATCTTCAAGTATCTGATCTCCCAGAGTTAGAAAAACACATTTTTGGCTTTATATCTGTCTACCTGTAAACACGGGAACTCCAAAAAGTTTTGAGATGGATGGATGAAATTTGGTGCATGAATCAACCGCGAAATGTGTAGATTCTATCAAGTTTTGAGTGAAATCCATTCATAAGAAGTCTGGCTGGCGATTCGATTGCGAGTGATAACTACAAAACGCAAAGAGTTAAGTGCATAAAATTTGTTACACACCTTTAGCTTCTAAAATATAGTTTCTATCTTATAATAACATAGATTCTTATGAAATTTTAAACCAAAACCATAAAGGAGTTGACGGTCTATGAGTCTGTATTTTCGCATATAGATAAACGCAGTTACTCCTAAACGAATGAGTTAAATCTAAGAAATTCGGTATGTTTTGTTGTAACTATAACTTTAGTTCAGTGTCAAATTTCGGTTTTATTCAATTTTCAAAAATGTGTTTAAAATACATGCATAGATGAGACGATAGATTCAATAAAAATATTAGATTTGCTCCAAAGATCTGTGTTTCGTAGCTATTGTTCCATAATTCCATGCAAGACACGAGTGGCCTTATCCAGATCCATAATTTTATATGGGAAGAGGGGAATTAAAACTTTCACTGGAGCGTATGCGAGATAATTTCAGGCAGATGATTCCATCTAAGATTGAATTTTAAGATTTTTTGTAAGTACTTTCAAATAAATGTGCAGTGTAAGAAATATTATGATTTTTTTAATGTCTTTGTCTGAGATATTTCTGTCGTTTCAACCTGAACGTCTACATTTGCCAGTATGATGAAAATATCAACTATGACATAGATTACTAAATATTCTCCTAACTACTACTGGAACTCATCAGAAGTAATATAAAGATGAAAATGTCGTTCTCTGAAGATCTAGATAAAAAGAAACCAATAAAGAAAATCCAGAGATAGTTGGCTCATGTGACGCAAGCATCCGTTGGACTCGTTCTTCCAAATTTGGAATTGAACTCTCACTGCCACATATATCAGTTTGTGAACATTCCTAGATTTTCTTTTTCTATTATTTATTTATTTTTCTACTTTAATTTGTTTATTTTGATTTTATTTATTCATTTTCTTTTCAACTTTTATTTTCTTTTAGACAAAATTTATAGTTTTGCGTGACATGAAGTGAAAGTTGCGTCCTTTTATCTTTTTTTTTTTTTTTAACTTTATCTTTCCTAATTTTATGAATGAGTGATTTGAAAAGGGCGTTAAGGTATTATAATAAAAGATTTTATGACGTTTTGAAGGATTTTGAAAAAAAGAAATTCACAAGTACTCCTTTGACGGCCAAAGTTAAGAATCTGAACTACTCTACCATTCTTTTTTATTTATTTTATTTCTCTTTCATTTCAATACATATGTCACTGAAAGGGATTTTTTATATTATAGTATCAGATGCAAAAGTAATTTCAGTGCTAAAAATATTATACGTAAAAGGATTTATATATCCAGACAAATTAATTAGTGCTATACAATTAATCGAATGCCGGCGTCCTGGCGTAGGGGTAGCGCGTCTTCCCCATGATCTGAGCGATCTGGGTTCGACTCCCGGTTCGGGTATGGTTGTTCTTCATCTGTGTTCTATCTGTGAGGTGTGTGAATGTACCCCCCTGTAAAAGGGGTTGTGCAAGCGAATGTGTGAGTTTCATCTTCATATGAGCTAGAAGTCAGACTTCTGCCTTTGGGTGCTCAGGGGTCTTTACCCTCATTAGCTACTGCACCCCCTTTCCGTATAACGCGGGCACGACATCACCATCATCAAATACTCGAATACAAAGTTTTGAAAGGTTTTTGTTCTTTGAGCCAATCTGTCAATTGTAAAACTAATTGTACCTACAGGAGGAGCATTTACAACCGTGTATTAGATCAATGGGTGTGATGTTACCGAAAATCCTTGCATATTCCCTGTTAAAAATGTCAAAACCATCTCCTAAGTGCAATCAACCGCAGTGGTCTCCCGAAAACTTTCTCGTGTTCTTTCTAATAAAGCTATTATTATACCTGAGGACACTGGCATACAATAGTTACAAAATATTAAGCGCCGATGTGAATTTAGCATTTTTAGTGAGTCTATAGTCATCCTTGGCGAGTTATTTGGCGATTAATCCCTGGCATCCGATTGAAAATCCAGTCTGGGTTTTAGACGCGTTCATCTCAACTGATTGAAACAAAAATTTGGCACATAGCTTCACTTGAAATTATAATATATTATGCCAAATTTGATATTTTTTATGTCTTTTCATTTTTGGGTTATCGTGTTTACGTTTTCTGAAAGTACAGACTGACAGATGGTCAATTCCTAATTGGATTTGGCTCAAAATGTGAAAGTTGTCTACTCCATTGATAATAAACCTATGCACCAAATTTCATTCATCTAGCTCACTTCGTTTTGTAGTTATCGTGACAATTTACATCCAAATTGCAGGACCTCTGAATGGATTTTGCTTAAATTTTGGCAGAAATATACAAATTTGGTATAAAGGCTGATTACCGAATTTAATCTTCTCTCTCAACGCATTTTTGAGTTATCTTTGTCATATACAGATAGACGGAAAGACATTTCTCAAAAATGTATGTTTCGAACTGAGGGAGGTATGAAACGTAAAGATTAGTAAAAATCCCGATTTTTTTTTTTTTTTTTTTTTTTTGATGATTACAGTATTTTTTCTATGCTTTCTGTTGGAAAAAGTAAAAATTGTGGATCTTTCGTGAAGTACTCAGATTTTTGTTTTTAGAGTTTTGCACATGAGAGTATTGTGCTTCGTAGTACAATGAAGAAAAGCGAGTGGATGCTTTTTTTTTTTGGCCGATCGAAATCGAAATATATTTCAAAACTACAGTTACTATAATGAAATGACATTTCACATTGAATTAATACGAGTCATTGCGCTTTTGAGTTATCGAAATTAAATGCTTTTCAAAGTACAGACCGACAGACAGATCCATCCCTTGACGGATTTACTTCCAAATATCATTTGTATCTATATTTTGGATGCTAAACATGTGTGTCAAATTTTTGTTCATATTACTTTCTGTTCTCTATGTTCAATTGTACTCGGACAGTTGGACAGACATACTTCCTTAAAATGGATTTCGTTCGAAATTTGCTAAAACACTAATAATTTGGTGTTACCATACATGAAATGTTATTCTTCTATCTGGAAGCACTTTTCTATGTTCACAGACAGTCAGTATAATCCCAAAAAGGAGTTTCTCGAGCTCTGAAATATAGAAATTCACCAATATCTTAACTTCAACTTGTTTGACTAATTATGAAAAAATATGAAATTTAACAATCAGTTCAAATGTTCTGCTTTCAAAATTATAACCTTAGTTTGTCATTCCGTTAACATACATTTGGATATTTTTCTTGCATTAAAATTTATTTTAAAAATAACTTTTAACTAAACTTTTAGGTTTGAAATGAATATAATAATACAACTCTATTTTTTTCTTTAAAAAAATTGAATTGCTCATCAAAAATATTTTTTTATAATTCAGATTTCAATTTTTGTCACTTATTCGATCTATTTACTAAGAATGACTTTTACAAATTTAAAATTCAGAAAATTATTAAAATTTTGGCACGATTAAAATTGATAAAGGATATTTGGTTTCGAGCAGATTAAAACATTAAGAATCTTTGCCTTAAGTAATTTATAGGAGAAAGAAAATTGAAAAAAAAAAAAAAAAAAATAAATAAATAAAATAAAATAATACTAAATAATAATAATAAAAAAAAAGAGCTGAAAAGCTGAAACTTTACTGTAGGAAACCCTTGGCAATAAAAAGGGGGTGGCTATTACTTTTTTACATCCCCTCCTTGCTCAGTCCCGCCTATAATCACAAATTACATTATATCTCCTTCATTCATTCAATGTCTTCAATAGCAAAATTCATCATTAAAAAAAACTACTATGAAGCACAATCCCACAATCAAAGAAATTAATTCCTCTCTTCTGCAACCTGTTGCGTGCCTACTTCTGTTATATTTAGTCATCAAAGGCTTAAAAGAAGGGGGCACCAGAAGGGTGGTCGCAAACGATATTGGTATTAGCACGAAAAAGAACGGAGGCCGATAATTAACTCTACTTGTCTTAGTGGAGGGGTAGAGTAGGTGGGCCTACCTACAGGGTTGAGTTCTGCCTTCCTTCCGGGGGGAAGAAGGGCCATTAGAGGGAGGTCAGAAGATCGTCTGCGCCCGAGGGGGACCACCGGCGGAGAAGCGACGGCAACATTTCAATCTAGCCGCATCTTGACAGACGATATCGATAAAAGCGTTTGCTCTTTTCCTTTACGGGGGAGGGGGAATGGAAATGGTGGCTGTGGGTTTTTTTTTATTTAATGAAGAGCAGACGATTATTACGTAATATACTGGTTTGCGCAGACGATTTTGTTTTTGAGAAAAGGATTTGATAAGAAGAAATGAATTTTCTTTCGTTTTTTTTAATTATTTATTTATCTTCTATGCAAGTTGAATTCTGGAATTAGAACAAAAATGCGAGACATGTATACGGGAAAATTCCTCAAAAGAAAAAAGAAAAAAAATTAAAAGATTTCTATCTCTTTAATACAAATGCAGCATAAATTAGCGTTACGTTATCTGTCCAATAAATTGTATTTAAAAAATTCTTTTTATTTTTTTTAAACTAATGATTAGTTTTTGTAATTTAAAATCCGCAAAAGAGATTTTGTAAAACATTAATGATAAAAGAAATCAAATTTAAATTTTAGCTTTAAGAGAATTCTACTCACATCCCATGCTCGTTTTTGAAAACAAAATGTATACAAACGGATATAAATTCTCTCTCTCTCTCTTTTCCCTCTTTTATATATAATTTATATATATATGCATATATATTTCTCTTTTATGCATAATTGACAAAGAGTTAGGATAAATACATTTTCGGTATATGTACTTTGCAGTTCTGTTTTTGCCACCATTTAAAAGCTGTAGAAATACTAGATATTATACTCTGCGAACAATTCACAGGTTTCTCAAGGTAAACAACATTGATGACATTTTGTCCCTGAGATTCGTTGATAAAATTGCAAATATCAGCCTTAAGGAAAATTGTTTCCTAGAATATAACAAGGCTAACTCGGTTTCAGGAGAATTTAGCTTGATTTTTTTTGTGCGGATATCTCAGTAAGTGCACACACACACACACACACACACACACACACACACACACACACACACACACACACACACACACACACACACACACACACACACACAAATTAACAAGTGGATAGAGTTGAATTGGGTTAAAGCCCATATTGGAATTTTTGGCAAAGAAAGGGCGGAGATCATTGTGTAAAGTTGGTGGCACAGAAAGAGAATGTTGATATCATTATCCCCAAGTCAAATTGGGTCGTAACATGGGAATTAAGAGAAGAAACAAAGCTGCTTCAGTTTGCCAGATAGTACATGTCCAAAAGAGGAAGGCATCTGTGAAGAAATCAGAATAGTTTCTCATTATTTAAAGGAATGCGCAGAAGTCTCAGAATTAAGAAGTAATCTAAAAGTTGAAAATAATGATTTAAGCTCAGTTCTGATGGTGTCAGAAAATCTTAAAACACTGAAAGACATGATTCAAAAAATTCAATTTTTTACCAACTATTTAAAAGTTTAAAAGTGTTTGTCTTTCTTTTGTTGTGGAACGCACATTCGAAGGAATACGGAGAATTTTGAGGAGATTTTCTCAAAATAGTGGTATGCTCCTTGCTACACAGGATGAGGAGGAAGGTGAAAGATTGGCCTCTTTGTGGCTGGGAACCCACCGCCTCGAAGAGGATGCCATTTCGGAGAATTGGCAATAACAACTTTGTAAGTCAACCAAATCAATTGCACATTTTTTAAAAATCAATTTAGGTTTTCATGCTTATTTATTACAATATCTGTCAGTGTTAAAGAAAACAATCTATTTTTGGATCGCAATTTAGCATTCTTTTTTAAATGAATCGTTCTCAATATATTTTGGTGTGTACATCTCAGATAAACAGTAGATAAAAGATTTGTACAAATATTCAAGAGAATAATAAGTTTTATATTTAAATTTTAAGTTTATATATATATATATATATATATATATATATATATATATATATCGATTTGGTTTTGACTTTCAAATTTTTAGTTGCCTTCATCAGTTTTATAATTTGGTGTTTATTTATTGTTTAATTTTTTTAAATATTTCTTTTTTACTTTTGCTATTTTTAGCTTTGGTTGATTTGATTTTCATTTAATTTTTTAAATAGTTCTTTTACTCAACTTGTAATATTGTTTATATGAATGTCTTAATGAATGAATTTACTATTTTTGAATTGTATTTACTAATACTTGTCTTCTAAAACTCAATTTTTTGGGATTTCTTGGGAACAAGGAGTCAATTATTGGAGGAAAATAAGTCCCCTCACTTGAAAAATAAATATCAGAATTGAATTTCCCCTTTGAAGGTGACTTTTGATAAAATCTCCAATCAGAATTCACCATTCTCTCTTTTAATTTTCCATTTAATTCTATTTTAATGCACTATAAATTTCAGGTGTATTGATTATTTCAAATTCGAATTAAATCCCATAACATCATAGCTCAAAACGTAGATCATGTTTCCTAAATTTCAAAGTATTGTGATCTCGCATTTCGTTGTAAACTACATAGATATTCATCAAAATCTTTCTTTTTTAGATTTCAATCTCTAGAAGAATACCACGAGATAAAATATGTGATAAAACAATCAAACCAGTTTGAATTTTAGAGCAACATTGAGATCTACTATTGATAAATAGGTTTTAAAATATTTTTTTAAAAATTGCCTAAAATTAGAGAAACAGTTGCATGATTATTAATTTAGCATTATTAAAAAAACATATTAAAAAAATTTGAAATGGTGAAAAACATATTTTTTGCAATAATATGTCCGGAGGTTATAGTTGAAATTGTGGAAATTCAGCTTAATTTTTTTAAGTAATTAAAATTTTTATAAAAACTTTTTTTTAAAAAATTGCTAATTACTACATTTTTATTCTCTGAGGTATATATGGGCCTAATCTGGTAAGTTGTAAGTCGAAAGATCTGACTCTTAAAGCATCAACAACCACACCCACTTTCATTTTTATTATTTGTACAAAGGAGGGTTTTTTTCCCCTCATCTGTAAATGATTTAACATTTTTCTTGAGTAATATATACTTAAAAGTTATTTTTCAGATGAATTTATTTTTTATAGTGTGATGTTAGTTTAAAATTTAAGATATTTCACTTGCTTCAAAAATTGAAAATGGATTGTTTCTTTGAAAATAATTAACTGTTTAAAATAAAATTAACCTTCACATAAAGTGTTCGCTTTATTTTTTTTTAAATATTGGCAACTGAAAAAAAAAAAAAAAAAGAATACCGAAAATAACTAGAATTAATCTCATCTGGTTTTACTTTCAAAATTTTTGAAAATATTCCTTGCATTTTCTACGATGTATTTTATTTCTAGTTTTTTGAATACTTTTTTTCGAAGAACAATGAGATTAGGCTTAGTTGATTCATCTACTACTTATTCCCTTTTTTTTTGGGGGGGGGGGCATTCATCAAATTATCATTATAAGAATCATTGTCTTAGAAAGATTTCCATCTAATAAAATTAGCACTTTTAAAAGAAATAATGGTAAATACACGTTAATTAAATCTACTACCTTGTATCTAATTTTCTTTTTACTGCCTGTCATATTCAAAATGATTTATTACTATCTAATATCTTTAATTAATAATAACATAAAAATGGCAAAGATTAATTACGTGATTAATAATTAATGAATGCATTAGAGAAATACAATTCCGAAAGAAATAAATATCTAAATAAAATTTCCTTTCGAAATAGAAAACTGATATAAATATTTTTTTTAATAACTAGATATGTTTCTGTTGATTTAAAGATGTTATTTTCTAATCAAATATTTTACTTATTTCTTACTGCCCTAGAATTTTAAAATTTTTTTTCACTTGCGTATTCCTGATGACAATTCAATCTTTATATATCTTCAGAATTTAGTTTTCAATCAATTAATTATCTTAATTGAATGCTAATCATCCGTAGATGGAGCCATCTGTTAATATAAATAAGAACGAATTAACAACAAAATTGAATTATATTTAAAATAAGAAACTTTTAATTAAATGCTAAAAAGTAAAAATAATAATAATAATAATAATAATTAGCATAATAAATTCTTTCTTCCGAAGAATGTTAAAATTGCGTTTAAATTTTATTTTTGTTAAATATGTTTATTCAAATTTACAAATATACAAAGCATAAATTTTTAAAGAATGGGATTTCGTTGATTCGTAATAATTCATAAATATTCATAATTCGTAATAATTCATAAATATTCATAATTCGTAATAATTCATAAATATTCATAATTCGTAATAATTCATAAATATTCATAATTCGTAACAATTCATAAATTCGTATTAATTCACATTAAAAACAATAATTTTCAAGAATACTCAAAAATGTACGCTGCTTAACTTTGAGAATAGAGTGAGTCTATTTACTTTTTCTGCCGCTTTTGTATTCAAGTATCTGTCTACATTAAAAACCCATTTCTAGCCGAAAAATCATAATTTTTTAAAGATATCTTGAGCTTTTATATTTTCAAAACCGTTTTTACATTATTTCCGACAGAAATTAGAAAGGAAATTAAAAGATTTTTAATAGAATTTTGCAGTTAAAAATGAAATCGTTAATAGTACTATTGTTGTGATTTATGATATGTTGTGGTAGTTGAAAGTAACAAATTAGAAGTAGCAAGTAATTCAATCACAACTTCCCAATTACTAGAATATTCTGAAAGCTTCGGCATAATGGTCAAAATCGAATGAATACAATACAACTTGATTATACAATTATATTTTAATATTTACAATATATTTAGAGATATTTTGAGAAACATTTAAAATTTTTTAAAGTGTGGTTATGAAGTGGAAAAAATCGTTAAAATAATAAATGTAATTCGTAATATTTATTACAAGATTTAGATAATAATAACTGAAAAAAAGTTCTAAGTCACCAAAGAGATTCTCGCAATTCTTTGTAGCGCAAAAAAATATTAATTAAAACCAAGTAACCAAGAGATAAATTAATAGTGCCATCTTAAAATCTTAGTTATTTAAAAATAAGAAACCAAACGATAAATTTCTTGCTCCATCTAAAACTGACGTCATTTCACAAAAATGTCGAACAACTGTAAATACAACAGTAAACGTTACAGTGAAAAGTATTTGCCCAAATAAATTTATTTAGGGACAGAACCAAAACATGAGTCATTGGTAAAATATTGTAAAGTCATGCAGATTTTAACTTTTGACATTAAGTCCAAAATTACAACAAAATGCAAGGTATTTCATAATAAACTTTTGGAATTCGCAAAAATTTTGGGTTACTGCTAAATTTAATTCCTGGTCAGATCCCTAACCATCAATGAATATATACGCAGAAATATACAGGGTGGTTATAATAAAAGTTCCACTTTGAAACGGCCATAAAAGGAAAACTACTGGACCGAATGTTATCAAACTTGGTAATAGTTTAAAAGAAGTTATGGGAATTTCTTTTCCACCAAAAAAAAAAAAAAAAATGTTCGAAAACTCACCGCTTGATGGCACAGTATGCACAATATTACAGATGGCACGATATTATTAAACAAAATAAGACATGATGACATCGTTTTAAAACGTGTTTAATCCTTTCTGTAACGGAACTCTTCGCGGGGTTATGCAAAACAGCAATGGCTTGTAATTAGCTTACGGCCGGAAGATGCAAATGATTGATGCAGATGCGCTTTATGCATCATTTGGTTCTCCAGATAAAAGTGACCTGTTTGTCAGAGTTCTCCTTGTTAAGAATCGACAATGTCTCTAAACATGCAAGGCCATGCTTTTCTCGTTAAGTGTTATTATGAATGCGATAGCTTACTTTGCAAAGGTATCATTCAGTAAGAGGAAAACGCTGAGGGATATTCTAAGAGCTCTTGATGAGAATGCAGTAATGCGATTTAATTTGCTTTCAGAAAATGATAAATGCCACATTGAACATGTTTTGTAACACATTTCAGAAACGATTAAACACATTTTAAAACACTGTCTTCATGTCCTATGTTGTTTAACAATTGTGCATACAGCGACCTTTTCCCCCTGATGTGAAGTTTTGAGCCTTTATTTTTTGGTGGAAAAGAAATTTTTATGACCTCCTTTATACTATTACCATGTTTGATAACATTTGGTCTAGTAGTTCTCCTTTTATGACCATTTCAAAGTTGAACTTTAATTATAACCACCCTGTATATCTATATGGACCGATTTTTGATCCAGAGTATTTAAAAAAATGGTTTTATTTTGTGAAAAAAATTCTGAGTTTTCTTAAATATTTTTTTAGAAATGTCTAAATCATTCTTTTTTTTTCCTTGCTATAATATTTTACATTTTTACATAAATGTAATCTAAAAACGAGTAATATATATATAAAAAAATTTAAGTCAATTCCTACTTAGGTCAACATAATTTTTTTTTATTTTAGTTACTTTTTATTAAATAATTACAATTAATATTAATATGTATATTCATATGACAGAATTACAATATTAAATGGCAAAATAGAGCTTGGCGACAAACTTGGCGACATGACGTTGGAGTTGGCGACTTTGGCTACCAAACTGAAATTACTGGACAAATTTAATTAATTAATTAATATTTGAAAAAAAACTGTATTAACATCAAGTGTCATCCATTACAAGTTTTAAAAAATGTATTTAAACTTGAGTGGATGAATAAAAAGTATTTTATTAACAATTGAAAATTTGAACAAGATATGTATAGAGAGAGTGTGAGCTAATAGTAGAAATTGAATAAAATAACAAAAAAAAAAAAAAAACCTTTAATAAAAGGTCTTCTAACGCAGTTGATACTTTAAATTGATTACTGGAAAACTAAATGAATTGAATGATTCTTTATTGAAGGGTGAATTTGTAATTCAACACCGATTAAATGAATACAAAGAATTAAAATTCTGGACATGCAAGAGATTAGGAAAGTCTCTACTTTTTCAAGTGCAAACAAACAAACGGCATATTAATATGGGGAAAAAGAAATGTCTCAGTTTTTATCAAATTTTATTACCTTGTCACTGTATTTAAGTATTTCAGATGCTTTATTGCGGAAAAAGATATCTTTTGAAAGAAAATTCTTAAAAAAATGACCTCCATGAAGTCTCTATACATATATTATAGAATATGAAACTTTCTGTAGGGTTATCTTAAAATGACTCTTTTTATTCATGCAGAACCCAATTTCAGGATCTTAAATATTTTTCTCCTCAAACAGTCATTTCTAATTCAGCATTGCTCATTGGTATTCAAAATCGCACATGCAATCACTAGCGAAACATATCAATTTTATTTTTTAGCTTTTCATCAGTTCACGTGGTCCCATGCATCTTCATAAAAGTAAGATTGTAGCTATGTATTCATGTTCCATTTTTCCTCTTAAGTAAATGTGACGGATTCAACCAAATTTAGAACATTTATTATATGCTTATCGCCTTAGGCGACCAGCTGGTTCGCAAGGAATATTGGTCATATTTTTTTTGAGATAAATCTCTTAAGACATCATTTCATGTCCATGGTTCCGCCAAGCTGTTTCACATTAAAGCTGTGTTATTTTCATTGTTTTGCTTAATTTGTGTAATGTGTACATGAACTTTTATAATGGAGATTATCCTGTAATATCACAGCGCTGTTAAAAATGTAAATACGGGTTGTTTGTTGTTTGTAACTTTGTTAGCATTGTAACTTACTAATGAACTACGCAGGCATTAAACTGAATTCTTCTTCTTTAGTTTTTAACAATTGAAGAAAATCACGTTTTTAAATATTAGATGAAACAATAATATCTGCTTGAATTTCTAGGTAATAATGTAATCTATTGTTGGAAATAAAGCAAAAAAAAAAAAAAAAAAATTAAAGTGTTTTCCCAAATTTAGCAAAACTTTGCCCTACTATCAAATTGATATCATTAAGATGACAATTTTTTTTACACTGATGTATTTAGCGAAGCCACAGAAAAACGCCAATATTCAACTTAATTTTTGATTTATTAAAATTTCAATTAAAATTTGAAAAAAAAAATATCTCTCTCAAATGCACATTTTCGCCCTCGAAGGTATACATGGGCCATATTTGGTAGCTGTAAATAAATAAATAATAAAAAAAATATAAAAAAAATACTGACAACTTTTCAAAGAGCAAAAATTAATAACATATTCAATTAATTTGAAATTAACAAACATTTTGTATTTTTTACACTTTTAACCTCGCTATCACTATTTTTTAAAAATGTCTCCTTTATTTTAATACTTCTTTTGACAATGCTCTTATACATTAAAGAAGGGATTTAACCATGATTAAAACTAAAATTAATCTCTCAAACCATTTTTTGTACTTTAGCGTTTGTGAACAAAATTGTCGTTGCTGATATAACAAATATTAAAGACTTATGGCGGAAATGATTCATAGGTGGGTTTTAAAAATCGTCTGATTCAATTTCCGTTCTCATTTGCATTGAAAGCAAGCTTGTAAATTTTTCTGAATTTCAACATTTTTTTTTTATTTGAGTCATTTCTAACTGTAAATTACATTGTCGCCCTGAGATTCAAATTGTTTTTATTGTTTCATCAAATATGTATTGGCTTGATTTTCTCCCGTTGTTGAAAATTAAAGAAGAAAAATTCTTTTTAACATCTGTGTTATTTTCGAAATTCATAAAAAAATGGAGTTACAATAGAGCGAAAGAAGATACATGAAATCCACACTCGCTATTTTAATAGCACTCTGTTATTTTAGAGTTGGTTATTAGAAAAGTTCCTGTAGACAATGAATGGAACATACGTAAGACAATTAATATAATTTTAATGTCTGACGATTTGGCGGAATCATGGGCATGAAATCATATCCAAGCGATTTAACTGAAATCAAATATAACCAACCATTATCTCTGGCGAATCAACTGGTTGCTAAAGCTAAAAGCAACTGGTATATGATTAAGCGATAGTGTTCTTCTTTTCGACTTACTTATCTTCTTACTCAATTTAATCGCTTTGTGTTTATCTTCCTACTATGCTGAAGAGAATCAAATGAACATTTTGTGTCGCTTCCTTTTAGTTGCTTGGTTCCACAATTTGATGTAACACTAGCCGCTTTTGGGGACCAGTTGATTCGCTGGGTTCTTAGTCGCTAAAAATTTCAATCATTTCCTGATAAAAAAATTTTTATAGACATACAACTCACGCAATTCTGTTCATTTTTATTTGCATTTCCCTAATTTTTTTTGTCTATATTTGTATATATATAAAGTTATAATACATGATAAAGTAGCAATGTTTTAATTTATTTCAAATTTTCTTGACTTTATTTAAAATCTTGAACACTATTACCTAATTTTGAACTTAAATCTTAATTTTTAAGAATAACAAAATATCAAAAATCTCTTAAAAACTTGCCTTATTTTGAAACCTTCTCAACATTTAAAAATGAACCTAATCTTCATATCTTAATCGCAACAATGGAAAAAAAAGTAGGATAAAATATTGGTATCAATAATGCGAACTGTGAATTTTGCTTAAATAACGAAATATATTGGTGTAAAATGCGGTTAAAATATTTAAAATAATGAATTAAAAATAAGAAGAAAAATTATATGACAAAAAATCTAATATAATTGAAAAATAGATAGATAGATAGATATTTTAACTTTTAGAAGCTGAAGAAAAACTTTTTAAACTGTAGTATTTATGGAAGTTATTGTAACAACGCAATTTCGTTTACTTTTTCATTAATTAAAATCTTAATTAAAATTTGAAAAAAATTGCTCTGAAGTATAAATTCTCCAAAGTATATATGTATCATATTTGATAGCTGTAGATCAAATGGTCTGTAGAGCTTACACACGTCGCTTTCATCTTTATTATTAGTAGAGATATATTCAACTTTAGTTTTGATTTTTTTGTAAACAGCGAATGTGGAAGATTTATAAAAAAAATTATGCTATTATATCATTATAAAATAAAGTGAGCCATTATTCAATATGGTCTTGTACCATGTATCATATTATTGCTTATATTGTTGTTAGTCCTTTTCTTTTCCAAGATTCTAATCTAAACTATGCTTATTTCGTTTTTAAATAAGAATTTTAACATAGTTAAGCTGTTGCCCTTGAAAAACTTATCTTTCCTAACATTTTGTTGGATGGTTTTTCTCAGTGAAATTTTATTGTTGCTAGTTACAAACTTATAAATCAGTCTCTGAACTCTTTTTCTCGTCCATTAATAGTTTGACACAATGTTTATAATATCGTGAATATAATTTAAGAAAATACTATTTAGCAAAATAATTCTGCTTATTTTTAAAGGTAAAAGAAAAAGAATAAAAAGAAATGCTCCTAATGTTGCTTTTAGATCAAGATTAAGTATAAAAAAAGAACCAAAACACGTTGTAATGTCTTGAGAAGGAAAATATAGTTTTAAAAGCACAGAAGACATTTATTCACAGACTTGGACAACAATCAACATTAAACATAAATAAAAAACAGGTTTATTATTTTAAAATCCTCTGGGGGTTTTCAAAACCAAACTAATTTAAAATTGCTAAATATAAAGAGTTCATGATCCGGCCATCACACACAGAACACTCATCCTTTCTTTTTATTCCGTCGACGCCCATCTCACTTCAGTTTAACTTCCAATAAGGCTGAAGAGGTTCCAACAAATTCGGCTCCAGAACGACTTGCTTTAAATGAGCGACAGGACGGTACAACGTCCAACACTAGAAGCATCCGATCAGTCTCTAGATGATGTTGCCAACGAATGTTATTGTTTCTTTATTTTCCTTAAGCCGACCTTTATACCTCAGTTCGCGTGTGTTTAATCGTCTTTGAAATAAGAAATTTGTTTTATTTATCTTTTAAAAGTTTCATTATTTATTTTTTCGGTATGGCAATATATTCTACTAAGCAGAGCTCTCCTTTTTTCCAGAAAATACTTTTTCAAATGTCTTACTAAACATCAAACCAAAAGTTTTCTCCGGCATGTTTTTTAAAAAAATGTCAAATGTTGAATTAATGTAATAAATTTAATGTTAAACACTCAATATTAATTTCTGACTTCATTTTTTTTCCTTCAATGCCCACATATTTATTTATTTTAAGCTTCAAGATTAATATGCATTCTATGCGTAATTTTTTCTTCGTTTTATTCCTTTATATAATACTAGCCGCCTTTGGCGACCAGCCGGTTCGCCAATCTTAATGTTCGTTTAAATTTTAATAATTAAATAGGTTGAACCGGAGTTTAACCCCCTTCTTCGCCAAGTTGCGATAACGCTCTAAAGCTGGCAAGCTTTATTATGCACTATAATTGAACATCTGCTCCTTTGCTTTTGAACATTTCGCAAGGTCGTTGTTGGCGATTTTTAAAAATTGCTCCAAGCAGGAGGTTAAACTCCGGTTGTACCATTAAATATTTTACGCAATTCCAACTTTAATAGATTCTTCGGCAAAATATTTTAAAACTTCAAATTTTGATAGTCATATAATTCACTCATAATATTATAAGGGCCTTCAGTCATAGCCTGATATGTATCTCTCTAATTTTCTGTTACCCCTTGTAGAAATTATGCTTTAAATTAAAGTGTAAATGATTAATCTGCAATTAATATAATAATATTTTTTACTGAAACAAAGCATTTTTTTAATACTATGATTACTGATAATAGAGTCACTGAGCGTTTAGACTTTATGGACACTAAAGAATATCTTTCTTAATTTATGTAATATCTCAAGAATTTGTCAACAAAAATTTCTCAGATTCATCATGAACAGATCGATTTATTAACAATGTTTCATTTTAAATGCATCAAACACTAAAAAAATAAAATGAATCGTTTAAAATAATCGGTCGAAAACAGGTTTTAAAAAATACTTAAAAAACGATGTACTTAAAACTATAAGCATATACAAAAAAGTATATAACTAACATAAATACAATTTAATTACAAAAGCATCCAATTAACCTAAAAATAATTTAAATCATTGAAAATAGGTTAAAAAAAACTACTTAAAAAACGATGTATTTAAAACTATAAGCATATACAAAAAATATATGACTAACATAAATACAATTTACTTAAAAAAGCATGCAACTAACCTAAAAATAATTTAAATCATCCGTTGGTTGCCATGTCAACAGTCAGAAAACAATGCGCATGCGTGAATTTTCTTCGCCAGTTACGTTAACGCAAGTGCGTGAATTTTTCTACGCCAGTTGGGGTAACGCTATGCAGATTATACATTTTTAATTTCCTTTATTCTGTGTTATTTTAATTCAAAAGTACTTCAGAATGAATGTGAAACATGGATTAATTAACAATGTTTAATTTTAAATGCATAAAACATTAAGAAAATAAACAGAATCGTTTGAAATAATCCGCCGCAAAATGTTAACCCTAGCCTCAATTCTGTTGGGAGAAAAAAATAACTGAAAGTTGGCGATGGGGAAAATGGAAGATTTTTTTGGCGGAAAGTTAGTTTTTAACTAATAATTAAAATTCTAATTAAAATTTCAAAAAAAGGGACCCCAGGTGCACATTCCCGACCTCTAAGGTATACATGTACCAAATTTGATAGCTGTATGTCAAATGACCTGACCTGTAGAGCGTCAACACACACACACACACACACACACACACACACACACACACACACACACACACACACACACACACACACACACACACACACACACACACACACACACACACATTGAGCTTTATTATAAGTATAGATTATAAACTGAAGAAATCCATGACAATTAACATCATATATTTCGGATTAGTGATCCATGGTACAGGATATATTTTGTTCATCTATGATACAGGATGCATTTTATGGTCCATGATACAGGATATATTTTGTGATTCATGGTACAGGATATATTTATGATCTATGACACAGGATAAATTTGTAATTCATGGTACAGGATATATTTGTGATTCAGAATACAAGATAAATTTGTGATCCTTGGTACAGGTTATATTGTGATCCTTGGGACAGGATATATTTGTAATTCATGGCGCAGAAGATGACAATTTATAATTTCTGAAATATGCTTTTTATATATTACATTAAAATTACTAACAACACATAGTTTTACTTAACGAATAACACTGTGTACACTAGAATATAGAGAAATAAAATCTTTTAAACAATTATTTCAGTTTATAAAAAAAATTATAATTTTTCAAAAATTTTGATTTTTGCACAGAAAAAAAAAACAATTTTACAACTTTCACTCAAAATCAAGACCTGAATAGTAAACTACAACAAGTTGCTACTAAGTTCTAATGAATATTACTTTATGTAGCTAAACTGTTCGTTAACAGGTGTGAGAAATATAAAGACAAAACATTAGAACTCCAGGTGCATCCAAATTAAAATAATCTCCTGTCTAGCTGACTGAGATTTGGATTTATTGTGATGATTTGAAAGGATGAACAGAAAAATAGACCGAATACAATTTGCCCGAAATATGATAAAAATCTTTAATTTTTGTGCTCACATTAGGGTTTTCACACTAGGGTTCACATTAGGGTTTATACAAAAATCTTTTGAAAAACCGATTTTCGAATTAAATATTTCCATAAAACCAGTTTTAGCCGGTTTTCGAATTTTTGTCAAAAAAATAAAATAAGTGAAAATATTTAATTTAATTTATATAAAATAACAAAAAACGAAATCAATGTCAAAGTCAAAATATAAAAACAAAATTAAGAATTACATACACATATTACTTACACAAAATAACGAAAACTCAAACAAAAATTTCATGTAATATTTATATTATTTTCACGAATTTTAATTTCTCCTAAGAAAATAGGATTTTAAAAAACATAAAATATCCACTGAACGGTGGCTAATTCTTGTTCTTATTTTGGACACAATATTGCCAGAAATTGAAAATACTCGTCCATTAACTACTGAACTTGGTTTTATGGTTTTCATGGCATCAAATAAAAAATATAAGTTTTTTGTTCTTTTATTCGTTGCCTCAAATAATGAAAATTCAGCTTTCAGTGTCTTTCGATTTGTAAGTTTTTCTTCGGGGTCTTCAAGAAACTTATGAATTGATTTTTCTATGGCTTCTTTTAAAAAGCATGACTCGTATGAGTAGTTTCTTCGAATTTCTCTTCATCAGAATCGGTTTCCACTTAAGAATTCGGAAATATTCTAAATAATACCTTTCCATACAACTTAATAATTTCGGTTTTTGAAGTTATAGAAAGTACACTAGATTTCTTAGCTGAACTAGAAATGTGCAAATACCGCAAAAGAGTTGCTAATTCTACTTCTTTCTGGAATTATTTCTTCTAAAGCATATAATATTTTCAAACTTATTTCAGTGTTTAAATTTTTTTAGTTCATTGAACAGAAATTCAGATATACCTTTTCTTGTTAATAAATTGGCATCTCGTCGCCTAAGCTTTCAGTTGCTAGACGAATCGGTTCCAACTGATAAAATTCAAAATATTTGTTTGTTTTTTTGGAAGAAGAGGAATATCCAAGCGTTCAGGAAAACCAGTTTTCTTAATTTAAAAACCGGTTTTCAAATGTGACAAATTTTCTTTAAAAAAACGGTTTTTTAAAAACCGGATTTGAAAAACTGTCAAACCCTATTTCACATGTTTAGCTTTGTCTGTTTTTAAATAATGGTGTTCATACATAGGGAAATAGGATTTCAAGGGCCACCTCCCTCAAGATTTAAACACTTGTAAAACATGGAATTATTGCAAATTTCGAAGTTATATGTTTTTATGATTACATAGGTTTACATACTTCATACGTGAAAAAAAAGGGAGAAATCTGTTCCGATTGTGGCATTTTATAAGATGATAAACTTTTAAGCGTTGGAAGTGAGTTTTTAATAACGATTAAAATACATGGTGAGTACAAATGAGGGACCCGATTTAAAAAAATCATATTTCATGTGTCATTTATTGTATGTGCAGTAGTTTCGAAAATATGGTTTTAAAATCGTAAAATCGTATCCATCATTTGCATCTAACCTGTACTTTTTTTTTATATTGTATGCAGTGTGTCACACGAGAAAATCAAAATAATATCATGAAGGATTTTTTAAAATGTATTTCGAATAGAAATTTCCAAATGTTTTTTAGCTTAAAAATCCACCGAAACATATAATTTCCCTAATGATTTATCAAAACTAATTTACTCCAAATGGTTTTTTTACTGCGTTTCTTTTCTTTCTTTGCACTTTTAAAATAAATAATTACCCACTCAAAAATCAGCAAATTAAAATAGCAGCTGAAACTAGAGATCCCTCGTGTCGTGTTTTGAACGCCATTCATTAAGCAAACGATCTGATACGGTATATTTCAGCTAATGTATGATTATTCTAAAAATAAAATCTCGCCTTAGAGAAGACAGTAAAATAAAAACAGCTGCGGATCTGTTGCGCGGGAAACCATCTGCTGCCTGCGATACCGGAGTGGATTATTTAAATTCGCCGTTTCGGGTTGCTTTCGAGAGCAATAATTGCCGGCATTAATTAGGGGAAATGGTCTGAAAAATGGTTTATTAAACTCACGCGTATCCAATCCTGTTAGAGTCGGACATGAATGTGTTGTTACGGTTTTCGCAGCATCCCCCCCCCCTTATATCTCTGCATAGTTCCTTACTTTTTTAATTTCTTTTTTATTTTTCTCTCATTACTTTCTGGACTACGAAGTGTATATAAGAAAATAAAATTTAAAAGAGTTTCCAAACTTTAGTTTGAAGCGTCGTGGCATGATAAGGATTTTAGATTTCATTCGTGTATCTTTATTTTACATTCATTTTATTAAATATTTTTATTTATTTATTTATTTTTTAAAAATTGCTATTAATTATTACAACGATAAAGTGTGTCAAAAATGTATTTAATAGCTTTTCAAAACACATGAATATAAATCTTGTAATTATGAGTAATAATATTGCAAAATGTACTAAAAACTAGTCGCCTTTGGCTACCAGCTTGTTTGTAAGGTTATTGACTTTTTCAGTAGTTAAACGATTAACACGGAAAGCATTTGTTTTAAAATTTCACCTCGTCATTTTATAAGATCGAAAAACAAATTCAACTGAATCAATTTACAACAAAGCACGGCGCCGACATCCTGACCTAGGGGCAGTGCGTCTTTCCTGTGCTCTGGGCATCCTGGGTTCGGGTCCTGGTGCATGAATGGTTGTTTTTTATCTTGCATTCTATCTATGAGGTGTGTGAAAGAGCCCCCTTGTAAAAAAGCGTTGTGCAAATGCGTTATGTGACAGACTTCTTCCCTCGGGTATTCAGGGGCCTTTACCATCATAAGCTACTCCCAAACTCGGCTTAAAATCGCTGACTTCGACGGCGGCCTTGTCTATGATAAGTGCCATTAGTAACAATTAATTCGCAGCTTATCGGAATTAAGAAGTGTACATATTAAGAAATAAAAGCGGAAGTGAAAAATCCTTATTTGGAGTTAATGATTGGCAAAAGCAAGCGAACGAATGTTTTTATGAACAAGTTTGAATTTCATCATAATATTAAAAATATAATTACTGATTTCATAACAAATTGAATTAAAAAAATTATTAACATTATAGCAAAAATTCTGTGCGGAAATGAAATTGATATCATTAAAAAAGTAATTTTTTGCGTTTTATGTTAATGCAATGATTATTAAAAAATAATTGCTTTGGCAGGTGTGGGTATTAGTTACCCATCGGCAAGTCATAACAATTACCATCGGGCGACGGTCAAGCCTATTTACGCACTCGATTAAACTTTCTGTTTGAACCTATTTCTATTATCTTATTATTTTACATTTTCTTTCACCTGACCGAATAAAGCTTTTGGTAATACGGTGAGCTTTCTCCCGAGTATTTCTCATCATTTTTTTGTAGCTCCATTCATTTACTAAGTCAAACATTGAATGAAATGCAGCTATAAAATTTTTCAATGAAGTAGTCTGAATCAGATTCATGTTGATTTGTTTACATATGAATGTTGCCATTCGACAATAAATATTAACAGCGATTTTTGTATCACATACCTTAGCATTTTATACATACAAATATTTTCAAAAAAAAATGCAAGTAAATTAAATGGTATCACTTGAAAGGTAACTTTTTTGAAATTTAAAGTAACGAAAAATGATTTTGTGTGATAATGTATTCCGAAGTTATTGAAGACAATGCTAAATTAACTTTATAAAAGAATGTAAATAAAGTTTTAAAAATATCTTCCTGGATGAACTAATAACACCCTGGAAGTAACTACGTGCCGCAATTGGTAGTTCTAGGTTTCGAGCTCTGAACTGAAGAGTGTTTTGTACGATTTTTGCCTCTTATTTGTCGCATAAAGCATCACGCGATTTGTAGACAATGTAAATCTATAAACATTATCATATTAAAAAATATCATATTATTATCATATTAAAATATTAGAATTGCCAAAAACCTCGGCTTCGGTATCTTAATGAATTTTCACTATTTAATTCATTCTTAGTTCGAATAAAAATATTTTGGCATATGTCTGCCAATCTATACTTATAATAAAGCTCAATGTGTGTGTGTGTGTGTTGGCGCTCTACAGGCCAAACCGTTACAAACAGTTATCAAATTCGGTACATGTATACCTTGGAAGTCGAGAATGTGCACTTGGGGTCCCTTTTTTGAATTTTTAATTAGAATTTTAATTATTAATTAAAAACTAACTTTCCCACCAAAAAAATTTTTTCACTTTCCCCGCCGCCAAATGAGTAAGGCTTCAGTTTTTTTCCCCCACTAATGAGACTAGGGTTAACATTATTGGGCCGATTATTTCAAACGATTCTGTTTATTTTCTAAATGTTTAATGCATTTAAAATGAAACATTGTTAATGAATTGATCTTTCAGACTCATTCTGAAGTACTTTTGAATTAAAATAAAACAAAATAAAGGAAATTAAAAATTTCTAATCTGCATAGCGTTATCCCAACTAGCGTAGAAAAATTCACGCATTTGCGTTAGCATAACTGGCGAAGAAAATTCATGCATGCGCTTTATGTTCTGATTGTTGACAAGTATTTTAAACGGATGCGGACTTGATTTAAATTATTTTTAGGTTAGTTGTATGCTTTGTATTATATTAATTGCAGATTAATCATTTCCACTTTAATTTAAAGCATAAATTCTACAGAAGCTAGCAAAAAAATTAGGGAGATACATATTAAGTTATGTCTGAAGACCTTTATAATATTATGAGTGAATTATATGACTATCAATATTTGAAGATTTAAAATATTTTGATGAAGAAGCCATTAAAGTAGGAATTGCATAAAATATTTAATTATTAAAATTTTAACGAACTTTAAGATCGGCGAACCGGCTGGTCGCCAAAAGCGGATTTGGATCAATAAAACCAAAAGACGAAACAAGCTAGACAAATGAAATTAGATATGTGGTCTTCATCAAGACCTCGTGTTTGTTATTTCTGTTCTAACCAATTTCGTTATCCCATTTTAAAATGCGTTTTGATGTATATTCTGAATTGGTGTTGAACCTTCATTAAAAAATATCAATTTATATCGGCTTTACTTATAGTAAATTTAACTAAAATTCACTAAGTAAAAGGATATAAGAAGCCAGCAGAGGGATCTCTCAAAATTTTTCAAAAATAAATGTGTTTGTAAATTAATAACAGTATGTAGTTGGCAAACAATGGTTGCGCATGTGTCTATTAGTGAGCAATCTTTGCATTTATTCTCTTTAATCCAGTTATTGCACCAGAGAATGAAATCTTCCTGAAACTTTTTTACATACTCTCTCACATCCAATTTCCTCCGCATAAACGTTTTATACGATTGCAGGTAAAACTAGCAATAAGGACAGCGAATACTTTGCAAGGCATTGGTGTATGATAGTTATGAAATATATATCTTTGACATGTATTTACCATTTTTACTGAATCTATCGCTATAAGATGTATTTTGGATACCTTTTTGCCGGCCTACTGACACAGAAATTAAACAAAAAGCTATAATTATAAACGCGAAATAACACACCTAATCTTATTGATTTTTTGCCATTGTGTTGTTGAGTTATCGCTTTTATTTTGTTACAAACCTGTAATATTGCTTCCCAGCACGATTAGTTCAATCACTGGAAAGACCGTTGTACGATCAGCTCTGTTGGGTGGCGCGTCAGTGATCTCAGAGCTTGAAGACAAACTTGGCGACGAATTTGGCGACAAAATAGATATTACACGGAATTTTCAGAATTTTAGCAATTGAATCAATAGGAACCGAGATACACCTGATTGGTCCAGAACAATCAGGTGTATCTCAGGTGAAATCTGGGAACTATAAAAGCAGTCGAAGTCAAGCGAGGAGTTGTCGAGAGGATAGCGAAGCAACGGCGGAAAAGTTGGATCAAACATCTTCAAAACTCCCCAGTTTTTACACTCATAGAATATAAAATTCCTTACATTTTCAAGCTTTTATTTTTCTTCAAGTTTTAATATTTTTGCAAATAGGGGTTCCAAACTAATTTTTCGTTTTCAGTAACTTACGACCCCTTAGATCAACAAATCTGCATGTTACCTACACGAAAATAAACTTTTAAGAATGTGCTTTCACTTAAAAATAATTCAAAGTTGAAACACCATTTGTTATTTTTTTTTTATTAATTTTTTTACAGTTCTCGGACTCCCTATGTTTTTGCGATTTTCACCTATTAAACGTCGTTTGGGACTCTATGCTGTATGGTGATTCTTTATCCTCTTGATGCCTACTACCACCCCTGTGAATTTGTCGGTCGAATTCGGCAACATCCTGTACATGCTAAACCAGTATACAAAATTTTACCTACTTAGCTGTTAGCGTTTTATAAGTTATTCAGTTGACTTGCACTTGAATGAGCAAAAGAGCTTCTTATGAATAAATTCCTTCCAAAATTAGATAGATATCTACAAACTTGTTCATAATTCAATATACCAAAATTCTGCCATTTAGCTTAAAGCATTTTTGAATTGTAGTGTTACTGCTACAACAGACTGTTAGATATATAGATATAAAGTTAAAATATGTTTTTCTGATTCAGAGTGGTTTGAAATGCAGAGGTTTGCCAAAATCTCGACTTCGCGTTTTCTGACGATTATAATAATTGATGTAAATTTCATTTACAAGAAAAGTAGCAAGACCAGAATACCGAGTATGTTTTTGGAATCGGTGACATAATGCTACAATCGTTGTTAAAAACAGACATACCAAATTTCATATGTTTACCACATTTACATCCTTGCGAAAGTACAGACTGTCATACCCTTGTCAGTTTTCGTTCCAAATTTCATAGCTGTCTATACTATAGATATTAAATTTGATATCGAATTTTATCTAAAACAGCCAAAACAGATGGACTTCCTCTGAACAGAATTTACTCAACATTTCATAAATCTACATGTTTGGTGCAAAGACCGTATACCAAATTTCAACCGTTTATTGAGTTATTGTGTCACAGACAGGCATAAAGATATTTTTTGGAATTATGTCACAGACAGACATAAAGATATTTTTTTTGGAATCATGTCACATACAGACATAAAGATATTTTTTTGGAATTATGTCACAGACAGACATAAAGATATCTGTTTGGAATTATGTCACAGACAAACATAAAGATATTTTTTTGGAATTATGTCACAGACAGACATAAAGATATCTGTTTGGAATTATGTCACAGACAGACATAAAGATATTTGTTTGGAATTATGTCACAGACAGACATAAAGATATTTTTTTTGGAATTATGTCCCAGACAGACATAAAGATATTTTTTTGGAATCATGTCCCAGACAGACATAAAGATATTTTTTTGGAATCATGTCACAGACAGACAAAAAGATGTTTTTTTGGATTTATGCCGCAGATAGGCATAAATATATTTTTTTGGAATTATGTCACAGACAGACATAAATATATTTTTTTGGAATCATGTCACAGACAGACATAAAGATATTTTTTTGGGTTTAAGTCATAGATAGACATAAAGATATTTTTTGGAATTATGTCACAGACAGACATAATTCCAAAAAATATCTTTTTCGGATTCAAGGACATCTGAAACATTAAGAATCCTCAAAGCGTCGAGTTCAAATTTTTTGATTATTGTAATATTTTCTTTTTCCACACTTTGTAAAAAAGTAAAACATAAAATTTTATAAATTAAAATTAATTTTGAAACAATATTTTCAGTTTAAAATCTTTTTATCATCCATTTCTTTCTTTATCCCTTAAAGATAATGAAAAACCCTAAAAGAACTTTTCCATGCTCACGTAGTACTTTAAATGCTAGATCAAATTTGAAATTCATAATGCATTTCGTTACTGCTGTTGTAAAGCCAAAAAAATTTTACATACTGTTTGAAATGAACGTTCGTCTATTGTTTTATATTTTAATTAGCGATATAATTATAATTCTTTTATCAGATTTTTTTTTGAGTTTTTGAGTGTGTGTGTGTGTGTGTTTTTTTTTTTTTGTTAGTTCCTTAATTTCGTTTAATGCAATTAATAGTAATTTACATACTCACAACAGGCAGAGATAAAAATATTTTCATGTTTTTTATACAAATTATAAAATTTAAATAAATAAAAAAACATTTTTAAAAAATAAAATTTGAATAAAAATTAACAATTTTTCTACTTGCCACTAAGTATTCATGAAAGGCCTTTTTATTTTCTCTAATAAAGAATACAGGGTATACAAATACTGTAATTGATAAGAAATTCGAATTTGAAATTTTGACGAATCTCCACGTTTCAGACCTTTCTTTGTTCGAAATATCAGTTTCTGTAAAATAGCACAGGTTTTCAGTTTCCCATTGATAGTAAACTTACAAAGTCTCTGCCATTTCTTATTTAAATCTCAGGTAGCTCTTTGCTTTCGATTTTTGTTTATTAGTGTTTAACTCTCTTTACCCAATTTAAATCAATAAATATCAGGAAATTAGATCAATAATAATCGGGAAATTAGGGCGTTGGTCATAGCGATGGATAGTGCGGGAGCGTCTTCTAATGTCTCTTCCACTTTATGCACATTACACTGTTTAAATAACTAATAGGTTATAGTTGCAGTGGCATAGTCATATCACTGACTCTCCGACCCGCCCGAAGGCACACAGATAATAAAATCTGAGTGATCGGACCGCCGATCGGACCGCCGAACTGGCGGAAACTGTGATTGGGTCCTAAGGACCATCATCGGCCACGGTACAACCCTTTCCTTAGGAAGTACGTTTCGTCATCGATGGAAGGAGTCAAATGATAGTAAATGATAGTACTCAACAACCTCATGCATACATATTAATGTACTTTTTAAAAAAATAAGTATTTTTTATGTGAAAAAAAATTTTTTTATCACACAAACACTTTTTACCGTGACTAATTTTATTGTTGCCTAAAATTGCCTGATATATTTAGCATTGCTTGTAATTAAAATACCCTCATGTTCGATATTTATAATGCAAAAATTATTTTTTCATGAAATGTTATGATATAATTTTTTTTTCTTTCTTCCGAAATGTTTTTTATTGAAATGAGAATATCAAATACACCAAACGATTTTTTTTATAACTGCCATTAGTTTATTTTCTAATCAATGTTTCATACTATTTTCAAATACAGTATTATTTATTTATTTCTTCATGGAAGACACAATAAAAATGGAAGATTTTTAGAGAAAAGTCAATAATTTTTTAATTAACTAATGAAATTTTGGAATTTTTTTAGGCCAGTAAATAAATATTTAAAGAAATAAAGAGAAACATGTTTATATTTCTCTATATATTATATAATAAAGATATAATCACTCAAAGTTTCATCGTTGCCTAGCAACAGAGTATCTATAATTTTGCTTATTTCAAAATCGTCTGCATTTATTCACTTATAACTTATATTTTAAAAGATAAATTTCGCGGAAATGAAATTGGTATCATTAAAAAAAAAAATTTGACTTTTAAAATGGTATGAACTTTTTAAATGGTATTCGTCGTTTTATATGGAATAATTTTTTCCGAAATTACTGCATCTTTTTGATCAACTTCTAAATAATTAGATATTTAATTAACTATTTACATTTTTAAAAAATGACACTATTCTTGTTTTAAATAATAGGTTCTATGTTTAGTCAAAAATATGGACCTGTTTTTTTTTTAAAGAAAATGTGAAACATAATACATGTATAAATGCAATGACTTTTGTTTATATTAAGATTAAAATTAGAACAGCATTTACATCAAATGATTTCTATAACTCGTAACTATCGACCGAAACGAAAAAAATTTTTTTTTTTAATCTGTGAAATTATATTATTTCATAAACTATTAATGATTTTAATGAAAGCCATGAAATTTAATTAAACAACGTTAAGGGCTAATCAGAAACAAATGAAAATATTTCAGGTATTCATAATATTTTCAATTAATGGGAATACTAACTCCAGAGATGAAAAAAATTTTATTCACAGAAACATGATTTATATTTAATGCCATTATGAATGTATTATCAAGAATTCTTCATTAAATTTTTTATGTTTATGTTATGTAAAAGTCAATTCCGTTATTTCAATTTGTACGGCGTTCCTTTTTACTGATATATTTTATATATTCTTACAGTAGAATTTTTAATCTGAGTTTACATTATTAAACTAATAAAGTTCGACTTAATTGAGTATTTATTAGTCTGCTAGCTGATATACCCGGCGTTGTATGGGATTAAAATATATATTAATTTTAATTTATAAACACGCCTATTTAAATACAATTTAATAGCAAAATCCTTGTATTGTCTGATAAATTTTTTAATTAAAATTAATGTATTGGTTAAGCCAGACAATTTTTAAAAAACTGCAAATAGCTAATTTTTATTAAATGTCATTATTTGTTATATTAATACTGCAAATTTTGATCTCAAGCGAAGGAAAAATTGTTCTCTGTAATGATTGATTTTAACTTGATTTTAAACATTGTCAACCTTTAAACTAATAAAAAAAATTTCAAAAAGTGTATTTAAAAAAATATATAATTAGAAAATATATAGTGATTAAGATGTTCAAAGCAAAAAAAAAATTAGTAAACTTTGTATAAATCGAATACTTTATTAATTTGTGTTCTTTGAAAAATTGATAGTATTCTTTTTCGTATCTTATGTAATGTGTTCGAAATTTGGTTCAATTAGACTAAATCGTTTTGGCTGAAATATAGAGCATACATACATAATCTCAACGACATCTGTTTATATTAAGATTAGATATTTAATTAGTTTTATACACCTTACAAATTAGATTTTTTTTGTGTGTGTGAGTTAATTCCTAAATATAAATTCCATTGTTCGAAATGCTTTTAAGGCTGGAAGATTACAATATGCTGTATGTTGTAAACCAAAATCCTCCCTTCTAATTTTCACATTCATACTTTTAAAACTACTGGATTATTAAGTTGAAAATTTTAAATTGCTTTAAATTCTTTAACATTTAATACATGTCTATTGTTGCCAATTGTCTACATCTAGTTCCATTTAATTTTATTCAAAAACCTGAGTGCGTCCGTTTCCGGACGCACGTTGATGACCTTATACCATAAATCATGTATGAAAGAAAAAAAAAATTGATATTACTTTTGCAGGTAAGTTATATCGCTTTTTTTTTCTTTTTTACATTTAATTGTGGTGGGTGATGAAGTTCAGAGTGTTATCTGAAGAGACCGTTTCTACTGTCGAGTTTCCTATAAAGAAGTAGCTTTCTAATTTAAAAAAAAAATTACTTATCATCTGCTGTCAAGTAAGCTACCAATGTTTGATGTTGTATTTGAAAAATACATTAGATACAAGCTAGATTTTTGTGAAATATTGTATGTTGCCAAAAGTCTACATAGAACTTTTTTTCAAAATAAATATACCACATTATTACCTGGATTTATTTATTTATTTTTATTTAATCTATGACTATTTTGCTATAATAAATGACTTTTTTTTAATTCAAAACAAATAATCGTACATTTAAGGGTTAAACGTAAATTAACAATGCATACTTTCGACTAAATAAATGAATGTGTTACAAACAGAGTTTTGATGTATGCTTGAAAGACATGAACAATTATGCTTATAATGGCTGTGGCGTCACATGAAATAGTGCCATTATATTAACAATGCATTGTGGTTTTATATCTATGTATATATATCGAATGAATATTCGTTTGTTTATTTGAAATTTGCGCAATTCCACATCACTTGATAGAATCGAACGTAATTTGCCACGATTGTTTCTGAGCTATTAAGATTCTTACGCCCTTCAAAAGAGAATGAAATAAAGACACTGATTTTATTTTTTTCAGCTACAACTTTCAGACATTTCATTGCATAAAAATTATTTTATATCATTTAAAATTTTAAAAAATTAGCTTTTCAGTCGATGACAATGCAATCTCTTTCTTGTCTCTTTGTTTTTTTTTATCATTACAAATTTTGCAGCTGATTAAAAACTTTCATTACCGATAGATGGCGCCATTGCAAATCGTTAGTTCACCGGGAAGTTTGTTGAAAATCGATTGTAATGTCGCACACTCAAGACTAAGAAGCAAATATTATTTAAATAAAAGTTTGTTTAATATATACTACATTTTTGAAGCATGATAATTCGCAAACGAAAATTTTCAGGACAAGCGGTATGGGACTAAGAGAAATGTTTTCCTTTTTAGTCTGTTTAAAAAATGTGGTATATTAAATGTTATTTTATTTAAATAACTATTTTATACGTATCTACAATTCTACTTTAATATGTACATTAGCTGAATTACCTTCTTTATCCTATGCCAGAAGGGAATACCTCTAATAAAGGCGTTAATCTCCTCCCGCTTAAAATTATTAGTTTGGGCAAAGCGGTGAATGCTATCAGTGCTCAGATTTTTATCTTCATATACTAAAGTTTTGTGTTTTGTAGTATAGTAAAGAAAGCAAATAATTGTTTAATTATTGAATGGCTCTGATAGTTAATAATTGAGAAATATCGATTTTTGACTTGAATCATAATTTCTACCGAATCCAGCATGCGATATTTGGCTATTGATCATTGGCGATAAAATAATATATAAATACGAGAAAAACGAATGCATATTTTCGACGCCTTTATTTCCAACCGACAGTAACCAAAATTTGGTATAAAACTGCAATTGTAGTCACTAAATCAAGGATTGATTTATTTTCAGTCATTATTTTATTTATTCAAGTGATTATATTGTAGCTATTACATGCATACGAAAGTACAGACCGGCAGACGGTCAGTACTTTACAACCTTTACACAGATTTAATAGAAAACCAAATTCGAATCTACACTCTAGATGTTAAAACTGTGTGCCAAATTTTATTTATCTAGCTCTGCTTTTGCAGGTCATGCTCGTTTGTATTCAGACAACCGGACTGACAGACTTCCTCTGAAGGGATTTCGTTCAAAATTTGTTAGAAATCTGCAAATTTGGTGTGAAGATTATATTCCAAATTTCATTCCCCTAACTCAAAATGTTTTTAAATTGTGTTCCCAAACAGATATACAAAACTCCAAAAATTTGCTTTTTGGTCTCAGTGATGTCTAAAACGTGAAAAATCGTCAAAATCTCGAAAATTTCAATTTTTTGATGATTATAATATTATCCCTTTGTATTCTTCGTATGCAAGATAATAATACTTTAAGAAATGAAGAAATTGCTGTGTAAGACGTTTTCACTAGAATTTTGATATTCATTTTGTACCAATATTTATAAATGAAACAAAAGAACGACACAAAACACTTCAAAGATGTTCAATAATTTATTGCAAAGATAGTTGAATAGACAAACAAATTTATGACATTAGGTCAGCGTTTTCAACCAACGACTTTTTGTGAGTTCCATATTATTATAATTATTTTTTTATATAGGAGAAAAACAATAAAATTTCGAAATTGTGTAAAAAGTGACAAGATAAATTCATAAATCAGATTATTTCGGAATTACTAATGATCTATAAGAAAGCTAAGTAGACGTATGAAATTTTAAAAAAATTGTGAAACTCTTCATATATCAGTTCGCTTAAAAGTTATTAGTTTTAAAAAGCATATCCATTTAAAAGTTTCATTCAAAAGATTGTAAACAGTTTAAAATTATATTTTCAGATTTTATCGAAATTATATCACCATTTATTCCATAAGAGTAAATAGACAGAACTCGCAAATAAAATCGTTAGGAAAAAAAACTACTAATATACAGGATTTGTTCGACAAAAGCTACATCAGACTAGTTATATACGATATGTCCACAATTACATACATAAAATGATTCATTTTTATAGCACCAGTGGGAAAAGGAAAGCTAACGAATACTCATTTTACAGGAAAACGGAAACAGCTGCCTACATTTCTAGTATATATATATATATACACAAGGCATTATCACTACAATAATTATTGCGAAATATCATAATTTTTATACATTTTATATTACAAGTTATTTTAAATGCCAATACTTCAAAGAAAAGAAATAGCTACTTTCTGGAGAGCCGGTGGCAATGTAGCCTCGCACTATCGGATGGTTTTAAGATTCCGATTTTTGCATTGGCATCATAGTTAAACACCAATTGCGTCACTTGCAAGCATTACACTTGTTCTAAGAGTCTCATATAATAATGGTAATGCAGTCATGCAATACAGGATTTATAAATATTCAAACAGTAAATAAATTGAATAATCATGACCAGTCCATAGTATCAAATGCTGCTTTGATATCAAGAGATCAATATTATAAATTGAATAATCATGACCAGTCCATATTATCGAATGCTGCTTTGATATCAAGAGATCAATATTATAAATTGAATAATCATGACCAGTCCATAGTATCAAATGCTGCTTTGATATCAAGAGATCAATATTATAAATTGAATAATCATGACCAGTCCATAGTATCAAATGTGCTTTGATATCAAGAGATCAATATTATAAATTGAATAATCATGACCAGTCCATATTATCAAATGCTGCTTTGATATCAAGATATCAGTATTGTGATATAATACTATCTTGATCAATATTATTCAAAAGCAAATCATGACTTCGAATCCATTCTAATATAATACACCCCTTTACTATTAATAAAATTATATATATATCCCTCACATTTTAAAATTCGTTGTAGTTCTTAAAGCAGATTTTTATTATGAATCACATTAATTCACATTATTTTTTTCATATGAATCACATGTGATTCATACATTGTTCTTCACATGAATCACATGTGATTCCTTCATTGTTCTTCACATGAATCACATGGGATTCACATGAGGAACAACAAGTTAAAACAAGAAGATATAATCTAAACAAAAGTATGTTCAATTTGCATCTAATTTTACTCTGAATGATAACTTATATTGTTATCTAAAAAGGGCTGACACGGGTAATAAACATATTGAATTGCCTAATAGCTGATCACCATGTTTCACGTATATGCTTAACAACAGCAATAAAAAAAGTATATTTTTAGTGTAAAATTCCATTTTTTTAATCTTTTTCATCTGAATTTCTAACGAGTACGAGGATGAAAGATGAATGAGTAAACAATCATAAGGCTTATGAAGACGTCTAATAATACTTTAATGGCAAATATATCTTTCACTGGGAACTTATAGAAAAGAGAGCACAGTTATGGGTAATGGACTACTAATTTACAGGTAGTACAGAGCCTTCTTTTAGGATTCTTGATTACCTGTTCTATTTTTCATACAAAGCTTCCAATTTGATTGCACTTCCTTCTCAGTTTGGTAATTTCTTAATCCCAAAATTAATTCACTTTATAAAATAACTGACAAAAAAATTCATCTTTCATTCTCACCCATGGAGTCTCATTCAAAGTATAACATTAATTAATTATTGAAAACTGGAAAAAAGTTACAACGTTCAAAAGTTAATTGAAAGACACGATCATAAAAAATCAGTAGTGTGATATAAAAACATCAGCACATTATTTGATGATAAATTTTTAAAAATCATTGATGTGATATGTAATAGATCTTGTTGATTAAGTAAATAAATGGCCAAGTTAGAAGTTTCATACTTCTAAAACATATCTCCAAATGTGTTTCACAAAATAACAATCTTGTTACGTCTTTGGTCAAAAAAGATTTTTCATTTTTAGAGCTATTTCACACGGGGCTTCCGCTTATTTTAAGCTATCTGAAACCTGCTGATGTTAAACTGAGTGAAATCCGCCAATGTTATCCCAAATGAAATCCTCTGATAAACTGATGGATGTCGGCCAACGTCAAACTGACTAAAATCCACCGTTGTCAAACTAACTGAAATCCTCTCATGTTGAATTGACTGAAATCGATCGACTTAAACTGACTCAAATCTAGTGTTAATTTAACTGAAATCCTCTGATGTTAAATCTACCGAAAGCAGCCGATGTTAAACTGACTCAAATTCTCTAGTGTTAAATTAACTGAAATCTTCTGATGTCAAACGGACTGAAATCGGCCGATGTTAAATTGATTGAAATCATCTGATGTTAAACCTACTGAAGTTGACTGATATTAAACTGAATGAAATCCTCTGGCTTTAAATTAAAATCAGTTTGAATTACATATTCATTTCGTACATTCGTACTTCATTTCCATCAACTCCATTACCTGCCATAACATGAAGTCGCATATTTCCACACCATGCGCAAACGGAACTGAGGTAGAAAATAAATAATATCATTGGTATTTTTATGCTTAGATGTTATGAAATATCCTAAACAACGAAACCAAATCTACTCTGAATTGTTTATTTCAAATTGAAAGTTCGTTCTTTTTCAGCTAATTTATGATTAAAGATAAAAAAAAAAATTCTATTAATAGGCTTTTATTATTGCACTAAAAATAGAAAATAGTTTTTTAAATCAAAAATAGGGAAAAGAGAAAAAAATCGTAAAAGCTTAAGACGTTGGAAGTAATACTCTAACTAGAAATGGATTTTATTTATACCTATCCTATTTATATCATGCTTTTAATTTTTTTTTAATTAAATGCTTGGGAATATTTTTTTGTGATATTTATTGCAACTCAATTTTCCGTGTTACTGTTTTTAATCTATCAGTCTTTGCTTTAGCATTCACATTTTTCATTAAAAAAGAATATTGTTTTCTATTTTTAATGCTCTAATAAAATCATGTTTATAAAAAAATTATTATTATTATTATTTTCGTTTTTAATATATTTCAAGATTTATTATTAACAAAAATATAGAATATTGGAATGAATTTTCCTCAAATTGACTAACATAAAGAGCCATTGATACAAAAAATTAATTAAATTTATCGATTACATGATAAAGAAGTTCTAAAATTAATAAAATATTATATTTCTGCCTAAAACATGCAAATATATATTTTTTAAGAGAAACGATACTTAAGAAAGTTTAAAGAAAATTGATAACAAAATTCTACCATTACATATATGAAATGATTCAAATTAAAGAAGAGTTTGTAAAAATAAAATGGATACGATTAATTTCGTGATTATTTTTAACATTACAAGTCAGATTTACATCAAAATTCTGACGCGGGCATAGTTACGGCTAGAAAAAATTATTTTAACTAATTTAGAGATCTACTAACCATTGGCGATTTATATTAATATTACATGATTTTCGGATAAACAATTTGCCATATAAATCAAAGAATATATTATCCTATAATTTCATTGTTTTATGCATTTGAAGTAGTTTAGCTAAACATTTAATGCATTTATATCACATATTAAGGTTTTCCATAAACTGTAATTATTCGATTCAAGTACAGATATTTTTAATCTTTGACAACATTAGAAGCCTGTGATATTTACTACATTTGTAAAAATGTATGTACTGAAAATGAAGATTGATTGATCGAATATAAAAAGGAGATTCTTCTGATAGTTGTCATTGCATTAAAATTATTTTAATGGGTTCAAACTTTGAATTTAGCTTATTAGTTATCAAAATAATAAAAAAAAAGTTTGTACTGAATACCATTGAATTTAAATAACTGCAAAGTTACGAAATGATGGCATCATATGACGTATTCGGTTCGATACCAAGAATGAAATTCGGACTTTTTCTAATCTCTAATATTTCAACAGAATTCACAAAATCCCTTTTATTTGACGATATAAAAGAGGATAAATAGCGAAGGTTTCAACAAACCTCCTCTAGGCAATTGGTATAACCTTTTAAAATACATTCTAAGCATCAAATATTATTATGAGCTCGAATCCTGAGATCTTTTACCATTAAAATTAATTCAGTTTGGTTGTTTTGACGGCCGATTTTTAAAACGGTGTGAGAACTATTTTGAACCTTGGTAAGATGACTTGGATGATACGCGAGTTGGATGACTTTCCGAACTTCTGAAAACCCTCATCTGATCAGAGGGAGAACGTTTGATTATGGTAAATAGGTTCTAGCCGGCGTCCTGGCATAAGGGTGGCGCGTCTTCCCCGTGATCTGGGCGCCCTGGGTTCGAGTCCCGGTTTGGGTATGGTTGTTCTTCATCTGTTCTATCTGTGAGATGTGTGAATGTGACCCCTGAAAAAAGGGGTTGTGCAAGCGAATGTGATGTGTGAGTAGCTAAGACGTACTGTTGGCCCTAGTTGGCGCTACTAAAACAAGAGACGCTTCCTTGGCTTAAAATCGCTGACTTCGTCAACGAGCTTGTCCCTGGCAAGTGGCATTATAAGCAACAACAACAAATATAGCTCTTGTAACGAGTCTTCTCACAAGCCCCATCTAAGATCGAATCGGGTTTCGAACCTAGAATACTCTTGCTCCAAATACGTACTCACACTAAGCTACTGGGGTTCATGTATTTTAAATATAATTCTTTTTTTTTTTTTAATTTTTTGTAAACATTCGACTAAATTATTGTACCCTCCCTTTCCCTGCTCGTCTTTATAGGGCAGATTTGTATTCGAAGCCTCTGGTGTCGATAACAGAATATCAGAGTGAGATATAACAGAATTATAATAACTTAAGGTAAAGTGATGTCATTAATTCTTGCCGGAATTCAAGAAAAATAAAATCAACTATCAATTTTGGAGAGAAAAAAATTTTATTTCTCTGTATTAGAAATTGTTAAACAATGCACTGAAATTTGTTTTCGTAAATATAACACTGACGCAAAGCTAATAATTAACATGAATTATCAGTATTTATCATAACGTATTTTCTTATCTTTGATAGTTTGCACATTGTATATTTTGATTGAATGCTTTGTCAATTTTAATCGGAAGTGAAGCTTTATTTTTTATGGTTGTGGTACTAATACCACTTGATCTAGAGTTTCAAATCAATATTACGATTCAAGAACTGATGTTTAAAAAGCGCGACATTTTCTATTAATCCAAACGACCTTGGAGCTCCGAAGGTAGAAATGTGATTTCTCTTCAATGCATTGGGTTAAAGCCACGACCTAGAATATGCTTTTCGGTTTTTATATATGGTTAGGTAACAGCGAATTGTAATAGGGAACTTGGTCTGATATAAACCAGCCATCATGACTATGATTTGTTCAAAGATGTTTTGTGGCCAGAGAATGCGAGAATCGGGTTAATGAGTCGGCCTATTTCTTGTTCGTGTGTTCGTGGAGATCCCCATCTAGAATACAGGTGGATGGAATACATTCTTGGTGAACTTTGGTACCGACTTCCATTTGAGTTCCGCTTAGAGGAAAACCGACAGAATCGAAACTGAAATAGGGTACATTGCTAAAGCACGCATTGATCTACCGGTTAAGATCATAGCTAAAAATAAATATCATAACTTCCTTCTTTCCTTCTCCTCCCTCATCTAAGCCACTTTTTGTGGTCATGTTTGTATATTCTTTATTACAAAAAATATCTTTTCCATGAAAAGTCATTAATGAATCAATAAGCTGTTGACTATACAGACTCTTATACGCATTAAGTCTATAGGTAACAAATCATAAATGTATTGTTCTTCAAAAGCCGGCGTCCTGGCATAGGGGTAGTGCATCTTCCGCGTGATCTGGGCGTCCCGGGTTCGAGTCCCGGTTTGGGCATGGTTGTTCTTCCTGTTCTATCTGTGAGATGTGTGAATGTGCCCTCCTGTAAAAAGGGGTTGTGCAAGCGAATGAGTGATGCGTGAGTAGTCAAGTCGTTCTCTTGGCCCAAGTTGGCTCTACGATAAAAACCAGAGGCGCTCCCTGTTAGGCTTAAATCGGCTGTCTTTGAACAGCGGGTTTGTCCGTGACTAAACCATAAGAAACAACAACAATTGTTAATCAAAAAAATCTTTCCTTTGAATGTATTGCGCGATTAAATGTTGATTACTTTCCGAAGTTATTCTGGGAAATCGTTATACTTATTTATGGTTACACTTATCTCATATTTTAAAAGAACTCGACGGCCATTTGGGGACGGATCTCGTATTTTTGAGCCATGGTCAGACGACCAGTACGACATTTGCGCTAGTTATGTTTCTCCAAACATCCCTGCTATGCCAATGAAAGAGATTTAATTTCGAGGAATTAAATGTGCAAAAGTTCAGGTGTCATGACGGTTCTAACGTAAAATTGGGTTCCGAGCCTCCGACCCACCGAAGACATGAAGAAACCGCAGCCATTAAGGACTTTTTTTTGGAAGGGAGTATGTTTATATTATCTTCGTCCCAGCAGGATGTGAGACAGCGATACTCGCCGGATTACTAGATACTCTATATAGTTTAATTATATCAACTTTCAGTTTTTAAAGCAATATAAGAACTTTTTGGGGAATCAAACTCATAATTTTGAACCACGATCCGATGATAAGGACGTCACTTGAGCTTGCATCTCCCTTTCCAAGCTTCTTGCGCCAACCCACAAAAAGAGCATTTAACCTCGACAGATTTAACTCACACCAATCTCGCTATTATGGCAGTTCTTCGGTGGAGGCCTACCATTAAACCACCGTGACTCATGATTCTATAAAGGACTTGTCTTTCGTTTGCAAACTAGACAAAAGGTGATAATATTCTAATGAGAAATTCTTCCTTTTCCGTTGGTCATTGGTGACTGACACTATAAACTGTTTACAGGTAATAAATGTTAAGCTGGAGTGCAATCTGAGTCGATGTGATTTGCATTATAAACTATTTATAGACAATAAATGTTCTTAATCTGGAGAGCAACTTTTACTTGAAACAGCGAGCTTCATTGGTTAATGAATGTGTGTTGAACCCAGATTGATAAACTTCGACTGCATCCCAAACCTGCTTCAGAGAAAGGCATAAATTTATTTAATATGGATATAATTTATTGTTATTCGACATTTGTAGTTAGTGAATTTTTCGCTATGCTTGGCTGGATTGCTGGAATTTAATGTCAATAAGTCATAATAATTTTAAACGTTTTTTTTAAAGCTTAAAAGCAAAAATAGAGTAACAAAATTTCATCTACTAACTTAAGTAGTTGATCTTTTTTTAAGTATAACTTCGGGAATTTCTTGTATACCTTTGCTCATAAAAACATGACCTTTCTTATAACCTATGCGCGGGATGTTTTAGAAAGCATTTCATAGTTTCAAATCTTATTAGATGACGAAGCCGGCGCTCTGGCATAGGGGTAGCGCGTCTTCCTCGTGATCTGGGCGTCCCGGGTTCGAATCCCGGTTCGGGCATGGTTGTTCTTCATCTGTGTTCTATCTGTGAGGTGTGTGAATGTGCTCCCCTGTAAAAAGGGTTTGTGCAAGCGAATGTGCGAGTTTCATCTTCATATGAGCTAGAAGTCAGACTTCTGCCCTCGGGTGCTCAGGGGTCTTTACCCTCAGAAGCTACTGCACCCCCTTTCCGTGGTAATGCGGACACGACATCATCATCATCATCATTAGATGACGAAAATTCTACTAAGTAAATATTCGACGCTTCGAACTCCCGCTTTACATGAGCTAATGGACATTTCACCCCCGAATGTTGACTAAATATAACCCAAATCAATGTAAGCGATTTAATGTGGGTGGAAACCGGTTTTAAGATCATGATTATCCATTTTAAAGAAAAAGCTTTCTATTGGGTAACCACATCACCAGAATTTGGGAGGAGTTGCAATATCAAATCGAATAAATTATATGATGCCTCAAAAATTATTTCTAATTAATTCTTTAATATCTATTACCTTGTAATTATTAAGATACAAGTGCAGATAGCTTGAAAATAGTGTTTTATTTTATAATTTTTTTATTTGACATATGCAAAAAGACATCCATTATATTCACTTAAGAGTGTGAAATAACTATCAGAATAATCTCATTTAGACTTTTAATAAAGAAGTATTGAAAGGCATTTTATGTGATAGAAATGCATGTGATTCAAAATTGGACAGTTACAAACTGTTAGGGGAGGTAGTAAGTGATTATTGTATAGCATTGCCCTGTATAGTAATCATTGTATAGCTTCTAATATTGTCAAAGAAAAAAAATATTTGAACTAAATAAGCGCAGCGTTATTTTAAGGGATCATTTATTTACAGTTATTTTTATGACACATATATTAAAACGAAGATGATAAGTCTAATGCATTCAAAATTATGAATTATTTATCAATAAATAAATATAAATGTTAAAAGAAAGCTAAAAAAAAATATGTCTATGATTTGGTTTCGTCCGCCTGGCGACTTTCCCTTGTCTCAGGAGAGTTGAACCAATGATTTCGATTGATTTTCTACCTCAGCTGAATAGGTGCAAGATTCGGACTAATGCCACTAGGCCCCCTAGATCAACAGGCTTGAATCGCCAAGCTTTTGATCTGAGAATGATTGCCTTCCAACTACCACGAAAGCTCCGTGTGGAAAAGCTTTATCATCTTCCATATAAAGAAAATCAAAACGAAGATTTTCATGCCGTTTACGTCTTAGTGGTTGAGTGGTTGTACAGACCTTGCTCCTTCAGCAAGGCAGCCAAACGATTCTTGCTTCCAGAGGCTTTTTTGACCTTGGCCCTTCTGTTTTGGAACCAGATCTTGACTTGCGACTCGCTGAGCTGCAGGTCTCGGGCCAGCTCGTTGCGTCTCTTCTCGCACAGGTAGGGATTGCTCTCGAACGCCATGTGCAACTTGTTGAGCTGGAACATGGTGAAGGCGGTGCGACATCGCTTCTCGTCGTTGGATTGCATCTTCCTGGACTGGCGGCGGCTCCTTGGACCTGTAGGAGGATCAAAAAATGAATTAGTGGGAGAAGAAAAGGAACGTAAATTTTTTATGAAATAGGAACCAAATGAAGAACATTCTGCATGATCGTAAGCTAACGTGAGTTTCAGAAGGCATTTAGCGTCGTCCTGATAGCGTGGTAAATTGAGGGCACTCCACTTCCATGTTCTGTAAGGTGTGCCCAAGTGAAAAAATGTATCGGTTTGTATCAAATTCCAATAAATTTATGTGTTAGCCGATAGATGGCGTGATTGCATTCCCAAATGTACGAACATGATTAACAGTTTCGGATTAATACCCTCCACTGCATCATGGATTCCGCCAGATTAGCAAAAAGGGCAGTTACCCATATTATTCGCACAGAGGGTGGAGCAGGTTCATAATTTTATTGCTGGATTAAAGAAGTGTACGGGGAACAGTGTCTCGAACGATGCACTACTTTTCAGTGGGCAAGAAAGAGCACGTTATGACCAACAGTGCTACAGAATCGTCGAATCACCACTAGTGAAATTTCTGTAGAATTGTCTATAACATAATCCACAACCAACCAGAAGGGTCTCCCTACAACTTTCTCGCATATTCTCTAATAAAATTGACGTGCCAGAGAACGCTTTGCATGGCATTGGCGTACAACAGTTACGGAATATCAAACTTGGGCGTGAATTTGCCATTTTTTCTGAATCTATCGGGTGACCTTGGCGATTAATCCCTACCATGGGGTTAATACCATTCGGCAATCTAATTCTTGTTTTAGACGCGTTTTTACTAAACGACTGAAACCAAAATTTGGCACAAAAATACACTTGCAGTTACAAAATCCCACACCAAATTTGATATATTTAAATCAGTGCGATTTTGAACTATCGAGTTTACTTGTTTCTGAAAGTACAAACCAGCAGACAGTAAATCCATAGTTGGACTTTTTTCAAAATGTGACAGGCGTTTATCCTATAGATGTTAAATCAGTGTGCCGAATCTTATCTATCTAGCTTTCTTTGTTTTGAAATTATTTTTTTACTCATATTTAAACAACCAAAACAAATAGATTTTTTTTTTTTTTTTTCAAAATTTGATAGAAATCTGCAAATTTGGTGTAAAGACCGTATACCAAATTTTATATTTCTAGTTCAAAGCGTTTTTGAATTATCATTGCCACAGGCAGACATTTTCCAAAAATGTGTTTTTCGAACTCAGGTAGGTCTGAAGCCTGGAGAAAAGAATTATCTTTGCACGATAAATCAATCCATACTTCAATCTTTTAAAAAGAAGTAAATATGCTGATTTTGCTTCCTTATTCAATTTATGATCAGTTTTGAGATTGACAGAAGAGAAAAATAAGACTACAGTTTTTGTTACAGTTAATGACTTTTAATAAGAAGACTTTTTTACAGTTAATGACTTTTAATAAGAAATTTTAAAAAATTAATAAAATAAGAGCAACATAATATAATATGTTAAATATGTCTAAAGAATTAAAACTCCTAATTATCAAATGAAAAACTTACAAATAAATAATTTGCATTTAGTCACAATAAATGTAAATTATTAGTTCTTAGTTAAATCTTAAAAGTTGCAAAACCAAACTATTAAACAAAACTTTAAAAAATTAGACTTTTAAAAAATATATAGATCATAAAATGAGATGAATATTCCTTTAAGTAGAATTCTCAAAAAAAATAAAGGATTTTTTTTTTTTTTTTTTTTGTTATAAAAAGAATTGCAAAAGCTAAAAAAACAGAAATATCAGAGAAGTTGTAAACGAAAAAGAAACGATAAGTTTTTTTTTAAGGCAAATTCTATTTAAAATCGCCAAACAAACGTCCAAACGATTTAACAAAATGAAAGGAAAAGCACTTCCATTTTAAGATCACAAACTAATAATAATAATGATAAAATAACATATATAATTTCAAAACATTGCAAGTAAAAAAGAAGGGGTGGGGGGTAATGTTTCTCCTCTTCCTGTAACTTCCACTTTTAAGTCAAATAATTAATTCTATATTTCGGTCATACAAATTTTGATGTTCTATAACACAAATTCTCTCATTCTAAGAGGATAAGCTTCTGTTATACACATATCCCTTTAGGATTTGTGGAACACCCCTCAGTGTCAAAGCGTATCGTATTTAATTAATTAGGGAAGGCCGAGGCCTAACTATCTGCGATGTTCAAATGGGAGCGATTTGGGCACCGCCAATGACTCCGCGAAGAGGGGACGGGGGGCAAGGGAGAGAGAAAAAAGAAAAAGAAAAAAAGAACACCGACTTTCGTTTTTGCAGCGTTTGAGGAAGAAAATCCTGAAATACGAGGTACTTCTCCGCAGCAGTTCGCGCCCTTCCAAGACAGGTGGATGCCGCGTTTCGCTTTCGGATTCCTCCTTTTTGAATCTTTACTTTCCGACTCTCGGTGGTCCTTATTAAGGAGTGCAAGATTTGGCAATATTTTGCCAAGTTTGGCGAGTTTTGCTTTCAGAGTTTTTTAAAAAAATGCATAATTATGTCTTTATTTATTAGAGAGTCTGAGCTTTTTATGTCTAATTAATGACGAATAATTAATTAGGGAAAGCAGAGTGAATTCTTATGGCGTCATTTGTCACATGACAAGCTTAACCATGAGATTATTTTTCCATTTTTGTATAATTAAAATTTTGTACAAGAAAATGCTTTATTGTGTTTAAACTGTCTTTAAAATCCAAATATTGAATATTACACTGTATAGTTCAGGGCGCATGCACATGCCAACGAATACCTTATAATTATTCTACAGCTATGATGTTGCCTTTACGTAGTCCACATTTTGAGCAAACTTTTGAGAATAAAAATCCTTTATAATTCATTTTTTGACTGCTAAAATGTTAAAAAAAGACTGTCGTACAAAAGATGCTTTATATTTATTATTTATTTATTTATCATTATTTATTTAAAATATTAACACCAGAACTACCGTATCAATCAAAATGATTGGTCGCTCTCCGGTAGTTTTAATACTAACAACATGGAATGTGGAAATTTGAAAGGAAAATGTTAAACCTTAAATCAGACTTTCAGCATACTCTTTGAATATGCATGGGGTTTCTAATCAACTCATAATCAAGTAGCTCATTTCTAAGTCGTTAAACATAGCAGATACTTTTTATTAGAAAAAATACTCTAAATAATGAAACTAAATATAAAACATAAATAATTAATTCTGATGATAAATAAACAGTTCAAAACGTTCAACAACGTCAGTTGTACATTATAAAGAAAATTCAAAATTTGAATAGACAAACGTCTCAATATTTGGCATGTAAATAGAAAATTTGCAGCTGATATCTTTATAAATTAAAATTGTTCTCTTTTTCTTTCCGTTTAAATTCTTATTCTGCTTTATCTCTGTGTTTTATCGCAATGATTTCGGATGTTTTTAATTATTTGAATTTTTTGCAGAATTTTGATTTTTTTTGCAATTAAATTATTTTAAATTGAAATAAATATATTTTCTTCACGGAAATAATAAAACTGTGTGTTTTTATCTTGCGATATTTCCAGATTTTTTTTAATCGTTTGAATTTTTCGCAACATTTTGACAAAAGATTTTTTGTAACCGAATTATTTTAAATTGAAATAAATGAATCTTTATGGAAATACTAAAACTATGTCAATTTAGCATTCCTTTTTTTTTCCCCTTAATTGAAATGAAATTCCATAAAAATGGATTTGTCGAGGGAAATAAAAAAAAAAATGTCATTCTCTAATTATATTAGCTCCTCCAGCTGCGAAATTTTAAATTTCAATTGAAAATAAAAATAAGAAAAAACAAAATCACAAGTGAAAAAAGAAAGGAATCTTAAAATTTTAAAGAGATAGACAAAACTAAAAAAATGAAAGACAGGCGGTCATTTAACATGAGAGAGCGGACTAACATTATCAGAGTCATCACAACCTTTGTTTGAAATAAGAGTAAAATTATTTTCAGGTACTTTATATCAAAAATTTTTTAGCAATAATAAAAGCGAATGTTTGTGCTTTGACGCTCCACAGACAAGATCTTTTATAAAAAAATTGCCAAATTTATCTCAAATATATTTTAGACAATCGAATTAGACAGTACCACGGAGCCATTTTCTAAGAGATTTTATTTATAATTTATTTAACCCCTTCGTCGTCCGTAACGCGCTTCAAGCATTCTTCTGCATTTTAAAACGCTTTGTAAATGTTTACTTGTTTGAGATTTCGTTTTTTATAATGCGGCGATAAACAGAGGAAAAAACAGAAATGTTCGAGGGCAGGAGAGGACGTCGGAAGGGTTAAAAAAATAAGCAACATTTGAAATTAACAAAACCGTTGTTTGACAGTGAGTTCGTGAAACACTTTTGTAAAAAAATGACTGTTACATCACCATAAAAAAAAGAATGCTTTTAAAATACAAATTATTATCGGTCAATTCTTACAATTTTAATACATTTTTTTAAAAATAATACCATATATATAAATTTGTATAATACTTTTCATTGATAAACGGCAATCCAAACAGTTTTCATGTTTCCTTAAATATTTAATAGTCCTTTTTTTCCTCCTTTTATTATTTAAAACTAAGAATTGATTCCCCCCCCCCCTTTAAATGTTCTTTGGCAAAAAGAAACGTGATGAACCTCTTTTTATTTGATATTTTATTTTGTGGAATCTGCAAATGAAGATAAAAAATTAAATGCAAAGGGGTCATATAATAGTTATATTTATTTGAAGAATCTGTAAATATAAGTAATGAACGAAATGACTAAGATTGTTGAAAACATTAGAAAATGAATATCTTGCACTCATAAAAGGCTAGAGGATATTAATATCATTTAATGAAAGGTTTTTTTTCTTATGAATTGCGCATTATTTGTTATTCATTTCTGTAAGTTTATTTTTTATCACTCAATTAATGGAAATTTTGCTTCATTCCTTTTTTGAGCATTCATTAGAATTATTAACCGCTTTTATTAAGACAGCACCAAAATATCCCTTAAAATTGTTAACCTCCTTTATTATTACTATCATTAGTTTGCGTTGTCTTATACAAAATTACTCATTCTTTTCATCGGTTCACTTTCGGGTGAGAATTTAAGTATTTTGCGGCCCTAGACATTGTACATTATGAAGCCTTCTTTCAACAAATCGATACAGTCTCACATTTCAGTTCAGTTTTAACATGTTAATAATTTACTTCAGTTAATATTTTTATTATTTTATTGACTTGGTGAATTTTATCTATTATGACTCTAAACTTCCAAGATTCACTTAATTCCACAATATTTATTAAAGTAGATGTTTGGTTCTATAAATATTCTAATAATAATTTAACTGAAAACTACGAAATTTACCGAAACTGGAAAATTTTATTCTATAAAGTGTTTATTTTTCCCTAATATTTTGTAATCCAATTTATCCTAATATTTTGTAAGTTTTACTTTATGTTAATTTATTTTTTTGACAACTAGGAAAATAAAGGTTTTTTTTTAAAATCCATCTGTTAACAATTCACACAGCCCAGTGGTGTATATCAGATAATTTTAATATCTCGTTTTATGTAAAACAAGTTTTGATACATATTATTTTGTATCGATATATATACAGCTAATCGCCTCAGTCGACCAACTGGTTCGTCGTGAGTATTGGTTATATTTTATTTCACATATGTTTCATTTCTTTTGTAACTCCATGTTCTTGATTACTCCAAATTGTTTGACATTAACGCCGTATTATTTTAATCATCTTAGTTAATTCTCTTTATTATATATCAGGTCATACTGTGCTATAACTCGACTTAGTCAGAGGCCATGCGGGAAACTTGATGGGGCCGCCGAAGAGCAACCCCACCTATCACGATGGAACAAACTACACTTGATGACATTGGATTCTTGCAAATAAAGAACCCTTAGGAGAAAACGCATATTGGTGCAGAAAAAGAATAGAACAAAAAAAGGCCTTTTGTTTTACATATTCAGTTGTAAAACATTAAATATGCACAAAAAACATTAAAAGAGTGTTAACTTTTTGCATTATATGAAACCTCCTAATGGAGACAGTCCCACAAATTCATAATGCTGTTAGAAATGAAAATATCCGATTCGTCTATCTTCTAAACCTCTAAATATTGTTATCTCACTTTTTAATTTGTCTTATAAACTACACAGATAAACAGAATTGTTTATCTGTGTCTTTTTTACTTTCAACAATGGAAGAAAATCACGTGATTAAATATTTGATGAAACAATGAAAACCGTTTCAATTTCAAGGCAACAATGTAAACGTGGTGGCAACTCAGTGTACAGATCAGATTTGAATGTCAGAGACAACTCAACTCTTGTTCAGATCTCTCTGTTGTAATCAGTTTAATTTCTTACTGCGTAAATTTCGTTTTTGGTGCGCGTCCACTGAGAATGCAAATATGTCTTCATCACGTAAATAATTATACATATGCGTGATTGTGTTGTGAATAAAGATAGTATTTTTCTAAATCGCCGCATCAAGATGGATACATAAACCATATACAGCGCATCAACCCATATAATCTATTGCTCTAAATAAAGAAAAAAAAAGTTGCTAAGATTGCCAACATTTAGCGAAACTTCTCACGACTATCAAATGGGTATCATTAAAAAGATATATTTTTTAAAATTTTGCAACGGTATAAAATTTATTTTTGTGTAATAATATTTTTAGAAGATATCGCTGGAAAATGGCGTAATTCAGTTTAATTTTGAATTAATTAAAATCCGAACTGAAATGTTAAAAAATCTCTCCAGGATGCATATTATTACTTTCCAAGGTTATACATGGTCGAATTTGGCAGCTGTAGGTGTCGTCTGTAGAGAGCCAACACACACGCATGTGCACATTTATCTTCATTCTTAGTATATATGAAGCTCTCTTTACTTCATACTTTTCTTCAAAACGATTGTTTTCTTAATACATTTGTCTCATTCATTAATATTTGCATAAATTTATATGCAAAAGTAGACACCATCTTACCTTTTTGTTGGTCAAGCCTATCGCTTAACCTCCGAGTAATACTACACTTAATGTATGAAAAAATAGAAAAGGTAGGAAAAAAGGGGGAGAAAGTGAGATTCCTGTGTATGATCCTTGATTTCAAAAGCTGATTTGCTGCTTGGTGACTGGCTCTTCAGTGGTGGCATCTCCATAGACACACGCACAAAAAAAAGTGGTTTGTTAATGAGCCTTGAGAGCGAGACCACCAGTGTGTTTTCTGCAGTCACGGATTGAATTACGGTTGCAAGTGCCAGAGCGATGATGGATCAACAGCTTCGAAAACTGACACCTCACTCCCCTCGACATTCCTTCGGTCAAATACTTCTCTTTTATTTAAAAATTTGAAGACTGAGGTTGGTTACCATCTGCACGAATATTGGCAAAATCAGATAATAAAATGATGTTTTCAAATTTCAAATAAATTATAGGAATGGGTTCACGATTTTGAAACCATATTAATTTGTTTTATATAATGTGCTTTATTTTATACTGAAAATGTTTTATAAACGTGTTAAGAAGTACAAAATGAAGCATTTAATTAATGTTGCCATATTATTAAATTAACAATAAATTGAACATCGGTAGGCGATTAGGTTAAAAAGTCAACTTTTTTGCGAAATTATGATTTTTTTTTATTTATTTAATCTTCTTAGTGTTTGGACAGGTTTTTTTTTATATGAAACCGGTATAATTTGTTTCTCTATTTTTTTAAAAAATTATAACGATATTTATATTTCTATTTACATACTTTTTAACATTATTTTACATTTTTAAATGCTATTTTCTCAAATTCTAATCTTTGATATAATTTTCTTACAAAACATCCAATAAATTAAAATTTAATGTATCATTTTTGTTTAAATTTGGGGTAATAATTTCTCAATATTTTTTGCAGTTCTTGAACCAGAGAATAAGTAATCTATGCATTTGGAAATATTTTATAGTTGTTTTAGTGCTTCATAATGGGAAACAAATTTAAAATTTCGTGTTTTTTTTTTATCAGTCAAACCTCCAATATTTAAAGATTGGACAGAAATATAGCTTCATTTGTTCTGTTCAGGAACTAGATAATATACTTATTATTCTATCTGGAAAATCTTAAGCAAGTCATCTCATTAACCTCTAAACTAGAAAACTTTTGCATTATACATCATTTTAGGAATAATTTTTTTCCCTCTAATTTTTAAAAAAACTTTTGCCACTTAACTTATATTTAGATTTTAAAGATGTTTTTTCACCTTTTTTTAATGTAAATTTTCAAATATATAGCTATCTTTGAGCGTTTTTCAAAAAATTCCTACCTAACGTCGTCACACACCTTATTATTTAATCTACAAAAACTGTTTTATATTTTCATGGAGCGAATAATTTAAATAATATTGTTTATTTTGGGTTTTTTTGGGAGGATATGCGGTTTAAAAGCCATCGATTTGACCAAGCTGTGTCCAACTAAATGGAATTGAATTTTTTAAAAAAGTATAAAACAAATATGTACAAAAAAAATCAATAAAACTTATGTTAATAAAAAATCTAAATATATGAATAAAAGCCAATGGATTTTTAAAAAATCAGAAAATGAGGGTGTGGAGTTTCCCCAATTAAACTCGGTAAATCAACAGAGTTCATCTTAACATTTGAGAGTTAAAATTCGGACAATGAGATCAATGTAAAAATTGATATGACGGATTTGAACTTGGTGCACATTGGTTCTTATTAGGGGATGGCAATGTGTGAATCGAATATGACCCATTCGTAGTTCAGTTAAAAGCGTGTCCTTTTAAATGTTCGTTTGAGAAGGCCAGGGGTTGTTAGTGAGGTTTAATAGATAATAGCTTGTTTTCCGCTTCCATGTCCAATTGACTTTGCCATTCGAAATGATGAGTAAATTTTGAATAATTTTTGAAACCAGCTAAAGAGGTAGTAGAATTGATTTGAGCAATCGCCAATTGGGTGGCCTTGCCCACTTTTTCATTGTCCATCATTCCAATATGAGATGGTAACTAGCAAAGTAAAATATTAAAACTACGAGAAGTAGCAAGTAGTTAAGTTCAGTTTAGTTATATTAACGTCCCGTTTTTAAAGCAACACTAGGGATAGTTGGGACGGACCTCGTCATTCTGAACCGCGGTTAGATGACGAAGAAGACAACTGAACTGGCACCCCTTCCCCTCCCCACACCACACCACATCAGCGGGAGGACATTTAGCGAGGATGGATTTAACGTGCGTGATGGATAAACGGTTCTTCGGTTCAATCAGGTTCCGAACGAACCTGAAACCCTTGATCCTGAAGCCGAGACTTTATCATCAGGCCACCGCGGTCCAGTAAGTAGTTAAGAATAATTTAGTATGTTTAATATTTATAAGGAGATTATCTTTCTAGTCTTGATAAAGTCTTGATTTCAGGCAATACTTCCTAAATACAGAAATTCTCGGCTTTCATTTGGTTGTCACCCAATAATTGGATATCCTTGCCTTTTGATTGGTTTGCTATGAAAGATATCGATACATCGTCCGGAGACAGCTGCTGTCTGAACACGGCAAATCAATCCTTCATTAAGAAACTCCAATTATTGGTAACGTTAAAATCCACGCAACTACCTTCCGCATATAGGAAGTGTTGCTTCAAACCGAAAGGTTCCCCGTTCTAAATCCAATTCAGCTGAAATATGTCCATATAAGTGTAGGTTAAATCCTTCGATGTCAAGAATTCTCTCGTTTGTGTGGTGTAAAAGTTTATGGACAAGAGTGCCAGCTCAGGAATCACCCGACTTCGGTTCAAAATGACGAGATCCGTTCCAAATAATTCCAAATAGTTCCAAATATATTCTGATAACTACAAAAACGAAGAGAGCTAGAAAGATAACATTTGGAACACAGATTTAATATCTAAAGTGTAAATCCATAGCAAAATTATAACCAGGGCCGTCAAAGGGTTGACGAATTTTATTTTGACGAATCGTCACGTTTCAGGTCTCCAAGAGTCAAAAACACACACACACACACACACACACACACACACACACACACACACACACACACACACATTTTAATAATGCTATGTATGGCGTTCTCTGGAATAATGCCTTTATTAGAAAGTATGGGAAAGTTTACTATGTTTTTGATATTTTAATTAGAATTTAAACCCATTAAAAATTAAACTTAATTTGGGCAGTTTCTAAATTATTATGCATATGTCACGGTTGTGGAGGATTGTAATGCGCGAGGATGAATCTGAGACCTTGTGGTTCGCAGCCGAGTAACAAGACCACAAAACAAAAGCAATTGCCCGTGTCTCGTAGCTGTTATCCGGCTTATAAACTTTCACCACACAGTCAATGTGAATAATCGGTTATTATTAATACTAAATTGCATTTATTCATAATAACTATAAGCCGGTTAAAGTGAATAATTTATGAGCATTTATCACATTAACCGGTTATTATTTATATATTTTTTAATTTTATGCATATACTTGATAAAAGAAACTTTTTCATCGTGATATGACAGATTTCCTGTGCGATTTCGAAAATTATCCTTTGAGCATTTGCAAAATTCATTACAATTTCATATAAAAACTTAAAAAATAATAAAACCATAATTTTTTAAAAAAAAAATATTTTTAGACTATTAAAAAATGTTTTGCTACTAACATGGACTTCGTTTAAAATAACAGGGAAAGAGATTTCTTCTTCTTCTTATTTTTTTTTTCTATTAAAGATATCTCAAGATTTTTATCTTTCTTTTTTAGGTTTTCATTTATTTTGTAAAAATTTTTTACTCATTAAGTCCAAAAAAAAAAAAAAAAAATTAGCTTGGAAGTAATTAAATTCCACAAAAGATGAAAGGTAAAAATCTTTTATATCAAAATTATGAAAAAGTGGAAGACTTTCGTAGTTTTATATCTAAAAATGTTGCATTAAAGTTCTTTCAAAAATTCGCTTCTTTTTACTACATTTTTTTACACTTTTACTTATATTGTCGAGATATTGCTAAAAGAGGCAAATGCAAAAGAAGAAAAATATATTAATATGTTTAAGCTTCTTTAAATTGTTATGTTAGAAGGAGAAAATTAAATAATTATATCATTGCATCGTCAGTATACATTATTTTGTAATGAAAAGTCCATCCTTGAGTCCATGACGATACATGCAACAATCTCAATAACGAATAATGTCGGTTTACTCCTCAAGAAAATTTGAAACACAGAAGCAAAAAACACAGAATAAGCGCACACAAAAAATATATATTAACAGAAATCAACAATATACCCACTGACAGAAAATCTCTCTTTAAATGACTCGCTCCATAGCACTCATATTGCAACTAGAGAGTTCTATATAAGTTGAGTCAATGTTACTCAAAAAATTATAATCTGCTGTATCCGCCCTTAAATCCATCTCTTTTGGGTTTTTTTTTTTTTTTTTTAAATGCTTCAAAATATCTAACTTTTTTTTTTCATTGCTGTATCCGCCCTTAAATCCATCTCTTTTGGGTTTTTTTTTTTTTTAAATGCTTCAAAATATCTAACTTTTTTTTTTCATTCAATAGATAGATATTGGGATTGTTCAATGACTATCTCCCCCCCTAAAAAGATGAGAATAATTAATTATGAAAAAGAAAAAGAAGTTAAAAAGAACTTCACAGCAAGTTTAAAAAACATATACAAAGAAGTGCACCATGTCCCAATCCTGTATAAACCATTTTATCACATTGACCGAACTTCATTGGGAGTTATTAATAATAACCGGTTGAAGTGAATCATTTGGGATATTTCACACTTTGACCAAAAGAAGCGGGTATTGTTAACAATGACCGGTTAGTATTAATAATATCACATTGACCGTAACACATACATTTCTAATTTCCAGTAATAGATTCGATAGTTGTCCTGAAATTCACACCGTTTTCTTTGTTTTATATTTATATTTCTTTGTTATTTCAGCAGGTGATTTTCTTCCGTTATTAAAAGCTAAAGAAGAAGAATTCTGTTTAATACCTGTATAGTCTACGAGACGGATAAAAAAGTGAAGTTACAGATAGCTGAACCGGATATTTACGTTTTTAGATAATATCCGGTTAGATAATATCCGCAATCCATCTCCATTAGAAAGAATAAACACAATAAACGGAATTTAAGATAATTAAAATAAAATAATTTTAATGTCTGACAATTTAGACGTGAAATTATACTTAAATGATTTATATAAAATTAAGTATAACCAAAAATTCCCAGTGAACCAGCTGGGTGCCAGAAGCGAACTAGAACATAATATTTCGATGATAAAAATAAAAAAAAATTCCTCTCCTTTAATATATATCCTCAAAATTCCATTGCTTCTTCGTGCGTGATGAAAATGGAGAAACGAACCGAGTACAAAATCTTGTCATAGCGATCAAATAAAAAATCTTGTTCAGCTTAAAAGTTATTGTGTCTCATAGAGACAGATAGACAATCTTCAGACTTCATAAAAATTGGATAGCATCTACGAGATAACATATCACATTTCCCCCGTTTAACTCGTTTTGCTTGAGTTCTTGGCAGAGGTTCTGAACATGATTATCCTTGCCGCACCTCTTGAGGAGTCTTTATTTTTGAGTGCCCCCCCCCTTTTTTTTTTATCATGCGAGTCACTTTTGGTTCAAATTTTGGTACGAATGTACAGTTTGGATGCTAAATCTGTACAGTAAATTTTATCAATCTGATTTAATTAATTTATTTATTATTTAATTATTTTTAAATACGTTGTATAAAGAAAGAACAGTAATCATCAAAGAAAAAAAAAGAAAAAAAGGTCGACCTCCAGATTTGGACGAATCTCCACGATTCAGAACTCTCTGAGTAGAAAATGACCATCTGTATACGGAAATTTGGTATACGGTCTTTCCATCGCCATTTTGTCTCTTCCCCAACCACTCTATACAAAGAAGTTATTTTTATTTTATAATATAAGGGTTTAGGTTAGCTCCAGTATCGAACGACTTGAATTGTTAATAATATTTTTTAGGATTTTTTTTTTTTTTCATTTTACTTTTTTATTCTTTTACATAATACTACCCACCGCTTTGTTTTTTAGATATATTGTTTTTGTTGGTAATCTATTAACATGGAATAGATGTATTAAAAATTTTTAGATATGAGGTTATCCATTGGATGGTTCAATTTACTGCACAAGAAAATTCAAAAATATAAATGAAAATAAAAATTTCTTTTCGGAATGAGCGTTCCAAGAAAGTAAATTTTTATTTTAGTTTCAACATTGGCAAAAGCATGCGACTGAATAGTTTGGTGTAACGACGATATTAGGTTGGATTTCATCATATCATTGTGTCACATCACCAAATTTATCAAAATAGCCAGAAGCTCTAGGCGGTATTGGAACTATTCTCCTCCTTACCTCATGGCTTGAAAATAGAAGAGAGGTGATAACAGCGCGTCTAACTACCCGGATGATCATCACTTCAGCTCTACTGAATAATATCTGGACTTTATAACAATCCTCACTTTCTCTCCTGTAACCAGGAAAGTAACACTGAACATATTCTGATGCATTGTTTGAAGCAAAGAAAATACTTTTGAAGCAACTCACTTTGAATCACCAAGAAGTTTCGTCTCTTAAAATTTTGATTCAAAAAACTTTTTTTCATAAAACTGTTTTTCAAAATTTTTCTTCTTCCACTAATTATATATATATATATATATATATATATATATATATATATATATATATATATATATATATATATATATATATATATATATATATATATATATATATATATATATATATATATATATATTAACTCTGACTTTCTGGTATTAGGGATGAGAGCTTGTGCAGCTAAAAATTCTATTTTTTCCATTTCAGTAATAATAAACAATTGTGCCAAATTGTGTATTCAATTCAATTAAAAAAAATATTGAGATTAAATTTGTACAGGAATAAAACTGATGCCCGGAAAAGTTTTTATTTGTTGTAAATATTTTTGTGAGAATATTTTCGAAAGGTACTGAGAGAAAACGCCACACATTTGCTTCATTTTTAGCTCATTGACATTTTAATTATTTTCTTGATTTTGAAATGTTAATAATGATTGTTTTGTTTTGAAAGGCACGAAGGACACATTTCATAGAAATTCAACAATACATTCGTGAAAAGATACAAATGCAAACATTTATTTTTATATGTAAAAATCCCTCGTCTTTTTTTTTTACACTATTTTTTCTTTGTATACTCCATATACGAGAAAATAAAAATTTACGTCTGGGTGCGTAAGTTATTTCGTTTACTGAAATCGCAACCTTGAACAGAAATAATTACAATTTCACTTTTAGCTTCTTCTTTTATCAATATTGCTGGCCCTTTTTACTTTATCGAAAGCGCCATTGCGTTTTCTCTCTTATAAGAAAAACAAACGAGAGATTTTTTTTAAAAATCAGTCTACACTCCCTGTTATCGTTACCGGTTGCCACCACTACAAAGCGCTTCAACTGAACAAATCAGAAGAAACAGAAAGAGAAACAGTCGTTGCCACTAAGAAAAGATAAAAAACGAAGAGGAAAAAAACTTGTCCGTTTCCGACGAACCTATCGGCGTCAGAGATGACGAGATTAAATTCCGAATTTACAAACAAAAGGCCAAACGATTCCCTACCGCACACGGGGGCATAAATTGAAAATGAAGCCCGAGCCCCGCCCCTGTGAGCGATGGTCGGCGAGCGTCTTGGGTGGTCTTCGGGGGCACGCGCCAGGCCGCCAAACGACCCAATGCCAATCGCGCCAAAAAAGGACGCCGCTTGGCTCCGAAGTTCCGCCTCACTTAGTTTGCTTTCATAGGACGGTTCTTGGTTTCACTTTAGGAATGTGAATTTTGCGAAGTTGAGAGTATCATTGCACTCATTCTTTTTGTTTTTTGTTTTTTTGAAAATAAATATGGAGGTTTGATTTATTTATCGAAAACGAGTAAAAAAATAAAATTTTCTGAGCACTTTTTGTTGTTAACGCGGAGAACTTTTTCTTTTTCTTTCTCTCCCCGCCCTTCTTTCTTTCTAATGTTTTATTTATTTATTGAATACTAAATACAATAAATAAAGGTATTTGAAGCTGAGTTTTGAAATTCAGCCTCAAAATTCTCGTTTTAGATCTACCCGAGTTCGAAAAACACATTTTTGGAATTATGACCATCTTTCTGTTGGCGAATACTATAATTCAAAGATGTTTTGATCTAGACGGATGAAATTTGGTATATCACATTACATTTTTAGATTTTTATTAAATTCCGAAAGAAATCCGAAGTCCAAGTGCTTGCCAATGTGGTCGTAATGCAAAATAAACAAATGGATGAAATTTTGTATATAGACTAATATAATGAACAGCAAATTTGCATACAATTTTGAACCCAAACTTCCAAAAGAGTCTGTCTATTGCTAGGATATGAACATGCGAGTACTGCTGTTTCACTACCCACTATGTCATCTGGCCGGCAAGAACTTAATATTACATTCCCAACTCGAAAGAGCTACTTCAACTTGTTCTGTCGATCTTTTATTATTATTATTTTCCTTTTTATGGGAAAAAAGACGATCTATTCTTCTTATTGATAAAAATGGCTTAGCGTTTTTCGAAGCTCTGAATATTTTAAGTGAAGGAATCATTCCATACCCCCACAAACAAAGTGATTTGAAAAATAAAGATTTATCCGGTCTTCTTACTAATACTTTCAGCAAACACGCCATTTTGTGTTAAAATGCAAAGAAGGAGACGGGGAAAAAACTTCCCTTACTTGGAATTTGGTATTAAAAAATAATACATTATTATCTGACTAATATCTACTTTTAAGTGGATAATGGAATTTATTAGACATTTTTGTGAATTATTCACTTAGAGCTGTGAAATATTTTATACGTATGTATAAAATAACGTTATAAATATAAATACGTCAAATATCTAAAAAAACTCTGTAAAATGAATTATTTTTTTAAATAAAAAAAATACAATTTTTAAAATTAATGAATATTCCGTGCAACTTGCTTTTTAATTTATTACATTACTTTTTCCTTATATAAGAACTTATATATTATTTTGTTTAGAACAAAATTGAGTATGACTTTGTAATTCCATCTAAAATTTAATTTAATTAAATTATGCATATGCTTTGAATTTTCACAAGAATACTGTATTTTTCTGAACTGAAATGAACTATTTATTGTCTAAAATAACTCTAAAAATAAAATGTATACTCAGTTTTTTTTAATGTTTAACCGAAATTTTCAAATTCCATTTTATGTAATTTCCTCAAAAATGAATCCTTTTTAAGACGGAGGTAAATTTTCCCCCACCGCTTTAAAATATCTTTGCAATACCAAAATTAACCTGAAACGGAAAAAAAAGTGTCATGTTTAACATGAAATGCTCCATTGTGTGCAGCTCCTTGTTTTATGTTGTTTCACCAGAATAATTAAAAATAATGCATTTGGTAATTGACATTGTATTTGGTTTTTCTACCACTTATTTCATGTGTAATTAATATATTTTAAATTTCGAAATGACAAATAATAAACAGTTTCACAAAAATGCATGCTTATTTGTGAAATTATTTGCATTTCATATTTTTTCTATTGAATAAGTCAGTAAAATGTCATTGCTTGTATTAGGCGGTGGTAAATATGCTACCACCCCTGTTAGAAACAACAGCTACAACAACAAAATAAAGAAAAAATACATTTTTTTTGGTCATAAATGAGCTTTTTTTCTCTAATTATAGCGTAAAATGAAAATTTTGAAAGAAAACGGCTAACATAACAGCTAATATGTGTCCGTTAAAGAATTAAAACATCTGGTATATTTTAAAAATATTTAAATTTAATTACAATATCGCTTTGATAAAAAGAACTTATTAAAAATATATTTATTCCTCTAAGCTCTTCAACTCTTTATTTTATTGAACAATGAATTTTATAATGCTATTTTAGTCCAGTATAACCTTATAGTTAAAATAACCTTATAGGGATAAAATAATAAAAAGAAACATTTCATATTTCAATTCAATCCTATTGAGTAAACTATTTGGTCAGTAATCCAGGAAAATCTTGAAATTTATTATACTAATATTCTTTTAATTTTGTGCAAAAAAGATTGCAAAGCTTTTAAATGTCTGAAAACAATGATTAGGACTTAGACAATGATTAGAGTAACTAGACTCGATTTTGTATTTGTTACATTGATATATTGTTTCAAAAAAATATTTCTGTACAGACAATCAGCGAGAAAATCCTAAGCAATGTGCAATCATACTGGAAAACTCTATATTTAAGACAGATTCACTACATTAAAAAGTGAATTTTTTTAACTATTGACCTTTGAACAATTTTCTTAACAAAACCTCTTAAATTTTGCTTTTCAAGTGCATTTTTTTTTTTTTTTTGGAAAGTTTTTTTTTTTTTTTTTATATTTGTATTCAAATACGTTTTAATACTATTTTACGTTTTTAAATGCAATTTGATAAAATTTTCTTAGGAAAAATCTCATAAATTAAAATCTAATGCATATTTTTTTTTCTTATTAGGCATAATAATTTCTAAATAAATTCTGCAATGTTGAAGTAGAGAATAAATAACCAATTCATTTAGAAATATTTTGTAGTTGTTTTAATGCTTCATTATGGAGGAAAAATTAAAAATATCATGTTATTTATCAATCGAACCCCAATATTTAAAAAAATGGATAAAAGCAGAGTTTTAATTAAAAGGAGATGAGTATTTCGTAAGTTATAAAAAAGAATTTGCTTAAATTTTTGAAGATAAGTTTAGTTTCGTTATACTAACGTCCGTTTTTTTAAAGCAACACTTGGGCTATTTAGTGATGGACTCGTAATTTAGAACCGCGGTCAAATGACGAGGACGACACTTGAGCTGGCACCCCTTCTCCACAACGCACCACATCAGCAGGAGACGTTTGGACGCGACGGATTTAACGCGTACCACACCCGCTTGCACGACAGTTCTTTGATGGAATCGGGTCAGAAACTTGACCCCTCCCCCCTGGTTCCGAAGCCGAGATCTTACCATAAAGCCACCGCGGCCCGCAAATCTTATAAATATTTTTTTAAATTTATACTTCTTTGAACCAAAACTTCTTTTTCCAATTATTAAAAACAACTTTTTTAATTTATCTGGCATATTTTGGTTTCATAGATACTTTTTCAATTAGTTGTATGCATAAAATTCAAAAATATAACTATTTTAGCTCGTGTTTTTTTTTAAAATTCATTCCGAACGTAGTGACATACCTTAAGAATGTTTTATATTAAATAGATTTTCTACGTTAAAGTGGATAAAAAATAAGTTAATATCGCCGTGATACAATCTAAGTTATGTTTTAAATATTTTATCTATAGAATATGACATATTAAGAATATAAAATATAAAGTTAAAATTATTGAGAGATTTGGCAAAAATAATTAAACTCATTAAAATTCACTGATTCTGAAGATTTAACTTCAATTGGCAATAATTAAAATTCGCTGGATTTGAAGAAAATCTTTTTAAAAAAGTTTGCAAGCATTTTGATAACAAATTCAAAATTCAAGTGGAACGAACAAACTATTAAAGTATAAAAGAAAATATCTGCTAATAATCAAGATATATGTATGTGCGTGTGTGTGTGTGTGTTAGTGCTCTACAGTTACCAAATTTGGCATTTATATACCACAAAAGAGCAATTATTTTTTTTTTTTTTAATTTAGTTAAAGCTGATTTTTGGCATTTTTTTATGATAGCCTCCGAAAATATTATTGCACAAAAACGAATTTTACACCATTTCAAAATTTTAAAAAATCGTCTCTTTAAAAATGCTAAATTTTGGCAGGGTTTTTTTTTTTTTTTTTTTTTTTTTTTTTATAAAAATACTTATTTGCCTAAGTTAAAAAAAAAAAAAAGTCTTCCTGAAGTTCAAACCATTTTTATCGTTTTCTCAACTACCTGATCGTGTTAATTTCTTCAGTTGTTGACAGTTAAAGAAGGAGTTTCTTTCTTTCTTTTTTTTTAAATATTTGTAGTTAATGAAACAAAAACAGCAACAACAACAACAAAAAAAAAACAAATGAAAATACATCACCAAAATTCATAAGATAGATGAAGCACACATTTACATTCTTAATACAACATGAATTTAAAGGTTAATGAAGTTATTCAATGACATTGATGTCATAGGAATGGTCCTCATTAGAAAGTTTCATGCGCCCAGTGAACGGAGCATATCTTAGCACTTAAAGTAACACTTGTTGAATGTCGGGCAATTTCACAGTATTATGGATATTCAGTTATAACTAAATGATTTAAATGAAATGAAACGTAACTAAAGTTGTTGAAACAACCAGTTGCGAAAATGAAGAACCCCATAAGAATGTCAAGATATGTAAAGAGAATATTAAAAAGGAACTATTTAGATTATTTATACGATTTAATGAATTAAATTAAAGATTTTAAAAAGCTCGTTTTTCTATTTTTTTTTATGATGGTATTTAAAAGAGCAGTGGACTTTCAAGTAAGTAAAAATAGACGATTTGGACGAAATCGTCGATGGATGGACGAAAAAATAAAATGCAATTTTATTTTTATCGTTTCTTTACCAAAATATATATTTATATTCAACTATAACATTGTTATAAAATGTAGTGTTCAATAAAATAAATATTTGAAGGGTTAAGAGGAAAAAATAATAACTTTTCTCAAAATGATAATATAATTGGGTTTAAATATCTTCGAAATGTTTTAGGTGTCTTGATTTTTGAAGACATTAAATGAAATTGATAATAAAGATTTCAGTGAACCATTAAACGAAATAGGTTATACATTTTATGTTTAGAGTTTTTTTTTTAGTTAGTTAAAAAGTTCCTTTTAGTTCAGAAAAACATAAATTCCTATGAAAATCCAGTAAGTGAGCATAAAAGTATTTTTTAAAAATTAGCATTTCATTGGAATTACAAAATCATACGCATTTTTTTTCCAAATAAATTTACATTGGGTAATAAGAAAAAAATAATTGAAAAAAATTAAAAATTGAGAAGCCTGGAATATTTTAAAATTTTTAAAAATTATGTATTTTTTAATTTTTAAAAAAATGTATATTTTTTTATAATGTTTTTTAAGAAATTTGACGCATTTATTTTTTAATACATATACAAAAAAAATTTCATAATGCTGACTGAATAATTCCCAAAAGCATCTAGTAGAGTCTGCAGTTCCCTTAATAAAACCAGCGGGAGTGATTTCATCAATATTCTATCTCACACTCTCTAAAAAAGGTGTTACCACAGAAAACACCTTGCATGACATCTGCATACAATAGTTACGAAATATTAGCCTTATACGGGAATTTAGCAATTTTATTGAATCTACCTTGCCATGCTTGGCATTTTTTTTTTTTTTTTTTGATGATTAATTCCTCGCATACGGCTAAGAGTATTCGAAAATAGAATTGCATTACAGATGCGTTTTTTTCCCAACTGTTTGAAACAAAAATTCGACACAAAATTATACTTATAATCACCACATAATCCTGTACCGAATTTTATACATTTACGTCATTGTGTTTTTGAATTACCGCGTGTATATGTTTCTGAAAATACACAACGAATGAGAAATCTATGAATTTGATGTAAAAATATTATACGAAATTTCATTCCTCTAACTCAAAGCGCTTTTAAGTTATTTTTTGTCAAAGATACGCAGACAGGGATTTTCCAAAAATACATCTTTCGAACTCAGAAAAGTCCAAAACGTGGATATTCGCCAAAAGATTGCATTTTTTGACGATTACAATATATACTCTATACTATGCATATAAAAAAAAGTAAAAATTTCTAAAATTATTAAGAAATATCTATATTTTTTTGATCGGGAATTAAAAGGGATAAAACATAACAATTACTAATTTTTTATTAAAATAATTGGTGTCATTTAAAAGTAAACACTTTTTCACTATCTTCAACCTTAAAGTGTTTTCTCTAAAAAAATCCACACATTACATTTAAATCGTTTGTAGCTTAACCTACAAATTTTACAATCCAATTATAAAAAGAATTGAGGTCAAATAGTCCAATCTAGGTAATGGCATTTAAACAGGGAATCGGTAACTCTGCTCTAAAATCAGGACACATTTGATTTTAAAAGAGTTAAAAACAGCCTGTTTCATGTTTCAAAGACTGTCGCTATTAATAACAACAATCAAGACCTTAGAAATATCCAGTTTGTAATTTTCTTTCTACATTTCTCAGTGGAAGATTACTACTTATTCTCAAATGTTCTTTGCGTTCTTTAGTTACAATGTTTCTAGCTTTGCTGCTTTCGTACGCTAACGGATCATACTTCAATGATTTTTTTAAAGGAATTTATTTCGACAGCCACGAAACACAATTTCGGTTTTCGATAACGCAGAAGGCGAATGAAGCCTAATGCAATGGCTGAAATAACATTAGCTCCTAAAGTGAGAGAATGTATACAGATACTTATGTTAAATTAATTTTGTCATATTCCGCGTGAGAGCGTTCAATCATTTTTAAGAAATTTTATATTATTATTTGCATATATATTTTATATCTAATTTTTCCCGAATAGTTATTGTTTTTCTGTTCTTGTGACTGGCAACATATATTTATTTCTGGAATTCTTTAGAAAAAAAAAATCAGTAGAACTTTGTTAGCGTAAACACTATCTTTTTTATTCAATCGTTTCCTAACATAAACTTGTTCAAATAATTATATAAGTTAGAAGTCACATAAATAAAGAAAATTGTCTGCGGATTTATAAAAACGACAGCCTATTGCAAAATTAGCATTTTCTTCGAGAACTTTAGCTCTACCGCACAAATTCAATCAAGTAAGTAATTAGATATTTTTGACTTTATAAAATTAAATTAGAATACGTTAGATGTGAACTGTACTGTAAGAAATTTTACTGCATGAATATTGTATTCAATATGCTATATACTGTTTTTTTATTACTTATTTATCAAAGTTTTTGTTGATAAAATTATTAAAATTTATTCATTATTGCTGCTTTATTTTAAAATTTATTTGCTGTTTATTTATTAATTTTGTATTTCATATTCGAAATAGAAATGTTAAAGAAAAGTCTGTGCTGCCATTTTCAGTTTAAAGCTTTATTATTTATTTATTATTTTTTGCTCTTGTTTTTAATAATTTTTCTTCATTTATACGTTTGAATTATTTCACTTTTTATCGTGTTTCAATGGTTTTGAATCAGCCCTAATCTATTCAATTTTTTGCTTATTATAATGTTGTAACATTCCTTTTTTATCCTATTCGATATTTAGGCGCAAATGTTACGATTTTGGAATTCCAATCCAACAACTATTAAACCTATTAAAATATATCATGCATTTTTTGCATGTCAAAATGCAATTCGACTGGACTATAAGAGAGATCATATCGCATGTGTGATAAAAGTTTTAAAGGATAGTTTTTTAGAAGCTAACTATTAAAATATTTCAAATATAATTTATATCTTCTTGTTTTAATATGAATTATTTACTAAAGGGTAAGAAAAACATTATGTACATTTAATTTAAATACGGGTAATTTTTTAAAACTCTCATACAGAAAAATAGAAACCGGGAATGCAGCAACAAATTCGGAGCACAATATAACCTCTAAACAACAAATGACACTCATTTCCTTTTCTTTAAATATAACCGCCTTTGGCGTCCAAATGATTTATATTACTTAATCTTAATGGCTTACTCATTAAAATATTATTTTTTAATTAAAAAAATTTTATAGGCATGTAAAACGTAAGATTTGCATCATTCTATTTTTTCGTGCTGTACGCCAACCTAATTTTCTGTCGCCAAGTTTAAAATTTGAGCTATAATTTTAAATGGAAAAAGAGTGGAAGCCAACTAATAAGATAACTTTTTTGCTGAAACTAAGCATGTTTATTAAAAATATAAAAATAAAAAGTAAAATAATTTACATGTTTCAGCCTCCTGGTTTGTTTGCATGAAAGAATGAGTTTCATATTTTACGTAATAGTTCACGAAGTTTTCCATGGAATTTACTCTCATTAAACAAAAAACAGTTCATTAAGGTAACAGATCACTTTTCGAACTGGAAACTAATAATGCTTTTTTACTTTTTCATATACTTAATAGAGAGAAAGTAAAGTTCTGATGGAAAAACTCGAACTCGAGAATTTAACGAATGTCCATGTTTCACACCTCCTTTTTGGTGATACAAAAACAACATTTTTGAGAAAATGTCCGTATGTTTGCTTGTCTCTCTGTGGCACTCGAAAACTCTTTGAGCTAGACAGCTGAAATTGGTATAGGGTCTTTATACCAAATTTGCAAATTTCTATCAAATTTTGTGTAAAATCTATTCATTGGATGTCTGTCTGCCCGGTTGTTGTTGGGGCAACATTTTCAAATCTGGTTCTTGCGCCATAAAAAAAAAAAACACATACTAACAAACTAACTATTGTGTTGTTCGAATATAATTTGATATATATAACACGATAGCTATAAAACGAAGAGAGGAAAATGAATAACATTTGATACACAGATTTAACCTGCAGACATCTGCCATATTTAGCCAAATCCAACAATGGATTGATTGTAATTTTGGTCCGTAATGTCAATGACTTATATGTATCAAATTTGATATGGGATTTTGTGACTGTAAATGTAGTTTTGTACCAAATTTTTGTTTTAATCGGTTTGGGGAAACAAGTCTAAACACCAATTCGAATTTTGGATACTATTAAAACACGCCAGAGATTAATCGCCAATGAAGACACGACAGATACAGTGAAAATGTTAAATTCAAGCCAAAAGTTAATGTTTCGTTACTATTGTACTCCACTGACATGCAAGGATTGTTAGAGAGTAGGCGTAGAAAGAAATGCGTAACTAGAAAGTTTCGGCAAGGTCACTCTCGCTGGTTTCTGTCCAGTTATATAATATAGAAAGTATTTCAAAATGGATGATTTTTTTTTTTTTTTTTTTTTTTGCACACAGTGTTTATTAGAAAAAAAATCTACTCAGTATAAAAATCGAATCTACATATATTGATCATCCAGAATTGATAAAAAGAATAGAATAAAATAAAAATATTTATGGTTCGAGAAAAACGATTTAAATTCTGTTACTGTGATGAAACGCATTGCTGCTATATTATATATCTTAAAAAAATAATTTAAATTATATAAATAATTTTCCGGAAATTAAACTGGTATAATTGAAAAGCATATTTTCTGAATTTTAAAATGATGTAAAAATTATTCCGTACTTTAATTTCTTAGAAAAACTACAGCAGAAAAAAAAAAACTGCCAAATTTTTTTTTTTGATTTTTAATAACTAATTTTTATACGCTCGACGTGTTTACATGTCAATCCAAATCTTCATTTTGGTGCCGTCTATGTGCAATTTTTTATCTAATAAAAATGAAATCTTATTCGCTTTATTACGATTTTTTTTTTGTAAAATTTACAACGCAACCATTTGTATTGCTTTCGACATGAATATGCGTCCCCGCTTGACTTTAAAAATGGTGACACTAAGCACTTTGAGAAATAAATTCCGCTGTTAACTGGTTAAATACTAATTATAAGTTTTAAAAAAATCACTTCAAAGTGCAACATTCCCATCTTCCAGAGTATATCCGAGTCAAATTTAGTAGCGTTGGGTCTAATGTTTTTGTCTTGTAGAGAACCCCGACATACATATCAATTCTCTTTTATTATTGGTATAGATTGCGCTTTTTTATTTAACATTTTAAACAAGGTATCTTATTTATTCCAACTATATAATCTTGAGTAAACTTAAGCACAAACGGAAATATTTGGCTTTAATTAGAGATGAAAAATTATTGGAAAAGAACGGAATTGATTTAAATTCGATTCTTTTCCATTTAATCTGGGACGACTGATAACTTTTATTCTAGGCAATTTATTAAAGCTAACCAAACCTTCTTCGCACCAAAAATTTCATTGACAACTATTTCAAAATTATTTTCATATAACATTAGTCATTAGGAATATTAGCAATGCATAATTTCAGTTAAGTATCTTATGCATTACTCATTCACAAATTCTTTCTACAAAGTATTTTTAAAGATATAAATCTGATATGTATTATAATACTATGCCCATGCATTTATTCTGCTTATTAAGTACATAAACCAACTTATTTCAGCCGAAACGCATGACAGTGCTATTAAAAACATAATAACTATGCAAATCAACTGTCTTTTAATTAGACATGGTCTTTCACGATAGTGTAATTTGATATTTATTGTTCCTTACGAGTTCTGTGCAAGCAATAAATAAAAACTTTCTTCTTTTATTTTCAAGAACGGGAAAAAAGTGCGCTATTAAATATTTAATGGATTACTTCTTATTTCTGCTCATGAAACAAAAGTATTTTAACGAACCAAAATTTAGTGAAAAAAATTGTCCGACAATTAAACCTGTATTATAAAAAAGGCAATGATTTAAATTTTAAACGGATGCAAAAAAATTTTATGCTATATTTTCGGAATTTACTACCTGAAAACACCGAAATGTTGCTCCATTTTTAATTAAAAGGGCAAAATAATCGCTCCGAGATGCACATTTCCAGCTTTTAAAGTATATTTCTACCACATTTGGTACGTGATTGGCCTGAACAGTACATCATTAGCATAACATGCATAATATTCTTTATTGTTGGAAGAAAAACATTCATTCTTCATTTTTTTTTTCTCCCATTTTTAAAGGCGTGAATTTATTTTTCTTCTAAAGCTAGAAAAGTTCTGATATTTATGTTATTACAATAAAGAAATGAAATTTTCAAAACCGAAATAATTTTCGAGTTTATTTTTTAGTATACAAAATGAACAAAAATAGATTGATAATCAAAGAATGCGATCTCGCCATTTGGATAAATCTCGGAACTTCAGGCTTTACAGCATATACGTGCGATAATTGAAATACTTAACAAGTTTGAAGGATGGAATTTTGTACGCGAACTTTATACTAATATTGTAATAATTTTAGATAGATTTGTAAGAAATTTGAAGTGAAAGAAAAAAGTAGCAAACGATATCCAAAAAAGGAAGGCATATGATGTATATTATTGCTTAGTTGCATTTAAAAGAAAAGAAAAAGACTAAATAAACCATTGTTGTAAAGAATATCTGACATAAAAGCTTGGTTCATTTGAGATTCATTTTTTGTTTTGATTCATTTTTCTTTTTTAAACTATTCATTCATAGCAGAACTATGTAAAATTACGATCCAAATTTATCAAAAGAACGATATTTTGTCACTATCTATCCGTGTATATATAAATGCGGTAGCTCAAAAGTATCCAAAGTTAGATGGATGAATTTTAGTATGGGGTTCTTATATGAAAGCTGTAAAACTGCATCAAAATTTGGGCCAATGCCTAAAATTAGACTGTCTTTATATGTGATTATGGCAAGAAATTATCTCATCTTAAAGATCATATCTTATCTTAAAGATAACAGAAATTATGTTATCATGGTAATTTTACCATTGAGGGTGATTCCCCCCCTCCTCAATTTTCCCGCATGTTCTCTCATTTATGTATTTGTGAATTATCAACTGCATGGCATTTGCAAATAATAGCTATGAAAAATTTTATTAGGATTTGACAATCTTTGACAATTCATTGATAGGATGTGGTTAGACCAGTACCAGAACACCGAATATGTATTTTAGACGCTTTTTTTAAAACTAAAGTTGCATGCAAAACTATAATTGCTATCATAACCAGCACGAGTGTTATCACCAAAATTTTCTCGGAGACTTACTAATAGAGATATTATTCTAGAGAACGCCTTGTATTGTACAATAGTTGAGTAATATTAACTTTTAGCTCGTATTCAGCATTTCTACTGAATCTATCATGTCAACCTTCGCGAGTTCTTTGGCAATGGATCCGTGGCATATATTTAATAATATACGAAGATCCAAGTTGTGTTTAGACGCATTATTCCCAATCTATCGAAGCAGTGTAATGTGACACAAAATTTCACATATATTTGTAAAATCCCATACCATATTTTATATATTTAAGTCATACATGATTCTGGAAGTACAGACCAACAGATGGTTCATACTTGGTTGGATTTAGCTGAAACTTTCATAGGCATTTACATTATAAATGTTAAATATATGTATCAAATTTCATCTATCCAGCTCTCTTCGTTTTATAGTTATCATGTTCACTGATATTCGAAGAGCTGGACAGACAGGCTTCCTGTGGACCGATTTTTCTCAAAATTGGACAGAAATCTGCAAATATGGGGAAAATAAAGGTCATTTACCAAATTTCATCCTTCTAGCTCAAAGCGTTTTTGAATTCTCCTTGTCACAGACAGACGATCAGACAGTTTCCAAAAATATATTTTTTGAACTCAAGGATATTCAATGCGTGGAGATTCGTCAAAATCTCGAGTTCGATTTTTTTGAAAACATTTAATATTTTCTCTACGCTACGAATACGAGAAAGTGAAAATCGCATACTAAATTTTATTTATTTAAATCATTGCATTTTGGAGTTATCACATTTATGTATATGCAGATTACTAATCAATCTTTCGACGGATGAGGTTCCAAATTTGATAAGGAACTATGCTTAAGAAGCTACATTTATGCACTCAATTTTATTTTCCCTGCTCCTTGCGATTTTAAATAATCATGCCCACTTGCAATCGGAGTGCCGGACTGATAGACTTCCTCCAAATGGGTTTCGTCCAGAATTTGGTAAAAATCTACAAAATCAGCTCAATGACCGTATACCAAATTTCATTAGTCTTGCTCAGCGCGTGTTTGGCTTATATATATAACTCCTAAAATATGTTTTTCGGCCTCGGGGCGATTTAAAACATGAAGATTCCGCAACACCTTCAGATTGCATTTTTTTCATAATTACAATAATTTCTTTTAGCATACTTTGTAATCGAGAAAGTAAAGAAAACTAACAAGCAAGAGAAATGAAATGTGTTATGCGTCCTTAGCATCAAATTTGTAAATATTAAATTTTCGCTTGGAAAGCTCTTTATTTTCAAAAGCACAGTCCATCCTCTTCATCGTACTCTGAAGCTAAACGCAAAACACGCCGTACTGTTTAACAATACGAGAAAGTCGGAAGGAGAATTTATTTTTTAATTAACAGTTTATCTTGGCATCCCCACTATTATTTTTACTATGAGAAATTATTGAGCCTTTTTCGCTGTTATATAAATATATATATGTATAAAAAAAGCATTCCTCGTTGTAAATTGTCGCGAATTACTTAGAATAGCTTTGAACGCTTCCTATTTTCTTAAACATGTTCCATTTGTAATAATCGTGCACTCCTCTAACTTCCTATTAACGTCAAAATGCCTCACGCGTGAGATTTATAAGTCACTTCATCAATGATGAATGTGGAAGGGAAAAAAGCAGCTTTCGCATTGGTTGATTCGAATTTGCATTCGAATGCAAGATTTATTGAGAAATCGTAAGTGCGTATGCAACTAATGCCTCATGTAAGTTGTGAAAATCAATGCAATAGAACATTAACGCATTTCCAACGAAGTAAGCTGCTAGGCCTGAAGATGTCTGCAGCTTACTTAAGTCGATTTTAAAACGTTATTTTCCTCGCTGTCAAATTAATAAGCGTATATAAAATACGAATTCTGTGAATGACTAACTATTAAGATCAAGTTAAGGTATCCGAATACGTTGAAATGGCTATTTTTTTCAAAAAATCGTATTTTTAGTTTTTGGTTTTATTGAATAAAGCAGTTATTTAGCTTTACAAAACAGCTTGTACTTTGTTTCTACGTCAATTACAAGCCGAGATATTAGCAAATTAGTAAAGCTCGGTAAACCGGAAGTGGGTGTTCAAGTAACCGGAAGTAAGCATTTAAATGCCCATAAAACTGTCAAATTTGATTGAAATTCCGCGATTTTTTTAAAAAATAATTTTAGTATATTATTAATTTAATATTTAAAATAATTCTGCACCTTAAGGATATCTGGCAACGTAAAATTTAAGGAAATCTGGCAACATTAGTTTGTTTACATTTGTAGCGTGCGTTGCGATTTTGTTGTGATCTTCTTGTTTAGTTTTTACAAAAATAATAGTAATCTGCATTAATTTGATAGATTATTAGTGAAATTTTAGAAAGTGTTAGTGTTTTTAACAGTGCTAGTAATGGGTAATAATAAAAACAAGTGTTACTCTCGCAAACGGAAATTCGGAGGGAACAGATACTCCAGTAAAGCTACAAAAAGTAGTAAGTTAGATGCTTCACTGTTAACAGTCAGTGAAACAAAATTAAAACAATCTTCGAAACCTTCAGATATTCCTATAAACAACGAAAAGAATGTGCTTATTAATTTCCAAATCCTCAATGACATTATTTCATCATTATGTTGTCCTGTGTGTTTTAAAAGTGGAGTTAGCATTATCCAGGAGTCTGTATTTGGCTTAGCGATGAATATGACATTAAAGTGTAAAAATTGTGACTATTCAATATCTTTCTGCACCTCTCAAAAGGTAAATAAAATGCATACCATAAATCTTGCATTTGTTTTTGGTATGAGAGTTATTGGCAGGGGACATTCTGCAGCGAAAAAACTGTGTTCTGCGATGAATGTGAATGTGCCTTCGAAAAAGTCATTTGGCTATCTCGAAAAAAAACTGGAAGCTGCTGCTAGTAACGTGGCATCCAAAACAATGAAGGAAGCTGCATTAGAAATTAGAGGTGACTCAGTAACTGAAGAAATAGCTCAGTGCGGTGTGTCAGTTGATGGCACATGGCAACGAAGAGGGTATTCATCTCTGAATGGATGTGTCACGGTCATTTCAATAGACACTGGAAAGGTGTTAGACATTGAAGTGATGTCGAAAGTGTGTAGAATTTGTGACAAAAAAAACAGCGAAGCAATAAACTCTAGTCATACCTGTACAAAACATACAGGTTCGTCTGGTGCTATGGAACCTCTTGGTGCTTATCGTATTTTTGAAAGGTCTGCTGACATGAGGAAACTACAATATATAAAATTCTATGGCGACGGGGATTCAAAAGGATATGATGCTGTGAAAGATGTTTATGGGAAGGATAGCGTTACAAAATATGAGTGTATTGGACATATACAGAAGCGTGTTGGCACAAGGCTAAGAAAATTAAAATCGAAGCAAAAAGGTCTTGGAGGTCGAGGAAAACTTACAGACACCTTCATCGATAAATTGCAAAATTACTACGGAATTGCTATCCGTAGTAATGTGAATGATTTGGAAGGCATGCAAAAGGCAGTAATTGCAGCATTTTTTCACTGCTGTTCCAGTGCAAAACAACCAATGCATGGTCAATGTCCAGTTGGGCCCGAGAGCTGGTGTAGATATCAGCAAGCCATATCGAACGGAAAAAAATACAAGGAAAAATCAAAAGGGCTTCCAAAAAATGTCCTCAATAGCATCAAGCCTGTATACATGCAATTATGTGACAAAAATTTGCTACAAAAATGCTTGCATGGGAAAACCCAAAATGCAAATGAATCGTTCAATGGAATTCTTTGGAAATTTATTCCAAAAGAAATTTTCGTTGAGTTGTCAACATTGCGGTTGGGTGCATACATGGCAGTGATTCAATTTAATAAAGGATTTGAAGGACTGCTAGATATTTTAAGGCATTTTGGTGTAAGTTTGGGGGTGTTTACCCTCAAAGGTTTTGCTGAACTCGACGAAGTGCGAGTTAACGAATCCAAGCGACATTCTTTGCCCGGAGTTAAAGTTGCCAGAAAAAAAAATCGGGCAGCTAAAAAGAAAAAATTAGTTAAAAATGAGCAAGCAGAAGGTTTAACTTATAAATCTGGGACATTTTAGGTTAGTAGTCACATGTATATAGCATATATGTGGTAAGTTGTAATAAAAATGCATTTTTCTCAAAATCACTTTTTTTGCATATTTTGCCAGCGATAAAAATGATAACTTGAATTATTCTAAAGCAATTGCTTTGAAACTTGGTATAATCTTTCCTTATAATGTTTTCTAGAGCGTGACCTAAAAGAATGTTCATAATAGGAATATTTTTTAAATTATGGTATGTTATTTGAATAATGGTGTTATAAAATATGCAAAATACCCTGTGATGGTTCTTCGACTAGCTCTAGAAGTTTTATTTATTGGGGTAGCCTTAAAATTTTAGGTCATTCCCTAGGTAATTGCATAAGGATTATTTAAATACTAAATTTATTGAATTTGGTTAAATAGAATTTCGTGTACCATTTTTGAAGTTTTCCTAAAATTTCTTCAAAATTCACCATATATCTACCAATTTTCTAAAACTAAAAAAAATTATTGCAAATTTTAACTTATAATAGCTTATGTACACATAAACTGAAGTCAAAAAACATGTTAATTTGTTTCTATATGATAATTTTCAAAAAAAGTGCTCCGAACGTATTCGGATATTAACACTTTATCAAGTATAATTGGTCAGACTCTCGCATGTTTTATTACGATCACTTCGTTATTAAAGTATTTATAAAACCGAACAGCTGCTTCGATAATATGTGTACAAACGTGGATGTTGGGCTGTCTGGAATTATAATCTTTACTTATAATAATAAAGGTGTGTGTGTGTGTGTGTGTGTGTGTGTGTGTGTGTGTGTGTGTGTGTGTGTGTGTGTGTGTGTGTGTGTGTGTGTGTGTGTGTGTGTGTGTGTGTGTGTGTGTGTGTGTGTGTGTGTGTGTGTGTGTGTGTGTGTTGGCGCTCTGTAGACCAGACTGTTTGATATTGCCGCATTGAAAAGAGGCAGTCGACTCTCCCTGGCTGAATGATCATAGCACTGGTCTCATAATCAAGAGATCGCAAGTTCGAATCCCGCTAGAGACATTGCGATTCACAGTCTGTAAATATTTATTCCTTGATTTTATGTTTTACTTTATTTCATGTTCCAGAAGATTCTGGACTTTTCTTTAGTTTACCAGATAAGTGTTCTGGACTTTTCTTACTGTCTCCAGAAAAGTATTCTGGAACTTTCCCTGTTAGTATAAAAGCAGAAGATTTGTCAGTGACTGTGTTCTCAGTTCAGAGTTGAGTTAATAAATTGGTTTAGCTCTACTTCTTGTGTGCGTCATTGCGTTCCACACTCAAGTACCTACGTGACAATACACAGTTACAAAATTTGGTATATATTTGTACCATGGTGGAGGTCAGTGTGCATTTTTGTGCAATTTTTGAGATTTGAAAAGCTGAATTTTAGCATTTTTCCACGATAACTTTTGAAAATATTATTGTACAAAAATATATTTCACGCCGTTTTAAAATATAAAAATTTTTCTTTTTAATGCTTTCAATTTAATAATTCGTGAGAATTTTTGCTAAATGTTGGCTATTAATTTTTTATTTATTTTTGCTTGATTTCCAACAATAGATTACATTGTTGCCTTTAAACCTTATTACATTAGATTACATTGACAATAGATTACATTGTTGCCTTATTGTTTCATCAAATATTGAATCGTTTGACTTTCTTCCATTTTTGAAAGTTAAAGAAGGATTCTATTTAATATCTACATACATTACGAGATTAATAAAAAAAAAGCGAAGTTACAATATCACAAAATTTAAATGATAAATGAATCGGATAATCACGTTTTTCCTAGCTCCATAATGTTACGGGACTTGAAAGAATAAACAAGAACTTAAGTAAGATATAATTATTAATAAAAATAATTTTAAATAAGTTTTTCCACTCATTTTTTGCAGTTTTTAGTAAAATTATAAAAAAGTTACAAAATATGGGATAAATAATTTGTAAAATCTTATTTTGAAATTTTACGCAAATTATATAAATGTCGAAAAAATAAAAATTATTTATTAAAAAAATGCATACATGAAAATGAGCGAAACATAGCATATTTCCTTTAAACCTTTTCTCTCCCTTCCTATAAACATTTCCTTTCAAAATTTAATGTCCAATATAACAACCATAATACCATAAAGATTCAGAAAGACACGAGCATTGCAGTGAGCTGACTTTCAATTGTTCAAGAAACAAAATTTCGGGGGATTTTCTCCAAACTTATATTATTCATAAATTTGAATTTCTAAATTATTATAATGGATCTTACAAATGTTCGCAGAAATTAAAACTTTAATATAAATTCCGATAAATTAAACATCAATAATAACGAAAAATATTTAGTATATGATTGTATGCACAAACATCGCATAATCAGAAGTCAAAGTCTTGCAATACATATATAGTTAAGATGAGTTAAAGTAATACTGGTAATGGCAGAAAATACAAAGCATCAGGGATTAAAAGGTAAAATAGTGACAGTGATCTTCCCGAAGCTTTTCCCACATATCTCTTCTTATATTAAAAGTAGTCGTCTCAAGCTGCCAGCTGGTTCGCCAAGAAATATTGTTTTTACTTGAATTCAGATCATTTTTTTTATATCTCCACGTTCCACCAAATTGCCTATCATTAAAGCCGTTGTCATAATGGTGTTTAAAATGTAAATATCCAGTTCATATATCTTCTAAATTTTACGATATTGCCATTTTATTTTTCTTCTTCTTATTTTTGTTGTAAATTAATTACAAAGCTGTTAAACCGAATCCTTCTTCTTTAGATAAACAGCAATGGAAGAGAATTACGTCATTAAGTATTATTTTATGACACGACGGAAACGGTTTGAATCTCAGGGCAACAATGTAACCTATTATTAGAAATTAAGTATTTTTAATCTTGTTAGTTAAAAGTATTCGTAAAAATTACCAAAATTCAATATAAAATTCCCACAATTATTAAAAAAAATCTTGTTAGGTAGATTCCTAATAGGAAGACTACCTACTGCAATGATTCTCATGACACGACCACCGGAATATTTCTACAGATTTTCACCGATCATAGTCACTAGAAAACAAAACCACACTCCCTTCAATAGTTCATTATATATATATATATATATATAGTTCATTATATATATATATATACAGGGTGTCTCAAAAACCTTGCCCGCGGCTTTTATTCCTGAAATATTGATCGTAAACATATACTGTAAATTACAAAGTTGCGTAAAAAATTATGCTAATTGCTATGAAATCAATTAAAGTTTTCAGGAGATTAAACTTTAAAAAATACAAAATTTAAATTTTTATACGGACCCCGTACAAAAAAAATCCCAGTGATTAAAATTAAATGCATTCTCTAAGCAGCATTTTATAACAAAAATTAGCATTTTATCACAAAAAGTCTCAAAGATATGAAACTGCATAAATGCTGACTTAAACCACTTTTCGATGCCTGGATACGAGTTCGCAAAGAGAAAAAAACATGTAGGATGTTCGTATTTTAGGGGTCGTACACAAATTAACAAAGAAAAAATAATTGAATAAATAATTAATAATTTTACTATTTATTGGTTCAAAAGTATTAAAAATGTATAGAAAGATTATTTTAATGTAAGATCATTTTAATGAAAGATTGTATAATATTTTTTTACAAGTTCACTGACTGTGCTATTTTTAAGTTATATTCTGTAATTCACGATATAAAATTTTAAAGTATTTTTCAAGAAGCATAGATTTTAAAATTTATATTTAAAACTAAAAATATGAAGCATATTCAATTTTTTTATGAGGCATTCCTGCGTCGCGTCATCTGCACTGAAACTGTAAACATTTGCATTTGCCTTATTAGAGGATGGGGCACATTTTACTCATTAAGAAATTTTTTTTGTAAGGAGTCCATATAAATTATATATTTTTTAAAGCTTAATTCCCTGAAAATTTTAATCGATTTCATAACATTTTGCACTTTTTTTTTACGTAACTTTGTAATTTACAGTATATGTCTACGATCAATATTTCAGGAACAAAAGCCGCGAGCAAGGTTTTGAGACACCCTGTATAGTGTGTGTGTGTGTAAAACTCTTTTCCCATGTTATCTTGTGTTACAGGAAAACTAGATTAATTTTGTTTGATTTGAACTGTCTTATAATATGTTGTTAGAAATGTAAATATCTCGGATGAGTTCGTAAATGGACCATCTAGATCAAAGGGAATGGAAATGGTGGGGGGTTGGATCTTTCATTTCACAATAACTTCCTTAATATTGAAAATAGAAACATAAATCGAATTAGCCAAATGAGCGCCTTATTAAGACAAACAATTTTTGTATATATAAAAACTTTTTGATTGTTGTAATTCTTAGAATTTGGCGGCTAAAATTTGGTTTTCATTCCCTCATTTGACTGTTTCTAACGTCAACACTTTATGTTGTGAGTTTTGAAAAAAAAATGAAATAAAACTTTTGCTTTTCTTTTATTTCCATAGTTTGAAATTGCTTAAATACACATGGAGTAAAGATTAAAATCTTGAATAAAAGTAATTAAATAAAAATAAAGGAGAGAAAGATTCAATGGCAACATTATGTAAAAATGGCCAGTTTAAAAAAATATCTAGAAGCTGCCTGTCTTTTAGTTCTTTTGAATATATTTACCGTTTTTCTTTAATTATGGCAACATATGTAGGTGATTCTCCTATATGACCATTTCTCCCTTTAAAATAAAATGTATCATTTTCTAAAATTGCATTTTCTTCGTGGCGATATAAACAAAAGCAAAAATTCATTCATGAACTCACTGATTATAGGATTATTAGCCATTAGAAATTTGAAATGTGTCAGTCGTATTGTTTCTTGGATTGAAGACTTTTCCTTTAAATGTTATTAAATGTTGTCGGAAAGATTTAATTTATGCTTTGCTATCCAAAGAAAATACTTATCTCGAAACTGAGAATTATAGTGATCAACGAATTTATTAACCAGATGGCAAGTATGTTCCGAAGACATTGAGAGATGAATGCTATCTTGAAAGGTAGTATTCTGCACCTGTGCTTTTTAAAATTTTAATATTAATTCATTAAAAATTGTTAGATTTTTTATGCTTTTTCGCTATAGCTTCCGAAAATATTCTTGCACAAAAATGATTTTTACACCGTTTGAAAGTTTAAAAACTTATATCTTCAATGAGGCCAATTTAGTTTCCGTAAAGCTTCTACGTCTACATTTAACTATTATTGAAACATGTTTTTATGTCGATTTCACAACAATATTTTCAATGTTATCAATGAAACCGAAACGCCTTTCTTGGCTTCATTAAATATTTAATCAGATTTTTTTGTTCCATAGTTCTAATCTAAAGATCTTGCTTCATATCTATGTAGCTTTCAAGACGAATAAAAAGGTGATTTTATAATACCGTTAAATAAGTTTAAACTTGAACTATTAGGAAGGTTTATATGTACAATAAACCGAGCATATGTAAGAGACAATTAAACTAACACTGCTTTTGTAGCCGATCATTTTGTGGAATCCTGGACGTGAAGTTTTATATTTATGAAGAAGTTTTATATTTATTTATTGATTTAATAGAAATTAAACATAACCAATATCTCTTAAGAGCCAGCTGCTTGCTAAAGGCGACACGTTTCCTCACAAAGGTGTTACAATCTCATTTTTGTACATAAAAATTGTGGAACCCCTTGGATAAAATCTTGAACATGATGATTTTGCGAGGGTGGGATGAAAAGTTTCCGGCCTGACCCAGAGGTGGTGCTCCTGGAATTATTTTGACGAAAGCACTTCAAAGTGCCATCTTTCTTTAATACTTCTTGCCAGTTTTAAAAGATTTGTGTTCTGTTGTTTTTGTACTGTGCTGTTTTAAAATTGTCTTCTTTTGTTTTTAGCTGAGTATGGAGAAAACTGAAGTGCTAGCTGTGAAAAAATATTTTTTTATAAAAGGCTTATCTCCAACGGATATTAGAACTGAGTCAGATGCTATACTGGGGGAATCCTTCATTTACAATTGTTAAAACATGGGCCGCAGACTTTAAACTGGATCATACAAGCGCTCTGGAGGCAGAGCGTGCTGCAAGACCAAAATCAGCCACTACAGATAAAATCATTGGGAAAGTTCACAAAAGTATTATGAATGATCGCGATTGAAATGGACGGAGGTTGCTGAGTCTGTTGGCATATTCAAAAAACGAACATATCATATTTTAATCGATATTTTGGGTACGAGAAAGTTGTCAGCAAGATGAGTGCTGCGTTTGCTGACCTTGGATCAAAAACTGCAGTGCATGACGATATCGGAGCTATACAATTCAAACCCAACTGATTTTTTGCGGCGTTTCCTTACTGTAGGATCCATCACAATACTCCAGAGACCGAACAGCAATCAAAACAGTGGACAGCGAAGAACGAATCAGCACAAAAACAGGTGAAAAGTGCGCCATCTGCTTTTCGAGACGTTAAGGGAATTTTATAATTGGATTATTTAAAAAAAGACAATACCATCAATGCTGAATATTATGCTCATCTTAAGGATAAATTGCTTTCCAAAATCAAAGAAAAAAGACCAGGTATGGTCAAGAAGGAAGCCCGATTTCACTGGGACAATGCTCTCGTCCACAAGGCTATCATTATGATGGCAAAACTTCATGAACTGAAGTTCGAAATTCTTCCTCATGCCCCCTATTCTCTAGATATGGCTCCCTCTGACTACCTGATCCCAACCTGAAAAAATTTCTGCCTGGAAGGAAATTCTGTTCTGATATCAAATTCATCTCTGCGACGAATGCCTTCTTTGAAGCCTTAAAAGAATGCTCGTACAGAGAGGGGATCCAAGTATTGCCTCATCTCTGAAGCAAGTGCATGTCTTTTGAAGAAGACTTCGTTGAAAAATAAAGCAATCATTAAACAGGATTTTTTTATTTCCCCTGTTAGGCCGGAAACGTTTCTACCCGCCCTCATATTTTTAAGAGTCCTGAACAACACGAGTCTTGTGTGCTTTGTAGAAATGGAGAAAAATCAATAGTGCTTTTTTGACTCCTTTGTTTTCCCCTCCGATTCAAACCAAGAATTTCACACAAAGCTATAATTTTAGTGACAAAATGAAGTGTCAAATTTCATTTAATCATTTCATTAAGTTATTGAATTTATATACGGGCGTATTTATAGACTAACACACGATCAATCCATAAACAGATTTGAATCAAAATTGGGGATAGATCTATTCGTCAGCTGCGAAAAATGTATATTCAATTTTATTTTCACCTTTTTTTCATTTTTTTAAGGCATTCTCCGACAAGTTTCTTGTGAATCGATTTCTTTGATAGATATCTACGAATTCAGTGCAATGGCCTGATACCACATTTCAACCACGTAGCACAAAGTGTTTTAGAGTTATTGTGTTCACAGATAGACATATTTTCAATGAAGGGAAGAAGTCTCCCTGAAACTTTTCCAAATATGTTCCAATAAATTATTTATCCCTTATCCTCCCTCATAAAATTGTGGACTTAGCGCAAGACCTTAAATACCTTGCCAAGCATTGGTGAATTAAAATTATGAAATATAGACCTTTGGCATGGATGCAGCAGTTTTACTGAGTTTTTCGCCTGAATATGGATTTCGAAAGCCTTTTTGTCGATAGATTGACATCAAAATTTGACACAGAATTACAACTGTACTCAAGAAATAACATACCAAATTTCATTGATTTAAATTAATTCGTTTACAGGCATGCGAAAGTACAGATAGACTGATGGTCAACAGTTTGGCAGATTTAGTTCAAAATTTGATAATCTATATTTTAGATTCTAAGCCAGTAGGCCAAATTTTATATACTTATAACTCTTTGCGTTTTGAAGTTATCGAGTTTAGTTTTGCTCGGTCAGATAAACTTCCTGTGGATTAAATTCAAAATTTGATAAAAATCTACCCATTGAGTCGTAAGTCATCTGTCTAGTTCCAAGTGTTTTTGAATTATCGTATTCACACAGAGACAGCTAGACATAAGGGGAAATAATATATATATATTTAGTTCGGGGAAGTCTGAAACATAAAGAGACCTCCATATCTTGAGTTTGAATTCTTTCACGATTATAACACTTTCTATCTATTTCGTATACGAGAAAATAAAAAATGTGTTTTTCAGACTTAGGGTGGTTTGAAACGTGGAGATTCGTCCAAATCTCGAGATCGAATCTTTTGATAATTTTACATTGATCTCCTTATATAGTTCGTGCGTGACATTTCAAACGAGTTATGCAAATACTAAAACCTACGGCGTAGCTGTGGAAGAAAAATATCAAAAACTTAAAAGTGTTAATGATGAAATATTTAGTATCTATTACGAACTTGCAGAAAGAGTAAAGAGTATATTAATAGCAGATATGGCAGTCAGACTGTTGCAACTTCATACGCGAGATGACAAGCTATCCTTCTTCCAATCTAATTTTATTCCACTCAGCTCTGTGAATGAATCACAAGGATTGCGTTTCAGTCCTATTCCATCTGAATGTTGTTTATCAAGACATAAATTTTGTCTTTTATCATAATGCAATGCAGAATTATTTCAATGCCGTTTACAGTCGATAGAATGTGAAACAAATGATAAAGAGGAATAGTATTTAAAACCAAGAAATATAGTTTTACATGCGACAGGTGAATCATTTAAAATGCAACAAAATGTACTAAATTATTATTATTATTAATAAATAATTCCGTAAGAGAATGTCATAAAGGCGATATGAAAGTGGGAGATATTTATATAAGAAAGGATTTGTGTGTGTCTGCATGCCTGCTTATAGACGCATTTGAGTATCTGCGGTGTCCAACAAGTCTATCGCACTTTTTGCCTTTACATTTGGCCTGCATAGAACTGTGACGATCATTCAGCAGACTTCGAGGCCTGAATTATAGAAATGAGCGCAAAATAATAATAATAATAATTTGTTTTATTATTTTGCGATTTGGATGTTTTTTTCGTACATATTTGTTCGTAGCGTCATTTCTAATGATTGTAAATAAATAAATAAATAAATAAAAAAAGAAGCAGGCGCAAGTGGTTTCCCCGAAATTTTCTCGTATAGGCTACTCTGTAATGAATGGCAACGGCCACGTCGTGGTGTTTTGGAGTGCCGCGGTGTGACAACGTGGTCACGAACACCTCCACATCATCATTTGGAATAGCAATTATAATTTGTGAGTTTAGAGTAAGATTAAAATGAATTGAAACGAGTGTAGACGAGTGCGTAAAGCTCTAACATCATGAAATTTGGTAGAATTATTAAATTAATTGTTATGATACAATTCATTGATAAATAATATTTTGTTTATTTATGGAGGAATAGAGAATTTTAACGGAATTCCGTTGCAAGCGCCATTTGCAATGGGGACTGATTTAATGAACTATTTTGATGAGTTATTTTTGAAAAAGTCCAGAAAATTCCACTCGGGTAGCTCATCGTAGCTATCTAAGACCGAAACAGAAATCATTTTGAAAAACTTTCATCTACCAGATTGGCAACGAAGTGAGAGAGTTCTCTGTCTTTTTACGGACAGAAAATGAATATAAGCATTATCAATGGAAGCTCTAGGTCTTTTCCTAGAGTTGGAAATGGCAGCAGGATCCTATGCTGGCAGTTGAAGTCACTCGTTGCGAAACGGGGGTCATTTTCCGAAGAACTTATTTCATGTTCTTTTGATCAATTCCGAAAGAGATTAAATTTGAGATCGTCATCATGAAGTATTTTTCTTCTGATGTACCAGAGTGTATTTATTATGTAATAATTGTACTTGCGTATTAATATTCCCTAGCCATTGGCGAACAATAGTATATAAAGAGCCCACTAGTGTGTGATCGTAGTCCATTTTTTTGGGGTCATTCATTTTTGACTTAAGTACCAGAAAACCGAATGTCTATTTTGGACACTTACCCCAAGCGATTAAAATTAAAATTTTACACAAAACTGTCATTGAAATGACAAAATGACATACTGAATTTGATATATTTATATAATTCATTTGCAGTTTTGAGAAAATGTCGTTTACATGCTTACAGAGTGACAGTCGGTTCACTCTTGACACATTTGATAGACATTTATACGTTAGAGGCCAAATTATTTTCTAAATTCTGTCCATCTAGCTCTTTACATTTTGTAGTTATCACGTTCTTTTGCATTCAAAAATAGATTTTGCTCAAAATTTGATAGATATCGATACATTTGATATAAAAACCGTATACCAAATTTCATCCGTTTAATTAAAATTACTTTTAATTACTAACTTCACAAACAGATAGACATAATTAATTATAAACATTTGTTTTTCGGTCTAAGAAAGGTCTGAAGTGTGCAAATTCGTCAATAATTTAACATTAAAAAAGTGCTTTTTTCAGTTTACTTTTGAAGACTTTGTATATCTCTTTTGTATATTTCGTGTACAAGAAAGTAAAAATCTATGCCCCGTCTAAAAAACAAACGACTGACGTTTCAGAGAAATTTCTTGTCCACTTTCCACCTAATTTACTGAATTACTACTTAATGACTCTATCCACTTAATTTACTGAATTTTGAGAAATCTTTAAAAATTGACCACTTTTAACCCAATTATTTTTAGAATTGAAATACAATTCTAATTTCTGGCATTCTAATTTGTTACTTTTTTTTTTCAATTCTTTTTCAGATGATTATCAAAATGTCATGTGTCTCAATAACTCAAACAGTTTTACTCATTGATTTTTAATTGTTTTCATAAGACGTTTAAAGATTCTTTTACTAAATGGATATCTTTCGTTTGAGATAAAATTTCAGTTCATTGGCAAAGTGCCAGGTTAGTAAACCAAGAATTATGAAATTTTTATAGCGCTCTCTTTTTATTTTCAACGAGTCTTTATTTTCAGTTATTTGTTTTGATTTTTCTCGTCTGTTGCTCAACGGACGATAAAAGGTAAGGTTTCGTTTTCCTTCCAACGAAAACGAAGCTAAATAAACAAGCAAAATTCAATGGATTTTCTTTTTTTACTGCGTTTTCATAACTTTATTTTATGTTTTCCTGGTTTTGGTTTTATTGACATTCGTCAAGTCATGGGAATTGTCGTGCCGGTATGGCTAGTTATAAAATGAAAAGATGAATCAAAAGTTACTGCATGAAAAGAAGAGTATGTTGTTGCTCTATAAAAGAGATTGTTGATTCCAGAGATAAGTGGTTTGGCAGAAATATACTTTGGCTGCAGGAAATAATAACGTCAAACAAACATTTTTTTTTTTTTTTTTTTTTTTTTACGAAAATGTAATTAGAATCTTTCTTGATTTAAAATTAAGTAATATTTCAGAGATTTTCCGCAATAACTCATAAAAATATTATTTGCAATTGATTTTTTTCACCATTTTATAGTTTAAATCAGCTGGAATGGTTCTCTTCAAAATTTTATTGCATACTCTCTAATAAACTTGTCATGCCAGAGATCACCTTATAAGATACTGGCGTACAATAGTTACAAAATATTACCTTTAGGACTCGATTCGCCTTTTTACTGAATATATCGTGTCATCCCTGGCGAATTATTTGGCGATTAATCCCACCATGCAGTTAATAGTATCCGAAAATCGAATTCGTTTTCTAGACATGTTTTTTTTTTCAACCGATTGAAACCAAAAAATTTGACACAAAATTGCACTTGTAGTCTCATAATTCCATACAAAATTTGTTATATTTAAATCACTGCGATTTTGAATTATTGCGTTTAGATGTTTCTGAAAATACAGACCGACACACTGTCAACCGTAGTTGGATTTGTCTCATTACAGAGTCTACATTACAGATGTTAATCTGAGTACTGAATCTTATCTATCTAGCTCTCTTCGTTTTGTAATTATCGTGTTAACGTATATTCGGGCAGGTAAACAGATGGATTTCCTCTGAACTAATTTTACTCAAAATTTGACAGAAATCTGCAAATTCGGTAGAAAGAGTGAATACTAAATTTCATCCGCCTAGCTCAAAGCGTTTTTGAGTTATCTTTGTCACAAACAGGCAGACGGACGAACATTTTCCAAAAATGTGTTTTTCGAATTCAGGGGGTCTAAAACGTGGAGATTCATCAAAATCTCGTGTTCATCGTCGTTCGTATAGTAATTGTCAAATTCTTTGGCGATTACTATTTCGCTTACATACTATGGAGGAAGTAAAGTTAAAAAAAATTAATAATTTGAAATTTGTGCAAAATTTTCCTGAATTTTGTCAATTTTTAAAAAAATTAATTTTGCCTTTCTAACAATGGATTATATTATTGACTTCAGATTCAAATCATTTTTATTGCTTCATTTAAATATTTTATCCTTTCGTTTTCTTCGGTAGTTGAAAGTTAAAAGGGGGATTTTGTTTAATATCTGTATAATTTATATGAGGAATAAAAAGGTGAAGATACAACATCTTGAAAATTATACGATAATACGGTAAGATTAGGTCCTGAAATTTAGTTTTCATTAGAATCGATGGGATTTAACTTTATTAGGAAGGTTCAGCTGCACAATAAACAGAAGAGATGTCAGGCCATTAAAATAAGTGGACCTGCCACAATTCGACACTTAAAAATACATTCTTGGGTGAAACATGAACAATCATAAACATTAAGGCTATGCATAAGAGATTTAAAAGAAAATAAGCATAGGCAGTATTTCTAGCCAACCAGCTGGTCATCAAAGACGACTGGTTTAAATTATCTGTGTTATTTTCTATATTATTTATTCAATTGTAATCGACAGACAGGGAAAAGTACCTAAAGATTGGTAAGCTTTCTATAAATTAAAATAAAAGTGTATATATTGAACAAATAAAAGAATTGAAAATCCTATTACGGAATTAATCATTGGCAAAAACACGCGATTGAATGCTTCGATGGATGAATTTGAATTTCACCCATTGGAATTTTTCCACAGCATTTACAAACATTGTTACATATAGTGTATCAAATTGAATTAAAAGTATTTTCTTTTTAAATTAGGGCGTAAGTTCTACAGAACTGATATTCATATCACTGAAAAAGGTTTTTTTTTTTTTTTTTTTTTTTTTTGTCTTACAAAAAAGGACTATTTTTGTAAAATAATTGTTTTGGAAGACATGAAGATCAATTTTCGATGGCTATTACCCATTTGATGGCGGTTAGTTCTATTTTTGCATTCGTTTCAATTTTCTGCTCAAAGCCCATCTCTTGATATTTTTTATATTTTTTTCCCGTTAACTGAATTGAATTTTTGGTGAACATTTCAAATAATATTTAGTAGCTTTATTAATCAATTATGAGAAGCATTGAATTCAAAGCAGCTCTAAAAACGTTCAGTGAAACAATCTAAAATTCATATGAGGATTTATTTACATTTGATATTGACATTCCACAGTTAGCAATACGACTAATATCTGTGCACGTACTTTAGTGTTTTACTATATTATATATATATATATCTTAATCTAATTAAAATCCTAATTAATCTATTAATTGTTATCTTAATTTAGAACATTTTAAAATGGGCTCTTATTTCCTGATCCATTTCCCACTTTTTTCTTTAATTAATTCAACACACACTCTGTAAAACTGCTTACTTCTGCATTTTCTCACGCTTTGAACGAAGGGATACAAATCAATAACGTTTACAACATTCTTTCAAAGAAACCTAAGTTTCCCTTTCCTAAATCAATATTTAGTAAAGAAATCCCTATCAAAATCTGATAGTAAAATCACTGAAAGGTAAAATGTCGGTCTCTTTTGCTTTTGTATCGCGATTTAAACTGGCGCATCGCTTATGATCGTTTGTTTCTTGTACAAAGTATGCCTCATGGAATGAAATAAATGGAAGTTAAAATTCGAAAAGTTTCTTCTTTTTGAAGGCACACTGTTAAAATATGTTTATATTTATATAGGATAATGCTGGAAACTCTAAGGTGATTTGAATCGCATCTACTTTTGGGTTCAGCAAGCTTTGAAGTCATACAGCGCCTTCCCTTCTCAATACACCTTTTCCATTCGCCCCCTAATTCGTCTGAGATTGCAAAACAATACCAGATAATAACCACCCCATAATACCGAATGTATCTTTTATGTTCCCACGAGCAGAGACACGACAATGAGGGTCTTCTTTGTGTGCGTCTTCCAGGTAGAGCCGCGAATTAATTCGTACCTGTGCAATTATTCCAATCCTTGATGTAGTGGGGTTTGATGAGTTTTTAATGTCTCGGTCCAGCGGACCGTATCGGAGATTAGATTCGACCCGCAACAGAAGCGTACGGGCCGCACCTACCCTGCATCTGGACAACCCTTGTTTCGGTTCTCACATGGGGGCATTGTGTTCGAATTTCTCGGAGGGGGCTCCGGAAACAACTGCGGACGATAAATCAAGCGCCGAAATTAAAGACCAGGTGGTTTGGTATAAAGATGAACAAGGATCAAGGCAGTTGTTGGCTAATGGTCGCGTGAGTCAATTTCGGGTATTGATGATGTAGGAGCAATTAATAGGGTGATTTGTCAGTAGAAGAGTCATTAGCGGTTGCAGCGGTGGTTAAGTTGAGATGTAATTGTTTTCTGGAAATAAGGAAATGAGTTCTGGGCATTGTAACGGTAAACACCAATATACATAAACATCGATTACTGTAGGTGTACCTCACTTTTGGCCCAGAATAATGACTTTTTAAGCAGTTAAATAGTTAATATAAAATGTATATATTTTTTTAAAAAATTTCGCTTTAGTATATGATATAATTGGAAAATATAAATTCAGCTGAATCTGTTTACTGAAAATTAACCAGCTGAAATGCATTCTCCAAAATTAAATGAACAAAATATAAATACAGAAATAATAAAAGAAAATATAAAAAAGTATTACCTAAAACAATAGTTTAGACACAGTGAATGAATAAATAAAATTTTATAAGCAAATGATAATAAAACCAGTGGGAGTGGTCTCCATAAAACTTTCTCGCATATTCTCTAATAAAGGTATTATACCAGAGAGCGCCTTGCATGGAATGACCGTACAATAGTTACGAATATATAAATTTTTAATAATATAAATTTTTGACATAAATACAGCTTTTTTACTGAATCTATTGTCATCCTTGGCGAGTTATTTGGCGATTCAGCCCTGGCATCCGAAAATCGAATCTGTAAATCTGTAAAATCGAATCTTAAATACGCTTTCCCCGATCAACAAAATTTTTTTTAAATCTATATTTTTAGTAAAAAAAAAAAAAAATCCTTTACCAAATTTAATAGAATTAAACTCTTTGTATTTTTGAATTATTCTGTTTAAATGTTTCTCAAAGTACAGACATACAGATGGTTAACCCTTCACATGATTTGGTTCAAAATTCGTTGGGCGTCTAGACTATACATTTTAAATGTGTGTTCCGAATGTTATCCATCTAGCGCTCTACGTTTTGTAGTTACCATCTTAACTTATATTCGAACAGCTAAACAGACAGACTTCCTCTGAACGGAATTTGTTCAAAATTTGATAGAAGTCTGAAAATGTAGTGTAAAGACCGTGTACCAAATTTCATCCGTCTACCTCAAAGCGTTTTTGAATTATCTTTGCCACAGATAGACTGACCTTTTCCAAAAAATGTTTTTTTTTTTTTCGAATTCTGGGGAGGGATCTAAAAATTGTGGCGATTCGTCAAAATCTCGAATTTGAATTTCTTTGCGAATACTACGAAAAAATAATAAAATTCTATATATGCAAAATAAAAGCAGACTAAGTAATCAGCAAAAGCACTTTTATCAAAAGCTTATCAAATTTATTAAGTCTTTATCAGCAAAAGCATTTTGATTGAATTTTTTGATGTTTGAGTTTGATTTCCATCATAACATTTCAAAACAGGTTCTTATCAAATTGAATTAAGAAGCATTTTTAAAATTAAGGAAAACATACGTTAATGAAATTGATATCATGATAAAAGTAATTTTTTGTTAGTATTATAAGAATGGTTTTTTTTTTTATTGTTTTAAGATAATTTCTTTTGGAAGATATCAACATCCATTTCCAAGGCACAGCGATTATCTAATTGGCGACGATGAAACCTATTTTTGCGCTGTTAAAATTTCTGCTTGAAGGCTATTTAAGGCTTAGTCTTTTTAAATATTTTCGTACCTCTGACTGAATGGAATGTTTGGTGACACGACTAGTCCTCTCCAAAGCCGTTCTAATAATATTTTGCACCTGCACGAATTAACCAAGAGAAGCGATGTATTCAATGCAAATGTAAAAACATTCATTGAAAAAGTCTAACATGTGATCGTTGCCATTCGACTACAAATAATAAGGAAGATGGCCATGCCACACGTATTAATGTTATATATTGTACACATGAGAACCAATTTCTGTTCCTTACATTCAATTTCAGAAGTATAAGTACAGGATTATTCAGAAAGAAAGAATAAGTTTAAAGCATTTATTTCTATTGAAAGACACGATGCATAACTGGTTAAAGAGAAGCTCATTATTCCGTGAATTCAGCATGTGTTCCATTTATGCCACGTCGGAAACACTTTTCTTGCCGCACATTTAATTCATTTCTGGTAATTGAACTCACTGCTTTGATAGTCTGATCTCGAAAATCTTGAAGAATAGCAGGCATGGGTTTTAATCAATCGCCATACCATTGTTTATGAAATTCCAAGTTTTCTGCTTTCACTGTTTGTCAATTTCTTGCAGGTATGATCGAAGACATTTCATATGAATTCAACATTTTCCCCTGCCATGCGAGGAAGACCCGTGTTTTTCCCTTTGCGCATGAAACCATTTTCTACGAATTGTACTTTTTGTAATTCTGTTTAAGCCGAGGTGGCTTTGCTGTCCATACAAATAAAACCCACTGTTGCATTGCAGCAGTGGATTCCCTTTTTCGATACGGCAACACACAAAGGAACTTTTTTTGAAACATCGTCATTTTTTATAAACAATTAACAGCGCTGTTTTTGCCGGCTTAAGTCAAATACATAAAAAAAAAAAAGTTTGCAACTTGCAAAAAAAAAAAAAAAAATGCCGAAGTTGTTTTTGTGTAAGTAAAAGAAAATTGTTGAACGCTTTAAAAAAAGAAAAAAACTTTTATCTAGCGATATTTGTGTGTCTACCTATTGTCGCACATAAGAAACAAATATTATAAATCAGTTCCTGTATTTATATTAAATAAATTTCAGTATTCAAAATTGTTCAATTCGAAATTTTTAATACGAATATTATCTTTGGTCTTTCTATTAACATAATGCTAAAATCTCATTACAATTACAACTAATTTAATTAATTTCAATTCAAAATTAAAAGTTGTAAACAGTTTCTTTCATTTCAGACTATTTTTTTGCTTATTCAATTACTTGTCTGCGTTCAGTTCATCTTGCCTATTTCTTTTTAAATAGCAATAATTTCATTAAAAAAAAATTATCTCTACATTTAAAAAACTTTTAAAATCATTTTTTTTTATTTTGCTGTTTTATTATGGAATACGAATTTTTATATTCAAAGCGGTGTATAATGATAACAATAATCACTCATTTATTGTTAACTAGCAGTATCCGCACAGCGTTGCCCGTGGCGTAACATCCAAGAGGAAAAATTAGCTTTAAATTTGATTCATTCTGTCTCTGCAATTCAATTGCAGTGCGACTCAAAGAGAGATGGTTATTTCCTAAACAGAAGACTATACATCCCGAAGTGTGGACATTCTTTCTCTGATATTCGCTAACAGAACGTTTCTTTCCTCTACATTTTCATTATCGAGCAAGAAACGAAGCGTTTTGGCATTTATTATGCTCCGGCCAAGGTTGGATTTCCTACTTTTGGGCATAATGAGTTTTGAATCGCCGTTTAAAATCAGACGCAAACAAAGAAATGTATCTCATATGCATACCACAACTCTTTCCTGACCCCCCTTCCCCACTCGCCAACGTGATTACTCTACCCGCCGATAGCCAGTGAAAACTTTATGACAAATAAAAACTACACTTACAATTATGTAATTCCTTTTTCATTTACTTTTTTTTTCTTTTCCCAAACCCAGTCAAGTTAATTTACAATTTGCAGTTACATTCAAAACCCGATTTAAGTTTTCTATAATTCCTTAAACCGTTAATTATGCCCAATATTTATGCTCAACATAAGTTGTGTGTCACTCATTCATCATTTCAGTCGAGCGGAAGATTAAAGGCCCCAGAGCCTAGGCGCTTCCCAACAACCCCCCATATCATTGGTCATTGACCACAACTCTTTCTATTTGCGCATGCGCAGTTTGTGGTTTTCGCACATGCACGGATAAGTGCAAAGCACAGATACTGCTGTTTTACGCATGCGCGAATCTTAGTAGGAAAATAATTAAAATGGCAATTATAAAATTCTTTTTTTATTTTTTCTATGATTTCAATATACTAAAATCTTCCCCAATAAATGCCCTACAAAATGCTACATATACCTCCAATGTCAGTTAAATAATTCACTAGTTTTCTCTTTCAAACATACAGACGCTTTCAAGAGACTTCATTTTATACTATGTATAGATAATTAAAATTTCTAATTGAAATTATTGCTAAATTAACATCTTGACTTCCGTGAAGATCAGTAGTCACCGGCGGGCCCATATAAATTGCATTGTAAGAAATTTAGAGCGGCAATCAAGGTGTTAAAACGACCTACTGTTTATATCCAAAAAAAAAAAAAAAAAAAAAAATATGAATGGAAAAACATTTTTTCTGCTTTTAGTTCTGTTATTATGCACTGCTGTAGTCATTCATAAATCCTTTTTTTTATTCACATTTTTGAAGAAAAAAAATCGAATTTTAATCCAAACCTTCAGCTTCATATTCGCCCAAATTCTTTTTGTAATTTAGTTATTAAAACAATCCATGTTAATAATAATAAGAAGATAAACTGTTCATTGCTTTAGTTGAAATTGCGTGCCACAAATACGAAACAGGGACATGCAAATCAAATTCAATTACAATTTGAATGGCATCGAAAGTAGGGTAATCGCCGAATCTATTCATTTGCATCTCAAAATTTAATCATTTAAATCATTAAATAGGTGTCCCGTATTCCTTTTTTTTGAAACTCAATCTGGCTTCCAGGGCTGCGCAGGTGATGTGACGATTGTCAAACCACCGGCGAAGCTCGAACACATGTCGATGTAACAGACCTCCCCCGGAGTGAGATCCATTGCAATTACGATCAGGGGAGAAAAAAATCCTTCCTTATCTGATGGAAATCATCAGAAATCTCGACTTTGGGTGGCGAAGAGCTGTGCTAGGACCAGGAAGCATATGTTTCCTTCGATAAAAATACGTCAACATTGAGAGGCAGTTGTTTTCAAGGTTTATCTCACTTTCATTGAAATGGTTCAGGGAAAGGCCTGTTTTATTTTCACTTTCTAGTATTCGAATAGAGTAATAATTTCTTGTATAGGTAATATAGAGAAAGTAATGTATTCGTCAAAATATTGGAATTCGAGATTTTTATGAATTGCCACATTTTAGACCTCACTGATTCGAAAAACACATTTTTGGCACTGTCTGTCAGTTTATCTAACTATCTGTGACAAAAATAACTCGAAAGTGCTTTGAGCTATATGGATGAAATTTCGTATAAAGACAGAAGAAGTCTGTCTTTTCGACCAGCTGTTTGAATATAAGTTAACACGGCATCTACAAAATGAAGAGAGCTACGTGGAGAAAGCTCGATATACAGATTTAACAACAACAGTGCAATATTTATGGAATTTTTAGATAAATCCAACAAAGAGTGGGTCGTCTGTCAGTCTGTTATTTCAGGAACATGTAGAGTGGTAACTCTAAAACGCAATGATTTAAATATATTAAATATGGTAAGTGATTTTGTGACTACAAGTGTTGTTCTATGTAAAATTTTGGTTTCAATGGGTTGGAAAAAATGCGTCTAAAACACAAATTACTTTTATCATATAGTACGCGATAAAGTTTAAATGAGACCACTTCTGCTGGTTATTTTCTCATATACGAAGTACAGACATTGAAAGTATTATATTCCTAAAAAAAAAAAATTCGAACTCAAGATTTTGACGAATCTCTCGTGTTTCGGATTCCCGAGTTCGGAAAACACATTTTTGGAAAATGCCCGTCTGTCTTTGACAAAAATAACTCAAACATACATTCAAACTAGACGAATGGAATTTGGTAAGTGGGTTTTTTTTAAAAATTAAATTCCTAAATTTCTACCAAATTTCGAAAGAAATTGTTTCAAAACAAGATTGTCTGTCTGTCTGTTTCTGTCTGAGATAGATGAAACCGAAAGCTACAAAATGCAAAAAGGGCTCGATGAATGTAATTTAATATAATTTTAGCGTCTAAATTATTGATTCCCTTAAAATGTTGAACCGTATCAGTTAATGAATTGACCGTCTGTCGGTCTGTCATTCATGTGCATGTAAACGTGATAACTCAAGAAAGACGGGGGCAAATAAATCAATGAAATTTCGCATTTGATCTTGTTGCTAGAATTATAATTTTACGCCAAATTTTGGTTTCAGTTGTTTGGAAAAAAGATCAACAAAATCCATATTTGGCTTTTTTTATTATATTAAGAAGCACAAAATGTTCATGTTCGAGACTCTGAAAATAAAAATCTTTCTATGCGTGGCGTTCACAGCCTTTCCCAAAGTCCACATCTTTTACACGTCTGTCTGTACTTCCAGTTTAGTTTAGTTATATTAATGTCCCGTTTTAATGCAACACAAGGGCTATTTTGGGACGGACCTCGTCATTTTGAACCTCGGTCAGATGACGCGGACGACATCTGAGCTGGCACCCCCCTCTCCACACCCCACCAGCGGGAGGACGTTTGGCCCGGACGGTTTAACGTGCATCAGACCCGCTTACACGGCGGTTCTTTGGTGGAATCGAGTCTCGAAGTCTGTACTTCCAGAAATTGAGAGTTTATGAAGAAATTTCTGAGAGACACTTCGCCAGCTTTAATGAAGGATTATGACTATTTCTACATTTGACAGAAGTTCAATAATTTTTCTTTAATAAAAATGGTTAATATGGGTAATAGGCCGGATTAACAAATCAGAAAAATGAGCAACTGCTTATCAGCATACCTTTGAGAACACCGATTCTTCCAGCTGTTTCTTTTCTCTAGCATTTTTTTTTCTTCTAATTTTATGCTTTATTTGATTTACAAGTATCACATATTCAAATATACTCAAAAATAAATCGAGTACTATTTGAATTTCATAACATGTCTTAGAATGGTTCTCACTTTTTCGAATTCACTTGCATATTAGTTTTTTTTTTCTCTTTTTCCATTTAATTTATTCACACATCAACATCATTCATTTATTCATACATCAAGCATCAAAAAGCGTAATTATTTTACCTCGTCCAGTGGTTCTGCGAATACATGGATGACAAGCTTTTGCCATTTACGTGGCTGTCACCTCTTTGGAGGAAATAATAATGTTGTAGGATCTACTTATCTTCAGTTCAATCACGGGACGTATCTCTTCGAAAAGCTTATGCCGTCGGTGTCAATGGCCCTCAGGAATGAATCTGTGCTTCTCGCTTACTTTTGTCGTGGTGGTGTATGTTCATTCAGTATTTCGGTAGGGTAAGAATACCTCTTTTGCCATTACCACTTAGTTGTTATTGGGAAAATATTTAAATTTTAGCATTTATTTTAATTACCACTTAGTTGCTATTGAGAAAAAATGTTCAAAATTTCAATTCTTAGTTAAGAATTTAATTAAAATATTGAAAAATCTTTTTCCTGGTTAGCCCCTATTATTTGAGAAGCAACTATTGCCAAAATTTGTTATCCATGTGAAAATCCATCTCCTCTGAATAGTATTTTACACGATTTTTAATCAAGTATATCGCAATTTACACATTTTTATGACGGAATTCACAGATAATCTATCAGTCTTTTAATATTATCATGTTAACACATTTAAATAATTCTTAGCATTCATTGGGAAGAAAGCAAAACTGAACAAAACCAGTGAATGTTTTCTTCAAATCTTTCGCGTATACTCTAATAAAGGTGTTATGCCGTATAATGCCTTGCATGGGCACTAGCGTACAATAGTTACCAGGTATTAACATTTGGCGTGAACTTAGCATTTTTATTGAATCTATTATGTCTACCTTGGCGAGCTTTTGGCGCTTCATCCCTGCCATGTGATTGATAACACCCGAAAAGCAAATTTTCAATTTAGATACATTTTTCCTAACCAATTAAAACCAAAATTTGGCAAAAAATTACACTTGTGGTTACAAAATCCTAAACCAAATTTCATTTATTTAACTCATTCCGTTTTTGAGTTATCGCATTTATTTTTCTATCTTTTCTTCAGACAGACAGACGATCAAACCCTTGTTGGAATTGGCTCAAAATTTGATGGGCATCCGTAGCTATAGATACTAAATATGAGTACCGAATTTTATCTACCTAGTTGTTTTCGTTTTGTAGTTATTGAGTTAACTTATATTCGAGCAGCGAGACAGACGGACGTTTTCTGAACAGATTTTACTCAAACTTGGATAGAGATCAACAAATTTCATTCTTCTAGCTTTTAAAGTGTTTTTGAATTCTCTATCGTAGACAGAACGACAAGCATTTTCTAATAATGTGTTTTTCGAAGTGGAAGGTCTATCTAAAACGTGGAAAAAATCTCGAGTTCGAATTTTTGGATGTTTACTGTACTTTCTCTGTACTACGTAAAAGAGAAAGTAAAAAATAATAGACATCGATTTGATTAAAATTAAATAATGGAAGCAAAGATCTGAGAAGCTGGAATATTACCGCAGTGGTGTATTATAGCAACCGATATTCTTGCTGACGGTTGATTCACTTCATTGATTAAAGAACATCGATTTTCTGTCACATCACTCCGTCAAGGTGTGACGTGCACACAACATCACCTTCAGTCATTAATAATAAAACTTAGCATCACCGCGACACAAATTGCGCGACGAATCCACTCGTAACAGACCACAGACACATCCATTTTATCGCCTTTAATTGACAGTTGAGGCACCCATAATAACATTCGTGTTCTCGTCGTCCTGCAAATAATTGGACCAATAAATAACAATGTGACATTTTTTTTAAAGCCATAAGAATAACGAAGTGGTGGTCTGACCAGAAAACCACAATTAAGACGACTCAAAAGAAATGACAGTTTTTTTATGCGCACGAGGACCCATAATTCTGAGACGAAAAGTTTTTTTTTTTTTTTTTTTTGTTTTTTTTTTATGAAACACAACATTTATTGCTCCTCGTACAAGAGGAAGTTAGCGACACAGAACTCACACGCCGAAGCTTTCATTAGTATTCTGGCAACGCGTGGATTTGGAAAAAAATAATAATAAAAGAGTTAGCTGCTTTCAATCATGGATTATTGCAACGGAATGCTTAACCCTGCTGTGTGGTCCCATTTTGCTTTGCTTTCCTTTTCGAATTTCTGGGATTACCGTGTTTGGTGACAATGGAGGACTTGACTGCCAAATATGGGTAAAACTCAATCGAATTTGCGTCTTGCCTTTGCAAAATTTTGAGTTTAAAAGTCGGCCAAGGGATCGCTTAATACTAGCACTACAATGGACCCATGATTGGATTGATTCCATAATACTGAATTCAAATTTATTTTTGTCAATAGAATTCTCTATTAAAATAATCTTTAATTATTGTTAACAACCCGAATTTATTTAAATTATATCGAAAAGAAAATTAAAATTTTCAGTTCGTAAACCCCCTTCCCCCAATTCTGCTAAAAAAAATTTCATTTCTACATAGAAATTTATAAAAATTGTGGTAATGAAAGTGTCATATGCTTTTTTCTGAATACAACTGCTTCCTTATTAGAATTCATTACCTAAAAATTACTGATTAAAAACGCACTGATTATTACGCTGATTTAAAATTATAATAATTATTATAACTTGAATTTTAATAAGTAAGACTTAACATCATTAAAAAATAAATGTATAAGTCATAAAGAATAAATCTTTACTACTATTTGAATTTTAAAATTATCCCTTGCCTTTGCTGCACTCTTTTTAAGGAACTTTTTAATCAAATTTTTGGAAAAAATGAATTCTTACTGTTGTTCTTTTCATTCTCTAATATATATATTCTTCGAATCAAACCACTGCATACTTTGAAGTCTTGATTCAAAAAGAAATACAGCTGCTTCCTTTGGAAATAAAATACACGGAAATTTTAAAATCATGGAACCAAGTTTGAACAAACAAACAAACTGTGCTTAAAACAGTACCTGAGCTCAGAAAGGGAAGGGGTTGCCCAGTGACAAACTATCCACCAAGGTTGCTTGGGGGGGGGGGGGGATTATCGATAAAAAAATTATTATTTTAATTGCAAATAAATATATTCGTATTTTTTTAATTCTATGAATTATAAGCAGTTATGATAGTATAATGACACTTTATTAAGTATAATTGGTCATATTCCTATCCGTTTTATTATGCGCAGCTTTTAAAAATATTGACCGTCTGTTTAAACAATAAAATATCGAAAAGTGGAGTCATGGGTCATAATAAACAGATGAAAAAATGATATTTTTACAAATTATTAAAATTAACATTAACCTGAAACAAATGATTAAGATACTCTCTAGATACCCTTCCATTACTAATCCAGCCTAAGTAGGCCATAATTAATAGATTTTAACTACCTTTAAAACGTAAAATTGTATTGAAAAGTAAAATGAAACTAATCTGTTTATTGAAAGGGAGACCTCAGTGCATTTTGGCTAGGGCAAGAGGCTTAAATTTGGCATTGACAACAATAATGGAAATTTGAATGATTTTTACTTTCCCGTATACGCAGTATAGAGAAATTACAGTATTTATCAAAAAATTCGAGACGTACAGTATTTATCACAATATTTTGATGAATCTCCAGGTTTTAGACCTCCTGGTTTTTTGGAAAATGAGACACGGATGGCTCAAAGACGCTATGAGCTACACGTTTCAAATTTGGTATTCGGTCCTTACACCAAATTTGCAGACTTCTATGAAATTTTCAGTAAAATTTGTTCAGAGAAAATCCGGCTGTTCGAATATAAGTTAGCGTGATAACTACAAAACGAAGAAAGCTAGATAGATAAGATTTGAAGCACAGATTTAACATATATAGTGTGGACACTTGTCAAACTTTGACCTAAATCCAATGAAAAGTTGACTGTTTGTCGATCTGTACTTTCAAAAACATATAAATGCGATTAATTCAAAATATATATATATATCAAATTTGGTATGGATTTTGTTACTACTAATTCGGTTTTGTGCCAAATCTTTGTTCCATTCGATTGAGAAAAAAGCGTCTGAAAGACAAATTCGATTTTTCGGAGACTATTAACGGTATGCAAGGAATTAATAGCCAAAAAAGTGTGCCAGGATTACACTATAGATTCAGTAAAAATGCTAAATTCTCGCCAAAAATGAATACTTCGCAGCTGTTGTAGGAAGGCGCTCTTTCGCATGACAAGTTTATTAGAGAACATTTGAAGAGATCCGCTGGATCCCTCCCCCCCCATTTTACGAGTTTCTTATGGTGGGTACTAAGATTGCGAGATGCACAGGATGTAAAATTCTTCAATTTTATATTATTTATTGCTCGAATTTTTGATTCTCACGAAAAAAAAAAAAAAAGTGAAACTTTTATGTTCCTCGGAAAAGCCATTTTTATTCCATCTGAGAACCAAATTTCCAGCATTGATTCAGCGACAAGAAATTATTCTACGAAATCATTATTTGTTAATGGGAAAATAAAATAAAAAAATTCTCAAAATGGGCGTGTTTTCCATTTTCTTTCATCGGTTAATGACGTACGATTTGGGCGTTTCGGTCATTTCCCCGCCCTTTTATTTTTATCCATCAAACCACACATCAATCGCCACACAAAACGAATTCACAAACAAATGCATAATTCTGAACCAAACGAGCAGCCCAATTGGCGGGATTTTTTTGAAAATGGCGGCCTTCCGTGCGAGGCGAGTTCCGCCAAACAATAGAAATAAAAACCACGCTGTCAGGATGTTGGCGTAATTGAGCAGGAACTCGGCTGAATAATTTGCAAAATAAAACAGGAACTTTATTTTTATCTTACATGAAAGGAATCAATACTTTTTGCATGGCGAATAAATTAGCCATCCCATTGATATGTCTGGATATTTTGATTGCCTTTTTTTTTATGGTTGGTTAAAAAGAAGGATTGTTTTGTGGTTTATAGGTGTGGTTACACTGATTGGACCTTTAGTTTCGGTAGATGAGATTTTTTTTTAAAATTTTGTTTTGGCGAAATTATGTGTGAATGGTTTTGTAAACAATGAACAGTCAACGAACTGATTGTTGGTATTAATAGCTTTTTATTGTTATTGTTACTGTACCCATACAATCAGGCCATAAATTTCGCAGAATTAGAATGAAAACTTTTGAAGCCAATTTAATTTTTTTTTTACCTGAAAAGCCCTTGTTCTTTTCATTTAATTAAAAAATCCATTCTTTCTTTTCACATTTTAATAATAATGATGACGATTTTACTGCAGATTGTATATCGCTTTGTCATAACTCCTTGATAATATAGTCAAGCGAAGAAGAAAAATGTTTTAATGACTTTCTATTTTATTCTATGATGGTGGGCCTATTATAATTTTCTTAAAGATTTATTGGGAAAATTTCTTTATCGACCAATATACTGAATAGCTATGAGAAAATGGCCGCTCCCAGTTTCAGCTCAAATAGTTACATTATTTTAAACTTTTGTTTAGCTTGGACTTCATTAAAATTTATAAAAATGTCATTTTGAAAGTTGATTATCTGTACTTCCTTATGATACTGAGCAAGGATTTTCAAACTTCTTAAATTTTGTATCACATAAAGAAGAATCAAAATATATGTACCAGCGTGTGTATTAAAAACACGTACTGGAACTATAAAACAAAATGTCGAAAGAGACTCCATGTTGCAATAATTTTTGGCATTTTCTTTTTTAATTCAGTGTAAAAATTATATAGTTAAAGTTGCATGAATCTTAGTTTGAGAAAAAAACTGTTTTAAAAAAACTGAAATTTTGTTGACCTGTATATTCTTGATGACAATACATAATCTAAATATTTTTAGAATTCATCAATCGATCAATCCTTAATTGACTTAAATTTTAATTCCTTATCAGTGGCGTGTTCTGGTAGTAGTTTGAGAAACAATAAGTCTAAGTATTAAAAATAACACAATAAGAAATATTTCTGATGTTCTGTACATAACAAAAATGTTCTTAAAAATTTGAGTTAAATTAATCTCGTATAAAAACGTAATTATAAGTAAATAGAGAAAGTAATATTCAGAACAGTCCAAGATGAATCACCCATTTTTAGTTCTCCTGAGAAAAAATTCTTATAACGAATAAAAATTTTTACGAAAAAAAGTAAATTAATTAATGAAAAAGCAAAAAGATTTAAAAGTGACCAGAAATTCCTTTCAATTGTAGGAATATGAATTAAACAAAGGGAGAAAAATGATTCAGCAGTTCTAACTCAAATGATAAATTACGCCGCTTAAATAATCCTTAGTCACAATCACTTCCTGGCATATCAGGTACTCTATTTTCCTCTAGGGTCTTAAATCAGTAAAAGGCTATCAAGAATCTGTCACCACTTTTAGTACTGGGAATAACAGGTATCGCAATTCTACAACTTACTGATTTTACCCTTTCACCCAATTCCATCGAAGGATGCCTCTGACCCCTTAATCACCTCTAAGGGGATGAAATTTGCTTCCGATATTTTGGTTATTTCTCACCATCCTGTTTAGTTAAGGCGGGTTCAGACGAGGCTTATTATTGCGCGCAATAGAAGGTCACGCCTACTTCAGGAAAATCACGTGACTGCAACGGGACAATGGCAAATGGTTGTCCCGTCGGGACAACTATTAGCCATTGTCCCATCAACGTTGTCTCAACTGTTCACACGGGGACAATGCAGGGACAACAGCAGAGAGACAACAATTGCGCGCAACTGTTAGCCTCGTGTCAACCCACCTTTAGAAATGGTGTAGGATTGGCTATTCCCCTATTGATAACGGAACGTGCCTCCTGTGGGAGGGCTATACCGTAGCCGGTGAGGGTCTTAGTACTCAACCATAATTCCAGCTTATGCTGTCCCGGCGTATTGATCATTCAATTTTTCCATATGTCTAAAAGCACGGCAGAATAGCCATTTCCGGTTTCTATCTCACCCACCCTCATTCTTCAGATAAAAAATTCTACTAATTTTTTTTTCTATTGATATGTAAAAAAGATACTTCCCTTCGAACTATAATAAAATTCAAACTGAATAATTAAAATTGTGCCAATTGCGGATTTAGGTATTTTACGGATCTAGTCAATGCATATTACGGGCCTTCTTTTAAAACGATTGTTTAATTTTTCATTTCAGCACATTTCGATGAATTACGTCTTGCTAAATAATATTTCTCTTCTTTTATTCCATCGTATATGGAATAAGAAGTATTTAAATTTTATAGGGAACATTTTCGACCTGTAAAATGATGTCAACTCTCATTAAAAAAATAGCGTGTTTACTTTTAAAAAAAATTAAATTAAATTTTATTGGAGTTTTTTTTCTTTCTTTAAAAATGGCTCTTATGTTCCATGTTTGTAAAAATGAATTCTGTAATCGATTCTTCACCATTTCTTGATGAATATTGAAAATTTGTGCTCTTGTATGTTCTCAACGACAACACAGAATTTAAGTATTTTTCAGGATTTACTTAGCAATACATTAATTAATTTAAATTTTGATTTTTTACACTATTGGATAGAGAATTCCAGAAAAATGCGATTCCCAGGTTCTGTGACGATAAAAACGATAAGAAAAGTATTTAATAATGGAAATTTACTTTTAATGCATTAATAAATGTGTTTTAAAATAATGTTTATAATGTTTTCTGCTTTCCTTTAAAACATAATCAATTCAGTCTCTGTTATTATTTTCAATTTGCATATTTCGTGTAGTCGAAAATGGGAAATACCTTGGAAAATACAATTCCAAATTGAATCTCCATGCTTCAAACTTCTCTTAGACAGTAAAATCTATTTTTAGTTTAATATCTGTCTGCCTGGATAAAATAACTCGAAACCGAAACAAGCGAAAGGAATGAAATTTAGTATGAAGTCCTTGCATCAAAATTGTAGATTGCAGTAAATTTTGGCAAATTCTATCTAAGGGAGATCTGTCTGTCCATTCGGGAACATGTAAACTCAGCAATACAAAAACGTAGTAAGCAAGGCAGATGAAATTTAAAATAAGGCAGCAAATTAAGAAGATGAAACACAGTTATATTGTTTTATCACCACCCCTGTAAATATCTATCAAAATTTTCGCCAAATCTTTTTGATTAATTAATTGTCTGTCGATTTGTCTGCCTGCATTCAAAGAATGCAAGAATTCAAAAACGTAATAAGCTGGAAGGTTGGATTTTAGTATGTGATCTTTGAGTCGAAATTGTCTAATTGCATTCATATTTAGTCTAAATATACTGACACCTCCCCTCCCCTCCCCTCTCCTTTTTGTCTATATGCTAGAGGAAGAGTTCAAAACGCAACAAACTGTACAAATGAAATTTGTTGTAGGATAGCGACACCAAAATAGTCGATCTATTAATTTTGCTACTTATCATTTCCTACTTATCATTTTAGGTCTATCCCTTATAAAAAGACTTCCTATTGCAATGGTTCTCATGGCAATATTTTGGGGAAATAGCGAGTTAAGTCCTTGCTCGAGCTGCTTAACAAATCCCAAGAAGGATTCTTTTAGGATCACTATCCTAACTATCACTATCCCCGCTTCGCTTGCTTGAAACCTAGTCATGTATTTTATATAATATTTAGAAATTATTGTGCATTTATTGCTCATAAAAAATTTAAATTATTTTAAATTGCACGAACTGCTGACATTCATTCTTTATCAATCACTAAAAACTAAATCATGAATGTCTAAAATAAAATTTCTAGGTAACAGAGATAAAAGGAGTGTCCCAAAATTAACGCAAGATTTGAATTTGCTTGCGGAGTAAAGTGTTGGCAACCCTATTAAAAAACCATTTGACAGCTAATAGCTTATGGTTAGAGAAAATGTAGCATTACACGATAGAACAACGTGCTTTCATTGTTGAACAATATTTTAAAAATAATGAAAGTCTGGCGGCCAAAGCTCGAAAGTGTGAAAACTGGCCCCCTAGATCGAGTGATTGAACTCCATTGGATTTCTTTTTATGGGGTTATTTAAAGTCAGATCTAGGATCTAGGTAGTAAGATCTAGGCCAACAAGTCCACAAGCATGCGTGCATTGAAGGAGGAAATTCAACGACGCATCAACGACATTCAGCCGCATTTATGCAAAATGGTCATGGTAAATTTTGACAAAAGTTTACGTATGTGCCAGAAAAGTTGTGGAGGCTATTTGCCCTGTATGTTATTCCATACATAGCCCTATCCTATGTATTTTACAATTCAACACAAATATAAAAATTTAAAGAAAAAAAATGTGTCTCTTATTTAATTCAAATCTTGCGTTAACACGCAGTGTTCTATTGTGAAAACTCTCCGTTTTTACTATTCCTAAATTATCAGCTTCCAAATGGTTTTTTTAATAGAGTTGTCAACAATTTACTGCAGGAATGCTGGCAAATACAAATCTTGCGCTAATTTCGGGACACACTTTATACATAAATGTTAGAAAGCAAATATATATAATTCCAAGATGTTTAAAAATAAAAACTGAATTTACTTCCTTTTCCCTGTTTCGAAAAGATTCGTTTTGGTTGACTTAATACTATTAACACTGAAATAATCTCTGAAGACGGCGATAATTAGTAAATAAGATGAATTCGATTAATACCCTGATAAACTTTATCTTACTTTACAGCACAAGAACTTGTACGGAACTTTATAATCTAAAATGATAATGAACACTTTTTATTAATTATTTCATTATATTCTTCTAAAATAGTAAGGCATTAATTGCAATTTGAAGCAAAATTCACTAAAAATAATTCTCATTAAAACATCATTTTACAAAAGATCCACTGAGTCAGACATGGATGTAGTATTACTTGTTACAAAATATTCATTTAATTGAAATCAGGAAGGGGAGGGGCTTCCAGAAACTTTCCTAATATTATCTAATAAAGTTTTTATAGCTCTAGCCCTCCTCCCCCCACCTCAGTTTTAAAAACTGAGAATTGGGGACTAGGCCATGGATGCTAAACGTCCAAAGATTTTTATTTTCAAAGGCCATACACGAGAGTTTAGTTCTTCATATTACAGTAATTAAAATCGAATTTACATTTCAGTCACTTTGTTTTCAACCAACTGAAATGAAAATTCCACACAAAACAACCATTTCAGCAGCACGATCGCATACCTAATTTCATTTATCGAAATTCCTGCATTTTTGATTTATTGCTTTTATATGCGCGGTCATATACAAATCGACAGAAGATAAAAGCGCTGACAGATTTGGTTCAAAATCTGATATAAATCTACAATTTATATTTAAAAACATTTCGCCAAATTTTATCTATGTAGCTATGTTACGCTTTATAGTTTTCATGTTCATGTGTGCTCAAACATGAAGACAAATTTGATGTAAATTAATTTTGTTGAAATTTCGATAGAAATCTTCAATTTTGGTGCAAAGAACATAGCAAATTTCATCCATCTAGCTCTACGTGCTTCTTAGCTCATGGACTGACTAAATTGCAAAAATCCGTATTACAGAGCCAGAAAAATCTGAGATATAGAGATTCCATACAGTTTCGAGCTCACGTGTTTTGATGACTATTTGACTTGAGCGACCTGCTGAAGCCAGGCATATTCATTAAATTTGAAATAAATAGTGTCGGATGTGTCTTACTATCTTATGATCCCGCCAAATGGGTTGACATTAAGGCAGTGTCATTTTAATTGTCTTGTTTCAGTTTTATTTATGGTGCATGAGCCTTTCTAATGGAGGCAATCCCATTAAAACGTAAGGGTATTAGAAATGTAAATATTCGCTACATCTATCTGCTAACTTTCACGGTACTAACTTTATTTTATTTGTAATTCAGGTTTTATTTGCAACATTAAGCTGTGTCTTTCTTCTTTAGCTTCCAACTTAGGAGGAAAATCAAGTCGATTAAATATTTGATGAAACCTTGAAAAATGTTTTGAATTTCAGGGTATTGTAATCAAAAAATATTTTTAAAAACTTGCCAAAATTTAGTAAAAATGACTACGATTACTAAACTGGCATCATTAAAAAGACAATTTCATATATTATAAAAAGATGTACATTTCATTTTTGCGCTGCAGTATTTTTGGAAGTTTTCACGGAAAAACTCTAAAATTTAACTTATAGTTTAATTATAATTTAAAAAAAAACATTCTGAGGTACACATTTCCATCCTCCAATGTACATACGTACCAAATTTGGTAAATGTAGGTCACACGGCAAACACACAATCATCTTTATTATAAACGGAGATTACTCTACTTTCAGTTTACATACTTCAAAGCCAACAAATTAAAGATAAGGCGGCGTTATGAAGATTTCTGTGATCACAAAATATTTCGCCATATATGCACTTGAAATTCCGATGCACAGTTCAGAAAAAAATGAACTAAAGGAAATAAACCTATCGTCCGTTAGAGTAGTCTTTTGTAACCTTCACACATTTGAAATCATGAGTTCGCCATGTTTATACACGGCGATACAATGAAGGATTCATTTTTCACTTTAAAAGCGCAATTAAGCTTGAAAAAAAAAGTCAATATTAAGTCATTTCCGCTCGGGCGTCTCTTATACGTGTCTGAAACCTGCAATTATTCAAGACTTTATTATTATTTTTTTTTCCAACTTAGTTCTAGTCATTAGCAAGAGAAACGCTTACGAGTGGGACCCGTCGTTTCCTCATTCGACGGAATTCGGGTTTTTTCGTTATTCCGCGGGAGGTCTCGGCAATTGAAAAATCGCGGTGAAAAAAAAGCAAAGCAAATGTTGACTTTTCTGTTTGAGTCAGAGGGGATGATGACGATGATGATATCTATTTTAATTGTCGATTCGTAGAAACCAATTTGATTCCCGCTTGTGTTTGAAGCAGCATGGGAAAGAATATCTTGTGTCAGTAGAAGAAATGAAAGAGTCCAGCCTGAATGTTTGGCCGATTACTTATTGGTGATGTTTGATGAGTGATTACATTTTAATATTTCAAAGAATTTCTATGTTCTAAGTAATAAATACAGAGTAAATTGAAGTTATTGTTTTGGATGAATTCTAATCAAAAATTTAACCCTTCATCAGCTTTTTTTATACCCAGCCATTTATTGAAAAGAGGATCCCTCTTTGCAAGCGAAATAGGCAGGACGATGCAATTTTATCTATAAAGGCAGCGTCTAAATCACTACATTAAAATCGGTTTTTGAACTGCTATTTGTTTTAATGCAGTGTACGAATAACAGCGGCAATGGCATTAAAATACCATTGTGATATTATCCATCAGTGTACAGATGTACAATGATATAATGTACATGTATACAATGTATCTACATATTACATCAAGCAAATATTCCAAAATAAAATTAATATATCCCCAAAAAGAAATCAATTCTAATATCATCAAGGGACGAAAGCGATTTTGAACTAGTTCATCAAAAGAAAGTGCGCGTTTTGAACTACGATAAATAGTACTACATTGTGTGTATTTTGAAAATTTCTGGATATTTAAAATTTAAAATTTATTTTTTCCACCATTTAAACATTTATTTTGTTTGGAAAACACTCTCTCGCTATTTTCGAATTGAGATTTTTTTTTATGAGTCCCTCACCATTACATCATTTTTTTTCTTTAATATGTTATAAAAAATTATTTGTTATTGCTATTAATAAAGTTTCTAAATATTTTGGGGGTAAATTTTTTATGGGCCTTATTTATCGCACAAAAATAGGTTTGACTGTACTCGAAATTAAGTAATTTCTTACATGGATGCTTTGAAAACGGATATTCTAATTTGCATATTTTATTGGAGGATTCATTACACGTATAACTCATTTAAAGGATCCGTTTTTTTTTTAAGTATATGAAGTAATAGAGAAAGTATTGTAATCATTGAAAAATTCAAACTCAAGATTCTGACAATTTCAATGTTTCAGACCTCTCAAAACTCACTTTTAACATTATATCTGTCTATAAACAAGCTAATATAAAAAGACTTCGTGTCAGACAACCAAAATTTGGTATGCGAATTTGTAGATTTCTTTTAAATTTTGAATAAATACATTCACAGAGAGTCTATCTTGCTGCTCGAGTGCAAATATCTCTCTACAAAAAGCAAAGAGGTGGACACATAAAATTTGGTACACAGATTCAGCATCTAAAATATTGATGTTTATCAAATTTTGAACCAAATCCGTCAAACGATTGACCTCGTGTCAGTCTGTACTTTCTCAAGCATATAAATGCAATAACCCAAAAAACTATGACTTCAATCAAAGAACCTCGGTAGATCTTGTGACTAGAACTGATATAGTTTTGTGTCAAATTTTGGTGTCAATCGATAGGTAAAATATATCCAAAATATATTTCACGCGATAGATCCATTCAAAATGCTAACTTCACGCCAAAGATCTATATTTTCTAACTGTCGTTCACCAAATACTTTGCAGCTTTACCCAAGATAAACAATTTTACGCGAGGTAAGAGCAATAAGATATTTCAAATTTCCATTTTATACAAAAAAAAAAAAAATGTACAAAAAATGACGAAAAACTGTACAAAAAACTGTTATACGTGTTCATGTATTAAATTAATTTTTTCAAATATATTTTATTCATCTAGGGATATGCTTTATTGTCTTGCCCATGTATTTTTTTACGTGTCCATGTATTACGTTACACAAAATGAAGAAAAACTGTACAAAAAAAACTGTTTTGCGTGCCCATGTATTAAATTTATTTTTTCAAATGTATTTTATTCATCTAGGGATATGCTTTATTGTCTTGCCCATGTACTTTTTACGTGTCCATGTATTACGTTACAAAAAATGACGAAAAACTGTACATAAAAAAATTGTTTTGCGTGCCCATGTATTAAATTTATTTTTTCAAATGTATTTTATTCATCTAGGGATATGCTTTATTGTCTTGCCCATGTATTTTTTTACGTGTCCAAGTATTATGTTACAAAAAATGACTAAAAACTGTACAAAAATAACTGTCCAAAAATATATTTTACGCGATAGATCCATTCAAAATGCTATTTTCACGCCAAAGATCTATATCTTGTAACCATCGTTCACCAAATACTTTGCAGCTTAACCCAAGATAACACGAAGTAAGAGCAATAAGATCTTTATTGGAGAATATACGCTTCTTCACTGGTTTTTTTATTACATTCACCAATCCTATTACACATATTGATTTAGATTTGTTAACCAGCACTGATGAAATATATTTTATCGCAACGAAAAGTTTTACTTTAAACTACTCTTCAAAGGCGGCCCTTTGTTTCGTCGTGAATACTGTTTATATATCCTTTCAGATCAATTGTTTTTATATCACTTCATATCCCTTTTTTCTGTCAAATTGTTTAACATTAAAGCCGCATTATTTTAATTGCCATATTCAAGTTATTCTTTATCGTATACATGAACCTTTCTAATGGCGATAATACCATGACATTAGAAGGGCATTAAGAACGTAAGTACCTGGATCATCTATTTTCTAAATTTTGCGCTATTGTAACTTTTATTTTATTTTTAGTTCTTTTGTGAGGTTCATGGAAATAAACATAATCTTTCTTCTTCAAATGTCACCTGCGGAAGAAAATCAGGTGATTAAATATATGTTGCGATGTGTTTTTAAAAAGCTGTGCTCAGAAAAGTAGCAATACGGTAAGAACAGAAAAGACGAAAATAAAATTAAACAAGTAAGTGAAAAATAATGTCATAAATAATGACCGGCAACAATCAAATGTAAACAAACCATTGTGAGAATTTCAGACTTTTTCACCGAATGTTTTTACAGTTGCTTTGAATTCATCGTGTCACTTAATACAGTTATAAAATATTATCAGAAATATTCTGGAGTAGGTTCCTTATATCAACAAATGTTCATTCAGGCCAAGGAAAGAAGATAGAAAACAAATCAGGGAATAGGTTTTTAGCAAGAAGTTTCATTGTGCGTAAAAATAGACTTAACAGTCGCCAAAGGGATAATCTCTGCCTACGGAAAATGATGTTCATCTCTTCTTAAACAATTATTTACAAAAATTTTCTTTTATTATCTTAAGATTCAAAAAATTAACTTTTCAATCATTTTTGTATAATTGCCCTCTAAATTTGATTTTTTTTTTTTTTTTCAAATTAACTTTGAAACACAATCTGTTTCGAAATGTTTCGCAGAAATTCAAACTTATTCTTCAAAACTTTTAATCGCACGCTTTTGCCAATCCTCAACTCTGTCATAGGACTTTCATTTTCCGCTTTTTCTTGTCATATATGCACTTTTTAATTTCCAGTTGACTGATTCTATTGAATTCCTGATTTTCAATAATATCAAATGATCAAGTGAAATTTAAACAATATACGTTCCATATATATCATTTGACAGTCTAAAAAAAAATCAACAATCTACGTTGCGTATACGATTTCATTTAAACAATTCGACTTAACGATTTCTTAAAAAAACGCAAACGATCATTTAAGGAAATTCTTTCCGAATTCTTTATTTTTAAATATTAGTTTCATTAAAATTCTTTTCTTACAAACTATGAACGTTATTTTGTCACACCAGCAAATTTGCCTAGTTCCATATCAATCTAACGGATTAAAAGAATTCAATGTTTCAGCCTTTTGGTAACGAGAGAGGTTTTAATTCTAGTATTTTGTCGATACTATATGCTGATGCAACAATCTATGCAAACAGGCAATTCATCAAAGGCGGCTGGTTAACAAATATCGCGATTGCAAGAGCCGAAGTATCCAACAGGCAACACATTCATTCACAAATCTCCTTTAAATAAAACACAAGCCGAGCCTCGAAGGCAATCATGGTAGAAAGCAAGCGAAAAGTGGAAAAACAGCCGTAATCACAAGGTCTCCACCGAAGAGCAACACTTCTTCACCGCTGCTTCAGCTGCAAGGGAAGTCGATATTCGGAGATGAATGATTGAATCTTTTTCATCTGAGAGCGGCAATCATTAATCTTTCTTAGTGAAAGGTAATCGATTCGCATATCTGGATTGTTGTAATCTGCATTGAATAGGATGTCCGTGGCGGTAAATTCAAGTACCAAAGAATTTGGATTAAGCTATTGAATGACGCAGGTTGATTATTATCTATGATTTATATATAAATATTTCTATGACTATTTTTTTCTAATGTGCAATGTTGCCACATTTAGAAGAAACAAAACTTACATTTATTTCCTTCCTTACTTTGAAATTGCGAAATGAGATGCACGTCAATCAAAGGTTTCTGCATTTCTATTTAACGAGTTTTGATTAAAGATTTATTGACAACATGGTGAAAAAATTCCGTTTTAAAAGTTCCAGAAATTTCTCTGTAATGTTTACATTTAAGAACGCGCATAAATTATTATGAATGAATGTGTGTGTGTGTTAATCTTTATCTCTAAAGCTAGAGTGTGGGTATTTTTAATTTTAATTTTAATTTTATACTTTAAAATGAAACAAACTGTTTTCTAAAATTGTCTTTACTCTCTGATAATAAATTTAAAGCAAAGAAATATTTTTAAAATATGAAAAATACTCTTTTTAATCTTCAAATGAATGACCACAGAAAAAGGATTACCAGACTTCTCTGAAAATTTAAATGTATCAAATGATTTTTAAAGGAAATTTAAAGAAGAAAAGACGCTAAAGAAAGTTAATTTTTCCCCATGCTTGATGAATCATCAGTATATATACTCGTCTACCACCGTCTGTAACCATTGGCGGAATTTAAAAACATCTCCTCCCTTTATTTCAGGGAGTTCGTTTCAGGTTTGTCATCGAGAAACTTTAAGAATTATTTTTTTTATGTCTGAAGTGATTGACGTATGCATTTTTTTTTATTATTATTTTATATTTGAGCCGATTTAATATATCCTCTCTTAACGGAGCAGATTGAAGTTGATTGCTAATATTTCTTTTCAGCAATTTTTTTAAAATTTTTTATTCACCATTTTTTTTTCTTTTTTTTTTCCCCTATTAGCTGATTCTTGTTTGTTACAATCCGACTTTAGAGATTAGTTTCAATTTTAGAATTCGTGAGAGGTTTCAAGGAAGAAGATCCCATCCCAAGGAAACTAAACTTTTAATGTGTACTGTAAATGGCACAGTTTTTTTCTTTCATTTCTGAAGTGTTTATTTATGTCCGAGATGAATACTTTGAAAAGTGCTATATTTTTGAATTTTTGACACACACACACCCCAATGAAACCAAAATATTTCAGTTAAAGGTCAAAATGTTTTTGAAAATTTCGAAAAAAATGTGATTTTGAAAACAAGAAAAAAATCTCGCATACACTAGTATAGAAAAAATACCGTAATCATCATGAAAATTCGAGCTCGAGTTTTTAAAGAATCTCTACGTTTTAGACCCCCGCGAGTTCGAAAAACACATTTTCGGAAAATGTTCTTCCGTCTGTCTGTGACAAAGATAACTGATATACACTTTGAGGTGAACGAATGAAATTTGACATAAGGTCTTCACATCAGATTTGTAGCAAAATCCGTACAAAGGAAGTCTGTCTCTCGGCTGTCCGAATATACCTTAACAAATACCTATAAAACGAAGAGAGCTAAATAGAGATAACTCAGTACACAGATTTAACATTTATAGTGTATACACCTTTCAAATTTTGTGCAAAATTCAACAAGGAATTGTCCATCCATCGGTCTGTACTTTCAGAAACATGTAAACGTGGCAACTCAGTAACTTAAATGTATCGATTTTGTTACGGGATTTAATAACATATAAGTGTAGTTTTGTATCATTTTTTTAATTTGTTTGTTTCAAACGGTTGGTAAAAATGAGTCTAAAACATAAATTCGATTTTCTGATACTATTAACCTTATGTCGGGGATAATCGTCAAATAACTCGCCAAGGATGAAACGATCAATGCAGTAAAAATGCTAAATTCACGCCAAATGTGAATATTTCGTGACTATTGTTCTAAGGCGCTTTGCATGGCATTGCGTCTTGTTCTCCCCTTTAATAGCCAGAAAATTTTAAAGAAACTACACCCCCTGGTACTTTAGCTAAAAAGAGGAACAGAACGAAACATTTCTGGTTTAAAAGATTATCGAATGATTTCCTCAAAACCTGAAGAAAGCTTAATAAATATAGTTCTTAATTCCTGGATTTAAAAAAAAGGGCACACCTTGTATGTAAAATATTGGAATTGGACCAATAAATAACATGAATTTTTTTTTTTCGCACTGTGAACAATTAAAATAGTTATAGAATATTTCTAAATGAAATCGACTGCTTATCATTTACTTCATTAACTGCAAAACAATTGAGAAATTATTATAACAAATTCGAACAAAAAATATGCATTAGCTTTTAATTTGCGATGATTTCTCGCAAAGAAATACTGCCAAAATGTGAGAAAATCGCACTTTTAAGATGTAACTAGCATTAAAGCATGTGCTATGCTAATATGAAAATCAGCGTAACTTCACAAAAAAAAGAAACAAAATTCTTAATTTTTGAAAAATAGAGCTTAGAAATAAAATTCAAACAGTTTTATGAAGAAAACTGTTCAAAAATTAAGAATACAAAGGGAAGAAATGTGATATTTTTGCAAAATAAAAATCTTAATTTTAAGTATTCTGCCAGTGTGCGTGATATTTTTTACAATTACTTTTACTAGTTACTCTGACACAATCAGATCAGAGTTATTGTTAACAAAATACAACAGTCCATCTAGATAGGCTCATCTTCTAATACTTAAAGAAGGGTGCACAATTTTATGGACATTGAGATAAATAAATTTAATTAAAATGTGTATAACTTTCTCATTCAACAAGAATGGCAATATTTAAAACAAAGCAATTTTTTCCCATGCATATGAGCAAGGTTTTTAATTAATATAAAATAAACTATCTAATGAATGATTCCTGAAATCCTCATTAAAATTTTTCATGTTTTTAAAATATGTGGGGCCTATTCAGTGGGCCTTTGAAAAGCCCATTTAATTTATAAAAATAACCGTTTTACAGAAAAAAAAAAAAAAAACAGAAAGAAGCGAATAAAACGTCCTCTTCATCAAAATTCAGTTGCCACACTCTTCCAGAACAAGGTGTTCTTTCTATTTCTGGAACAAGGTGTTTATAATAGATGCCACATCATTTCGAATTCAGCTGGTTCTCCTAAACGAGTTATTCCTCACTTAGACAAGATTTATTTTCCCTATCGTCAAACTGCGATTAGCCAGCTGAAGATATCTAACATGAACTATGACTTTATTTCTTTTCACACGAGTCAGCCCACAGATTTCGTCCGAAAAAGTTGATAGAAATTTTAAATTCCAAGTGCGACGATCCCATACTTTATTTCTCCAGTTCGACTTGTTCCGTTTTTGAATTATATTGTTCACAGACAAATATATGTTTAGACAGACTAAAAATGTGTTTCAAATTTCCAGACGATCTTTCTTTGGCACTTCTTAGTGCAAGCGAAAATAATAAAATGATTTATATCAATGCAAGAGTTCAGAAATTCGTTCACACTATTTTATTTCCCACTGATAACAACTGGATTTGTTTATTTAAAGGAAACTTAAAGAATTTGTTTCAGATATTTTGGTTTCAATTAGTATTCTTTGCACAAGCGCCAGACTTACGAATCTTATTTTCATTAAAGAAAACATTCTCGCATCCTCCCTAATAAAGATGTTTTCCCCAGTTATCTAGGTCTTGCTTGGCATTGGCATTCAATAGTTACGAAATATTAACCTTTGGCGTGAATTTAGCAATTCGACTGAATCTATCGCGTCATCCTTGGCGAGTGTTTTGGCGATTAATCCATGGAATGCGGTCAAAAGTATCCGAAAATCGAATTTGGCTTTCGTGCGCGTTCATCCCAATTGATTGAAACAAAAATTCGACATATATTTACACTTAAAATCTCAAAATAACGTGCCAAATATAATGTATTTAAGTCACTGCATTTTTGAATTATCGCGTTTGCATGTTTCTGACAGTACAGATCAAATAAACGGCCAACCTCTTGTTGGATTTCGCTCAAACTTTGCTAGCCTTCTATACTGAAGATATTAAGTCTGTATACCGAATTTTATGTATCTAGCTCTCTTTCATTTTGTAGTTATCGTTTTATATTCGAACAGCCGGCCAGACAGACTTCCTCTGAACCGATAAGGGTCAACATTTGATAGAAATGTACAAATTTGATATAAAGACAACATACCAAATTTTGTCCGTCTTGTTCAAAGCGTTTTTGAGTTATGTCACCGACAGACGGACATTTTTTTGAAAATGTGTTTCTCGAACTCAGAAATGTCTAAAGCATGAAGATTCGTCAAAATCTCGAGCTCGAATATTTTTGACGAATACAATACTTTCTCTATACTTCATGAAGGAAAAAGTAAAAAAGACAATTACATTATATATATAACTGTTTCAATCTATTTACCAGGTATGTATTTATAATAGCGTGAAAGATCGATACAGATGCTCTAAAGAAATAAGAATTTTAAAATATAATACATTTGTTGTATAATTTAATGCTTAAAGAATGTTAAAAATATTTCCTTTATTTTATAGCATTCATTTATTTATTTATTTGTGCTTAGTTTACTTTAGAGTATTCTCATGTTTTCAAGATATTGTTTTTAAATCCATATTTTTGATAAGTTTAAAATTTCTTGAAATATTTAGTATACTAATAAAAGCGTGTTTATACTAAATTATCTATTTATCAATTTTGCAAATGTATTACGATTATTTTAAGTAGCAGAGAATCTGAAAGTCAATCTTTTTTCTTCTAAAATTTTACCACCCTTAACTGTTTGATTATATTATACGAGAGCTCTTATCTTTAGATTAATATCTCATTTCGAAACTTACCGTGATTTTGAACCATGGTCAGATAACGAATATAATTCCTCAGCACTTCTCCCCACCTTTCCAAACTATGAACCTCACCAACAGCAAGACATTTGAGCATCGATGAATTTAACTTGCCCAAGCAAGCATACATTGTGACATTTTTATGCAATAGAATATATCTCTCGAATACTACCATCATGCTACGAATACCTATGATGATATTTCAAGAGGATCTATTTATTAACTGATAATTATTTTCAAGACATATCAAAATAATGTGTTGTCCTCGCAAGCAAACAAGTGTACAAAATTTCAAAAAGTGAATTGAAAATTTCAAGGGAAAAAAAATCAAGAAGTGAAAAAAATAATTCATTGCAAAATTCCATCTTTAAAAACTTATAAGATAAATTTAAAAAATAGAACGTAAAATGACTTCAAAGATGTAGACAATTCAAGGTTTAGTGACGAAAAAAAATTGCCATTTAAGTTCTGTTATGCTAAAATTTTTACGAACAGTTCACTGTATAAAATATTTACGACTCAAGATAGAATGATTTACCACGTTTTACCGAATTAAGTACTCTAACAGTCTTAAAAACCGACGAATAAAAGTCATTAAAACACAATTTATTTCCGTCAGATGTCCGTGATTATGGTTGAATTCTTTTTCCGAAGATAGTCATTAGTGATGGTTGGATCACTTCAAAACAAATCACGTTAACTATTCGCGATTCGAACGCATCAAGTCGTGAATAGAAAAATAATTATTTATCCATTTTTAACTCTTTGGGACTTGAAGACTTAAAAATTGTTCTACCTCTAGCGTATCTTTTTATGCATGGTAGGATATATTTTAACCCACCTCGAAAAGCTGAGGTTACTGATCGTCACACAGTTTAATATTTTATTTAAAACTTTTTACTCATTTGATACTAGCCATGCATCAACGATAAATGCGTAAATAAATTAGAAAACCAGCGGCAGTGGTTTCCCAAAAATTCTCTCGCATGCTCCTAATAAAAGTGTTATCCCAAAAAACGCCATAAATGGCATTGATGTTCAATAATTATAAAATATTAATCCCTGGCGGGAATTTTGCATTTTTACTGAATCGATCGTGTCACCCTTGGCGAGCTTTTTGGCGATTCAGCACTGGCATGCGGTTAATAGTATCCGATAATCGTATTTTGTTTTAGACATGCGTGTCCCAACCGATTAAAACAAAAAATTGATACAAAACTCTTGTAGTCACATGTCAAATTTAATATATTTAAATCATTCCGATTTTGAGATATCGCGTTTAAATGTTCCTGAAAGTACAAACCGACACACGGTCAACCTTTTGTTGGATTTGGTTGAAACTTTGAAAAGTGTCTATACTATAGAACATTTAATCTGTGTACCGAATTTTTTCTCTCTAGTTCTCTCCGTTTTGTAGTTATCGTATTAAATTACATTCGAACAGCTTAACAGACAGACTTCCTCAGTAAGGAGTTTACTCAACATTTGTCAGAAATTTACAAATTTGGTATAAATACTATCCACCAAATTTCATCCATTTAGCTCAAAGTGTTTTTGTATTATCTTTGTCCCAAAAAAACAGACGAATATTTTCCAAAATGTGTTTTTCGAACTCTTGAAGGCTTAAAACGTGGAGATTCGTCAAAATCTAGAGTTCGAATTTTTTGACAATAGCTGCACTTTCTCTATACATTGTATACTAGAAAATAAAAAGTTGTACAAATCAAAATACATTAGGAAGTTGTGTGTGCTGCTATGATTAAGATTGGCTTATTGTGCGATACAGTGAATTTTTGATGCTCATAACCGTAAGTGCTGTTTATTACGGTATGTTTTATTATGAGGGAATCAATTGTTTTATTATTTAAAAAAGCATATTATTTGATATTTTATATTAATTTTGAAACTGTGAAGTGGTTGGATTATATATATGTCCTCCCTGTAAAAAAAATTCTTTTAAACATGTTTTTCTTATTTTGAGTAACGTTTTATGTTAAATAATCCGAATGAATGTGTTTTATCTCTCAATTTTTTTATAATAAAAATTTTTGCACAAATAAGGTTTTTATTTTTTTTCAAAATCGTGTTCCTAAAAGAGTTAAATTGTGAATGAAGAAATAAAATTGTTTATCCCTTCTTAAATGTCAACACCAGATATTACACAATTCCAAATTTCCCCTTAGAAATAGTTAATGCCATTTATTTTTGAAAGATTGACTTATGTTATACACATGTATTTAGATAAAACAAATATCTTAATACTTGTGTAATGTAGTATCTAGTTGTAGCTGTAATATTTTTTCTTATAAAGTGAAACTAGGGTCATTCGATTTGTTAGTTGGCGGGAAACTTAAATACGAAATTCTTCACATAGCTATTGAATAGGGTAATAAGATAGCAAAAAACTTACTTTGTAAGTCATTATGCTTTAACCTGTTAAGTGCGTTCGACATGTAAACACGACGACTCAAATCTTATTTTGACGTGGTCGATGTATCATTTTATAAAAATGAAACCTTATTCATTTTATAATGAATTTTTGCAAAATTTATTAATCAATAAAGAAATTATGGGGAATGGTTTCCGTAAAAATGTCTCGCACACTCTTTAAAAAACTTATCATGCTAGAGAGGCTTTATGCTATTGGCGTAGAACAGTCCGAAATATTGACCTCTGGCATGAATTAAGCATATTTTCTGAATCAACCGTGTGCACCTTGGCGAGTTTTCATTTTTTCAATTATTCCCTGGTATGCGGTTAATAGTATCCGAAAATAGAAATTGTGCTTTAAACTCGTTTTTCTCAAATGTGACACAAAACTGCAATTGTAGTCATAAAGTCCCTTACCAAATGAGATGTATTTAATTCATCGAGTTTTTGAATTACTGCGTTTGCATACTTCAAATTTTGACAAGTATCTACACTTTAGATGTTAAATCTGTGCTCCAAATCTCAACTATATAGCTTTCTTCATTTTCTAGTTATCATGTTAAGTTATATTAGAATATTCGGGCAGACGGGCTTCCTCTGTCCGAATTTTGCTCCAAATTTGATGGAAATCTGTAAATTTGGCGTAAGACCATATACCACATTTCAGCTATCTAGCTGAAAGCGTTTTTCTGTTATCTGTCACAGACAGATAGATGGATGGATGGATGGATGGATGGATAGACTCAAGGAAGTCCAAAACGGGGAGATCCGTCAAAATCTCGAGTTATGCTTTCTCTATACTACGTATACGAGAAAAAGGAACACATAAGGTATATTATTTGTTTCGCAAAAGTGGCAAGTAGTTGAAGAAGGGTGCCAAAATAAGCATTAATCATTACGTTTAATAGGAAACCCAAGGCATCAGATATAAATTCGAAATAAAATATTTTGAATAAATTAAATTAAAGTTGCTTTACACTGTATTGAAAATGAATGGATAATGAATTTTATTGTTTTGTTTTTTAGTTTAGTTATATTAACTTCCCGTTGTAAAGCAGCACTAAGGCTATTTTGGGACGGACCTCGTCATTTTGAACCGCGGTCAGGTGACGAGGACAACACCTGACCAACACCTAAATGATCATGGCTGCATATGTATGGAAGGACAAACGAGCCGTTTTCGAACGGATTTCATTCGAAATGCGACAGCAATCTTTCATTTTCGATATTAAAGACTACAGATTCAATGTCATCTGACTGGATCGTTGGAGCCCTTGAGTTTTCATGTTCATAGGTCTAGACATAAATTCCATAAGGTTTTTTCGAATTCATAAACGTCTGAAACAAATTATCAATACCAGGTGTCAATTTTTTTTTTATTTTTATGGTTACAATAATTTTCTGGGGATTGCAATATTTTGTTTACTTTACAATACAAGAAAGTGAAAACAAGGCAACCAGTGCCATTTTACTAGATGCGCAATCTATTAAGACTCGTAGACCAAAAGCACTGAAGCCATTACCCTACCGGCTAATCCGGAACTTCGGTACAGTTTATTAAAAAAGCAAAATCTTCGGAATGGCTGTAAAAGCATAAATTTGTATCTGCACCATCGAATACGAGAAAGCACAAAAACAAAACGAATCCCATGTTTCTTTTGCACTCCCTCGATAAACATCCATCTCACAAAGCGACTTATTATTATTATTATTTTCATTTCTGCTTGGCTTCGCATTTATTTATTTGTTTAATTCTTGTGCCAGGGGAGCCAAGCATGTCACACAAGACACAACTTTTACGGTTATGACGGACAACAAAGGAAAATAAGATTTTTAAAGAGCAACTCCTCAAAAAATAAATAATAAACCAGTACGAGCGTCGGTTGCCGGAGAGAGAGAGAAAAAAACAAGATATAAAAGCATCACAGAAGATTGTAGTCAGCGTTGCGTAAAAGACGGATCGTCCCTGCTAGCCCCTTGGGTGGTCGCCACCCCCCACTTGGTGTGGGGGGTGGCAGCTACCGAACACTGGAATCGTCTGTGCAGCCTGAGTTTGTATTTAATTTCACCTTCCTCTGAGTGGACCGCTCCGAATTAAATGTTTGTGTAAATTGGTCTGTGTGTTTAGCAAATTGACCGTCGGTTTAGTTATGGTAAAAGATATCTGTAAAATGAAAGATACAAGTGTTATTATTATTATTCTTTCGATGGAATTAAACTGTAAAGGAATGCGGAGTATGTGATGGAGAAAATGTGGTCATGAGGAATTAAATAACACAGGATATATTGTATACACGAGATTGGCTGTTAGTTATGCTAAGCGCTTAAAATTTTTATACTCCATCGTCGTACAAGAGATGATAACCTTGATAATGCCCCCCTTTTTTTTTTTTTTTTTTTTTTTTTCTCTCTCTTCGTATACATTGTATAGAGAAAGTACAGTAATCGTCAAAAAATTTGAACTCAAGATTTTTTCACTTTTTGCATCTCACTGAGTTTGAAAAACACTTTTTGAAAAATATCCATCTGTCTGTCTACAACTCAAAAACGCCTTGTGCTAGGCGGATGAAATTTTGTACACTGTTTTTACACCTCATTTGTAGATTTATATGAAATTTTGAATAAAATCTGTTCAAAGGAAGTCCGTCTGTCCGGCTCTTCAAATGTCATTTAACAAAATAACTCCAAAACGAAGAAAGATATATAAAATTCGGTATACAGATTTAACTCGAGTTTTTGAGGAATCTCCGCGTTTCAGATTCCCTTTCTTCCGGAAAAGTCATTTTCGGAATCATGTCTATCTGTCTACCTTGAAAGAAATAACTCAAAAATGCTTTGAGTTAAATGGATGAAATTTGTTACTCGTACATGGAGAATAACGACCCAATTTGTTGATTGACATCAAAGTTTAAAGGGAATCCATCAAAAGAAATCTGTTCGACATAAGCGGCGATAAATACAAAGCAGAAACAACTTAATACATAAAATTTGGTATATAGGTTTAGTATCTAAAGTGAAGAACGGTGCATCGAATTTGCAGGGGAAAAAATCCATCGAAGAATTGACAGTTTTCAGCTTATACATGGCATCTAACACACACACACACACACGTGAAATTAGGAATTTAAAAAAAATCGCAATCCAAGGAGGTTAAATATACAAAAAAGATAATATAAGAGAACTTGTTCAAACGTTAATCGCCACGCGAAGGAAGTGTGCAGCGCTGATAATGTACTTTCTGAACAACATGAATCACATGTGCTTCACACGATTGCACGTATTATAAATCAATTGTTGTCAATGGCCCAGCAGTTCCAAATTATATTTTGCTTTGTGACGATTGGCGAGTCGTAATATGCATGTGTATAACTGAAGACACTAAAACAAAGGAATGGAATTATTGTAAAATGCAATTAAGAATCATTTTTTTAAAAACTAAAAATTATTTTAAGAAATAAAATAAGAGTCGTCGAAAAGTGTATTCATTTTTTTAAATCAAAAATTTTAATTTAAAGTGGTGTCATTTTTTAAATTATTTTTTGTATCATAATATGTTCTGGATTCATTGAGAAAAAACTTGAACATTTTAATTTTTAATAAAAAAAAACTATTTAAAATTTTGAAAACTTCTTATTGAAAATATACTACATGGGAAGCAACTATGTGACAAATTTGATCACTGTATATCCAATGGACTGCCTTGCGAGAGATTTTGAACCCATTTTGCGTCACGTAAGTCACACTTTGCAGATAATATCCTATCTATAAACATTACCATGTTAAAAATGTCATTGCGCGTGTGTAAAGTTGCACATTGTTAACAAGTTCGTTAAATAATATTCTGTCAATGGCAAATTAATAAGTAATAAGCAAACTAAGATATATTAATTTTAACATTGATTCATTTATTATGTATATCCGGACTAATGAGTCAAGAATCATAAGCAAAAATATTAATCAAATATTTGAGCTCGACAATCAAAATGAAATGTCAAACGATCGAACTGTAAAAATCTAGAATAAGTTAAGGATGTTCTAGAAAGACAGCAGCATGATCAGTAAAACTTGTTACTCTTAAACTTAGTAAAAACTGATTTTATAAACTGACACGATAATTACTATAAACTGATTTACATCGTTAAAGTAATTAAAAGCAGTTATAAGACAAATAAAAATAATTCACAAATTTGAAATAATAATTAAAAAACCATGCAACTAAAAAGGTGAGGAAATTTTCACTGCACTTTTAGTATTCAAACATTTATCATTAAATGATAATATATCAGGTTATGTTTAAACAGGTGATCAACAACATATAAAATCATAACTTATAAAGGGAATATCTATTACGGTCGAGTTCCTTTAATAAAATATTCTGCAATTTGATATTTTATTTGCAAATAATTTACAATTGAGTGAATTACTTTTTAATAAATAATTTAATTGATTTTGACAAGTGACATTTTGCTCCGCTCCTATCCATCTGCCACAGACAGATAGACGGATAGGAGCGGAAAATGGGCATTTTTGGAAATGTCTTTGCCGAATAGGAGCGGAAAAGAGCATTTTTGGAAAATGTCTATCTATCTGTCCCAGACAGATAGGCATTTTCCAAAAATGTGTTTTTTGAACTCAAAGAGATCTGAAATATGGAAATTCGTCAAAATCTCGAGTTTTTGATGTTTACAATACTTTCTCTACTCTTATGCAAAAGTAAAAGAAGAAAAAAAATTGCTATTGCATATTATTCGTATGCAAATTGAATCGAAATGTGAGGTGCCATACTTTTCTTCCCACGGATAGTTTCATCTGAATGATAACCAAATTTAAAGATCTCTCCGATATCATTCACAAAAAGAAAGTGCCACGATTCTCCCTCTTGCTCAGGCGTTGTTACTGACATAAGTGTTGACATAAAGGCAATTTACAAAAGTATATTCGCATTTTTATTTCATTTTAATTGGCGGATCAATATTTAAAGTAAACATTTTACTAAGAAGAGATTTCGAATCTTCATGAGTTCATGATATACAATATGCATATAACTTCATCGCACGGCCCTGTTAGCAATGAATGAGTTAAAAAGAAAGATAGTCTATACAAGCAAATTTGCATTATTTTTTTAAAATTTTATTTTAAAATGTTTTTTTTAGGAGGGAATTTTATGTAGGAGGGAGTTTGCTTACTTCAGTAGGTCTGTAAGACTTATAGAATTAAGTTAAAGATTTTTCTTTATTGCATGCTATATGAAAACTGCTAACATCCAGATTCTTAATTTTTGTTTCAAAATTGGAAAATATAATTTCATGTCTTTCTGTCTCATTTTAACAAATTGTTGTTATTCAGCAAAATTCGGTACCTGTGTGAAAAACCTAAAAAAAGGAGTTATTTTGAAAGTTTTTTTTTTTTTTTTTTTCTTTTTTCCTCCCTAGTTCTAGATTATGTATATATATTTTCTTATTTACTTTGTGTGTATAGAATTTTGTCGTGTAGGCCTTCTTCGATTTACAATACAGCATTTTTCAAATCTGAATCTTCAAAATTGCAATGTTTTTTTTTCTTCCAATCCTTTGAAGATATCAATTAGCATTTGATTTCTTTGATACAAAAATTTCCTATAAGAACTAAAAACTTCTTCGTACTTATTCTTGTTTGATTTTTATAAAGCACCAAATGAAGGAGTTTTTTTTTTTTAAAAATTAATGTTTTATGTCTTTGATGTTTATATAAAATATGAACCACTTTTTAGTTAAAATCTATCAGAATTGCTTAATTATGGTTCTCTTGAAGGATTATAACATTTTTTTTCAATGTTTATCAAATGTTTTAAAAAGAAAAAGCCTAAAGCCGAAGAGACTTGGCAATAAAAATCTACTTTTTGTACAGAATAGATAAAACTGTTTCAGATTTGGCGATGTAAATAGAAGTTATTTTGGGTTTTGGCGTTTATTTAAATCGAAAAATGACTCTACGCAGCAATTGATTAAGAAAACAGGCAGCTTACCCATTGTGAATACAGAAAAAAAGGATAGCTAAACAATACTAGTGACAGCAGACTTATGAAAATGAAATTTCTTATTCTACGTTGATAACGATCAGTATGTTAATACGACAATATTTACAGATTAGACACTGTCTAAAGGGCTATGTGGGCATACTGTAAAACACGATTCAAGGTTTTATTTAATCCACTTTATAGGTCAGACCGTTCTGTAAATTTTTATGAAATTTCGAGCGATACCCATTCAGTAGAAGTGTGTTTGTTCAGCAAAGCGAATGAAAACGAAAAGAGGCGGATAGCTAACATTTGAGATGTAGATTTAACATCTAAAGTGTTGTAACCTATCCAATTTGTATTCAAACATGTCAAGGGGTTCACTTTCTATCGACCTGTACTTTGCATGCATTTAAACGCTATAACCCATTAGCGTAGTGAATAAAATATAAGAAATCTAGTTTGTGACTTCATGGTTACAATTGCAATTCTGTGTCAAATATTGGTTTCAGTTGGTTGGAAATAACGAGTCTGAAACGCAAAATTTATTTCCGATTACTATTTATCACAGGGCAGGGGTTCATCGCTAAAAATCTGGCCAAAGATCACATGATACATTCAATAAAATTCTAAATCCTCGCCAAGAATCAAAATCTCGAAGCCAAATGTTGCATCGCCAATGCCATGCAAGGCATTCAAGAGGCATCATTTTATGTGGAAAGACGGGGATAACACTATTACTAGAGAGTACGAGTGAAAATATGGGGCAGAGACCACTCCATTATCATTATTTACATTCTACATGCAGTCGCGAAAAAAAAAAAAAAAATAGAAAAGGGGGGGGGATACCAGAAGCTTTGTTTTAAAAGGACGAAAAGAGCAGCAGAGGAAAAAGAAATCTAAAAAGTAATTTAACAAGTCAAGCGGTTGCGTGTAACAAAATGAATTACTATTCAAATGCGCTGTAACTCGTTAATATTCCTTTTTTTTTTTTTTTTTCCCCTTCCCTTTTTCTTCTTTTACACGAACTGAGCAACTCGCAAATGAAGCAAAAATAATTCAAAACAGATTTTTTGTTCATACCGAACCATTCAACCTCCGATTTCCTGACCTTTTCGTGAGCTTAAACTCACGGAGCAAATGTATTAAGAGCAGAAGCATTTCGTTTTAACTTCATTAAAAGCCAAGAAGTAGCCAAGAAGTAGCCAGGAAAGGCAGAATCACTCAGCCAAATATCTTAATTCTTTTGGTAGATGTGTTTTAGAAGCGCTCCAGATGTGAAAGTGGATTTTGGCGATTGGGTAGGCGAGGGAATTCCGAACGGTTTCAGTTGTTCCGAAAATTAATTGTTAGACACTGAATCATTCAGATGATTCTGAGAGAAATTCTTACCAGACGTTTGCCCAACGAGCCACTTATTTTTAATAGTTCTTTATTTAATCCCTAAATAGGGTGAACCCATACGTGAGATATATAATTAATAATATTGTCTATAAAGTTAAATATTTGCTCTAAATATATCATTATTTTAGATATTTACTTATCAATTATATCAATTTATTTATTATAAATATTTATTTACTTAAATGATTATATATGTGTAAATATATTTTAGCAGCTGCGTGGACGAACAGGAACAATTTTAGAAATTTTAATTTCATTTTATTTCATCAAGGGAGGCATATAATGCAAAAGGAAGTGATGAGATACGTCAGTCTACATCGCGATACATGAGCAGAAAAGACCAAAATATTTCCCCTCATTTATTTTAAAATGAGATTTTGATAGGGATTTCTTGGACATGGGTAGACTTCGGAAAGAGAAATTCAGGTATCTTTAAAAGAATGTTGCAAACGTTAAGGATTTGTATCTTTTGACTCAGAGTGTGAGAAAATGCTCAAGTCATCCGTTTTACATAGCGAGTGTTGAATTAAAGAAAAAAGTGGGAATTGGATCAGGAAATAATTAACAATTTTAGAATGAAATTAATATGGACTAAACCAAGATAAAATTTAGGAAATGAATTAGAATTTAAATTATTATATCAAAATGAACCGTTACATATTTATATGCATTTGATCTAAATCGCTACGCCACCTTAATCGCATTACAGGTGTAAATTCGAGGCTGAAATCTTATTTTACTATGCATGTTTTGTTTTTCTGGCACATGAGATATTAGTTTAAATGTGGAAGTGAAGTTTGGAAAGTGAGGCGTCGACTCAGATGCATCCGACATTGGATCAGAATAACGAAATTCATCTTAAAATAATCACTAAATATGTTCAAAACGGGTAATATTTAATCATATTATTAATTTAAAACTATCATAAATAAATTATTTGAAAAGCATGAGGGAATAAACATTAAATATTACATCTGAAATGTTGGAAGAATATTAAAATTCAGTATATTTTTCTCATCAACATTTTAAGTGCTTTATATCTAGACGATTCGATAAATGTTTAAAAAATGTCATACTTTAATCAACAGTAATGGTGTCCAGGAAAAGTTTCTGCATGTTCTCTTGTGTATTCTTAACCATATGCTATTGGCGAACAACAGTCATAGACGAATCTATTAGATGCGATCTTTGGCGATTAATCGCCGAGAGGTGGTTAATGCACAATAACTAAAAAAACCAAAAATATATTTTGAGCACCACTTTTTTTTTTTTTTGACCGATTTAAACCACAGTTTGACACAGAGCTGCATTTTTAGTTACATGATTACATACCAAATTTCCTATATTTATTTAAATCATTATATTTTTCAATTATTGCATTTCCATGTTTGTAAGAGTACGGACTAAGACTGCCAACCTTTCGACGGAATTTATTCAAAATTTTATACTACATCTGGATACCAAATTTCATCCATCTAGCTCTCTGCATTTTTATAGTTATCGTGCTAACTTATATTCAGACTGTCGGACAGACAGACTTCATCTGAAATGATTTTCTTCAGAATTTCGTAGAAATCGACACATTTGAATAGAGACCACGTTACAGATTTCATCCGTCCACCAAAACGTTTTTGAGTAATTCTTTCTGAGTCATAATAACAAAAACTGTTTTTCGAACACGGAAAGCTCTGAAATGAGCTCGAGCTCAATTTTTTTTGAGCATTACAATATTTTCTCTGTACTTCATATACGAGAAAGTAAAAAGGAAATGAATGCACTTTTGAATTTATCATATGGCTCATATGCTAAAATTATTTTTATTAAATTCGGGATATTTTTATGAAGCATCGATTTTGACTGTTTTTTTTTTTTTTTTTTTTTTTTTTTGTTGTTGTTGTTGTTTTTTTTTTTTTTTTTTTTTTTTTTTTTTTTTTGCTTGACAGGCACATTCATATTTGATAATTAATTATATGTTATTGTCTTTCGCAGCAATTCAAAAAAAAGTTTCATAGAATATGCGAATATTTTTTTTATTGCTGAAATAGCAGTTGTATAATTAAAATGGCACATTTTTTTAAAACCAAAAAATTGATGATTTTTTTTAAAGATGATGGTTAAAGTACTTCATCTCGAATAGTTTCAAAGCCTCAATATACTTCTGAAAAATATTCTTCTGTTTGTTGATAATAAAAACACACACATTATTTTCTTGTAATGAAGGTATATTTTTGAGACAGATTGATCTTAGAAATTCTTTAAGCTACTTGGGAGAAAAAAATGATTTGTTTAATAAGAAATCAACAAATCAAAACATTTTGTTTAGGTTTGAGAAAAAAAATTGAAAAAGTATTATTAATCGAAAAAAAAAAAAACTACAATTTAAATGAAACAATTGATAAGAACTTTATCTAACCTTCTTTTCAGCGGTTGGCAGATGAAATATTTCGGGATTCTGACTTAAAACGATTCATTTGATTGATCTCATAATATTCTTTTAACAAAGTATTTTTTATTTTTATTTTTATACTTTATTTTATTTATTTTTTCTGGTTTTTAAAGTTATTAAAATATAGTATCTCTATTCAGAGCTAACTAGTTTAAACCGGAATATTTAAAAATTGTTGGATTAGATGCTAAAGGATCGTAGAGAGGTGAGAAACAGCGTGTTATAAAAAATAATGTAGAACAGAAAATTCAATAAATTCACAAAAATTATTTTATCTGTTAAAAATAAATATTGCTAATCTATTCAACGAAAACATCAGAAAATCCAGTGGGATAGATAAAAATTTTACTGTTTATTTTGAAATTTTATAGCATATGAAGTGAAATTGTTTATTAAAATTAGTTATCTATTATTATTTTAAAAATTAGTCTTATTCCTTTAAAAGTGTAAAAAAAGGGTTCATAGGAAACGATGCAACCGGAGGAAAATAGAAACGGTGCAAAAACCCATATTTAAATTTAATCTGAAATCGCTAGAAGGAGGAGAAGTCAACCTTCTAACTCTCCGACCCGCCCTAAGGCACACGGATTTAAACCATAGAACTGAATGACCGGACCGCCGCAACAGCAATTGGCGGGAACTGTGGTTGAGTCCTAAGGGCCGCCACCGGCCACGGTACAACCCTCCCCGAAGGAAGTACGTCCCGTCATCGGTGAGGGGATAGAAGGAGAAACGAAAATGTAGAATAACTATATATTTATTAAGTTTACTTACTATTTATTCGTGATTTTTTTAATTAGTTATTGAGTGTAAAATAGCAATAAAAATTTTCATTGCAATTTTTATCTCAAAAAATATCGTTTTTTTTTTGTTTTGTTTTTTTACAGCCTTCCTTTTTAGGCCCATTTTTTTAAATTAAGATTTTTAAATGAAACGAATTTTTATTATGGCCCCATCAGTTTTGATTCCACCAATTAGCATAGAATATGGATTTTTTTTTAAATCAACAATTCCATCCATAGAATTCATCCACTATCCCATTTCATCGGAAGCCCTATTATGCTGATTAAATTGAGAATAGATGAGTGACTGAACTTCACTCATAACTTCCAACTCGCTTCGTATCAAAAACGATTCAATAGTCCTTCCCTCTTGCAAACGATTAAGAGAAGAGAATAAAGAAGCAAAAAATAAATAAATATAAAACGAAGCAGGAAGCAACCCTCCGTTCTTTATGGAATGACTCCGACGTGACTCACAACAGCGGGGAAATTCGCAGGTAGAGAGCGGGTCACGTGAGCGCAACTAATCTCTCCGCCCGAGGCATGCATGCGGAGGGCCGCCGCCGCTAGGACACGCCCACCCGCGTTGCTAGGCAACCACCGAACTGACGTCTGCATTACGCTCGCCATCGAGGTGTCAGAACTGAATAGGTGAGCGCTGTGTCACACACGCAGATTGGGGCAGGAAAAGCTGGGAACAAATGTTTTTTGTGATTTTGGCTGAACTATTCGTTGAAGTGTAAATGGATGCTCAAATTTGGAATAATTTTTGAAATAATTCTTCCTATTTAGCGAAATCTGTTAGGAGGTTCTTGGATCGAAACACCTCAAAATAAAATATAGTAAACGCCAAAAAATCTAAACACGAGATTTTAATGCGCATCCACGTTTTAGACCCCCCCCCCCGAAGTTCGAAAAACACAATTTCGGAAAATGTCTGTCTGTTCTCGGTGACAAAGACAATTCAAAAACGCTTTGAACCAGACGAAAATTGATATATGGTCTTTGCACCAGATTTGCTGTTGGCTCTCAAATTTTGGAAGAAAAAAAAAGCTGAGAAAGTCCATCTGTCTGAATATTCGAATATAAGTTAACCCAATAATTACAAAACGAAGAGAGCTAGATAAATAAAATTCGGTACTCATATTTAACATCTATAGAGGAGACACCTGATAAATGTTGAATCAAATCCATCAAGGGATTGGCTGTCTGTCGGTCTGTATTTTCAAAAACAAGTAAGCGCGATAATTCAAAAACGAAGTGACTTAAATATATCAAATTTGGTATGGGATTTTGTGACTACAAGAGCAGTTTTGTGTCAAATTTTTTGTTTCATTTGGTTAGAAAAATATGAGTCTGAAACAGAAATTCGATTTTCGGATATTATCAAAGCATGCAAGAGATTAATTCTTCTTTCTAATTACAATGGGAAGGAATTAGGGGGTTAAATATTTGATAGAACAATGAAAATTTAAATTTCAGAGTAACAGTCTTTTCTTCAAAATTAGGCAAAAAAATATTCTTAAAAGAAATGCCAAAATTAAAATATATATATACATGACGATTGTATTAACATCGTTAAAAATATTATTTGTATTTTAGATTTTGTAAATATTGTTTATGTACTATAATATTTTCTAAAAAAAAAAAAAAGCCAAAATTTTGCTTCATTTTTAATTAAAAGTTCTATTTAAAATTTCGAAAAAATCATTCCGAGAGTAACATCAGCCTTCTCCAAAAAATATTTGTGCTGAATTTAGTAGCTATAGATCAAACTGCCCTGTAGAGCGCCAACACACACACACACACACACACACACACACAAAATTTTATCATTAGGAAATATTATTGGATTTCTCTGTAAGCTAATGGAAAGCATATCTGAATAAGAAGACATGAAAGAAAAAAGAAAAAAAGAAAAAGAAAATGGCAAACAAAAGAAAATAGGCACATTAAAATAAATTTAAAATAATATTTATCTGAAAATTCAAATTAAATAAACTGAACCAAGGAGATTTAAGTTTGTTTTACTGACATAAAAAAATCTGTTCGAATGCTTTATATTTTCTTGACCCCTAAATGCTTTCTTTTTCCCGCATTTTGCGAAAACTCATAGTCGCGACTCATAGTAACAATTTTTTAAATCGTTAATTCACACATCAAAATGACTTCAGCTTTTTCTCCAATCCTTCATTATTATTATCACCAACATTTTGACTTTAATTCTTACCATATGATTGGCACAGTTTAATCATATGTGGCTCTTGTGCCAGTTAAATCAATCCAACTCAAACTCTGTATTGTCTGTCATCTGACATCGCATACAGCTTGTCAAGGGAGCTCAAATAACAATGAGAAGTTTTTAAAACCTCGAAACGGCGGTTTTCTTCAGAATTGTTGTTCCACATACTCCCAAACTGGTTCTTCTGAGGATGCGGTAGAAAAGAGTCGGGTTCCCTCCCGATTTCGCAGAAATTTTCAAGAGAATGCGAAATATTTTCTTATAAAAATGAATTTTGAATCGTCCTTTTGTCATTGAGCTTGGCGATATTTTGATATTTGGCGACAAAGTCCTCGTCCTTTAAGAAGTGGTAAGGAATTTAATATGCTATCAGTCGTAAAGCAAATATTGCGCTTTAATCAGACTGTTTGAATAAGAAAATGTTTATTTTTTAATAAATAATAAATCAATAGCAAGCAATAGTTTTAATCAATAAATAACAAGCAATTTCGATAAGTATAATTGTGGTAACTAGGTGTTAAAATTTATTAATAATTTTAAAAATTATGACTTCAATAAACAATGCACACCATTTTAAATGAAAAAAATTGAAAAGTTTATTTTTTCAAAATATATAATATAATTCATATCTATTATTTTCAAAGAAAATTTTTCATATTAAGAAAAATGTTAACCCATTTTTACCAAATGTTTCGTTGAGGAGTTATATCCTCTAGTGCATTTAAGAAGATGAAGAAACGTTTTACTCAATATCACCGAAAAAGATAAGGTAAGAATGTATTAATCACAGAATGAATTTAGATTATTTTTACTTTTTTTATATGTGAAATATACAAAGAGAAAGTATTGCAATCGTAAAAACATTATAAATCCAGATTTGGACGATTTCGAAAGTTTTAGACCACACCGGGTCCGAAAAACATATTTTTGGAAAATCTCTATCGCAGTTTGTGAATACGCTATCTGAAAAATTCTTATAGCCAGAAAGAAAAGATTCGGTACATGGACTTCATATAAAATTCATAGATTTTTCTTCATATAAAATCTATAGATTTAGAACAAGATAACTATAAAATATAAGGATCTAGGGAAATGAAATTTGGAATACAAATTTAGCATCTGAAATATAGATCTGTATAAAATTCGTCGAAATGTTGCCTGTCTGTCGGTCTCATATTTAATACATCTCATATATTTAAACGTGATATCCGAAAATTTCATTGACTTAAATATATATATATATATATATATGGTATGTAAACTTGTGGCTGCAATTGTGGTTTTATGTCAAACTTTAGATTCAATAGACCGGGAGTGGGAATAGCTGGAGTGGTCTTCCCAAAACTTTCTCGCATACTCTGTAATAAATATGTCAGAGAACGCCTTGCATAGTATGGGTGTATAATAGTTATAAAATATTAACCTTTGGCATGTATTTAGCTTTTTTACTGAATCAGTCGTGTCATCCTTGGCGAGTTTGGCGATTACTCCCTGACATATAGTTAATAGATCAGAAAATTGAATTTGTGTTTTAGACGCACTTTTCCAAACCAATTGAAACAAAGATTTGACACAAAACTGCTCTTGTAGTCACCAAATCCCGTACCAAATTTGATATATTTAAGCCACTGTATTTTTAAGTTATGGTGTGTTACATGTTTGTGCTTTTTCAATATGGATGTCAAATCTGTGTACCGAATCTTATCTTAACACTTAACACCTCACCATGCCCCTGCGACTATAATCTTAACGATTATTTAAACAGTTGGGTGGACATGGAGAGTGAGAGTTGCAGATGGCTAAGCTAATGATGTGGAGGTAATGGTGATTGGGCTGATGATGCGGAGTTGATGTTGGCTGAGTTGTAGTTGGCTGGGTTAAAGATTTTTAGGCTGCAGTGGGTTGCACTGATTGAACACTATACTTTCTCTATACTACGTATACGAGAAAATAAGCGTTCAAAACGCATATTACATTTCCGGTTACTTGTATATTAGTACTAGCATGCAATTAATAGTATATTAGTTGCACACTATCAATTATTTCCCAAATATTGCGTGATAGGTTCACACCAAATATCAATTTCTCTGTAACTATTATTCACCAATGGCATTCTTGGTTTTCTTTACCATACTGTACTACAAAGCACACTACTAGAGTGTGTGAGAAGAAATAATAATAATAAAAATAAAAATAAAAGTGAATACTCATGGTTCACGTTCGTACCCAAGGATCACAATTTTATGTGACGTTAGAGGGAGGATAAAGCCTTTATGAGAGCAAATGCGAGAAGGTTGGGAAAAGACCCTCTCCACCTGGTTTAATTAGACACTCTAAAATTATTCAATATAAAATGAGTTCTTTTTAATTTTGACTTTGAGCGAATTAAAATAAATTCGCATTTTTGAGGAAATTTCAACATTATGTTTACAGAAAATTCGAGCGACGAAAGGTAGAATTCGAATCAACGAAGTACTTCTGTATTACAAATGGAAAAACTGAAGTGGAAAAAATACGCTTGCGCAGCTTTTACTCTCCCAATGCACTTAATTCAACGCATTTCATATTTTAGCAACGCTTCCAGAACAATTTGAAGTATTATCTGTTCTTCACCCCCCTCCTTCCCCAATGCTGCTAACGAGGTGCATTTAAGGAGCTGAAAGACAGGGGGTGGAGTTGAGTTGTCTGTCAACCCCAATTGTCGATACTTTCGTTGATCGTTCATTTTAAGGGAAGAAAGGGGTGGGTCGACAGGTGGCGCTCGGCAAATAAATCGTCCGGTAATTACAGGTAGAAGTGGAAACGATTTCACTTTGTTGATGGCTCTTTTGTTTGCTCTGTTGTCCGAGCAACTCGGACACAGTCCCTAATTAACGTCCGAAAAGAGCTAGGGTAATTTGAATTAAGATTTTTGAATCCATATTTTGCGACCGGAATCGATATCCTTAACGGATTTACCGAATCGATTTGGCCATATGAAGAAAATGGTCATTATTTTAATTGGCGGGGAAATATGATAAAACCACCAAAAGAAAGTGTTTTTAAAATTCTGGAGTTTTTGCTTATTTGTAAAGGTATTTTTTTAATGTGATTGCAGTGGTTTATGGGAAATTTAATAAGTAAATTTCGTCAAGAATGTTTCTTTTTTTCCGCAGTACATAGAATATTTTATATCAGTCAGTTTCTATACCTTTGAATTTTTTCGGTACTTTTCGGTTTGGCAAGAGCGAGCCAATAATAATTAATATAATGAAATAATAATGCATAAAGTAATTAAAACTTGCGGCAAAAAAAAAAAAAAAAAAGTCGCCAAGAGCTGCGCCAATTTGTATACAAATCTAACGCTACAACTTTTTTTTCTTCCCCGAAGTGGGTGAAGAGCTCAAGTCTAAATTATTTGGCGATTTTTCGCTTGCGCACGGTTAACCGAAAAGCACCTTTTTTAAATCACAAACAGGGAAATAGCCCGGAGGTGGGGGGGGGAGGCATTCAGACTATGTTTTTATATACAGCGCAAACAAAATATCTTGATGAGACATAAAGAAAATTTTTTATTTGCTACATTTTATTTCTTTCGTTTCCCAAAACTAAATACAGGAGCTTCAAAATTCGCGAGACAAACTTACAGAATTTGCAGAAAACATTAGAATAAGCATTTATTGTGAAGGAAATGTTGCCATTGTGGTAAAAACGTGGCAAATAGATGCGAGGGGAACCTATCTATTTAAGTAATCGGTAAAACGAAAAAAAAATTCCTCTCGGTAAGCTGGAAGGCTAAGATAGATTCTTTTACATCTGAGTTACTATCTGGCAACATAAATTGCTGATGATAGAAGCAATCAAAATTAGCTCGTAAAAATCCCTTTTCAGTACCTAACTTCTAAAATATTGCAGTTGTCGAAAAACTAAGTACAAAAGTTGTTCGTCTCCATGAGGCGCTAATTTGTCTAATTGATTTTATTTTTCTAAATATTAAGAAAAATATAGAGAAATAAAAATCTCAACTTCTCACCATTTCTACCCCCCCCTTTGATCTAGAGGGTTCATTTACGAACTCGTCCGCGATTTTTACATTTCTAACAGCATATTCCAAGCCATATAACTAGAGAAAATTATTCTACTTATATTGATCACATGAATTCAAAGGCAAAGCGTTACACGCATATAACTTCTGAATGAATCGCGATTTTGAATTCAAGTGACGATGATCGGCAAAAAATTAAGGAAATTTTCCGAAAGTCTTGTCATGAGAACCATTGCAATAAGTCTTCCTACAAGAAATTTACCTAAAACTTGTCTTCCAGCTTCAATTACTGGCCATTTTCGCTTATTTTCAAAGGAGAGAAATTTTCGAGAGAAATCTCCAAAAAAAACTTCACTGTACATTTTCTTTGGTGGAAAGAAATTGTTGCCAGATTCCCAAATAAAGCCACTGTATCCTTGCATCATACTAGCCGCCTTCAGCGAGCAGTTGTTTACCAACCTAGAAACGCCACTCAACTTGGCAATACAATTACTGCAGTTGTCGCTTCGTTTCTTCAAATGAAATTCCATAAATCAGATCCCCCATCAACCCAATCCACATCCCCGAACTCTGTTCCAATCACAGTCTGCACGTCCACGTGATGGATGCCCTCAGTCGAACGGGTTGCCCTCATTAGAGAGCGGGAGAGATAACTGAAATAAAGTGTTATCGGTCGAAAAAGTCTTGCAGGAGCCGCGGTAATGACTCTTCCCGATAAGAGAGTTGACCTCATCATTAATGATGGGTGTGCTATCCACTCTTGACTTGCATTTACCGCTGAATGAGTAACGGTCTCGGCCGGTATGCGAATATACGAAAGGGAAATTAACATTCTGAAAACAGATTTAAAGATAGCTAGCTGTCTTTTAAAAAAAAACGACTTTTTTTTTCTTTCCTTTGGCATAATGGCTATCGTATCTAATGGTTGTAGAAATAAATTCTTTAAAAAAAATTGAAGCATAAACAGTTAGGGTACGAAAACATGAAAGCTAGAAACATTGCAATTAAACAAAGCTAAGTACATTTGAGTGTAATTAGTAATCTTCCTCTAGGTAATTAAAGTAGACAATTCTTCAAACTAGACATTTCGAAGGGCCAAATTTGTTGTTATTGACAGTGGTAATCGTTGAAACATAAAAAAAGCTATTGCCGCAAAATCAAAATCTAGAATAACAAGCAATCGCCATGACTCAGTCGGCAGAGGACCTCATTTAAGATTGATTGGCCCATGATTCAAATCTCAACCATGATGTTTTACCCAAAGACTGAAATTCCTTATATTATTTAGATTGTAATCTCTTATTTACCTAAGATCTGGAAGGTTCTGGATCTTTCTCAAATAATCAAACTGGATTGTTGTCGAACATCCTATATGTGTATAAAAGACGAGTCCCATCAGTGCTTTGCAAGTTCTCGGTCTCGTGCTATTGAATGGCTTCGTTCTAAAAAATCTAATTGTGTGTTTAAACTAACGGCGTATTTTTTTTTTTACATCTTCATGATATTGTTTTTAGTCTCATGTTCAATCAAATGTGTTCTGATATTAGAGGAGAGTTACTGATTGCCTGTTGAAATGTCATGGCCTAGATAGGACTGTTTGACCTCCATTCTATTCAATGTTTAGATAATAAAATCGGCAGCTGAAGCTACAACGATTTAAAATGCAATTTATAGAATCGTTTTTTAAAAGAAAAAGCTTTACGACTTTAGTTAGAGAACAAATATTTACTTTCAGATAACCCAAATCACTTTAATGAAAAAATTAATTGTGGTTACAGTGTTTTAACCTTTTTAAGACTAGATTAAAAACGAATAGATATTTCTTAACTACAAGAATTTTTACTTTCTCGTATTCGTAGTAAATTTCGAATTCGAGATTTTGCGGATCTCCACGCTTTAGACCTCACTGATTTCAAAAAACACATATTTGGAATTATATCTGTCTGTCATTGAAAAGGTTAACATAAAAACGCGTTGAGCTAGGTAGCTGAAATTTAGTATTATGATTCAATTTGTAGATTTGTATTAAATTTTGGACGAAATCGTTTCATAGGAAGTCTGCCTGCCTGGTAGTTCGAACACAAGTGAACTCGATAGCTACAAAACACGAAGAGCTAAGTAAATGAAATTTGGTAGACTGGTACCACATTCAAAATTTTTATCAAATTTTGATCCAAATATGTTAGCGGTTGACTTTTCTTCCGCATCCACGTAAACGCAGTAATCCAATGACATTTAGTCTTTGGCTCTGGGGCAACAACTGTACTTTCGTGTCAATTTTTTAATATCAATCAGCTGCAAAAATGTATTCAAAATACACATTCTCATGACGAAATCGGTATTAATGATAGATTCACGCCGAATACAAGTTAATATGACAACTGTAAAACAGAGAAAGTTAGATAAAATTCGGTACATAAAATTTTCATCCACAGTAAAGACAACTGTCAAATCTTGAACCAAATCTAAGACAGGGTTGACCATCTGTCGGTATGTACTTTTAGAAACATGTAAATGCGATATCTCAAAACCGCAATGGCTTAAATATCTCACATGTAATATGTCATTTTGTGACTAAGAGTTGCTTTATATCAAATTTTTATTTCAATCGGTTGAGAAAAAATTGTCTAAAACAAAAATTCTTTTTCCGGATGTTTTTCACCGCATGCCAGGGATTGAGACTCAAAAACCTCGCTAAGGATCACTCGCTAGATTCAGTCAAGGTGCTAAATTCTGCTCAGGAATTAATCACTCGTAGATATTGTACTCCAGTGTCATACAAAGCGTTTTCTGGGATAACACTTTAATTAGAGAGTATGCGAGAAAACTTTGGCGAGATTACTTCCGCTGGTTTAGATAGTAAAGAAACTCATTAAAATTTGCGATATTGATCCAGTTACAGAAAGTGATCATCTGAAATCTGAAGCAATTCGATCGCAATTGGGTAAAGGAACTTCATTAAGGAAACGGATTTGCCTATAGTAGAGGGTTAACATAAATGAATGAATAGACATTAATCATTTATATTTGTGGAAGAATTAATGATATATTAATGATTATAACTATTAATTAAACTATTAAGGATCAATGATACATTAAACATTCCATTTCTCTCCATATTCGATGTGTGAACCTTTCGTAACACAACAAACATCTTATCAGTAGCTTCTGCGTCTGTTCTGGTTTCTAAGGGCATTTGTCATAAACAAGCCCACTGACTTTAGAAATCAGTGATTTTAAGCTGAGGTTACGACTCTTGTTTTTTCAGTAACGCCATCCAGGTCCAAGAGTACCACTTATCTACACACACGTCGCAATCCTTTTTACGGGGCGGACTTCATTCATGCATTTCATTCACACATCCACAGATCGTCATTTAGACCTAAATCAGAGAACGATCACCCTTGATCCGGTACCCCCAGTATTATGACTCTCAACATGAAGGACTTTGTGACCACGACAGATGTATATGTGCGCCAGCCACCACACACACGGGGAGCCTTCGGCCGGCGAGGTTCGAACTCGCAACCCAAGGGACACGAATCCAACGCTCTACCAACCAAGCTATCCTGGATCTCGCTTTTGCATCTAATCAACATCCAATCGCGCATTTTAGTTTTTCACTGCCAGTGTCATTCATTGAAGCGTTATTTAAGTCCATCTATTTTTGGCAGTGAAGGCTTGTTAAACATCGGTTTGGTACAACTCCAAGAAAGGAAATTACATTAGACAAAGCCTTGGGATCTTGGTGACCATGTGACTAAGGGTAAATCGGTGCTATTTACAAGTTCAATCCAGGATCGTGGAATCTCCTTATTTAGTTAGGCTATGAGCACCCAAACTACGATGGGATGGGGCCCCATCTTGTGGAAAGCTAAAATTCGGACTATCATCACATAGTTGTGGCAATAACCGTATTTCCAAAATAACTAGATAATTGTTATCTGCCAAACGACGTTAAAAAACAAAATTTGGGGTCATTTTTCCCTCATTAGTTATATTATGTGTAATAGTTTTAAAAATATAATTTTTTTTTAATCCGGTCGATCATTTATGAAAATTAAACATTTTTTTTCATTCTCAAATTTGCATTACCACATAATTTAAGAAATATCTCTCGCCGTTTCATTTCTTCCTTCGCCTTTCTCATACGCAACATAATTTTCATATGGGTTTAATTTGTATGCTTTTTGATCCTATATTTATTTAATATCTTGAATGTGTCGCTTCATTTTGTTTCCAATGTTAAGAATAATCTATAGCTGTTTTCTAGGTTATTCCAATTCAAACAACAGTTCAAAGCTCCATATTTGGTATTTTTGTATCAACTTGTAATAAAGAAGGCTGCATGTGTTGGCGCTCAACAGGTCAAACCATTGTATCTAGAACTACCAAATTTGGCACATTTGTACTTTGGAAGATGGGAATGCGCACTTCGGGACAACTTTCGTCGAAGTTTTACTTAAACTTTAAGTGAATATTTCCGTTTTCAGATTTTAAATGTTAGAAACAATATCACCCAAAACTGGTTTTCACATAGCCTTAATAATTATCAAATTTCCTTCAAAATTGAATAGCTTTATCAAAAAATATTTTTGTATAATTTTAAACTTTAAATTTCATTGTGGAATTAAAATTCAAATCGTTTTCAGTGTTCCGTCAAATATTTAATCTCGTGATTTTCTTTTCTTTTTCCCATTGTTCAAAGCAAAGGAAGAAAAATTCTTCAAATTATCTAAGCAGCTTGAAAGAGGTATAAGTACGTGAAATAAAAGTAAATACAATGAATTGCAGAGCGTAATTAGAAAGTAGATTACCCCCCATAATTATGTTTTTAATGCCCCTATAATGTGATTTAAGTAGACACCATTAAGAAGTTTCATACGAGGTTGCAAAAATAAAACGATTTTATGTATATTATAATTTTACATTTGTTAAGAGATACTTTAATTGAATGAATTATTGTCAATATTCCTGGTGAGCCAACGGTCGCCAAAGGCGGATAGTAATTACCCGAAACCTTTCTTAACTCTATCGGGAAACTTTTTTTTAATCAAATAAGTTTCCTACCTAAATATCCAATAACACGGCTTACTGTTTATTTTACAAGAAGGCAAGGGCTGCTGGTTTTTAGTTAAAATATTGAACGGATGATGTCTAAGTGTAAACAGATGTTCTCTAACGGTAGATTATTGTCACATTTAACATCGTTGCAACATATGCTGCTTATTTTTCTGCCCACGCATTAAATTCAATTGAGATAAAAGGATATGATAAAAATCAAATCTAAGCAATGATGCAAATCGGCAAATCTCTTCATTTACTACATAGTCACAGGCGAAAAATCCTTTGTTCTAACAACCAAGATACAAAGTCATTCAGTAAAAACCTACTTAGAACGCTTCTCAGTGCCGTGCTCTGTCTTATTCCATAGTTCTTCCCATTTATTCCAATGTTAAAAAAAAAAAAAAAAAAAAAAAATCTAGCGTCTAAACTAATCGGTAGTATATCGTTAAAAAGCATAAAGGTTGAAGATAGGAAATCCATTCAAAGCGCTTTAATATGAATCCAAAATCCCACATCACGAAAATCAAAATTAAAAAAAAATTTCTAACAAGCAAAATTAAAATTTGGTCATTAGATTCAAAGCATCACAAACCTTCCAAAAAAATTTCTCGCATACTCTTCAATAAACTTGTCATGCCAGAGAATGCCTTACATAGCATCCATAATTACGAAATATTATCTTTGCGTGACTTTAGTATTTTTACCGAATCTATCGTATGATCTTTGGCTAGGTATCTGGCGATTCATCCCTGGCATGCCGTTCATAATATTTGAAAACCAAATTTGTGATTTAAACAAGTTTTTCCAACACCGATTGAGACAAAAATTTGGTACCATGTTGCACTTGCGTTTTTGAATGATCGCATTTACATGCTTCTGAAAGTACAGACCGACAGACGGTCAACCTTTAGTTGGATTTAACGACAGGTATCTGCACCATACCGAATTTTATGTATCTAGCTCTCTTCATCTTGTAGTTATCGCATTCAATTATATTCGGACAGACGGACTTCCTCAGAAAAGATTTTACACAAAATTTGATAGAAATCTGCAAATCTGGTATAAAGACCCTAAACAGAATTTCAACCCTCTAGCTTAAAGGAATGTTGAATTATTTTTCTCACATACAGACGGACATTTTCAAAAATGTGTTTTTCGAACTCTGAGAAGCCTAAAACGGAAAGTTCATCAAAAACTCGAGTTTTTTGACGATTGCTATACTTTCTCTACGCTACGTCTTCGAGAAGCAAAAAGAAATCCAAGAAAAATTATTGCAATAAAAATAACCATTTTAATTCCTGTCTATTCTACCAAACTAATAAAAGGCACATAATGTCCAGTATTGAAAATTATATTTTATTACGTATTCTGTAATAAAAATTTGAGGAAGGAGAAATATTTATAGATGATTTTTCAAAATTCGTATTTTTTATTAAATATTCTGTAATAAAAACTCGAGAGAAAAGAAATATCTATATATGATTTTTCAGAATTGTCACTGAAATAACATTATAACTTGTTATGTAATTATTTAAAAAGCTGAAGTTTTTTTTTTTAATTTTAAAATATTCTAAATTTTATTAATATTGTCTGAAATTTCGAGTAAAATATAATGCAGCAGACTCGAATATCATTTCGTGAATAAATCATACTGTGTAGGGATGCGCGGCTTTACTATTCAAAGTTTATACCGATTCCTTTACATATTTGCCGATATGAATTCTGCAACTGTGGCTTTCATGTTGATGCAAAATGGCACGAAAACGGTATTGCAGAAGAAAAAATTATAGACCCTATTCGCATTTCTGAAAATTCTTAATTTTTCGAAATTATTGTACATTTTAAATAATGCCTAACTAGTTCAATGTGTATCTTTATTTTACATTGCCGTTTCTTTGTATACTTAAAAAAAGAGTCTACTTTAGCAAATAGGGGATTAGTCAGGATAAATGTTTGCAATGAATTTCAATTAAATATTTAGTGTAATTGCATCTTAATAGCTTCATCGGTAAAATATTTTTTAATTTCTAATTTTGATGGACATATAATAATTTAGTAACCTTACACTGAGCCGTTTACTGGGTTATGCATTTTTTTAGTTTTCTATCTCTATCTTTAATGCATCCAGTTTTATCACAGGAAAAAGCAGCATTGTTTAAAAACGGGTGAACTTTAAAAATTCTTTGCCGCCACCTGATTGTGAAGCTAAGTTTTAATAAGAAAAACAAAATTATAAAAAAACATTTTTAATTCATGCCTTATATTGGGATTTTTCCCAACATAAAAAGTAAGCAGAATCTTCATCAATTAATGATAAAAATGCCAGAATGAAATATTAGTTGACACACAGAAAATTATTTCAGTTTCATTTCAAAAATAAAATATGCTGGTATAAAATACGTTTAAATTATTTTTTTTATTGTCTAAAAATAGAAATATGTGGCCAAAAATATCGATATTATTGAAAAATAATTATCAGAATTTTTGAGCAGTAATATTTTTATTAGTTTGAACGAAAAAACATCCCCAGAATTTCTCTTAACTTAATAAATTTAAAAAAAAATACTTCAAGATACTAATTCATATTTTTTAAAGTATATATATGCCGAATTAGATAATTCCAGGTGAAATAACTAGCTTATAGAGCGCTAACACACAAGCGCGCGCATTTTTATTATTAATAGAGAGTTTTGTTTAAATGGCTCATTATTTAAATTAGAGGTCTATTCTATAACATTTGTAGCCAAAGGACTTAACAATAAATCGCCTATTTTTATTGGGTTATTATTTTGTGAAGTGTTAAATATTAACTATTCAACAATAAATATTGACTTGTCCAGTAATTACCATCCTGATTTGAAGTAATAAAAGGACCATTTCGGAGTAGGCTTCATAATTTCTAACCATGTTCAAATGGCGAGAGAGGCACTTGAATTGGAATTCGTCCCTCCTTCATAGTTCCATGCCATACTTACGGGATGATACACTTGACCCTAACATGTATATGCATAACTTTAAAAAAATTATGAACAACTTTTTAAAATTTTGAATTCAGAATTATACAAGATATTAGCATTCTTCTGTCAATATTAAATCAAATAAAATTGCTAAAAAATTAGTTTTACACCATTTTAAAAGTTAGAAAACATCTTTCTAATGATACTAATTTGAATGACCTTAAATGTTTTTTTTGGATTTCTATAATTTTCAAAGTATTATGTATATATATATATCATATAGCACTTTCCATGATTTTTGACAACATTTTTCATTTTTGCAATGAAATTCTAACTGTTTTTATTGTTTTGTCTAATATGTAAGCCCTGGGATTTCTTCGGTTGTTTAAAGCTGAAGGAAGAAAAATCTATTCATTATCTGGGAATGAGGAATTGAAAAATGTAATTACCGAGAAAGAAAACAAGCAATTAGAAAAAGGATTATCCAATCAGTTTTGTTTTACCTTGAGACGAATTCGTCATAAAAGTTAATTTACATAGTAATCAGAGCATGTGTAAGGCTACAACATAGAACTTTTTTTTAAAACATCTATTACAAATTGGTGCTTAAAAATACTTTGTTATCATAAATATTAATTATATCTCTTCAACATAACTTGAAATTAAATAAAAATAATATTCCCAGCTAATAGTTAGTCATCGAAGACGGCTAGGAATAAACAAACAGTAAATAATTTTAATAAATAAAGAATTAATGTTATTAAACTAATTTTAAAATAATAAAAATAATTTAAATAAATAACACGCAGTGCTTTTAATACAACAATTGTATGAAAAAAATTTCAAAATAAACATTTCACATTTCTCATTACCTTTTTTGTTTGAATAAATTGAACAGTGGTGAATTAATGTCCTCTAGTGAATTAATGGCATATTTTTTTAAAAAAATTTTTTAAATTTATTTACGGTCATGTGTTACGGACTATGTCACTACCATAGACAATTCAGAGATAAAAAAGTATATTATTACCATTTTTAAACTTCGAATTCCGGAAAATACTTAAAATTATATTTATAAAAATTCAAAGTAATGCAGAAAGGCGCAGTAGCAGTATTATAATACTACATCCAAATTCATACTTCTTGCGTAAACTGATTAACAGAATCGCAATAAAATGATCTTATAAATAAACGTTAGAAGTTTATACTGAAAGTCAAGGAAGATACTTTGTAAGCAATTGCGCGATTCAGCAAAAACTATAAATTAAATTTTTGTGGAGAGTTTGTAATAAACAAAATTTATCTAGCAAAGAAACATTTATTTAGTACGTTCGCTGCTATGACTCATGCCTGTGAATCGGACCATTATCTAATAAGATGCTTCTTTGCTTTCTTAATAGAAAATAGAATATATAATTAGACACGTGTTAATCACAGGCGATTCACATGGTGTGCGACGGGATAAAACAAGGAGATATAAACTAAACATAAACGTGCTTTACTCGCATAGAATACTACACTGAGTGAGAGAGAACTTTAGGCCGAATATGGGTGATACGGCACTCAACATGTTAAAAAAATTTTAAAGAATAACACAATACTTCCCGAAACTGGAGATTTATGTTTATATTCATTATAATGTCCAATATGAAAATTTGTTTACTCTTTTAAATTCATTTAATCAACCCTCACATGTTATCCCAATTCAAAAAGGTATAAATCCATAATAACATTTATAACAATTTTAAAAAGCAATGAAATCCAGAATAAAAAGCAGAAAACGCAATTACTGAAACGAAATATAAAAACTCAACCAAAGAACCATGCTATCGCAAAAAATCCCAAAGCAAAATCCCAGAATCTGCAAGTTTGTTGCAATTTTCTCTAATGAACCTTTCATTCATTTCTAAACCTTTATTATTTAATCTCTTAGCAGACAATGGCGAGTTTGATTCTAATATAAAATTACTCAATTTTTAATTTGAAATTGCAATTTAATGAAAATATTAAGCAATTTAAAATGCAAAGATAATTTAGAAATGCTTCCATCTCTCAAATGCTCCCTTATAGTAATTAAAATAACAATAAATGTCCCAGATAGGACGTATAATCTAATTAGGAATTAATTCCTATGTTGGGGGTTTAAACAGGTGTAAACTAATTATTTTTATGTTTTGTAAATTTTATGAAAATGAACTGCATTGCTCTATCCAAAAGCAGGGTCAGCGTAAACAGTGGTACCGTACAAACATAACGGAAACCCGCATGTGTAAATGGAATCCATGTTGAATAAGACTTTCCTTATTTAATACATTTTTTGAGTACTTCTACCATTAATGATAAATAAAAACAGATATTTAATAAACTAAATTAATTTTTTTTTCAATTTTTGCCTTATAATTGTCGATAAAGTAACTGATATTTTAATCAATCTTATAATAAAAAATATATGTATTATAGGTTTTTCAACTATTTCTTTTTTGAAATTTTTGGCCGAATTAATTATATATATGCCCAAAATGTAGTGCAACAGTATAATTATATTCAAATTATATTTTGTTTTGAAAATATTTGATACTTTTGAAAAAGGGCATTGTTATAAAATAATCTATAAAATCATTTCAATAAAAAAATAAAAGACTCTGCTAGTAACAGATCGTTACTTTAAACTCTAAATGACGTATTTATGTACAGTATTTCATTATAATATAAAAACCAAACCCAAAATATAATGCTTTAACTATAACAATTCTGTTCCTTTCTATTTACAAACTAATTTCCCATTTGTTCTCTTGCTGTAAAGAAACTTAGCACAAAATACACACTTTCTGTCAGTGGCTGATATACATAAAATGAAACTAGTCTAGAGTACCAATTATATTTTTAGCGCTGAATGGTGTACGTAAAATTCCAGAATCCTCAAATGGGGATCCTGACAGCTAATGGGTTAAGAAAAATATATACTTGTGGTTAAGGCACGAAAATAAATAATACATGTACTCACCAGACGAAGGTCTTGCAGAGTATCTGCTGCAGTAGACCCATACTGGCCATCCGTCCCTTGGTGCAATTATCTCATCTAAATCGTCTGATAGCAGCTTAGGGTTTGTTGCGTAAGGTTTTTCTATTTTGCTATCACTAAAGTTGAGTGGGGGTGGACTATCAACACCCGCATCGCTCAGAGATTCCTTAATTGTTGTTTTTATCTGGTCATAGGAAAGTTTTGGAGGTCCAAAAGTGTTCGGTGCCTGACTGGACTCACTTTCTGCCATGGATGACAGGGTGTCTACAGATGATAAAGAACACCTGCCATCAGATGACGAACACCTGTCTTCCTTTTGGTTAAGTTCTTCAGGTACTGGGTGTTTTGTATCACAAGGAATATCTGTTCCTTCAGAGTGGATATTGTCTTCATCCAGGCGAGGTTTGCATAGTGGTTGAGTTTCTTCAGTGTCGTCATACTTTTGGGGAGACAATGCGGTTTCTTTGGTAGAGGGTGGTAAGTGCTTCTGGTACTCTAGGTAATGATTTTCAGTTATTGATTTTTTCTCTGCCTGTCCAATTTGATTTATTCTAAGAGGTATGGGAGAACTTAATTGTTCAGGACAATCCACAAGTGGTTGATAACTCTTGTCATAGACGACCTTGCGATCGAATACGTCCTCTATGAAGTTTGCAACTTTCGCCAGAGGTGGGGATTGTTCCTCTGAGCAGAGAGTGACAGAAATACTGTCCGGGGTAATTCTAGGAAGGCTGCAATGTTCGATATCATGCTGCTTTAGTTTTATTTGAGGCGAGATCAAGAAATCAGTGCTTGCCTTTTGGGCAACATCCGATTTTTCTTTTCCGATGCCGAAAAGCTTTGACTTGGTGTTGAACCAGACCGAATGACTGGGGAAAGCGGACATCATTTGGGACAGCAGAGCAGCACCAGCTGTCATTTCAGTGGATGGAGGCATGTTTGGGCTCTTGCAGGTGTCTGTCACTAATTTTCTGTAACTGAAGTCTTCGCTCTTGCACAAGCCCTGGATGGTGCCAGGCAAGTCGTCGACAGAACAGGTGTTTGTAGTGCTGTCTAAGACCCGGCTTTTGCAAGGCCCGAAATCTGGTGATAGAATCCTATCGATTGAAAAGCTGAGGGACATGTTAACTCATCCCTACAAGGGGTTCACGATTCGCGCAGTCGAACCGTCCGTTACTACTTCATGCTGAATGGAAAAACGTTGCTTTAACTTTGCTGAAGTAACTGTGTAGTTACGCCCATTTGTAGCAGGGCAATCGCCATTGGCAGAAGAGCGTGCAACTTTCATTGGCGGAAAAGTAGAAGGGGCAGGGTCTCATGTTTTCCCTGCCTTCTGGTGAGAAGTAGGCAGCTCGGCCACCACGAAAGAAGTTATTTTGTTTTTTGTTAACATAACGGGTCGTTAGTTGGGAATCATGCAGCGGACACCCACGGCGTTCGAAGCCCACCCTTGAGACGTTTTCTTTTCTTTCTGGCGACAAGAGGTGTGTGTTTAATTTGCGCGCATTCTTTTGCTCTCTTTGTTTGTTCTTTCTAGAAGAATGCTTTGGAATGAATCACTTTTTGGGAATTCCTTTGAATTGGTGACTGCAATGAGGTCGGAAGGAGGGGGGATGGAGTGATAATTACCCAAAGAATGAAATGTCACTGCTGTGGGGTTGTCTAGAGCCTTCACTGGATCAAGATATGAGAAATGCGTTCTTTATTTTTTGGTCCCCTTTTCATGCCTAATATCTTTTGGATATAGAAAAGACTTTTTGACTTCTTTGCACGATTTGGCTAAAACAGGGATCACATTTTCGTAGATATGTGTGTCGAATGGGAAGTAAGAATACTCTATTGTTCAGTTTCAGGAGGCGTCGGGGAAATATAAATACTACACAGAATGACTTTAAATCATGAAGCAGATTTTAAATTTTGATTAACCCTTTGAACTTGAATGGTTTCTCTCACTCGCCATTCAAGAAGATGCGTCATTTTGGCGTTTTATTTATTTATTTTTTCAATTTTGGTTGTAAAAAATGCCTACAGAATGGTAAAAAAATGTAGATTAATTTTTCAAAGAAATTCGATTTAAAGCAATTATGTATATTTATTTTTCAGAGCATTAACAAATCTTTGTATTATGTGAATAATTATGCATCGAATTACTTTTGCAAAGGGTTAACAATATACGAATCAGTCATTTTTACAGTAGAGCAAGAGATATAAACGCTAGAGGCGAGAGCTGCCAGGTCGAGGAGGTGGGGAGATTTTTTTTATTAAAGCATGAAATAAAGGAAGAGGATGCTCTAGATAAAATGTGCAATAAATGATTAATGAAATACTACTTCACAACAGCACATCATTATAGCTGCATGTCTAACAATCTCAAAAGTCGTCAACCGCATGACAAATTCAATGGACACAAGAACACAATATCCATAACAAAAGTTTGGAGCACTAAAGCAAGTAAGTGTTCAGTAAAATTTTTGTCAGAATTTAAATAGTATTGTTAGAATATGATCAAGTATGAAATAACTAGTTATTCGATGAAATATCTGATCACAATAAGTTATTTCATGAAATAAGCAATAATTCTATGAAATTACAAGGAATTATACGAAATAAACTGAATTATATATTTTATACACAATTAGCGCATTTTTATTCATGCAGATGATGTGCTGCTCTGTTGCAAATTTGTATGTCTATAATATTGTGTTGTACACAGGGCCGAATGAAGAATTCTAGGAGATGCCAGTAAATACAAGTTCCGGGACATCCCCTTCCTCTCCTGCTTTCTTCTCCTCAACTTCCGCCACATTATCTATATGAATTACATTTTTATGATATATATTATTTTAAATGCTTATATAGATAAAGCATAAATGATAATGTTATGACAACCTACTATAACAAAACATTTCATTGTGGGTTACCTTCAGGAGAATTGCAGATAAAAAAGCTGCCTTAAATTTAAAAATAATTTCGAACAAAGAATGATTTTAAAAAAAAATTGCACCATTTATTATATACTTCGTATAGGATAGCGGACAAAAAAGAGGAAGTATTGTGATCGTTCAATAAATAAATAAAAATTTTTAAAATAAATAACAATTTCTTAAGAAAATCGAACTTGACAGTTGGATGAATCTCCTCTTTTCAGACCTCTCTGTATCCGAGAAACACATTTCTTGAGTTATATCTGTCCATCTGTCTGTATATTTCTGAGCATGATAACGCTAAAACACTGTGAGCTAGACAGATGGTATTTGGCAAATGGTATTAACAACATTTTTTTTTTTTTTTTTTTTTTTTTTTTTTAGATTTTTTCGAAATTTTACACGAAATCCATTCGGAGGAAGTCTGTCTGTCAGGCTGTTCGAATGCAAGTATCTGATGCTCTAAAATCTAATGATAATAACTTCTAAAGATAAGTGCTTATAAATTCACCCATCCACTTCTTATCTTATCGTGGTCATTGCTTTTTCTTATCGTGTTTATAGGGATGGAATATAAGTAAACACAATAACAAACATGTAAGCACAAAACGTAAGGAACTAGATAATAAAATTTGGTACACAGATTTAGCATATGAAGTGTAAATACGTAACAATTTTGTATTCAATTCATCTATTTAATTGATATTCTATCATTTTATCTTATTACGTGCAAATAAATGCGAAAATTCGAAAACGCAAAGGTTTAAATGAACGATATTTAGTATGGGATCTTGTGATTACAATTCTAATTTTATGTCAAATTTTGGTATCGGTTAAAAAATAGTGCAAAATACATATTCATCTTCCAAAATACATATTCAACAATACGTATTAACTGTATACCAGCGTTCATCTCTAAGAATCGCTAGCTAATAGGCTCTTTTGTAATTATCGTTCACCAAAATGCGTGTTCTTTATTATGTTTCGAAGTACAAAACTCTCATGCGCAGAAATGGAAAAATAAAAATCTGAGCTCTCACAGCATGCACAATTTTGCCAAACGTCCGTTCGATGCAGGGGTGGAGGATGATTAAGAATATGCAAAAAAGCTTTGGGAAGACCCCCTCGCTTTATTTAAGAAGAGGGGTTGTGAGTCCATGTGCTATTTAAAAAAAGTACTCATCTATGTATGCCTTATAAATTTTTAAAGATTACACACATAACTGATAATCATTTCATATTATTATTAAATAATCATATCGGGATGGTTTAAGACCCATCCTGAAGTGATTATTTTTTAATGATCTATTAGAATTTATGTTTTGATCTATTAGAAGTTTTATTTACATTAAATAGGAATTCAATGGCTTACATGGAATATTTATTTTGGTTCCCATCGAATCAATTTAGTTTTTCGTCTAATATAAGCAAACATGATTTTTACTTATCAATACTTTGCGAATTCTTATGGCAAATAATGATAACAATAGTGAGCGTTTCAAAAAGGATGATTTAAATTCTGTTTATTTCAGGATCCGGGGACAAGAGCGTTTCAACGATTGTATTTCCCTAAGGGGTGGTGCGTAGAAAAATGAGCAGTTATTATGCCTCCTAATTCCACGAATAATCCGAGTTCACCTTTCTTTTAAATGTGAAATTTTTTTGGAACATCATAAATACTCAGATTTTTATTATCAGAGTCCTGCCCATGAGAGTTGTATCTTTCGCAGTTTAGAAAAGGAAAAAAATCTAATTTGTTTTTTTATTGCTTTTTTTTCTTCGATTTATTGAAACAAAATTTGGCACAGAACTGCAATTTTAGTAACAAGATCACATACCAAATTTCATTTATTTAAGTCATTGTGTTTTTAGTTATTGCGTTTAAATCCAACCACTTGTTGGATATGGTTCAATATCTGATGTACATTTACGTATGTACATTTTAGATGCTAAGCTTGGTCACCAAATTATATCCATCTAGTTTGTTTGCCTTTAATGATAATTATGCCTACTTGTATTTGGACTGCCAGACAAATAGATTTCAAAATGGAATTCGCTCAAAATGTGATAGAACTCAAAAAATTTGATGTAAGGATTCATTGACAAATTTCATTCGTCTAGCTCTAAGTATTCTTGAGTTGCATGTTCACACTCAGAGAGAAGGACATAATTAAAAAAAAATCCTCTCGGCAAGCTTGAAGGCAAAGGTAGATTCCTTTACATCTAAGTTAATACCCGGAAACATAAATTGTTGATAATAGAAACAGTTAAAATGAGGGCTTGAAAATCACTTTTCAGCCCCTAACTTCGAAGCAGTTGCAACTATTGAAAAGATTTAAATATGAAATTTGTTCGACTTAAAAAGATGCTAATTAGGCTAATTTGATTTATTTTTTTACCCTCAACAGTAGGAAAATTATAGCGAAAAGAAAATTTCAACCCCTCTCTATTTCCACCCCCATTGAGCTATATGGTCTGTGGCGGTTTGATATGAGCGAGGATAGAACCTGGGACCTTGTAGTTCGCAACCGAGTAACATGACCACAATACAAAAGCAATTGCCTGTGTAGCGTAGCTGTTAACTGACTTATAAGCTTTCTTGTAGTTCGCAGCCGAGTAACATGACCACAAAACAAAAGCAATTGCCCGTGTAGCGTAGCTGATAACTGGCTTATAAGCTTTCACTATAGGTCCATCTACGAACTCATTCGAGAATTTTACATTTCTTCCAACATATTCCAAAATTCATACAAAATACTCTAGTTATCCTGTTAAGATAACCTGGCCGAAGCGTTATATTTATATATATAAACTTTTGAATGAGGTGTGGTTTTGTGTTCTAAGCCCCATGATCGGTGAAGAATTGAAGAAATTTTCTCGAAGTCTTGAGAACTCTTGCAATAGGTAGTAACTTCCTATAGGAATGTACCAAAAATGTTTTTTTTCAAATTCACTGATGTCTGGAAAGTAGAAATTCGTTGAAATCTCGAATTCGAATTTTTTTTACGATTGCAATATTTTCATTTTGTATACCTCGTATAAGAAAAAGTGATTAAGTGACTAAGCAAGTTTTTAAAAGTATGTATGTAATGATATTTTAAACTCTAATTTCAATTTAATTAATTTCCAAGGTTTTATCTTCATTTAGACCATAGTAACTTCATTCAAAAATCTTCTCTTATTTCCTGATCCAATTCCACTGTCTCTACTTAATTAATTTAAGAAAAGCTTTGTAAAATTGCTGAATCGGCTAAAAGCCTAACTTTCCCGCATTCCGCCTGAAGGGCTAGAAAAATGTCCAATAAGCACATTCTTTGTTAAAAGATCCCTGTGTTTCCCCTGCCTCTTTGACGCGTGTAAAGAAAATCCCTATTGAAATCTCATTGTATATAAGCACTATGGAGAAATATTTTCCCTCTCTATGTCTCAGGTTATATAAGACCAAGAATTAAAATGTTCAAGAGCTTTTCTCTCATTCTTTTCTGTGTCGTTCTGTGTTGTGTGTGTGCTCATCGCTTGTACATAATGCTTGCTTCTCCAAGATGAAATAAAACGACGTCAAGAAATCGAAAGTCTCTTCACTGTCTACAAAACTGCATTCTGCTTCACATAAAATAAGGCTTACATGCATATATTTTTAATAAATGGGAAATTAGAATATTTTTCTATGGAAAAATAAAATATGTAGCAGAGAACAAAATCGTAAAAACATCTGGTGCTTTTGAAAATGCTCTAGAAATTTTCATCCCATTGAACCCTTTGATCATAGTAATAGGATGCATAATCATCATTACGTGTGTGTTAAGAATCCCTTTAATTGCTTTGGAAGCTCAAAAATAGTGATAGATATGTTCTAATTCCTAAAAATGAATGCGATAACTTTTGCTGTTATCACAATCATTATCTAACCAAAATGTGGAAATAATGCATCCATCAGAATAACAAAGACTCGACGGCTTTCATAATAATCATAATCTAATGAAGATGCCATCTATCAGAAGGAATCAGACTCGACATAAGAATGGAGAGGATTGAAGAATATTTGTCATTTTGACCGAACAGTGGGTTGAATTCTTTCTCCTTTTCCCTGTGGCTTTTTCCTTTTCTTTTCGTAGCGCTTTCAATGCCTAAGTTTTAAAGATTTTACCATTTTCATTTCTGCATTCATCAGAACATTAATAAACGCACATTTAAAGAAAAACATTTTATATTTTATATTCGTTACCTTTTAATCGTAATGTACATCGTAATCCATTATTAAAATATAATGGAACTTTGAATTAAATGTGGCGACAGATGGCGACGCTAGTATGAAATCAAAATTCAGTTGACAACTGATCGGAATAGGGATATTGCCCTCACTCCATTTAACGTTCGAGAATTCGCAGTACACTAAATAATATTTCAGACATCTCGCACATCGAAATATAAATATTAAATCTACCACAAAACTCCATGTTTAGAAATACGAAACAAGTCAAGTTTAATGAAATGTCCTGGATGTATGGCCCGAACAAGCCAGAAGTTATTTCAGAGACAGCCCTTTGAATCCATTTTCTTATGTCAAGGACGTATGATGGATTGCTGGCCGTTTCTTGGAAAAATTCTCCTTCCTTCTTTTATGTCGATGAGAACCTGGATGGGGGGAGGTTTCGCTTCATTGGTTCCAGGAACGTTATACGAATTTTAGGATCATATTTTCACATATGTTAGGCTAAAGTTCAAGACAATTTCAAACATTCACAAAACATGAATGTCATAGCACTCATGTTTTTTTTAATTTTTTTTATACGAAGTATATTAAAAGAAAGCATCGTAATCGTCAAAAAACTCGAACTTTTTTTCCAGCCGACTGAAACAAAAAATTTGATTAAAATTTACTCATGTAGTCAAGTATAATATTTGATAATCAACAAAATCATATACCACATTTGATACATTTAAGACAATGCGTTTTTGAGCTATAGCGTTTGCATTTTCTGAAAGTACAGACTGACAGACGGTCAACCCGCAGCTGCTTTTGTCTTATACTTGATACATCTCTACACTACAGATGTTAAATCTGCGTACCAAATTTCATCCACCTAGTCCTCTTCGTTTTGTAGCTATCGTGTTAAATGATGTTCAAACAGACTTCATCCGATTGAATTTTACTCCAAATTTGATAGAAATCTACATTTTTGTTATGAATACCATACACCGAGTTTCAACCGTCAAACTCAAAGCTTTTGAGTTATCTTTTTCACACATAGACAGACGGACATTTTCGAAAATTCTTTAGGGAGGTCTAAAACGTGGAGATGGATATAGTATATAGAAGAAAGTAAATATTCATATACTAAATATACGAGAAAGTAAAAAATCGTCTTGGATGTTCGAAACTAATGCTAAAGAGTGCATTCTTTAAATACTGATTTGAAAGTGAGCGTGAAGCACGAATCGACTATCGGAGCATTTGAGCCCAAGCTTTAATATCACTGCACTTGAGAGAGATAAGATAGCACGTTCTGAAGTGCAACATCATTATAGCCGAGTACGGCTGTCAATCATATTTACTAAATTTTAAGAGAGCCAGATGTCTGAATTGCAAAATGTAATTGGCCACCAGCGGCGAAACTGGATTTTACAGTTGAGAATTCCATCAGCGGGGGTGGACAGCACTCCTGGTCTTATTTATAAAATTACTAATAAATGTTCTAATAGGTTATTAATATTTTAGGTTGTTAAATGATGAATACGGAAGGCATTTAAAATTTACTTTGTTATTTGTTATGACTGAGAAACAGGAATTCAGTTGAATCAGAATACTGCCAAGTGAAATGTGTGCACACGCGAAATAAAAGAGGAAATGGAAATCCTACTACGGAATTAATAAATGGCAAATAACACGCGATTGAAAGTTTTGTCGGTTGAATTTGAATTCCATCATAGCATTTAAAAACGGATTATGTATCAAATTCAATTAAAATTATTATTAAAATTTAAAAGAAAAATTATAAACAAATAAAATTTTTATAATTAAAAAGAGCAATTTTTTTGAATCTTAAGATTAAGACAATACAAAGGCCATTTTTGTAAGCTAATTGTTTTGGAAATATGAACATTAATTTTTGTAAGCTAGCCATAACGATTATTCATTAAACGAGTAAAGAGTCTATTTTCGAGCTTGATTAAACTTTCTGTTTAAAGCAGATTTAGTGATTTTTTTTTTAGTGATCTGACTGAATGTGTTTTTGGTGTCACAGCGAACGCTCCTCAGAACATCTCTAAAAATATTTTGCAGTTTCATTAATTAAATAATTAGAATTGAATGCAATTGTAAAAACGTACTATAAGTGGATTTTGTACATTTTTGAAGTGATGTTTGGTTTACATTTGACTGATGCCATTTGACAATACATAACAAGAGAGCTATTTCTTATATACATAGATTAGCCGTTTCTGGTAATTTGCTGGATCGACAAGAATATTGTATGAATTTTAGATATTTGTTTGGATTGTTTTAAGCACTTAAACATGACATCACATGGTATAAGATTCTTCTTTCATTTTCAACAGAGAGAAAATCTTGCAGATAAGCATTTTATATAACAATGAAAGTGTTTTAAAAAATGTGCAAAATAAATAAATGACAAAATTTAGAAAAACTTGCAAAATAATATCAGTAAAAACACATATTTTTTTTTAAATTTTAAGATAATGCATATGATGATATTTTTTTATAATTTAAATCTTACTTTATTTACTAATTTTTATCTTAATTTAAACTATATTAATTTCATTCTAAAATGTTCCTTTATTCCCTGATCCTATTCTCACTTTTAATTTCATTATTTATAACACGCGTTCTAGAAAACTGATGACTTAAGAATTTTCTCACGCTCCGAGAGAAAGGATACAAATCCCTAACGCCCACAACATTCTTTTAAAGATACTTTAGACTCCCTTGCCTGAGTCTACATGTTTCAAAGAAATCCCTATCAAAATCTCCGAGTAAAATCACTGAAGAAACAAGTGAACCCCCTGGATTTTTTTTTTTTTTTTGCTCTCGTGTCGCGATGTAGAATGAAGCATCTCTCATTGCTTTTTCTCAGTACAAATTATGCCTCCGGTATGAAATAAATCGAAGTTAAAATTCCAAAAGTGTCATCTTTTCGATACTATAAAATATGTGCACTGTTAAAATATGTTTAAACATATAATATTTTTGCAATTCGTTGAAGAAAAATATGCCAAAATCTCATTAAACGCTTTATTAATTAGAACTCTAACTAAGAGCAACAATTAAACAAATAGCTCTAACTAAACAATTGTGCCAACTTTAGTAAATCTAGATCAAACGTTATAACCTGTAGAATGCCAATAGGCAGACATTTAACGATATTAAAACGTTTTAATATATAATACAAAACAAATATATAAGCTGTAATTTTAAGAAACACATAGTTTTTAAAAGGATAATTAGCCTAAACTAAACAGTTTTAACAAATAAAATAATAAGTATAATATACGGGGTGAAATCTTAAGGCGCTTGAATTCAAAACGGCTTCTCATTATGTCTAAGGGTGTAACGTGCGGTTTTAGAAAAGTGACTTTGCTAAATTTTTTGAAGCAGGTTACAGCGTCCCTAGCGGTGAAAAAAGGAAGCTACAAAAATAACTTTAAAAAAAAATAAAGGAGATCGACAAAACAACAACAACAACAATTAGAACTACTGGTGGTACCATAATACAAACATAGGAAAATGTTTCATGGAGTTATCTGTAAAATGAGAGGAAATATTTGCAAATTAAAATTATAAACTTTCTGTAATTTGAAAAAAGGTCTTAAAATTCAAAATTGAATCCTTAGATCCCCCCCCCAAGTGCGTTTTATCATCGTTATTATTATTTATTTTCTTCATTGCTTAAATCGAGAAAACTATATGATAATACCAAAGAATACATTTTTCAATTTTAGAACGAACTCTTTTTTTATAGTATATATCCATTAATATAACTTTGTAACATATTTATCAGAAGTCTTTTAACTTATTTTCTAAAATTTTTCTTTGGAAAACATCCGGATATGTGTTTTATTTCATAGCTATCATAACCTTTTTTGCTTTTAAAATAATAGTTTTAAAAAAATTGATGAATTGTATGGCTAAATAAAGTTAGGTGATGAATCTATCATGATAAGTTTTTATTACTCAAAATAATAATAAATAATTATCCCAATAAATTTTGCATCTGTCATTCAGTACTCCAAAATTTTAATTTTTTTTTACACGTTATTGAATTAGCAACATATAACATAATATTTTTAATTACCTCGTATGCCATGATCTCGATTATTTTCTATTCATTTCAATGTTAGAAAGAAATTATACCTTCACAGAATTATACCTTTGAATTTCCAGAAGACCTATTTTCTCATTCTAAACTCAAAAAACTTTGTCAGAAATACAAGTTCTTTTATCAGGCGACTCGAGGTCTTCGCAGTCAAGTTATTTGTTTGTAGCTGTCCTCTTTCAAGAAATTCTTATAGAATCAGGGAGAATTTCACACGACTGAAAACATTTTATAGGCAATTGTTTTTATTTAATGACAGTTAATTTTATATATTATAATTAACTTAAAATATCACAATGTGTCCAATAATGGAAATTTCCTTTTATTATTTTCTACCATAAGATATGGTCATCTAAAAGAATTGTTATCCTGGGAGCAATCTGTTGCTGTTGCTTATCCCCCCTGGATTGAACACCAGTTCAAACCAAGAGAGAGAGGGGTGCAGCAGCTTCTGAGGGTAAAGACACCTGAGCACACGAGGGCAGAAGTCTGACTTCTAGCTCGTATGAAGATGACACTCACACACTTGCTTGCGCAACCCCTTTTTACAGGGGACTCTTTCACACACTTCACAGATAGAACACAGAACAGCCATGCCCGAACCAGGACGCCCAGATCACAAGGAAGACACGCTATCCCTGGAGAGGTTCGATAATGATGACGGACCTTTTTTGTATTTTAAAGATTTTATTGTTTCTCCGCTTTCGGGAGTTGGATTGAGCCTTGCCTTTCGGCGTTGCTGCTTTGTCGATGATGTTACAAAGACTGATGGTTTTTTTACATATACCGCTAGAGGGCGTTACAAGTGAGAGGCGGGGCAACATGCTTACGTAACAATCCCTAGGCTAAGGATGGCGGCTGGTAGCAATATATTAGCCAAAAATTACTATCGCATAATATTTAACAAAAGTTTCAATAGAGAATCTCATGCATATTGACGGAGGGCTTAAGAAATAAACAATATCTTTAACTTATGATGTAGTAACTTTAAAAGTAAACCATAAAGGCTCGGAGTTCTATGAACAAAAAGATCCAAGAACATTCAAGTCAAAACTAATTATTAGAAACGGATTGTAACAAATAATAATCCTCTAATAGAAAAAAAAATACAATATCAAATATAAAATCCAAGAAATCTTGGAAGAAAATATTAGAAATAACTTCATTCGCGAGAGGAGAATATAATACATCAGCATAAATATAAAATCATAAAAATTGCCGATTTCAATTTATTGATTTTTATTACAATTCAGTATAAAATAATGTGAATGGAAAGTGAAATTTACGATCCCATAAATAATTTTTATTCATGCTTAGGTTTATTCTCATACTGATAAATCAGTAACTTTCAACATTTATAAGAAAGAAAAAAAAACTTCTGTAAATTATTCGCCACCAAAACAGTTTCAGATTCGATAATGAATATTTTTAAACTCTGCCGAGCATTACAGACACCGCTGGATGATTATATTATAGATTTAGAAATAAATATCCAAGGATGAAGGTAAATGAATGCAAAGTTATTCAGAAATCTTATTGCATCAAAACTACTTTTAGTATCGTTAAAAGTTGTGCATTTATTTTAAAACAGGGATCTTTAAAAGATTTTGAAAATTGAATATTAACTTGTTTTATAAAGTTAACAATAAACTTAAAATTTCGTTAAAATTATATTAAATGTTTGAAATAGTGATCTATTTTCGGAATTTTCATTCAGGAAGTTTTTAAAAGTATAAGGTAAATTTCAGCTCATGCACTTAGAAACAAATCAAGAATAGGAATTCCCAAACTGTGGATTGTGATCCAGTACAGGATTGTGGCAAGAGTTTGAATGTATCATTATACTATTTGCAAAAGTGTGATAAGAGCTTAAAATTTCCATTAAGCCAAATAATAGAAAAAAAAATCCCTCCTTATTAAGCATATTTGCGACTCATATTGATTGACAAATGAAACAACCAAACGGAGCCTTCTCAACTTGCGTAAATAACGAACCGAAAGAATAACATTTGCAATAGAACATTGGTTCATAATGTTTACGAACTTTTGCAATAGAACACTGACACGAAATATTTAAGAATGTAAGAATTTTTCCAATGGAGCACAGGCTTGCAATGTTTCAATATTTTAAAACTTTTGCAATGTTTAAAATTTTGAGAATTTTTACCATAGAAGATTGACTCGCAGAAGGGTCTTTTTCCGAGTAAATTAAATAAAAGAAACTGATTCACCAGTCAAAGTATATAACACGGTTTGAAGCGAATGCAGATTTGGGGTAGCACAGCAGCCCAACCATATAAATAACAATCTTACAACTTTTATGCGACATAGCAGAGATGCTAAAGGCAAGAAAGACACACTATCAATAATAAAATGAATGTTCAAAAAAATTTACTATACGATGTTATATGCGTTTCACATTTTGTTATTCGATTGTAAATACTATGCAATGACTTTTATTGCATATCTGAACAATCTTTAAACATAGTAAAATGGCTAACGGAACGCCCTGCAATAAGAAAAAAAAAAAAAAAATCAGGAGTTAGCACATCAAGAAATATAAGTACTTTTATCAAACATCATTCATTTCGTAGTATTTCAGATTCTATCATCCGAAAGGCTTAATTGTCATAATATATATGCATCATCCACTCCCCTGCAAATTGTGATATTTGATGATGATTTTGTGGACAGGGATGGTTTTTGCATACGCAAAAATGAGCAGAATGCTGTAACATTTCCAAGCCCCATCGGATTGCATGTCAACCAGACGCTTGGGGGAAAATGGTGACAGCTGTGTTTTTATTAATGGGTGGGTTTGAATTAGCATTTTAATGTTTAATATGTTAAAGATAAAACTTGTAAAGATCAGAAGACAAGAGATAATTGAAGTTATAAAAATGTTTACATTTGGAAGCTTACTTTCATTAGATTGTATTAGTTTCAATGCGAGCCAAGAGATACAAAATACAAAAAGTACAAAAAAATAAAAATGTTTATTTACAGTTTTGATTTACGATAACATTCAGTATTATTTCTTAGTCACTGACCATCTGTTTATTAACATGTACTGCAAAAAAAATCAAACTAACTGTAGAAGTCTCCTCAAAACGTTCTCGCGTACTCTCTAATAAACTTGTCATGCCAGAGAACGCCTTGCATGTCATTGACGCACAATAATTACGAAATAATAATTTTTGGAGTGAATTCAGCATTTTTACTGAATCTGTGGTGTCATCCTTGATGAGTTATTTGGCCATTAATCCCTAGCATACGGTTAATAGCATCCAAAAATCGAATTTGAGTTTTAAGCGTGTTTTCCCCATCCATTTGAAAAAAACATTTCTCACAGAACAACATTTATAGTCGCAAAATCCCATACATAATTTGATTATTAAAGTAATTACATCTTTGGATTATTATATATACATGTTTGTGAAAGTATAGAGTGACAGTTTTACTCAAAATTGGATAGAAATCTGAAAACTTGGTTTTTAGCCAGCATACCAAATTTCATCTGTCTAGCTCAAAGAGTTTTGCAGTTATCTTTGTCATAGATAGACAGAGAGAAAAAAAAAATTTTTTCGATGAAAAATGTGAACTTGGGAACTCGAGGAGGGGGGAAGAGATAAAACCCAAATATTCGCCCAAATCTCGGGTTCGAATTTCTTGTTGATTACTATACTTTTGCTATACTACTGATACGAAAAAGTAGTAGAATGACCAAAATTCTACAAATTTTGCTTTAAAATTGAAATAGAAAAAATGACATGCCGCCATCCACAAATAAAACAAATCAATGGTTAATTATTCCAGTATTAACAATTATTACACACAAAAATATACACAAAAATTAAAATGCATAATTTTTTAAAAAATTGCCACACACTCGAATGGAGAGAGAAAAGATTTTAATGAACGTCTCACATATTCGAATGTCTGTGTTTGGCTTGGAACCTAGATTACTAAATCAACTTCTAGATACTTGTAGCCATATTTCTTGAAAGTGCAAAGTTCAATTCGTCTGCGTTATCTGTGGCCGGCTTGCTAGCATGGTGGTTGATGTATTCGATGGCTACAAAAATTTAAATTATTCTCTGTATGTGCACAGCATAATAATTAACTTGAATAAAGATATGATTCTCGCGTTGGCACCTGATAAACTTAAATTTGTATTTTTCAGTTTTAGTTTACTTTAACTAAAATTAATAGGCCAATAAACTTCTTTTAGAATGTCATTTAAAAGGCGGTTCTAAAATTAAGATGCGCATTACCGAATCTATTGTCAAATCACGATTAAATATCGATATAATATTGAAATAAGTCATTTTTTTAATAAGATTCGATCATAGTTTCAGTTTAATATTTACATAATTATGTCGATCAATATTAATACTTTTGAAATAATTTAATAAATTCCGGCTTTAAAATAATTGATAAACATTTAACGACAAAAACATCTTAATAATTGAAGTAACTCTTTTTGAGTAATAATTGATACAGATATTTTTTCGTTATTGAATTTTAAAATTTTTATTTTACCATTGCAGAAGCGTATAACACAAATCGATTCTCATTTTTGGATATATCGAAATATTTTATATCACTTAATTCAAACAGATAGAAATTAAAATATTTCTATTGAGATAGCCTTTGCTTGGGTTTCTTACATATTTTTATCTATCTTGTCTTGTTTTATGTTAATAAAAAAATGGAATTTTGTAAAAAAAAATTTTTGTTTCAATCATTTCTTGTTGTGCTGAATATTGAAAATTTGCACATATGTGTATTTTCGCTAATGTTATTTTAATACTTTCTGAGCTTAATATCAGTAAACCGATTAATTGAATTAAATTTTAACTCCAAATGAGTGACACCACCTGGTAGTGAATTTGAGAAAGAGTTTATTACAGGATAGCATGATATTTATTACTAGCCATCTTTGGATGGCGGGAATATTGTTTTTTCAAATTATACTGAGAATATTGGCTGCTTTAATGACGATTAAATTTATTATGCGTTACTTGCTGTTCATGATTCTCTTAATAAAACTTTTTTTAAATATCAAGATTGTGTAACCTTAATAGCTTTACACTTGTTCTACTTATTGTGTATATGAATATTCTTAAAGAAATCGAATTTTATGACATTATAATGTCATTAAAAACGCTTTGAATAAAGAGAGAGTGGTTTCTTCAAAACTTTCTCCCATACTATTTAATAAACTTGCCATACCAGAGAACGCCTTACATGTAATTGATGTACAATATTTACGTAATATTAACTTTTGGTGTGTATGTAGAATTTTTACCGAATCTGTCATCCTTGACGAGTTACTTGGCGATTCATCCCTGGCATGCGGTTAATAGTACCTGAAAATCGAATTTGTATTTTAGACATGTTTTTCTCAACCGATTATATTAAAAATTTGACTCAAAATTGCATTTGTAATCACAAAAATTCCATACCAAATTTGATATGTTTAAGTTATTGCGTTTTTGAATTCTCGCATTTACTTAATTCTGGAAGTATAGACCGACAGACAACCTGTTCGTTGTTGGATATGGTTTATAATTTGACTGGTGTCTAGACTATAGCAGTTAAATCTGTATACCAAATCAATATCTATCTAGCTGTTTTCTTTTTGTAGTTATCGTGTTCACTTTTATTCAAACAGCCGGACATACGGACTTCTTCGAAACAGATTTTATTCAAAATTTGATAGAAATAAACAAATTTGGTGCTAAGACCGTATACCAAATTTGAACCGCCTAGCTCAAAGCGTTTTTGAGTTATCTTTGTCACAGACAGATAGACAGACATTTCCCAAAAATGTGTTCTCGAACTCAGGGTGATCTAAAACATAAAGATTCGTCACAATTCCGAGTTCGAATTTTTTGACGACTTCTCGTAAACGAGAAAGGAAAAAAATTGACAAAATTCAACAACAAACATTGCATGGTCTCTAACATATACTATTAAAAGGACAATTTTTTCAAATCTTAAAATGGTATAAATGTTATTATTATTATTATTTTGCTATAATATTTTTGAAAATTATTACATAATTATCAAAAAAAAAAAAAAAATGAGAAAAATTAACCACAAAATTCACATTTTTCTATCTTTCAAAATATATTTGGAAGATAAGAGAATAGGTTTTAAAAAATAAAATAATATCTTTATGAAGATAAGGATTAAAAAAAAAAGAGGAGGGGGAGAGAATTTCTTTATATCAAACGATCTGGCCTATAAAGCGCTAATAGACACGCATATCCTTTTATTATTAATAGCGATAATCTCTTTTAATGATAAAGTAAAAATAATTATAAATAAGCAAAAAATTTAAAAACACATTTTCATTAGCGCATTGAGTAATAAAAAATAAGCATATCTTTTATTATATATTGTCATCAAAACTCTTGAAAGTAATAAAGTGTGAGGCAACGATAATAAACGATATAGAAACCAAACCACCATGCATATCATAAAATTCATAAAAATCCCTGACAAATTAAACTACATTTTTAATGTGATTAAAATTCCAACTTTTGAAAATATGACCGTCACGTTTTTGGTCTGACCTATTTATTAAAAAAGTAACCATTGACTTTTTATAATACTAGTCGTCTTTGGCGAACCAGCTGATTAACTGAAAATATTATTTATATTTTACGTCAGTTAGAGGTTTTGATGTCATTTCATGTCTTTGATGATGCCAAAGTGTCAGACATTAAAGAGTGTTATTTTGATACTTGTCCGATGTAACGTTAAACAAAAAGCGCCAAGAAAAAATTTCGCCCATTTGGCTATTTCAATTGTCAAATTAAGTAGCATGTGAATCGCACGTGATTCGATCTATATTTGTGCACATATTTATTATATATATTTATGCACTTGAGTATATTTTTATAATTTGGCGAAATATTTTTTGGCGTTTTTGGGTCGCTGTTACAACCGACAAGTGCCGTTATTTTAATTGTCTTACAAATGATCTGTTTAATTTTTATATGTATCTTTCTAATGGGGACTAGTCCTATGACATCATAGTGTTATTAGAAACGTAATTGTCCAGTTCATATATCTTTAAGCTTTCGTGGTATTGCAACTTCACTTTTTTTTTTTTCCGTCTTGTAAACTACTCATATATTTAAAAAAAATCCTTTTTTTAGTTTTCAAAAATATAAGAAAATCATGCGGTCAAATAACTGATGAAACAATGAAAAAGATTTAGATTTCTTTCACAATAATGAAGACAAAGTAATTTGTGAGATGTTAAAGATTAGTCTACATTTAATTGTTTTTTAAATTTAAGAACTTACAGCAACTAAACTGATACCATTGAGAAGGCACATTTTTGATACACGCAGACTGCGTAAATCTAGCTCAGTTATTAATTAATAAATAATTTTTAAAAATCGGTGCGTGGGGCGCATTCCCACTCTCCAAAGTATGTTTGTGCCAGATTTGGCTTGGTAGTTCTAAGCCAAATGATCTGACCTATAGAGCACACACACACACACACACACACACACACACACACACACACACACACACACACACACACACACACACACACACACACACACACACATTTTCATCTTTATTAGTAATAGGATTAATATATTTTAGTGTTAAACACGCTTATCACTAAAACTTGTATTAAAAATACACTAAATAAGTTATTGTGTTAGGTGAGTGTGAGATCTTGCCTTTATAAAATTCAATATCAATGTGCTAACTAGTTGAACATAGCCTTCAATAAATTCTAAATAACTTAAATTTATAATATTTTTGCTTCATTTAAGATGTTGATTGTAAACAATCTGATATTATATCCATAATTATATTCGAATATAAAAGCACATTTTACAATCATTTATTTGTCTGGATTTTATTAGTCTTTGCAGTAAATATAATTTCAAAAATTTACATATTTGGTAAGTTCTCCAGTTAATAATGTATAAACTTTTTGTTTCGGAAAACGCGTAACAGATCAGCCTGGCGAGCAGAAAAAGGACATCAACCGAATGGCCCCCTATCTCACTCATTGGCTGTAATGAATAACGCCCCTTGAGATGTAACTCCGCCCAGGAAAGGTTTGATGGACGTTGAATGTCGCTCAACTTGGTTTCTGATGGCAATGAATGGCAATGGGTTTGAAAATTGGAGATAAAAAAAATCTTTCTTTTTTTTGTAAACTGTCCGTGAAAACTTTTGCGGGTGGTCTAAGATTTCTATGATACTGATAACATTTCTTTGAATTTTATGTTTAATTCACTTTGAGCAATAAAACATATTTTTTTAATAAATGAAAAAAAAATATCCAGGAAAGCTGTGATAAATCTTATTTTTATTTCTGAATATCCATTTTCATGCATTTCTTATGAGTTTTTTTTAATAGCATTTTCTGTTTTCTCCCCTCTTTTATTAGGTACACATTCATTAGAACAGTTTGGTTCCCCCCCTTCCCGCTTTTTTCCTATACTTATACAACACATGGCGTTTTGTTTTTAACTTTATAGTATGATAAAAAGGATCAAATACATATATAATATATTATGTTTAGTGTTTACTTTCGTAATTCACTAAAAAGAGTAGAATGCATATATAATACATTACGTTTTGTGTTTACATTTAATTTCGTAGTTCAATAAAAAGTACAGAACGCTTATATGCTCTTTTATATGTTTATAATACATTATGTTTTGTGTTTACCTTCGTAGTACAAAAAAAAAAAAAAAAAAGAAGTCAAAATAAATATTTTGGATTTTTTTTTTTTTTTTTTTCTGTTCATCCATTTGATAAAATCCTTCCACTTTCGCGTCAAGTCAAGGTAGGATTATGTTTCTTGATTGTCCTTCGGGGCTGAAATTTTTGAGAACATATTAGCTTCAAAAATGAAGTCCACTGCATGTACAAAAATGTTTCATTTTCAGAAATTCGTCTTATAATTCATGTTGTCAACTCTGTTTCTTAAATGAACGAAGTTTTATCACAAGATACTCTAAATCTTGGGAAAAGTGGAAAGCTTTTGTAAATTCTGACCATCGACACTTATCTGAAGGCGTACTCAAATGACCACAACTAATTAAGATGATTGTGTGCGTGTTTTGGCTATTTGCAGGACAGAGTGCGTGATCTAGAGTTATCTATGCAGGATCTACACAGAACAGATTTGGGCACATAAACACTTAGGAGTGATTTTTTTTTGTTTGTTGAAATTAAATTAGAATTTTAATTAAAAAAAAGTATGAGGAATTTCGATTTTTTTCGCTGTAGCTTCCGAAAGTATTATTACTAAAAAGATGAATCATTGTTCTTTTTACGGTTGAAAAAAAGAGATTGAAAGTCAATAAAAAAAAACACCGATATATAATAAAAAGACAAAAAAAAAAAATCATCCATTTAGCTCAATGTATTTCTGAGTTATTGTGTCTACAGAATCGCATATTCCCAAAAATGTGCTTTTCGCACTTAGAAAAATCTGAAATAGTGTCATGAATCGTGACAATTTTAAAATTGAATTTTTTAACAATTACAATATGTTTTTTTTTGTGTGTGTGTGTGTATTTCGTACTCGAGAAAGTTATTCCAAACAAGAAACTTGCATTCTCGATAAATTAATGTTTATAATGTGAGTTTTTGCATTCATTTTGTGGCCTCAACCATTTTTCTGAAATATCTAAGTACATATTCTTAAATATTCTTAACTAGAAAGAGTGGTCTCCAAAAACCTGTCTCGCATACTCTCTGATATAGGTGTTATTCCAGAGAATATCTTGCAAGGAATTGGAGCACGATAGTTAGGAAATATGAAACTTTGGTGTGAATGTGGCATACTTTTACTTAATCTTTTTTACTTTTACTTAATCTTTTTAACATGGGCGAATCCTTGTGCTGCAATTGAAAAGATTGAGCGGACGTTATGTGAAGGCATGCGTGCCTTGCAACTGAAATATTTTTATTTAATAACTAGCAGTACCCGCACAGCGCTGCCCGTGGCATAATATCCAAGAGGAAGAATTAGCTTTAAACTTAAGTCTAGCCTTAATGAACATTCATCCTGTCTCTGTTAATTCAACTGCTGTAGAATTTAAAAAGAGAGGGTTTCTTCGTTCAACAGAAGACTCCCATTCCTTAAGTGTGGGCATTCTTTCTCTGATATTCGCTAACAAAACATTTCTTTCCTCGCCATTTTCATTATCGTGCAACAAACGAAGCGTTTTGGCATTTAATGCGCTCCGGCCAAGATTGGATTTCCTTTTTTGGGGCATAATGAGTTTTGAATCGCTGCTTAAAATCAGATGTAAACAAAGAAATGTTTCGCATATGCATATCACAGCTCTTGCTATTTGCGCGTGCACAGTTTGAGGTTTCCGCACATGAGCAGATGAGGTTTCTGCACAAGTGCAAAGCACAGATACTACTGTTTTACGCATGCGCGAATCGTAGTAGGAAAATAATTAAAATCGCAATTATAAAGCTTCTTTTTTTTTATTTTGAAATGATTTCAATATATTAAAATAAATGCCCTAAAAATGGTACAAATGTCTCCAATAAGTATTTCTCGAGTTTTTCTCTTTCAAACATACGGACGCTTTCAGGAGACTTCCTTTTATACTTTGTATAGATGATATTTATGGAAAAAATATGACGAAATAATATTTCTTCCATAAATTATGTAAAAAATGCAAATAGTTTTAAAATTTTAAGAAAATGCATTGCCAGTGTCATCGAAATCGTCGTCAACAATGAAATTGAATAAGATTCAACCGAAATCCGTATTTCTTAAAATGCAATCAAATATTTCAAAAAATTAAAATTATATGCATTTCAAGATCCTTATTATAATAATTTTCTACATAATGAAATTTGATTTCCGACTTTGCAATTGAAACATTCAACTTAAAAGTATTTTCAGAAAGTTTTAAAATTCTTAAAACTAGAAAAAAAACACCCTTAGGATTTTGTGACGAAATTTTATCTATTACTATAACTTTTTTTATATAATCGCTTTTATATTTTATAGAAGAGATACTTCATAGTCCTTATCAGCGAAAACGAGCTTTCAGATAATTTTGCAATCAAACCACAAATCTAAAAAAACGGATAAAATTATAGCTTAGGCAGAAACATCAAAAGAAATACATTTTTGCATCACTTACTTAAAAAACTCATTTAATTCAGAAAAAAAAACTTACAGTTTTATTAACATCTTGGAACAAGCCTTAATGTTTCCATATCTCACATTGTCTCAAGACATGGAAGACGGTATATGGCTTGGAACCCCCTATCTTCTTATCAGAATTCACATGTAGATGACCCTCTCCCTAACTGAGAGACTTGTATATGTTAAAAGGTACGCTTTGGGAATACAGACTATATAATTAAACTGCTCATGCATAACTTCCCATGTTTTTGAGATATCGTATTCTGAGACAAATGGATGGACAGACAGACTGACAAAATTCCAAAAATGTCTTTTTCTGATCCGGAAAGGTATGAAACACAGAGATTCGTCAGTCACCAGAAAGAACTGACAGTTACAATACTTTCTCATTGCATATAAGTACATATGAGAAGAGAAATGTAGTTCACCTCAAAAAAAGAACTGATATCTGTATAAACAAATATTTCGTAAATTTATTATATCATCTTCATTTTAAAATACGTGATAATTCAAATGAACGATAGCTAACAATTCGGAATACAAAATCAAAACGTTTTGATTATATTAGCTTTAATCGGTATAAAATTTCTTGCCTTCAAAGGAATTCTATTTCATTGAAGAGAAGACATTTATAAAATCTGCTTATAATTCGTTGATGAATTGCAAGCAGATTAAATATAAACTTCACATTGTTAAATAAAAGTATCGGCTTTTTAGATAAAATAAACCCAATCATAATACACCATTAGAATTTTGATAAATAACTTTTTCGTTATGCAAATTTATGATCTATACGAAAAGAAATGATTAAACCAGCCGGAGAGGTTACTCCAAAATTTCACGCATACTGTCTAAAGAAGCTGATATCCCGGAGAACGCCTCGCATGGCATTGGCGCACAATAGTTACGAAATATCAATCTTTGGAGAGAATTTAGCATTTTTACTGAATCGATCGAGTCATCCTTGGCGAGTTATTAGGCGACTAATCCCTTAATAGTATATGAAAATCGTATTTATGCTTTAGGCACATTTTTCTCAACTTATTGAAACAAAAATTTGGCAAATTTGGCACAAAACTGCACTTGCAGTCACAAATTCCTATACTTCATTTGATATATTTAAGACAATAAGTTTTTGAATGATCTCGATTTCATTGATCTGAAGATAACATCTAATAGATTCTTAACCTCTCTGTGGATTTGATTTAACATTTGATAGGATCCTGCAATATAGATGTTGAATCTGTATACCGAATTTTATCTATCTGATTCTCTTTCTTTTGTAGCTATCCTGTTAAATTATATTTGAACAGTCTGATAGACAGATTTCCTCAGCGCAGATTTTGCTCAAAATATGATAGGAATCTACAAGTTTGATATAGAGGCCATATGCCAAATTTTAGCCTTCTAACTTAAATCGTTTTTGAGTTATCTTTGCCATAGGCAGACAGACAGCCATTTTCTAAAAGTTTGTTTTTCAAAATCAGGAATGTCTGAAACGTGGAGATTTTTCAAAATCTCAATTTCGATATTTTTGAAAATTACAATACTTTCTTTATATTATACATACGAGAAAGTAAGAAATATTAACATTTCAACTAAGCAGTTTCAACTGTCGAATATTGAAGTGAGTATTTTTAAAAACAGGGCACATATAAATGGTACAGCTGAAATTCGATACGTGCAGTTGTCAACATTTCCCAGATTATAATTGCCCTTATTTTTTAATAGAATTCTGCCAATTTTAAGAGAAAGAATTTTAAATTCTTTTTTATTTATTTATATTTGTTCTAAGGTATTTTAAATATCTTTGTTAAACTGTAGCCAAATAAGAATGTTGTGACAACAGAAAATATCAAATCCTTATAAATTTTGTTTACAGAAAACATTCACTTAGAATCGTCACAGATGCACCATGTTTCATACCTAACCATGTTCTCCATAAAGATTTAAAAATATCTAAAAATCGACGATCGCATTAAAGAACATTCTAGGGTATATCTCAGCTGACTGAAAAACAGTAATTAGATGTTATACAGAACAGTAATCAAAAGATATAGGTGTAGACTCTCCAAAATTTACTCGCATATTCTTTAATAAACTTGTCATGCCAGAGAACGCCTTGCATGGCATTGGCGTACAATAGTAACGAAACAGCTTTTGGTATGAATTTAGCATTTTTACTAAATCTATCGTGTCATCCTTGGCAATTTTTTTGGGTATTAATACCTGGCAGTATCCAAAAATCGGAATTGTGCTTTAGATGCGTATTTTTCAACAGATTGAAACAAAGATTTGTCACCAAATTGCACTTGTAGAAACAAAATTCCATACCAAATTTGACATATTTAAGCCATTCTGTTTTTGAATTATCGTTTTTACATGTTTCTGAAAATACAGACCGATAGACAGTCAAAACATTTTTGTATTTGGCTCAAAATTTGATAAGTGCCTACTATACACACAGTACATCTACACTATGCGGTACACAGATACGACATCTACACTATAGATGTTAAACCTGTGTACCGAATTTTACCTATCTAGCTCTCTTCTTTTGTAATTATCGTGTTAATTTATATTCAAATAAACGCGCAGACAGAATTCCTCTGAACAGACTTTACACAAAATTTGATAGAAATATGCGAATTTAGAGAAAAGATCATATATCAAATTCCAATCATCTAGCTCAAAGCGTTTTTGATTTATCTTTGTCACATACAGACAGACGGACATTTTCCAAAAATGTTTTTCGAATTCAGAGAGGTCTAAAATATGGAAATTCGCAGAAATCTCGAATTCAATTTTTAAAACTATTGCTATACTTTCTTTATACTACGCATACGAAAAAGTAAGGCTAAGCTTTGATATATAGTCATTTGGCGCCTTGCAAGGTTGTCAATTTTTCGGTGGCGCTTTTGCTACCGTTACGCTATTGCTGCCATTTACGCCACATTCAGCCATTTCACTAAAATTTGGCGATAAACTATTTTTTTTGGCGAAAATGACTGTGTATCAAAGCTGTTCCAAAAGTAAAAATGCTACCATTAAAGAACAAATCCAATTTACTCACAACTCTTGAAAATATTCCTATCCATTCGCCTCTATTAAACGGAGTCTTCCACTTAAACCACGTGACAAATTTTGCCAGTATTTTTGCTTCACTATCTGTGCCTTTTATCATCGTCCAATGAGCTTCTCGCTACTTTACCACTGGTACTGATACATCATGCTTTTTCCTTGATGATTTTACTACATTCACTTTGAGTTGAAGCACTCTGCCAATAAAACACAACCAATATATAGAAGAAGAAAAAATCAAACGAAAAACATATTGCCACTCATAAAAACAAATAACAGTTATATATAATATACAAAATAATGTACACAAAACTTAAAAGAAAGAAGAATCTTTAAATTACTGCAAAAATAAATTTCCAAACATAGACACATTTTTAAAGCTCAAATTGCATATCGTCTGCGTTTATCGATGGCCGCCATACTGGCACAATGGATGCTTATCTCAAATTCATAATCCAGAGATCTGAATTTTAAAAAAATCGGATTAAATCAACTTTTTTTTTTTTACAGCAAGAGAAAAATATTTTTAAACAGAAAATGGCAATGAAGGTTTACTTTCACTTTATAAGAGTTTTATTTTTTTTAAAAAAAGAAAGAACAATTAATTAATAAATAATTTTACTAAATAAAATAAAATTTGTTATAATTAAAATAAATTTAATAAAAATAATTTAATAAATTAAAGAAATAATTTATTATAAAATGAATTTAATTAAATAAAAATAATTTTAAAATAACGACTTTAATAAATAAACAGTAAATTTTAATAATTAAGAAGGTCATGGCATCTTGAATTCATCCATTTACGATTACAGCTTTAAATTTAGCATTTAATTTAATAAATTTGTTTTTAACAGAAAAAATTGTAAGCAGTAAGTTTTCCCGTGAATTAACGAACTTTAAAAAAATATTCAGTTCATAGAGGATACAAAATTCAGATTTAGTTAACTAATGAAAAGGATATAAAAGTCAATTTTTAGTTTCGACTTTGCAAAAGCCAAAGTAATTTCGAATATCAAGTGAAATTTAATCATTATATAAATACAAAAACTGAAAATTGGGGGGGGGGGAGTAATAGGCGTGTATCCTCGAAGGATTTTTTTCGCCAAGTAAATGTGCTACTCCCACGTCACCCCTTCATAAAGGTGTACCTTGGACGAAGCCGTGAATGCCATGCGTTCAGATTTTTATTTTTAGAGCCCTGTACATAAGAGTTGTGTCGTTCAATTCATGGTAAAGAAAATCGAAACTTGTGTATTATTGATATCATGTCATCAACGGAAAATGGTTACAAAAGGGCATATTAACATATGATCTACGACGATTTTTGTAGTGATTATTCTCCGAGATGCGGTTAGTACACAAGTGCCAGTAAACCGAATATGCATTTAGTATGTCTTTTTTGTAATTAATTGAAGATAAAATTTGATACAGAATTGTTTTTGTATTCACAAACTCACATACCAAATTTCATTTATTATTTTTGTTGCGTTTCTAAGTTATTGCTTTTATATTTCATGCAGAAGTACAGACAGAGACAGACAGCTTGGTGAATTCAAAGTCTGCATTGACATAGATCTGCACTTTAGATGCTTAATCTGTGTAAGAAATATTTTCCTATCTAGCTCTTTTCATTTGGTAGTTATAGTGTTCATTTGTATTTGGACAGCCGGATAGACAGACTTCCTCTGAATGAATTTCGCTGAAAATATGTTACAGGTTTGGAAACTTGGGATGAAGATCATATACATAATTTCATCCATCTAACTCAAAGGAATTTTGAGTTAATCATGTCCACATACAGAGTGACGGACAGACATAATTCACAAGATTCGTTTCTCGGATTCAGGTAGGTCTGAAATGTGAAGATTCATCAAAATCTCGTATTTGAATTTTTTTGATGATGATAATATTTTCTTTTGGTATACTGCCTATACAAGAAATAAAAAAAAAATGAAATTACCGATGAATTTTGGGATTTAAAATAGTTACTGTAGTCGAGCTTCAGTAAAGTGTCAAAATAAGCTGCATACAGCCCGTACAGTCATAGCACATACTTTATCCTTTTATAACCAAGTATTCACTAAACGAAGCTTTCTATAGCCAAGGAAGTATTGTGTACCCATAATAAAGTGACTATGTTGTATTTATTGAGACAAGTTACAGCGCTTCTAGTAGCGAAACAAAAAAGCTACAAAAAAAAAAAAGCTAAAATAAAAATATGAAGGAAATAGGCTAAAAAGTTCAATTGGAAAAATGCATGATATATCATAATAAAAACAAGGGAAAAAATTTCATGGAGTTGTTCGTAAGTTTGACGGAGATATTTGAGATTAAGATTATGAGCTTCCCGCGACTTGAAAAAGGGTTCATTCTAAAAATGAAAAATGTATAATTCGGCATTATCATACAGTTTTCCCCCACTTAAACAACAACGAAGTGAAATTTAAGCAACGAAGAAAGCAAACAAAAAATAATAATTACAAATCTAAAAAGCACACTCGAAGGGGAGAGGGGGGGGAGAGATCTGATAATTATATTTTTCATTTTAAAAAGACTTTGACCATATCACCCTGCATGTCACTTTTCTAAGCGTACTAGTCGATTTCTACCAATCATAATTGCGGTACTTATCATAAGGACACTGATTCTTTTTATTCCTCGCTGATTTCCTTTCTTCTTCTTTTTTCCTTCGCTGGTTCCTTTTCTTTTGAATTTATGTGGAATGAAAACGATTTTCACAATTCGAATTACAGATAAGGAATAATATTTACTTATAGATTTACTTACTTATTTATTTACTTACTTATTTACTTATTGCTTATAGATTTGTATGAGATCATTGATCACGATATAATTAACAGAATAATAAATAACAGAATCCGCTTTTAATCATAACTTCATTTATTTTATAACTATTATTATAAATTTTTATTAAAGTACTTAAAAGTAGATATTTTTCTAAAATAATTATTTATTTTAATAGAATCGTTATAAATATCACAGTATCTTGTAAATATTATTTTTTAATTCACTACTAACTAGTGCTATTTACATGGAGTCAAAATTTAATTAATATAATTGATTAAGCGATAGTTAATTAATTCTGAAGATATTAAAATAGTGTATTTTCACTAAGAACAAACAAACGTGTAATATTTGGAAATCACAGTACATAAAATAGGGGGAGATAGTTTACAATCGTCCACTTTTGTAAACATGAAGGCTGTCAAGTTAAATGAAAGTGTTTATAAAGAAAAATGTTTTTATAATTTTATTTCCTTTATGCAGTTTCTCTGCAGGAACATCTTTGTTTAAAAAATTTATCTTGCCGATAGTTAGCCATTAGTTCAATGAATATTGTTTAAAATACTTTTGACTATAACTTCAGAGCTTTGTGCAAATAATAAAGCAGAAATCCGGAAACCATACAAGAAGATTGTATTTTTTTAAAAAGGGAAAAATTCTTGTTCCTCTGTATTAGTCTCTTTTGGCGAGCAGCTGATTCTGCTGCGTTAATGATCTTTAAAATTTTAAATGAAATATTTTCTGTAACTTGGTCTTAATAACTTCCTCGGTAAAATATTTTTAAGCTAAAAATTTTGATAATTATGCAATTTATATTAAATAAGAAGTCTTATACTGTTATATTCATCATGATATGCATTTTCCCAATTTTCCGCAAGCTTTCCTTAAACTTGAATTTTAGTTTAAAATGGAAGTGATTAAACTTCAATTTTAAAAAATATTTTGGCTGAAAACCTAATTTGTTTTTTTCAAAATATGAGTACAGAACATGAAATAATTCTATATTGAATCTTATGTGTACTACAGGTTTCTTTATATATATATATATGATTTATGCAATATCTCAAAGGATTATTCAATAAAAATTTCTCTAAGATTGAATATCTCAAAGGATTATTCAATAAAAATTTCTCTAAGATTGAATATCTCAAAGGATTATTCAATAAAAATTTCTCAAGGATTAAAATATCTCAAAGGATTATTCTATAAAAATTTCTCTAAGATTGAATATCTCAAAGGATTATTCAATAAAAATTTCTCTAAGATTGAATATCTCAAAGGATTATTCAATAAAAATTTCTCTAAGATTGAATATCTCAAAGGATTATTCAATAAAAATTTCTCAAGGATTAAAATATCTCAAAGGATTATTCAATAAAAATTTCTCTAAGATTGAATATCTCAAAGGATTATTCAATAAAAATTTCTCTAAGATTGAATATCTCAAAGGATTATTCAATAAAAATTTCTCTAAGATTGAATATCTCAAAGGATTATTCAATAAAAATTTCTCTAAGATTGAATATCTCAAAGGATTATTCAATAAAAATTTCTCTAAGATTGAATATCTCAAAGGATTATTCAATAAAAATTTCTCTAAGATTGAATATCTCAAAGGATTATTCAATAAAAATTTCTCAAGGATTAAAATATCTCAAAGGATTATTCAATAAAAATTTCTCTAAGATTGAATATCTCAAAGGATTATTCAATAAAAATTTCTCTAAGATTGAATATCTCAAAGGATTATTCAATAAAAATTTCTCTAAGATTGAATATCTCAAAGGATTATTCAATAAAAATTTCTCTAAGATTGAATATCTCAAAGGATTATTCAATAAAAATTTCTCTAAGATTGAATATCTCAAAGGATTATTCAATAAAAATTTCTCTAAGATTGAATATCTCAAAGGATTATTCAATAAAAATTTCTCTAAGATTGAATATCTCAAAGGATTATTCAATAAAAATTTCTCTAAGATTGAATATCTCAAAGGATTATTCAATAAAAATTTCTCTAAGATTGAATATCTCAAAGGATTATTCAATAAAAATTTCTCTAAGATTGAATATCTCAAAGGATTATTCAATAAAAATTTCTCTAAGATTGAATATCTCAAAGGATTATTCAATAAAAATTTCTCTAAGATTGAATATCTCAAAGGATTATTCAATAAAAATTTCTCTAAGATTGAATATCTCAAAGGATTATTCAATAAAAATTTCTCTAAGATTGAATATCTCAAAGGATTATTCAATAAAAATTTCTCAAGGATTAAAATATCTCAAAGGATTATTCAATAAAAATTTCTCTAAGATTGAATATCTCAAAGGATTATTCAATAAAAATTTCTCTAAGATTGAATATCTCAAAGGATTATTCAATAAAAATTTCTCTAAGATTGAATATCTCAAAGGATTATTCAATAAAAATTTCTCTAAGATTGAATATCTCAAAGGATTATTCAATAAAAATTTCTCTAAGATTGAATATCTCAAAGGATTATTCAATAAAAATTTCTCTAAGATTGAATATCTCAAAGGATTATTCAATAAAAATTTCTCTAAGATTGAATATCTCAAAGGATTATTCAATAAAAATTTCTCTAAGATTGAATATCTCAAAGGATTATTCAATAAAAATTTCTCTAAGATTGAATATCTCAAAGGATTATTCAATAAAAATTTCTCTAAGATTGAATATCTCAAAGGATTATTTAATAAAAATTTCTCTGATTCATTATAAAACTGAGCTTAAAAATAACTCAGCTAAAAAAATTAAAGTTTGCTGCATCAAGAAAAAAATTATTAAATTTAGCGGTATAAAAACAAAAATATACGAAAAAAAATTCACAATTCATTATAACATTTATTGATTCAAACTACATAAAATACATTTTTTTTTTCATTTAAACCATTATTCCTATTAATATATGTCTGTCTCTTACGGTTTACAAATTAACTATTGGACTGCGATTAGAAAGGATATCCTATATATTCTGATGATGATTAGGTATGAGCCAAAAGTGGCGTTACATCGGTAAATGCTCATAAATAAAATTTAAAAAAAAATAGAATTTAAATAGCTATCAAAAGACTAGATATTCAAATTTTTTTTCATAATCTTGTGTAAACAGCCAAACTAAACTATCTAAAAACAGCCAAAGGAGGGGGAAAAAAATAGAAGGAAAAAAAAAAAAAGTAGGCATAAAAAGTGGAGAGGTCTAAATAGCCCAAGCAGAAGAGTCTTCATAATATTCCAACAGCATCATTGAAACATAATTTGTAACTAATAAAATTTACCGAAGATAGGCAATTTAAATTTAGAAGAAAAAAAAATATATAAATAAACAAAAAAAAGGGAAAAATATAAATAAACAAATGGAAAAATAAATAAATAAGAAAATAAACAAACAGAAAAATATATATATACAATGGCTCAGTCTAAGGTAGAGTACATGAATCAGGAACAAAAGGCCTGATATAGTTCTTTTTGCATTTTTTTTTCTTGTACTCACTAGATGCTGTCCCCTTTTAACAGTGATTGACAAACCAGGATAAATTATTGTTCAATTTGGAAAATTCTGTTTTCATTATGATATAGGAAATACAAAATATTTTGTGCTTCTAAAGTCAATTTATTATCTAATGGAATTTGGGAAATAGTTAGTTGAGGTTTAATAAGCTTTCTCAAATGCTGAAGTATAGGGCAATGGAAAATATAGTGTGGAATGTCATCATAATCATTACTACATCGACAACTACAGTTTCTCAAACTGAATCTTTTAAGATAATGCGGACAAAGTCCATGGTTTGTAGTTAAATGGGCTAAACATTTATTGTCAATACATTTTTTTTTTTTTTTTACCTGAGAAAATATACTGAAAGAGGCCTTTTTCATTATTTTCCCATCTTAATTGCCATTCATCGATGAGAATTTGACGAAGACGAGTTTTGATTGTTCTTTCAGAATCTCCAAGGTGACAGTCAATTGCAGATTTAAGTGAAGCAGCTTTGGCAGCCAGATTGGCTAGTTTATTACCTTTGAAGCCAATGTGGGCTTTAACCCAGTGTAATGAGATATTACCATCTACCAGATTTTTAACATCTTCTACAGAATTATTTTTGGCGTTGAATGTTTGAACAGCCTTTAAAACACTATATATATATATATATATATATCCTATATATATATATATATAAATCATGTTCGCCTTCAATAATACAGTATTGAATAAATGATATAGATATTTTAAAAGGTCACAGAAATCTTTTAACAGGAGGCATCAGGTTTCACGTTTATTTCATTTCATACATACTCATACTCATACTCAGTTTTGTCTGCAAGGAGAGTTAATTTAATCTTTAAATTTGTGCTTTTGCCAGTTATGTAAATAAAAGTTTTTTTTTTTTTTTTTTTTAATGCACGCGTAACTCGTTCTTGAAGCTCTCATTAACTTTTTTTTTTAAATACCATAGCGGTTACATGACCCTACTAGCTTCTCTTTTGATACAACAGATGGCGTTACTTTATTAACATAAGGTATATTTCCCATGATCTTCCTTGGGGGTCAGAATGCATTCTAAGGGAGTGTCGTGTATTTTCGTGTTCGTGTTTGTTTTGTCTTGTGAAATGTGGAGCTTAGAAAAATAATTAAATTGCTGTTCCCGAAACTCGTCTATGATTTTTATGTACCTCATATAAAGAGTCTCATCCCTTTACAATATGAAATATACTATTGGATAATATATCTAAGATATTTTTTCAAAATTGATTTGAAACAAAAACAAATATATACATATCTGGCAAAATAATATGTATCGATGAGAACATAATTTTTTTGAATTTTAAGATGACGTAAAAATCATTTTTTTTAAAAATATTTTTAGAAGCTATCAGGTGACAACTTGAAAAATATGCTCATTTTTTAATTCATTAAATTTTTACAAATATCGCACCGAGATGCATAATTTCACCCTTCAGAATATATATGCTCCATGTTTGGTAGATTTAGGTCAAACGGTCTGATTTGTAATATATTGTCTAGAATATTTTGTTTTTGTCTCTGAGGAAATTATAATCCGTATTAGAAAAAACAAAAACGTTTGAGTAGAAAAAAAAAAACCCTAATTAATATAAAAAAATAGTAAATAGTAATAGTACCATTTATCTTATGTATAATCTTCTAAAAATTACTAGCTGTTTAATATACTGTATTTTTAATCAGATTTAAAATGAAAATGATAAAAAAAATTGAGTGACATGGCAAGTATTTAATAAACATTTGTGCTGCCATCTATTGCGTAAATTATTTAACTATTGTTCGTAAATATAAGACAATTCAGTTTAGAAAATGCTAAAAATAAATCTTTAGTATAATTTTTAATGTCAGAATAGCCGTTTCTTTTATTCCTCTCATTTTTAAAGCTCATTTTTATTATTTGATTATATGCATGCTCTCAATTATACAATATAGTCTAAAAAATATAATCTAAAATTGTGTTTGTTTCAAAATTTGAAATTTTCCCACAGCATTACATCGCACAAGTCGAAGAGTGTAAGCGTGTGTCTTACATTGGTTGTATGAATAGGGCCGGCTTTTCCTTTTTTAGATTAGGGATCGATTCATCATCGGTAACTGGCACTAATCCCACTTCAGCGTTCAATGTGGTGCTTTGTGTTCATTGTAATGCAATACATCAAAGTGTCAAAGAGTATACGAGGAAGAAGGTAGGGAAACTTTTATGTGAACGAGGGCGTTTATGTGAACGAGAAAATACAAATGTATGGAATTTCAAGTATCCGACGTAGAAAATAACTATAAGTTCTGGCCATCTTGAAAGTAATGAAGAGATGATGAATATATATGATTAGTTCCCAAATTTAAAAAAGTTCTCCAACAGTTTTGGTATGAATTAAATTCTAATATTAAAAATACAATGAAGGGCTCTTCATGCGATCGTGGTTAATATATTCACTTTATATTAAAAAAACTGCGGGAGTTGTCATTCCAAAACTTTCTCGCACATCTTCTAATTAACTTGTCATGCCAGAGAACGCCTTACATTGCATTGGCATATAATTGTTAAGAAACGTTAACTTTTGACATGAATTTAGCATTGTTACTGAATCTATCGTGTCATCCTTGGCGAGTTTTTTAGAAATTAATTCCTGGAATTAATAGTATCTGAATATCAAATTTGTGTATTAGACGCGTTTCCCTCAATCGACTGAAACAAAAATTTGACACAAAACTGCACTTGTAGTCATAAAATCCCATAAAAAATTCTATATATTCAAGTCTTTCCGTTTTTGAATTGCGTGTTTCTGATGACATTTCTTACGTGTTTACGTGCAGACGACAGCCAATCACCTCGTTGTTGGGTTTGGTTCAAAATTTGACGGGTGTCTAAACTATAAATGTTAATTCTGTGTACCAAACCTTACATATCTAGCTCTCTTCCTTTTATAGTTATCTTGTTTATATTCGAGCAACTGGACGGACAGACTTCTTCCGAACAGATTTTATGCAAAATTTGATAGAAATCTACAAATATGACATAAAGATCGTATACCAAATTTCAGTAGTCTAGCTCAAAGTGTTTTTTGAATTATCTTTCTCGCAGGCAAACAGACGGACACTTTAAAAAATGTGTCTTTCGAACTCAGGGAGTTCTAAAATGTGGAGTTTCATCGAAATTTCGAGCTCGAATTTTTTGACGATTACTATACTTTCTCTGCACTACGTATACGAGAAAATAAAATAAATAAATAAATAAATATATAAAACTGGAGAAAAATTAAAATGAAGTGTACGATCGCAAATTTCACCTTATCATGTGAGAACATTATTATTTTTTAAGTCATTAACCAGTTTAAACCGTTCGGAACAATCACGAGACTTCTCTCTCTCAATATATATATATATATATATATATATATATATATATATATATATATATATATATATATATATATATATATATATATATATATATATATAATGATAATTTTTTAAAACTTTTCATTTTTAATTTTTTTAGCTGGAAAAACAAAGTTGTGGAGCTCGACCGATTTTGAGATGAAATATAACAGCAATGATGTCATAGTTCTACGTCATTTTTAAAACGCATATGCTCTGAAAGAAGCATACTTAATAATAAAGCAATACTGGTAAAAGCAGATCAACCTTTAAAAACGCATTTGCTTTGAAAAAAGCATACGTAATAATAATGCAATGCTGGTAAAAGCAGGTAAAAAATATATATGCAATTAAAAGATGATGATGAAAATTGCCATTTATGCTCTATTCATTGCCCACACGATTTCGAGCTTCAATATTCATTGCCTGCGCGATTTCAAGCTTCAAAAGTCCTAACCAAAACAACATCATGTTCTCACATGAAAAAAAAGAAAGAAAAAAAAACCTTTTAAAAAAGACCAACATATAAAATGTACGAAAAGTAATAGTATATCAATGTTAGTTTAAAAGTAGTTAATTTTAAAGTAGGAAAGCATATTCATTTTCAACCAATATTAATGATAGACGTTCTTGGTATTACTTTCAGTAGGAATCATTGGGGAGTCATTTCTCCCATGGAATGGGATCGATACATACAAATGAAACCTCCCAATCAAAATTACTCTAGCTATTGTGTCAACTAGGTAATATGAGCAAAGGGTTATATACATACTAATATATAATAATAAATATCATTTTAAATGGATAGAGGTTTTGAGTTCCCCATTTCATGGTTGGAGAATATTTGCAGAAATTTTTCTGAAGTCATATCATGAGTCATTTTTTCTCAACATTTATTTAAATTTCAAAATATTAAAAGAAGTGATAGAAGCGATTTCTGCCCTTTTACCAACAGTTTGAAGATTCTTTGAACTTTTGCTGGGCATTATTTTCTCACGCAAAAATTTGGATAGTTAATGAGTCAGTCACAATAATCCTTGTTTATAAGACTTAGTTCTTTGGTAACGAGGCGACTGGCTGTATTAAAAAAAAAGTGCTTATTGAAGTGCAATACTTTATCATTAAATCTTGAATATTATTTTTGTTATCGATATCAACTTTTCTCAACTACTAAAAATCCCAGAGAAATAAACAGGGTACGGAAATAGGGCAAAAGGATTTTTTTTAGCTTATACTGGCATAACTAACTCAATTTATATCAAAACATAATGCTTGCTTAGTTTTTTAAATAAAAAAATTAAATTTTCAGAAACATGTAAACACGATAATTCAAAAACGTAACGACTTCAATGCATAAAATTTTGTATGGAATTTTGTGATTACAAGTGAAATTTTGAGTCAAATTTTTGTTTCAGTCATTGAGAAAAACAGGTTTAAATCACAAATTCGATTTTCGAATACTTTTAACTGCGTACCAGGACTTCATATCCAAGGTTGACGTGATAGATTCAACAAAAATGCTAATTAACGCAAAAGGTAAATATTTATTGCTATTATTGTTCGCTAATTCCATGCAAAGCATTTTCCAGGATAGCATGCGGAAAAGTTTCGGAGACACCACTCAAACTGGTTTATAAAATTTATCTTATTCATTCATTGTGCCTGAACTATTTATATTACGTAATATAATTATGTTTTTTATTATTTCTCTATCTATTTATTACTAGCCGCCTTTGGCGACCAGCCGGTTCGCCAATCTGAATGCTCGTTAAAATTTTAATAATTAACTATTTTATGCAATTCCTACTTTAATAGCTTCTTCGTTAAAATATTTCAAAACTTCAAATTTCAATTCACTCAGAATATTATAAAGGCCTTCAGTCATAACGTAATCTGTATCTCTCCAATTTTCTGTTAGATCCCGTAGAATTTATGCTTTAAATTAAAGTGGAAAGGATTAATCTGCAATTAATATAATAATATTTTTTACTGAAACAATACATTTTTTTTTTTTTTTTGTAATATGATTACTGAAAACAGAGTCACTGAGCATTTAAACCTTATGGGCACTAAAGAATATCTTTCTTAATTTATGTAATATCTCAAGAATTTGTCAACAAAATTTTTTCAGATTCATCTTGAGCAGGTCTATTAATTAACAATGTTTAATTTTAAATGCATCAAACACTAAGAAAATAAACAAAATCGTTTAAAATAATCGGTCGAAAACAGATAAAAAAAATTACTTAAAAAACGATGAACTTGAACTAACATAAAAACAATTTAATTACAAAAGCATACAACTAACCTAAAAATAATTTAAATCGAGTCCACTTCCGTTGAAATGTAAACAATCAGAATACAATGCGCATGCGTGAATTTTCAACGCCAGTTACGTAACGCAAATGCGTGAATTTTTCTACGCCAGTTGGGGTAACGCTATGTAGATTAGAAATTTTTAATTACCTTTAATCTGTTTTATTTTTATTCAAAAGTACTTCAGAATGAATCTGAAAGATCGATTTATTAACAATGTTTAATTTTAAATGCATAAAACATTAAGAAAATAAACAGAATTGTTTGAAATAATCTGCCGAAAAATGCTAACCCCAGTCTCATTGCTGTTGTAAAAAAAGAAAAAAAAAAAAAAAAAAAACTGAAGACTTAAACATTTGGCGGTGGGGAAAATGAAAGGATTTTTTTGACTGGAAAGTTAGTTTTTAATTAATAATTAAAATTCTAACTAAAATTTCAAAAAAGGGACCCCAGGTGCACATTCCCGACCTTCAAGGTATACACGTACCAAATTTGGTAGCTGTAGGTCAAATGGTCTTTTCTGTAGAGCTCCAACACACACACACACACACACACACACACACACACACACACACACACACACACACACACACACACACACACACACACATTGAGCTTTATATATAAATATAGATATTTTGTTTATTTAATTTCGTGTCAGTTTTAATGGGTATAGTGCGTATCATGTTTCAGAAATGTTCCTTCCCACCCACTAGTGCGCCCGTTGGATTAGGTGGGTCGTTGCTGGGAAATGTAATAAAAGCAGTAAATGACACTATTTTTGATATTATCGATAGACCACCAGCCATCTGATTACTCAAAATATGCACAGATAAGTTATAGAAACGTATATTATACTATTTAGAAATATCTCATCAATTATCATAGAGGCTTTGTTGTTTAAAGAATTTTTACCGTATGCACTTCTACTGACGTCACTTGAACGGGAAATATTGGGGGACAAGAAGGGACGATGCAACGGAAAATGTCTTTCTCAGAAATCGGGGGAGTGTAGGGGACGTCAAAATAGGATTACAATAACATGGGTTGAAAAATGTCTTACCCATTATCAGAGAGACCTCGTAGTTGTGAGAATTCTTACTATATGTAGGTTTAGTGACACAATTTTAGCTAGAAATATTGCACATCAGCAAATACGGGGATCTTTCCTAGAAAATTGAGGAGTATAGGGATGAAATAGCGATTACAATGAAGTGGGTCGAGGAAGCTCAGAATAGGTTATTGTCATGCCTATCTCGGTTTAGTTTTGACCTCTTTCAATTTTCGATGGCCAGGGAAGAAGCAAAATCTGTGTACCGAATTTTATCTATCTAGCTCTCTTCGTTTTGTAATTATCGTGTTAACTTATATTCGGACAGATGGACAGATAAACTTTCTCTTAACAGATTTTGCTCAAAACTTGATAGAAACTTATAAAATTTATGCAATATCTGTAAACCATATTTCATCCATCTAATTTCTCTATTCATTACTTTCATCTAGAATGTTTTTGAGTGATCTTAGTTTTGAGTTATCACAGACAGATGGACATTTTCCAAAAATGACAACAAAGCATTACTGACTCAACTTACAACTACATCCAATGATAATTACGCATTTCGATACGCTTATTTTCAGTTATCTGAAGGAAACAATCTTTAATGGATTCATTACTCTTTAAACTAATTATCTTGATATGCAATTTCACAATCAGCACTCTTCGCTTCAGGATCCCGAGAATAGCACATTTGGACGCTGGCACATTGCTAGGGATTGCAATATCGGACCAAAATTTCAATACCGGTATTCGGTATTTTTTAGATTTTAATACCGGAATACCGGTTTTAATAAAGGTATTATAAATTTTAGAAAAAGAAAGAAAACACAGGTGTTTCTTTGTTTTATTTGCCAGTTTTATTAGAGAGTGTAAATGTCACAAATAATAATACGTAGCTTATAAATTATAATCTATACTTATAATAAAGCTCAATGTGTGTGTGTGTGTGTGTGTTGGCGCTCTACAGGCAAGGTCATTTGACATACAGCTATCAAATTTGGTATATGTATGCCTTAGAGGTCGGGAATGTGCACCTAGGGTCCCTTTTTTTGAAATTTTAATTAGAATTTTAATTATTAATTAAAAACTAACTTTCCCGCCAAAAAAATCTTCCATTTTCCCCACCGCCAACTTTCCCGCCAAAAAAAATCTTCCATTTTTCCCACCGCCAAATGAGTAAGAGTTCAGTTTTTTTTTTCTCCCAACAGAAATGAGGCTAGGGTTAACGTTTTTCGGCGGATTATTTCAAGCAATTCTGTTTATTTTCTTAATGTTTTATGCATTTAAAATTAAAGATTGTTAATTAATCCATGTTTCAGATTCATTCTGAAGTACTTTTGAATTAAAATAACACAGAATAAAGGAAATTAAAAATGTATAATCTGCATAGCGTTACCCCAACTGGCGTAGAAAAATTCACGCATTTGCGTTACTGTAATTGGCGAAGAAAATTCACGCATGCGCATTCTGTTCCGATTGTTGCCATGACAACCATTATCAACGGACGATTTAAATTATTTTTAGGTTAGTTGCATGCTTTTGTAAGTAAATTGTATTTATGTTAGTTATATATTTTTTGTATATGCTTTTAGTTTTAAGTACATCGTTTTTTAAGTAGTTTTTTTAAACCTGTTTTCAATTATTTAAATTATTTTTAGGTTAGTTGCATGCTTTTGTAATTAAATTGTATTTATGTTAGTTATATATATTTTTTGTATATGCTTATAGTTTTAAGTACATCGTTTTTTAAGTAGTTTTTTTACACCTGTTTTCGACCGATTATTTTAAACGATTCATTTTATTTTCTTAAAGTTTGATGCATTTAAAATTAAACATTGTTAATGAATCGATCTGTTCATGATGAATCTGAGAAAATTTTGTTGACACATTCTTGAGATAATACATAAATTAAGAAAGATATTCTTTAGTGCCCATAAAATTTAAACGCTCTGTGACTCTATTATCAGTAATCATATTATTAAAAAAAATGCTTTGTTTCAGTAAAAAATATTATTATATTAATTGCAGATTAATCATTTACACTTTTATTTAATGTAAATCATAAATTCTACGGGAGCTAACAGAAAATTAGAGAGATACAGATTACGTTATGACTGAAGGTCTTTATAATATTATGAATGAATTGAAATTTGAAATATTTTAATGAAGAAGCTAATAAAGTAGGAATCACATAAATTAAAATTTTAATAGTTAAATAAAATTTTAACGAGCATTAAGATTGGCGAACCGGCTGGTCGCCAAAGGCGGCTAGTAGTATATAAAGAATCGCAAAAAAGTAAAGGAACCTCTTATTTATTTAAATTACAAAAAAGTGTCAATATCATTATTCAGTCTGTGGTACTATTAAAATTTTTTGAAATGTGATCTTAAAAAACATAATCTATTGTACTGTCATTAAGCCTGAAAAGTAATTTTGTGTAAAAATGACCAGCTATCGAAAAGATCTTTCGGCATCTACGCTAGTTGGTGGTACTGTTAGCAATGCGCGATATACTTTTTCCGAGTATTTACCTCTAAATCCCTCATCTTCAAATAAATCGATTTCTCGTCGGATGGGTTTGGATATAGCTGATTTCTGTAATGTATTTTGGTTTGCTGAATTTTTTTTTTTTTTTTTTTTTGTTTTGTTTTGTTTATCGCTAATTCTAATTTTTGTTCAAGAGACAATTCCTTTTCACTATCGACATTAGTGTCATCATAATCTTCGATAACTGAACCGAATTCTTCTGAATGTTTGTGGGAAAAGGTTCTGAATGTTTGTGGGTAATGGGTCTAAAGGTTTGTGGGTAAAAAATTTTAAGAAAATTTACTATAAACTCGATCAGATTTGAATTGGTTAGTCTCTTTTCTTCTTTTTCATTTTTAAAATCATTATAATTATGTAAATAATATAATACATTTTCTATTTCGATATGCCTTTCTTCTGTGCGATTTTTCAATGTAATGATAGTGATGTGTGCTGTTCTTTGAGTGACTGCAACATGAAATTTATTGTTGCATTAGCTGTTAATAAATTAGAATCTCCGACATAATGCCCCAATAGTCAGTTTTATTCGAAATAGAGCTGATACAGTTCTGGATATTGAGTCGAATTCACTATCTGAAAAATTAATTTGCAGGTTTAAGTCGATTATTGCTTTTTGGATTGGACTTCTCAGTTTCAAAAATCGTTCCATCATTAGGAGTAAACTATTCCAACGTGTCTTAAAATCTATTATTAACATATATTCTGTTTTATTTTCAGTTAGTATATATTTTTGTAATATGTCATCTTTTATAGGGGAACGTTTAAATATCTTAACCATTTTTCGAACTTTATAAATTATAGGGAGCAATTCTTGATGGGTTAATATTTCAACCTCATTAGCAATATCTTCTTCAACAATTAATTCAACAATTCTTCATTGTCAATATCACTCTCACTCTTACTCTTCTTCAAAGTTGGAATCTGAAGTTTCTATATCCACAGTATTTGGATTCTTCTGTTCTTTATTTTTTTTGGTATAATACATCTATTATTCCTAATTGCATTCCATGAGCATAGCACAATTGCTGATTTGCACCAATCAACTTTTCAACTTTTTTCATAACTGTTGCTCCATTAGTCGTTCTTTCAGGGATAATCCATGTTTCGCTCATTTAGATTTAAGCAATTAATTAAGCCATTCATTAGTTAATTAATTTCGCCCGTTAGGGAGACATAAAAACAAAAACGTATACTATTTTGCTATGTTCGCGATACCTGAACATATAGTGGTGTCAATTTAAAAAATTTCTAGTAAATACCGAAAAACCGGTATTTAAACTTGTGAATACCGGTATTACAAAATTGTACATATGGCTCAAAATACCGGTATTCGGTATCCCGGTATTGCAATCCCTACACATTACCAATTGGTAATATTGCAGAAAGATGAGCAGTTATTTCGCCTCCTAATTTCACAAATAATCTGAGATCACCCTATCGGTAAAAGCATAAATCTTCTCCTTTCATTTTTCCTCTCACCCCCCCTTTTTTGATGAAATAAACTAATCCTGACGCATGCGCATAAGAGTGGAATCCGAGAATGAACAATCCTTAACAGGCGATTAATGCAAAAGGGTTATAATGGGGAATGAAAATCATTGTTATAACTAGTTCTTCCTCCTTTGCCTGTGTTATCTATACTCTGTTTCACCCTAACCTGGCAGTATTGTAAAATGCAGAAAATGTGACGCTCCGCGTTGGGAAAGAGTTCCCCTTCAATTCCGACTTTAAAATAGTTAAAATGCGCAGAAATTTATCAAAAAATATCATAAATTACAGAAATTCTTTTTTTATCAGTTTGTATTTAAAATTATTCTCAAGTTAGAAGTGCTTGTCTGTTAAGTATGTTGTAAATAAAGCGAACGAATAAAACTAAAAGATTGACATAATGAATTCCACTTTGGCTAGAACCGGTCTTCAAGGTCAAATATTTGGCGCGCTTTTCTTTTACGTCTCCGCCAACTCAACTTCATTCAGTTCGCAACCATTATCATCTTTCGTACTTTTTTATTCACGCTTTTTTAGCAGCTGATATTTTTGATACTATTAATCACATTAGTAGTTACTAGTTTTGATTGTTGAATATTTATTCGATTCGTCATTTCTATTAACTTCTAAAATGGTTGAAAAAGAGAAAGTGTTATCACCGACTACGCTGTGCACACCTTCAAGACGAGTGAAACCAACGAAAAGTGCAGCATGCAGAAACATATTAAAGGTTTATTCTCGTCTCCGAGAAAACCCTCAAGATTTCATCAATCAAATCGTCGATAAAGTTTCGCATCTTACAGGTGTTTCGCAATGAACAGTTTTCCTTTTGAAAAAAGAAATAAAGGCAGCCAGTCCTTTAAGTACCCCAGGAAAGAAACGACCAGGCTAATTAGGTAAACATTCAGGTCTTGTAAAATATGATGATTTTACACTATCCTGTATTTGGCGAAAAATCCAAGCATTTTTTTCGTAAAAATGAGATCTCAACATTAGATAAAGTTTTAAAAGATGTGAACGATGCTACAGGTATCTTTTCTAAAAACAATAGCCGAACTACGCTTTACAGAATATTGAAAGATTTAGGGTTTTCTTTTGAGAAACGATGAAACGAAATGAAATAACCTTAATGATTTATTAAAATAATGTATCAATAATATTGAAAAAATAATGAAAATAAGGAAAAAATTAGTTCTCCGATCAAATGATAATAAAGTAAATAAATATTTACTATTTGGCGAAAAATTTGCGAGATGAAGTTTCGCCAGCGATCTGCATTTCTAGTAACTTTGTACTTTAAAGTAACCCAGTTTCCCTGACAACGACTGCGATTCGGCATGCCTAGAATATACACTACTGCCAAGTTAGGGTGAAACAAAGTATAAGAATGGTGGAAAGGAAATTCCTCTTCTATTGTCAGTCTCCAATTTCCTTTTACGTCCGTCGAACTGGTGTATAAGTACACTTCCTTCATCGATCAATCATCCTTTGGCATTTAGTTAATGCCGGAGATAAATAAAAGATTTTCAAGAGAAGATAGCATTTACAACTCTTAAATTTAGCGATATTTCACATGCTATTCAATTAAATTTGACTGATTTTCACACCAAGCGACTTTCGATAATTTGCCGCTCCATTAACTGAAATCAAAATACATGTAGAAAATCACGGAAATGATTTTATTCTTCTCAATATATTACAGTTGTCAAAAAGTATAATCGTAATCGTTTTCGTGAATCAAAAAGTATTTCTTTTAATAAATATTTTCTGAATATTGTTTTTTGGTAAATATTTCTTTCGTAAAGTAATCTCTTCCGATTGCAATGCGCTTTTAATAACATTTACAAACCCTTAGAGCCCTTGCTTAAAAATCATTTCCATGGAATTTGGCAATTTTTCTTCCATTAAATCAATAGATTCAGAACAATGACAACAAGGAAACAGAAATAGGAAAAAGTTATAAGGAGCTATATATGGTGAATGTGGAACTCCTGAAGCAGTATTTCTTAAACTAGCCGCCTTTGGTGATCCACTTGTTCGCCCAAATTATTGACTTTTTAGAGTGTTAAAATGCAGAATGTATATTTTTATTAAAATTTGAGCTTACTCTTTGATAAAACTGAAAAACATGAATTTAATTTAATAAATAGAAATAAATTATATCGAGAGTAAATTAAAAAGTGTTTATACTAAGAAATAAAAGCGCAAGTGAAACTCCTACTTCGGAACCAATGTGCAAAGCATTTATTTAATCTTAATTTCAACACTGGCAGAAACATTCGATTGAATATTTTGATGGACGAGTTTAAAATCCACCATAGCATTAAAAAATTTTAACAATTATATCTTTTACATTAAAAAAATTATTAAAAATAAGGAAAATATTGTATATATAGAAAAATGATATTAACGACATTATTTTTGAGTTTTAAAATAATGAAAAATCATTTTTGTCAGATAAAAGTTTTGGAAGATATGACCATCAATAGAAAATAGTAAATCATATCAATTACCCATTCATAATGGTTAAGGATATTTTGGCACTTGATTACATTTTGTTTCACACCTATTTAATGATTTCTTTTACATTTTCTTTACTCTGAGTGAATATTGATTTTGGTGACCCTTGTCCAGAACATTTTTTAATGATGCTTTACAGCTTCATTCATCAGCGAAGCGTTGCATTAAATGCAACTGTAAAAATATTCAATGAAACAGTCTGAAACATTCGTATAGTTTTGCTTGCATTTAATTGTTGCCATGATATTTAACTTTCATTTGATTGTTGCCATTCGATGATATGTAATAAGAGTGATTTCTGAGCAAATGTTCTTCACTAAAATAAGGGCATTGTGGAAAATTGTATTTCCATGATACAAAACCCAAGTGTTATGTCACCTCAATATAGAAAATTTTTAATATTCAAATTTGTCCAACAAAGTCTAAATGTTAAACTGCAATAACTAAGCACCGATTCTTTGAACATATCGACATACGGATGATTTAACAAAGGTGGATGGCCAACCACAGCGTGATCCACCTGTCACGATTTCTTTATTTTCTATTAACAGTTTATACTTCTCGGAAATTTTTGTTTCCAATAAACCAATTGTATCTAAAAGCCTTTTTCCTCATTTTAAATATTTTTAATAGAATTTATGACAAATAAGCTTTAACGATATTTATTAGTCAGTTACACTCACCATTTTTAGAAAATTAACAAAATAAAAATTCTTATCTCATTAAAAACAAATTTATTTTTACTCGATAATAGGAAATCATATACTGAAAGGTGCCATATATTTAGATAAGTCGTGAAAGTATTTCACAATAATTTGAAAACGATTTCTAATATATATGTATTTTAAACAAAGTATTCTCAATACTTTAAAATTGCCATATTATACAAGTTTAGTGTCTTCCTAAAATTTTAACATTTTACATTATTTAAATTTAACACTCTACCAATTAGAATACGCATGCGCTATAAATTACAGGTTTCTAAAATAAAGTAAGAAAAAACAGAACCGCAATTATTTTCAAAATGCTATATTTTTGCACGACCTTTCTCCAAACATGTTTTTGAAAATCGACAGATGATGAAAGTTGAATTATACTATTTCCCTGTATATGTAAAAAGCTGTTTTATTAGGAGAAACAGGAATTATACACAAGTTGAAGATAACATTTTTCATAGCAAAATTATGTTAAGCAACGTGATTTTTTAAAATATAATATTAACAAATGTGAAAAAAATTACATCTTTATTACATTTAAATAATGTATTACACAGAAAGAGATCATACAAAATGGCAGGTTTAGTTTAAAATCTAAATACAATGTTAAAGAAAGTCGCAAAATATTCACAACACGTTTTTCTTGAAATTTAACTGAATTTTTCTAATAATGTATCTGTGAATACATTGGAGCTCGCCCCTATTAATACTATTATAATCATCGATTATATTATTTTTAACGTCAACTGATATAATGGATGTTTATTACTAACTACAATTGTCTTCATATGTAAAAATAAATTGGAGTCAAATCATAGGTAATTCCATGACTCTTTTCATACCAGCAGTAAACACCCAGTCAATAAATATTTCTAAACATCAGCTTTACTCCGATTCTCTTGCCGAATATTTTACTAAAATACTCCGCCAATTTCCTTAAATTTGAATCAGCGAGGGCCGCCATTTTACATTTATCATGCGAGTTTAAATTCATTCATTGCATTAAAAAGAAAAAAAAATCAGTGAGTTTACACTCCTAAAGTTCATTAGAGCGAATATGTAATCATTTAAAAAACTAAATGAGGACACTTTCTCCCTCCCCCTAAAAAATACGAGTTTCTACCGTACTGTCTAATACAGGTGTTTTTCCCGCATTCCAATATCCTGAGGACGTTGAGTAAGGCAGAGAACAAATTGCATAGCATTGGCGTTCATCCTATCCAAATGTGTGAGTTACTGAAAAATACAGTCAGACCATTACAATCCTATTTGACCCTAGAGGAACTATACGCTCTGTAGGTTTTACTGTAAAATCAATAATCGAATCTGTTACACTAGATAAAGATAATAAGACGTATTTATTATCAAGTGTTGGTTGTAAAATCTATCGTCTGCCATCGTCTATATTCATTAAAGAGTGTTTATAATTTCTACTAATTAGATTTTGCACAAATTATCCGAACTCATTTGAGTTCTGATGATAATTCAGTTTTATTTATCGAAAAGCATTGATTATCCAGACATCGTAGAAATTCGTAATGGAATCGAATCGCATGAACATGAAATTTTAATTATCAGTCATCAAAATTGAACTAAATACAGATAATATCCACCAAATTTCAATTAGTTTAATTCGGAGATATCAGCAGAATATCCATAATCCATCTTAATTGCTTTGACATTATCTGTGGATTATTTGACATTATCTCATGAAATTTCAGATTTTCACGACAGTGTTGAAATAAAACAAACACAAAAAGTGTTTTTACAATAATTATTTGAAATTTTTATATTCATTGGAGCGCGATTTAAAAGCTTTCCGAAACAATATTCTATTACCTGCTGATTACATTGAGCAGAATGATAAGATATTGTTTGTTCTCGGATTCGTAAACTCTCCTCCGCACTTTTGCGCATGCGTCGCGTTTATTTAGTCAAAATAGGGAAGAGAGGAAAGATCAAAGGAGCAGATGTTTACATGTAGCAATAAAGGTGAGTTTACACGAGGCCAATGGTTGTACGCAATTGTTGTCTCATTACTGTTGTCCCTGTATTGTCCTCGTGTAAACAGTTGAGACAACGTCGGTGGGACAATGGCAAAGGGTTGTCTCGACGGGACAACCATTCGCGGTTACGTGATTTTCCTGAAGTAGGCGTGACCTTCTATTGCGCGCAATAGTTGGCCTCATGTGAGCCCACATTAAGGCGAGCTCAGATTATCGTGGAATTGGAGGTGTAATAACCGCTCATCTTTCTGCGTATCACCCCTTGCCGAAGTATAATAGTCGAAAAGTGCTACTCTCGCGATCTTAAAACGAACAGTATTCCATACCATTTATTTGGGACATTGTTTAACAGAAAAAAAAAAAAAAACCCTACTTACTTCTATCCCAGTAAGTCCCCAATGACACTTGATAAAGTGTTATTATTATTCAAATATTTTATTACTCATAGAATTAATATTTTTTATTACGAATTTATTTGGCAATTATCAACATAAAGTTTTAAATCTACCTTCCTTAACTGCTATCCTTTTAGTAAGATTATATGACAATTGAGTCACTTAAAAGATCGTTTTGGATCAAAATATTTAGTATCCGAAAAAAGAGAAGACCGAAGATAAGTGGATTGACTGGCTAGAAAAAGAAAATTATTAAGGTGACAAATTGTAAAAGTTAGTCAAGAACAGGACTACATTGAATGGAATTCTGAAAAAGATGAGGACAAATCCGGGTCTGTTGCGTCAGAGCAGAAGAATTGTTACCCCCTTTCAATTTTGCAGCTCTTGGCAACTGTCTAGTTAGAAATTTACCTCAAATGCACTAACATGTAACAACCTATTACTTTCTCGTATTTCGAATTCGAGATTTTGACGAACCTCCTTGTTTAAGACCTCCTTGAGTTCAAAAAGCAAATTTTTAGAAAAATGTTTGCTCATCTGTCTGTGACAGAAATATCGCAAAAGTCCTTTGAGCTAGAGGAATGAAATTTGGCATGTGGCTTTTATATCGAATTGGTAGATTTTTATCAAATTTTGAGCAAACGCCGTTCAAAGGAAGCTGTTCACCTGCTCGAGTATAAGTTAACACGATAACAAGAAAACGAAGAGAGCTACATTAATAAAATTCGGTATGCAGATTTAACATTCGTAAATTTGTTAGTAAATTTAAAATTACTAGCCGATTGTGGCTACCAGTTTGTTTGCCCCGATTATTTAACTTTTTAGGCTGTTAAGTAATTATTATGGAATACGTTATTTTAAAATTGAAGGGAAAGTAATATCTACTGACAGGCAGATACTACTTTTCGCTGCTTGATTTCATTCAAAATTTGATATAAATCTACGAGTTTTAAGTAGAGACAACACATCATATTTAATCATTCTAGTCCCCCGCCTTTTTTATCTATCTTACTCACAGACTGAGAGCGTTACGGATCACACGGATCTACGGATCTATATACAGCCGAGACGAATACACAGCAGCACACTAAAACATAGCAGCTCACAAGTAGTAATCGACCACAGCACACAAAGCGGCCAAATAGAATTCGGCAGGAGAGGGGATCCTCGGAGCTTCAATCTACGGTCTCTCCAGACGGCTGAAACACTCCCCTGTCTCTTCGCTTTAGTTGTATCCAACTACCACCTCACTACCACACGACTGGCTACTCCACACACGACACAATGCTGCTTCCACAATGGACAACAGGACTCGGCACACAGCTTGGTTCAGCACTAGCTTGCGCTCCTCACAACGCCGCCGTTGTTTCACTATCCTCTCGAAGTCTCGTTACTTGTCTATGACTCCGACTCCGACACTTGCAGCTTGAAACTGCCGTCCTTTTATTGTTCCCTGGAGACGGGCCGAGAACCTACTTGGCAAATCAAGCGTATCTCGGTTCCTAAGGGACGTATCGTTAAACTTCTCGAAGTTTCCAGCATTATCTATTTTGTCACCAAAGTCGCCAAATTTGTCGCCAAGCTCTGGGGTTACTGGCTGGGCACCCGAGCAGCATCCAATACAGATGATTGTAAACCAGTCTTTCCGGTGATAGAACCAACCATGCTGGGAAGTAACATTACTGGTTTGTAACAATAGTCTAATAAAAGTACAAATACTTTTTTTAGTACTTATTTTTTTTAGCTCAGGCTAATCTGAAATGGATAAATTTTTTTTGATGACTACAATATTTCTTTTATTGCACAACCTATTTTTCTTATAAGGGATAATATTAATGAGGTCCAGCAAGAGCTCCCCAAAATTTCTTCGCATAAAGGTGTCCCCCCCCTCCTACCATATAAAACTGTGGGCTCTGAGTAAGGCCTTCACAAATGATTAGTTACATCTTTGCCGCAAATCTACCATTTCTGCAGAATCCCTCTAGCAATTTTTGGTGATTAATCCCTGGCATGCAGTTAATTCACAAATATCAGAAAACCAAAAATAAGTCGTTCGGACGTCTGCTTCTCGACTGATTGAAATCAAAATAGGTCAACAGCTGTATTCACAAGATCACATACCAAATTTCATTTATTAAAAGTCATTGCGTTTCTGAGCTACCACGTTAGATGCATGCAAAAATACAGACCGACAGACAGTCAACCTCTAGATGGATTTAGTTCCAAATCTGATATGGATCTACATCACAGATGTTAAATTTGTGTGCCAAATTTGATTTATCTAGCACTTAACGCTTTTTTCCTTTTTTTTTTTTTTTTTTAGTTATAGTAATCACTTGTACTCTGTTAGCCAGACTTATTGTGAATGAATTTCGTTCAAAATTTTATAAAAATCTACAAGTTTGATGTTGATGACTACTTATCAAATTTCATTCATCCAGCTCAAAGCTTTTTGGCATAAACTCCAAAACTCCAAAAATGCGTGTTTTGGATTCACGAAAATCTAAAATATAAAGATTCGTCAAAATCTTTTATTCAATGTTTTAACGACGCCTATAATATTTTCCCTTTGTACATAAGGAAGTAAAAAGTCAACCGTATTTATTGTTTTTAGTTTAAAATACCTTTAGTTCCATGTGGCGCGTGACCTCCATTCAAAAACCGTAAGCGGATTTCTCCCTCTTTGCAATGCCAGGAACGTTTGAAATGGATCACTGTAAATTCGGGAGGTTGAGAAATATCCATGGCAACAGGATGAGACCCATTGTTGCGAAGGATGGCACTGATTGATTATTATGTGATCAGTCAGGAGGATCCTTTTGGATTTTAAAGCATTTGACGCTAATATGTGTAATCTTGAAATCTCTGCAAGGCGCGGATGGTAAAGCATTAATTAAAGGATCACACTTATCTGACCTCCCAGGAGGCAATTTGTCAACGCTTGTAAGTCAAAGAAAGAAACAAGGGGGGGGGGTACTTTCTTCAGTCCTAGGGAAGAAGGTATTCATGAGCTTGATTAGGGAACCACCACGGAGGTAAGAAACGTCGAAAGCTTAAGTTCGATTTGGCGACTAGTAGTCGGAATCCGATCAATGGGATTGTTCCTATGGCACCTATACTTTTGTATTGTCGAGTGAAGCATTTATCTGCAGTTTGAGTTTTGATAAGTGAGACAGTGATTTGGATTTTGGATTTTGTGGATTTTATTGGCACAAGAGCCATGATGTTGGCTATGCTGCGCCAAACTGTAGAGACAGTGAAAATATCGACTCTAGTATAATAACGTTGCCAATTTAAAAGCAACAATTATCTTCATAGCATCTAATTTACAGACGTGCTCGTATTAAGAAGTATAATACCATTTTTATCATGTGAGAACACGATGTTGTTTTAGGGGGGGGGGGTGAAGCTCGAAATCGAGTAGGCAATGAATACTGGAGCTCGAAATTGCGTAGGCAATGAATAAAGCATAAATGGCAATTTTCATCATCATCTTTTAATCGCATCTATTTTTTTTATCTGCTTTTACCAGTATTGCATTATTATTACGTATGCTTCTTTGAAAGCAAAGGCGTTTTTAAAAGGTTGACCTGCTTTTACCTGTATTGCTTTATTATTACGTATGCTTCTTTGACAGCAGATGCGTTTTTAAAAGGTTGACGTAGAACTATGACATCATAGCTGTTACTTCGTCTCAAAATCGGTCGAGCTCCAAAACTTAGTTTGACAGCTAGGAAAATTGAAAATTAACGTTTAAAAAATTATATATATATATATATATATATATATATATATATATACAGAGAGAGAGAGAGGGATAGAGACCGATAGAGAAGTCTCGTGATTGTTTCAAATCGTTTTAAACTGGTTAATGACTTAAATTAATTAAGGCAAATAATGACTTAAAAAATAATAATGTTCTCACATGATAACTTGAAATTTGCGATCGTAGATTTCATTTTAATTTTTCTCCAGTTTTGTATATTGGTTTATTTATTAATTTTATTTTTTTAAATGGTGGAGGATCATATTCTGTATAACATGTATTGATCTATCATATACGATAAAAAAAATTTAGAAAGCAATTAGAAAGCAGAGGAATAACGGAAGTCTTGAAAAGTATTCAAAAAATTTATAATGCAAAAATTAAAAACTCGTTAATGCTAATAAATATTAAAAATTCAAACAGGACATAAATTATTTCTATGAATAACTAAAGATTTTTTGAAATTTCATTCCAAAATAAATTTTGGTTTGTCGCTTCTCTTCATGAAATTTTAATTCAGATTTAATTCAATTTGTCTAGAATATTACAATATCCGATTTTTTCTTATGATTTCAAAAAAAAGTAGCACGATTTTATTCAATTGTTCATCACTTATATGCCCGCTTGATTGTGATTAGAAATCAACTCCAATGCTCGAAATGAATTTTCTGAAGATACGGAAAATTGAGATATTGTTAGAATGAAACGAATAATTTTGAAATAAAAATATTTTGCAATTTAAATCTCACTTTGTAATATGTATAAAACTTAAGAATTCTTCTTTTTAATTTTGAAATTAGAATATTTTGTAATTTAAATCTCACTCTGAAATATGCATAAAATTTAAAGATTCTTTATTTAATTTTGAAATCAAAATATTTTGTAATTTAACTCTCCTTTTGAAATATGCATAAAATTTAAGCATTCTTTTTTTATTTTTTTATTTTGAAGTTAGAAGCATTTGTAATTTTTCAAAACTTTTATATTTCTGAATGAGTTTCTACCATCAAATTCATTCATTCCGTTGAACAATTATTATTTTTTATTCTAGAAATGGCAACAAAATATTTTAAAAGGATTCAAACATTGAAGATCCAAAATAATTTTGTTAGTATAATCTTTGACGATTCAGTAGAAATGAAATTTAGAGAATAGAATGGAGTATAACTTCCTTCATTCGGTGTAAATATTTTAAATATACAGGATGATCAAGAAATAACAGGAGGCGTTCGGAGCCCTGTAGTGTGTTATGTACTGGACGAAATATAACAAAATTTGGCCACCATACACGATAAAGAATGCGGTTTCGATTTTTCAAGAAAAAAAATTAGTACCAAAAAAACCCTGTAGGGGAAATCCTAGAACTACGATCGAAAACTTTATTATGTATTTTGCACATACGGGCACTTGTGACTCGATACTGAGGATAAAAAGAAAGACTGCGGAAATTCAAATCATTCTGCAAAAATTCGCCGGTTCACTACGTGAACGAGCCTTACTAATCAAGTTTTTTTTTTATCAGCGGGATGGAAATGCCAGTGCTGCTCTTCGTGAATACCGGCTGTTAAAGCAGTTGTGTAGATGACCGATGACCATAACTAACTTATGAATGGTTGAAAGATTTGAAACAACAGGAATTCTCGGCGTGCAGCCAGCCAAGGACTTAAAGGTATCAAGCAGGAACAAGCTGAAGAAGTTGCAACTGCCGTTTTGGATCAGGCGATAAGTAATAAGCAGGGTACCATCAGTGCAAGTTCAGTATCACGAAAAACAGATATCCCATTCTCAACGATGCAGAAGATATGGAGTAAGATCCTGAAATTTTATCCGTGTAAGATAACACCTATTAACTGATGACACTGATCTGAATCTTGGCAATTTCTGGTTGTGAGACGGTTCTGGTTCACTTGAAAGGCGTTGTGTATCAAGGACATGTTCCTGACATTCCTACTTTAAAAGATCAAATAACGTTACATGCCAGACGAATAAATACCGATATCCTGCGAGCCACCGTCGAAAACCTCGTGTACCGTATGCAGTTATTGGAACATCAAGTTGTTGGCCACCTTGCTATTTACTGTTTCCATTGGCAGTTATTATTCTTTTTCCACATATTATGCACTTGCAGAGGCAGGATTTCCACTGTCGGTGTTTTTTGTTACTAATATTTTTTTCTTGATAAATCGAAACCGTATACTTTAATGTGCATGTTGGCCACATTTTATTATGTTTCCTCCTGTACATAACACGCTACAAGGCTCAGAATACCTCCTGTTATTTCTTAATCACCCTGTGTTATCATTATTTTGAAGAAATATTTATATATAAGTTTTTTTAAACACATTCACAGTTCAAATGTAATAACATTTCACCGAAACCATCACAATAAATAATGTTTTCATAAAGAATAAAAAATTTTCCATCTCTTTTTCTAATATTAAATATAGTTAAAAATTATTATGAAAGAAATGCAGATTTTTGCGATTATCAAAATGCATCGCAGCAATTGAAATGGATATTTAAAAATTGGGTACTTTCGAGAAATTAAAGCTCATTACTCTATTAACGGTAAAAAAAGAGGCTGAGCTGAACTCCGATATCACTCCGAGTTTATACGGCTTACAGCCGTATCTCTAGATTTTAATTCAATTTAAATCATAAATTTATTGGAACTAATTTAATTGGGACATTTTTAAAATAAATCCACTAAAAGTTTTTTTTAATCTTATTAATACACATATAATCAAAATTAAAAGTTTCACATTATATAAGAAATTAAATAATTGGCAACAAAACGGGTGAAAGCAGGTTCAAAAAATAAAAATGTCGCACAAATGAGTGAAAACATATTAAACAGGCGAGTTCGCAAATTGTACAGACTAAGTCTATGGCAAAGGATACCGACGTGCTCTGATTGGTTTATGCCTTGGCATCTTTTTGGCAATGTTTTGCCAAAAAGAGGCCATACCGAAATATATTTTTTTAAAAATAAATAAAATTTGTGAATTTATCCCGCCCCCTATTTTTTACGGTTTAAATGTAATATTAATCTGGAACACATATACAAAAGGAAAGGATCAAATCCTGAAACCTAAATTCAGGAAATATAAAAATTACAATTTATTAAAAATATTTTTTGTATGTGTTTCTTCCTAATATTATTTTGATACAACTAAAAAAAATTAGCTACGAAATCAAATTATTCCGTTCAAGCTTACATATTTATACGTTTTGGGTATTAAGTAATCATCTCCCCATATGTAGTTGATGGGAAAGTAACAAACATTCAGCAACAAGTTTCCATGACTGCATAAATTATCTAATAAAGGCACGAAAATCATAGAAAAATAATAATTATTTCATTGCTGCATCGTATGTTTAGTCATTACTTTCATATAGTTTTTATACTTCTGTGCATAAACAACATTAGTTACTTGTATTACTAGTGTTATTGGTAATATTTAATATTATTATTATTTATTAATATTAGGAGTATTACTAGTAATATTTAGAGAAAACAATCATATTAATAAAAATTAGATCGTGTTGATATTCACTCGTATCTTCTATAAAACTAATGAAAGGTACAAGGTTTGAGACAAATAAGCGAAAACTATACTATTATGAGTGCAAAACATTGCCAAAAAGATGCCAAGGCTTAAACCAATCAGAGCACGTCGGTATCCTTTGCCATAGACTTAGTCTGTACAATTTGAGAACTCGCATTAAACAGCGTTTGCTACTTCACTTGAAAAAATAATTTATTTGCCTAAATTGACTTGTGTAAATAATTATTTCATTATCCCACTCCAAAATTAACTATTTGAAACTGCAAAACTTCATTTTTTCAAGTGAATTTTTATTCTTGCTTCATGTAAAATAAAAATTTACTGAAAATAAATTGTTATTTTACTTGAAGTATCCAAACTTTCTACATCTCAAATAATCTATCTGCAAAAATTGACTTGTATAAATAATTATTTCATTATTCCCCTCCAAAATTAATTATTTTCAAAACTTTACTTTTTCAAGTAAAATAAATTATTTTTACTTGAAGTCAGAAAACAAATTACTGAAAGCAAATTGTTACTTTACTTGAACTATCCAAACTTTTTATATCCCAAATAATTCATTTGCATAAACTAACTTGTATAAATACTTATTTCATAATTCCATGGCATCTATTTGAAATTGTAAAATTTCTTAAAAACTGCGATATGTAAACAGCAACTACGCTTAATCTCGTATACAAAGTAAGCAAAATACTATTAGACAACAAAATGCACTGACCGATGTCGACCTTGACAAGAGATGGTGGGATTCTTTTGAAGGATCTGTTTACATCAGCGATTCTCTATACTTTCACTCGGCACGTGGGAACCGTTGAAGCAATCATTTTTACAAAGCTTCAGTTGAATTAATTAGAAAGAAAAAGTGGAATAGGATCAGGAAATAAGAGAATATTTTAGAATATATATATATATATATATATATATATATATAAGGTATGAAAGAAATAACCTCTGGTTTCATGAAAACACATTGAAATCAGATTTTTATTCTTTCTGGATTAACAGATATTTTCTAGCTTCATTCGTTTGCAAATTACTAGCATTTAAAATTCATTCAGTTTTTTGAATCACCCAGTGAATAAACTCTGATTTATGTACTTATGCAGCTAAGACCAGAAAGCAATTTGCATTGTGTGTAGCGCCATCTTGCGGAGGTCATCTCAATTCTTTCTTCGAATTTCGGTAGATAAAACAAAACATGACTTTCACCCTTTTCCCTGAGTCATTTTTTTTCCTTCATTTTAATTAATGTTGTTTTGCAATTATTTTATGTAGTATTTGTTTTAAATCAATTCGTAGTGATTCGGATTAAATTAATTTGTATTGCACATAGTTTCTTCACAAATTGAATTTTGTTTCATACTGAATTTTCAGCTGGTTACCCATCGTCATACTTGTTCTAAAACAAAATGATTGAGATGTGAAAGACAGTAAATTACATTTCATAAATCCTAAAATTGCTTTTCTTAGAAATAATAAATGCATTTCTGCGCAATGTTTTGAGGGAATGAAAAAGTGACTCATTCCATATTTCACAAATTCCGAGATTTTAGACTTTGAAACCGCAAAATATTCGAATTCCCAGCCATATCCAAGCTACAATCACTCCTATAAAAATTATTGATTGCTTTCTTCACATTCTTCCTAGTCTCCTACAAAGAGATACCGCTTACAAACGACAAAGAATTCCAGTCAGCTTTCCTTCGAAAAAACTTTCAGCAGTGCCTTCGTTAATTGAACTGGAGTGACGAAAAGATTTCACTTTTTTATAAGAACGTCACCTCTAACGTGTCATTAACGAATGCATTGGACAGCTGTGATTAAACCACTCAATCAAGTGGTGTGACCGTCCCTTTTGTCCAGTAGAATGCGGTCCACAATAGCCTTTCAACACTTCAAGCTACGCAAAGGAATGCCCGTTGGTCATCCGTCACCTAAAGACTCATTACAATAGCGTCGGGTGGCTAGATGGATGGCATTTTTATTAGAGGAGAATTGATTTGGATGACACTGCCAAGCAAGAATGCATGCAATCTGTAGCGAAGTAAAAGTTTTATTCAAAAAAAGAAAAACAATCATTCATAGTAAAAATTAGTTTTCAATAATGGCTATATTTTATAAAAAATCATAAAGACATTGGTCGAGTATGATCTAGGATGTTTTCAGTTGCAGTTTGATTTCTAATTAAACGAATGCAAGAAAAAAAAATTGAAATCTACTATCACAAATTTCAGATTATCATACGAGAACGTTATTTTTATCTTTTAAGTCATATGGTATTAATTCGACAGAATAAAAGGCCTAAAAAATACCCCCCAAAAAAAAAGACTTGGAAACAAAATTTAAACGTATTATGAAGAAAATGTTCAAACATTAAGGATATTAAAGAAAACAATTTTCAAATTTCCTCAGAAAAAAAATCGACTTTTTGACGCCCCCTAATAATAGTATTGTGACAAAAAAAATACTATATGACATTTTTTAAATTTATATTAAAATTAGAAATATTATTATATACAAGATATCTGAAAAAGGAAGTATATATTTTAAAGTTGTTGCGTTGTTGTTTTTTATGGCACTTGCCATGGACAAGCCCGCTGTTACGAAGACAGCGATTTAAGCCGGTGGGGGAGCATCTCTCGTTTTTATAGTACCGCCAACTAGGGCCAAGAGTACGACTTTGCTACTCATGCATCACTCATTCGCTTGCACAAACCCTATTTACAGGAGAGCACATTCAGACATAGACCAAGGGAAGAACAACCATGACCAAACCGAGACTCGAACCCATGACGCCCAGACTACGGGAAAGACGCGCTACCCCTATGCCAGGAAGCCAGCAACGTTTCAAATTTAATTTAATCTGTAAAACCAATTATTACTTTCTCACATATGGCGTATACGAAGGGAAACTTTGGTTATCGTCGAAAAAACCACTAGTAGATACTAACAAATCTCTACGTTTCTTACTTAACCGAGTCCAAAAATTACATCTTAGGGAATTATGCCTGTTCTGTCTCTTTATGAAAACAATAACTCCAAAACGCATTGAGTTAAAAGGATGAATTTAATTTCCAATTCTTACTATGATTTTGTCCCTTTCTATCAAATTCTGGATGAAATAAATTCTGATGAAATCTGTTTGTCTGGCTGTTTGAGTACAAATAAACACGATAACGACAAAACGTAAAGAGCTAAAGAAATAAAATTTACTTCACAAATTTAGCATCTAAAATATAGATTTTTTAAAAATCAAATTTCAAGTAAATATGTCGAAAGAGTGGACCGTTTGTCGGTATGTACTTTCAGAAATATATAAACCTATAACTCAAAAAAACTAGATGATTTAAATAAACTGCAATTGGTATGTGCTCATCCGATTACAATGGGAGGCCAATGTCTCATTTTAATTTCATTCGGTTGGGGGAGAAAGCACCCGAAATGCATTTGATATTCTTGTGTTTGTGTATTAACCGCATCTTAGTGATTAATTGCCAAAAAAAAATTGCATACTAATAGTTTTTTTTCGTAATAATTGTTTTCCAAATGCACAATTAATAATGCACAAGTGCATTTATTAGGAAGTATGGAAGAAAGTGTCTGGGAGATAACTCCTATTGGTTGTTGCCAGAAAATTCTAAAACATGGAAATGAATCATTGTCTCAAGATTTTTTGGGGGGCGATTATGATAGTTTCTTTCTCTATAAATGCGTGCGTATGTCCGTATTTCTTTATTATAGCAGATGCCCCCCAAATCGCTGAAGAATCTTGAAAAAAAAAAAGGAAAAAAAAGGAATGAAATAGAAATGTATCGTTTGCAGTCTTACGTTAGGAAAATCAAGGAATTTTCACCCAAAAAAAATTGAAAAGTTAGTTAACCTTTCTACTTCTAGGTGGCGCTGCAAAACAAGTAAAAAAAAAATATGTTGGAAAATGTTGTAAGGGTCGATGCAGAAATATTAAACAACCACTTTTTAGATGTAATCCCCATTTGCAGCAACAATGTGGAGCAGTCTGAGGCAAAAATTTCTAGACTCCAAGTATTTCGTTTTAACTACATCTGTTGTAGATCGCCTGCAGCATCACCTGTCGGTGGAAAAGTTAACTGAATTTTGCAATTTCGTGGGAAAAAATTTAATTATTGCCTCAGCTTTAGATCTCAAATCGTGCATTCCATCTTTTTATTATTATTATTTTTATTATGGATTTTCAAAATCCATCACTCATTTTTGGGACACCCAATTTAAGAAAACTAATGTATACAAAAGGTTTATCTAATGTCTATTGTTTTTATGAATACAAAAACAAATACAATATGACTTGTTATTTAGCCCCAACTCCATTACATAGACAAACTCTTCATTCAAGTTCATTTCTACCTTCTCTTATACATAATATAGAAAAAGTGCAGTAATCGTCAAAAAATACAAAGAGATTTTGATCAATCTACATATTTTAGACCTCATTTTTAGACACACTCTTCGAAAATGTCTGCCTGTCTGATAACTCTTAACTGCTTTCAGCTAGAAATTTGGTACACGGTCTTTGCACCAAATTTTCAATAAAATCTGCTTAGAGTCCGTCTGTTCGAATATAAGTTAGCAAATCACAAAATGTAGAAACTTAGATCGATAAAATTCAGTACACAGATTTAATATCTATAGTGCAGATACCTGCCAAATTTTGAGCCAAATCCATTCTGTCTGTCTGTACTTTCTGAAGCATGTAAACATGATAATGTAAAAGCGCAGTGACTTAAATATATCAAATTTGTTGTGGAAATTTGTGACGACAACTGCATTCTTGTGTAAAATTTTTATTTCAATCGGTTGGGAAGAACGTGTATGAAACCCAAATTAAATTTTTGGATACTTTTAACCACATGTAAGGGATTGCTAAATAACTCACCTAGAATGGCGTGATAGATTCAGTAAAAATGCTGAAAAGGTAATATTTCATAACTGTTTTATACCATTCCATGCAAGGCATTCTCTGGCATGACAAGTTTATCAGAGAGTAAGCAAGAAAGTATTGGGGAAACAACCTCCATTTCATTTCATTAGTTTTAATTAAAAATTGTATTTCACTCTTTTGAACTCGGATGGTTTCAGTCAGGCACAATTCCAAACGTTGCATGATTTTGACGTTTTGTTGAAAATATCTACAGAGTAGTAAGAAGAGATGTAGATTAAAGTTTTAGATAAATTCAATTTAAAACAATTATTTATACAAGGTGATCAAAATAAAACAACTCCTAGTCTGAGCTCTCTATACAGTGAACTATTCATCTCTATTTCCTAAGGATTCCGAAATTATTGAATGTTCTATTCAAGATATAAGGAAAAGGAATAAGTGAAAAAAAGTTCTAGAAACACCGGTAGATGGCGCTGTGCAACAAAAAATATGCTGAAAAGACACAATATACACATTTGTAATACATTTTATTTGAACGTATCAAACATTCAATCACAAGGACTTATCGATGCTGGGGAAACTGCTCAGTATAGTTCCCTTCTTCAAGATGTAAAATCTGCATTCTGTAGACAATTTGTTTTGCTGCAATGGGTCGATTGAGAGTGATACTGTCTTTGAAATCTGCCATGGTTACCAGACGTCCTCGATAAACAAGATATTTTAAATATCCCCAAAGCCAAAATCATACGGATGAAGATATGTAGAATGAAATGGTTAGGTTGCCGGAAACGCGCGACTAAATACTCAATCATTAGTAAAATGTTGTCGAAGAAACTACTGTACGAATAGTCATAACTGAATCAAGGCATTGGCGCCGTTGCACTTGGGGTACAACAAAATTTTCGAACATGTTTTGGCTCCTCCTAGTCCTTTACTTAAATTCTGAAGTCGTAGAAACGCTCGAAGTGCAGCTGCGGCATTTCTTTTGCTTTCATAAAACAACTTCACAAGCAAAGCGCGAAGCTATCACTGGTAAGAATGACATTTCCCAGCTTTATCCCGTTTTATGCTTCGAACAATAACAGCAAAACAACGGTTTATGGAAATATTTGTGCTTACACTGCGAAATTGCAGTTACAATAAAGGTTTAAGTTTCTTCACTGTTTTATCTTCCTTTTTTCATATCTGCAATAGAAATTAGAATGGAAATATTCCATAACGCATGTATTTTGTGATTATTTGTGTCTTTTCAGTATATTTTCTGTTGTACAGCGCCATCTATCGGTGTTTCTGGAACTGTTTTTTCACGTAAACTGTTTCCCCGTGTCTTGAATAGTATGCTCAATAAGTTTGGTGTCTTTACACTGAGTAGTTCGCTGTATAGAGAACTCAGAGTAAGGGTGTTTTAATTTGTAATTTGTTTTAATTTAATTTTGACCCCTTGTATTTATTTTTTAGAGGAATAAGCAAGTCTTTGTATTAAGTATCGTATTACTTTTCCGAGTACATAGGATAAAAGCAGTTTTTCTTATCTTCTATCAAAGCCCTTAACTTTCTTATTCCGATTCATATTCATCAGTCCACCCCGATTGTTGCCCGCTTGAGCACCTGTGCACTTGCTTGTACACATAGGAATGAATCCCCAATGCGTCAACCTTCTGTTTCACCGCTGGGGGTTCGGTACATTGCAACCCCTCGATTTCTTCTTTTCTACCTCCTCTTTTGACATTTCTGAACGAGTGCGTGAAATTATAGATTATCCAACCATAGACAAGTATGTGCGGGACAGCTTACCGTTCGAATTCACAGTGGGGGAGGGGATTTCATTTTAGGCTGGGCAATCTTTTGTCAAGAGAGACGGAAAAGAGACGGAATTCAGGGAATAGAACGGAATATTACTTTCTTGTATCGGATTCTCTTAAATTCCATAATTTTATTCCGTGGGATAGATAAGTCATTAATTGTAGAGAATGCTAGAAAGTTCAGGGGTGACCGCTTCCGCAAGTTTTATTCATCCAGATATTTAAAGAAGTGTGTGTGCGTGCATGTGTGTGACAAAATAAGGTAGGCAATACTGATAATTGAATAATTATTTAGAAAAAAAAGAGCTTCCTTTGACGAATTTCGTAAACTTGATTTTAATGTGCGATTTTGATGTAAATAGTGCAAATGAAAAACATGTTTGGTCTTAGCATTTTTGAATTGCCGAATCGAAACAAACATAGACTGACAGGCATCATTGCAAAAGCCCTTTTATTCAAAGTTAGGAAATTCTAAAACTTGAAAATGCGTTAAAAATTCTGTAAAGTTGTTTAGTGCGATAATCTTAATAGGCTGGATTAGACTTCTAAATTATAACATCAAAATCTTATCAATCAAAACAATACTTCACAGGGCAGATTGGTGGATCTAAACAAATTAAATTTGGAACATAGAGCCAAATTGCTTGGTGCATGATCCTCAAGAAAGGGTTTTTCAAAATTTTGTTTACTATTTTTTAATTAAAATTATTTAAACTTTTAACGTTATTCTCCGAAATATTCTTGCAAAAAATAGCCTTTAAAATTTTTGAAAAACTTTTTCATTGGTATCACTTTATTTTCTCATAATTTTAATGAATTAAAAAATGTTTTTAAGAATATTTCGTGATAATAAATCACATTAAGTATTTGGTTAACATTCATACTGATGGCAACGGTAATGAATATGCATTTTATGCGTACATTATCGTGGCTATAATTGAATCGCTCAGAAAAGAATAAGAGAAAGAAACTGAGAAAATGAATACTTTTAATATATTAATACATATTAATTAAGGCATAATCTTTATTATTAAAACATAATGACTTAAAACTAACAAAGGAATGAAAAAATCCTTTAAGAACAAAAGAGAAAATTATTATTTAATTAAAATTAACAAAAATCAGAAGGTATCAAAAATAAATTTAACCGCAATTTTTAAGAGGAAATTTTAGAGAGAAATAGAGAAAATTTTACTTTAAAATAGGAATAAACTGTGAAAATTTTAGGGAAAAATAAGGGAAATTTTAGGGAAAAATAGGGGAAATTTTAGGGAAAAATAGGAGAAATACAGGGGGGAAATGGGGAGAAATGTTCAGAAACATTGAGGAAATTTCAAAGAGAAATAGGGAAAATTTTTCTGTAAAATAGGGAAAAAAACATGAAAATTTTTAGGAAAAATAAGGGAAATTTTCGGAAAAAATAGAAGAAATGCTGGGGAAAATGTTAAGAAACATAGAGGAAATTTTAGAGAGAAATAAGGAAAATTTTACTCTAAAATAGGAAAAAATTGTGAAAATTTTAGAGAAAAATAAGTGAAAATATAGGGAAAAATAGGAGAAATGCTGGGGAAAATTGGGTGAAATGTTAAGAAACATAGAGGAAATTTTATGGAGAAATAGGGAAAATTTTACTGTGAAATAGGAAAAAATTGGGAAAATTTTAGAGAAAAATAAGATAAATGCTGGGGAAAATGGAGAGAAATGTTAAAAAATATAGAGGAAATTTTAGAGAGATATAGGAAAAAATTTACTGTTGAATAGGAAAAAATTGTGAAAATTTTAGAGAAAAATAGGGGAAATTACAGGCAAAAATAGGAGAAATGCTGTTAAAAATGGGGAGAAATGTTCAGAAACTTAGAGGAAATTTTAGAGAGAAATAGAGAAAATTTTACTGTAAAATAGAATAAAATTGTGAAAATTTTAGAGAAAAACAGGGGAAATTATAGGGGGAAATAAGAGAAATCCTGGGGAAAATGGGGAGAAATGTTAAACGATTCAATTGTAAGTAAATTCTCAAAACTGCAAAAATAAATGAATAAATGTTAAAATATCGTCATGCTATTATGTTTTGGACTAGAGACATTTATCTCCATTAATCCTTTTTTTTTTTTTTTTTTTTTTTTTTTTTTTTACCATTACAGTACCTTTCTTACGTCGTAAAAAGGAAGTGCTGTGGAATTTACAAACTTCATTCAGTTTCTGAACTGATCTTTTCCGAACTATTATTCATTTACAACGAGCGGTCTGTTTCTAAGTTTCAAAGATGGATTCCTACCATTTTATGATATAAATTCGATTTAAAAAAATTCGAAGAAAATTATCAGACAAAGAATAACATCAAGCCACAAGTAAATGACAACGCTGACAATCTACTGGTTAGTTCCATTGTTCAATGGAATGAGCAATATATCTTCATGCATCTTGCATTTCGACAGTTTGTGATCTTTGAGTAAGAGAAAAATGCAAAATCTTTTGTGAAGGCTCATCCATCTTCCAGTGACCGAAAAATTGAAAAGTATCAATACTTTTATCAGCAGAGAGCATACTTGAAATCAGGGCAAACGATGAAAACAAATTCTCATGCAGAATACAAAGGGATTATTGCTTGTTTCTCACAAGCCATACACTGGATGCAAATCTCGTTGACGCCAGTAAAAGGTATAAATATACCACTGAAGTATTGTTGGGAAAATTTTCATAACGTATCCTCTTGTGATCGCTCAGGTTCGGAATCCATTAAAGGCTATTCCATGACAAATGGATAACACAGTTTGAACTCAATTCAACTCATATCGTATTATACCATACCAACGGAGAAATATGAATTGAGTAAAAGTGGTGCGTGGGCAAATAATAGAGTCCAGTGTTTAGGCGGGAGATCGTGTAGGGTGGTCAAAGTAGGGGATGGCTTGCCCAAGTGCTTTTGTATTCCTTCCTCTTATTAGAATCGACTATAAATTTCAGTTTAACCCTTGCCGTTTGATCAAATATACTTCTTTTTATTTCTATTGGAAACAGGTTTTCCTACAGTTTATTTTCGACATGCATATGTTACGGTAAATATAATAAATGAATGATTATGTATAATCACTAATTTATTACATTAGATATAATTATGTATAATCACCACTAAATTTGGAAAAGGGGATAAATCATTGAATATTTATCAGATTTATTGGATTAGTTTATAAAATCCCCAATTCGTAATGGAAAATGTAATAAAAATTCAATTTGCAATATTTTTTTTACTTATGCTTTTCAATAACTTTCAAGAAAATCATGACGTAACTTATATTATATACCTAATATATCTTTTCTAAGATATGTAATGAAAGTAAAATATAAAAGAGTCCCTTTTATTTAATTTTTTAAATAAAAGGGGTTAATTTAAAATAAAGGGATTATAAATAAAGGGATTTAATTAATTTTTTTAAATAAAATTAATTAAATCAATTTAATTAATTTTATTTAATTAATTAAATTGAAATTAGAATTAAAATATCATTACACACACACACACACACACACATATATATATATATATATATATATATATATATATATATATATATATATATATATATATATATATATATATATATATATATATATATATATATATATATATATATATATATATATATATATATATAGTTTAACTTTTTATATTCCGATGGTATTTAAAAGTATACCCAAATAATGCTACATCTTCGTAATATGACTTTTTTTCGACTGTATTCAAAAGAATATAAAAACTATTTGTTAGCATTTTTGGTATCCATCCAAGTTGGCTGATTTTTGGCGAGATTTTGGCATGATTTTCACTTACTTGACGAGAAATCGCACACTAATCTTAAGTCTTACCTACAAGGTTTTACCAGTGAGTCTTTAAACAAAATAGGAAATCCAATTTCCTGTTTATTCGAATGAGGCTATTTGAACAAAACACCAAACATGGCGGTAAAAAGCATCTGTAATTATATTCTTAATGTTATGATGGAATTCAAATTTATTCATTATAATATTCAATTATATGCATTTGTCAAAATTAAGGTAGAAACATTACTTTTTTTAACATTATCTCCGAAATAAGATTTTCATTTCCTCTTTTATTTCCCACTTCTGAATTTATATATATTTTTTGATTTCACATCTTCATTTCCCCTTTTATTTCCTAGTGTATACAGTTTATAATTTGCACTTTTATTTCCTAGTATAAACACTCTTTGAATTAAGATTTTCATTTCCTCTTTTATTTCCTAGCATATAGACTTTTTAATTTGTACTTTTTTCCCTAGTACATACACTTTTTGATTTAAGATTTTCATTTCCTCTTTATTTCCTAATATATAGACTTTTTAATTTATACTTTTATTTCCCAGTAATACACTTTTTGATTTAAGATTTTCATTTCCTCTTTTATTTCCTAATATATAGACTTTTTAATTTATACTTTTATTTCCCAGTAATACACTTTTTGATTTAAGATTTTCATTTCCTCTTTTATTTCCTAATGTATAGACTTTTTAATTTATACTTTTATTTCCCAGTAATACACTTTTTGATTTAAGATTTTCATTTCCTCTTTTATTTCCTAATATATAGACTTTTTAATTTATACTTTTATTTCCCAGTAATACACTTTTTGATTTAAGATTTTCATTTCCTCTTTTATTTCCTAATGTATAGACTTTTTAATTTATACTTTTATTTCCCAGTAATACACTTTTTGATTTAAGATTTTCATTTCCTCTTTTATTTCCTAATATATAGACTTTTTAATTTATACTTTTATTTCCCAGTAATACACTTTTTGATTTAAGATTTTCATTTCCTCTTTTATTTCCTAATGTATAGACTTTTTAATTTATACTTTTATTTCCCAGTAATACACTTTTTGATTTAAGATTTTCATTTCCTCTTTTATTTCCTAGTATATAGACTTTTAGTACCCTATTGATATATTTAAATTCGTCTTTCTCTGTCTTATCAAAAAATAAGGAGAAAATTATTTAACCGAAAGCATACAGTAATGCATGGTTTAACAACCATAAACGTCAATAATCATTAGCCTAACGTTAATAATCTGGACGACCCGATCGCACGCCAAAGGAGGCTAACATTAAGAAAATATGGCTACGGCATTTTAGGATGTTCGAACATTAGCCTCTTATAGTCTCCTATTCAATACCTTTGTAATGAAAACTATAGTTCTGTTTTATAAAACCTTGTTGCCATCGGCTATAATTTTCCTAAATACTCATCTACTGATCTATTACATATGATATCGTTTATGCCCTCTCTCTGATATTAAATCTGCAGTTCCATTCAGTTTATTTCCCAGAGGGGAGGGCAGCATCAACCCCAAAGTAGCAAACCCTTTTGATGATACCCTGACTTCTGTTGGCTTTACAGAAAAATCATACATCATACGAAATCTTGTCTTTATTCGCTATTTCCGTATAACGTCCCCTTTAAGTTATATGACAAATGGGCATGGTTAAGCCTCTTTCCGACAATCCTTGCGAGTCTTCAGACAGGAACATTTCGCCCACTATCCCCTCTCTTGTGAAGTTCCGGTTTTCTTTAATGTTTGTTCACTTTACCGACAATTTGAGGGAAGCTCCCAATCGGGTGGGGGTGATCCTACAATGGGTCAGATGGCAGATTTACCGTCGGAACGGGAGGTTGAGAGGTTCAGAGAGGTTTCAATCCTTTTCTAAACTCCTGCATAGATTGTACAATAGATCGGTGGGGCGTTAATCCTTTACTACAGCCATGGGGGACAAGGTTTTCAAGGTTGATTCACTAGAAAGAGGAACAAGTATTAATGTCTTAATCCTCTAAGAAACAGTTTGTTGTCGTCTTCACAAGCAGAGATTTAGTAATGCGATAATGTTTATAGGATGGGGCTTAGTTGAATCCACAGGTAACGAATGAGACACTTAACTTCTTCTCGAATAGAAAGTGCATATCGAACTATATGCGTATCGAAATTCGAAAAGAACGTGTCTCAAGAAAAAAAAAAGGGGGGGGGCTCTGTCTTTCAATTATAAAAGCTCCTGTCAGAGATTTCTTTGTTAAAGAATGACTTGTACACTTTCGACTTTTTAAAACTTCAGAAATTATACTTTTCTGTATATTGTGAAATATTGCTGAATGTATTCTGAGTATATATTTTAAGTATAATTTCTAGATGTATAATTTATTCTAATAAAATAAATCTAATTTATTTTATTAGACTAAAAAAAATCAATTTTTTGAAGGTAAAAGTGTTCCCAGTTCGTTTAAAATTTTGGTCTATGTATATATATATATATATTTGTGTGTGTGTGTGTGCATTTCTATTTTGTTTACTTTACTATACATAAAATATTATTTTGAAATATAGCATTTTTAGTGAATCTATAGCGCGTATAGTATTTTCACTGCCTTTTTGCTGGCTGATTCACAATGAAATTCGGCACGAAGCTGCAGTAATCATAAGATCTATGTAGCCATAAGACAAAATAGTAACTTTCAGTGATTTAAGTCATTCCGCTTGCATGCATGGAGAAGTACAGATCAGCAGACGATTAATTGTTTGAGGATTTTGATTCAAAATTTGTATTGTATTTGTATGCTAAACCTGTGTATCAAATTTTATTTAACTGGCTCTTTGCATTTTGCACTTCTCAAATTCACTTATAATCGAATACCCAGACGAACAGATTTCCTGAGAATGGATTTCGTTCAAAATTTGATCGAAATCTAAAAATTTGGCTATAATTCATACACCAAATTTCAGCCACCTATTTCAAAGCATTTTCACTTTATCGTGTTCGCAGACAGACTGACAGACAGGCATAGTTCCAATGTTTTTCGAATCTCAGAGAGAACTGAAACACGGAGATTCTTGAAAATCACGAATTCGAATTTTTTGACAGTTACTACATTTTGTAAATGAAAAAATAAAAAAGGAGGTTCAAAGAAAAGAGACTTTTTTGAAAAAACTGTTTCAAAATTGAAAGTTTGACTAATGAAATACATTGGAGAAAAATAAGGAATAACTTTTAAATTTAGTAAGTTTTGAGAAAAAAATAATTTTATCGACCCATCAAAAATTAGAAACATAAATTTTAAACTTGCTTTTCTTAAATTGTGGTTTTTCCGTAAGTTTTCATTTTTCAAGCAATATTGCTAAAATATTGTTAAATATATCTACCTGAAATTTGGCAAATATTTTCATTATAATAATTTCGATACTAATATATGTATATATACTATTATACATTATTTTATGCATTAATGAATTAAAACGTAACTACAATAACAATGCAAGGCTGAAATTAAGCAACTCTCGGATTCGGAAAAAAAGGCCAAAATTTTTTCATTAAAGCTTTTGCAAGTTCCAAGAATTTTGAGTTATTGCTAAATTTTTGTTTCAGATTTTAGCTAAGCTATATATATATATATATATATATATATATATATATATATATATATATATATATATATATATATATATATATATATATATATATATATATATATATATTACTTAACCAGTCACTTGTTTTTGATCAAAAGTATTTGGGGAAAAAAAGCTTAATTTAGAGCAAAAAAATGCTAAGTCTTCAAAAATATTTAAATTATAAATTTTGTTCTATAACATATTAAGTTTCTGCATAAATGTCATCTGAAAATAAAAAAGAAATTTGATTCAAATGTCATTACTTAAAAAAAAAAAAAAAAAAAAAAAAAGTTTTCCGAACATAATCGGATGTCTTAAACATTCTGGATAAGCAGCCAGCCAAGGGGTAAATTACGATCAAATTTAAAATAGTATTCTAAGTCTATATTTTAGAATAAACATTAGAATCTCGTTTAAATTATTTTTTGAAAAAAAATGCAAAAGTATATTTATGGTGCCAGTTACAATAGAGGATAAAATCGAAATGTTTTTATTATATGGCTTTGTATTAAAAAAAAAAAAAACACCCGGATTTTAAGATTTAGGAAGTCCCAGAATATATTATAATGTCCCAAGTTTCACCGTAACAGAATCAAGCTTTAAAAAAAATAATAAAGCCGGAGGCAGTGTTCTCTCTCGACCTCCAAGTATCTAAACATAATGAGGTACGCTTTATGTTTATTTGCGCCGCGTAGTAAAAGTAAATGACTACGAAATAGTTCCAAATTTGAATAGTTCCAAATTTGATATAGATCTTTGATTGTGATGTCAAGACCACATACCAAATCCCACGTTCTAAGCTAATTGCATTTTTGACTTATTACATTTATTTGCACACGAAAAGTTGACTGACAGACAATCAACTCTCAACTCAATTTGGTAAAAATTTTACATCGATCTAACTTTCTAACTTGTTATGTTTTTAATTTATCACTTAAACAAACACGCGATTATGAATACTAATAGATATTCTATCTGTTGAGAGTTTTGGTCCAAAATTTTGAGGCAAACTTAAATTCTAGCAATGAAAACCATATGCCAAATCCCTCTTTATCCAATCCATTTCGATTTTGAATTATAGCACTCTCACCCACATAGACGGACAGATAGACCAAATAATATAGAAAATAATAATAATATAGAATAAAACAGAAAATTCAGCAAAAATTTGATAGCAATATTCAGCTTAAAGAATGCTCCCCGTCAAGCATAGAGTTAACACATCAAATTTAAACAGTCACAGTATGGATTATCCCTACAATTCGTATTGTTACTTGCTATACCAAGAGGCGTTGTTATTTGCTATGCCTAGTTGAGCGAAAGAAGCAACACAATCCATCCATTTTCTTTTGCCTCAGAGTTGCAGGAAATCGATGTATTTCTAACACTGAAACCCTACTGAAGTCAGATGAAGACGCATGAAGACAAAGTGAAGCAGGAAAGTCTTCATCTGACTTCGGCACAAAGAATCCTCCAAGACCACACATTTCGAATTCAGAATATTTGAATTAACTCCCACGGTCTCATTGTTGTGAAGTGTTTTTTTTTCTCCTGAAAATCGTGAGAATTCTTGGCGATAGAGATGGTCTCAGTTTCGGGTTTGTTATCGTTTGCGCTGAGAACGAAGATATATATGCCATTTGCATATTAATGGCCATATATAGAACCATGCAAAATCGGGTTGATTGATAACCTAGTGTAAGTTTCCAGGGAGGTCGTGTAAGAGGAGAAGGGGTTTTGAGAAAGTTTTGACTTGAGCCTATCAATTTACCTTTTCAAAACTTCCCGTGTCATGCTTACTCTTTACCCAAGACCAGCTGTAGATAGTTGAAAAAAGGCGTTACACAGTGATTAACGTGATATCCACGTTCTTTAGATCTGTCAAAATCAGTATTCATTTTTAGTTTAATTTCCTTTAAAATTCTCACTTTTCATTCCCCGAAACCTTCCGCAGGCCAATGGTATTTTCTAGATAATTTGGCAATAAAATCATCCAAATCATTACCAACAGAAATCAAAATTTTGTTATGTTTTATTTTTTCTCTTAATCTAAATTTTGTTCCTCTTCCCATCAAATCTCTTAAAGAGTTGGATTCAATAATTTTTAAATTACCTGTAATAATATGACCTATATTTTTCTTTATTACAGTAACAATCTGTTTTATTTATTTTATCTAAATTTTTGCTATAGTAATTATAATTACAAATTTTTTTCTTTAAAGTTGAAGTGTAACTAAACGCTATTGATACAGTTGTTTTATCTGCAAGAAGAAAAAATATATTATTATTATGTATAATTTTGGGTAATTTTAGATATTCGAAGTAAATATCCAAGAATTTAATCACACAGTATTCTTTGAAAACATTATTTTTATTATTAAAAAGTAAATCGTTTTTTCCAATGTTAAGTTTACATTTAATAAGATCTAGAATAATACATTTAGTGTACGAATTTTTAAACTCTAATTCCCCGAATTTATTATTTAAAAACCATTTCATTTTATTATTTCTAAGACCAAAAATGTATTTCCTAATTTTGTGAATGTTTTCACTATTGTGTTCCAGATTACAGTAATTTTGAAATTCCTCAAATATAATTTGAAAATTGCCACCTTTCCCTTTACCTCTTTTGAATCTTTTAGAAAAGTTATCTTTATTTAGAAATTTTTTAAATATGTTAAATTTGTTATAAATGCAATTATTGTTTAAATCTGCATAACCCTCCCCATTGTCCCAAGGTCATATTATTACAGGTAATTTAAAAATTATTGAATCCAACTCTTTAAGAGATTTGATGGGAAGAGGAACAAAATTTAGATTAAGAGAAAAAATAAAACATAACAAAATTTTGATTTCTATGGGTAATGATTTGGATGTTTTTATTGCCAAATTATCTAGAAAATACCATTGGCCTGCGGAAGGTTTCGGGGAATGGAAAGTGAGAATTTTAAAGGAAATTAAACTAAAAATGAATACTGATTTTGACAGATCTAAAGAACGTGGGATTTATTTTAGTAAAACATTAAAAAACGAAATAAAAAATTTAAAAGGAAAATTTGTTATTACAGTAATAGATAAATCAGCAAATAATTTCTGTTTAATTTGTAAATATTATTATAAAGAACTTTTAATTAATGAATATAACTCTAATGCAACTGATATGTTAAAGAACACCGGGAAAAAGGAATTAGATAAAAGAATGTTAGCTTTCGCAAAAAAAAAAAAACCAAAACTAAGACTTGCTCTCTTAACTATCCTTATTTATTCCCAACAGTTAAATTTCATAAAAATCCATTAAAATTCAGATTCGTAACCTGTAGCACTGGCAGTTATAATTACTATACGGGTAAACATTTCTTTAAATACTTAAAAATTATCCTGGACAAAATAAAAAATGAAGACAACTTTTTTATTTTTAGTAACAAAGAAGTATTGGATTTTCTTAAAGATAACAACATTAATAAACTTAATACTTTTGATTTCGAAAATTATACACTAATCTACCTCATGAAAAATTAATAAAGGTCTGCACTTTTATATATGACGAATATTTAAATGAAAATATCATTCCTAAAAATAACTGGCTTCAGTTATGTAATTTTAATATTACTGAAAATTACGTGTTTAATGGTATTAATTTTTATAAACAAGTCAAGGGCATTCCAATGGGAACAGCTTTCTCAAGTGCTTTAGCTAATATTTTCCTGCATTACTATGAGAAAAAAATAATTAAATATAATTTAATAAACGGGTGGAGATATATTGATGACCTACTTTTGATTAACTTCGACAATACTAATATTATTACTAATTGCTATCCAAAAGATTTAATTCTAAAAGATACAAATAAAAATCAACTTGAGGCTACCTTTCTGGATTTAAAAATCGAAATTGCTAATGATAAAACAATAGTTGGTATATACGATAAAAGGGATGATTTCAACTTTAAAATAACAAAACTATGTAACTATCATTCCAATCTAAACTCTAAAATTTTCAAAAATCTAATTTTCTCACAAGTTAACAGGATCAAAAGGGTTTGCAATAATAAAAATTCTTATATTGAAGCATCAAACAACCTCCTTAAAAATTTAATTAAAAATGAATTTCCTAGATATTACTGTAATGTCAATTTTTTAATTAAACAAGGTATGGTTTGGGATTAATCCTTTGGCTTAAATAAAAATAGAACTTTCCTTGCATATTGGATCACTCAATAGATGGCGCTGGGAGCTTACATCTGTTTACATAATTTACCGCTAGTTTTTTAAAAACAGGGAATCGCAATCGATAGTTTAAAGTTTCCTTGACTGTTGATGGTATGTACTGGCCTTTTCGTTTTTAATTTTTAATTTTAGTGCTATTTTTTGTTTTTATTGTTATTTTTGTTATTGTATTTTTACTTTGTTGTGGTTAATTTCTTCTAATTTGTTGTTTTATATTTCCTTTCTGTTAAAATGGTATATCTCTTGAGCATAATTTCAGGGGATTTTTGGGTCACGAGGAATCATTATTAGACAATGTCTGTATTTCCTCACAGAAAAAATACCTTTCCTTGAATCCCTGCCTGAGGGTGACCCTTGAAAAAGTCTTCAGGCCGGATTCTTCTTTTTTTATATTTTTTATAATTTTTTTGGTTTAATTTTTATTTGTTTTTTTGTTTTTGTTTTTCCTATTAACTTGATTCTAATACTTTTGTGTATATATATATATATATAGAGAGAGAGAGAGAGAGAAGTTAAATAGGATATAAAGATGAGTTAGAAGAAACACTTTTATGCTTTTACAGAATTTTATAATTCAAAATTGATATGTTAAAAAAAATAGAAAAAAAAGTGAAACATGCATTTAGCAATGAAGTTGGGAATAAAAATTATATAATAAATGCTGATATGGAAATTGATTTTCAATGAAAAGACCTGTATTTATTAAAACAGAAATCACTGAGGTGCACAATGGTATAACATGATATTATGATAACAGTCAATTTCAGTTTAAATACAATAAACTATTGACATTTCATTTTTAACAATAGAAAAGTTGTTTGATATAAATTCACTTTGAGTCCATCACAAATCTGCAAAAGTAATTAGAAAACTTGTAATAATGCTTTCTAGAGCCATCCATTTTTCTCCTTTGTTATTAGACATGATTACCCAGAAATAACTGAATAACATGAATTACTAAAAGATAAAGAAAACTTTAAAGTTCATAATAAAAAAGTAAAACCTCATAATGCATTTTATTATAATGCCAAAAACTAAAAATCAAATGCAAAAATTATTTGACGTTAATTAATGGTTTTTATACTTAACTAATTTATATTCTTAATTAAATGACATGTGTTTTCAAAACTTAAATATATATATTTCTTATATATAGCATTCAATTTATCAAATTAAGAGCACGTTTAATAAAATACATCAATTATATATATATTATAACAGTCAATAAGAAAATTCAATTTTCAGTAGTTAGTAAAGATTTCACTTATTAAATAAATCTTTAAGAAATTTATTCACTTCCACCTAAGTTTAGCATTATAGCAGTCGTTATTTTTGCAGCAGGAGTTTGTTTACATACATTAATTAAATTTAGATAAGATTTTTTAGAAAATGCAATGTAATATTCATGTAAACATTTTAAAACCTTCTAAGCATATTCAAAATGATCAGAAATTTCATCAAATGTGAATAAAGTGAATTAGAAATGCTCTCACAATTTTGTTTGATTGTTTTTGTTGGCAAATCGCTTACCAAATTCTTTTTTTCGAAGAATTTCTCTAAAAAATAACTGAAACACTTGCGATTACTGGAATTCCATTTACGATTTAATAAATGAACACACACTGAATGAATTCTTCAAAATGATCGAAGCATATCACCGACTTCGATGGTTTGAAAAAAATCTATACCAAAGGTACCAACCCTAGACAGGATTGTTGAAAGGAAAATAAGAAAACATTTTATCATGACAGTCACTCTTGTGTTTCGCATTAAAATATCCTTCAGCACATCAGTATTTCCTCTGTTAACACATAATAAGAGGAAAGAAAATGACTCAAAAATTATAACTTCAAATGTAAACAAAAAAATCCGCTTCATACTCGGCGGAGAACGTTAATGGCAGACTAATCGACGAAAGCGGTGCGGATGAAACTTAAATGCCATGCGCGGATAGCTCATGACATGTGACTTTTACGTCACATGAATTGACCCCATTGGGGTGTGCTGGAGTGTTTTGGATGCATCAGTAGCAATGATAAAATGATAAAGAAATAAATTCCGAATACATTCATTAAAACAGTTGTTAATTTCAATCAAAAAAAGCATATTATCGAGAAAACGAAAGCTGAATTAATTACATCGGAGTGGAGTTGAGTTGCAACTGGTATAACGCTTACAATTTATAACTCTGACGGCCCTATTCACCAAACCGGTTGCTAAACAACAGATCGTTCAACCCATGATCAATGACAAATCATCAACCAATGATTATTGGTATTCACGAACGTTAGTTTTACGACTAAGCATCAAGGCAGCTTTTTCTGCCTTTTTCAACCGGAAATGGATTTTCATTGGTCCAGATATATCACATGATTATCAGTTGATGGTTGGCTCTTTTTAATGTTTTTATTGTTATTTTGTTTCTTTCCGAGATGTGTATGAGAAATGTGGGACGATCAAGCGAGAAAACAATGTGATGTTGTCTAGTGATAAACTCATCGATTTGCTTACATGATATTGTTAAGCTTTTCGTGGGATTGTTTCTCTGACTATACATTATTAAGCAAGCATATTTCAAATTTCCACTGTATTATGTAACTAAACATTTGAGCATTTGCTGTCTTTTGAATTGAGAATATGTATATTAGCTGTGTTTCGAATAGTTTTCCAATGAATTGAACTTTTACAAAAGGTCTATCTGAAAATTAAATTTTTAAAAGAAATGCAGATTAACCAAAATGAGTTCATTTACATATGGAAATAGAATCATAATAGAATATATACATAAACAATACAATTAACAAACTGCTGCAAACTGATTTTGAAAGTGAGGAATTCACTGTAGTTTCTTCTAAACAATGGATTTAACAAAATTTGAATTTCGAGTAAATTATCATTAATTGTAAATTATATTTCTGAGAAATGTGACAAATATTTGAATAAGTAAAAAAAAAAGAAGCATAACTTTCTTTATTTATCAATTATAAACTAGTTAAAAATTTAAAACTTGGTAGATTTTTTTTTCAGACCTCAGCATTTTTTTTTGCTTTGTTAACATCAAAATTTTATTAGTTGAATTATATTACCAGCAAATCATAGTATTGATCTTTGTTCTTATTTATGATCTTTCCATGTTCTTTAATATATATTATAATAAATTATGATCATACAAATTGTTAAAACACAGCAACTTCCTTGCCTTTGGCAAGGAATTCACAAAATGTTTATAACATTTTTGTTTAAAGTGTTTATTTTGTTAGAGTGCATTTTAATGAGCAATGGATAAGTATCCTGAATTTTTAATATAATAAAGGAGGGAGGAAATGCAGTGTATAAATTCTTGCTTGAAAAGTATTATGAATTTCATATTAGTAAATTATTTTCCTTTACACAAAACATTTAAATTTCCAAACGCTATTTTAATTGCAATTAAAAGCAGTGATATCTCTGACTATCCCATATAACGGTTTGTAAGAAGTTTATAACGTATATTACAAATTTCTCTTTATTTGACTTTCAGCGTTTATTTGTAAACAAATAAGTTTTAAACTTTCACAATATGTATAAGCTCCCAATATGTATTATTTTAGCAATATGTATTATATTTCCACAATATGTTATACTTGAAAAAATAGTAATATTACTTTTGGTGTCAATATTTAAATATGTATTAGCTGTCTAAATTTTCAGTTTTCAAAATAACATTTTTTTTTCTTTCTTTTCTCAAAGCAGAAAAAAATGCTTATTCTGTCCTATGCTTTTATTTCTGTAGAAAAGCAAATGTGTAAAAATATGCTTATTAATTATCAAAATATTAAATTTTTACATATATAATTGTTAAAAAAATTTATAGATATAAATGTCAGAATATATACATATTAGAAGAATATATACATTCAGAATATATACTGCAAATCAGAAGATTCAAATTATAAACAAAAGACAGTGAAAATTGTATATGAATATTGAAGACCAACAGCTATTTCACCAAAATAAATATTCATGCAATGAATTTGTATAGTATATTGTTATTGTGGAAGTGAAGAAGCTCATTTATACCTCATATCAAAAACTTTTTGTAAACAATGAATTTAATAATTCTTTAAATTTGATTGACAACATTACTTGACATTACAAATCAGTATAAAAATAATGTAAATATTGATGAAAACCATACTTATTTTAGAATTGATATCCCTGAATAAAATAAATGATTAATTTGCACATCATAAGCATTCACTTTTGTTCAAATAAATTGAGTGGCAAAACATCTACAATTAACAATAAATTTTTTAACACTTTCTGCTTGATGATTCAAACTTACTCAAAAAACAACACATGTTAACTCGATTAGCCTGTCAGAAACTAGTAATGATATTTTAATTCTTTCAAGAAAATGTGATATTTTCCATTTGTTTCAATAAGTTCTTGCCTCCCCCCCCCCAGAATTTTGTACCAAATAAGTTATTAATTTTTTAATATTTTAACATTTAGTTTCTACTAATACTTGAATAATATCTGTCACTTTATTATATTAATTTCCAATGATGTTTTTAATTATTCATATCTTCATGACAATAGTTACTTCCTGAAATCATAAACCTATGAGCACAACTATCTAACTAAATACTGTTAAGTCAGCATAATTTCTTTTGTTTAATTGTCAAATTTTTCAACTCAGAATCTTGTGCATTTAAACAAGGAATCTATTTCTATATTTAAAATATGATGAAAGATGATCCGAATTGAAATGTTTCTTCAAGAAAGTAAAAGAATTTTTCCCAAAAAATTTTTCTTGATATAATCTTATATATTATTCTAATAGGTTACATTAAACTGTCAGTTAAGTTAATGAATTTTTTCAATAAAAACTTCTTTTTTTAAAATTTTATATTCACATCATAATTTGTAGAAATTTGAATTAACTCAGATAAGTTATTATCTACACTTGTTTTTAAAATTTGAAAATTTTCAAATCCCAATTTATCTATTTCCTTTGTGTTTTACACACTTCTCATAATATATTAAAATATGCAAAATTAAAAAAGGACTTCTGTATACAAAAATCTGTTTTATTCAAATCTGACTTGAAAAGTAACATATTATATGAATTAAAAAAGAAAATTCTGATGGAGAAGTTACAGCTTCTACAAGCATTAAAACAAAATGCCATTAAAGGCACTTTAAAATGTAATATTGATGCTGATTATTAATTCAAAATTCTTCTACAAGAATTACAAGGAAGTGTCAATAAAGGTAATTTAAAATGCAACATTAATGCTGATTCTTAATAGAAAATTCTTCTATATGTGTCTTTTTATTTCTCTAATTCATATACATATTGTAATAAGACAATGAGCACATAAAACCACCAGGAAAGAACTACACTGATATGAGCCATAAATGTATGTCATTTTCTATAAATCATAAAAAGAACAACATCAAATTAAAAATATATTTGATTTTCAAAGATGGGAATAAGGAATTATTTAGTCATTTCTATACAGATAAATTATAAAATAACATCTTTAAAAAAATAATTAGGTAGAGTCATTAGAAGTAATGCTAAAATTTGTTGTATAATGAGAAGGAAAACATTAATAAAAATTGGGAATCATTTTCAGCAGATACGAAGGTCATGATTTGATCTCTTTAAAAAATGTTAATTTTATACACATTGTTGAAGATTAAAGCTGAAGTAAACTGATATTGTAAAAGAGATTAGTTATATTGAGCAATTAAGCACATTATTATATCACACAATTTATAAGTAACAAAAGTAATTTCTTTAAATTTCTAATTATTAATCATAATAAAAACTGCAATAATTCTTTTTCTATAATATAAATAATAACATAAAAAATCAATTTACTAAAAAAAACTTAAATATCCATGTGAAAACTGTGTATAGTCATGGAAATGAGTTATACAGGAAAGTTTCTAAAATACAAAAAGCAATCCTGTATAATCATCACCAGACAGATGAAAAAGATTTCTTTGTTTGTTGCTTTTCTTCTTCTTTTTTTCAAAAGGAAAAGGCTGTTCCTTATTTCTTCCATATCTTGGCAAGTCTTTAATCTGAGAAATGTGAAATAAGAATTAATTATAATATTATAAATAACTGTAATGAAAAAAAAATGCTAATTTAACAATAATACTTACATGATATACTTAAAAATTGCTAGCATAAACACAAATATTTGATATAATTCAAAAAAAGCCATTTTTTGAATCTAAATTTGGAATAAATATTTAGAATTCATTTATACAGTACACCTATTATAAAGAAAAAAGATATAAGATATTCTATTCTCAATCATTAGAAATGTGCATTCTAAAAAATTTGTAAGTGACTTCAGATAACTTTGGAAAATATTCTACAGAAAGAATACTTTTTTACCTAACCTTAAAATATTATTAGTTCAACAAAAACATATTTATTATTTAGGTGGTTGTTTTTCAAAAACCCTTCTTGTATGAAAGTTTCAAGCAAGATTTTTGTATGAAAGTTTCCCATTCATACAAAAATCTGCCATAATCTTTGATAAAAAGCTATATAATGGTAGGGGTGGAGAAATAAGAATTTTTCAATATGGAATAAAGCATAATGAAAATTTTAAGTTTATATTGCAAATAATCTTTAATACTTGAATTCTTTATTATATTTTTACAAAATTGAACAATAAAAGGAACAAGGTTAAAATTGATTAACAAGTAACATTATTTTAGTAAAGAATGGGAAACTTTTCTTATAGCATGACAAACGCAAAAAACTGTTAAAGATGAACTCTAGTTATAAAAGTAATATTAAAAGTTAATTAAAAATGATTTGAAAAAATATTACATACATTCATTATCAATTTTTAATAACTTATATCGCCATAATAACATAATTAAAAAAAACTATAAGACTACACAAATGATATGAATATGTATAGATACAAAACAACTTATTTTACTAGCAAGTCATTATATTAACCAGATAGAAAATATGTAATAAAATGTTTTAATGGAAGCATTTTAAGGAACAATCATTTGACAAAAAACAGTATAATCATACTAAACATCATAAATGAGTTTTCTAAAAGGTATTAATAAGTTTAACAAATTCTTTAAATTATAATTCATTTGCTTCAAAAAATTGAATGTTCAAGGAATTATACAAATGACAGATTCTAGTTGTAATTCTAGAAAATAATAATCAAAAATCAATAATACAATAATAATAAAAAGGGATTCCCATATGAAAGATATAAAAGAGATTAATGTAAACATACCACCAGTCGCGCAGATTCATTATTTGGTAGGTAAATGAATCTTGGCCACATTTCAGCTATACATCTAGATACTTCATTTATAGCCCGGCAACATGATGACTAGCTAATTTGATTAAAATCGTTAACTATTTGTTGATGACTTCCTGAAGCAAAAAAACGTAAGGCAATACACAATTTCTCTTCAGTAGTTACAGCACTGTTTCGTAAAATATTGGTGCTTAATTTCTCCTTCTCAAAGATAAAATGCAATCAGCAGAATTACGGGGAAGTCTGTACTTCGAAACAAAATCATATTCATCTAACAAATCCAAATCAGATACTCTGTCAGTGTAAATTATTTACATCCTATCTGATATCAACTGCAATAGTTCCAATGTATCTAAATCCTCCATGTTTGTTTGAAAACTAATGTAACAATTGTCCTTCTTGAGAACTGCGCATGCGGGAAACCGTTGATCAAATTTGATTATTGGAAGTCCGTGAATCAAAAAAATGGGGCAAAACAGGGGGAAACTGACAATCAGTTTGGTCTGGTGAATACCGATTTGACTGCTGATCAGCGTTTAATCATCAGCTGATGTTTAACAACGGTTGGTGAATACGGCCGTGAAATTTATGACCAATTACTTATATAATTCAGAAAATATTAAACTCTATATTCGTGATAGATAATTAAATTAATTTAAAAAAAGCTTAACAGCAAAATTTTGTAGAATTGAACAAAACTTTCAAACATTTTTATGCATTAATCTTACTTTACAATCTTAATTATAGTATGATATTAAAATCATACTATAATTTACAATAAAATTCTGGATTTCTCTTCAAAGCAAGAATGTTTAATTGATTACCTTAGATAAAACATAGCAAACTTAATTTTTTTAAATTTCTGCACAATACTGTTCTAATACTTTTCTTGTATTGAACAAAAACGATCAATTTCAGTTTAAATACACGAAAACAATGGAAGGATGAATGAAGGTGTGTTCTCCGGCGTATGCTCCAGAATCGTTGTTCTTAGCTTTTGGCGGGTTAACAATAATCAAAATTCTTGAACACCACAATACGAAAACAATGATATTAGATTCTTTATTTGTCAAAACATTACTAAATCGGCAGCTACGTCCGAAAAATAATTGTACAGAATGTGATCACCCGTTGTCGAATGATTATAAATTGGGCAAAACAAGGGAAAATTGACAACCGGTTTGGTCTGGAGAATACTGATTTGGCCGCAGAGTAATGATTAATTATCAGCTGATGTTTAACCACGGTTGGTGAATACGGCGGATGATTTCTTACTTCAACTAGGAATAAGGATTAATTGTTATATAGTAAAGAACAGAAAACCCTTATCAATGAGTGAAATAATTAGCTACTTAATTAATCACAGCAAAATCAATTTCAAAATATATTGTTCAAAATAAGCTTCTGTTTTGTGTTGCTGATGAAAGCATCGAAGTGTTCTCCAAAACCTGCAAAAAATTCATAAAATTTTGTCTAATGCTTTAAATTTGAAAAATTAAAATTAACACGCTTTATAAACGTATTTAATGCAATCCTTTTTATTTTTGCACCAATAATTAAAATTTTCAGACTTTCGCAATTCGCAATCATCATCATCAACAACAACAACAACAATGCCGGGAAAAGACATAAAAGAAATCGTACGCTTTCTTTTTTTAACGGTTTGCTCGACTTTTTAAAAGAGTGGCATTTTCATCATAATTATATCTTTATGAAATAATTTCATATTACTAATATATACTTGTTTAATGTCAGGTGATAACTGCTTACATTTCGAATATACGAAACAGCTTCCTAGAAATTCAGGAAATGGTCTGCTTGTATTGGTATGTATTATATTAACTTGGTATATATTTTCTTAACAATTGATAAGTAATCAAATATAGATAATTAATAAATTGTTTGCGGAAATCTCTGTAATTAGCATTGATTTTTCTTATCGTATATTTAGAATCGTTAATTCAGAATATTTGCTTGTATAAAATTGACATAGTTTGCAAGGCAAATCAACCTGTTTGATTACTTAGTTTTCGTTATTATTTTTTTAATGGGACCCCTTTGTTCATATATTTAAAAAGGCGTTTCATAAATTACCAATTGAATATTAGAATTATTAAATAAATATATTTGCTGAAATCCATGTTTAATATGATTTTTGTTGTTAATGTTATATTTGTTCTTTGTAAAGACGATACTTTTTTATTTAGTGGGAGCTTAGCCCATCAGCATACGCCTGGGATCTTTTTGACCCCATTCTTTCTCATCTGTTTAAAAATTCTAGGAATGTATAAAATTTTATATTTATCATTATAAAATTTTATACTTTATAATGATAAATATAAAATTTTATACTTTCATGGGGGGGGGATAGAAGAAGATTAGAATAATAGAAATCGATGAAATAATGCAGCTTATTTTTTACCGCCGGATTGGGATCAAATTGACCCCCTGTGTGTACTACTGTTTCAGATTATCTTAATGTTACGAGTTTGATGTCAGTTACCAACATAGATTCAGAGATCTTCTTGTACATCTTTCTAATAGACGGAATGATGATAGCTCAGGCTTATTATATATTCATGACATTATGTAAAGTGATCATGATACAGAACTGAAATAAAATGCATATTCTGCATACACCAGAAAATCTGATCAAATTTTTTTCCTGCTTGTAAAAAAGTAACAAATCATTATATAAAATGCATTCTTTTATAATATGAATAAATTATCTTGAAATTTATGTTAATAACACATTTTATTCTGGAGGAGAAATAATAAAAGTATTTTTTATGTATGTATATAAAAATGAAAGACAAAAGATATAAATTTTCATAGTGGTATGATTAAGCTTCTTTTTCTAAAAAATTTTAAATGTAAACTATGTGTAAAATGTAGATTTTCTTATTTTGTCAATATTTTTATACAGAAAAATACTACTTGTATTAAAAATAAATTTTATATGAATGGAATGGGGAAAATGAATATAGGAAAGGTATGGAAAATGGGACTAAGTTCAATTTTGGTTTTTCTTATTAAAAATTGCATTTGTATCTTAAATAAAAACATAATTCCACAGAAAAATATTTATATATTTTATTTTTTATATAAATTGGCAATACGATAATGAGTAAGCATCTGACAATTTGGGGTCAAAAGGACCCCATGCATATGCTAATGTTCAAAAACTGGGTGCATGTAATTATTGGTTAGTTAAAAAGTAGGTTATATTTCAAAACCCTTATTTTAAATATTTGTATTTATCAAAAGATTTTCAAATATTTGTTAAAAAAGTTTAAAATATTATATTTATCATAAATAACATGCAAATTAAGAAGATTAAGGTTATTAGAAGGTTGATCATGCATGCATGCATGATCAATCTTTCATAGTGATTATTAATGTATTCTTTCAAAAAGTGCAACTGGAGTCATATTTCAGTGGTACATGTATTTAAAGAATTTTTTTATCTGCTCATAATAGGCATAATACTAATCATGCTAGAAAATGCACTTTTTTTTTTGTCTCTTTGGAATGTAAATTAAAATTGTGATGAAGAAATGTCAATTATCAGTTTAATTAAACATGATGTAATTTGAATATTTAGGTTTTAATTTTTAAACTGAAAAAACAGCAAGAATGTGCTGCATTACTAGGGAAATATCTTGCATATTAAATATCATTGAAAACCTAATAAGGACATTAATTCAATATTGTTTATTTCTAAAGAATTGCTATAACTGCCATGTCCATTATATCTTTCTTATTCTATATGATACATTAAGAAACTTAAAATATTATTTATTTAATACTATTGTTCGAACTTCAGATAGCTTTAAACTCACAATGATGAATAAGTAATTATAAAAATATTACTAAAAAAATGCAAGACTTTAATCTAAATTGAAATGTGTTGATAAAATATCTTTCTTGCATATTAACTTGCATGACTTGCTGTTTTTATTTAATTTGATTTTTATTGTTTTCCATTATTTGCTATAATTAATTGAATAAAATTTCTTTCAAAGCAACTTAAACCAAACTTAAAATAATTGCAAAATGCTTTGTTTGACTTTTTTTTTTTATGCTAGAGAAAATATTGACAAATCAGTGTTTGATGCATTGGAAAAAGTAATATTTCCTATTAATGAATAAATATTTTCTTATAAACCATTACTTTTTAAATAAAATGTAATTTTATAACTTTACATCAAATAAGGTTTAATTTTTAACCTATTATATAAGAAACTTAATTAGAGATTCAAATTTTTTTGTAAGTTATTGGATTTTTTTTATGCATTTTTACATCCTGCTTATAAAGGAATAATATAACTGGTTTGAACTTATAATAATGTGATTATGCATTTCTCTTGACCCATCTTGCCTTTGTCTGTAGAGTATTTATGTTATGGCCTCTTAAGATATCTATCTTTCTTATCTTTATAATTGATAAAAAAAAAAAAAAATTTTGGTACTTTGTAAATTTTAACATTGTATTTGAAATAATAATTTACAAAGAACTGCCAGTTGAAATAAATGTCGTCAGCACAAGTGTAAATAAAATTTTCTTTCTCTGTGTTAGTTATTTTATAGTTTTATTATTTTTTGCTAAAATGTCAATACAGTGTTATTGAACAAGAAAATACCGAATTTTTTTTTCTTTTATATAATAATTTTATCAATATTAATTCATTTTGTGATTATTCCTCAATTTTGTAAATTTTTTTTCCCATAGAAGAATCTTATCTTTCACTTTATTATATTTATTTAATGATTATTCGATTTTATTTTTAATTCTTGCATAATTTTTAAAGCATAAAGTTTACTTTTTGAATAGTTCAGTTTCATTTTTCTTTGAATGTGCTGTTTGTTGTTCATAATTAACAATAGTGAAATCCTTCACAAGTTCAATTTTTGTACTTAAATGGATTGTAATAAATCTCGCTGTCAGTATTTGTTTTCTTCAAGTAAATATTCCAATGAAACATAGTTAATTGAAGTATTTTTAATTCACTAGTAATTTGTATTTTTCTGTGGTCATACGGATTTCCTTTTAACACATTGTTAAAATATTATTTCTCTTCTGAATCTATTTTTTTTAATTTAAAAATAATAGTAAAATTTTTTAAAGAAATTTTCATTATTAAATATGAACATATTTTGTATTGTCAGCTATTATAGGGAGGAGTTGAGAGAAGTGGGACAGCTGAATTTATGCCTAAATAAAAGATTAGAATCTGTTTCTAGTTTCTGCATTAATTAGAGCAACTGAGCTCGTTGCTTTATCATAATTGTTACACCAGCTATAATATTATTTTCTTTAAATAACAAGTAAATATAATAAAGTAACAAGCAATGAAAAAAAAAAGCTAAATTATGAAAGTTATCTGTTAAAGCTTTTGTCACTCTAAATTAAAAAGAATTTATAATTTTGTATATAAAAAGGCTTTGAAAGAAAACTATACAGAAAGAGGAAAATATATTAAATAATAACATACTGCAATCACCGGAAATGATTGCAAGCGAAAAGTTTTCGTCATGTGACAATACCAATGAAGATTTCAAAATCAGCTGTTGCTTCGCATGTCCAAAACCATAAATCATTTAATGAAAAGATTTCAAAATATAATATTTATTGATTTTAATTTTTTCAAACCTTGTCCCATTCCTCCCTTATATGTGTACTATATCTCTCTCATATAAGGAAGTTGTGGGAAAAAAATGTTACAATTTTTAACTATGTTAATGAAAGTTAATTGTTTGTATTTTGCTGTTCTTGTATTTTTAAAAAATTTAAAAACATGCTGTTAGATTTTTATAAACTACACTGTTTAATTTAATAAATTAGTGGATTAAAAAAAATTGTGAAATCTATCCCACTCCTCCTAACTCTCCCCTAAATGAATAATTTATTAGATTCTTAATTCATTTGAAGACTTGACTGATGTTTTGTGTATATCATTTAACCCTCTGCACTTAACTTTTCATTTGAGTTACCATAACAAAGTAAGTAACAATCGAGACTCTCCTCTGAAATATAAAGGGTAAACGAATAAAAAAAAATTATCACATTAAGAGAAAAAGAAGGGGGGGGGAAATCGAGTAATAGATATGAATTGTTTTGTTTATTCTATAGTTTTACTGACAATTTCTTACAAAATGCTAAAAAGAACTTTTTTAAATTACTACATATGATTTATATTTTTTTAAGGAAAATTACTTGTTGCTTATTTATTATTATTGTACTCTTTATAAAAACTTAAAGAAATTTTTATTGGCAATTTTCTCTTAATATTTTTCAATTTCACTTTTTGTACTTATATATTGTAGTTCAGAGTTTTGGAAAAATTAAATTGTTTTAATCCCCTCAACTATTAATGATCCAAGTATAATCTGAATTATTCAGCAAAAAGTAAAGAAAAAACAGACAAACATAATTTATCAGAAAAGTATAAGAATCTTTTTGTGGCACCTATTTTATTCCAAACAGCTTTCTTCTGTTTTACATATAGACAGATATTGTGACTTAAAACTTCTAAAACTGCTTAATCGTACCATAGTGAATATGAAATTATTGCCAAGTAATACCTTTTAAATATACAAAAAAAAAAAAAAAAAAAAAAGACTTTGCCATTTAATAGAGAAAGTTAAAAAAAAAAAAAAAGTAGTAGAAAATAGTAGAATTATTATTAACATTGTAATTGTTCACTAAAGCACGAAATAATTTTTAAATCATGATCTTGAAAAACTACATAATGTCCTTAACAGAAACTTAAGAATATTTCGTAAGTTTGAAGTTTATGGTACAAGAGCCAGATTTGGCCATATTGCGCCAAACATAGGTGAAAATATATTGCAAATATTAAAAATTGAATACAATGTGTAAAGAAGTTGCTATACTATAAATACCAACTAACAAAGTAGTAAAAAATTAAAATCGGTATATTTAAAAGAGATAAATGAGATTATATAAGATGTAAAAATCCAATTTCTTTTAAAAATTTAAAAATGTTCAGGTGATTATGTTCTATCATGTCAACATGCATGTTGTTGACATGGTAGGAGAACTGCAATATTGAAAATATCAACTGAATATATTGCAAAGTTGACGATCCCGAATGGAGTTTCTTCAGGACATTCTGTTAAAAATGAGAGTATGGAGAATATTTTCTAATTATTAGAATTTAAGATCATTTAGGTAATTGGAAATGCATTACAGAATATTTTTTTTATTATCTTTTTTAAATGTTTTTTTAAGTTTATAACACAGGCCAACAGTTTTCTTTATTGAATGCGTGGATATTTAAAACAGATTTCATATTAATTTAATTCATTGGATTTAAATATAGCACTAATTTTTGCCTAGGAGCTCAAATTCTAAAATATAACAGTTGAGTGAAATATACATTACTCCATTTTGTTAATTCCATGGATCAGATATAAAGAATTAAACACATAATTTTTTATTGTTATATTATACAATTATTATTATATGCAAAAACAGAGGAAAAAGTCATCGATGAAATCAACAAGACACTGAACACTTCAGAATTTTTATTTCTGTGACATTCTTAAATGTATTTTGGAACGGTCCATTTTTAAATTCTGTAACAGTAATCTGCCAACAAGAGCGTGTATCAGTGGTAGAAGGAAAATATTGTTCGTTCTCTGATTTTAAAAGCTTCAGCGCTTTTGCACATGCATCAGGAGGAGTTTATTTTGCTAAGAAAAAGGGGGGGGGAGTGAGAAAAGGGAGACGATGTTTACTTTGAGCAATAGGGTGAATTTGGATTATTCGCGAACAAACCACCTCCTAGCGATGTGCCAGTCTCGATGTCCCGAAACGAACGGTAGAGTGTTTCTTAGACTATTTATCAGCAAAAGTATTTGAAGACTTTTTCTGCAAAATTTGAATATATATATATATGGATGCAAATATAAGACAAGACATTGGCGAACATAAATACAGAATATTGATCTTTGATATGAACCTAGTATTTTTACCGATTCCATCTTGTTGCTTTTTGTGTGTGTCAGTAATGTTGCACATGCGTTTAATATTCGTGCGCCCAGAAATAGAATTTGTATTTAGGATTTTTTTTTTTTTTATTATTATTATTCTTCTTCTTTCTTTCTCTCTGCTCGATTAAAACGAAAATTTGTCTTGGAACTGTAGTTATAATCACAAGATTGCATTCTAAGTTTCATTTATTTAAGTCACTACGTTTACATGCATGAGAAAGTATTAACCTATGAATGGTCAGATGGGGTGCATCATCTCTGAAAAAATATTTATTGGTCTTTATTATCTCTTTACGTTTGCAATTATTCACTTGTATCTGAACAGACAGACTTTCCTTCAAAGAATATCCTTCATAAAAATCAACAAATGTGATGTAGTCAACATACGCATATTTATTGGCAGGTATAATCCTCGAAATATATTTTTCAGATTCTGGGAGATCTGGAACGTGGAGATTCGTCAAAATCTTTAAGTCGAACAGTTTGATGATAACAATACTTCACTTCATATGCAAGAAAATGAAAATGATTGAAAAATGTCGCAAAAATATGGTTTCGTGTGTTGAAAACATCAATTGTTTTCCTTTTCTTTTCTGCATGGCTGTTAAATTGGTATAATTAAAAAGATTATATATATATATATATAAATTTTGAAAAGGTGTGAAATTATTCTTGTGCTGTAATATTTTCAGAAATTAATCCAGAAAAACACCAAAATTCAAAATAGATTCACATAGACACACATTCATCTTTATTATTAGCAGAGATTATTTTCTTGATCTTTTTAACATGATAGGACAGTGAAAATAACAAGCACTATTGTTGATCGAAACCATTGTAGAAATAATAGTAGTGTGTTAATCTGCAATTTAACAGTTCTTTTATATTCATTTAAACTTATTAACGAGGTCAAGGAAGAATTGTGGATTCCTGGACAATACTGTTAAGATATGTCGCAGAAATAAAAAATTGTTGTTTCATATTGTTGGAATAATTCTTTAAATGGTGGGCAGAATTACATTTTATGTTTTCTGATTTAATAAATACATTTCTGAAATTTGAATTCTAATTTTTATCCCCCCCCCAAACCTATGAGCCATGTTTAGTAAAAAAAAAAAAAAAAAAATGTCAATATTCTAAAACATACCATTAAAAAAATACCATCGTTCTGTGACTAAAATTAACTGAATTACTGATCTTTAAGCTAAATACTTAGCGCTTACGAATTTATTTTAAGAAACAGTTTGAAAGAATAACACAATAGTGCATAATTTCAGTTTGCGAATGATCCTTTATGACCACTCGAATCTACTGATTGAATTAAAAAAATTATTAGAAATAGAGATTTTTAGTGCTTTATTACTCGATCAGATTTAATCGCAGAATAATGCTTTTGTTGTTTAAAATGTTACAATGCCAAGAATGTTTTATTAAATGTGATTGATAAGGTCGGGGAACTGTATGAAAATTTCTTAACTTACTTAAAAATATATTTATTAGGTCAAACTATTTATAATTCTTTCCATCGTTTAAAGCACTTTTCCAAATACTATTTCATCCATTTATTTCCTACAATTTAGAATTTATCCATTAGACGATGATATCTTATATAATGCTTTAAAAAAACTAAGATAAATAACCCAATAAAGAATTTTATGGATTTTTCATTGTAATCTCAAGCTTTATTTGCATTGAGTTGCGGTTGAGGCTCCAGTTGGTGATCAGTGCATTCCAGTATTGCACGTCACTATGGATAAACTGATAAAGAAGTCTTTAAAATCGCAAAGAGTATCAAGATAAATGTATCAATTCATAATTTCCAGTGTTTTCTAAAATAATAGCCTTTGCAAGAAATGTCATTTCACCCCCACCCCCTTTACCTTAAGTCAAAGTTTTTTTGTTTTTTTTTAAGGTGTACGTACACACTAGAAGATTTTCTTTTTTAAATTTTAACTTTAAAAATCCAGTTTTTTCACAGTAGGTCATTAATATATATTTAAACTCTTCTCAGTGAGAAAAAAACCCTATTACACTAATTATTAATTAATTAAATAATATTTAATGAGCTAATTAGCCTATTTTTTGAAACATGATATCTTAAATTCTAATTTGTACAGACACACAATTCTAGTTGGAAATGATGCCTAATATTAGTCTTCATGTTGCCTGCCTCAATCAAGTTATAAAAATATATAGTTTTTTTTTCCCAATTTTTTCATCAACGATGAATAGAAAAAGAGATTTTTTTTTCTGTCATTTTAACTTTTAAATACCTATTAAATTTTTTTTTCTATAAATATAACTTTGATTGAGGCACAAAACATCTGCTATTTCCTACAGTTTATTTTGATATATGAATCATTGTATTTGGTTCATTTCTTGTTCAGTTCTGATTGTTTGAATGAAGCAACATAGTGGAAAAAGATCATTCTTCATAAAAATGAGTTTAAAAAAAACCGTAACTACAGTTTATAATGAAAGCACCTCAAGAAAAATAATTATAACTCGAAAAATATTTCGAATATCGACAATAACTTGGTATCGTTTGAAAGCTAAAGCATCAGAAAACATTATTAAGCAATAAAAAAAAAATCGATATTTTGAACGATTTTCGAAGTTTTGTGTACATAAACCTTAAAGAGAAAAAGCAGAATTACATTGATTGTGAAATTAAAACTAATCGATATTAGCGGATAAAAAGTATTAATTTGAAGTCGGAAGTAAGACATCAAAATGAGTTAAAAAAATCAAATAAAATCACTTCGTTCAGTAGGCTTGAGTTGAGGATCATTTTTTAAGAAGTGTATAATATCGAATTGCTTGTAAGTAACAATCGGCATTGGAGTTAATGAAATGAATGTGTAGACCAGCGGAAATGGTCTCCCCAAAACCTCCTCGCATACTCTCTAATAAACTTCTCGTGCTTGAGAACGTCTTACATGGGATTGGCGTATAATAGTTACGAAATATTAGCCATTGGCATAAATTAAACAAATTTTACTGAATAGATCGTGTCATCCTTGGCGAGTTGTTTGGCGATTAATTCCTGACACATTGTTAATAATATTCGAACATTGAATTTAGGGTCTAGATATGTTTTCTCAATCGGTTGTGCGAGGATTTCATACAAAACGGCACTTGTAGTCACAAAATCTTATACCTTATTCGATATATTCAAGCCATTGCGTTTTTGAATTACAGTGTTTGCATGTTTCTGAAAATACAGACCGACAGACAGTCAACGCGTTGTTGATTTTGGCTTAAAATTTAACTGGTGTCTACACTATAAATGATAAATCTAATCTTATCTATGTAGCTCTCTCCTTTTTGTAGTTATCGTGTTTGTTTATACTGAACAGCCGGACAGACGAACTTCTTCTGACCAGATTTTATTCAAAATGTAATACAAATTTGGGGGAAAATCGTGTACCAAATTTCAACCGTCTAGCTCAAAGCGTTTTTGTGTTATATTTCTCATAGACAGATGGGTGATTGATTTCTCAGGGTGATCTAAAACGTGGTGATTCATCAAAATATCGAGTTCGTATTTTTTTGACGATTACTATATTTTCTTGATACTATGTATCTTGTGAACGTAAAAAGGTGAGTGTTCTTAATGACTGTTAAAATTGCAGCAGACAACTTGATTAATACATTTCTGAATTTGATTTATAGCAGTGGAAATTATATTTATACATTTTTAAAATTGTAACTGAACAGTTTTTATTATTATGAAAAAAAATTGACAATTTAATCGCTATAACAAGACTTTTTTTTAAAATTTGTGTAGAAATAATTTTTACGAGTGAAAACTTTTTGAAAATATTTCCAAATTAAGAAGTATCCTAAGCGCGATAGTATAATTGCAAATAGAATATTTTTTTTACAGCTTATTTTTAGAGCTCTTCTTGCTATTGATTCTTATATACCTAATTTTGCATTTTGTTAATAATTGTAGATGTTGTCTTTGCATCGAAATAGAAGTGATGAATACTTTTTATTTATTGTTGGTAAAGCAGAGATTCCATCCTGTTATTTCAGTATGCATGTCTGTTTCATAGTCATGCGCTTTTCTATTTTACTTGGTATTGTAAATTCGGTTTTTCGTTGTGCATTAGATTTGTACTTTCTCGTATACGTAGTATAGAGAAAATATAGTAATCGTGAAAACATTCGAGTTCGAAATTTTGACGAATTTCCACTCCCTGAGTTCGAAAAACGCGTCTTTGGAAACTGTCTGTCTGTGACAAAGATAACTCAAAAACTCTTTGAGCCAGATGGTTGAAATTTGGTATACAGTCTTTAAACCAAATTTGCAGATTTCTATCAAATATAGAGTGAAATTTGTTCAGCGGAAGTCCGTCTGACCGGCTATTCGAATATGAGTTAACACTATAATTACGAAACTAGGAGAATTAGATGGATAAAATTCGGTACACAGATTTAACATCTATAGTGTTGACACCTGTCAAATTTTGTGCCAAACCAACAAAGGGATGATTGTCTGTCGGTCTGTACTTTCAGAACCATGATTATTCAAAAACGCAATGACTTAAATATATCGCATTTGGTGTGGGATTTTATGACTGTAATTGCAGTTCTGTATCATTTTTTTGTTGTTGTTGTTTCAATCGAATGAGAAAAACTCGTTTAAAACACAAATTCGATTTTCATATACTATTAACAGTATACCAGAAATGAATCGCCAAAAAACCTTCCAATTATCACTCGATAGATTCAGTAAAAATGCTAAATTCATGCTAAAACTTAGTACTTCGTAACTATCGTACGCCAATGCCATTCAAGGCGTTCTATGGCATGAAAAGTTTTATGAAAGGGTATGCGAGAAAGTTTCAGGAAGACAACTGCCGCTGGTTCGTCGATATTTTCTGTCGCAGAATGATTTTTTTTTTGTATTATTATTTCATAACAAAAAAAAGAGGGGGAATCTTTGTTAAATGAATGCTTGTGCCATAGAAACAATCGACAGTTTTCTCGAATTTATGATTCTTATTTAATCTTTTCTTTTTCTTTCTTCATTTTATATTATTTGTTTAACTTTATAGACTTTTTATAGCCTTGGTTATTATTTTGTTATTAGTTTTTGTATTTTTGTTGATTACAGTGTGATATAGTAATGAATTGAATGTGGAAATACTGTCTTGTTAAGTTCAGATCTATGGAATTCTATAACCTGTTATTTGATATTCCATTTCAAAGTAACGTAAACAATGAATATTATTTTCTGGCCTATTTTATTTATTTTAATAAACTATAAGCAAAAACATGTATTCCCATGATCCACCATTTGTTATTTACGAAATTAATTTCTTCAAACGACTTGGAACAAACGTCCTCTCGTTGGTGCGGTGTGGAAGTTTGGAAAGGGGCAGCCATTTCAGTTATCGTCCTTGTCATCTGACACGTTTCAAAATTGGGAGATTCGTCCAAATATAGACCTAATGTTGCTTTAAAACGGAAAGTTGATATAACTAAACTCAAACAACTTGCAAGCATTTCGTGAATCTTTCGGCTTGTTAGCATATTTGCATTTTAATGTGACGTTTCATTAAAAAATGATCGGCACTAACATATATTTCTTTCTTTCTAGGTGAAGTTACAGTTTGTGCTGGTAATCCTGAAAGCTGTGGTGTATGGAGATGAAAACAAGACTTACGAATAAGAAAAAATAAATATTATCTGATTGAAATTTATTTTATCACGCTTTTAATAAAATGGCAGGGCAACAAGCATTAAATGAGCATAACTTTCAAACAATTATAAGGAAGTCACAACTCAACCCTAATCTGAAGTTGACTCTTACAGATAAGTGTCTTAGGAAGATAGTCGTTTATTTCTTAAATTCAAACGATATATTGTCCATAATAGAAAATTTCAAATATAATGATGACTTTACCGGATGCCGTTCCGAACACAAATTACATTGGCGAAATAGTGTAGAAGCTGGAGTAAAAAATAAAGTTTCGAAACTTCCGTTGCCGGGGTCATTGAAGAAGAAACTAATGCTTTTAATTAAACCTATTAGTTTTGAAATTCTGCGATGGAAAACGTTTTTGGAAACGTTCATATCCAAAGATAGATACTTTTTTGATAAATCTATTTTAAAGCAGCTTAAATGGACATGCGAGGGTGCGATCGATCATCGCAAGACGGCGCAAGCACTCTTGCGTCTTGATGTGTTTGATGTCGAGAAACGATACCGGCTGGCGTGCTTGTATTGTTTGGAAGAGGACATAAAACTTCTGTGGGAACAGCTGCCCGAAAAGAGGAAGTGGTATTTTCACGGTGGCCACGAAAACTTTCGAATCAGAGAGTTACAGATGGAGTTCTACTGGCCTTACGTTCTGTTGGGGAAAGAATCTCAATTACCGACTCACTTGAATTCTTCCTTCAATAAAAATGCTTTGGCACGTTCGGCAAGAAACGGCAATCAAACGGTAAGCGAATATTTTTTTCGTAAACTGGCTGCCGAGGAACGAGATTCTGCTTTGCTTGGTGCACTTGAGGCTGCCATGTATAGACATGGAGGGAAGATCGTGAATTGGCCTGAAGCTTATGTGCAAGTGAGACTTGGCGACGTCGCATCTTATTTACTCTCCTTGCTAAGTCCCGAACAACAAATGCGACTTTTAATGGAGAACCCTTGCGCCATTTTGAATCTCTTTCAGGATTGGCCGTGGCACGAAGTGTTCCTGGACATCATGGATATGGTCTGGCCCTTCCTGCCTCAGGACCACTACGGCACTCTGATGGATGTCCTCAGGAATTCAAATTTCTATTTCCCGAGTTTGTATCAAAAAGTTTTTAAAGGTAGCCCTGTTCTTTTCAAAAATTATTTTGTGCATCGCGAAAGTCGGAGTTGTATTACATTTCGTGAATTTTTCATTGACCATGATATCGAGACTGTCAGAGTGATTTTTGAAAATCTAAATCATGGTGACTTGATTTCACTTCTCTCTTCCGAAGTTTTTGTGAGTTTTTTCAATCGCTGGGTGATGAATGAGTGGCTGGATATGATTAAACTGTGCTTTCAGGTGGCCCCACTTTCAGAAACGGACATTAAAACACTGAGAGCTGTTTATGTGGAGTTCCTCGACTCACTCGGTAACTCTTCGTGTTCGTTGATGGTAAAAAAAAAATGGGAACCCGTCTTTACTTTCCTGGACAATGTGGCTTCATGTAACAAGAGGATTTCGGAAGGTAAAACGCCGACAGAAGTTAAAAAACTCTGCACTGAAGAAGAAAAGAATGATACTGAAAAGTGAACTGTGCTTTGTTTCTTACGTCAAGCGGGAAAAAAAATGCAATTATTTGAACTTTTGTTGTTTGTTTTACAGTGAATCTTTCGTAATGTGAAGCTGATGGAATTACAATGATGATTTAATTGATCCATAATTTTCGAATTGAAAAACAAGCCTGGGTCTAAAAACTAGTATGGCGTAAGGAAACAGTATATTTGAATCTAAAGATTTATTTTTACGATCTATCTATCTATATTTTTATTAATTTAACAATTATAATGAATAATTAGACCTTTCTAGGGTCATGGGAAGTATGCTTCCCACCAAATTTACCAATTTTTTAATGGGATGATGTAGGTTGGCATAAGTTCTGACAAATTTTTCCATAAGACAAAATCCAAGATGCTTCACCTACTAATCTCATACAAAATAATTTCTTAATTAGTTACGAAGATATTAATTAACCTATTTAATTAAAAAAATTATCTAATAAGCTAAATGAATCGCTTTTCTTAAGCCTATCTCAATCCTAAAAATATTTTAATATGCCATGACTAGAAAAAAGTGGCCTTTTAAAGGGTGAAATAAACAATAAGTAATTTTATTGACTAATATAATAATAATTATAATTACAGAAAATTTAGTAATTTTGAAAATAAGTTCAAAGAATAGTAAGCAATTTTAATAATGTAACTACGTAAAACGTTTTGAATGAAATAAGGTGCACTAAAACTTGAATAGAGCAGTTCATATCTAACAAATTCAAAGATTTTTAACGGTATAAAATTGTAAACTTTTTTGTTATTATTTTCTTTATAGGTAACTTTTTTTTTATTATTCAAACATTTATAAAAACCCCGTGCACCACAAAGTATCACATGGGGCTTACAGAAGTAAGTATGCAACACATTACATAAAGAAAAAAAAAAGGGAAAATTTACCAGCTATGAAGGATTACAGATGTCAACAATAAATTTACAGAAATTTTCAATAACACTTCTAGTGGAAATAAGTTGGTGAAAATCTTGAGGCCAATTTATGTTAATGTCCTTGAGAGCCAGTCTTAGGATCTGTCTTTCTATTGATAACATTGTGTACCAATAAAATTGTTGAGTGAATTATTGATTTTTATTTGTTTAATAACAAAAATTTAAATAATTTTTTTGCAGTTTTTTATTTTGACACTGAATTAGCTAATATAAATTTGAATTATGGATGATATTTTAGCATCATATTTGCATGAAATTCAAGGATTTTAAGAAGAATTCGATTTTAAAACACTCGAATTAACCTAGTTCCTATTGATATTATGCATTTTTTGAACGTCATTTATTTACATCTTGAAAATAAATTCAAAAGTGAAAAAAAATTACTTAAATTCTGCATTTCAGATTTCTTTAGAAATTTCGCCATTAAAGCAGAAATTAAACCAAATATTTAACTCATGTCAATACTTTTTTGGGTTGAAGTGTTGTTTAGTGTACCCTCCCCCCCCCTCAAGTTTGTCGCCAATATGGCAATCCAACGAAACGATATTCTAGCGACCCTAATGCTGTTTTGTTTGAACGAGGAAAATGGGAGGAATGTGTACCAAAATTCACTTTTCTTAGTGTCCAAACCCAGCTCGCGAAAGTATCCCGCTACGTATATACATATATATGAGCAATACAATCGTACATGTGATTGGCTAACGTGCAAACGTGATTAATTGTGTATGTTTACATTTCGGAGATAAACAATAAACGTATGCCAGATTCTATCTGATTAATTTTTAAACCACTGCTATCTCTCGTCTAAAATAATGGTTTGAATTTACACCGAAGTGTGAAAGAATTTCTGATATATGTAGGATGGTAAACATAAAAATAGTTCTTTTTATCATGTACGTAATGTTATTCCATTTACATTAATTTACAAATTTTTAGTAACATGTGGGACGATTATGATTTAAAGTACATTTGAATGTATCGCCAAATAAGTAGTATATTTAGATGATTAATTTTTTAAAAATTTATTTCAAAATTTTTGTTTTTTAGTGATTTTTTTTTCTTGCAGAACATGTAAAGGATGCTTTCTATCAATATCATGTTTTCACAAGTGTTGAATCGTCATTTTCGACAATGATCATCATCTTCATATTTAACTATCAGAACTTTATTGCTGCAGATATCCATATTTTCTCAATTTTTGCTTTCATCTCTTTACTTCCCCCCCCCCCTTGTTTCAATAACACTTAGAGTTCCTTTAAGCTCAACTAATTGTTGACATTCTTATTAAATACTAATTTTACCTAATTACTACATGACAAGTCGTAATAAGCTTTACCTTTTATTTATTTCTTTTGCATTCAAATAGAATATGGAGGGGGGAAAATACTCGTATAGTGAACACATTCAAAATGAAAAAGAAAATTTGGATTTTGAAAATATAAAACCAATACTTTTTTTTATTTTTTAAAATCAACTACATAGACACAGACATTGATTTCTATTATATAGCAATTTCAGCGATTTTGCGATTCTTTTGATATAAATGATCAAGATCAAGCATCTCATACATGTGTGAATTTTTGAATTGTTTGTGTGTGAATTTACATTGAAATATTTCAACACCATCTTCTTTTACTTTATTTCATATTAACCATTTTAAAATATATGAAAATTTCAATAAAAGGCATATTTCTAATATCATGTTTTCTGCATTTTACTCAATATTTTGCAATACATATATATATTGTACTTTTAAATAGCCGTGTTATATTTCTTTAAAAAAAAAAAAATGCAGCATATTTTTTTTTCTGAATTGGTTTGAATGAGTTCTTTCAATAACATTTATATCCAATCCAAAAACTTTCATTTTCCACGAAGGTAAACAATGCCAATCTATTGAATACCTTTTTTCGTGTTAAATACAAGTAAAGTCAAGTAACCATTCAACAACTACATTTGTTGACGATTATCTCTATGTCAAATAAATGTTTTAAAATTTCAGTTCTTAAAATATCTCTAATTTTATATAAACCTTGTCCTGGTTTTATATTAACCTTCAGTTTCTAAACGTTTACATTACATTGCAACTTCATCTCTTCACATAATATAGTGAAGCGAAAAAAAGAGTCATATTTAGTTTTCATTCCTTTTAACAATTTACTATTTTTTAAAAATTTGTTTTTAAATTAAAACAGCTTTCTAACAAATGAGATACTGAAATTCTTTCTCTTAAAAAACTTAGCAAAAATGAAATGCTTTGTTATTTCATTTTCTGAAAACATTTAATTTAAGCAATATTAATAAATAAATATGTTGTATAATCCTGGTTCAATGTAAACTGATTTTATGAAATATCTCTGATATCGCAAATTCAAAAAAAAAAAAAAAAAAAAAAAAAAAAATCAATGTAGGGAAATAATTGGAATTATTCCCTTAAAATTGCAAAATTGCTGATTTTTTAATGAGTAATTGATATGCTATTATTCATATACTACAGTTAGAATATATATAAAACCCCTGATATTGCCTGTCTATATGCCTCTACAGAGTTTAATTTTGACCTCTATCAATTATTAGATTCTAATCCATGCAAATTTTTTTTCACTTACTGCTTATTGTGCTAACAAAGAATATGATATTAATAAAATAATGTTACAAAAATAATAAAACACGTAACAAAAATTTAATGAACCAAAATGTGGTACATAGTGTAAAGATTTCGTTGCATTTCTAACATAATAGCGTTTATAGACTGGTGTACTGGTGTTATAATTTCAACATGCATGACAAAAAAAAAATCATTCAAAAGGGTCTACAGAACAGATCATCGCATCTACAACTATAATATTCGGCATGTAGTTACTTCTTAAGTTGCTGATGCTCATTAACCCTTTCAAGAGAAATGGAAAATATGCTTCCTCCCAAATATTTCAATTTTTGTGTGAAGTTATGTAGGTTTGCTTAAGTTCTGACACAACGTTTCTAGACAGGAACTTAGATGCTTCAGTTCCTTATTTCACATAAAATAGTGTCTTGATTTGTTACTTAATTATCAATTAACCAAATTAAATTAATGTAATTAGCTAAATGAGTCACTTTTCTTAAGCCAAACTCAATCCTAAAAATATTTTTACAAATCATGATTGGAAAAAAAAATGACCTTTCAAAGGATTTAGAAAGAGTTTTTCAAAATTTGGATGGGATTTTTCAACTAAACATTAACAAAAACTTTAAATTTTTCCTTCAATAATTTCGAAGCATATCAGACAAAACCCATTTTTTAAATTATTTTTAAAATATAAATATGAATTTTTTAATGAAATTATTTTATTGCCGAGCGTGTTTTTACCTGTAATTTATATAAAATTTTAAAAATATTTTTAAATATACTTAATAATTTTTTATCTGTAGTAACTGGATTTATACTCGCACGTATTCCAAAGATATTAAATATATTCGTTAGTAATTTTTTTTTTCAGTATAATAAAATCAGAGGAATCAAACATAAAATATTCCTGTCGAATTATCATGAAAAGTACCAGTAAAGTGGAGCAAGTTTGGGAAAAAAAAATCTTGGGACAGTAATCCCCTCTCCTTTCAACACGTCTGATCACAATGTATTCTTAAAGTCGAATTAAAGGACTTATTTGCAATTCTAAAAAAAATTTAGCTGAAAACGATTTTCTATCATTGGGACAATTGTGTTTTCAGTATTCAGACAGAATAACGTTTACTGAAATTTAGAATGAAAGTCTTTAAGGGAGTGATATGGAAAAATAAACCTATTCATCATCATAAAAATTCTTATAAAGAACATTTCCAAGAAGTTGAAGATCTGAAGTCAGATTGTGAACCGGACTAAAACGAAGTCTTCGAATGTCAATTAAACCCTCAAGGGGTCGTTTCCCTTTTCCTCTCCTCAACAATATCTATATAAATAGTTTTAAGAAGAAAATTTCATCAAACTGAAATAGCAAAAAGTTTTATTGCGGATCACTTTCTAAAGTTCAGTATATCGCAATGCCAAATTAAATTTTCGAAGAATTCGACACAAAATAAGTTTTAAAAGTGAAACTTTTTAAAGACAATCTAAGTAATATTTAATTATAGATTTGATATATTTGTCTTAAATTATAAAGCAGTTTTTTTTTGTTTTTGTTTTTTTTTAATTATGGAACAACAAAATGTAAAACTTTCAGTAGAACAATGCTCTAAAACTAAATAATGAACTGCCAGAAAAATATTCTAAAATTAATTTTATTAATTATAATAATAATTAAGTTTGCAGAGCTTTTGTACACTAAGCGACAGTACAAAATTATACTATTGAAAATACCACAAAAAAAATCTAGAGGAACCTAAGTAGTCTATTTAATAAAGGCACTGCAATTGTCTATTTAATTCAGGCACTGCAGAATTGTATTCAGACTATTAACACTTACTCTGTTGAAGATATTTTTCATTAAAATGCTTTCTTTACACGAGTAAAAACAATGCAAGGAACATAAGTTGCTAAACTAATAGAAGTGAAAAATTATTAAAAGAAATAGCCACATGATTGACCTCTTAAAAATAAAAATTTCTTAATATTTCAGTGACAAGCTGTTTCATTCATCATTTAGATAAAAAAAAAAAGAAATCGTTTGTCTTCAATATTAGGAGGATATAAATTTCTTGGATAAAAAATTCATACAACTCTTAATTCTTCAGACTCATTATGTGTTAAAAAAAAATTGTAAACACTATAAAAAAAATATCATTTCTTAAAAAATCAAAATTACCTTAATTTTACAAGAGTTTTTCAGATCCAATATATTTAATTCACCAAAAAAAATGCATGCATTAATATAGCCTCCAAATTAAATTTGGTAAGAAGAAACTATGAGAGACTTCCTTTTTTACAGAATTTTAACACAATTTAATTAATTTTTTTTTCTATAAATATGGCACTTATTCTTTCTGAATTTCACAGAAAAAAAAGCAGCTCTTCCCTAAGAAAAAAAAAAGACAAGAACTTATTTTTTGAAGCTGAAAGTTTAAAAGCAGAAAGTATAGTCATAAAATCCAGTGGACACAAGGAAAAAGGTTTGGAGGGCCGGCGCCCGGAGGGCTAAAACTTGGGGATGTTTTCGAAATGGTTTGGACAGAAGTGAGGAAAGGTCTTGAATGAAGTTGGGTGGAAAGGAACATCGTCTTATGTACTATTGAGGAGATGTAGGAGCGGGCGAATCAGGAGTCTTGATCTCGGCGGTGGGCGTGGTCAGTTAGGTGTTCAATTTTCTGGGATGAGAGCGTCTAGGATTATGAGAAGTTTTTCTTGCCTGTTTTTTGCTAAGTTTGATGGCCTGTAGGATATTGGAGAATTCAATCAGAAGTTCTCTGAGGTCGTTGAGGTGGCTTTTCATTTCTTTAATGTCATCCATTTCGCCTGTTGAAGTAGCTTGGGGTGGCTGTGGCCGTCTGGGTTTTGGAATTTGGGAGATGGATTCTTGGGAGGTTAGTTTCAATGTTTTGGGGATTTCTTAAGCTTAAGGGAGAGCGCCTCTTGTTTTTATCGTAGAGCCATCTTAGGCGAAGAGTACGACTTGACTACTCACGCATCACTCATTCGCTTGCACAACCCCTTTTTACAGGAGGGCACATTCACACATCTCACAGATAGAACAGGAAGATCAACCATGCCCAAACTGGGACGCCCAGATCACGTGGAAGACGCGCTACCCCTATGTCAGGACGCCGGCACGCCTGTCTATAACAAAGCTAACTAAAAAACGCTTTGAGCTAAAAGGGTGAAATTTTGTATACATGCTTACTACCAAATTTGTAAATTTCTATCAAATTCTGAACAAAATTCGTTTAGAAGAAGTCTGTCTTTCGACTATAAGTTAACGTGATAATTACAAAACAGAGATAGCTAAATAGATACAATTTGGTACACAGTTTTAACATTTACAGTTTAGACACCTATCAGATTTATCAATTGCCAATTACATTTTAACTAAAGAAATTAAACAAAAGATTTTTATTACGAACTTAACCGAGGCAGTGTGTGAGAGAGCGTTCCAAAGAAAGAGAGAGAAAGAATAGGTTTTTTAGAAGCATACCCGGATGATGAGCGGCGCGTCAAATACGTCACACACAGCTTCGACGGAGCCTGTAGTTTACAGATATCTGATATGATTTATGATAGATACATCTGATTTTTGATAGGTATATATGATTTATGATAGGCATTCACTACACAAGGAAGAGTTGCACGTCTGTCGCTGTGTACTGTTACAAACCTGTAATGTTGCTTCCCAGCACGGTTGGCGCAATCACAGGAAAGACCGTTTTATGATTAGCTCTGTTGGGATCTCTCAGATCACCTTTGCGGCTGATCGAGTGCCGCATCAGTGATCTGAGAGATTGGCGACAAAATAGATATTACGGGAAATTTCATGTTCGTCACTTTGTGTTAAAAAAAACGCCTTCGTTGTTTTCAACTGAGGCCTGCTGATTGCGTTTATTTTATCGACCAACAAATCTCAAAAAGAACCCGAAGGAAGAATATCACTAACAGTACTTTTAGAAACATATAAATGCGATAACCGAAGAACGCACAAAGTTAAATATATTAAATTTGTTTTGAGATTTGATGTCGGAAATGGGGAGATTCGTCAAGAGCTGTTCGAATTTTTGACGATTACAATGCTTTCTCTATACTTCGTTTAAAAGTGTTAAAGTGATATCTTATATAACGGCTGGGGATTCAGCCGTTTGATTTTAGAGAACTGCAGTGGAAATGATGACAGATAGAAAGTCTCCAAAGATTGGGTCCGACAAAAGGAAAGATTTAATTTAAACGCAATTTATTAAGAGGAAATAAAATTAAATACATGATGAACTATTTACAGAATGATGGAGAAACTTATAAATACATAGACTGTCATTACAGGACCCAAGACCAGCACCAACCACATTACAAACATAACGACACGTGTTTTTATCATGTCTTAATTCTTATATTTGCATATTAGCTACGGTTATCAGGTTAAATAAATGTCAGATACGATACCGATTAAATAATTATATGTTTAATGTCACGTGAAGTGATTTACTCAAACTAAGGACGCACAATAGCTGGTTCAAAATGCATTGCATCATTTTTCAATAAAGTACGGGAGACAAAATAATTTGGAATTTAGAACCTTAATGCCGAAATTTCCTAACAAAAAGCAAGTAAAATGCATTTAACAGGTAAATGCCTCAAATAATAATTTAAAATGCATCAAACCGAACTTTCTAGCGTACTAATTCCCAAAAATTTGCCAGGAATGGAACTTTGGAATCCTTTCATATCTGCACTAGATGTTGCATGATATCTCCATAATGTTGTCCGATATTTTGAAAGCCGTCCAATGACGTAAAGATATCGTAGCAGTGTTATTGGGCGTTTTGTGCTTATAGGGTTTTTGGCTGAGGTATTCCGTATCTCTGGAAGGGTCGCCCTCGAACAAGTCGGAAGTGGTTCGCACGTGGTTCAATTTCTGGCTTATCTGTCCGCAGATCTCAAAGAATTGAGCAGAGGCGGCGGTAGCAGGGGGCAATTGCATCACTGTCGGCAGCCTCTTGTCTCCCCGTCGGCGAGAGATTGCGAGTTTTGTCGGCAAAAGTCTTCACCACTTCAGGATGATTGTAGAGAGTTGCGCATTATCGAACATGATTATTTAAAAACCACTTTAAAGTTAATATATTGTAAACTTTTCAAATATCCAAGTAATGGTTAAAGCGGTTTGACCATATTTGACCCCTCAGGGGCTCACCTACTATAGGTGAGTACGGGTGTCCCAATCCCGAGGTACCCAGGGATCTTTACTCCCTTTACGTTTTACTCTCCACTACGTCTTCTGCTGTCTCTTTTTTTCTTCTTTCCCTCGAGGGTAGGCAAGTGAGCTCTCCATGAGAAGCTGTCGCCGCTCTGTTTGCTTTCTGCTTCTCATGGACAGCAGATACCCCCACGTGTTTGCCGTGCGTGGCGACCCATTAGACGGGCGGTGCACTGTGGTCCCCTGTGTATCAATCGGCTGGTCGCTAGCCACCTGAGTGGCTGGTTTGCTAGGGTTCAAGCGAAGGGGTTACTCCTTGGGCTTGGCGTTAAGGGTGGTCACTGTCCCCGGGGGTAACTCCGAGCGCATAGGTTCCGGCTAGTGCTAGGGTAAGCGCCGAGGCTGGGAATGGCCAGAGCCGGTGGATGCCTTCCCTTGTTGGGCTCCGTGGTGGGCGGTGCCGTCGGACCTGAAACCCTATTCATATCGTATGGGGCCTATACTAATTTCTCAACAAAAGAACGAAAAAAAATTAATGGAAAATATTTTGATCATTTTTTTATAATCAAAAGAATATCAGAAAGCAAAGAAACATTCCACACAGTTTCGCCTTTCCTTGTTGAAAAGGTCGTCGTTAGTACACTTGGTGAAGTTTCTTCTATTCGCAAACTTCGTTCTGGAGACTTGTGGATTGAAGTAAACTCCCGACAACAAGCACAACAGATTCTTAAGTTGAAAGCTTTGACAACTATTCCTGTATCCGTTACCGCTCACACATCTTTAAATACGTCTAAAGGTGTGATAACTTGTGGGGAGTTATTTAATACTTCCAATGAAGATAGTATAAAAGACTTCCAATCTGAAGGAGTAATTCATGTACGCCGCATCTCAATTCGGCGAGACGGACAACTCTTTCCCACAAAGCACCTTGTTCTCACCTTTCAGACACCAACATTGCCAGAAAAGGTTAAAGCTGGTTACATGCGTCTTGCTGTCCGACCATTTATTCCAAATCCTCTTAGATGCTACCAATGCCAACGTTTTGGGCATTCAAAGATGGTCTGCCGCGGGACACTCACATGCGCCCGTTGTGAGGAGAAGGGACATGACAGCCAGCAGTGTACGGCACCCGAAAAGTGCGTCAACTGCAATGGCGAACACACTTCATTTTCAAGATCCTGTCCACGTTGGAAATTCGAAAAAGAAATCATAACTGTGAAAATTAAGGAACAAATCCCATATCCGGAGGCAAAAAGAAAAATCCTTGCACAAACACCTTCCCCTGGCATAAGTTATGCATCCATTACTAAAAAACCATTTTGCAAAAACTGTAAATGTAAAAGTTGTGTTCAGATTTTAACTGAGAAACAAACACCTGATTCCCTTGTAAAACAAACCACTGTAAAATCATCTGATTCGGATACTGAACCATCTACAAACAGTGCTCCAGAAACTCATGAAACCAGAAAATGGAAATCCAAACCGAAACCCCAACGTTTTCTAAAGCTAAAACTTTCTAAACGCGGTCTTTCGCAAGAAATGATATCGGAGAAACTGAAAGCAAAATTTAAATCTAAAACCCACAATTCTGTAGTTCTAGAACTTGCAAAGCAGGGCATAGCCCACAAAGATCTAACATCTGTTTTCGGTAACCCGCCCAAAACTCCAGATCTCATCACCCTCCATCCATCTGAAGGGGATGAGGATTTTGAAATGAGTTGCGATGTTTCGGCAACTAAAACTATTGTTTCCAAGCATTCTCAACTTGCAAAACTCTCGTAATGGGTACCGTCCTTTCATGGAATTGTCGCGGCATTCGTCCCAAACTCTCAGACATCAAGACAATTTTCAATAAATTTAATCCAGTTTGTTTATGTGTTCAAGAGACCTTCTTGAAACCAAACACATCTCTTAAATTACGCGGTTATAATTGTGTTCGGAAAGATGCAGACACAGAACCTCGCAGTTCTGGTGGAGTCTGTATCTTCACTTCAAATCTTTATCCGAGCACACCTCTTACTTTACATACATCTCTACAGGCTGTGGCAGTTCAAGTTCACACACGAGCATTAGTTACGGTCTGTAGTATATATTTACCGCCTCATGATGTCGTTAGTCAACAACAACTTCATAACCTAGTGGATCAGCTTCCTAAACCATTTATTATTCTAGGCTATTTCAACGGACATAGTACTTTATGGGGATCGGAAGATACAAATTCTCGTGGGCGACAGATCGAGCAATTTATTTCAAATAACTGTCTCGGCCTCCTAAATAATGACGAGAAGACTTATTTCCATCAACCCACGCGCAGCTTCCATAGTATTAATTTGGCTATATGTTCACCTGAGCTCATGCCACTGCTGACTTTCGGAGTAAGTGAGGATCTTTACAATAGTGATCATATCCCTATTATAGTCTCCCACGCTGATAGCGGCGGTGCGACATTATGTCCTCCGCGTTTACTATTCCAGCGGGCAGATTGGGATTCTTTCAAGCATTTGGCAGAAATCACAGAGAATATGGTTAATACTTACGACATCACGGAAGCAGTGCAACATGTCGTTGACAATATAATAAGCGCCGCAAATGCCACCATTCCAAAGAGTTCCCCACATGTAAGAAAATTCCGCAGACCATGGTGGAATGAAGCTTGCCGCGGTAGTTATAAAAATCAGAAAAAACGCTGGAACATATTTAGAAGATACCCTACGACAGAAAATCTTGTCGCTTTTAAAAAAGTCAAAGCCTTAGCTCGACGAATTCGGCGTCATAGTCAGAGAGAATCTTGGATCAAGTTCGTATCCTCGATCACATCCTCAACTTCCACTAAACGTTTGTGGAAAAAGATAAAAGCTGCAAATGGCATTTATAGCGAATCCTCCATTCCCGTTTTAAAAACAGGAAATATGTTGTATTCTGCCCCATTAGACTTAGCTAATATTCTAGGCCAAGCATTCGCACAAGTTTCCGCAACTGATTCTTATAGTCCTGAGTTTTTGGCAATTAAGAATCCCGCGGAACGGTTGCCTTTGCATTTTAATGATCGTCATACCTTTGCATACAATTGTGAATTTAGGATGTTCGTATTGGAAAGGGCTCTATCTCAAGCCCACGATACAAGCCCCGGACCAGATGGAGTAACTTATAGCATGCTTCGCTATTTAAATGCAACTTCTCTATCTAATTTGTTACTATTATTTAACAGGATTTGGACTGAGCAGAAGTATTCTAAACAATGGAGCGAAGCTACTGTAATTCCAATTCTAAAGCCTGGGAAAGATCCATCAAGCCCTTTACACTACAGACCAATTGCTCTTACCAACTGTCTTTGCAAGACTTTTGAACGCATGGTTAATGCTCGTCTAATCTACGAATTGGAGAAACAAGGCTGCATCTCCCAGTTGCAGAGTGGTTTCCTCAAAGGAAGATCGACTTTTGATAATCTGATTTTGCTGGAAACCCAAATTCGCAATTCGCATTTGTTAAGAGAAACCACCTTGTGTCCATATTCTTTGATATTGAGAGGGCTTATGACCGTGCGTGGCGCTTTGGCATACTTTCTACACTTTTTAAATTTGGGTTTAGAGGAAACAGGCCCATATTTTTACAGAACTTTTTATCATTTAGAATATTTCGAGTTCGTGTTGGTAATTTTTATTGAAATCATTTTTTACAAGCTGAGGGTGTTCCTCAGGGAAGTGTCCTCAGTGTCACCCTCTTTATTGTTCATCTCAGTCTAATTTTAAATCATTTGCCCTCATTCGTACACGCCAGTCTGTATGTTGATGATTTACAGATCTCATGTCAGGGTAGTAACATGAATTAATAAGGTGGTAACCTGGTGCAATAAAAATGGTCACACTATCTCTCCTGAAAAGAGTCGATGTGTTCACTTTTGTAGGAAAAGAAATATGCACTAGATCCAGTTATAAAGATAAGAGGCACACCAATTCCAGTTGTGACTGAAGTACGGTTTTTGGGGGTGATCTTCGATCGCAAACTCACTTTCCTTCCATATGTCTTAAACTTGCGGAAGAGGTGTGAGAAAAATTTGAACATTTTAAAAGTACTTTCTAAAACATCTTGGGGTGCCGATCGAACCTCCCTACTCCGTATATATCAAGCGATCATTCTTTCATGCATGGATTATGGCTGTATGGTGTATGGGTCTCCCGCCCTTCTGTTTTGAGTCATCTTGATACTGTCCATCACTCTGCTCTCAGGATCTGCTCTGGTGCTTTCCGCACTTCTCCAGTTGAGAGTTTATATGTAATTTGTCACCAGCTGCCACTTTGTTTGCGGCGTCAAAAATTATCTACTTTGTTTTATTTTCGGGCACTATCTGTCCCAAACCATCCCATTCATTACATGGGTTCTCCTGAAAACCTTCAAAGAACTTATAATGCCCGATCTTATCATATTCTACCTTTTTGTCGGAGAGTCAAAAATGCCCTGCATGACTCGGATCTTAATAACATAGCCATTAAATCTCTTGATCTTTATTCTTTTCCTCCTTGGGATATTCCAAATTTGTCTTTTCTGAATCCTTTTTTTGGCTTTGATAAATTTTCAACTAGTTCTGTTATTTTTCAACAGATTTTCCATGACCACCGCTGTCAGTATTCTTCTTTTACTCAGTGTTTACAGATGGCTTAAAATAAGAAGGACATGTTGGTTCTGCCATTATAACTCCATCTGATACACTCAGCTACCGTCTTAACCACGTTTGTTCTGTTTTTACTGCTGAGTTGATAGCAATTTTTTACGCACTAAAGGAAATTTCCCCTTCTACTGAGCGTAGTTTTATCATATATACTGACAGTATGAGTGCTTTGGAAACCCTTGCTCATTTCCAAAACCACATGCATCCAATCGCTTTAGAAATTTTGTTTAACCTCCGGTTACTACAAAACAGGGGCTTTAATATAATTCTCTGCTGGGTTCCGGCTCACGTGGGTATTGCGGGCAATGAAAGGGTTGATGTTGCAGCTAAATCTGCATCAACATTTCAGTCTCAGGCCCTCCCATATTGTGACGTCAAAAAGTCATTTTTTTATAAACTCTTTACAACTTGGCAAGATTCATGGGATCTACAGATCCAGAACAAACTACATTCAATAAAACCTACAATTGGTTTGTGGCCTGTTCTACCTATACGAGAGGTTGATGTTAAATTGACTCGCCTCCGTATAGGTCATACGCGTTTCACTCACCGTCATCTAATTTTTGGTGATAGAGCGCCAATTTGCCCCACGTGTCATGTGAATTTTAGTGTAAAGCACATCTTTGTTGAATGTCCGTCTTTTAATCATCAGCGTCATTGCCTTTTTAAGTCAACTTCTCTTAACTTAAAAGACTTGATTAGTGAGAAACACCATCCAAATGTTTTTAAATTTTTAAAATCAATTGGGTTTTTTATGAGTATTTAACATTTTTCATTTTTCTTGATAATCAATTTTGCGTATCATATGTGTCTTCTGTTTAAAAACCTTTATCGCTTTTAATTCAAATTGTTTCTAGAATGGAACTTTAATTCAACAAAAGTCTGGCGCAGTTTAGCCAAGAATGGCTCTTGTGCCAAAAAGCACAAAAACCAACCAACCAACCTTGACTATATTTGGCAACATAATCGACAGGGTGCCAGGTCAGTAAGAGGACGTATTTTGCAAACAATTTTTGATAAACCGACTAAGAACTGAATGCAATGGAGATCTTAAGTTCGCAGATTTTCAGGCATCTGATTCAAATATCGTTCATTCAGCTTATAATTTGCACTACTTTTGGAAATACGACTGACAAGGTAACAAGTAAATAAGGTATTGACAAGGTTATAGGCGCATTTTGCGGACAATTTTTGGTCGGTCGACTATGAACTCAATGCGGTGCTTGTTGATGTAAGTCTGCAGACTTTCAAATAATTGATTAAAATGTCGTTCAACGAACTTATAATTTGTCCGATAGAGTGAAAAAGATATTTGCATTCCGCTGACAATTTTTGGACGTCCGACTATGAATTGAATGCAATGAATGTTGAGCACTATATCAACAGATTTTCAGACACCTGATTCAAATGTCGTTCATCAAACTTTTAATTTGCACTACTTTTGGAAATACAACTGACAAGGTAACAAGTAAATAAGGTATCGACAAGGTCATAGGCGCATTTTGCGGACAATTTTTGGTCGGTCGACTATGAACTCAATGCGGTGCTTGTTGATGTAAGTCTGCAGACTTTCAAATAATTGATTAAAATGTCGTTCAACGAACTTATAATTTGTCCGATAGAGTGAAAAAGATATTTGCATTCCGCTGACAATTTTTGGACGTCCGACTATGAATTGAATGCAATGAATGTTGAGCACTATATCAACAGATTTTCAGACACCTGATTCAAATGTCGTTCATCAAACTTTTAATTTGCACTACTTTTGGAAATACAACTGACAAGGTAACAAGTAAATAAGGTATCGACAAGGTCATAGGCGCATTTTGCGGACAATTTTTGGTCGGTCGACTATGAACTCAATGCGGTGCTTGTTGATGTAAGTCTGCAGACTTTCAAATAATTGATTAAAATGTCGTTCAACGAGCTTATAATTTGTCCGAGAAAGTGAAAAAGATATTTGCATTCCGCTGACAATTTTTGGACGTCCGACTATGAATTGAATGCAATGAATGTTGAGCACTATATCAACAGATTTTCAGACACCTGATTCAAATGTCGTTCATCAAAACTTTTAATTTGCACTACTTTTGGCAATATAACCGACAAGGCGACAATGTATCACATTTTACCAAACATTTTTAATCGGTCGACTAAGAATTCAACGCGAGGGATGTCGACAATGTTAAGTCCGCAAATTTTCAGTCATTTGATTTAAATGCCGTTTATTCAATTTATAATTTGTACTATATTTAGTAGAATAATCAACAAACTGGCATTTTTGTCTACTAATTTTTATCTTTCGGCTAAGATGTTATCATAGCTTATGGAGAAAAAAAATTGTTTTCATCGAGTAGTCCGATTACCTGCCAATGGAATTATAAGGGAAATTGAAGTTTTTACATTACACATGAATACGGCGATAGAGTTGGTTTTCTTGACTCATCATTCTTCTAAAATAAATCGTCATCTTTTTCATCTAATTGTTACTTCCTCGGTAACGAGCTGGGGATTTTTTTTAATCTATTTCACAATGAGAATTGTCTGACAAAAATCCAGTTAATTTTTAAATTAAATTTAATAAAGCACTCTTTTCTTTCGACACTCTTGTGCATATGCATGTTAAGAAGAGTTACTTAACTGTAGCCAGATTGAATTCAATATAAATTCCTGGAATAAGTAAATTGCTTAAGTGTAAATTAAGTTAATTTAACAGTAAAATATCTGTTTAATGCAGTCTAATTTATCAGGCTGCAATTATTACACTAAAGAAATAAAACCGACCGCAATTTTGACGGTAAAAATAAATATATGTGGCATGATAGCTTTTTAGCTACACTAAAAAAAAATTTATTCAATTGTGCATTAAATTTGTTAAATAAATTACTACCTAAATTCTTCAGATTTTGCATTCAGTATTATAACTATGTAATTGAGGAGCGTATCTTTAAATGTTTTTTTTTTTTTTTTTTTTTTTTCCAATTTTTTGTCTTTATGGCAAAGGCTATATAATTACAGGTTCTTCTAAATTTTTAATAGACTTTGGATAAGGATGTCTTGATAAAATAAATGATTAAAATAGTCATTCATAGAATATTTATATATAGCATATTAACCCCTTGATATACGAATTTACTTAACTTCTTAATTAAATGGCACATCGTTTTTGGGACAATTATTACTATTTTAATCCCTAGAATAATATAAAGGTAATTGAGGTAATGTTGGATTTTCAAGCGATTTGTGCATTTTAAATTACTTAATACTTTCATTTAATTGCTGATTTAAAATTTAAAATTTAGCAATTCTATGCGCGAGCCAGACTTGTCATTGTATATAAAGGAATTAAGAAAAATCAACACATACTTTTTGAGAGGCTTATGGGTTCACTTGCAAAGCTTCGGGAGAAAAAAGTACTTAACCATAAGAACGCATGACTAAAAATGAAGATAGGAGCGTTCTATTCAAGATATAATTGTTTCCTAATAAAATGCATTGGTTTGTTAAGCCTAAATATACACTGAAGAATAAATAGATGAAGAATCTAATGTTTAAGTAGTCAATTTTTCACAAGAACCTTTTTCATTTCTTATATAAAATATTTCGTTCATATATTTGCAAAATATTTTTTTCAACCTTCATAAGAAACAACATCGTTGTATCTTTTCAGCATTCTAAATTGTTCATGTCCGAATTAGAGTAAATTTTTGTTAAGCCCATGCACTAATTCGAAATACATCGTACGGATTCGAAATGTATCTAAATTTCTGCTCGTTGTTCCATTCCTTATTTAAAAATTATTTTAGGTAGAGGAATACGTTAAAAAAACAATTTTTTTTGCGAAAACATCGAATATATATATATATATATATATATATATATATTCTGGATTTCTAAAAAAGTTTCTTTTATAAAACTTTTTGAATTTAGTTTCAATAATCATTTCATATTGCTTCTGATATTAAATAAGAGCATGCATTTATTCATTAATCATGACATGTCATTCTGGCACAATTTGTATTTCTATCTATATACAAAATCTAGAATAAAATAAATTAGATCTCAGAGAATTTAAATCTTAAGAGTCTCATAAAAAAATAGACTCAAATATTGACAATCTTTTGATGGTCAGGGGAAGAAAAATTGAGAATATTTTTTGCAAATATCTTTATAAATTTTTAGAGTGAAAGCAAGGGTCTGCATCTGAATAAAAAAAAATTTTAATAATGAATTTAAAATATTAATACTTAATAAATAATACTTAATTTTTTGTTAATTAAAAGTAAAATTTATAAAATCAACGTAATTAATTAATGTTGAATTAATTATGTGTTATTTTGAAGCCAAATAAGAGAAATTGCGCTTGCCCCCCCCCCCGTCGGAGTTGCCTTGCCCCCTCGTCGACAAATCTCTGCCGCCGCCTCTGCCAACATCAGGCCTCCGCTGAACATATTCTAGATGTTCTACAAGATGTCTTTTCCTAATTAAGCTTATTCTGTGTGTTAATTTCCCTCTTTCAATTGATATTATTCTCCCTAGGAGTTTCTTTGTAACAGCTTTCAGAACAACATGAATTGATTTATCCAATCGTCTCATTACTGTCCCACCTGTTTCTTCATACTTCAACTGTCTGTACCATCTCTCAAGTTTCATATTAGCATTTACACCCAATTGAGCTCTATGACAATATGCCCACTTTTCTTTTCTATTCATGTAATGTTCCTCAAAATATTTTTAAAAAGAAGTTTCTTCTTCGTATTTAATAGTAAATTCTTTTAAATATTTTTCGAACGTTGCAACATCTAATTCATGTAAAAATAGTTCCATATCATTTTTCATTTTAAGTCTTAAAGTTTCATCTTTAACTTTTCCCTTTAAATTAGAATGCCAATTTCTTAAAACATGCCATGCGCACAATTAGGGATTGCAATACCAGTATACCGGGATACCGAATACCGGTATTTTGAGCCATTTGTACAATTTTGTAATACCGGTATTCACAAGTTTAAATACCGGTTTTTCGGTATTTACTAGAAATTTTTAAAATTGTCTCCGCTATATGTTCAGATATCGCAAACATATCAAAATAGTATGCGTTTTTGTTTTTATGTCTCCATAACGAGCGAAATTAATTAGCTAATTAACGGCTTAATTAATTGCTTAAATATAAATTAGCGAAACGTGGATTATCCCTGAGAGAAAATATTGTTTCCTTAACGACTAATGGAGCAACAATTATGAAAAAAGTTGGAAAGTTGATTGGTCCAAATCAGCAGTTGTTCTATGCACATGGAATTCAATTAGGAGTAATAGATGTATTATACAAAAAAAATAAAGAACAGAAGAATCCAAATACTGTGGATATAGAAATTTCGGATTCCAACTTTGAAAAGAGTAAGACTGAGAGTGGTATTGACAATGAAGATAATGACAATGTAATTGTTGAAGAAGATATTGCTAATGAGGATGATATATTAACCTATCAAGAATTGCTTCCTATAATTTATAAAGTTCAAAAAATTAGTAAGATATTTAAACGTTCCCCTATAAAAAGGATATATTACTAAAATATATACTAACTGAAAATGAAACAGAATATATGTTAATATTAGATTCTAAATCACGTTGGAACAGTTTACTCCTAATGATGGAACGATTTTTGAAACTGAGAAATCCAATCCAAAAAGCAATAATCGACTTAAACCTGTAAATTAATTTTTCAGATAGTGAATTCGACTTAATATCCAGAACTATATCAGCTCTACTTCCAATAAAACTGACTATTGAGACATTATGTCGGAGAGATTCTAATTTATTAACAGTTAATGCAACAATAAATTTCATGTTGCAGTCACTAAAAGAACAGCACACATCACTATCTGAAGAATTATATATTACATTGAAAAATCGCACAGAAGAAAGGCATACCGAAATAGAAAATGTCTTATGGTATTTACATAATTATAAGGATTTTAAAAATGAAAATTAAAAGGAAGAAAAGGAAATAACCAATTCAAATCTGATTAAGCTTAGAGTAAATTTTCTTATAATTGTTTACCCACAAACCTATCTACATTCAGTAGAATTCGGTTCAATTATCGAAGATTATGATATAACTACTGTCGATAATTAAAAGGAATTGTCTCTTGAACAAAAATTAGAATTAGCGATAAATAAAAATAAAAAATTCAACGAACCAAATTACAATACAGAAATCAGCTATATCCAAAACCATTTGACGAGAAATCGATTTATTTGAAGATGAGGGATTTAAAGGCAAATACTTGGAAAAAGTATATCGCGTATTGCTAACAGTACCACCAACTAATGTAGATGCCGAAACATCGTTTTCGACAGCTGGTAATTTTTACACAAAATTACTTTTTAGTCTTAATGACAGTACAGTTGATGCATTATGTTTTTTAAGATGATATTTCAAAAATTTTTTAAAGTACCACAGACTGAATAGTCATATTTACACTTTTTTTGGTATTTAAATAAATAAGATGTTTCTTTACTTTTTTGTGATTATATACTGTTATAAATTATAAGTTGCAGATTATTTTTTGTGATATTTATACTCTCTAACAAAAATGGCAAATAAAACAAAGAAACACCTGTGTTTTCTTTCTTTTTCTAAAATTTCTAATACCGGTATCCCGATATTAAGATTTAAAAAATACCGAATACCGGTATTGAAATTTTGGTCCGGTATTGTAATCCCTACGCACAATATATGTTTGGCATCATCTTGAACAAGCATATGCTTGTCCATGCATTGCAAAATGAGTTTGTGTCATCTGTTAAGATTAATTTTGTTTCAAAGTCTTCTTTCAATTTCAATTTGATAGCCTTGAAAAATGGTTCAAAAGTTTCACAGGCTACTCTTGTTGAAAATAAAGTTGCTACAGGTATACCCTCATGATTGTCATCATTAACTAAAATAGTTGTTAGCTGGAATCCATACTGGTTTGTACTAAGGGTTGAATCCAACATGATGCATTTTCCCCCAGTTCTAGAAGTTTCATTTGTGCCTCTGTAGCAAAGCCAAATAAAAACTACTCTGTTTCAATTTTTGAAAAATCAGACAGACTTTCACCTATAGGTTTATAAACAAGGATGGGATTATAATCATCTGCTATCATTTTTTGTACTATTATGTCCACGGATATTGCATCTTATTTATGAGCTACTGTTTTTTCAATTCGGAAATCTCTTTGGATGTTATGTATATCTTTTCTGTTTGTCAGTCCATATCGTTTGGTAGGGGAATATTCTTGTTGGACTTTGTCAAGCACAAAACTGGATGGAATTCCATTTCGTAGCATTTCAGCGAGTCCTATTCTTTTTTCATTTGTCAGTCTTAATTTTCCCTATTCGTGTTCATGACCCACATGAGTTGCCTGGTATTCCACTATAATTTGTGTAGCTTCATCGATTGTCTGATTTGTTACTTTCATTGTAGCAGGACAAGTTTTCTCTATTTTAACTGATCCTGAACACTTGGAATGTTTAAGTGTCTTTAAATCATTCTTCAGAATTGAAGTGCCACTTCTGAGATATTCATAGCAAGATACAGTCCCATTCATTTCTTTGAAAGAGCCTTTTGAGATAAAAGAAGAAACTGTATCCTTTTCAAAACTTGATTTCCACTCTTGAAATTCATTATCGGTATGAAAAGTTTTGGTTTCAAATTTCAAATTTATACCGTTGGGATTTTCAGTCAGATGTTTATGTCAATCTACAATTGTTCTCATCTTAACATGACAAACAGGACAAACTTTGTTCAGAATAATGGAAGGCTTTTTTTCTGAATGAAATTTTCTTTGGTGATGATACAAGTTTTTTCTGGCTGAAAAACTTATGCCACACTCATAGCAAACAATGCCAGATAATTCTGAGGGATCCTCAACTTGGATGTTAATTCTTACTGCTGAATGATCCATATTGTTATCTGCATCCATAATTTATGTGAAAGAAAGAAGTGTTTTACTCCAGTTCATGTTCTAAAGTATTCATAATTTGTGCAGGGTAAAAAAAAAAAAAAAAATTAAACACAATTTAAAAGAAGTAGAAGAAAGAAAGAAAATAGATGAAACCAAAGAATTTTAAAACAGCATTAATTTTCAAACCGCTGGTGTAAAAATCTGCATCTCTAGCTAATTCGAAGCAGGGACAAAAAAAAAAAAATCGTTATCAAAATCGTGTCTGTTTCTACGAACAACGAACCATATGTTTTGATTTTCAAACAACAAACACCGCATGCGCGTGCAACTTCCATTTCCCTTCTTTCCCCACCTACGATTTTAATAGACTGATCCATTCTCAGAGGGAGCCACTATTGGAAAGATCCGCTAGTAGATCCGCTAATCCAGCGGCACTCTTTCTCTGTGCCCTGTCCTCTATATCTTTGTGGATCGGAGCTGATAGAAAATTTGTTATAAGCATTGATGTTAAACTGGTAGGATATAATTTAGTTTTCGTTTCCCCAGTTTAGCCATAACTGTTTGATATTAGAAATACAAAATACTTGAAAATTTATCAGAGTGTAAAATGTAGAACATTTGAAATGTTATGACAGTATGAAATAGCAAAACATTTCATTGTTGGTCACTTTCAAGAAAATGGCGTACTTATAGAAAAAGAGCCAAAAACTCGCCAAATGGAGCACCAAAACACGCCAGTCTATGAGCGCTTCTAAATAACTAGAAGAAAATAAGAATCTGTTTACGCTATTTATACAAAGTTTACAAGGTAGAAAATGCATTATCACCAATCCATCCTTGTTAATTAATAAGTACCGAAAATAATTTTCGGGTCTCGTATAAATTAAAAAAAATATTTTTATTGAAAAGAAAAAAAATTAATAAATCGGTAATAAATTTAAGTTTAGACTTCAAAATTTTAAATTGAATTGAACATAGTTAAAAAAATATTGTAAATAATGTAATTAAAATTTTGCTAGGGTTATTGACTTGTGAATCTATAGTCAACTAATGAAAGGACCAATCTCTTCAATCTGCTAGTGAATTTAAAAATACAGGGAAAAAATTCAATTGCCTGTTTGATAATCCAATTTTGTGAATGGCAAATATTGGATAGTTAACTAGAACAAAGCCATTAATTTAGCATTATTTCAACATTTGAATAAAAAGGAGCGAAAAAACAATGTATGATGAAGATAAATATTGTCAAACTTCTATATGTTAGATTTGAAAGTTCTGGATAAAAATTTCATATGTTAAATTTTGATTTGCAAAAATGTTTGTTCATACTGATGATGTTTCATTATTTTCTGATTAGCAAAGATTTACATATTTTTTTAGGATTAAAAAGTGAGGTTATTTAAGTAGTATATTTCAATAATTGTTCATATATGTATTGATTTACTTGTGGTGTATTAAAAACATTTTGTAACAAAAAAGAACGAAACTAAATTATTATTTGTCTTTAATTAATGAAGTTGAATTTGTTCATCCTTTGTTTTTATTTAGAGTTCTTGTTTTCTTTAAAATTCTAAAGCTTTAACTGGATTTAGAATAAAAATCTCACTCCAGATGGAAGATGGTTTTGTAAAACAAAACAAAAATTAAACTAAATAATTAATTTTTTCAAGCAACTGCACAGTCTTTCATAAATTTCTGATATAGTAAAAATTGGGGAAGCTAATCTTTTTCCTACTTTTTTTTATTATTCATGGCATTAAGTATGTTCAAATTTTATTAGAGAAGTTACATTTGATATATTGGCAGTTTTTCTCATGAAAACTAAGGTCTCTGAAAGAATCTTAGTGTATAGAAGTTTTTAATTTATCCATTTTAATGTATGTGGTTTGATTAAATCTTCCAAAAATGGGAATGAGAGTATTGAATTAACTAATGTGATTAAGGTACTAGTGGGTTGCAACAGCGTTCGAAAAGCACCTAGAAAAAATTTTGCCAATTTGGTGATTTCAATAATTTTTTATAGAATTTATTATTATTTTTTGTTTTTATATATATATTTATGCACTTGAGTATATTTTTATAATTTGGTGAAAATTTTTCTTGATACTTTTTAGTCACTGTTAAAACTGAATTGTACTTTATTAAATTGCAATCAACTCAAAACATATTGCATACTGGTTTGCACTAAATTTTTGTTTATTTGTTTCTTTTCTAGCAAAGAAAAATGTGTTCCAAAAATACATTTGTGAAATGTGATTGAAAAGATTTTTTTTTAATAACTTACTAATAGTAAGTATGCTTACTTTTTACCTATTCATTTTCATTTTTGAATATAATTTTGAATTGTGACAGAAGATTCTTAAATGTTAATTTAGTGCTATTATAAGAACCTGCTTTGAATTTTTAGGTATTGATATTCAAAATTAAAATAATTGAAGCAACTTGCATGCCCAGCTTTCAGAAATTGTTGTAAAAAAGTGAAGCGGCTGTAATTTGTTTCTGAAGTTTTATTGATATTACATCTCAGTTTAATATCCTTTAAGTCAAAAATTGCTTTCACATCCTATATAGCACATTAAGAATTTAAAAATTATAATAATTTGGATTGTTTTTTCCTTTTTATCAAATTATATATTTATTACTAAAAATCATTAAGTTTGGATGATTTTTTTGTTTAATTTAATTGATGCGATTGTTTTGTTGCAGTTAATTGTACATTTTTTTTTAATTTTTTCCAACTTAATTGAAAACAGTTAAAACATTTTCAATTTTATTTGTACTAATTTCTTGATTTCTTTAAACTAAATTGAAAACAATAAAAAAATTGAATTTTATTGACATAGACAAAAGTATTAAGAACATATAGTTATTTGATACCAATATTATTCATATAATATTCAGTTTTTATTCACACCAGTTAAAAGAAAGTTTTATATTTTATTTATGTAAGTAATCTATTATTGAATTAAATACATATGTTAAATTTCTGAATTCATTTTTAAAGCATATTTTTACAAAATATTGGAATGGAATCAAGATCTTTTTTGAATTTATAATAATGTGATTATAATAAACTTATTGTGTCAAAAATATGTATATAAATAAGATCTTAATGTTTTATAGGCTTAATTCAAATCTTGGTGTATTTTTTATTAACTTTTATATTTCACTTTCAAATATTTTAGTTTAAAGATAGCAATCATTGAGGTATGAAGAAAAAAAAAAAATTGATATATGATTTTTGTAATATTTTAAATTAAAAACATTGGTGGTATCTAACTGAGTTTATGATGGTAGGACATAAAATTTTAGTGCAGTGTTATTCAAAATAAATAATTTAGTTAATAAAAATTTTATTTTTATAACCCAAGGGAAGAATGAATCTTAGAGAATATTTATATTAAAAAAATGAAAAGGTTATGCTGAGAGCAATCTGAAAGTCTTTGTGATTGCAACTTTTTAAAACTTTATTTTCCCTCCACGTTCTGTCATTATCTTTTAATGGTAAATTTAAATCATCATTCTTTTGCATCTATGCATAACTATTAACTTTTGGTCCTGTGTTGCTATTTGTAATTCAGTAGCAACATTTAGAGCATTTTCAAATAACCATTATTCCTTATTGTGATGTTGTGGCGATAGGTGCTAAACATCTCATTCAATTAATCAATTTCATCCGTATCAGAATTGTATATATAAATCTGCTTTGGTTGTATTTTGCACACTTTTTTCTTTTGTGGGCAAGAATTTCAATTATCATAGACTGCTTTTTATGTACAGATTTTTAAAAATTTTGGATAATTTTTAGCTGTTATGTAATTTTTTTATATTGTGGACAATTTGAATTATATAAGAAGAAAAAAAGGCCACTTTTATGAATTTTTCTGCATTATGCTTATTTCTGAAATGTGATTTCTGTATCAAGAGAAAAAAAATCAAAATTTTTAGTCATAAGTAGCTGTTTTTTGAAATAACTATAAGTGAAATGTTGTTTTAAATTAGATTTTCAATTGAATCCCAATTGGGAGCTTTGACTTTTGAATGATTAAGTCTTTTTTGCAAAAAGAAAGTGATTTTTATGCATTACTCTTCATACATCTGAAATTTTCCATATTAAAAAAAAAATCATCCTATCAGTCATAAATAACCATTTTGTGAAATCACTATAAATGAAATTTTTTATTTTCAACTAAATTTACAAATGATTCCTGAATGGGAGCATTAGTCTTTGAATGATTGTCTTTGCCTGCTGTGTATTTGCAGAATTGATTTGTAAAACATCTGCTATGTTTTGAGACTGATTCAGTTCCTTAATAAATTTTAATTTTTTGTTTGAAATTAAAATTAGTCCTTTTAGAGAACTTAAAATCAGAATGAGATTGGTACAAGTATAAATAGAATTTTATTTTTGCATATTGGTCATTTTATAATACTATTTTGAAACTAATTTTTTGTAAAAAAAAGTTGATTATGTGTTTGATTTATTATATGGAAAAAATATATGTTAAATTATCATCTGATTTTTTTTTTACATCTTGAAACAAAGATTTACTATATGTTATTACTTGGTGAATATACTAATAATACAAATGTATTATGTTATTTTTTTGTTAACATGGTACCATCACCTTCACATTAAAATCTGATGCCAACATTGAGCTACTATTAACACTGTGTTGTTCCCAGTATTTGGGGATAAATAGTATCAATATTTGTGCTTTGCATTGACCGGTTCAATGTTTTCTTTGAACCTATGCTTTGCACATTAATATGTTTCGGTCAGAAATTTTGTCTCTATATTTAGTGTATGCATCTTAGATTTGTATCGAGTATTACTAGATTCATATTCAAGATTATTAAATTTATATCCTATATTAGTAGAGTAAAATAAAATAATGCAATACATATGAATAAGATTATTAAATAATTGCTGACTTGTGTGCTTCTTCTTTTTTTTTTTTTTTTTTTTGCTACTTTTGTCTTACAAAAAAAGAATTTCATATTTTAGAAACACCAAATTTACCTTTTAAATACTTGTTTTATTTTTTTTTTCTTTCTTTGAATGCATTTTTTTTTTCCTTTGCAATATTTACTTTCTCCACAATTTGAAACTCAACATGTGAATGTGATATAACTCATTGAAAATATGACTTACTGCTAGAAATATTTATTTTTTTGATATTCATATATTTTTCTATTGTTATGCCATCCTCCTTGAATGACAACTGATTTCTTGTGATTACTGTTTGCTGAAAATTTCAATAAACTTCTTTATTAGGAGCTTAATATTTATAATCCTTTCAAAAAATTATTATGAAATTTTAAGTTGAGACATGTACTATTTTGGAATTCTCACCTCTATTCTTTTTTCAGTACTATGCATTTGCCTGTTTGTTTCTGTCTTCCTATCTAAAATTTGAGCTTTAAGCTGAAATAGAAAATTATTAAATTTCAAATAGGCTTGCTGAATCAAAACCTGTTCCTCATACATAATGGATAACTAAAGCAACATTGAAATTTGTTTGGGCAGCACTGGATGTGTTTGATAATTTTTGTAATCCTTAGAGAATAATAGTTTACTGATACAATATGATAAAAAACTAAAAAAAAATGTTGAACTTTGAGTATAAAGAGTGATTATGTATTTTTATAATGTAAATTCTGTTACAAAAGAAAAATCTGTAATAATATATAAAAATGTGCATACTATCAAAAAATTTAATCTTTGCTTACTTCTGAAATTAAACTGTATATTTAATTATCGAAAAATTATAAATGAAAAAATTTTTATTTAAAATATAATTTAAAAAAAATCTCTTTAAACAAAAAATAGCACCATTTTTATGATTTGGCTATCAATGTGCCTGGCTAGCACCGAATGAAAATATTTTTTTTAATATTTGAATTTCCTTACAAGATTAAAAAGTATGTTTGTAAAATTTTCTTTGAAATATTTTTAAAAATTAATTGAAATTAGTAACAAAATTGGTATAATACAAAAGTTAATTCATTGAATTTTTTTTAATGGCATAAGAATTTTTTTTTTGCTGTAATTTTGTTGTAATAAAGGGACAAGACTAAAATGCTTTTGCAAAATAAAAAAAAAAAGTTTATTTTATTTCAAGTATGTTTCTGTCAATTTTCTAAGATCTGTGCAGTTTTCCCCTCAGTCCCCCCCCCAAAAAAAAATTGATTTTTTTTTTACGAATTTTTTTTTATATTAACCGACAAAATCACTTGGCAAAAATCAAAAACAATTTCTATTTATATCATACTTTAACCCTTCAGCACAAACACCCATTTTCTGAACATTAAAACATGCACAGGGTCATTTTGACCCCACTTTTTCAGGCACTTACTAATTATCTTATTGGTTATTTGTATAAAACTGAAATATGATCTGAATATATAAATGTTTTTCCATGGAAGTATGTTCTTTTATAAGATACAAATGCGATTTTTAATAAGAAGACCCAAAATTGAACTTGGTCCCTTTTCTTCCCCATAAGTTTCTGTAATCGTTTCCGTTTTCCCCTTTCCATTCATATAAAACTTTTTAATTTTAATATAAATTATTTTTTTCTGTATGAAAATATAGGAAAAATAAGACAATCTGATTTTTACATATAGTTCATATTCGACATTTTTTTTTTTTTTTTTTTCAAAAAAGATGCTTAAACATACCACTTTGAAAATTCATACCTTTTGTCTTTCATTTTTATAAACATACTTGTTAAAGCTGCCTAAGAAAAAACACCGTTTTCTTTCGCTTTTTATATTAAAATTGAAAAACGATATCCCACCGGTAAAAAATTCAAACTTTGTTTATTCCATCTTGGGATTGATCTACAAGTTGCCATCTACAAAATGAGACAGCAAAAAATATTTCTTAAATAACGTTGCCATTCTAAAATAAACAAATAAATAAAATAAAATATTAATACATTTTCAACATCCTCCCACCTTTTGATTATAAATAATAATCAAAATATAATACTATTAGTTAAACACAGTTAAGAGATTCAATAAATGGCAACGTTTTACAAATTTTCAATTAATATTTAAATATAAAAATGAAAATTAATGTGAAAATGTCCAATCAAAAAACAAAATAAATCACAAGTTCAGTCTCTCTGGCAATTTAATTCTTCTTCCGGCTCTACTAAATTTCATCTCGTTGCCAGAAGTACTGTCAGAAGTTTTGGTGATGTCATTTGACTTATTCAAATCATCTGGTGTCATCGAAGTGGAGAAGTCATCAGAGGATGTTAACTCTAATGGATATATTCTTTGAATTGGTCGCAGGAAATTCTGCTGTGAAGTTTGTACTCGAACAAGTCGTACATGTCCATCTTTACCTGGTATGATTTCTGTGATACGACCTAAAGGCCAGACAAGTCTCTTTTTATTATCTGCTCCCACCATAACAATGTCACCAACAGTAACTGTACATTTTCTTGATTTTTTATTTCTCCGCTGTATGAGAGCACCCAAATACTCAGATCTGAAACGATTTCTTAAGTCTTTAAGCACTGCTTGTCTGTATTTGAATCTATTGCTCACAGAATTTTGCTCTACAGCATCTATATCAGGAAGATTGCATTCATGCATATCTTGTATGAACATCGATGGAGAAATTGGTTTTATAGCTTCCTCTTCGCAAATGTAAGTTAGAGGTCTTGAGTTGATAACACGCTCGCAGTCTGCCAAAACCGTTATCATCTCCTCATAATTGAGACGTGCCTGTCCTAACACTTTCTTCAAAAGATCTTTTAAAATTCTAATTAATCTCTCCCACCATCCGCCCCACCAGGCAGCAGTTGGAGGATTAAACTTCCAGTCAATAGAATTTATTGCTCCATATTTTTGGATGCGGTTCCAATCCAGTTGTTTTAAATAGTTGGCTGCTCCAACAAAATTGGAGCCATTATCGCAGTATATTGTTGTGCATCTTCCCCTGCGAGAAACAAATCTCCTAAAGGCCATTAAAAAAACATCAGTCGATGCAGCAGTAACAAGCTCGAAATGAACTGCTCTGTACACTGCACAAGTAAAAATTAGAACCCAGCTCTTCTTGTCTTTAAGGAATAAAGGTCCAGCCATATCAACGCCAGTTATCTGAAACACCGCAGCATCCTTTACTCTATTTTCTGGAAGGGGGGGACTTATAACTTCTATGTTCTTTGAGCTATATCTTTTACACGTAATGCAATTAGCCACCACATGTTTCACCGCTTTTCTTCCATTTAGGATCCAGTACTTTTCTCTAAGTGCATTCAATAGTATCTGGACTCCAGCATGACAGTTCTTAACGTGAGCATTATAGATTAACCGCTTTACCACTTCATGATTCGGAGGAAGAACAATAGGTTTAAGAAAATCTTCACTGTCCTTGCGATAAATAATTTTAGTTTTCAAACGGATGATGCCAAGATCGTCTTTAAATACTTGTAGGGTTTTTAATCTCTTTTCTTCTTCTGGGAGAAAAGACTCATTCTGTATCATAAATAAAACCTTCATTTCTGCTTCCTGAAATTCTGTAGCGGTTAATTCACCATGCTTCTTCTCAGTTATATTTTTGCAGTTGTTCATGAAGCGGAGGATCCATGCAACAAGACGAACTATTCTATCATAGTTCGAAAAATATCTGTAGTACCAGTTTGCAACACCACAGGCTTCATTATTTGATAATATAAAAGTCGTCTTAGACTTTTCCTTTCTAATCTCTTCTTCATTCCAATCATGATTGGTGGAACCCATAATGTTTTGAAATTCAAAAGCATTTTTCATCCATTGTGGACCCTCCCACCATCTTAGGGAGACTAGATGTTTTGCCTTGCAGCCCCTGGAAGGTAAATTTGCCGGATTCTTATCACCAGGTATGTGTCTCCATGATGTAGGATTACTCAACTTCCTTATCTCTTGGACTCTGTTCCTAACGAAGACAGACCAATTTTCTTCTCGTAATATCCATGCAAGCACTGTTGTAGAATCACTCCAGTAATATATCGTAACATTTTTCCAACCAAGAGCTTCAACAACTGAATTCGCTAGCCTCGCTCCAATCACCGCCGCAAGAAGTTCCATTCTTGGGATAGTTGTGCCTCTTAAAGGAGCCACTCGAGATTCCGCTGCAAGTAGAAATAGCTCGATTCGACCATTATTTTCTATTCTAAGGAATGTAACAGCAGCATATGCATCTTTGCTTCCATCAACAAACGTATGAATAGTGCAGTTGCTTATATCTTTTGAAGATGCTTGAACACACCTAGGAATCTGTATGTCAGACAAATGCTTAAGTTCTTGAAACCACTGTAGAAATTCTTTACGAAGCTCACCAGTTACTTCTTCATCCCAACTTGTACCTAATGTCCATGCCTTTTGTAGCATTATTTTCGGACAGAGCATCACTGGTGCAGTGAATCCAAAAGGATCAAATACTTTATGTACTGTAGATAACATACTCCTTTTAGTTACTTTTTCCACATTAATGCCATCCAGCCATTTCATGTTAATTTTCAAAGTGTCTAATTTCTTATTCCAAATAAGACCTAATACCTGAGTTTCTTCCTTTGAATTAGTTTCACAGTCGCCAGACCATTCCCATTCTCTAAGATCAAAACCACCTTTTGCCATCAAGGTTTTAGAATTGTCAATGAATCGATCTAATTGGTCTTTACTGTCGACACTAGTAACGACATTATCAATGTAGAAACTCTCCAAAAGTCTTTTCTTCAAAGATTTTTCAAATCCTTCACATTTTTGAATATGGTACTCAATTACTGAAGCTAAAAGAAAAGGGCTACATTTTACCCCAAAAACAACTCTTGTGTGACGAAAAACTCTCAATTTCTTTTCTTCTCTATTTTCCCACCACAAAAACCGAAGGAAGTCTCTATCCTCTTTACGAATACTAATTTGCAGAAAAGCTTTCCTGATGTCAGCTATAACGCCAAGCTGTCCCTCTCTGAATCGAAGAAGAATATTTGGAATAAGCTCAATGAGATTAGGACCACATTCCAAGCACTGATTCAAAGATGGATAATTTGCTAATCTCGCTGAAGCGTCAAACACCGGACGAATTGGAGTAGTGCTGCTGCTTAGTTTTATCACTGCACGGTGAGGTAAATAATTACCATAAGAGTTCATTTCGTTGGTAGGAACTTCCTCTATTATGTCTTCATCTAACCAATTTAGAAGAATATTTTCATATTTCTCATACATATTCATAGCTATAAGTTTTGAGGTAGTGTAGTCGAGCCTTTTCCTCGCCAAATCCAAGTTGTCGGGCAAAGGTGACTTATCATCAGACCATGGTAAACAAACCTCATATCGACCATCTTTATTAATTGTTACCGTTTCTAGAAAATGCTCCTTGGTCCGAAGATCAATCTCGTTCTTAGATTTTTTCTCAACAGGATCATTGATTCCGATTGAATCTAATTTCCATAAATTTGTGATTTCAGCTTCATTTACAAATAAGGACAGCACTGTTAAAGCCAGGTTTTCTTCCGAAGATTCTTCCTGTGGTACCTTACCCATTAAGGTCCATCCTAAGAAAGTTTCTACAGCGACAAGACCTGAAGATAAGACTTTTCTTTTGCCAGTTAACATTTTCCCCATAACGTCAGCTCCAATTAGAATATCAATGCCTTCACAAGTATCGCTAATATCAGTTAGATTAATCTGATTTTCCTCTAATTCTTTTATCCAGGGACCTTTAAAAACCGGTCTAATATTGTCACAAATGATAGATTGATCCAGAACTTCAAAATTACAGCCGAAATCTCCAATCAAATTTCTCAATTTTACTTTATAACAATTATGTTTAAATTCATTAGTGATAACGCCACCAAAAAGAGAATGTAACAATTTTTCACATCGAACGGGTGATAATTCATTTCTTCAGCTACACTTTTCAAAATGTAAGATTTATGTGATGCAGAATCAAAAAGTAACCTCACAATTTTCTGTTTATTATCCGATACCAGATTAGCTTTGAGAGTTTGAAGAAATATCTTAGGGCTGTGTTTATTAAAATTAGCCATATTAACATCTAGTGCGGGTTTATCTTCTTTTCCCTCTACAGACATCTTTTGCGAATCAAGCACATCACACATTATAGGAAAATGTTTTTTAGAACATATCAGGCATTTTAAAACTGCTCGGCATCTTTTAACTGCGTGAAATGGCGATAAACATGCAAAGCAGCATCGTTTTTCCTTGACTATTTTTTGTCTTTCCGATAGAGTCATTTTTTGAGCCGTAAAGCAATCTGAACTTGAATGTTTACCACCGCAAAAAACGCAAGATTTCTTTACATCTTTATCTGCAGCAGTCGTTAACAAACCTATAGCTGTAGGTACTTTATTTCTCAAATTCTCCGAGCTATATTGTTTCTTTTTCAAAGGTCTGTATTCTTGGCCCTTTCCTAAACCGAAACCGGCTACAGCCAAACATATTCTTTCTTCTCCTTCAACTTCCGTTTTCAAAAATTGCATCAAATTATCCAATCTTCCTTTCGCGTCAGAGTTAATACTGGAAATATTACTACGATTCCAAGCCTTTAAAAATTCAGCTGGGAAACACGATTCAATCATAGGATACAAAATGGATGCACATTTATCTGTGGTTACACCTAATGTTTCTAATGCTCGTAAATATGATTCAAGCTTATCATACAAAGAAGTTAATGAAAATGTTTCTTTTGTTTGCACAGAAATAATTAATTTTAATAATTCTCTCACATATACTTCCACTAAAATATCTTCTCTACCAAAACGCGATTTTAAACCATCAATAGCCTTTTGATAGTTGGCGCCAGTTGGCGGAAAACTTTCAACAACCTCTCTAGCACGAGAACCAGAAATTGTTGCTTGAACTAGGTACTGAAATTTGTCTTCTGGTGCGATATCCTCATCTTTATGTATTTGCTCAAATTGACTCCAAAATGGGAGCCAATCTTTAATATCGTCGCCAAATTGTCTAAATTCTAATCTAGGCAGTGTAAACTTTCTCTTATAATTATTTAAATCAGCAGTAGAATTAGCAGAAAATGACTGACCTCTATTTTGAGATTGTATTCTTGCCAATTCTATTTCTTTTTTAATTTCAAGCTGCAATCTTCTATCTTCCTTTTCAGCTTCAAGCTGCAATCTTCTATCTTCCTTTTCAGCTTCAAGCTGCAATCTTCTATCTTCCTTTTCAGCTTCAAGCTGCAATCTTCTATCTTCCTTTTCAGCTTCAAGCTGCAATCTTTTATCTTCTTTTTCGGTTTCTTCTTTTAATTTCCTTTCCGAAATAACATTCCTTAAAAGTTCTTGAACGAATTCTGGATCATTCTTATATTCACAACTTTTTAAAATAAGATTTTTTAATCCAACTATCGTAATATTTTCTGATACGTCTTCTCCAATTTCAGACGCAACGTATTTCAGATCTTCTTTTTTAAAACCTTTTATTGCTTGAAACATCTTGATTTATTTTGTTTCGAGAAAGTCCTGTCGCGGACGCCAAAAAATGTTAAAGCTGCCTAAGAAAAAACACCGTTTTCTTTCGCTTTTTATATTAAAATTGAAAAACGATATCCCACCGGTAAAAAATTCAAACTTTGTTTATTCCATCTTGGGATTGATCTACAAGTTGCCATCTACAAAATGAGACAGCAAAAAATATTTCTTAAATAACGTTGCCATTCTAAAATAAACAAATAAATAAAATAAAATATTAATACATTTTCAACAATACTCAAAAAATACTTTTGTTATTTCTCATTCAGAATAAAATGAATTATTAACATGAATTTCAATATAATTTATTTATATTATTCAAGAATCCATTTTATATAATTTTTTGTTGTTTGATGTTAAATGTGCACAAGAATTTTCTTCATTCCTGTTTTAATAACTCAAATCAGGTTTAATAAAAAATCAAATAGTTGTTAGCATGTAACTTTTAATGAATTGATGAAATACAAATAAAAATGATTTCTATTTATATCATACTTTAACCCTTCAGCATAAACACCTACTTTTTGAACATTAGCACATGCACATGGTCATTTTGACCCTACATTTTCAAGCACTTGCTGCTTATCTTATTAGTTATTTCCATAAAAATAAAATATGATCAGAATATATAAATGTTTTTCCAAGGAAATATCTAAGATACCAATACAATTTTTAATGAGAAAACCCAAAATTGAATTTAGCCTCTTTTTGCCATACGGCATTGTAATCATTTCCATTTTCCTCATTCCATTCATATAAAACTTATTATTTTTAATATAAGTAGTTTTTTTTTCCTGTATAAAAATATCGGAAATATAAGAAAATCAGCATTTTACAAATAGTTTATATTTGTAATTTTTTTAGAAAAAGAAGGTTAAACATACCACTTTGAAAATTCATATCTTTGGTCTTTCATTTTTATAAATATAGTCAAAAAATACTTTTATTATTTCTCAATCAGAATAAAATCAATTATTAACATACATTTTAAGATAATTTATTCATATTATACAGGAATGCATTTTATATAATGAGTTGTTACATTTTTTATGGACAGGAAAGGATTCCATCAGATTTTCTGGTGTGTTCAAAATCTGCATTTTGTTCAGTTCTGTGTCAGATTCACCCTTTAAGATTTCATGAATGCATGATGAATCTGAGCTGTCATCATTCTGTCCATTAGTAGGAAAACTTGTGAGAAACCCTCATGTAAAAAATGAGATATATAGTTTTTTCGATTTTTATTGTTCTAATCTTCTTCTGCTGGCTCCCCCATGAAGGTTACGAAGTAACAAGAATTAACTTTTATAAATTCCTAGAATTTCTAAACAAAAGAGAAAGGATGAGTCAAAAGACCCAGTGCGTTTGATGATGGGTTAAGAACATATAAAATATGTTCAGATCTCTTAAGCCATCAAAAGTGAATATATATATATATATATATATATACACTTGAATAAAATATAATATTTTGAATTAAATCTGAAACTATTAAATTATTGAAATAAATTTGTTAACACATATTAAATAATTCAAAAGTCTTGGTAATTAAGTAAGTATCTGTAATATTGTGCATAATTATTTCATGCTCACTATTAAATATTTTCCAATAAAATTTACAATTAATTACATATAATAGTATATCTAGCACCGTAGCAAATTTAAAATGCACTTATGAAATATATAGCTAAGAAGTTACACGAAAACTTAAAGATGAATTAAAATTAACACATTATTAATTGGTCCATGACACTGAGATTGCACTTTCTTATAATTTTAGTAAAAATTATTTTTTACTTATAAAAAAAATTATTTATTTCTTCCAGAAATATTTTGAAATGTTATAAATTCCTTCTCCTTATTTTTTATCAATGAAAAAGTGTTGATGATTGAGTTGAAAAAAGTTTATACTCAAAAGAAGTGAAGCATGGAAGTGTTTTTTTTTTTTTGTGTGTGTGCGTGTGTGCAAGTGAGTGTTTGTTACTGAAGTTCTCAGATATGAAAGCTAAAAGGTCTTTCGTAGTGAACACTTGTTATTGCTTTTACCATATGTGTCAGTAAAGCTGCTTTATATAATTTAAAGAAGTAAATTTCAGAATTTGTATGTGTAGTAAAAATATCTGATTGCTATTTGTTATCATATCTATACCAATTTCAATCATGGTATAGTATTTTTGTTGTTTATAATTTCCATGATAGGTCCTTTTATTTTTAATGAAAATCATTTTTGGTTTTCGCCTTTCAAAAGCATAAATACAAATTCCAAGAGAAAAGATGTCAAAGTATGATTATCTTTCTGGCTTATTTACTTCTAGTTTGACACCACGGTTTTTTCCTGTCTTCTATTGATGCAGTGAATAAGAAAAACTGGGAAATTTAGTTTTATTTTGAGTATTTTCTATTCATTATTTTGCCTTGAGATGTACATCTATTTGTATCAATTATAAATATATTTACAAATATTCATGATTCAATTTTTAGGAACATAGTTTCGGATATTATATTTTTTTTCCCAGCTATTTAAAAATCGAATCTTTTTTTAAAACACGTTTGATGCTCTTACTGAAATTTCTTTTAATTTATACAATCTCCAGTTATCTTGTTATTTCTTTTCACATAAATCTGAAAGAATTAAAATCTCTACTCTTTGCTTTTCATGCAATAAAGGAATTTATTGAATATGAGTTTTGTTATAATTTTATTCTGTTTAACATATAGCAATAAGCACTGAACCGTAAGCTAAGAACCTTAAGTTACTTATAATCCCTTATTCACAATCAGGGAAGCCTGTTGCCAAAAGCTTTTAAACTTCTCACATTTTGCTGAGCCTGTTTTAATTTTTAAAAATCTTGAGAGTAAGGGTAAATTATAATAATTAAAAATATTCAAAATAAAAATTCAATAAAATAGAAATAAAAACATTTTAAATACAACGAAATGAAATAAATTTTACTTTTAAATGCAAAGAAATGATTATTTAATTTTGTGCACCATGGCAACAGCGCCTAGGGGTCTTGCCCTGCTTTGCTCATCCTAATTACACTATTGCTTTCCTTCACTAAAAACACATGCCAGTTATCTGAGCTAATGACCTGGCTGAAAAAGAGCCAGATTTGCAGCAATCAGGGAGAATTAATTGTTATTCATATTTAAAAACATAAATCGAAAAGCTTATTTTAAATGAACGGCAATGATGCAAGGACGGCTCATATAAAGATTTAAGTCAGAAGATGTTTTCTCCGAGTTAGTTTAACCTATCAATACATAAAAAATACTTTTTTTTTTTTTTTTTTTTTTTTTTTTTTTTGTATCTGGGTAAAGTCCCTCCCTCCAGATTTCATATTGCAATAAATCTGTCAGTGACCTGGGGGACGCCGCAACGTCACTTTTGAATGTACATGTACTAGTTCTCATTATCTCATTTGTCCTGAAGTTTCGATTAATCTTTAGTGTTCTCGGGAACAAGGTTTTAAGAGAACGATGATGAACACTTGTGATAAAATTATAAAATTTGCGATATTTTTGTGATGAATTTCAGAAAAAACTGAGGTTATAGGTCTGTACTCTGAATTGCTTAAAGTGTTATTTTGTCTAATGTTGATAGTTCTAATATATATTTTTTTTATCAGCTCTGTGTTTTCCTTTTCTATTTTAGTTAAATGTTTGTGCTTTAAATACTAATGAGTTGTTATTTCTGTACAGTGTATTATATCATCCTTTGAGCATGGCGATTTTATTTTTAAGTTTACAAGTATTTTCTGCTTTTTAAAAAAATGCAAGTTTTAATTTATATCTCTTGACTCCAACATAGGCTTGTTTATAAAATAGTTAATTATTTTATTTTAGTCAAACGAATTATAACGTATACTCTTAATTTCCGGCCGTATGTGTTGTATAAAATACTTCCCGCCATTTGCAGAACCAATGCTTTTTGCCTATAATGTTGAGATTTAATTTAATTACAATTAAGCGAGTTTCTTTGAATAGATCTTTAGTATGGGCTAAATTTCACTTATAATATAATATCTTGACTTTAAATTCACATTATTATTGAAGCTATATTAACTAAGATAAAAACAGCGGAAGTGGTTTCCCAAGAAATTTCTCGCATACTTTGTAATAAAATTTTCGTGCTGATGAACGCTTTACATGGCATTAACGTACAATAGTTACGAAACATTAACTTTTGGCGTGAATTTAGCAATTTTATTGAATCTCACGTGCCATTTTCGGCGATTTATCTCTGGCATGCGATTAAAAGTATAGAGAAATCAGATTTATGCTTTAGACGCAAATTTCCGCAATCGATTTAAATGAAAATTTAACACAAAACTGTACTTTTATACAAAAATTCCATATCGAATTTGATATATTTAAGCCATTGAGACTTTGAGCTATCGTGTTTACATGTTTCTAAAAGTACAGACAAACTTTGTTAAGTGTCTCAATTGTAGATGTTAAATCTGTGTGCCTTATCTTATCCATATAGTATCATATAGTATCCATATAGTATCTTATCCATATTATTATTTATCATATTAACGTATATTCGAAATGCTGGACAGACGCACTTCCTCGGAACAGATTTTACTCTAAATTTGCTATAAAGACCGTATACCAAATTGCATTCTTCTAGCTAAAAGCGTTTTTGACTTTTCTTTGTGAAAGACATACTATCCCTGACTTCCAAAAACGTGTTTTTCGAAATCAGGGAATTGTAAGACGTGGAGATTCGACAAAATCTCGAATTTTTTGGCAATTACTATGTTTTCTCTATTCTACGTATACGAGAAAGTAAAAAAGTTGAAACTTTAAAAATTAATATCGTTCACTTAAATTTGGAATACTGACGTTCAAATTTCTCTCTAAAAGCCAATAAATGAATAACAAATATAAAATATAATTAGTTAAGTTGAGATTTAAGTTAAATAATCTTGTTACATAATATCAGAACTGCTTTTCGTTCTTAAGACCTAATGAAACGTTATATCTAATGTTGCCAATCGGCAATGGAATTAAAAATGTGCCTACATCAAATATTTTATAGAAATGATCGAAAACAGGGTTACATATAATTTGAATTATTTTACTTTTCAAATAAGCATTCCTGATTCATCTGTGAAGAATAAAATATTTATTTGTACACAAACAAAAAGACATGTAGACAAAGGTAAGAAACATCTAGTTATTTTTCCCCCGCCAGTACTCGATATGTATATTGTAAATTCATTTAATATTATTTTCATTTATTGGCAACAACGGGATGAGAGTTGCAATTTCATCTTAGTAGTATTTCATGAGTCAAAATTATGTACGTGACTCGAGATTTTGACGAATCTCCCCGTTTTACACCTCCCTGATTCGAAAAGATGCATTTTTGGAAAAAGGCCGCGTGTTTTTTTGTGACAAAGATATTTCAAAAACGATTTGAGCTAGGCGGTTGAAACTTGGTATGCGGTCTTTTCACCAAATTTGCAGATTTCTATAAAATTTTGAGTAAAATCCATTCAGAGGAAGATAGTCTGCCCGGCTGTTCGAATATAAGTTAACACGATAGCTACCAATCGAAGAGAGTTAGATAAAATTCTATCCTCAGAGTTAACGCTTACAGCGTAGACACCTATGAAATTCTGAGTGAAATCCAACTAGGAATTGACCGGCTTTCGATCTGTACTTCTAGAAACATGTAAACATGCTTGTTGAAAAACGCTATGACTTAAATGTATCAATTTTGGTTCTGGATTTTGTAACTTCAAATGCAGTTTTGTGTCAAATTTTGATTTTAATCTGTTGAGAAAAACGTATCTATAACAGAAATCCAGTTTTTGGGAATCATGAACTGCATGCGAGGACTTTATCGCTAAATTTCTCGCCAAGGATGAAACAAAAGAAAGTCAAAATGCTAAAATCACGTCAAAAATTTATATTTCGCAGTTATTGTACAATGCTATGTAAGGCGTTCTCAGAGATAATACCTTTATGAGAGAGTGTGCGACAAAGTTTTGGTGACACCACTTCTCCTTGATTTTTATATTTTCTTTCTCAATAATCTTGTTTGTTCTTTTTTTACAGGTACCAAGCATTATTGAAGGCAAATGCAGGCGATGAACGTAAAAAAAAAATGTCTCTCAATATCAACATGTGCTATTATATAGACTACATTCGAGAAAAAATCTCCTACTTTTGAAGGATCTAAAAACGACTGTTTTATCATTCAATCAGCTTTTTAACGGCATCTAGAGGTTAACTTACGATTTAGTCCGTAGATAGTCTTAGTGGGAACGAACAACTTTGAAGTGTCAGTGTTTAAAAAAGTGCCAATATTTCGATTGCCGGCTATGTCAAATCCAATTGTTAGCCAACTCAAAAGTCTTTACAGGCTGTCCCTCGAAGATATTTCTCTCAGAAAAGTGGCTGTCCTTTTGGTTAGTGACCCTGTCAAGTTTAAGTCTCCCACTACTGAGGCTGATGGCGAGAAAAGGAAACATGAACCGTTCAAAAGCGTTGTAGGCGACCTCTGTTTACCTGAACCGATAAGGGAGCCGTTAGTTAATCTACTGAATCCTATTTTTAGGGAAACATATAAATGGTTTAAGTACCACGAGGAATTTTTAAAATCGAAGCATTCAAGTTTTTACTGTCCAGAATATGCAAAACACTTGCATTGGACACATATGGGGACTATAAATTATCGGAAAACAGCTGAGTCAATGATCCACGATGAAAAGTTGGACATCAACTGGCGATTTAAGTTAGCTTGTCTGTATTGCCTTGATGAAGATATTCAAAACATTTGGCAAAAAATGTCCCCGCTGAATAAAAAGTGTTTTTATAACAATGGGCAATTTCCTAATGATACGCGAGAAATCATTATTTTTTGGACTTGCATCCTAAAAGGAAGAGTAGATAAGTTAGAAAGCTATCTTGTGGGATTGGTAGGACACTACTCCTCTATTTATCAACAAGCTTTTGAATTGTTTTCGAAGAACGGTTATGAAACAGCGACTCAATATTTTTTTGAAAAGTTAACTTGCGAGGAAAAAGATGCGTCATTGGTGAGAACGGCCGAATATGTAGCAGAATACGTGAATCACAGCTTTCAACCATACACCGACGTTTTCTGTTATTTGTTGTCACAGATGAATGCGGAACAGTTTCAGAACGTTCTCGAAAATTCATCATGTGCGATCCTTCGAAGCTTTATGGATTGGCCACGGCAAGATGCTTTTCTCGAGGTTGCACAGCTTGTATTGCCTTGCTTTGTAGAAGAAGATTATGACGATCTGCATTTTTTTCTGTCAGTAAAATTTAAATGCATTTATAATCCTTCAAAACTTTTTCGGAATGTTTTTCTGATCACACCTAAAATTTTCAGACATTCCACATATTATTTAGATGATTTTTTTGAACGTAAAGATACTGAAATTTTCAAATTTATGTTTAGAAATATGGACCCTGAGGAAACGTTGGAACTTTTCTTGAGTGGTAAAGCACTGCACAATTGTTCCAAACTGGTAAAAGAAGGCAAGTGGGATTTTTTGGAATTTTTTATTCGCGAATCCCGGTTGTCCAAAGAAGACAGAGGGAGATTTTTGGTAGCATTAAATTCATATTCTCCATCACTCTTTGAGTTGGATGTTGGTGCACATTTCACTAAGCTAGTGAACGATATTCCTTAACGGTATTTCTAAGTATACGGTCTCGATAACTGTACTTCTAACCGTGACTTCTCAAATCGCAATAAAGTAAATTAGTTGGATCCAATGGATTTTCAAGCAAGTAGGCAACCGGATGAAGAACTAATAGAAGAAAGGCCAGCGAAGAACAATAAAAACATTTAGGAAGCAAATGATAATAACTGGCAAGGAATTTTATGTTATGTTCTTACCACAGATTATCAAGATTATGAATCAGAAAACAAAAACATTCCAATTTTCTAGGAGGTAATTTGAAGATTTGATTCAGAAACCGCTTGTCTATTAATTTTCTTTGTAAGATCTGTTTGTATATTGTAACTGTATGTTTGTTCTATGATATCGCAAAACGAAACTGCACAGTGTAATAAAAATGCTTCGTGATAGTTTGCTCTTTTAGGAACTTTTTTTTTTCTTTCAATATTGTGAATTCTAAAATGGCAATTTTTAAAAGAAAATCGAACGTTAAAAAAAGAAAAGAATTGTATCATTAAAAAATTATTTTGCACCACAAATTATCTAGATTGATGGAATTAATTGACTTACAATTTTCATTTAACAAATCAGCAAAATTACGGCATAAAAATTTTTAGCAATTATTTTTAATTTATTTTTTTAAAGAAATATTAGGATGATTTTAAATTGCAACAACTCAAAATATTCCTGGTCATTTTTCAAAAGTGTTTTAAAAATGAAACACAAATATATGAGCTTTAAATTCGATTCAGCAATTAGTAAAAAAAAAACAAAAAAAAAAAAATGTTAATTCTATTAAAAAAAATGAAAAATTTTAATTTTTTTAAGTCATATTTTTTAAAGTACACATTTTTTTTTTAATTTGCTGAATCAGAATTAATGTAAAATGTTTAAAAAAAGATATGTTCCGAATTTCATCACGTAATCTTTAACGGTTCTTGACTTACAACATCCGATTACAAGAAATCTTGAAAAAATGCATTATGGGGGAAAATGCGTTTTAACTTTGAACACCTTTCCGCAGGTTATTTGAAGCTAGCATTTGAAAAATAGGCATCATTTTGGTGACAACATCATCTCGAAGAGGAGTTTTAATGACTCTCGTATGAGTGATGGGTTTTTGTTGTAGCTCCAGGGCTCGATTACAGAAGCTCCCAGATTGAGGCCCAGCATGGCATATATGTTTTGTTTTAGAGTCTGTGGAGCTCCAGTGTTGCAGAATCGCATAAATATCCGTCTTTGTAATTTTGACATTGTCTGTGTTTCTAACTACAGAATTGCAATAATATCTGGTAATTTTAGTATGGCTGCATCACTCAAGCGCCTGTGCTTCTTAGCTCCGTCCCTTTTCTTTTCATGGTCTACTAGTTTATGGAAAACGTGTCAACAATTTCAGAGTGTTAGGTTTTCAAAAAAACCCCACCAAATATAATTTTGTCTCTAACATAGAAACATGATTCAAACGTCATTTTGAGCAGAAAGAAACAAATTATTTTTTATAAGAAAAAAAATTAATAAAACGAAGATTTTTGAGTCCGGACATCTTTAATTTTATGAAATATATATATACATATATATATGGGGGCACGGCAGTGCCCCCGCCAAGTCGAGCAAAACCAAGCGGCACGGCCGTACTATCCTTTTCTCGAAGCAGTTCAGGCCATTTTCGACCCCCTATAACTTCGTTGTGGATAAAACTAGAAGCCTGAATTTTCAGTAACCAAGCAGGCATTATATAAACACGATATATTTCAAATTTCATTAAATTTGAACCAGTAGTTTAAGAATTATAACTAATCAAAATTTGGGAATTTTGTCACTGACTGACTGACTGACCGATCATGAAAACTCTACGGCACTTCTAGCAGACACAGAGGCTTCAAATTTAGAATACTATTAGTGTTTAGTGTATAAATCAAGGAAAAACTAAAATATGCGTGTAATAATGGACGGATCGATAAATTTCTCGAAGTTTCGAGCATTATCCATTTTGACGGCAAATTCGTCGCCAAGTTGCCGCATTTATCACCAAGCTCTGGGATCACTGGCTCGGCATCCGACAGCATCCAATACAGATTACTGTAAAACGGTCATTCTTATGATGACACTATTCGCGTTGGGAAGCAACATTACAGGTTTGTAACAATATCTAATTTGAAATAATTCAATTTGAAGCTGTGGAAGCTACAAACGTAATGGGTGAATTTCAGATAATCAATCTGGCAGAAGAATATAAATATAACTTGTAATACAAATATATATTACAAAATATGTAATATAAATATATATACAAGTTATAATATATATGGTAGAAGAATATAAATATAAAGTCTGGACGGCTTACATCGAATAAATGTCGATTTTGGAAGTATTAGAGCGCATAAATCCTCAATTTATGTATACAAGAGACTAAGAAGCATTTACTGTCCAGGCTTGTCAAAAATTGTAACATCAAAGCTTACGAGAAAAACCCATAGAGACAGGGAGTGGGCTTTGAAAAAAACTGTAGCTGAAGCTCAACAAGTAGTACTGGAAAAGAAAAAGAGGAAGACTACATACAAAAATAAGAAGAGGACTATCTACAAAAAGAAATGAGATGCCATTAAAAACATAACTTGTAAAAAAAACCAAGTCTCGCAACTCAGTTCTTCTGTCGTAAAAAGTTGTGAGATCCATGCAATACCAAGTCGGTCAATTTATTCAGTCCCCACTTAAGGATCCTTCTGCCTTAAGTTATTACGTAATTAGCTAACCTAACAACATCTTATAGTGACCATATCAATATTAAAAATCTTTTATGGTTTAAATAAATAGATTGACTTGGCCATCGCATGAAAACACAATGTATCTTTACATTAAATTAGATTATATTAACATATTATATTAAATTAGATTGTTTAGTGCGATTGCCAAGTCAATCAATTTATTTAACCATAAAAATTTTTTAATATTGATATGGTCACTATAAGATGTTGTTAGGTTAGCTAATTACGTAATAACTTAAGGCAGAAGGACCCTTAAGTGGAACTGAAAAAATGGACCGACTTGGTATTACATGGATCTCACAACTTTTTACGACAGAAGAACTTAGTTGCGAGACTTGGTTTTTTTTACAAGTTATGTTTTTAATGGCATATATATATATATATATATATATATATATATATATATATATATATATATATATATATATATATATATATATATATATATAGTATTTTTTTTTACTGTTGATTAGTTCTTTGCTGTGTGATAGCACGAAACAGAAAGAAACAGTAGAATTTTAAAGCTGATTTGTCATACTTTGTTCTTTGAAAAATAATTTTTAAAATCCTTTCCATGAGCAAATTAAAATTTTACTATTAAAATACTTAAGTTTTATTATAGAATGTAATTTGAATTTGTCCCATTAAAGAAAGTTGCGGTAAAAAGTTTATTTGTTGTTTGCAAAGTCCATATGTATTGAAAAACAATGAAATGATTTCATAAAATTCGTTTCTGCATGTTTGATATTTGATGTATTTTAGTGTGTTAAAGCTTAGAAATCTTGTACAATTTTACTTAATCGTATACATAGTATAAAGTACAGTAATCGTCAAAAAATTCGAGTTGGAGACTTTAACGAATCTCCTCATTTTTAGAGCTCCTTGACTTCAAAAAACACATTTTTGGGTAATGTCTGTTCATCTGTGATAAAGATAACTCAAAAAGGATTTGAACAAGTCGGTGGAAGTTCTTTACACGGTCTTCATACCAAATTTACTGATTTCTATCAAATTTTGAATAAAATATAACCAGAGGAAGTCCGGATGTTCGAATAGAAGTTAAAATGATAACTACAGAGCTGATTATTTATATATATATATATTAGTAATGTAATACTCTGTCTAGAAAGCAACTGAGTTAATTCCCTTTGATGTCGAGACAGGTCCACTTCATTTTTAACCTTTTTAGCCTTCACGATTTCGAATTTTTTTAGCTAATTCTTTGAGACTCGCAGTTTATCTCATTGCGTCTTTCACTGACACAAATTTTAAAACAGCTTTTCACATTTGCTTTTAACTTTTTATATAATTTAATAGCTTTTATTCCACTGGAAATACTGATTGTGTTTAGTTTCTTTCGAATCTCATATGCCTCTTCTAGATATTTTTGAGTTTATTTATTTAAACATCAGATTATAATAAATATGAAAGCCGTAATATTTTTTTAGTCTTACAGAGCTGTTTTTTGTGAAGAATTTACTTGATGATGGGAAATCGCATCCCTCCCCAACCCCCAAAAATTCATTATTGTCTGTGTTCATAGTCTTGTACTGTTCGTTTCAGTATCCTGAGACGACCATTTTTCGACGATTCTATCTCACAAAGGGATAAGACGCTGAATGATGAGGCGTTTCCGGGGTTCTTCGTCAATATTTGACCTCGAGTTTCGCTTTTACTTCTTCTTTCAATTCTTTTACCTTTTTTTTTTTCCCACGTGTATGCAAATATCTGATCCTTTCTGACTGTATTATTGTATTTTAATTCAGTCCGCAAGTAATCCGAATTTATCTTATTGTTAAATGTAAAGATCTCCTCCTTTCATCTTTCCCTCCCCCTCCCTCCTTATTTTGGTGAATTAAACCCATTCTAACTCATGCGCAAGAGCGCAGAGGGTTTTAGGATCCTTTGTTAAACAATAATGTCGCTTCATTTTCCCTCATTAGCAGCTTTTGGCTTCCAGCTGGTTCGCAATGATAGCACGTTACGCAAATGTTATCTATTAATTCTTTTTCAGCGTATATATTACCATTCAACGAGGAGGGCGGAAAATATTTTTAAAAAAAATCAAGAAATTCGGGTCAATCTGAAATTTTAATTGAGAGCAAAAATAAGCTTAATCGTCTCCAAATGGATAATCGCCAAGACTTAACTATCGAAATTGTTACTCGTTTTCTTCCAAAACAATTACCTAATAAAAAAAGTCTTTGTATTATCTTAAGACTCAAAAAATCATCTATATAATTATGTCAATTTGATTTCCGTATGATTCCTTCCTTAATTTTAATAGTATTTTTTAATTCAATTTGATACAATGCTTTTAAAACTCATTTATCAACTTATCCACTTATTTACTTTATAGTAAGATTTTCAATTCTTTTATGTGTTAATATTACAATTTTTAATTTGCAGGAAACTGATTCAATTGAATTGAAATTTTTTAGTCGTATGAAAGAACAAGGGGGATTTTTCAAAAGTATAAGCTTGAATTCTATGTGAATCGTTTTACAGCCTAAAAAGTCAATAATCTTGGCAAACAAGCTGGTCGTCAATATTGCTATTGACGACCAGCAATATAAGATATGGGCAATATTTAATTCCAACATTGTGTCGTTGTGCAAACGTAAACAGTTGAAATCTTGCAGATTGTGGATCTTTTTTTTTTTTTAAGAAAGGCAAAAGGAGATGATATAGAAAGTTTTAGAATAGGTGTGCTGGAATTAATAGTAAGACAAAAGTATTATATTATGAATATCTTTACCTGAGCTGCCAGTTTTACATTCATTTTCTTTAGTCCACACACTTCAATATGTTTTTTTCTTTTTTTTGTAAACTTTATACAGGCAAAATATTCCATAAAGAAAAAGAAAACAATTATTATAAATGTAAATGCCCACAATATAACCTATTTAATTGATTTATAAAGAGATTATAAAATTACCATTATTGATTTATTTTTATTTATTATTGGCATTTTTATTTATTATTTATTACCATTATTGTTTATAAAATTACAATTATTTATTTAAAACCATTTATTATATCTAGAAAATATTATTAACAATTACAATATTGATACAAGCACAGAGAAAAATATTAAACATTCAAATTCAGAGCTCTATTACACTAGCAAAATTACAATAAAAGATAGGAAACATTCTGCCATCACATCATATTTAAAGCATTAAATCCATTAAAACATATTAATAAAAAAAATTAAGATTCAATGAAATATAACTTGAAATATTATTTTATATGATTAAATTTACGAAATATGAGAGTAATTCAATAACACAAATAGAATTTTCACATGTTCTCTAAATAAGGTAATTCTAGTTCTTTCAAATTTATTTTCTTATTTAATTTCAAAACAATTATTAAACATACTTGCTCTCATCAGAATAAAACTTGAATAATATCAATCCAGGTGTTCGATTCTGATCTTCTACAACAAAGATAACACCTAAATTTGCTCACAGAGAATTTTTTCGGTGATTTATCCGGAGTCACACAAGGTCCGGAGTGTGCATCCATTCAAAAAATATACAAAAAACACAGTACACAAGGAAGAAAATTGTAAACAAATAAAAATGGAAAATTCACAAAACAAGATAAATCCAAGCAAAATAATAATTTCAAATGCAAAAAAAATGAATCAAAAGAGAATTTTCAAGATTTCAGCAACACGCTTAAAATGGCGGCGAGTTTTACTTTCGTTTCGAAAATTCGCGGCTTTTGTTTAGTTCCTGTACAAAGACATTAACAGAGGTGGCGTTACAATCGTTTACCAAACTTCGAAGTGAGACCGTTGGGTCTCTTTCTCTGTGGTCTACCCCAATATGACCCGAAAGGATGTAACACCTTGAAGGTTTCCGGGGAGCATATGGCCATTCCCTACTCTTAATTCATGTACTGAAGAAAATCGGGCAATATCATTGGATCGTTCCTCCGGTGACGTCACGGTTGCTCTCGCTTAGATTTTCCGCACAACTTTGATTTAATGATCTTATATCTACATTGTATAAACTGAATGAATTCGACTTAATACTTTGCAATATAATGTTCAATAACTTAGTTACGCATACAGTGTTGTTTGCTATCTATATTTTTTATTCCGTTTAATAATACTATCTTAGATAAGAAAGCATTTTGATGGCGCAATTTGACAAAAAGGCAATCTTTATATAAATGAAAGTCGTGTCTATGCATTTGTGTCTCACTTCTCCTAAACGCCTTGGCTGATTTCAACTAATCTTTGCATACTAATTGTTCAGTCAGTGCATGACAATTCCCTTAATGACGAAGCAGGAGTTTAAACTTTCATAGGTTTATTTTCACATATATATATATGGAAACAATCATTTCTAAGCTACCACACAAACACATCACAACACAAAAGACGGGAGAGAGAGTATGTACATGTCGCCGCGTCGGCGTCTCAAATAGATCTGGTTAGGGGAGCAGAATTTCCCCTTTTCTCCACCGGAGGGAGTCAAAACTCAAACACTAATTGTTTATGGCAAGAAAAAAATGCAGTTAATTATTCAAAATACAAATATTACTTAATTAATTAATAATTAACTGAAAATGAGTCATCTTCCCAGATGTAATTTTGGTGACATACAAACAGTGTTTTGATACGTTAAAATTCAGAATTTTAAATGTTCAGTAATTTTAAATTCATTTCTGTGCAATTTTTTTCTTCAGTTGTAAATTTTGTAGAAATTTAAAGAAGACGATTTTAAAATGCGTAAGAGTAAGGCACTGACCTATTCTGCTACTATTTTTTTTCTTTTGAATTTTTTTATTTATTATCTTCGCGAATTTTTTTATTGAATTAAAGTATTTAATTTGAAAGTGTCTAAAAAACTTAAAGAAAGGATAAAAATGTTATATTTTTCATCTTCTAGAAAACATAACTGACCCAGAGCAGTCAGTCATGTTGTACGAAGTAATAAAATGATTATAAGTATTATAATTTACACAAAATACATTTTTACGTTAATAATATGCATAAATGCCTATTACTGCCAAGCAACAGCAGGTTTTCAGCTAATAATTTACAAATCAAATTCATAAAAAAATGAATTGTCCATATCATAGTAAGTTGTTTATAGCAAGTAGTAAGTTGTAAGGTAAATAACATATTTACCTTGCTTACTTCTGTGTTGAAATTTGTGGTTTCAGTTTGTTTGGGATTAGTTAGTTCCCCTTCCTAATACCAGATGGTAGCGCAGTCAAGGTTGTCTTCGAAGTTATGCAGAAAAGATTCCTTGTTCTGCGTGGCAGTGAGAAAAGAGAGACGTTCACAAGATAGTGTGAGCGATGAATAGCTCTCGAGAAAATACAGAGCAAATTTATTTTAAAGATTACGCGGAAACCCAGCGAGTTTCTCGTGAAATCAGTAGTTTGTGAGGAAAATCATTTTCATTGTCTTAAAGAAATATTCGTAACTGTGATATGGAATGGCTTATCGAAAATTGTATAAAAATAAGTGAGTGCTTCGATGTAAATAAATGGATGACTAGTAAAAAAAACAACTGTTTTCTGATTTTTATTGCGTAGAATCTATTTTTGCAAACAGGAGCGCAGGGTATGTGCTCACGAACAGTGCAGAAATACATCGTTGGGGAAATGTCCCCTATATTCGACATTTAGTGGCTTCCGCGACAGGATTCGACAGCTGCACGCAGCGGAGCTCGTCTGCTTTTCAGTAGATCCATACTATAAATCTTCTTCCGTTTTTACAAACAATCCCGTCGGATTGTTTGTGAAAAAAAAAGTTTTAAAAAAAAAAAAGATCGCCACAAAATCGATGTTTATCAGGAAGTATTTGATAACTGGTTAAAGGGTAACATTATTGAAGAGGTGGGAATTTGAGAGACTCCTAATGAACATTATTTACTCCATCGTCCGGTATTTAGGGAGTTTAGTGACACTACGAAAGTCAGGCCCGCTTTTGATGCTTCGCCACATAGCAAATGGACCATGTCATTGAGGGATTGTTTAGAAATCTGATGGAAATTATTCCTTCATTGATAAATAGTTTTTGTCAGATACGACAATAAATTTTCACCATTTTGTCCATTCATTTTCTTTATTCCAATTAAACATTCTCTGCAAACTTATAAACAAAATCAGAATAAGCTTAAATTACAGAAGCTGTTTCCACTCAAAACAAAAATAAAGGAAATAATACTACACTAGTTGAGTGGCTAAATATATAGATAGCTATACTTGACATACTCCCACCTTTTGCTAACACCAGTTTTATCAAATCAATCTTTTAACTGAACTAAAATTGAACCTAAAAGTCATTTTAAAGTTCACTTAAAAGTCTATTTTTTAAAGTTCAAAGCCCCAGAATCTGAACTTTATAGCTCGACCACTTCTGGCAATTATTTCCTTTAATATCTCTGGAAGAATTATGGAGATATTTTCCTGTTCAACATCTTCTTTTTCATTCAATTCCTACTATTAATTCACATTCTCCCTATATATCTCTACAATATATATATATATATATATATAATCTTGTTCAAATTTTCAATCGTTAACCCTCTAAGGGTTCCACACGCATTTCGACGTAGCCCCATAGATGTCTTTAAAGTGCACTGCACGCATTTTAACGTAGGATAACGAACGATGCAAATTCGCTTTGCACGGAAAATCACGTAGGGGGTATACTGAACCAAAAATGGTGTCGACGTATTTTAACGTATTTCTTTCCCTCTATAAGTTTCGACATCTTGATGAATTGAAGGGGAGACAACACAATGAAGTTTTACGGCCATTTAAGGATGTCACAGGATCTGAGAGCCCGAAGGTTCCTTTAGGCGTAGGGCATTGTGATGGTGTTATGGAGGAATGAGGGGTGAGAAAGGAAAGGGCTCGCCCAAGAATAGAGAAACAGGAATTTTTCCACAATTGTGTCTCCCATAATGGCTCCATGTGGACTTACATTTAACTTGCATTTTGTTTCAATAGTTTTTGTTTGATATCGATAGGGATAGGATTTCTTTGATCTAAGCGTTGCCTCAAAATTCCATTGAGTTATTTTTTCTTAATGCAGTTTTAAGCTTACTTGTGATTAAACATCACATTGAAGTACTAGCAACTCGAAAGTGATATATTTGATAAATTGAAATCGATATAAAGTTAAAATATTAAATATATTTTTCATTCTTAGTTCAACTATTATTATGATTCAAATTTATATTTTTATGCTAATCTCTACCTCCAATTATTTTTCACAAAGTAAGCAGATGCAAATGAATTTTGCGTTTTAAAGCAGTCTAAATTTCAAAGAATATAATAAAATATATTATTATATTGTTTCTCTTATCTTGTAAAAATTTGGAATAATGTGTCGTTTTTTATAATGCGACTCCTTTTCAAAGTTTTTTAAAGAACTGAATAGAATAATTTCATTCAAATTCGTAAAAGAAACAATAAAAACATTTTTTAAGAATTATGTCTATTCAGAAAATTATTAATATTTAGTCTTAATATACCTTGATGTAGATGAAAGCAAATAGTAAAATAAATTTAATTCAAGGTTTGATTTATTTTGTTAGGAATATTTAGAAACGAATCACATTGTAAAAGTCTTAACATCGTAAACTATCTGAAGATATTTTTTCAATAGATATATTTCTTATCAAAGATATATTTCTCAGATGAAATTATAGATCTCTAAAACCCTTCTAAAAAAATAAGTAGGTAGTTCAAAAATTCTGTTCTTATTTTACAGTTCTTTGAAGCCTTTTTTTTTTTTTTTTTTTTTTGTTAATATGCTAATGAGAATTCTTCATTAAAGTCTAAAATCTGAGTGGATAAATGAGATAGCTTTTGATGAATCTTCTGCAAAGTGCAGCAAGATTTTTAATTACATGTTTTTAAGGACGTTCTAATGCAAAATAATGCTGATAAATGCTTCAGTGGTGCGCAGACAATAAATTGTTTTTGAATATTTAAAAGTGTAATATTCATAGTTATGCCTTGAAATCACAACCTGTTATTTACTCGTGTAAAATAAAAGATTATACATTATTTCACTCAGATTTGTTACTGATGGGCGTGTTACTTATGGAACAAAATTTCATAAACTGCACACATTGGGGCAGGATCAACCTTAAAAGTTGTGGAGTCCAAACTGGAAAACAATTTTTATCAATATTTTATTATTATTATTATTGTCAAAGGCAATCTAAGGATTTGCAATCAAGGTAACGATTACTGGTAGTATTTATCTCTCTACTTTCTCCTATGCATATGCTTATGAGTGCAGCGGTATCCTTATTTCTTCGCACATTTGAATAGATTCAAGTATGAATTATGTACGTCTTCCTATCCTTTTAGATTGGAGCAAAAATTCGATACATATTTGTAATAATGATGTCAGAGCAAAGAACCAAATTTCATTTATCTATTTTTTTTCTTGTAATTTTAAATGATTAATCAAACACTCACGAATAGACAGATTCACGGATAATCAATCCTTTTACAAATTATATTCAAAAAAATTAGTATAAATCTACATTTTGATAAAATTGCACGATAAATTTAACTGATCTAGTTGCTTTTGTTTTGGGGTATCATGTTCACACATTCACAGTCATATATATTTCCCATCAGCCAGTTTCATCTAATATTTGAGATAAAATTATATTTAAGTTAATTGCAATTAATTTACGAAAATTGCAATTAATTTAAAATTCTCTCAAATACTTTGACTGGAATGATTCCAAGGGTACATTTTAACCCTAGCTATTGAAGTGAGAGGAGGTTGAAAAAGGTTAATAAAGGGGTTTAAGTGGTTGAAAAACGGGGTTAAGCCATATCCAGTATGCTATATTAATCTGAAATTTCAGAAACAATTGTTTGTTTTTTAAGTCAATTATATAAATAAATACTTGTTGTGCAAATTTTCCAAACATTTTAACAAGTTTCTAAAAGAGGCTGAATTTTTTAATCTACGTTATTACGTTTAAATATCACAAATTTTTAATTCTTAATGTGCTTTATTGTTTTTTTTAAAGTTGCATTTAATTTCCATGCATGTTTCTCAATACATTTAAAGTCCAGTGTTTATAGCTTTTTGAATCTCAAATGTGTTCCCAGTTCATATTGCAATATTTTCATAGTTCGGTGTTAAAATTTTTTTTTTAAATGTTTCTTTTGAATAAAATTCTATTTAATCGGATTTTTTTTTTCTGTAGTGAACACTTACTTTAAATAAATAAATATATAAAAGTCTACTGACTATGTTACAAATTTTGGATACTTTCAAATCCGCTAATAACTAGATTTCCGAATGATTTCAAAATTTCTCAGACGTATATATATAATTCCAATCAGCGCCAACCTCAACCACAAGAGCAATTTCATTTATTTTTGCTTTATACTGTAATGATTCAGCTTCTTCCCTGGGTGACCACTGCGACATTCCTTTTTCCCACACTCGATAATTTACATTCCGGGCCATTCTTCATCAACGAAACTCCCACAGTGTTAAGTGCCTCCAGATTGCCAAATGGAAGACCCTCCTTTTAAGTACGGTCGTCTGGTCAATTAGTGCTAATCCAGATAAGGAACCACACGTGCGTTTCCCAGGGAAATAAATCGTGTCTTCGAAAGGCGAGAGTGTCAAACACTCCAGATGTCCTTCATTTTTCCCATTGTGGAGGGTGGATCATCAATGGACATTTCACACGGGCGACCAGAGACGATTCAGGTTGTTCTGAACGGTGATTTTGTAACAGGGAGTGGACAGGAAAGGTGGAGTCTGAGAGAAAGATAAAAGGTGAGATTTTTCGGAAGAATAAGGAGAGAGGAGCTTGGTATGAAGTGGACTTCTGAGAAAAATTCAATCCGAAGGAAATTCGGTGGATTCCTAGAGCTAACCCTGCAGTAGCCTGAGACGCCAACCGCCTGTTAGCTGTTCTTGTGAAGGCGTTTTCTCCAAATTTGTTCGAGGAACTATTCTTGTTTAAATTTCGTGCTATAAATAGCATCATTCATTTAACCTAGATGAGAAAGAGTTGTTTTTATGTAATAAAGCTGTAAATAAAGAATTTGATCATAACGCTACCTGTTATTGGATCGAGACTTTACAATACGAGAGCTTATAAGCATAGATGCATCATCAAAGATCGTATGTCTCTCATCACCTTCCTTTAAGAAAAATATTAAAAATATATATATTTCTTAGCTGTATATTCACTAGATACGTCATATGGCGGAAATTTAAAATTGTTTCCAAAACCTTTTGGTGCTCAAGCTGCCCCAACCATTCGACCGATTCTGCCAATTTTTATTTCACATTAAAACTTTCGTCCATTACATATGTCATCAATGATCGCCTTCTCTCTATGATTTCCCAATTTCGAAATAATGATAATAATGATGATGATAAACGTTTGTGGTTGATATTGTGCGTGGATATTATTTGTTTTCTTTCAGCATTTCTTTATAATTTTCGTTTCTCTGAGTGTTGGGAAATATATGAATACAGAATTTCTGAAACTTGCGAATAAATTTTTTACATCAAATTTTGGTGATAAATCTGCGAAAACCAGTTGTGTGATACGTGCAATTTATAAATATCGTACAGTAGAAGATATCTTGAATTATTAAGTTTAAAACTGCTTAAATGAAAAGTATCAAACTAGTTTTTCAGATTAGACGAAAATTAGAAAAAAAATATTTATGTACATTGTATTTTTTAAAAGAAAATTTTAAACATTATAAAAGTATCGAAATTTATGAGGAATAAAATACTCCTGCTTAATATCTTAAAAGAATTGTTTGTTTGTTTTAGCTGCCTTTGAATGTTTTTGTAGATGACAGTTTTATTGAATGTTAACATAAAATGGTGGAAATAGATGAAGGAAAATATTGCAATAAATGTCGATAGTTTTAAATTTCACTAACGCTTTAAAATCACTAGAACAGTATACAACTTCAAAACTAAATTTTAAATAAAAAATATTTGATATGCTTTTACACTGGTGCAATTCATAAGGTTTTAAATAGTATATTTCATTATTTTGAATCATTTAAAAACGAAGATGCCACTATTTTTCAATAAAAAATAATGATTATAAACAAACTTGAATTCTGATAAAACTGCTATGAGATGTTTTAGGGCCTGGATAACTAATACCTAAGTAGCCAATTATGTAGCTCTAAAATAATATATTTTTTCAGCTGCCCAATCAATTTGCTGATTTGCACTCAAAAATTGTATGTTTTATTATAATAGAAGATGATGCCATTTCTTCTAAAATATAGTAAATCATTTCTATATTATTATTTATGCATTTCAGTTAACAGAACTATTTATGATTAACTCTAATTTTAGACATATGCTACCGTATTGCAAATGTTGATTACTCGATACAAAAATATTGCAATGATTTATTTAAAAGAATAATAAGGGAATATGAAGACAATTTGTTCCTACATTGACTGCTCTCTCTCTCTTTATATATATATATATATATATATATATATATATATATATATATATATATATATATATATATATATATATATATATATATATATATATATATATATATATATATATATATATATATATATATATTACACATTGAGACCGAATATACATATAATGAAATTTCTGTTCAATGATTCTGCTGTGCAACGATTCGCAAAGTGTTATAACAGTGATCGGGGTTAAAAAGAAACAGAACAGTTTTCCCATTTACTATTCTTAGAAACCCTCTGATTTTTGTACCCGTACAAAATGAGTACGTTCGTAACGTACAAATCAGTTAAGTGGTTATGCCACGTCTATGCTTCAGTTCTTGGGTTAACGGGGGATGATTATTCTGGAGAATATATTCAAGATGTTCGGAATTTATTTGTTTAAAGAAAGATGTTTATTTTTAGAGCGTTTTACTAAAAAAAATCAGAAATCTGAAACTTATATTCTTCAGAGAAGAAAGAACTCACATGATTGTCATTCCAGCACTGAAATTCTTCTAAATGTCATTTGTAATAAATATGCTTGGAGATGTCCAAGCACTCCAAGTCCACTAAAGTTTGCAAATGTCTTTCACAATATGAAAATAAAAAAAATTAGGTAATTTTCAAAAATTTTCGAAATTCGCCCTCCAAAAAATTATTGGAATATTAAGATTTTATTTTCCATACAAACAATATTGACGATAAATCAATATGTTGTTTTCGGGTAACTTATTGTTGGGTAACTTTCGGATAAGTTTTTATTCATAACTCGGTTAATGTGCTTAAATTCTTCCTGTTTCTTTAAAAAAAAGAATCAATTTTTTTTTTAAATCTTATTCTATCCAAATTTTTATCTTGATTCCTGTGAAACAATTTTGTTTAATTTTTGAAATATTTTTTAAATACATGTAATAATGATGTTCTTATTTAAATAACGGGTGAAAAAATTATTTTAAAATCTAAAGAATGTACAGACATTTTGTGATATTATGATCTGTGCAGTTATCTTCAGCAAATTTCGGAAAAGAATAATAAATCTTTCTTTTATGTAAAGACAGCCTTTCATGGGATAACCTAATTAAATATATTGGCTTGATTCTCGATAGCAAGCTTACTTTCAACAATCACGTCAAATATAATACCGATAAATTCTGGCAAAAATGCATCCAATATTTCCATTAATAGAACGAAATTCACCACTTTCACTAAACAAAAAAAAATCTTCTGTTCAAGCAAATCCTACATTCCATTATCCTCTATGCTTCTTCTTGGTAGATCCCTGCTGATCCAAATCTTAATGATGCAGATAATCTTAAGAAAGTCCGAAGTAAGCGAAATAAATTATGCAGATAATTATGCACCATGGTTCATACGCAAACATGTCCTTCATGAGGATTTAAAAATGCCCCAAATCGATCATCTTAAAGAACTTTAAAGGAAATTTTTTAGCCAACTAAACAATAATAAAAATCCTACCATCATAAATCAAATCCAATCTACTCAAACTACGAATAATATTTCTATCTATGATCTACTACTAAATGAAGTCTTCCACTTAAATGACATTAAAAATTTCTCAATACTTTTGCTTCACTTTACCTACCATCATGGTAATTAGCTGTATAACTCTTTTGCTTCTCATTGCTTCACCATTAGTATACTGGGAACAAAATGTTTTTTAATTATGTTTTTTTTTCCATACTCAATGTGATATCTTAATACTTAACTTAATACTTTCATACTCAATCTTGGTTGAATCTTTATGCTCCGGCACTAAGATTCAACCAAATATTTAACAAAGGAGACCATATGTTATTATAATGATTCAAAACAGATTTGAGTGAAAATTTAATGAGAAATATTTAACAATTCGTTAATTTTTTTTTTTCCTTTTTCCAAAAATAAATCAATAAATAAGAATTTTTTAGTTTATTATCTAAATGTTTTTATTTTTTAAATATGATTATGGATCCAATAAAAAAATTAGCTCAATTCTTTCTGGCAACATTTTCGAAGCTCCATCTGGTTGATTTGAAAATCGTTAGATAGCTATTATTATTTTCTGACATGATTTGTAAAAACTGTTAGCTTTTATTGTTGCAAAAAATTATGTAATAATTATTATATTTGTGTAGTAAATGCTTCAGGTGGGGAGCAATTTCTTACAATGTTACTTTAGAAGCCAATTTAGTCAGCTGAACTTTATATTTTCCATTTTCGAATGAATTGGTATTAAATTATCACTAAATTGGTATTATTATTTGCAACTTGTTTGTATAATTTAACAAATGTTGTAAGGACAATGGAAATTAAGAAGGAGAATTCTGTGTATTAGAAGTCAATGGTTGAATTAAAAAAAATCCTTTATGTATCATGTTTTTTTTATTTCATTCTAGTTTATTTTGATTTTTTTTTTTTTTTTTTTTTTTTTTTTTTTTTTTTAACTAAATGTCATTTGATATTCTAAAATAACTGATTAAAAATTGCTTTTTGAATATATGTTTTCGACGATCATTAATTTCTGAAGAATTAATTAATCACTTTATTAGAAGTATTCTGAATCATATATCTTTAAAAGAGCAATTCTTGTGTGTGTGTATGTATATATATATATACAAAAAGAGAAAATTACGCAAAATTGTCCCCAAAATCCAACCACTAATTATTAATAATACGAACTAACAAACGATATCGGTATACACATATTCACTAATAAACTTTTCATGGCAGAGGAACGCCTTACATGGCATTGGCATACAATAGTTGCGAAATATTAACTTTTGGTGTAGATTTCGTATTTTTACTGAATCCATCGTGTCATCCTCGGCGAATTATTTGGCGATTAATTCCTGGCATGCGGTTAACAGTATAAACAAAAGAGAATTTTTGTTTCAGTCACGTTTTTCTCAATCGATTGAAACAAAAATTTGCTAAAAAGGTACATTTGTAGTCACAAAATCCCATACCAAATTTGTTGCATTTAAATAATTCCATTTTTGAGTTACCGCTTTTGCATGTTTCGAAAAAATACAGACTGACAGACAATCAACCGCTTATTCGATTTGACTCAAAATTCGACAGGTGTCTAGAGTGTAGATGTTAATTCTGTATGCCGAATTTTATCTACGTAGCTCTCTTCGTTTGATAATTATAGAGTTAGCTTATATTCGAACAGTCGGACTTTCTCTGAACAGATTTTACTCAAAATTTGAGAGAAAACTGAAAAATTAGTACAAAGACAATGTAACAAATTTCAACTGTCTAGTTCAAAGCGGTTTTTTTTTTTTTTTTTTTAAACTTTGTCTCAGACAGATAGACAGACGCAGATTTTCCAAAAATGTAATTTTTGATCTTAAGTAGGTCTGAACCGTTAAAATTCGTCAAAATCTGGAGTTCGAATTTTTTAACGATTACTGTACTTTCTCTATACAACATATACAAGAATGTGAAAAGTGTCCGTTTCCTTAACATCTGCTCCTCAGCTCATATATAACATTATCTATCTGAACAAATCTTCAGCCGTTTCGTGTGCCTAAAATGGCTGAACTCAAGCAACAAGTTATTCGTCCTCCTCCGATCAGCGATCGATATGGCTGCTTCGCTCTAACAGGTGGGCGAGCTTCCCACAATTCCCTGCGAATCTTCTGTCCCCACCCTCTTTGCGCTTTTCAATCAATAAATCGATCGTCGTGCAACAAAGCCCGCATTCACAGCTTGTATAAAAAGAAAGACATTCGGAACTCTAGTGAAATGAAAATATTGTTCTAAATTATACTTAAAAATATATTCGGAAAAACTAATTAAATTTGAACAGAAAATTTTTTTATAGCAACTTTATTGGTAGTATTTGAAATATAATTTTCTGCATTCTAAAATGGTATAAAAATAATTTTTAAACGGAATTATTTTGTTAATTTATCAGCATAAAAATAACAAATTCTCGTTAAATTTTTACTTGATTGAAATTGTAATTGAAATTTCAAAACAATCGTTCCGACGTACACGTTTCAACTCTTCAACGTATATCTCTGCCAAATTTGGTCGTTCTAAATCAAACGGTCCGTTCTGCACAACGCCACTACACACACATACATATTCCCTTTTATTATTATTAGTTAATGATCAAGGTAAAAAGAATTTTTTGACGATTACTATACTTTCTCTGTACTAAGTATATGCGGAAGTAAAAATAGGAATTAGACAAATTGAAGCAATTCGCTAAAACAAATGCTGCTTTTCCAAGTGAATGAATACATATCTACTCAGAAATGGCTGATGAATAGAAATATATGCAAAAATATTGTAGGGTAGAAAGTCGAATATTACGTCATAGGATCTAATTTAGAAAGTCCCTTTAAAATAGCAATTAACATTTTACATTCCAACACAGATCCAGATAAAGTCAAATACGAGGTAAATGAAAAATTGTCAGCCTTCAAGATATTGGAAAAAGCTCATTTAAAAAAATTACTAGGAACGGAAAACCGCTCCCAATTTTCTCAGTAGAAATAACGAAAAACAAACACAAAGTCAAGATTTACGAACTAGAAATCTTTTTATATTTAAAAATAACCAAAGGAAGTGGTCTTCCAAAAACTTTCTCGCGTGCTCTCGAATAAAAGTGTTACCCCAGAGAACATCTTACATAACATTGGCGCAGAAGAGTTACGAAATATGAATCTTTGACGCGAATTTAGCATCTTTGCTGAATGTATCGTGTGGTCCTTGAGTTATTTGGCGCAAAGTGTATTCGAAAATTAAATTCATGTTTTAGGTGCGTTTTTCCCAATTGATTGAAATAAAAATTTGACTCAAAACTATACTTGTAGTCTCAAAATTTCATTCCAAAGTTGATATATTTAAGTCTTTGCTACTTTGAGTCATCATGTTTACATGTTTCTAAAATTACAGACCGACAGACGGTTCAATACTTTGTTGGATTTGGAAATAAAAAAGATGATAAAAAAGAAAAATGCTCACGCGTTATTGGATTTTTGATTTCGATGTTTATGTGGATTAATCCAAGTTGCAATTCCTAGATTCTTTTGATTTATAAGTTCACTAAAAGACAGGTAAGACAAAATTTTCTCTTACATTTAGAATTTGGCGTCAAGAAATCCCAAAATTTGGCATCCCTGCCACGATTTACGTATATAGAATTTACGTAAATAGATTTAGAATTAGAATTTAGGAATTATTAGAAATGGATGTCGAAAACATTAAAAAGATGAGTACTCCTACAAGTAGAAATTTTACGAGAGCATTAAGTAAAAGAGGATAATTAAAGTAGGGGACACAGATACCTTGGCGGCACACATAGTTCTTTTAGAACAAAAATATAAAGAATTAAACGATTCTGAGGCAAAGATTTTAGCTATTTTGCAAAGCAATGCAACGCGCACGCTAAAAATCTGGATTTAATCTGGAATATGAAACAATTATTACTTATGGAGATAGATTTCTAGAACCAAAAACGAAAAACAATTGAGTGGAAACATTAAGGAATGGCTCCAATGCTGGATGTTGATTAAAAAGATTCAGGAAAATGAAGATATTGTAGGTGATGACAAATTTCAGAATTTGTTGCAATCAACACAGTAGTCTTCGCCAGGGTTGTATGACTTTTGCGTATGGATCATAAAACTGTCAATCAGTTGTCTCGTTTACAATGCGGTTGTGTTACTGAGAAGGGTCAGTTCTAGAAGAGGTTACAACATCTTAAACGTTATCTAAAAGTGTCATATTTGGCGAGAGTTAGCCTGATGTTCGACACAATTTCGAATACTTAACGATACGTTCATTAATATAATTTCATGCGTTTTAATACTATAGGAGTAATTTCCACTTTGCTTTTTATGAAAGATGGATTGCTTTTCAATGTATTTATTTAAAATTGTAAGATAAAAACATTGAGGAATGATATTTCTGCTCATATAAATAGTGTACCCTCTTCAAAATAATAATAATTTTTTCTAGATTTCAGATATAAATGCATTACTTTACATAAATATAACGTTTTGCATTAAACGAAAAAGTTTGCGTTTCATTAATTTTTGATTTATTTCTTCTTCATTCGTTTATTTAATTCAATAATTTCGAACATTAAAATATGTTATTTAAATATAGGCACTTAAAAAAGTTGTTCCTTAAATTTAAAGTACAATTAAATGAGGTTAGTGGTATTGGAATGATTTGTAAGGAGGGAAAACTTGCAAAAGCAATTCTTGAAATGCCGTGAGTAGTAAGAAAAGCTTCTAACTACGGATATTAAGTTTCCATGCTATATCAATTTTAAAAAAATCAGTTTCCAGAGTAGAAAGCCATTACAAATAAAAAAATTTCTGTTTGTCATCGTAGATATAATTTAAATATTGTTACATTTTTTTTTTAAATCTGTATTCTGATAAAAATAAATTATTTGTTCATTGTATGACTTTGCATTTTGTATATGAAATATTGTAAGTATACGGTGCCTAAAATAAGCAACTTACTAAATCAGAAGTATATTAATATTTTGCTAACTGATCATTTGTATCTGCGAAAATTTGTAGAAGATATTAGCTGAATTCAAATTTAATTTTTTTCTAGTTGCACTATTTACTAAACCATAATCCAAATTTACTGTTAAAAAATAAAATAGAATTAAGAAAAATGATTTTTACATTAATATATATGGTATACGTTCTTCAGAAACTAATTTTATGGAAGATCGTTCTTATATGTACAGTAAATCATTAAAAATAGTTTTGAATAAAGTTCTGGTAATACACTCTTCAACAATATACATCTACACCTTAACTGAAATGTTTACTGATTAGCTATGCGTTTTTTCCATATTTTAATCAATGTAATTATTTCTTATTTCAGAAGAATTCATGGCCGTTTTAAACCTTCCAGGGGCCCTGAGATAATGCAAATCTCAAAGCCCTTTTTCTCTCCAATTTTTTAATTGATTTTAATTTTATTTTTATTCAGCAATTTTAAGTAGTAAATTTTGAAAACTGAAGTCGCAATATTATGTCCCTTTCTAAAAAGTCCGATTCAATATTGTACAAATAAAAAAAGTGCACAGTCAAAGCGTAAAATTAATTTTAAGCAAAATATTGAAAACAAAACACAACTTTCTATAACAATCTAAACAATATTGTAAAAGGAGGAAATATATTTTTTTAAACTGTAAAGCTCCAAATTTTTTAGAATTGTAAAACAGCATAACGAATAACTTGTAAATGGTAATTAGGAATATTACTAGAATAAAGTTCCAAAATTAATTTAATAAATACTTGATTATGACTTGAATAAATTGACTGCAGGGCCGTATGTCATAAATGAAAGTATAAAACTAAATACCTTTCAACAACTACTAAAAATTATCAAGAGTTGAGGTTATTTTTCTTTGTTGCTTTTTTTAACTAATAACTCTTTGTTAAGATTTGTCATTTAATCAGACTCGTCATATTTAAATACTTCTTCATCCAATTAGAATATTATGTTAACTTACCTGCATATGCATTTTGCGATTAATATTTATCATAAGTATTCTTTATAAGCTTCTTATGCATTCTACTTTCAAAATTTACATCATCAATGGAAAAATAAGAGAATACAGCGTTTCAAAATTATCTAAATTTGTAACAATGTCACAAAAGATAAAAGAAATCACACTAAGAATAATTTAAAACAATATTCAATACATTGAAGTATTATAAAAATCAAATAAATAGTAAATTCGGGAAAAGTTTTAAAAATGCTATCTTACGTATTATGGTTCCATTAAAATATCCCGAATTTTATTTTTAATTCATAAAATAAAATAAGGACTGATTTAGGAACTTAAATAACAAAATACCTGATAACATACGCGCGCGCGCACACACACACACACACACAAAGGGGAGGGGGGAGGAGAGGGAATGGAAAAAATTGACTTTAAACACGGAAGCATATACTTTAAATTTCACAGGTATCTCCAAATTTTTCGTTTAAAATTATTCAAAAATTAAAGTGTGGAATATTCAGTCTTTAATCTAGAAATTTTAATTAACAAAATAAGATTTTCTACCAAGAATAAAAATGTACATATATATGCGTCTATCAATCTATTTAAAATATCGGCCATTGGACGTAGAGATGCTAAATTTAACACACGTACATATTTGGAAGAAAGAAATATGCAATTCAGTGCATTTAAAAATATTAAAACAAAAAAATAATGTTATCTCCAATGTAAATTATCTTAAAATTAAAAAAAAAACAACATTCATTTTATTGGTTTATCAGTCTGCGTATTTTTATTCTGTAAAAAGAATACAGATCTTAGATAGCATGTATGTTTTATAGACAAGATCTTCCGTTTATATTTGCGTATGAAAAGATAAAGTTTTCATATAAACGAGAATACTAGATTTTTAAATATAAGATAAGATGTATTTTTATAACTATATCAGGCTTGTTAAGTTATTTATTTCATGTGTATATGAATTATTTATTTGATTACCAGATTTATCAAAAGCTTTGAAAAGATTTAATTTCAAATAATAGCAAATTTATCAACTGTTAAATTCTCTTATTGACTTGTGTGTTATTAATTAGCTGAAATGCACATTTAAATAATCCACTTATCTTAAAACAATTGGAATCGCTTGTTATGGTAATAGTTAAGTTCAGGTGTTTCTGTTTCAGATTTTCTTTTAAACTTTATTGATTTTCATTTGAGAACTATATTTAGCATACTTTGACTGTGAATGAATAATGCAGAGAATTGATATGATTTGCAAGTAAAAACTAATTTTTACTGTGAGTTTTTAGAAAGTTATCACGGAAAAAAGTCAATATTTCTCTTAATTTTTGATTAATTAAAATTCTAATTAAAAATTCAAAAAATCATTTTCCTACCATCCCAAGTATATATTTGCCAAATTTGATAGGCAGACGACCTGGTATGTACAGAGCCAGTATATACACATAGAGACAAAAGTTTTTTCCTTGTGTTTAAGTATCAAAATTTAGTTAAAATATCAATACATTTTCTCGCCAAATACTTTTGCCAACAGAAAACATGTGTTTTAGCAAACCTAGACTAATCACTCTCTACCCCCTTTTTTTCAAAGAGCTACGCATGATTTATTGGCCTTTTATGATCCGTAAGCAAATGGCTGTACGCATTTGTCCCACTACCGTTTTTTTCAGGTATCAATTAATTAATCCAGTAACTTCTATTTGGTCGCCAAATCCTTCACCATGTCGCCAAACCCTGAGATTACTGACGCGACACTCGATCATAAATAATATAAGATATAGATAAATAATAAAAAGTACCTAAAACGAAAAAAAAATTGTTGGCCTAAGTAGGAATTGATTTATATATTTATATATAGATATTACTTGTTTAGGACTTACATCGGATTTGTGAGGTATTCTTCAAGATTCTCCTTAGCATTTTCCAAACGATTTGGATTGAACGTTCCCAGAAACCACCCACCAGCAAGCTGTGGATGAATTGAACTTCCACGTAATTCTTCTATTAGCTGCTTCACCTTCAATCATATTCCAATCAATAGCTTTAAAAAGATTACTATCTCCTCTGAAGTTCGTGCGACTATCGCTGTAAATTACTTGAGGATGTCCACGCCTGTCAACAAATCTTTGTAAAGTTATAATTAAGCAATTCGTAGACGGAGAAGTTATCAATTCCAGATGAAAAGCTCTAAATACAACACAGGTATGCAAAACAAACCACGCCTTTGTTCCATCTTTAAGAATAAGAGGGCCTGCTAAGTCTACTCTTACGGCTTCAAAAATTGACGCCTCTCTAATTCTGTTCTCCGGGAGTGATACAGAAATAGTCCTCATTTCTTCCACGCTGTGTCCTACGAACAATGCATCTAGAAATAGCTGATCTTACTGTTTTTCTTCCATTTATTATTGGTTAAAAGTGGATGAAGTCCAACATGTTGTAAATCAAATGATGTTCTAGGATGAATAGTTTAACTCATTTATATGTACTTGGCAATAAAATTGGATACTTAAAATTTTCTAAATCTTTCCTCTCTCTCAGTTTTGTCTACTCACTAAATTCCTGTTTCATCTTTAAACACACTGATGGGCATTAACTTAAAACAAAACTTATGAGTACTATGGGCTCCGATTTCTGGAATCAAGAAAGAAAAAAAAATCCAACTGTTATTTCCAGGCAATCTTGTAATAATTCTGAAGTTAATACTTCTTTTTTATGGGTATAAAAAAGTCAATAATACGCAGAATATAAAATTGATAATAATGAATTATATTTATATAGGATTTCTATTTCATAAAATAATTAATAAAAAGATAAGTTAAAAATGCAATACTGCTTCCTCTAATTTTTTTCGTTCTTCTTACAGTACTTTATTCATATAATAATTTTTTTTGAAACTTTCATTTCTTTTGCCAATATTGACGTTAGTTTTACACCGCAGTTTGAACTCAATAGGAAGAGAAAATATTGAGTTTTATAAAAAAGTAAGTTATATAAAAATTGGACGCAGTGAGTCAGTCATATAGGAAAAAATTGTTCAAGAGAACTTAAGAAATAAACCGCTAACTGACTCCTACTAGGTATTTAAAATATATTATAAATTATCGATATGATTAAAAATTATCATATCAATAATTATTAATATAGAAAAATTTATTTTTTTAAAATATATTTTTAATTGTGTCAGTAATTAATTGACCAATTATTTGGAATTTTTTATTACAGGAAACTTAATATGCACATTACTTAATTTTTATTATTCATTTTTACTAATATTCTTTTCTAATAATATCATTACTAAATGGAACTTTATACACAAGAACCGCTTCACATCTAACACATTAACAGATTCGCACAGAAGAAATGATCGGAGCTGCCACTCAGTTTGTTTTGTTTACTAGTTGTCGACGTTATACATATTGTTGGAATTTTGAAATTCAAAGATCGCTAAGTTTTTGTTGCTTTTAAGATTACGGTGTATTTTGCATCTTACTCTCATGTTTAGAGAAGTTTTTATTTTTTGTTTCTCCTCCTATTTCTACTCTGCTTAAATCAATTTGTCCGAGGTAAGATTGTTCCTTTATATTTTCTGGATTCTTTTTTCATTGCAAGCTGAGTTACACATTGGTATCAGTGCAAGACTTTAGTGATGAGTCCTTTCAACTGAATTCTGAATCTTTCCCCTTCAACAAGATGCCTCAAATAACTGATATTTATTTTTTGAATGAAAAACTTGCCAAGGACCTTGTGCTAAATTTAGGTCAGAAACATTACGAGGAAATTAACGTTATTTTTTCTAATGCGAATGCTCCTTCTCAAATACCGCACACAAACCCTATTCTGATGCAAAATTTCATAAAGCAAAATATCGACAGGCACTCAAATATCACGAACATGAGATTTTCCCGGCAAGGGAAACTAATTTTTATTACAAAGGATCCGGGATCCGCAAAACAACTTCTCAGCTTAGAACAGATTAGCGATACTAAGGTTACTTCAAACGTTATTTGGGAAGGCGTTACTTCTAGATTTCTGCTTATTGATATCGCACACCTAGATCTAAAGGGAGCTAACTCAAAAATCTTAATTTTTGAGTTATGCACACCATCAAATTTCTTATTTCAATACCTACCGACTAATAAAAGATATTTAAAAATAATCTTCACTATTCGACGCTAGATAGCGACAAATGCCCCTTTTGTTGAACTAGCCAGCCTCGCTTTCTCTCCACCGCAACAGGACATCTCTACTTGCAATCAGTATTACAAGCGGAGCGCACTTTCCTGTCGTAAACAAATTGTAGTTATTTTGATTTGTACCCGTGTTGTCGAAATTTGAAGCAGTATTTTTTTGAGTTCTCGCCATTTTGATGGTTTGTGCTGAGTAAATTAATGCAACATTCTGTGTTGAACCAGTATTTCTGGCAGGGTGAGTAAAGTTTTTATTTTTATTTAGAATTCTTGCCGTATTGTTGAAACATTTTTGAATTTATAGTTGAGTCTGTTTTGTTGAGTCATTTTTGAAACTCCTATATTTCTTTAAAAAACAAGTTAAATTTACCTTTTTGGCTATTGGCGATTGAAGTCTTTTCATCTGAATATAATTTTATTTTCATTCTAGCAATTACACAGTTTGTTCCTTTTTTACTGATTAATTTTTGAGTTAGATCTCTTTAGATGAGCTCCAAGTCTAATTTTACAACATCGCTAATGAGATCGAAAACGTTATATTGATGGCTTTTTAAATTTATTTGACGCACAGGATCCTACAATTTAGTGAAATAAACATTTTCTATTTCAGACAAACACTGAAAAGTGGATGGTTTTTAATAAATATAGTATTAGAAAAGGAAAAAAGGCAATATCACTCCTATCATATTTACTCAACATGCAACTCTGGAAGATGACTTGAAGATGTCATCAAGTAGTGATGAAGTCTCATCTATAGAAACTCATGCCGCTTCATCCGTGGTTGATAACTCTATTCCGAGCACGTTTAAACAACAAAAGGCTGGTGAATCAAACTACTTTATTTCACCAATCCGAAGCGATGAAAGTGATATTGAAGACTCCGATGAAGATCCTTATTTCCGATTGATTCACAAAAGTAAGACCCCATCCGATGTCGTACTTTCTATTGCATCGTTGACGTCGTCCAGCACTAGCAGTAGCAGCTCGAATTCATCGAAATCTAATAGTTCGTTGGACACTGAAGATGATAGTGAGCAAGTAGACCCTCAAAATGTTACGGTTGCTGGAACTAATTCCCAAAAGCCCAAGGAGAGAGAAGAAAGGAGTAGAAAGAGAATACGTAAACCAGCGAAGTGGAAATCGAAAGTTGCAAAAGTGCTAAGAGATTCTCGCAAAGCCTACCAGTCTTTCTCGATATCGAAGAAACAAGTGCCACAGAGAAAAGTTGGACCGCCCTGTGGAGAAAAATGTCGGCTAAAATGCAAAGATAAGATCGATGAAATGGGACAACAGCTATTTGATGCATTTTGGGGACTCGGCAATCTTGAAAAACAGAGATAATTTGTAGTACGAGACTAGCAACAAATAAAACCTAAATATCGATACTCAAGCACACAAGATTTTAGAGCACTTAACACCGCCTTTTATTTTGAAGTTAATGGATCCAAAATTAGAGTATGCAAGCCCTTTTTCAAATCCACTCTTGACTTGAGCTATAAAGCGATAAAAACAGCACTTTCCAAGAAAACGGAATCAGGAGCTATTCAAGCCGATTTGAGAGGCAAACACGTCAAATTATTGACTCACAAATTAAACAGAGCGTTATAGATTTTATAATTTCTATTCCAAGGATTGAATCCCACTACTTGAGAGCTCAAACAACAAGAGAATTTATTTCAAGTGACAAATAATTGCCCGATATCTGCAGAGATTATAAAAAAATATCTACTTAAAGTTAAAAATCAAGATTATCTTAATAGATTATTGTCATGCCCATAGTACACAACGATACTCAAAACTTTATTCAAATAAGTACAAAAACAGTTTTATAGCTATGATTGGTTGACCTCAGAATTCTGAGTGTTTTTGAGTTTTAACAGAGTCCTGAGTATCGTTCTGTAATAATGACATTATTAAAATCTAATACTAAGAATTAACAGAGAAAGGTCATACTTAAATAAAAATCAAATGTGATTTTTTATGTGCATTTAAAATTGTTTTTTATAGAACGTCAGGTTCCTATATTTTTTATGTTGCGTTAAAATTTATAAGAAACTTTTATTTCTTAGTATTACTTTTATAATTAAATGGGACATAAGAGACTGTCATTAATTAATTTTTATAGTATTATTAATAACAAATATTGATTGATTTCAGTATTTCTAGTGTTTTCTTGCTAATTTATCTTCCAATATACCCCTACTGCTGGTCCACAGACCACTCTATGAATTGGACTAATTATAAATAATACAAAATGTTATTACATTTTAAATTTATGTTGCCTTTACAAAAGAAAGCCAACTAAAAACTAAATTCACCAACAAGGGCTCAACTAAAAATAATGAAACAAATATACGTACATTATAAAGCAATAGGGAAATAACTATAAAAATCTAATTTTCAGCCCCAAAACATGATTAAAACACAATATCTTTCTTTTAGCTGCATATATAAAGCATAAATCAATACAGAAAACTCCTGCAGTGCACAGGGACACAGTAATCAGTTTTTCGTCTTTTCTGAAAAAAGTGCTTTTTTGAGTTAATACCTGTTTAGATCTAGGTGTGCGATATGCCCATATAAGTTCCGCTCAAAGAAGTTGCAGACGAACTGCGAAAGTTTAATGAGATTGAAATCAGAGACATGAGACGTTTTGTCAAACAAAATTCGATTCAGCAAACTTCTCCAATTCTCGTAACAATTCTGGGTACTTCCCTTCCAGATTCAGTTAAACTTTGGCTTACAATCCAGAAAACTCGACCTTTTTTCGATCGGCCTAGACAGTGTTCAAAATGTTACAGTTTCCTACACTCTTCTAGGATATGTTCGAAAGACCAAGTTTGCCAATTATGTGGAATTATGTCTGAAATTGTCAAAAACCCAATTAAATGCATTGATTGTCAAGGTTCTCATGCAACAACATCTAAAGCATGTCCCTTGTACGCCAAAGAACAACAAATTTTGGATCTAAAATGTCGTAACTACCTCACTACGGGGGAAGCACGACGCATATTTAATGCATCATCATTTAATACAACTTATGCGACTGTTACTAGATCTAACACGAAATCCATAGATTTTGAAAAATCTTTAAACGACAAAATGGAATCCATCATTCAAAACATCAATAAAAAAAATGGAGCAACACTTCAATACACGTTTGGAAATATTTCAAAAGACGATCGAGTCTATGGTGCAACAGTTAATTCATGTGATCGACAAAGGTGAAAAAATTAAATCTCCATCCAGGAAGAAAAAAGTTTTACTTTATGCTTCGAAGAATTTTGCTAGTTAACCCACGTAATGGGATGCTGGAGGCCCTGCTGAGACTTCGGATTAATAATTTTTTTTTGCGCTATGTTTTCTTTTTGTGTTTTCTGTTCTTTTACTGCTTGTTATTTGTTTCTCTTTTTTGCAAAGCGCTGCTTCAGTTTTATCTTTCGCAAATGCTTGGGTTTTGTGTGTGTGTGTGTGTGTGTCACCCCGTTGTTTGGTTGACCTCTTGCATAATTTACAGATTGTTTTTTTTCTTTTCTGTTGGTTAAATCTATCAGGATGCGTTTTGCTCTGTGGAATTGCAGTAGTATTAGGAATAAATAAATCCGGCTTGGTATCCCACCCCCCTTCTCAATTTCAGATTTCTGAATTTTTCAAGAAACTTTTCTTTATGCAGAAGAAGATTTTCGTTTCTATAAAAAAAGGTTTTTTAGATCTCACAGGGAAAACAGACTGGGAGGGGGCCTTTTAATTGGAATCCCTGAACATTTGTCGGTATACATATGTTATCCCTTCCGAGGTTCCTTCAAAATTCGGACGCGGAAATCCTCACCGTTAAATTCATTCCAACTTCTCTAAATTTTTGTATAGTTAACATTTATAATCCTACAGGTTTTGACATTGAAATTTTCGGAAACTTTTTTAACTGGCTTTCCGAACCAACGTTCATCTTTGGCGACTTTAATTTACATCATCCTTTTTGGGGCTCAATAACTTCTTCCAGACTCGGCAACAATTTTGTCGATCGGTTAACGGATTCAAATTTTGCCACTTTAAATACATTACTCCTGCAGGTAACCAATCGCTTCTGGATCTTTCCCTTTGTTCCAAATCACTCTTCTGTAGCTCAGATTGTTCTGTTGCTGAATCATCTTTTGATAGCGACTATTTCCTCATAATTTCCACCTGCAAAGTTTTACACAACAAACAAAGGTTCCTCACAGAAATTACATGACAATATATTCTATTTCAATCGAAACACATTTTTGAAGATACATAACCTAAACTCAGTCTCATCAAACATTTCAAAAATCATATCCAATAATACTAGAAAAATACCTTTGAATAATAAACAATACCGAGCCTGGTGGGATGAAACCTGTCACAAACTTTATAACCTTAAAATCATATATCGGAAGAAAGCATTAAGATGCATATCAACTAAATTTTGGATTCTTCACAAAAAATTCGCACGCAGATTCAAATTTTATGGTAAACAAGCAAAACAAAAATTTTGGGATAAATTATGCAATAGCGCAAGAAATCCTCGTTTATTTTATTCTATCCTGAGAAAACTGAATCAGCAATATGAAGATAATAAGCCCTTCAACACTATTTCTGTAAACAATTCTTTTATCACAAACCCATTCGTGAAAAGTAAAATGTTCGCATAATTCTGTGCCAACAATTCCAGTTCTCACGAACCATTACTAATCTAGATTATGGACAATCAGGAAAGCGAATGAAATGGAGCAATACAAATCGAAGAATTACAATTCACAATTAAAAAATTCAAAACCACAACCCCAGTTCCAGACCATATTCCCGCATCCTTTTTCAAAAAACTGTCAAAAACATCCTTCAATTATTTTAACACAACATATGTTCCCAAAACATGCACTTATTATTAAAGTTCCAAAACCAAATAAATATAAGCTCCAGATAACATCATATAGGCCAACAGCTCTAACATCTGTTTTTTTTTCAAAATCTTTGAACGTATCTTATGCAAGAGAATTACCGATTTTCTTACAAAGAAAAAAAAAACTTCATCCAAAACAATTTTGTTTTTTACCATACAAGGACAATAGGTCAGCCACATACTCATTATATTACAGCAGTTCAAATGCAAAGAGAGAGTAAAAAACATTTCATTGGTATTTGTCTCGACATCGCAAAAGCTTATGTTTCGTTGTATATTGACGGATTGATAAATAAATGCTAGAAATTGGGCATCTGCAAGAAGATATGCGCTTGGTTGCATCAATTCCTTTTTCACCGTACGTTCCAAGTGCGATGGAGACAAACACTCTCCGACATAAGAATTAAAAACAAAAGATTAGCACAAGGTAGTGTCCTCTCGCCAATCTTATGGGCAACTTTTATATCGGATTTTTTTGAAACTCTTGAAAAGGAAGTTGATTGTTTGATTTTTGCGGATGACATATTTATTTTTTGCTCGTACCAGTCTATTGAATATATTACTAAGAAATTACAAAAAACAATGGAAAATGTTCATCAATGGTGTATGTATTGGAAACTTTCAGTTAATGCAGGGAAAAGTTACATAACCGCTCTTTCAAACAAAATTAATTTTACCCACTCAAATATCTGGCTAGCAGGAACGAACATCCAATGTGAAAAACTCAATTACATTCCGCGGAATTCCTTTTTCAAAAAGAAATGAAAAAGGATCAATCTTCAATAAAATTAAAAATAAAACTTTAAAAAAATCAATGCATTAACCCTCTAAGGGTTCCACACGTATTTCCACGTAGCCCCATAGATGTCTTTAAAGTGCACTGCACGCATTTTAACGTAGGGTAACGAACGATGCAAATTCGTTTTGCACTGAAAATCACGTAGGGGTGTTACTGCACCGCAGATGGTGTCGACGTATTTTAACGTATTTCTTTCCCCCTACCAGTTTCGACATCTTGATGAATCGGAGAGGAGACAACACAATGAAGTTTTACGGCCATTTAAGGAAGTCACAGGATCTGAGAGCCCGAAGATTCCTTTAGGCATAGGGCATTGTGATGGTGCCGGCGTTATCGAGGAATGAGGGGTGAAAAAGGAAAGGGCTCGCCCAAGAAAAGAGGAACAGGAATTTTTCCACAATTGTGTCTCCCATAATGGCTCTATGTGGACTTAAATTTAAATTGCATTTTGTTTCAATAGTTTTTGTTTGATATCGATAGGGATAGGATTTCTTTGATCTAAGCGTTGCCTCAAAGTTCCATTGAGTTATTTTTTTCTTAATGCAGTTTTATGCTTACTTGTGATTAAACATCACATTGAAGTACTAGCAACTCGAAAGGGATATATTTGAAAAATTGCCATCAATATATAGTTAAAATATTAAATATATTTTTCATTCTTAGTTCAACTGTTATTATGATTCAAATTTATATTTTTATGCTAATCTATACCTCCAATTATTTTTCACGAAGTAAACAGATGCAAATTAATTTTGCATTTTTAAGCAGTCTAAATTTCACAGAATATAATAAAATATATTATTATATTGTTTCTCTTATCTTGTAAAAATTTGGAATAATGTGTCGTTTTTTATAATGCGACTCCTTTTCAAAGTTTTTTTTAAAGAACTGAATAGAATAATTTCATTCAAATTCATAAAAGAAACAAAAACATTTTTTTAAGAATTATGTCTATTCAGAAAATTATTAATATTTAGTCTTAATATACCTTGATGTAGATGAAAGCAAATAAAATAAATTTAATTCAGAGTTTGATTTATTTTGTTAGGAATATTAAGAAACGAATCGCATTGTAAAAGTCTTAACATTGTAAACTATCTGAAGATATTTTTTCAACAGTTTATCAAAGAAGATATTTCTTAGATAAAATTATAGATCTCTAAAACATTTCTAAAAAAATAAGTAGGTAGTTCAAAAATTCTGTTCTTATTTTACAGGTCTTTGAAGCAGTATTTTTTTTTTTTTTTTTTTTTTTTGTAGATAAGTTAATGAGCATTCTTCAATATAGAATAAAATCTGAGTGGATAAATGAGATAACTTTTGGTGAATCTTGTGCTAAGTACAGAATGAGTTTTAACTATACGTTTTTAAGGATGTTCTAATACAAAATGGTGCAGATAAATTCCTGAATGGTGCATGGATAATAAATTATTTTTGAATATTCAAAAGCTTAGCATTCATAGTTATGCCTTGAAATCACAACCTCCTATTTTCTCCTATCAAATAAATGACTTTGCATTACTTTATTCAGATTTTGTTACTGATGCTGGTGTTACTTATGGAAGAAAACTTCATAAACTGCACACTAATGCAGGATCAACCTTAAAGGTTGTTGGGCCCAAACAGGAAAACAATTATTATTATTATTATTATTAAAAGCAATCCAAGGTTTACAATCAAGGTAAAGATCAATAGTAGCATCAGCATTCTTACTTTTTCCTATTCATCTGCTTATGCAGTGTAGCGCTATCCATATTTCTTAGCACATTTTGAATAGAATCAAGTATGAATTTGGTGCGTCTTCCTATCCTTTCAGACTGGAGCAAAAATTTGACACATTCGCAATAACGATATCAAACCAACTTACCAAACTTCATTTATCTATTTTGTATGTGTGCGTGTGATTTCAAATAATTATTTAAACACTCATGTGTAATAAATCCTTTGTCAGAATACATTTAAAAAAATTAATACAAATCTACATTTTGATAAAATTGCATGATACATTTAATTTATCTCGATGCTTCCGTTTTGGGATATCATGTACATGCATACATGACTTTTACATACAGATTTCTCATCAGTCAGTTTATCTAATATTTGAAGATAAGATTACATATAAATTAATTACAATTAATTATAGAAAGGTTGCTATATGTTGATTTACGATAAAGAAAGAAATCGTTTCTCAAATTCTTTGACTGGAATGATTCCTAGTGAATGCTCAGCCTTTTTAACCCAAGCTATTGAATGGGGAGGTTAAAAAAAAGTTAATAAAGTGTTTTAAAGGGTTGAAAAAAGGGATTAAGCCATATCCAGTATGCTATATTAAACTGAAATTTGAGAAACAATTGTTTATTTTTTAAACCAATTATATAAATAATATTGTCAATCATATATTAATTTTCTTTTTATATGAAGGCTAATGACTATTGATATATCATCAATGATCACCTATCATATATATATATATATATATATATATATATATATATATATATATATATATATATATATATATATATATGATAATATCTTCTCAGTATATTCAGTTGATACGTCTATGGCGGAATTACTTCTAAAACCTTTTGGTATTCTACTTGTCCCAGTCACTCGACCAAATCTGTCAATTTATATTTCATATTAAAACCATTGGCCATTAGATATATCATCAATGATCGTCTGCTCTATATAATTTTTCAATTTCGAAAGAAGAAAAAAACGCCTTTTTTTAATGTATTTTCATTTTGAAATAAATGAATTCTTTCTTTCCCCTATTTGGCTACATGATTCATCAACAATTCAATTAAGTTCATTAATTTTTTCTACCGCTTGGAGATATATTTGATAAATTATAAAAATAAAGTATCAAGCGTTGTGGATGGGTACAATTTGTTTCAAACATTTTTTTTGTAACCATGTTTCTCTGCGCGCTGGGGAACGTGAATACAGAATTTCTGCGAAACATGCGAATAACTTTGTATAATGAATTTTACGAAAACCAGTTCTGTGATACTTGAAGTTTATAAATATTTTACTGAAGCAGATATGTATTGTAATGCTTAAAACTAGTTAAATGAATATTATAATTCGGTATAACTATACTGCATAACATTTTAATTATTCTAATAATTTATATATTAAAAATTTTCTGTTCTTTATATAATATATATTATAAAGTGACAAAAGAAAGCGACAGGAATTTGAGGTTGAAGTTTTGAGGTTGAAATGGATTTCTCTTGATGATTCCTCTATGAGCTTATACTGCGGCCATGAATTTATACTTTTGTTCCTTTTGCTTGGCTCCTTTTTAGTATTGGTTTCTATATATGTTCCTCTTAAAAAAATTTAAATTACTGAATTTGTGCATTTTAGTAATGCGTTTATTATTCTTGTTGTCACGTGAAGTATTTCCTTTTAAAATATTTTCATTCTATTATTTTTTTTAATGGATTTTGTCGTTGAATTCTGTTCATAATTGTCCTTATTGTGAGGATATAGAAACAACACAACAATAAGCAACACATTGAAAATATTTAAAAAGTATATCAACTTTTTTTTATTGAAATGGCTGTTATTTAATTATATAAAGTTTTTATAAAGTAAAATGCGTTTTCCTGTATTAAATCCAACATCCTACCCAACTGTGAAAAAGATTTCAATTTTTGGTTAGTTCTTTTGGAAGTTATCAAGAAGTACAGTAAGTAAAATGTTCTGTTGAGTAAAATGTTGAGTTGAGTAAAATGTTCGGTCTGTAGAAAAACGGCGGCCCAAACTCATAGCGACAAGGGTGGCATTTGAATCCGTATAGTGTGAGACGAGCCTTAGGGCCACGCGGATGGTTAATCGCGAGATGGTCTTTCTGCTTTAAAGGGGGGGGGGGATCCATAAATCAATGGAATAGCTTACAAATTAGAAAGTAACTGCTTTATAAAGGCTTTTTTTTATCAAGATTTAATTTGATAAGTTTGTGAAATGAAGTCAATAGATGTAATCGTTTAAACACTATTATTAATTTTCGACAAAAAATATGATTAAAAACTAAAATCAACTTTTGATAATAATATGACGTGATGTTCTAAGACTGAGCATATTTTGTAAGTATCAAATTTCGAGAATCTGTGAATTATTCTTTTCAATAACGAAATACAAAGAGTGATTATTTAGTTATGGTAAAAGATAACTTCATACTTAATGAACTAAGGTATGCGATTAATATATTCCTTCTAATATTGAATGTGTTTATTTACTAAATGCGATCTTCAGATTTATTTTGAATTGCTCTGAATAATCATATCATAAATCACCATAGCACTCATGACATAAATCATCATAAAACAGATTTCAAAACAAACATCATAATATTGATTTATTTAGAGGAAAGAACAGGAGATGTAAATGTTATTTATGATTTTCAGGTATGTTAATTGTTGTAATATAATTTAGAATACGGTTTATTAAGTTATAATCAAAATAAGAAGTGTTTACGTCCTACGCGCAACTACTAAACCTTTTTTTATTAATTAAAAAAAAGAAAGAAAAGAAAAAACTTTTTTTTTGTGTATTTCATAACCGATTCAATGCTAATGTCAATGATTCTGGATACAACAAGGCTACTTTCATAAATGAAAGTAATTGCTTACACCGGTAATTACTTCTAAATAAGGAATCAGTTACCTATTACGCTGGTTTTCGAGAGATTTCAAACTATGCTCTCAAATATTTGTAAAATTTATACATCCCAATTTCACTGAAATACGAATATCACTATTTCTTCACTAAATCCATTTACTTATATAGTTTGATATTTTTACTATGTCTATGGAGGTAATCAACAAAAGTAAAAACTTCTCTAGTAAGCAATTAAAACTTCCAAACTTTGTTTCAAATACAGTTCTAAGACACAAAATTTCTTAATTCATTTGTGGAATTGTTGCGGTTCCTACCAAAGCAAGACGCTTATTCTTTTATTGAATCCATCGTCATGAATTATTGTTAAAAAAAATGTTTTCGGTGATTGTTATCTTCACTCCTAGCGATCATTAGAAAGAGAAAGAAAATGGAATGTTGCAAAGATACGTTAATGCAACATATGCTTTACAAGTTTAATTTTACATATTTAAATCATCAATTACTTTTCCACAGTAAATTTTATAAAAATATGTAAGCACAATTGAAACTTTTGTCATTTAATTTTTTTGATAAAACTAGCAGAAATAGCAATGAATAAATAGTGTTTTCTTTTTTAGAATGTACGAACATTAGAAAATTATTACGTCCATTGTATTTTTTTAAAGAACATCATAAATGTATCGAAATTTACGAGGAATGAAATACTCCTGTATAATATTTTAAAAGAATCATTTGTTTGTTCCTTTGAATATTTTTGAAGATAGCAATTTCTTTGAATATGCACACAAAATAGTGAAAAAGGATGGGAAAAAAAATAGCAAAAAAAAGTCGATAATTTTAATAAATTTCTAAAACATTTTAAAATCAATAGAACAGTCTATAATTTCAAAAATAAATTTTAAATAAGGTCATTTAATCTGCATTTACCCTGATATATTTGATGAGGTTTTAATTGAAATTTTCATTATTTTGAAACATTTAAAAGCGAATATGCCATTATTTTTCATAAAAAAAAAATGATTAAAAAAAGTATTGAACTTTAAAAAAATTGATGCGATATATTTTAGAGCCTGGGTCATTAATACATAAGTAGAAAATCATATGGCTCTAGATTTGTATATTTTTTAAGCTACTCAATCAATTTGCTGATTTGCATATTTTATTATAATAGAACTTAATGCTATTTTAATGATAAATCGGTTATATATTGTTATTTATACACATCTGATTGACATAACTATTTGTGATTAGTCCTAATTTTAGACAAATGCTATTCAAATATTGATTACTCAGTAAAAAATATTACAATGATTTATTTGAAAGAATAATAAAGGAATATGAATGGAATTTGAATAATCATTAATTACTTATTTTATATATATATATATATATATATATATATATATATAGTGAGACCGACGAGAGTTTCTGTGCTTAAAATACCTAGCAAAAATTAAAGAGAAAACCCTTCTGTTTATATTTGCTCTGTACAACTTTTTACAGAGCGATATTATCTACTATCAGGGTTAAAAAGCAACAAAACTGGATCCCCATACACTATTCCTAGAAACCATCTGACTTTTCTAGCCATAAACGAAAGCTATAAGATCTGACATGAATGAGCGGTAATTTGCGTATACCCCAGGGTGTGTGGACCACCCGTGAAGAAGAAGAGGGGAAAGAAAAAAGTGCTCGCGCTTGCTGTACATTTCTTTAGGAAAACCGAAACGATTGTGAGAGAGAATACTAGTCAAGTTTAGTTCCCTTTTTAGAGGTTTCAGACGTAGAATGAAAACGCTCAGAGGGTTAAAGGATTTTGCATATAAACATTATGGCCCAAGAACAAAAGATTTAATCACACTCACAGACAATAGCATTTGCGGCTTATTTTTTTACGCCAGTAAAATTATCAACAAATTTGCAGTAACTCACATGAAAGCATGTAATATTATTCAAACCAAAGCACTTCGCATTGCACTTGGTGTTCCACAGTGGACACCAAATAAAACTCTCTTTTACATCTCCAATAAGGAAATTCTCAGTGAAAAAAATGAAACGTTTATCCTTACAATTTCTCATTAAGCAGATTTCTATCAGTTTCTTCTCCGCCATCTACAAATTAGATTTAGAACATTTCAATCTTGCTGGTATTCAACAGGGCAAAATTTTTTTGGATAAAATTTTTTCTGATCTAAACATTAATTGGAATCGCATTATTTTTGATCAACATTTTTTACAACTTTCAAGAGAAAATTGCAGTATTATTAATTCAAAATACCCTTTACAAAACAAATCTTTCCCACACTCAGCTATTAATGGCAGTTTTTAAGAAACGCTACAAAAGGACTTCAAACAATGTTTCATAATCGTAACTGATGCACCTAAATCGCAAAACTTAACTTCAATCGCCGGCATTTCGTATCTGTCTCAATTTGCTTTTTTAACCTACTACATCAACTCAATATTTACAGCTGAAGCTCTTGCAATTTGCAAGGCTCTGGATTATCTTTCCGTTCCTAAGAAAACTTTCCCTCTTCTTACAGATAGTCTTTCAGTTCTTAGAGCACTTCAAATATTTTCCTATAAATCCCCATCCATCATTCATAAAATTGTGAAAAAATCTCAGATTAATCAACAAATTACTTTTCTATGGATCCCGGGGCATTCGACAGTATTAAGGAGTGAAAAAGCGGACTTGATCGCAAAATCAGTAACAGAAGTCAGCCCATGCATTGAATGGATCGCATTGGAAGACATCACCTGACGTATCAAACAAATCTCAAAAAGAAAAACAACAGACAGCTATAGACAGAGCAAATAGTATTTTATGAAATTCTTGGAGAAATTCCAGACATAAAAAATATTGGTAAATGGACAAGAAATAGAAGAGAAGACATCATTTGCGCTAGAATTTCTACCAAAACACTAATTACATCTGGCCTTCTACATCGTTTTAACCTGTCGAATCTACCAAATTGCGAAACATGACACTCTAGAGATGCATAATCCACGATTTTTTGAATAACAAGTAATATTGCTATTGTTATTTTTAAATATGCGTTCCAAATATCTGTTATTTCAATCATATTATTAATTAAAAATTATTACTTAATATTAAATATAAAATGTATTAATTGTAATTAATACTTAATTTACTAATTTAATTAACGTGTGATTCAATTAATTTATCTGTTTCAGCTTACTTCTTAAATTTTTTTTTCTCAAAACTATTTATTTAATTTATTTATTAGAGTGAACCATTTTCTGGAAAATATGAGTTAAAAATATATGTCATTTCTTTAAAATGTCTACTTTAGTCCTATATTCTACCAATAGATGGCGCCAGCAGTAAACAGAGTACATGTAATCAAAGTCAATCATGTCACGAGCAATTAAAAATGATCCGTATGGAATAGCGCATCATCAAATACGAATATCGGTCACTCCCGTAAAGTGGAGTGGTGACTTCGCTCTTTTCAGTGAAGCCTCGCACTTTCCGGTGAATCACCGCTCCGATAAATTTCAGTGATATGCAATTCAATGATACGAAACGATAATTCCAATAACCGGTCCGTTCACTTTTCAATCCAATCACTGATTTCTTTCGAGAGCTTCCATTGGACAGATCGTATCGTCACCGCTCCGGCAAATTTCCGTGATATCGTATCGATTGTTAGTTTCTATCGTGATCCAAAACTTGTAATCGAAATATCATCAGTAAGATCGTATAAAGGAATTGAATCACACCCCTCTTTGAAAAGGATTGATCACTTGTATTTGTGACTTTTTGATATTGGTTACGTAATAACCGCTCTGAAAATATTCGTCATCCCTAACTGGAGATATTGTTGAACGCTGTGATGATAGCCTTTGTTGCTAAAAATCTCCTAACCCACCAATCAAACAAACAAACAAAGTTGTCGACCATTTACAGAATCGGAGGTATAACCACGATTAAAAATATTTTAACATCATATATTTTTTTAATGCTGTTTACTGATTTAATAAAATCTTTTTGTGGATTTCTTATATTTTGATGTATATTCATGCAAAATTTGATATTAGTATTGTTGTTAAACAATTCAGATTAATTTTGTTTTTGTTTCCCCAGTTTTTCCATAACTGTTTGATTTTTGAAATGAAAAATTCAAAAAAATTTCGCAGTGTTTAAAACATTTGAATTATCTTGATAATTGGAAACAGCCAATTCTATTAATTATTATTAAATAATTGTGCAGGTTATTATGAATTAACTGTGCAAGAGCCAAATTTAGTACCAAAACGCGCCAACCGATGAGTGAGCTTCTTACTTTCAAGTAGTAAAAAAGTAAGTCACTTCTCACTTCAAATAGAAGATGGTTGAGTGAAACATGAACTAAGAGTGATATATGACGTACTAGAAAATAATAATTCTTTTTTTAGCAACTATTCAGTTTTTCAAGAATTTCTGATTTAGTAAGAATTGGGGAAGCACATTTCTACTAAACTTCTTTACATTTCTACATCATCTACTTTATTAGATGTGAATTATTGACTGCATTATGTGTATATAAATTTTATTAGAGAAATTACATTTGATGTACTGCACATTTGATTTCTGGAAAGTTCCCAATGTATAGAAGTTTTTTTATGAATCTTTGTTTTAATATATGTGATGTGATTAAATTTACCAACAATTTTCAGTAATAAATTAACTCTTATGATTAAAATGCAATTTACTTTGAACGTACTGGTTTTACTAGTTTACACTGAATATATCTTCTTTGTTTGCTTGTTTTTTAGCAAAAATGAAATCAGAAAAATGTGTATCAAAGTAATTGAAGTAAGATGTGATTGGAAGGAATTTTTCTCAGCTTGCTAATAGTATGTAAGTTTGTTTTTCACCCATTTCTTTTTCATATTCAGATATAACATTGAATCCTGATAGAAAATTTCCAGATGTTAATTTAGTGATATTATCAGAACCTGCTTTGAATATTTAACTATTAATATTTAAAATAAAAATAATAAAAGAAATTAAAGTGTGCTGTGTTGTTAGAAAAGCATCTTGCATGTCCACATTTCAAAATTCCAATGGGAAAGTGAAGCAGCTGTTCTTTATTTGTGAAGTTTCTCTAATTTTGCATCTCAGTTTTATATCCTTTAAAGCAGAAAAGACTTTCATATCCTCTATATTCAATTAAGAATTTAAAATTATCATAATTTTAAATTAAATTATATGAATTAAATTTAATATTTGTTACAAATATTTATATTTATTACTAATATGCCTTTCAGTTTGGGAATTTTTTATATTTAATTTAAATGATGTGATTGTTTCTGATTTGTTGCTGTTAATTGTGCAAATTCCTTGAATTCTTTAAACTTAACTGAAAACAATTAAACAATTTTTAATATTTTATTGACATAGATATAATTATATTTGTTTTAAGAACAGTAAGCATGGTAAAATTGTGTTTATTAATCAGAAATTTTATTGCATAATTATTTGATATCAATATTTAAATAATTAGCTTCCTTATCATTTTAATTTTTTTGAATAAAACTTATTAATTTTATTCATACCAAATGAAATAAAGTTTTTATTTTATTTATATAAGTTGTCAATTATTAAATCAAATATGCATAGTGCATTTCTGAATATTTTTTATATATATATATTTTTTTATAAAATATTGTTATCAAATGAAAAAGTTCCTGTTTGAATTGATAATGAACTCATTGAGACAAATATATATATCTAAATATGATTTTAATATTTTATAGGCTAAATACACATTTAAGTTCATTTTTATTTATTTATTTTGATTTTTTGCTTTCAGATGCTTTAACTTAAAGGTATCAATCAATAATATATGAAGAAAAAATTTTTATATATCATTTTAATAACATTCCAAATCGGAAACTTTTGCCATATTAGTTTTTAGAGCATTTGCAAATATTTTCTATTTCTTATCGTGTTGTTGTTTCTATTTCTAATCGTGATAGGCACAGCACATTTCATTCTATTGATCTTCTTCACCCATATCAAAATTATATGTATAAATCAGCTTTGGTTGTATTTTGTACGCCTTTTTCTTTTGTGCACAAGTATTTCAAGTATTATCTACTATTTTTTGTCGATAGATTTTTAAAAATTTGGAGGATTTCTCAATTTTATATAATTTTTTTTTTATGTTTTAGTCAGTTTCAATTAAATAGGAAAGAACAGAGCATTTTTTTTTATTTTTTTTTGCACTACTTTTTTATGTCTGAAATGTGATTTCTATGTTAAAAAAATCAAACTTTCAGTCATAAATAATCATTTTATCAAGTCACTATGAATGATTTTCAACGAAATTTACAATTAATTCCGGATTTGGGAGCATTAGCTTTTGAATGATTTTCTTTGAGTGCTGTGTATTTGCAGAATTGATTTGTAAAACACCTGCTATGCTTATGGGCTCATTAATAAGTTTTAATTTTTTGTTTGAAATTAAAATTGGTCCTTTTAAAGAACTTGAAATTAAAATGAAATTGGTATAAGTAAGAAAAGATTTTTTTAAAGCCAGTTTTTTGTAAAAGAAGTTGATTTTGTATTTGATATTACTATATGGAAAAAGTATGTGTTTCATGATTTGATGAAGTTTTGTTTTTTACATCTTGACAGACAGGTTTACTATAAGTTACTTGATGAAAATAATAATAGTACAGATATATTATTATTATTATAATTATTTTTGTTTTGTTAATTTGGCACCGCTACATTAAAATTTGATGCCGACATTGGGCTACTATTTATACTGTGTTATTACTAGTATTTGGTAATAAGTGGTGTCAGAAATTTAGCTTTACATTGACTATTTCAAGGCTTTCTTTCAACCTATACCTTGCACTTTAATATGCCTAGGCCAGAAATTTAGTGTCTAATTTAATGTATACATCCTTGACTTGTGCTCAATATTACTAGATTCATATTCAAGTTTATTAGATTTGTATCCAATGTTATTATAGTAATATAAAATAATACAATACACATGAATAAGATTATTAAATTATAGCTGAATTTTTTCTTCTACTTTAATCTAATAAAATAAGAATTTCATATTTTAGAAACATCAAATTTATCTACTCAATACTTCTTATTTATTCTTTGATATTTTTTACTGTAATATTTACTTTCTTCATGACTTTAATTTAGCATGTGAGTGTGATATAATTCACTACAAAAAAAATGACTTACCAATATGAATATTTATTTTCTTATGCTCATATTTTATTATACTGTCTTCCTGTGAATAATTCTTACAGAAAGTTTCACCTAATTTCTTTATTTGTTGCATGATTTTGATGATCCTATCTCAGCAAAGAATTATCACATTTTAATAGGCTTGTGGCATGTACTATTTTAGAAGTCTTATTTCTGTTCCTTTTATAGTGTTACACTTTTTTCTCCATTCCTATCTAAAATTTTAATTTCAGACTGGAAAAGGAAATTATTAAACTTTATATAGCTAAATATAATAATAGGTAAATAGCTTGCTGAATCAAAACCTATTCTTGATATATAAAGGATAATTAATGAAATTATTAAAATTAATTATTTTTTTGTAATATTGAATGTGTTTAATAATCTTTGAAATCCGTAAAGAATTTTACTTTACTGATTCAATATGGTGACTAAAAAAATGCTGATCTCCAAGTTTAAAGATTGATATTGTATTTTTATGATGTCAAATATATTACAGAAGAAAAAATAACCCCAATAATATTATTTTTAAAAAAACTATAAAAAATTTCATCATTGTTTAATTTTGAATTTAAATCATATGTTTAATTATTCAAAAATTATAAATAAATTATAAAATTATAAGGAAAATAATCCTATTAAAATAATGTAATGAAAAGAAATCCCAATATGCAGAGAAAGACCCCATCTTTAAACTCTGGCTAGCATGGAATATATTTTTGTAATTGTAGAAATTATTTGAAATTTATTAGAAAAATGAAAAGTGTATTCATAAAATACTGCATGAAATATTTTTTAAAAATGAATTTGGAAATGTATAGCAATGAAATTTCAGAAAAGCAATGAAATAGCAATGAAAATTGGAACCATATGTATTTTTAAAAGTAATTAATTAAAATTCATTGTTTCAAATTACCTCTCTATAATTGCATTTTCTGGACTGAGTTGTCATCAGTTCAATTCATATTTTACTGGGTATTGGAATCGGTGTGAAATGAACATTTTTATAGATAACCTTTCATAAATTGAAATTTTAAAAAAATTATTATATTTCATAATTTATTAATGCTTTTAAATTAAATATGCTTAAGGCAGAATAGGCAGGTTTGTAGACTTGTCCTCAGTGGTGTACCTACATAAAAGGTCTAGAGCAAATAATGAAATACGCCCCTTTTTTCTTTTTCAATTTTGTATTGCGGCTTTTATGTGTGTTCTCATTTTTTTTAAGACCAGAGGATGCAGAGATTGAGAGTGTAGTTGAACTTGTATAATAATATATAAAACATTTTGGAATTAATACTATTTAAGCATTACAAATGACTTTGCAATGGTCATTATATATGGACGTTCCTTGATCATAAAATGTATCATAAGAATATTTCAAAAATGTTTGATGATAATGTGCACAAGAATCTTCTTCATTCCTGTTTTAATAACTCAAATCAGGTTTCATAAAAAATATCAAACAGTTGTTGGTATGTAACTTTTAATGCATTGATGAAATACAAATACAAATGATTTCTATTTATATCATACTTTACCCTTCAGCAGAAACACCTACTTTTTGAACATTAGCACATGCACATGGTCATTTTGACCCCAAATTTTCAAGCACTTGCTGATTATCTTATCGGTTATTTGTATAAAAATAAAATATGATCAGAATATAAAAATGTTTTTCCAAGTAAATATGTTCTTATCTAAGATATCAATACAACTTTTAATAAGAAAACCCAAAATTGAACTTAGCCACTTTTTGCCATACGCTGTTGTAATCATTTCCATTTTCCGTGTGTGTGTATATATATATAGTGTGTGTGTGTGTGTGTGTGTGTGTGTGTGTGTGTATATGTATGTATGTTATGATATTTTAAACTTTAATTTCTATTTAATTAATTTCCAAGATTTTATCTTAATTTAGCCCATAATAACTCCATTCTAAAATATTCTCTTATTTCTTGATCCAATTCCACTGTCGTTACTTAATTTATTCGAGAGAAGCTATGTAAAATTGCTGAATCGGCTAAAAGCCTAACTTTCTCACACTCCGCGTGAAGGGACAAAATACCGCTGAAGAGACAAATTCATTTTTAAAACCTCCCTGTGTTTCCTCTACCTTGTCGGCGCGTGTAACGAAAATCCCTATTGAAATCTCATTATTTATTAACACTATGAGGAAATATTTTCCCTATCAATTTCTCTGGTTATATAAGACCAGGGATAAAATGTTCAAGTGCTTTTTCATCATTCCTCTCTGTGTCGGTCTGTGTTGTGTGTATGCTCATCGTTTGTACATATGCCTGCTTCTTCATAATGAAGTGAAATGACGTCACGAAATCGAAAGTCTTTTCACTGTCTTCAAAACTGCATCCTGCTTCGTGTGCGCGCGCACACACACACACACACACACAATAATGTGCACAATTATTTCATGCTCAAATTAAATATATCCATTAAAATTTATAATTAGTTGCATTTAATAGTATATCTAACACTGTAACAAATTTAAACTGCACTTATGAAACATAAAGGTATGTAGTTACACGAAAACTGAAGCATGAATTAAAATTAACACTTAATTAATTGGTCCATGACATATAAAATTGTACTTCATTATAATTTAGTAAAAAATATTTTTTACTTATAAAAAAACTGTACAATACTTCCAGGAACATTTTGAAACGTTATAAATTCCCCCTCCTTATTTTTAATAATGTCAAAGTGTTGATGATTGAGTGGAAATAAGTTTATACTCAAAAGAAATGAAGCATAGAAGTTTTTTTTGTGTGTGTGTTTGTCACTGAAGTTCTGAGATATGAAAGCTGAAACGTCTTTCGTAGCAAGCACTTGTTGTTGCTATTGCCATTAAGTGTCAGTAGAGCTGCTTTATGTAATATAAAGAAGTAAATTTCAGAATTTGTATGTATAGTAAAAATATCTTATTGCTATTTGTTATCATATCTATACCAACTTCAATCATAGTATAGTACTTTTGTTGTTTATAATTTCCATGATAGGTCCTTTTATTTTTAATGAAAATCATTTTTGGTTTTCGCCTTTCAAAACCATAAGTAGAAATTCCAAGAGATCAATCATTCAGAATGGTGTTGATCTTTTCGGATTAAAAAAGATCTCAAAGAATCAAAGTATGGTTATCTTTCTGGCTTATTTACTTCTAGTTTGGCACCACGGTTTCTTCCTGTCTTCTATTGATGCACTGAATAATAAAAACTGGGAAATTTAGTTTTATTTTGAGTATTTTCTATTCATTATTTTGCCTTGAGATGTTCATCTATTTGTATCAGTTATAAATATATTTACTAATATTCATGATTCAATTTTTAGGAACATAGTTTCGGATAATATATTTTATTTTCCAGCTATTTAAAAATCGAATCTTTTTTTTAAACATATTTGATGCTCACACTGAAAATTTTATTTTATTTATACAATCTCCAGTTATGTTCTTATTTCTTTTCACATAAATCTGAAAGAATTAAAATATCTACTGTTTGCTTTTCAGGCAATAAAGGAATTTATTGAATATGAGTTTTGTTATAATTTTTTCCTGTTTAACATATAAAATAACCATAAGCACTGAATCATAAGCTAATAACCTTAAGTTACTTATAATCCCTTATTCCCAATCAGGGAAGCCTGTTGCCAAAAGCTTTTAAACTTCTCACATTTTGCTGAGCCTGTTTTAATTTTTAAAAATCTTGTGAGTAAGGGTTCATTATAATAATTAAAAATATTCAAAATAAAAATTCAATAAAATAGAAATAAAAACTTTTTAAATACAACGAAATGAAATAAATTTTTCTTTTCAATGCAAAGAAATGATTCTTTAATTTTGTGCACCATGGCAACAGTGCCTAGGGCTCTTACCCTGCTTTGCGCATCCTAATTATATTATTTTTTTCCCTCACTGAAAACACCTACAGTTATTTCGTTTATTGACATGGCTGAAAAAGAGCCAGTCCTGCAACATTTTATTTTTAAATTTACAAGTACTTTCTGCTTTAAAAAAAAAATGTAAGTTTTAATTTATATGTCTTGACTCCAACATAGGCTTGTTTATAAAATAGTTTATTATTTTATTTTAGTCAAACGAATTATAACGTATACCCTTAATTTCCGGCCGTATGAATGGTATAAAATACTTTCCGCCATTTGCAGAACCAATTATTTTTGCCTATAATGTTGAGATTTAATTTAATTACAATTAAGCGAGTTTTTTTGAATAGATCTTTCGTATTTCCTAAATTTCGCTAATAATATATTTTTATTATCTTGGCTTTAAATTCAAATATTAATTGAAACTATTAATTCAAATATTGTATTAACCAAGATAAAACCAGCGTACTGGTTCCCCCAAAACTTTTTCACACACTTTCTTTTAAACTTATCCTGCCGGAGAACGCTTTACATGGTATTGGCGTACGATAGTTACGAAACATTTTATGGCCAGAATTTAACATTTTTACTGAATCTGACGTGTCATTTTCGGCGATTAATCTCTGACATGCGATTAAAAGCATAGAGAAATCAGATTTATGCTTTAGACGCAAATTTCCGCAATCGATTTAAATAAAAATTTAACACAAAACTACTTTTTTACAAAAATTCCATATCGAATTTTATATATTTAAGTCATTGAGACTTTGAGCTATCGTGTTTACTTGTTTTTAAAAGTACAGATCAACAAACAGGCAAGCCGTTGTTCAAGTTGGCACAAACTTTGTTAAGTGTCTAAATTGTAGATGTTAAATCTGTGTACCTTATCTTATCCATATAGTTCTCGCCGTTTCTTATTTATCATATTAACGTATATTCGAAATGCTGGACAGACGCACTTCCTCGGAACAGATTTTACTCTAAATTTGCTATAAAGACCGCATACCAAATTGCATTCTTCTAGCTAAAAGCGTTTTTGACTTATCTTTGTGAAAGACATACTGTTCCTGAGTTCCAAAAACGTGTTTTTCGAACTCAGGGAATTGTAAAACTTGGAGATTCGACAAAATCTCGAATTTTTTGGCAATTACTATGTTTTCTCTATTCTACGTATACGAGAAAGTAAAAAAGTTGAAACTTTAAAAATTAATATCGTTCACTTGAATTTGGAATACCGACGTTCAAATTTCTCTTTAAAAGCCAATAAAGGAATAACAAATATAAAATATAATTAGTTAAGTTGAGATGTAAGTTAAATAATCTTGTTACATAATATCCGAACTGCCTTTCGATCTTAAGACCTAATGAAACGTTATATCTAATGTTGCCAATCGGCAATGCAATTAAAAATGTGCCTACATCAAATATTTTATAGAGGAATGATCAAAAACTGGGTTAAATATAATTTGAAATATTTTACTTTTCAAATAAGCATTCCTGATTCATCTTTGAAGAATAAAATATTTATTTGTGCACAAACAAAAAGACATGCAGACAAAGGTGAGAAACATGTAGTTAATTTCCCCCTTTCAGTACTCGATGTGTATATTGTAAATTCATTTAATATTATTTTCATTTATTGGCAACAACGGGATGAGAGCTGCAATTTCATCTTAGTAGTATTTCATGAGTCAAAATTATGTACATGACTCGAGATTTTGACGAATCTCCACGTTTTACACCTCCCTGATTCGAAAAAAATGCATTTTTGAAAAAGGGTCGCGTGTTTTCTCTGACAAAGATACCTCAAAAACGATTTGAGCTAGACGGTTCAAACTTGGTATGCGGTCTTTTCACCAAATTTGCAGATTTCTATAAAATTTTGAGTAAAATCCATTCATAGGAAGATCGTCTACCCGGCTGTTCGAATATAAGTTAACACGATAGCTACCAATCGAAGAGAGTTAGATAAAATTCTATCCTCAGAGTTAACGATTACAGAGTAGACACCTATGAAATTCTGAGTGAAATCCAACTAGGAATTGACCGTCTTTCGATCTGTCCTTCTAGAAACATGTAAACACGATTATTGAAAAACGCTAGGACTTAAATGTATCAATTTTGGTCCTGGATTTTGTAACTTCAAATGCAGTTTTGTTCAAATTTTGATTTTAATCTGTTGAGAAAAACGTGTCGATAACACAAATGCAGTTTTTCGGAATCATGAACTGTATGCCAGGACTTTATAGCTAAATTTCTCGCCAAGGATGAAACAAAAGAAAGTCAAAATGCTAAAATCACGACAAAAATTAATATTTCGCAGTTATTGTACAATGCTATGTAAGGCGTTCTCAGAAATAATACCTTTATGAGAGAGTGTGCGAAAAAGTTTGTGGGACACAACGTCTCCTTGATTTTTATATTTTCTTTCTCAATAATTTTGTTTGTTCTTTTTTTACAGGTACCAAGCATTATTGAAGAAAAATGCAGGCGATGAACTTAAAAAAAATGTCTCTCAATATCAACATCTACTATTATATAGACTACAATCCAGAAAAAAACTCCTACTTTTGAAAGATCTAGAAACGACTGTTTTATCATTCAATCAGCTTTTTAACGGCATCTAGAGGTTCACTTACGATTTAGTCCTTAGATAGTCTTAGTGGGAACGAACAACTTTGAAGTGTCAGTGTTTAAAAAAGTGACAATATTTCGATTGCCGGCTATGTCAAATCCAATTGATAGCCAACTCAAAAGTCTTTACAGGCTGTCCCTCGAAGACATTTCTCTAAGAAAAGTGGCTGTCCTTTTGGTTAGTGACCCTGTCAAGTATATATCTCCCTCTACTGTGGCTTATAGAGATGGCGAGGAAAGGTTAAAATTAAAACATGAACTGTTCAAAAGCATTGTAGCCGAACTCTGTTTACCTGAATCGATGAGGGAGCCGTTAGTTAATCTACTAAATCTTATTTTTATGGAAACATATAAATGGTCGAAGTACCACCAGTTTTTTTTAAAATCGAAGCATTCAAGTTTTCAGTGTCCAGAATATCTAAAACACTTGCATTGGACACATATGGGGACTATAAATTTTCGGAAAACAGCTGAGGCAATGATCCGCGATGAAAAGTTTGACATCAACATGCGATTTAAGTTAGCTTGTCTGTATTGCCTTGATGAAGATATTCAAAACATTTGGCAAAAAATGTCCCCGCTGAATAAAAAGTGTTTTTATAACAATGGGCAATTTCCTCCATGCAATGATACGGGAGAAATAATTATTTTTTGGACTTGCATCCTAAAAGGAAGAGTAGATAAGTTAGAAAACTATCTTATGGGATGGGTAGGGCACGACTCTTCTATTTATCAACAAGCTTTTGAATTGTTTGCGAAGAACGGTTATGAAACAGCGACTCAATATTTTTTTGAAAAGTTAACTTGCGAGGAAAAAGATGCGTCATTGGTGAGAACGGCCGAATATGTAGCAGAAAACGTGAATGGCAGCTTTCAACAATACACCGAGGTTTTCTGTTATTTGTTGACCAAGATGAATACGGAACAGTTTCAGTACGTTCTCGAACATTCATCGTGTGAGATCCTTAGAAGCTTTCTGAATTGGCCACGGCAAGATGCTTTTCTCGAGGTTGCACAGCTTGTATTGCCGTTCTTTGTAGAAGACGATTATGAAATGCTGCAGTTTGTTCTGTTACAACAATTTAAATACTTATATAATCCTTCAAAACTTTTTCGGAATCTTTTTCTGATCACTCCTAAAGGTTTCAGACATTCCATAAATTATTTAGATAATTTTTTTAAACGTAAAGATACTGAAAATATCAAATTTATGTTTACAAATATGGACCCTGAGGAAACGTTGGAACTTGTCTTGAGTCGTAAAGCACTGCACAATTGTTACGAACAAATAAGAGAAGGCAAGTTGGATTTTGTGGAATTTTTTATTCGCGAATCCAGGCTGTCCAAAGAAGACAGAGAGAGATTTTTGGTAGCATTAAATTTTTATGCTCCATCACTTTTCGAGCTGGACGTTGGTGCACATTTCATTAAGCTGGTGAACGATATTCCTTAACGGTACTTCTAAGTATACGGTCTAGATAACTGCACTTCTAACCGTGACTTCTCAATTTGCAATAAAATAAATTAGATGGATCCAATGGATTTTCAAGCACGTAGGCAACCAGATGAAGAACTAATAGAAGAAAGGCCAGCGACGAACAATAAAAACATTTAGGAAGCAAATAATAATAACTGGCAAAGAATTTTATGTTATTTTCTTACCACAGATTATCAAGATTATAAATCAGAAAACATAAACATTCCAATTTTCTAGGAGGTAATTTGAAGATTTGATTCAGAAACCGCTTGTCTATTAATTTTCTTTGTAAGATCTGTTTGTATATTGTAACTGTATGTTTGTTGTCTGATATCGCAAAACAAAACTGCACAGTGTTATAAAAATGCTTCGTGATACTTTGCTCTTTTTGAAACTTTTTTTTTTCAAAATTGTGAATTCTAAAATGGCAATTGTTAAAAAAAAAAAATCTAACGTTAAAAAAAGAAAAGAATTGTATCAATTAAAAATTGTTTTGCACCACAAATTATCTAGATTGATGGAATTAATTGACTTACAATTTTCATTTAACAAATAAGAAAAATTACGGCATAAAAAATTTTAGCAATTATTTTTAATTTATTTTTTAAAGAAATATTAGGATGATTTTAAATTGCTAAAACTCAAAATATTCCTGGTTATTTTTCAAAAGTGTTTTAAAAATGAAACACAAATATATGAGCTTTAATTTCGATTCAGCAATTGGAAAAAAAATGTTAATTCTATAAAAAATGAAAAATATTTCATTGAAAATTCTAATTTTTTTTAATTATATTTTTTAAAGTACACATTTTTTTTCAAATTTGCTGAATCAGAATTAATGTAAAATGTTTAAAAAAAGATATGTTCCGAATTTCATCACTTAATCTGATTACAAGAAATCTTGAAAAAATGCATTATGGGGGGGGGGGAATGCATTTAAAATTTGAACACCTTTCCACAGATTATCTGTCGTTAGCATTTGAAAAATAGGCATCATTTTGGTGACAACTAGGGATTGCAATACCGGTATTTTGAGCCATTTGTACAATTTTGTAATACCGGTATTCACAAGTTTAAATACCGGTTTCTCGGTATTTACTAGAAATTTTAAAAATTTCTCCACTATATGTTCAGGTATCGCAAACATATCAAAATAGTATGCGTTTTTGTTTTTGTGTCTCCATAATGGGCGAAATTAATTAGCTAATTAACGGCTTAATTAATTGCTTAAATCTAAATTAGCGAAACGTGGATTATCCCTGAAAGAAAATATTGTATCCTTAACGACTGATGGAGCAACAATTATGAAAAAAGCTGCAAAGTTGATAGGTGCAAATCAGCAGTTGTGCTATGCACATGGAATTCAATTAGGAGTACAAGATGTACCAAAAAAATAAAGAACAGAAGAATCCAAATACTGTGGATATAGAAATTTCGGATTCCAACTTTGAAAAGAGTAAGTGTGAGAGTGATATTGACAATGAAGATAATGACAATGTAATTGTTGAAGAAGATATTGCTAATGAGGATGAAATATTAACCTATCAAGAATTGCTTCCTATAATTTATTGTTCGAAAAGTTGTTAAGATATTTAAACGTTCCCCTTTAAAAAGTATATTTTACTAAAATATATACTAACTGAAAATAAAACAGAATATATGTTAATATTAGATTCTAAAACACGTTGGAAGAGTTTACTCTTAATGATGGAACGATTTTTGAAACGAGAAGACCAATCCAAAAAGCAATAATCCACTTAAACCTGTAAATTAATTTTTCAGATAGTGAATTCGACATAATATCCAGAACTATATCAGCTCTACTTCCAATAAAACTGACTATTGAGGCATTGTGTCGGAGAGATTCTAATTTTTAACAGCTAATGCAACAATAAATTTCATGTTGCAGTCACTGAAAGAACAGCACACATCACTATCTGAAAAATTATATATTACATTGAAAAATCGCACAGAAGAAAGGCACACCGAAACAGAAAATGTCTTACGGTATTTACATAATTATAATGTTTTTAAAAATGAAAAAGAAGAAAAGAAAATAACCAATTCAAATTTGATTAAGTTTAGAGTAAATTTTCTTAAACTTTTTTACCCACAATCCTATCCACATTCAGAAGAATTCGGTTCAATTATCGAAGATTATGATGTCACTACTGTCGATAGTGAAAAGGAATTGTCTCTTGAACAAAAATTAGAATTAGCGATAAAAAAAAAAAAATTCAACGAACCAAAGTACAATACAGAAATCAGCTATATCCAAAACCATCCGACGAGAAATCGAATTTATTTGAAGATGAGGGATTTAGAGGTAAATACTTGGAAAAAGTATATTCCGCATTGCTAACAGTACCACCAACTAGCGTAGATACCGAAAGAGCGTTTTCGACAGCTGGTAATTTTTACACAAAATTACTTTTCAGGCTTAATGACAGTACAACTGATCCATTATGGTTTTTAAGATGACATTTCAAAAAGTTGTAGAGTACTCCAGACTGAATAGCGATATTTACACTTTCTTGTGATTTAAATAAATAAGATGTTGCATTACTTTTTTGTGATTATATATTGTTACAATTTATAAGTTACAAATTATTTTTTGGGATATTTACACTCTCTAACAAAACTGGCAAATAAAACAAAGAAACATCTGTGTTTTCTTTCTTTTTCTAAAATTTCTAATACCGGTATTAAAACCGGTATCCCGGTATTAAGATTTAAAAAATACCCAATACCCGTATGGAACTTTTGGTCCGGTATTGCAATCCCTAGTGACAACATCATCTCGAAAAGGAGTTTTAATGACTCTCTTATGAGTTGTGGGTCTTTGTTTCAGCTGCAGGGCTCGATTACAGAAGCTCCCAGATTGAGGCCCAGCATGGCATATATGTTTTGTTTTAGAGTCTGTGGAGCTCCAGTGTTGCAGAATCGCATAAATATCCGTCTTTTTCCTTTTGACATTGTCTGTGTTTCTAACTACGCTGTTGCGATACTGTCTGGTAATTTTAGTATGGCTGCATCACTCAGGCGCCTATGCTTCTTAGCTCCGTCCCTTTTCTTTTCATGGTCTACTAGTTTATGGAGAACGTGTCAACAAGTCTTAGGTTTTAAAAAAAAAAAAAAAAAAAACACCAAAATATCATTTTGTCTCTAACATAGAAACATGATTCAAACGTCATTTTGAGCAGAAAGAAACAGATTATTTTTTATAAGAAGAAAAATGAATAAAACTTGGAAGATTTTTGAATTCGGACAGCTTTAATTTCATAAAATGTGTATGATTTTTTTTTTTCTTTTTCTTTTTTCCTGTAAATTGGTTCTTTGCTGTTTGATAGCACAAAACAGAAAGAAACTGGAATTTTAAAGCTGATTTGTGATACTTTGTTCTTTGAAAAATAATTTTTAAAATCCTTTCCATGAGCAAATTAAAATTTTATTATTACAATACTTAAGTTTTATTATAGAATGTAATTTGAATTTGTCCCATTAAAGAAAGTTGTGGTAAAAAGTTTATTTGTTGTTTGCAAAGTCGATATGTATTAAAAAACAATGAAATGATTTCATAAAATTCGTTTCTGCATGTTTGATATTTGATGTATTTTAGTGTGTTAAAGTATACAAATCTTGTATATTTTTACTTAATCGTATACATAGTATAAAGTACAGTGATCGTCAAAAAATTCGAGCTGGAGACTTTAACGAATCTCCTCATTTTTAGTGCTCATTGGCTTCAAAAAACACATTTTTGGGTAATGTCTCTTCATCTGTGATAAAGACAACTCAAAAAGGATATAAGGAGTCGATGGAAGTTCGTTACACGGTCTTTATACCAAATTTACTGATTTCTATCAAATTTTGAATAAAATATAAACGGAGGAAGTCCGGATGTTCGAATAGAAGTTAAAATGATAACTACAGAGCTGATTATTTATATATATATTAGTAATGTAATACTCTGTCTAGAAAGCAACTGAGTTAATTCCCTTTGATAATGAGGCAGGTCCACTTCATTTTTTAATCTTTTTTAGCCTACTCGATTTCGAATTTTTTTCGCTGATTCTTTGAGACTGGCAGTTTATCTCATTTCATCTTTCACTGACACAAATTTTAAAACAGCTTTTAAATTTTAATATAATTTAACCGCTTTTATTCCACTGGAAATACTGATTGTGTTTAGTTTCTTTCGAATCTCATATGCCTCTTCTAGATATTTTTGAGTTTATTTATTTAAACATCAGATTATAATAAATATGAAAGCCGTAATATTTTTTTAGTCTTACAGAGCTGTTTTTTGTGAAGAATTTACTTGATGATGGGAAATCGCATCCCTCCCCAACCCCCAAAAATTCATTATTGTCTGTGTTCATAGTCTTGTACTGTTCGTTTCAGTATCCTGAGACGACCATTTTTCGACGATTCTATCTCACAAAGGGATAAGACGCTGAATGATGAGGTGTTTCCGGGGTTGTTCGTCAATATTTGACCTTGATTTTCGCTTTTACTTCTTCTATCAATTCTTTTACTTTTTTTTCCCCACGTGTATGCGAGTATCTGGTCGTTTCTGACTGTATTATTGTATTTTAATTCAGTCCGCGATTAATCCCAGTTTATCTTATTGTTAAATGTAAACAATGCCTTTTTTCATTTTTCCCTCACCCCAATTTTTTCGAATTAAATCCATCCTAACGCATGCGCAAAAGCGCGGAGGGTTTTAGAATCCATTGTTAAACTATAATGTCGTTTTATTATTCCTCATTAGCAGCTTTTGGCTTCCAGCTGGTTCGCAATGACAGCACGTTACGAAAATGTTATCTATTAATTCTTTTTCAGTGTATATATTGCCATTCAACGAGGGGGGTGGAAAATATTTTTAAAAAATGAAGAAGTTCGAGTCAATCTGAAAACTTAATCGAGAGCAGAAATAAGCTTAATCGTCGCCAAATGGATAATCGCCAAGACTGAACAATCGAAATTGTTACTCGTTTTCAATTACCTAATAACAATTACCTAATAAAAATAGTCTTTGTATTATCTTAAGACTCAAAAAATCATCTATATAATTATGTCAATTTGATTTCCGGATGATTCCTTCCTTAATTTTAATAGTATTTTTTAATTCAATTTGATACAATGCTTTTAAAACTCATTTTCAAAATATTAAGTGTCCACTTATTTACTTTATAGTAAGATTTTCAATTCTTTTATGTCTTAATATTACAATTTTTAATTTGCAAGAAACTGATTCAATTGAATTGAAATTTTTTAGTCGTATGAAAGAACAAGGGGGATTTTTCAAAAGTATAAGCTTGAATTCTATGTGAATCGTTTTACAGCCTAAAAAGTCAATAATCTTGGCAAACAAGGTGGTCGTCAATATTGCTATTGACGACCAGCAATATAAGATATGGGCAATATTTAATTCCAACATTCTGTCGTTGTGCAAACGTAAAGAGTTGAAATCTTGCAGATTGTGGATCTTTTTTTTTTTTAAGAAAGGCAAAAGGAAAGTTTTAGAATAGGTGTGCTGGAATTAATAGTAAGACAAAAGTATTATATTATGAATATCTTTACCTGAGCTGCCAGTTTTACATTCATTTTCTTTAGTCCACACACTTCAATATGTTTTTTTCTTTTTTTTTGTAAAATTTATACAAGCAGAAGATTCCATAAAGAAAAAGTAAACAATTATTATGAATGTAAATGCCCACAATATAACCTATTTAATTGATTTATAAAGAGATTATAAAATTACCATTATTGATTTATTTTTATTTATTATTGGCATTTTTATTTATTATTTATTACCATTATTGTTTATAAAATTACCATTATTTATTTAAAACCATTTATTATATATAGAAAATATTATTAACAATTACAATATTGATACAAGCACAGAGAAAAATATTAAACATTCAAATTCGGAGCTCTATTACACTAGCAAAATTACAATAAAAGATAGGAAACATTCTGCCATCACATCATATTTAAAGCATTAAATCCATTAAAACATATTAATAAAAAAATTTAAGATTCAATGAAATATAACTAGAAATATTATTTTATATGACTAAATTTACGAAATATGAGAGTAATTCAATAATACAAATGGAATTTTCACATGTTCTCTAAATAAGGTAATTCTAGTTCTTTCAAATTTTTTTTCTTATTTACTTTCAAAACAATTATTAAACATACTTGCTCTCATCAGAATAAAACTTGAATAATATCAATCCAGGTGTTCGATTCTGATCTTCTACAACAAAGATAACACCTAAATTTGCTCACAGAGAATTTTTTCGGTGATTTATCCGGAGTCACACTAGGTCCGGAATGTGCATCCATTCAAAAAATATACAAAAAAACACAGTACACAAGGAAGAAAATTGTAAACAAATAAAAATGGAAAATTCACAAAACAAGATAAATCCAAGCAAAATAATAATTTCAAATGCAAAAAAAAAAATGAATCAAAAGAGAATTTTCAAGATTTCAGCAACACGCTTAAAATGGCGGCGCGTTTTACTTTTGTTTCGAAAATTCGCGGCTTTTGTTTTGTTCCTGTACAAAGACATTAACAGAGGTGGCGTTACAATCGTTTACCAAACTTCGAAGTGAGACCGTTGGGTCTCTTTCTCTGACTAGCGTCTCAATCGCAACGTAATCCCTATGGGATGGGCGAATCCATCATGAACCGTACTTTTCACAGGTAGGTACGTTTGCCCGAGAGGGGCAGCAGGGATAAACGTTGGCTTTTAAATGTTGAGTTGTAGCTCAACGATTATCCCGGTTCAGTTGAATCGTTTTTCGTGGATCACGAGGGAATACGTTGTCACTACTTTACCATGTGAATGTGGATATAGTTTTCCTCTCTATTAATGTCTATTTTTAAATCACTATTTCTTATCTTTGAAAATGTTTACAAATTTGTTCTTGTGTTGCATTTCATAAACGGATCATATAATTTTTAGAAATGTATAAAATTACATTGTGAATGAAGAGGTAATGTGATATTTAAGTTTCATAGTATGTAATATGGAAATAAAGCAAATCATTAACCATTTCATTTTCATACTTGTTGATTTTTTTTGTCATTATATTACTCTTGTGCTTTGTAGTTTTAAGTAAATGCATGTTAAATTCTTGTAAAGGTAATAAATTAACAGGAATGAAATAACTTATTGAATTTAAATAACACGTTTTGTGAGTAGAAGACATATAACCAAAACTTAATGATCTAGGTCATCTTTATTTTTTAAAAAATAAATAAAACAACTTTTACATAAATTTAGAAAAATAATTTTATAAAGTGCTTACTGTAAAAACAACTTTATCACAAAGTTTATTTCCTACTCGGGGTTCATAGTGTAATAATAGACATAGCATGTTGAGTAGGTATATATTGTAATATTTATTGTATATCAAATCAAGCCTTTATTTAAGAAACAGTTTTCTTAAAAGGATTCTGATTTTATTAATGTTTGATTGAGATTTATTTTACTATATTATAAATTTCTAAAATTTTTACTATCATAAGTTATTTTCCTCTTCTCAATAAATAAAACAAATTGTGTTTTATTACTTAACAGATAAATCTCATTAAATGAGCCTTTTAAAAAATGAACCTTTTTAAAGCATGAAATAAAACTATTTTCAATTCATGTTTTATTGATAATTTAAGTTCTTTTGTAACAGTGATTGTATAGTGATTTTTTTAAAAACATAGGACTATTTAAATTCAATTTTCTTATGATAAGTATTAGATTAGATTCAATTACATAAAAATATTAAAATGTAACTCCCTGCGAATGTTTCGGAGGATATAAGTTTTTTTTTAATACTGGTTTTCTTTAAATTAGGGTTTATTTTTCTAGTTATTAAGAAATCATGTTATATAGAGTTTCATGTTCATACTTGCAGCTTCCTCAGTATATTTCAAAATATAAATATTCTTGAAAGATTAATATAATGGTCTTTTAAAAGATGTTCAGAATATTCACAATATTGCAGCCTGTTACTGACATTCTGAATATAGGAAATGAATAAATCTCTTATTTTTAAAAAATGAAACCACTAAATTTTCCAGGTAATAACTGAAAAAGAAGTGATATTGAACTAATATATTTTACAAATATAGAAAGCCTGAATGTTCAACATGTCACATGTTCTATTTCTAGTAGCACCAATATGTTTCCATGTGAAAACTTTTTTAAAGAGGGTTAGTGGAATTTGGCTTCATTCTATTTAGTTGTAGATGCCTCGAAATGGGGAAAGTTATTTTATGGTCACCCTGTAGTTTAATTACACAAAATTTTTGAAATATGGCAAGATGAAGTTTTAAAAGTAAAAATTGGAGCAAAATAATTATGGTTAGGAAAGAATTAGTTTTACCTGCTAAATCATGCAGCAGTTATTTTTTTCATGTTTAGGAGTATGGAATATAATATCCTGAAAATTCTACAATTAAATAACAAGCTAATATTGAATTTTGAATTAAGCAATAACACTTGGAAAAATAGAAATATAGTCAAGTATCAAATTCTTATTGGTTTAACAGTATAATATAAACAAATTAACATATAAAATAAAAACTAAAGAAAATAAATAATATATAGCACTGTATTACAAAATTTTTTGACTAAACTTTAATAAGTTAATGTCATAACTAGGCAGTTTTTAGAGTGATGAAAAATATAATGTATCGATTGTTAGCTTTATACAGCTATAAAATGTAAATGTGTTCATGGTAATTTTTTTCAGATTGTTGTTCTGTGACATAAAATCATATTTACAGTGTTTGGGAATAAAGTAATCGTGTTATCTTCCTTTTGTGAATAATTGCAATACTTATGAATTTATTTGAAAAATCTTGGTTGGTTTCATTATAAGAGTCATAAAAAGAAATAGTTATAATATATATAATCCTTATCACGAGAAAGGTTTTATTTGATTTGTCAAAATTTTTCTCATCTAAATCTTAATGCTTATCTTATTAAAATGATAGTGCAAGTTTACACATTACTAAAGTTTCTACTATTTTAATAACAAAACAATGACAAAATAAGATTCTCATCTTACTGTTTATCAAATAAAATACAAAGATATCCTTACCAAATATGAAATCATGATAAAAAGAATTAAATAATGATTAGCAAGTTCACTTGAATCATAACAAGGAAAACTAAAAGCTAAATTTAGAAGAGCCTACAGAAGCAAACTGTTTTTTGAGATGTAATCTAAATGACATTGCTCACAAATGGTAAAATGTTTAGTATGTAATAAAGTTAAATATAATAAAAACGCAAGACATATTTATTACGAAAACATTGTGTAATGAAACAAACAGAAAATGGATTAATAAAGGACAAGGAAATACTATGCAATATTGAAACATGACATTGTTTTCATATTTGTTATAGTCTGTTCCATCATTCTGTTATGCATTTCATAGTATATATATTCATATTTGTCACATCAGGTGACCAGTTTGTTCATCAGGAACATTGGTTGTATTTGTTTTTAGATAAATTGTTTAGATATAACTTCATATCAATGAGTCTATCAAATAGTTTAGCATTAAAATTGTGATTTTAACTGACTTACTTAAATATTCTTATTTACTCTGTGTATTGTGATCATAAACTTTTCTGATTGAGACTGTTACTTGACATCATGGCGCTGTTGAAAATGTAAATAACCCTTTCATCTATCTTCTAAATTTGAGGTATTGTAACTTCCCTTTTTCTATTTGTTTTATAAATTGCTCAGATATTAAATATAATACTTCTTTACTTGATTTTCAATAATAGGCGAAAACCATGCGATTAATTACATGATAAAAAATGAAAACGATTTGGATTTCAGGGTAATAATGTAACATTAAATGTAAGGGGGGGATATTTTTTTAAAAAGCAAATATTCGTTCTACAATTCAATTGATATAATTAAAAAAATTTCAAACAATGTAAAATTTATGTTTGTGCAGTGATATTTTCAGAAATTATCGTAGAAAAACAGCGAATTTCAGCTTAAAATATTATTTAAAATTCCAAAAAATCGGTCCAAGGTGCACACATCCACCATTCTACATATGTGTCACATTTGATACATGTAGGTCAAATATTTGGCTTGTAGAGCACCAAAACACACACATTCAACTTTATTATTAGTATATAAATATATTTGTTCCACTTTTTTTTATAATTAAATGTTTCGTTATTCGTTCGTTGAAGCAAGTTAGGTATGGGGTGGATTAAAAAATGATTCCGTTTTTATCCTTATAATGTATTAAAATAAAATAGTTAAATATAATAATACTAAAAAAATATGCAAGTGATACCATAAATGAGTTTTTTTTTATTGGTTAGATAATGCAGACAAAGATATTTACATAAATACTACAGACAACAACTCTGTGCACGATGACTTGCAATTCTATTATTTGGTTAAATGTTACAAACTGTATTTTGGTTTATATGTTATAATTATGCTAAATAAACTAGTGAATCTGTAGAACTTCAGCTCTCAAGAATTGAATAAATTTGATGATAGTTAATAGATATTTTATAGAAACTTTTAATTTAATAAATTTAAATAATAATATTTTATAAACTTTCTATAGCAAACAACTTTTTTTTTTATTATCTTTATTGAATATAGAATAAGAAATGAAATAGTTTCTTTACTTAATATACAAATGAATCTAAATTTTTCAAGGCAGATTTTTTAAAAATTTCAAATGCAATTTAGTTTCTCCATTGGTATATTGTATCTAATTATTAAACAATATAGCATTGTAGTTTTATTAGAAACAAAGAATTTTTCAAAAGCATACAATATATTTCATCATTTGAAGAACTTATTGTGCTATTTGACTATAAGAGGCAGAAAAAAAAACTTAACACAAATTAAAAAAATATAATGAAAATAGTTATTTCCATTTTTTTATTAGTATTTATATAAAAATATGTTCTTTTCTATGAGAAGAAATATTATATTTCTATAATTTTATATTATTTATTTTATTGTTTTACAATAAAAAAAATAATAAACACAAAATAAAGTTGGATGGACACTCTAGAAGCAAAGTAAACAGAATGAAAGTAATTTGATTAAAACTTGTTTTTAAATATTTACATAACAGCTCATTTTTGTGAGGCAGTTAAGAAAATAATATATTTGTTTTCATTAGGTTTGCTTCGAAATCATTAAGGAAACCAAAATATGAATGATAAGCATAGATAATGTACTCTCAATTAGCATTGGAACCATTGTGCATTATATATGTAATTTTCATAATTGTGCTATAGGTATAGGAAAAATATTTATTCACTTAAAATATAGAAATGTTACAGTGTTAAAGAATATAGTAAAAATATATTACAGATTGGTTACAGAAGGCTGTACCAATGGCTTACTTAGCTGAATGCCTGCTAAAAATGTCTAAGTGGTTAGTGATTAAAAAAAATAACTATAATTTGTTATTTATTTTATTGAATTATATAGGTAATTCTCATAATTTATAAGACTAACAATGAAAAACATTTATACATGAATATTTGACCGAGTTAGTCCAACAAACATTGATATCGCATAATAGGAGATGCTTTGGATGTAGAATATTTTACTATATAACTTTCAAAAATCAAATAATAAAAACAGCAAATTATTTAGCATGTAACTAAATTGAAATACTAATATGAAAAAAATTTTTTGTCTATTGAATTGATATATTTGGCTCTAATTTACAATGTAAAATTTTAATGAAAGGAATTAACATTATCAAGAGGGTTTTGCAATGAATAGACACATATTAAATGCACAAACTACATATAAAATGCTAAGCAAAATGTGTAAACTTTATTAAGAATGAGAACAACGCATAATATAAAAAAAAATATTACAACTGAAAAACATAGATACCATAATTACAATTTCAGGATCAATAAAGTAAAGAAAGCGACAAGAAGGAAAAATTTACCTAAGTATTTTAAACACTAGTATATCTTCTCACAAATCATGTGATGTGTCGCATTTTATCGTTAAAAAACGTTCCAAGATTCAAATTGCCAATACTACAATTGATTTTGAATACTTAGTACATTCTAAAAGAGACACTATGAATCTATGTGTGCAATATTTTACTTGGATTTTTTCTTTTTAAAAAGAATTTATCATTGCATAATTATTTTTAGAAACTATATAACTGCAACTGGCTAATGGAAAATAAATGTAAAACATATGAAGTTCCCAAATAATGTCTTAAATTGTGTTTTTATGATATGAGAACATGACACAGTTTTGGGAATGAAATTTTTATTTCAGAAAAAAATTGGCCAGCTATATCTTTAAATTGGGACTGCAGAAAATGCAAAATATCAGAACACATTCTAAATCCATTCCAAATTTATTCTGTTTGAGTTTATATTCTGAATTAACAACATTCTAATCATATTATAGAAAATACTTCTACAGAAAGATTATATCAGGAAGCATATTCTATTTAAAGTATATATATTTCAGATGCTTCAATTTGTCAATGCCTTTTGTGACTATCTATGGTTTAAAAAATCCAAATTTTAGTTTATATTACAAAATTGAAATGTTCTCATGTCAAATTTTAAATTTAAAAATAGCAGTATACATTTTTTTTTTTTCCGTTCCTGGTAACATATTAAGACAAATAGAAATGCGAAATTTAGGAATCATAAAAAAATAGACATACACTGTTCTGGGAATGTAAAGGCAAATATAACCATTGGCAGAATATTTTTTTTTCTCAGACTATAAAGATATTATATCCATACAATCATATAATAGGCACATCTTTTTTTACTTACTGCAGAAATAGTACATGTTAGATGTAAATGAAAAATATGTTTCCATATTATTGAGAAATTTTTCTGTAAAGGAATGTTATCATATTACAATTAAATTTTTTTCAAAATCAGTAAATTACCAGTTTTGAAGATGATGTATTAATGGAAACATTCGTCGGGTCAAAAGTACTTTTAAATGATTTCAAGATTCATTAATATCAGGAAATTCAGAACCCTATAAAAACAGAATTAGTAATAATAATAATAAAAAAAAAAAAAACAGTAGAAAACAAGTAAAAGCCACCAGAAAATGAATTGTCTGAAATATTGCTTTTGGTAAAATAAATGGTATTTGCATTAAATATCCATTGAATAAGATGAAGGTCACTGAAAAATATATTTTAAGCTAATATGTCAACACCTTGCTTGGAAAACGCATCCTTCCACTCCAGAGGAAAACGATTCAATTGAAGCGGGATAAGCGTTGAGCTACAACTCAACATTTAAAAGACAACGTTTATCCCTGCTGCCACTCTCGGTCAACGTCCCTACCTGTCGAAAGTATGGTTTGGGATGGATTCGCCCATCCCATAGGGATAGACGTTGCGATTGAGACGCTAGTCTTTCTCTGTGGTCTGCCCCAATATGACCGTAGCCGTCGAGAGATAAGGCCTCAGTGCTGCTTCGTGACGTCATCATCACTAGGGTTATTCTCTACCGATTCGGGAATAGCGAACTCTTGCATACATCGTTTTGTCTCCATTTTAGATAGGGATTTATTTCCTTTTATTTTCAAAATTTGTTGACAATTTTATTTTAAGTTCAAAGGAGATATACTAAAATCATAACGTTCCTTTTTCGTTGATATTAAAAATGCTAACTAAATAGAAATAAAAATTTACTTTGAACTTTAACAAACATGGGAATTTTTTTTATTGCCTATCTTTCATATACCGATTATTTAAGAAAAAGGGAGTATTTTTAATCTTTTTAAAGTAAAAATTTATGATAAAAGTATCTCTTTAGAATATAAATTTCAAATTTTTCAATGCATTTAAAGAATTTTGCCTGTTTTCTTGAGGGGGAAAAATAATAAATTTCTTCCATTATCAATTACATAATTTGAGAACTAAAAATTATAAATATTTGTTCTATTTTATTATTAAAGTTTTATTTGATTTCAAATATATTTTTCCGGAGAGAATATTTACAAATATGATAAACATATTTAAACTATTAGTGATTAAGAGTTAAAGACCAAGATCTTGAAGTAAAATAACAGAAGTGTTTTCTTACATTACTCTGTCAAATGCTTAACAAAACAAATCGCACAGTTTACAAATTATCAGATCATGACATTCATGCAAACTTTATCCCTCCCCATGTCAAATGCTATGCCTTAAATAATGCACAAGTGAAAAATTTTACAGCATAATTTTATTAACTTCAAAACATCAGTGAAAGATTTTAGATTTTCTCATTGATTTTACTATAGGCAACATTTTAAAATTATTTCTAATGTCAACATTCTTTTTTTCCTCACAAACACAAGGTCTACAGTGACAATCAGTTGATATAGCTTTTTTACCAACCTCTTTAAAAAATAAAAATAAATTTAAATTTCTCATAAAAAAGAGGAAATTCAAACATAATATACAGATTTATTGCAAAGATAATCTTTGATAAATTGTCTTTATATTTCACTGAAGTCTATATAATTTAATAAGAGAATAAAAATTCACTAACCTTATAGAAATCCAGAAATTTCTGCTCAGTATTTGAAGATAATAGAAATGATAAAGTCCTAAAAGACTAGAGCTCAAGTGAAAGCCAGATATGCCTGGTCTATCACTTAAGCCAGACCATTGGGACAACATTTCTTTCAAGCAGCATATAATATGCAAAATAGAATATGTAATTAAAAGTATCTCCTGTATAAAAGAAAAATTTACATAAAAGCTAAACTGTAATTTCTTACAAGCCAGAGCCTCTTCTACATATGAAATAATGTATGTGCAAAGAATTTATAATAATCAGATTATTATGTCAGGAATGCTAAATTTTTGCTTGAAAGAAAACTATTAAAACCAAGGACAATCTCTTAAACCATGGGGAATTTTAATTCCTTTATTGTGACTTCAAAATTTAAACTAAGTAAACAAAAATTTTTTTAGATACAATTTATAATATTAAAAAAAATTATTTTAGAGTTTGAAGTTTACGATTTTTTTGTTTTGCAGTTTGTTTCCTGCACTGATTTTTTTCTTTCCAGTAATTATTTAAAAATATATTTGTAGATGACCACAGTAACATTTTGAGAATTTTTTCATCACTATGTTTATTATCACAATAATGTTCAAATAAGTTTTCAGAATTTAAATAATTTTCAGATAGTCCCAAAGCAATCTTTCTTGGATTTTCAGATGCAATAAAATCATCTTCAAAATTAAAACAGAGTTTTTTAATAATAATATAATTATGCACAATAGCATTAACTACATTTGGTGTAGGACAAAGAAGCTGACCCCAGTCTAATTTAAAAATGAGCCCATAACTTTCATCAATTTCAATTGTCTTATCTACTGTTAAATTACTTTTGCAGATATCACATTTTAATTTCTTAACAGCAATAAACACACAATATCCTGCTATGTAGGTTAATGGACCTAAAACCTCTCTAACTTCTTCTATATCCTCATCATTAACTTGAATATTTGGGCAAAATGAAAAAACTACACTTTCTTCATCTACATCACCAAAATCTTGCAAATTATTATTCGTAATTAAAACTTGACCAAAAGTTTTGGAAGATATACCTAATTTTAATAAAGAATGTATCCTAATCTTTTTTTCAGTTTCAAACAACTGCCTTATAGATATATGATAATTGCCACCTGACATTTGTCGATACAGGCCAAACCTACTTTCTAAATTATCTGTTTGAAATTTTCCTGGCAAAATAAAATCTAATCCAAACTTTTCTTTACAGTAAACAGCTATTTCTGTAATAGCATTTGTGGTTACTTTTAAGGCAGCATGTGTTTCGTTTGACAATCCACCAGTTGTACAGCCCATTTCTTCCCATTTGTTCAACCAATTTAAAAATTTGTCAAGAAATTGAACTTTTTCATCATTAACCATGTATGATAGAGGCTGCTTAAATTTATCATTTTCTCTTAAACCTATACTAGGGGATTTTACATTCATAACCTTCCACTAAGTCAAGATTATTTTAATAAACTGAGCTGTATCTGCAAAATGTTGAATTTCATATTTATTGCCAACCTCCTGCAATGCCCCAACTGTATGGTCATTAAAAACCTGTAAGGCAAGACTGACATTTTGTCTCTCAAGACTTGAAGGAGATAATGCTTTTAATGTTAATTTACAGTTATGTTTAACTAAGTTATTAGCATCAACATTATGTAATTTTCTAAGTGACGCAAAAGAAGCTTGGTGAAAACTTTTCTCTTCATGCCTTTCAAAATTTGGGAAAAAAAATGAATTACCATCATTTTTTTGATTTAACCAATTGTTTCGTACACTTTTAAGTAAATGCACTGGATCAATCATGTAAAATAAAGGCCTTTCTTTATCACATGGATGAAGATAAACCATTCGAAATTGTTTTTTCTTTTTTGGATCAACCTGAGTATCAAATTGGGACATTGTACTTCTGTTAATGGAATTGTTATCACTAACAACAGCAAAGACAAAAAAGCCAATGTTTTCTAACTTATTGATTATTTTCCTTATCATGCAATGCAAATCATCATATTTTATGCTTTTAACTGGCCACACATGTACAACATCTTTGTAAGAAGAGGTCACACTTGAAATCAGAAATACATGTGCTGAGGTAGCCAACTGGCCATTATTTTTTGAGAGACCAACAATGTTTCCTGCTTTATAATCAACATATGGTTTTATATGAATCTCATCAAACTGCAATATAACTTTTTTATCTAAATCAGATAAATACATAACCCTCTGACTTAAATAATTTAAAAAGTATTTTTCATTTTGTTCTAACTGAGGGTTAATGCCTGGGGATGAGCATAGATTTTGAATTGTTGTTGGGTGGGGCAAAATAAGTTTACTACTTTTTCTAATAAATTGATATGCATTTGGAGCCAAGCCATACAAAAGTGTACAAAACACCAACATCTCTGGGGAATATGTTAATTTCCGCATTTCTTTTAAACATAGCTGCTCACCTATAAATTGGAAAAAAGGATCTTTATCACTATGCATCATGATCTGAAGAGCATCTTTAACAGAATTCAAAACATCATCTTTTGGCTCTTCTTCAAACACTTTAACACAAGTTGAAAGAATATCGGCAAGTAAATTAATACTTCGACACTGAAGAGGAAAAGAATAGGCTCCAACTTTTAATCGTTTAGCATTCATGAAAAATACATTTACCTCCAATATTTCATTTATTAGTACTGAATACTTAATTTGTGGATAAGGAGAATCGATCAGTTTTGCAAAAAGTAAATATGAATCTTTTCGAATTACAGTCCATAAACTGGATAACTCCAAATTACTTACCTTCAAATCAAGTTCTTCCAAAGAGCTAAATGACCTGGACTTTTCATATATTTCATTTTCTTTAATACTGTTCTTAATAGCCTGAATGAGAGCAGACTGCTCTCTTTCCTCTCTCTTTTCTTCAGGACAATCTCTTTGAATCTTAGGAACTTGAAAGTAATTTGGATATCCACAAAAAATTGTAGGGAATGCCTCCTTCTTTAATTTTTTAATACCCAATGGTGCGGTAAGCACTTTACCTGTGTTTATGTCGAACCCATGAGCTTCTTTGACAAAATCATCTTCTACAAAATGCAGCTCACACACCTGCAATATAAAATAATTTCTATTTTAGCTACCACTGACTATATCATTCCAGTAAATGCAAAATTAATCTTCAAAACTACAATAACAGAAGCATAATAACTACAAATTCAAAACAATGACTCATTGTTTACTTTGCAGGTAAAATGAACAGAAATTAGCAAGATGGACTATAATAAATAAAACGAATAATAAAGCAATAGCTAAGAAATAAATTATTAGGTTCATTCTGACATAACTGCATTATATGCAAATGACATTAATAAAAGAGAAATTACTCCCTAATATAATTTTAAGAACTTTTGAGACTAATTTAATAATTTAAAGGTTAATTTCCTATTTTACTAATTTAAATTTAGTCTTTTCTCTATAATAATACAATCATATAGTTCATATTCAAAATAATGCTCAATACTCATTTTCGTTTTACAGTGGAAACAAAATTTACAAGGAACTAGGTAAAATAGATTGTAGTAAATAAAATTTTAATATTTATGATATAAATTTCTTATTATCCTTACAAAGGGAAAGGAATTGGAATATTATTGTTCTAATGAAAAAAAAAAGGAGTTAATTTCGATCAATAGTGCATTCGAACACATTACTTGAAAACAGACATTAGCCCTAATTCTGAATTATTAGCATTTCAAACTTGATAATGGTAAATACATGTATATTATATAAAATAAATAAACAGCAATAAATGATGCTCAAGAATCAAGCAGAGCAAAAATAATTCATAAAGAAAATTATCTTATTAGTACTAGATTCTGTTTAAAAGTAAGACCTATTTCGATATCTCATTTTTGAAGAAAATAAGATAACATAATTCTTATATCCCGAAACGGGTATTTGAATAATATATTAATAAAATTGACGAAATAGTTTACATACCTTGCTGGGTTCAAAATCCTTTCTGTGAATGGCGGCAATCCACCGTTTTCGTAAATTCCCATTTTTCGGGAAATTAAAAACTGAAACTTTGGGCCCAGTTTTATAATTTCCTTTACAGTTGGGTACACAACAAGTGAATGGCATTTTAAAATCCACAAAACTAGTGATGAAAAAAACGCAAAATAAAATGGCTAAGATTTCACACTCAAACAGAGCGAGAAAACAACGAAACAAGAGTCAGAAGAAAGGATCACGGGAGTAACCCTACCGGATATGACGTCAGAGCAATAAAGAAATTCTTCGCTGCGGCCTTATCTCTCGTCGGCTACGATATGACCCGAAAAGATGTAACACCTTGAAGGTTTCCGGGGAGCATATGGCCATTCCCTACTCTTAATTCATGTACGGAAGAAAATCGGGCAATATCATTGGATCGTTCCTCCGGTGACGCCACGGTTGCTCTCGCTTAGATTTTCCGTACAACTTTGATTAATGATCTTATATCTACATTGTATAAACTGAATGAATTCGACTTAATCCTTTGCAATATAATGTTCAATAACTTAGTTACGCCTACAGTGTTGTTTGCTATCTATATTTTTTATTTCGTTTAATAATACTATCTTAGATAAGAAAGAATTCTGATGGCGCAATTTGACAAAATGCAATCTTTATATAAATGAAAGTCGTGTCTATGCATTTGTGTCTCACTTCTCCTAAACGCCTTGGCTGATTTCAACTAATCTTTGCATACTAATTGTTCAGTCAGTGCATGACAATTCCCTTAATGATGAAGCAGGAGTTTAAACTTTCATAGGTTTATTTTCACATATATATATATGGACACAATCATTTCTAAGCTACCACACAAACACATCACAACACAAAAGACAGGGGAGAGAGTATGTACATTGCGTCGGCGTCTCAAATACATCTACTTAGGGGAGCAGAATATCCCCTTTTCTCCACCGGAGGGAGTCAAAACTCAAACACTAATTGCTTATGGAAAGAAAAAAATGCAGTTAATTATTCAAAATACAAATATTACTTAATTAATTAATAATTAACTGAAAATGAGTCATCTTTCCAGAAGTAACTTTGGTGACATACAAACAGTATTTTGATACGTTAAAATTCAGAATTTTAAATGTTCAGTAATTTTAAATTCATTTCTGTGCAATTTTTTTCTTCAGTTGTAAATTTTGTAGAAATTTAAAGAAGACGATTTTAAAATGCGTAAGAGTAAGGCACTGACCTATTCTGCTACTATTTTTTTTCTTTTGAATTTTTTTATTTATTATCTTCGCGAATTTTTTTTATTGAATTAAAGTATTTAATTTGAAAGTGTCTAAAAAGCTTAAAGAAAGGATAAAAATGTTATATTTTTCATCTTCTAGAAAACATAACTGACCCAGAGCAGTCAGTCATGTTGTACGAAGTAATAAAATGATTATAAGTATTATAATTTACACAAAATACATTTTTACGTTAATAATATGCATAAATGCCTATTACTGCCAAGCAACAGCAGGTTTTCAGCTAATAATTTACAAATCAAATTCATAAAAAAATGAATTGTCCATATCATAGTAAGTTGTTTATAGCAAGTAGTAAGTTGTAAGGTAAATAACATATTTACCTTCCTTACTTCTGTGTTGAAATTTGTGGTTTCAGTTTGTTTGGGATTAGTTAGTTCCCCTTCCTAATACCAGATGGTAGCGCAGTCAAGGTTGTCTTCGAAGTTATGCAGAAAAGATTCCTTGTTCTGCGTGGCAGTCAGAAAAGACAGACGTTCACAAGATAGTGTGAGCGATGAGTAGCTCTCGAGAAAATACAGAGCAAATTTATTTTAAAGATTACGCGGAAACCCAGCGAGTTTCTCGTGAAATCAGTAGTTTGTGAGGAAAATCATTTTCATTGTCTTAAAGAAATATTCGTAACTGTGATATGGAATGGCTTATCGAAAATTGTATAAAAATAAGTGAGTGCTTCGATGTAAATAAATGGATGACTAGTAAAAAAAACAACTGTTTTCTGATTTTTATTTCGTAGAATCTATTTTTGCAAACAGGAGCGCAGGGTATGTGCTCACGAACAGTGCAGAAATACATCGTTGGGGAAATGTCCCCTATATTCGACATTTAGTGGCTTCCGCGACAGGATTCGACAGCTGCACGCAGCGGAGCTCGTCTGCTTTTCAGTAGATCCATACTATAAATCTTCTTCCGTTTTTACAAACAATCCTGTCGGATTGTATGTGAAAAAAAAAAAAGTTTTTAAAAAAAAAGATCGCCACAAAATCGATGTTTATCAGGAAGTATTTGATAACTGGTTAAAGGATAACATTATTGAAGAGGTGGGAATTTGAGAGACTCCTAATGAACATTATTTACTCCATCGTCCGGTATTTAGGGAGTCTAGTGAAACTACGAAAGTCAGGCCCGCTTTTGATGCTTCGCCACATAGCAAATGGACCATGTCATTGAGGGATTGTTTAGAAATCTGATGGAAATTATTCCTTCATTGATAAATACTTTTTTGTCAGATACGACAATAAATTTTCACCATTTTGTCCATTCATTTTCTTTATTCCAATTAATCATTCTCTGCAAACTTATAAACAAAATCAGAATAAGCTTAAATTACAGAAGCTGTTGCCAGTCAAAACAAAAATAAAGGAAATAATACTACACTAGTTAAGTGGCTAAATATATAGGAGGCTATACTTTACATACTCCCACCTTTTGATAACACCAGTTTTATCAAATCAATCCTTTAACTGAACTAAAATTGAACCTAAAAGTCATTTTAAAGTTCACTTAAAAGTCTATTTTTTAAAGTTCAAAGCACCAGAATCTGAACTTTATAGCTCGACAACTTCTGGCAATTATGTCCTTTAATATCTCTGGAAGAATTATGGAGATATTTTCCTGTTCAACATCTTCTTTTTCATTCAATTCCTACTATTAATTCACATTCTCCCTATATATTTCTACAATATATATATATATATATATATATATATATATATATATATATATATATATATATATATATATATATATATATATATATATATATATATATATATATCTTGTTCAAATTTTCAATCGTTAATAAAATACTTTTTATTCATCCACCTAAGTTCAAATACATTTTTTTAAAACTTGTAGTGGATGACAATTGATGTTAATACAGTTTTTTTCAGGTATCAATTAATTAATCCAGTAACTTCTATTTGGTCGCCAAATTCTTCACCATGTCGCCAAACCCTGAGATTACTGACGCGACACTCGATCATAAATAATATAAGATATAGATAATAAAAAGTACCTAAAATAAAAAATAAAAAAATTTGTTGGCCTAAGTAGGAATTGATTTAAATATTTATATATAGATATTACTTGTTTAGGACTTACATCGGATTTGTGAGGTATTCTTCAAGATTCTCCTTAGCATTTTCCAAACGATTTGGATTGAACGTTCCCAGAAACCACTCCACCGGCAAGCTATGGATGAATTGAACTTCCACGTAATTCTTCTATTAGCTGCTTCACCTTCAATCATATTCCAATTAATAGCTTTAAAAAGATTACTACCTCCTCTGAAGTTCGTGCGACTATCGCTGTAAATTACTTGAGGATGTCCACGCCTGTCAACAAATCTTTGAAAAATTATAATTAAGCAATTCGTAGATGGAGAAGTTATCAATTCCAGATGAAAAGCTCTAAATACAGCACAGGTATGCAAAACAAATCACGCCTTTGTTCCATCTTTAAGAATAAGAGGGCCTGCTAAGTCTACTCTTACGGCTTCAAAAATTGACGCCTCTCTAATTCTGTTCTCTGGAAGTGATACAGAAATAGTCCTCATTTCTTCCACGCTGTGTCCTACGAACAATGCATCTAGAAATAGCTGATCTTACTGTTTTTCTTCCATTTATTATTGGTTAAAAGTGGATGAAGTTCAACATGTTGTAAATCAAATGATGTTCTAGGATGAATAGTTTGACTCATTTATATGTACTTGGCAATAAAATTGGATACTCAAAATTTTCTAAATCTTTCCTCTCTCTCAGTTTTGTCTACTCACTAAATTCCTGTTTCATCTTTAAACACACTGATGGGCATTAACTTAAAACAAAACTTATGAGTACTATGGGCTCCGATTTCTGGAATCAAGAAAGAAAAAAAAATCCAACTGTTTTTTCCAGGCAATCTTGTAATAATTCTGAAGTTAATACTTCTTTTTTATGGGTATAAAAAAGTCAATAATACGCAGAATATAAAATTGATAATAATGAATTATATTTATATAGGATTTCTATTTCATAAAAATAATTAATAAAAAGATAAGTTAAAAATGCAATACTGCTTCCTCTAATTTTTTTCGTTCTTCTTACAGTACTTTATTCACATAATAATTTTTTTTGAAAACTTTCATTTCTTTTGCCAATATTGACGTTAGTTTTACACCGCAGTTTGAATTCAATAGGAAGAGAAAATATTTATTTTTATAAAAAAGTAAGTTATATAAAAATTGGACGCAGTGAGTCAGTCATACAGGAAAAAATTGTTCAAGAGAACTTAAGAAATAAACCGCTAACTGACTCCTACTAGGTATTTAAAATATATTATAAATTATCGATATGATTAAAAATTATCATATCAATAATTATTAATATATAAAAATTTATTTTTATTTGCGTCAGTAATTAATTGACCAATTAATTTGAATTGTTTAGTACAGGAAACTTAATACGCACATTACTTAATTTTTATTATTCATTTTTACTAATATTCTTTTCTAATAATATCATTACTAAATGGAACTTTATACAAAAACGGAAGTAGAAAATTTCATCACACCGAGAGCAAAAAATTAAGCGCTATTTTCTAAGGCGGAGGCACAAGAACCGCTTCACACTTAACAAATCAGCAAATTAGCACAGAAGAAATGATCGGAGCTGCCTCTCAGTTTGTTTTGTTTACTAGTTGCCGACGTTATACATATTGTTGGAATTTTGAAATTCAAAGATCGCTAAGTTTTTGAAAAAAGCGAAGTTGCTTTTAAGATTACGGTGTATTTTGCATGTTACTCTCACGTTTAGAGAAGTTTTTATTTTTTGTTTCTCCTCATATTTCTACTCTGCTTAAATCAATTTGTCCGAGGTAAGATTGTTCCTTTATATTTTCTGGATTCTTTTTTCATTCCAAGCTGAGTTACACATTGGTATCAGTGCAAGACTTTAGTGATGAGTCCTTTCAACTGAATTCTGAAACTTTCCCCTTCAACAAGATGCCTCAAATAACTGATATTTATTTTTTGAATGGAAAACTTGCCAAGGACCTTGTGCTAAATTTAGGTCAGAAACACTACGAGGAAATTAACGTTATTTTTTCTAATGCGAATGCTCCTTCTCAAATACCGCGCACAAACCCCATTCTGATACAAACTTTCATAAAGCAAAATATCGACAGGCACTCAAGTCTCACGAACATGAGATTTTCCCGGCAATGGAAACTAATTTTTATTACAAAGGATCCGGGATTCGCAAAACAACTTCTCAGCTTAGAATAGATTAGCGAAACTAAGGTTACTTCAAACGTTATTTGGGAAGGAGTTACTTCTAGATTTCTGCTTATTGATATGCCCATATAAGTTCCACTCAAAGAAGTTGCAGACGAACTGCGAAAGTTTAATGAGATTGAAATCAGAGACATGAGACGTTTTGTCAAAGAAAATTCGACTCAGCAAACTTTTCCAATTCTCATAACAATTCTGGGTACTTCCTTTCTAGATTCAGTGAAACTTTGGCTTACAATCCAGAAAACTCGACCTTTTTTCGATCGGCCTAGACAGTGTTCAAAATGTTACAGTTTCCTACACTCTTCTAGGATATGTTCGAAAGACCAAGTTTGCCAATTATGTGGAATTATGTCTGAAATTGTCAAAAACCCAATTAAATGCATTGATTGTCAAGGTTCTCATGCAACAACATCTAAAGCATGTCCCTTGTACGCCAAAGAACAACAAATTTTGGATCTAAAATGTCGTAACTACCTCACTACGGGGGAAGCACGACGCATATTTAATGCATCATCTAATACAACTTATGCGACTGTTACTAGATCTAACACGAAATCCATAGACTTTGAAAAATCTTTAAACGACAAAATGGAATCCATCATTCAAAACATCAACAGAAAGATGGAGCAACATTTCATTACGCTTTTGGAAATATTTCAAAAGCCGGTCGAGTCTGTGGTGCAACAGTTAATTCATGTGATCAACAAAGGTGAAAAAATTAAATCTCCATCCAGGAAGAAAAGAGCTTTACTTTATGCTTCGAAGAATTTCGCTAGTTCAACTAGTTAACTCATGCAATGGGATGCTGGAGGTCCTGCTGAATCTTCGGATTAATAATTTATTTTTGCGCTATGTTTTCTTTTTGCTGTTTTCTGTGCTTTTACTGCTTGTTATTTGTTTCTCTTTTTTGCAAAGCGCTGCTTCAGTTTTATCTTTCGCAAATGCTTGGGTTTTTTTTTTGTGTGTGTGTCACCCCGTTGTTTGGTTGACCTCTTGCATAGTTTACAGATTGTTTTTTTCTTTTCTGTTGGTTAAATCTATCAGGATGCGTTTTGTTCTGTGGAATTGCAGTAGTATTAGGAATAAATAAATCCGGCTTGGTATCCCAACCCCCTTCTCTATTTCAGATTTCTGAATTTTTCAAGAAACTTTTCTTTATGCAGAAGAAGATTTTCGTTTCTATAAAAACAGGTTTTTTAGATCTCACAGGGAAGACAGACTGGGAGGGGGCCTTTTAATTGGAATCCCTGAACATTTGTCGGTATACATATGTAATCCCTTCCGAGGTTCCTTCAAAATTCGGACGCGGAAATCCTCACCGTTAAATTCATTCCAACTTCTCTAAATTTTTGTATAGTTAACATTTATAATCCTACAGGTTTTGACTTTGAAATTTTCGGAAACTTTTTTAACTGGCTTTCCGAACCAACGTTCATCTTTGGCGACTTTAATTTACATCATCCTTTTTGGGGCTCAATAACTTCTTCCAGACTCGGCAACAATTTTGTCGATCGGTTAACGGATTCAAATTTTGTCACTTTAAATACATTACTCCTGCAGGTAACCAATCGCTTCTGAATCTTTCCCTTTGTTCCAAATCACTCTTCTGTAGCTCAGATTGTTCTGTTGCTGAATCATCTTTTGATAGCGACTATTTCCTCATAATTTCCACCTGCAAAGTTTTACACAACAAACAAAGGTTCCTCACACAAATTACATGGCAATATATTCTATTTCAATCGAAAAACATTTTTGAAGATACATAACCTAAACTCAGTCTCATCAAACATTTCAAAAATCATATCCAATAATACTAGTGTTGTGTTCGTGCATCAACAAAAATAAAATGCAGAGAAATGTACTATAAAACTAAATATTACATATAGATAATATTATCAAATTTACATCAACTTATTTTCATTCAACATTCTAGCATCGTTTTTAATCAACAAGTTCCAAAAGTATCACTGTTGCCAATCTGAATTTTACAACTATTTACAAAATAAAATTTATAATTATTAAAATAATCGTTAGCTACTTTTAAATAAAATATTTACGATTTATGCCGCAACACTACAAAAATACCTTTGAATAATAAACAATATCCACCCTCGTGGGATGAAACCTGTCACAAACTTTATAACCTTAAAATCATATATCGGAAGAAAGCATTAAGATGCATATCAAATAAATTTTGGATTCTTCACAAAAAATTCGCACGCAGATTCAAATTTTATGGTAAACAAGCAAAACAAAAATTTTGGGATAAATTATGCAATAGCGCAAGAAATCCTCGTTTATTTTATTCTATCCAGAGAAAACTGAATCAGCAATATGAAGATAATAAATCCTTCAACACTATTTCTGTTAACAATTCTTTCATCACAAACCCATTCGTGAAAAGTAAAATGTTCGCATAATTTTGTGCCAACAATTCCAGTTCTCGCGAACCATTACTAATCTAGTTTATGGACAATCTGGAAAGCGAATGAAACGGAGCAATACAAATCGGAGAATTACAATTCGCAATTAAAAAATTAAAAATCACAACCCCAGTTCCAGACCATATTCCCGCATCCTTTTTCAAAAAACTTAACAAAAATGTAAATTATTACATCCTTCAATTATTTTAACACAACATATGTTACCAAAACATGCACTTATTATTCCCATTCCAAAACCAAATCAATATAATCTCCAGATAACATCATATAGGCCACCATAGGCTCTAACATCTGTTTTTTTTTTCTTTAAAATCTTTGAATTTATCTTATGTAAGAGAATTGCCGATTTTCTTTCAAAGAAAAAAAAAAAAACTTCATCCAAAACAATTTGGTTTTTTACCATACAAGGACAATAGGTCAGCCACATACTCATTATATTATACCAGTTCAAATGCAAAGAGAGAGTAAAAAACTTTTCATTGGTATTTGTCTCGACATCGCAAAAGCTTATGATTCGTTTTATATTGACGGATTGATAAATAAATGCTAGAAATTGGGCATCTGCAAGAAGATATGCGCTTGGTTGCATCAATTCCTTTTTCACCGTAAGTTCCAAGTGCGATGGAGACAGTCTCCGACATAAGAATTAAAAACAAAAGATTAGCAGAAGGTAATGTCCTCTCGCCAATCTTATGGGCAACTTTTATATCGGATTTTTTTGAAACTCTTGAAAAGGAAGTTGATTGTTTGATTTTTGCTGATGACATATTTATTTTTTGCTCGTACCAGTCTATTGAATTTATTACTAAGGAATTACAAAAAACAATGGAAAATGTTCATGAATGGTGTACTTATTGGAAACTTTCAGTTAATGCAGGGAAAAGTTACATAGCAGCTTTTTCAAACAAAATTAATTTTACCCACCCAAATATCTGGCTAGCAGGAACGAACATCCAATGTGAAAAACTCAATTACATTCCGCGGAATTCCTTTTTCAAAAAGAAATGAAAAAGGATCAATCTTCAATAAAATTAAAAATAAAACTTTAAAAAAATCAATGCATTAAAGGATTTTGCATATAAACATTATGGCCCAAGAACAAAAGATTTAATCACACTCACAGACAATAGCATTTGCGGCTTATTTTTTTTTACGCCAGTCAAATTATCAACAAATTTCCAGTAACTCACATGAAAGCATGTAATATTATTCAAACCAAAGCACTTCGCTTTGCACTTGGTGTTCCACAGTGGACACCAAATTAAACTCTCTTTTACATCTCCAATAAGGAAATTCTCAGTGAAAAAAATCAAACGTTTATCCTTACAATTTCTCATTAAGCAGATTTCTATCAGTTTCTTCTCCGCCATCTACAAATTAGATTTAGAACATTTCAATCTTGCTCGTATTCAACAGGGCAAAATTTTTTTGGATAAAATTTTTTCTGATTTAAACATTAATTGGAATCGCATTATTTTTGATCAACATTTTTTACAACTTCCAAGAGAAAATTGCAGTATTATTATTTCAAAATACCCTTTACAAAACAAATCTTTCCCACACTTGGCTATTAATGGCAGTTTTCAAGAAACGCTACAAAAGGACTTCAAACAATGTTTCATAATCGTAACTTATGCATCTAAATCTCAAAACTTAACTTCAATCGCCGGCATTTCGGATCTGTCTCAATTTGCTTTTTTAACCTACAATATCAACTCAATATTTACAGCTGAAGCTCTTGCAATTTCCAAGGCTCTGGATTATCTTTCTGTTCCTAAGAAAACTTTCCCTCTTTTTACAGATAGTCTCAAATCTCAAAAAGAAAAACAACAGACAGCTATAGACAGAGCAAATAGTATTTTATGAAATTCTTGGAGAAATTCCAGACATAAAAAATATTGGTAAATGGGCAAGAAATAGAAGAGAAGACATCATTTGCGCTAGAATTTCTACCAAAACACTCATTACATCTGGCCTTCTACATCGTTTTAACCTGTCGAATCTACCAAATTGCGAAACATGCCACTCTGAATTATTTGGATCATATCTTACTGCACTGCCGAAAATACGCAAGCACCAGACGTAGGCTCTGGTCGAAGTTGGGCCTCAACTCTCTTTCAACCAGAAATTTTAAACAACTCACGAGTAAAGCATTTGCAGATAAACTATCTCTCCATATTTTCCTTCAACACTTGAAATTTTTTGACATTTATTAACTGGAGATATTGTTGAACGCTGTGATGACAGCCTTTGTTGCCAAAAATCTCCTAACCCACCAATCAAACAAACAATCAAAGTTGTCGACCATTTACAGAATCGGAAGTATAACCAAGATTAAAAATATTTTAACATCATATATTTTTTTAATGCTGTTTACTGGTTTAATAAAATCCTTTTGTGGATTTCTTATATATTGATGTATATTTATGCAAAATTTGTTATTAGTATTGCTGTTAAACAATTAAGATTAATTTTGTTTTTGTTTCTCCAGTTTTTCCATAACTGTTTGATTTTTGAAATGAAAAATTCAAAAAAATTTCGCAGTGTTTAAAACATTTGAAATATCTTGATAATTGGAAACAGCAAATTCTATTAATTATTATTAATTAACTGTGCAGGTTATTATGAATTAACTGTGCAAGAGCCAAATGTAGTACCAAAACGCGCCAACCGATGAGTGAGCTTCTTACTTTCAAGTAGTAAAAAAGTAAGTATTTGTTTATACTGTTAAGAGAAAGTGTACAGATAGAAAGTGGTATTTTCGCCAACGAAATTATCGCCAATCTTTCATTGGTTATTTAATAAGTACGAGGAGGGTTTCTGAATATTTTTTATTAAAATGAAAAATTTTAAACAACCTTGTAACAAATTTAAGTTTAAACTTCAAAAGATAAAATTGAATTAAACGTAGTTAAATTTTTTTAAAAATAATTAAAATTTTGACAGAATTTTGGTTTGTCAATTTATAGCCAACTAACGAAAGGACCAATCACATCACTCGGCAATGAATTTAAAAATGTGGGAAAGAAAATCTTTTGAATGATTTTCTAATTTTTATATGATACAGTATTTTAATTTGATTGTATTTGAATACAGTGCCCTTGTGAATCAAATGACAGAAAGTAAATTGAAATGCTCACTGTCATTTGTTTATTTGATAATTCAGTATTGGGAATGGCAAATACTGGCTTAGTTAACTAAAACATAAACCTTTATCTAGCTTTATTTCAGCATTTTTCTTTAACTTTTTGAAAAATAAGGGAAAAAATTATGCATATGGGTCTAGGTAAAAATTCAGTACATTAAATTTTGATTTTCAAAAATGCATACTCATGATTTTTTAGAATTTTCCGATTTATAACAATTTACAATTTTTTTCTTCTTGGGCATAAAACGAGAGGTTATTCAAGTAGCTTATTTCAATAATTGTTCATATAACGATTTACTTACAGTGAATTAAAAATATTTTATAACAAAAAAAAAAAAAAAAAAGACAGAAACAAAACTTTTATTTGATTTTGAGCTTTCATTTCAATTTTCTTCTGACATTATTAATTAAGTAAAATTATTTCATCATTTGTTTTTATTTACAGGGCTTTTTTTCTATAAAATTCTAAAGATTAACTGGATTTTTTTTTTAAATCTCACTTCAAATAGAAGATGGTTGAGTGAAACATGAACTAAGAGTGATATATGACTTACTAGAAAATAATTCTTTTTTTAGCAACTATTCAGTTTTTCAAGAATTTCTGATTTAGTAAGAATTGGGGAAGCACATTTCTACTAAACTTCTTTACATTTCTACATCATCTACTTTATTAGATGCGAATTATTGACTGAATTATGTGTATATAAATTTATTAGAGAAATTACATTTGATGTACTGCACATTTGATTTCTGGAAAATTCCCAATGTATAGAAGTTTTTTTATGTATCTTTGTTTTAATATATGTGATGTGATTAAATTTACCAAAGATTTTCAGTAATAAATTAACTGATATGATTAAAATGCAATTTACTTTGAACATATTGGTTTTACTAGTTTACACTGAATATATCTTCTTTGTTTGCTTGTTTTTTAGCAAATATGAAATCAGAAAAATGTGTATCAAAGTAATTGAACTAAGATGTGATTGGAAGGAATTTTTCTCAGCTTGCTAATAGTATGTAAGTTTGTTTTTTACCCATTCCTTTTTCTTTTTCATATTCAGATATAACATTGAATCCTGATAGAAAATTTCCAGATGTTAATTTAGTGATATTATCAGAACCTGCTTTGAATATTTAACTATTAATATTTAAAATAAAAATAATAAAAGAAATTAAAGTGTGGTGTGTTGTTAGAAAAGCATCTTGCATGTCCACATTTCAAAATTCCAATGGGAAAGTGAAGCAGCTGTTCTTTATTTGTGAAGTTTCTCTAATTTTGCATCTCAGTTTTATATCCTTTAAAGCAGAGAAGACTTTCATATCCTCTATATTCAATTAAGAATTTAAAATTATCATATATTTAAATTAAATTATATGAATTAAATTTAATATTTGTTACAAATATTTATATTTATTACTAATATGCCTTTCAGTTTGGGAATTTTTTATATTTAATTTAAATGATGTGATTGTCTCTGATTTGTTGCTGTTAATTGTGCAAATTCCTTGAATTCTTTAAACTTAACTGAAAACAATTAAACAATTTTTAATATTTTATTGACATAGATATAATTATATTTCTTTTAAGAACAGTGGGCATGGTAAAATTGTGTTTATTAATCAGAAATTTTATTGCATAATTATTTGATATCAATATTTAAATAATTAGCTTCTTTATCATTTTAATTTTTTTGAATAAACTTATTGAATTTATTCATAACAAATGAAATAAAGTTTTTATTTTATTTATATAAGTTGTCAGTTGTTAAATCAAATATGCATAGTGCATTTCTGAATTTTTTTATATATATATATTTTTATAAAATATTGTTATCAAATGAAAAAGTTCCTGTTTGAATTGATAATGAACTCATTGAGACAAATATATATATCTAAATATGATTTTAATATTTTATAGGCTAAATACACATTTAAGTTCATTTTTATTTATTTATTTTGATTTTTTGCTTTCAGATGCTTTAGCTTAAAGGTATCAATCAATAATATATGAAGAAAAATTTTTTATATATCATTTTAATAACATTCCAAATCGGAAACTTTTGCCATATTAGTTCTTAGAGCATTTGTAAATATTTTCTATTCCTTATCGTGTTGTTGTTTCTATTCCTAATCGTGATAGGCACAGCATATTTCATTCTATTGATCTTCTTCACCCATATCAAAATTATATGTATAAATCAGCTTTGGTTGTATTTTGTACGCCTTTTTCTTTTGTGCACAAGTATTTCAAGTATTATCTACTATTTTTTGTCGATACATTTTTAAAAATTTGGAGGATTTCCCAATTTTATATTTTTTTTTTTATGTTTTAGTCAGTTTCAACTAAATAGAAAAAAAAGAGCATTTTTTTTTCACTACTTTTTTATGTCTGAAATGAGATTTCTATGTTAAAAAAATCAAACTTTCAGTCATAAATAATCATTTTATCAAGTCACTATGAATGATTTTCAACTAAATTTACAATTGATACCGCATTTGGGAGCATTAGCCTTTGAATGATTGTCTTTGAGTGCTGTGTATTTGCAGAATTGATTTGTAAAACACCTGCTATGCTTGTGGGCTGATTAATAAGTTTTAATTTTTTGTTTGAAATTAAAATTAGTCCTTTTAAAGAACTTGAAATTAAAATGAAATTGGTATAAGTAAGAAAAGATTTTTTTTAAGCCAATTTTTTATAAAAGAAGTTGATTTTGTATTTGATATTACTATATGGAAAAAGTATGTGTTTCATGATTTGATGAAGTTTTGCTTTTTACATCTTGACAGACAGGTTTACTATAAGTTACTTGATGAAAATAATAATAGTACAGATATATTATTATTATTATAATTATTTTTGTTTTGTTAATTTGGCATCGCTACATTAAAATTTGATGCCGACATTGGGCTACTATTTATACTGTGTTATTACTAGTATTTGTGATAAGTGGTGTCAGAAATTTAGCTTTACATTGACTATTTCAAGGCTTTCTTTGAACCTATACCTTGCACTTTAATATGCCTAGGCCAGAAATTTAGTGTCTAGTTTAATGTATACAACCTTGACTTGTGCTCAATATTACTAGATTCATATTCAAGTTTATTAGATTTGTATCCAATGTTATTATAGTAATATAAAATAATACAATACACATGAATAAGATTATTAAATTATAGCTGAATTTTTTCTTCTACTTTAATCTAATAAAATATAAGAATTTCATATTTTAGAAACATCAAATTTACCTACGCAATACTTCTTATTTATTCTTTGATATTTTTTATTGTAATATTTACTTTCTTCATGACTTTGAATTTAGCATGTGAGTGTGATATAATTCACTACAAAAAAATGACTTACCAATATGAATATTTATTTTCTTATACTCATATTTTATTATACTGTCTTCCTGTGAATAATTCTTACAGAAAGTTTCACCTAATTTCTTTATTTGTTGCATGATTTTTATGATCCTATCTCATCAAAGAATTATCAAATTTTAATAGGCTTGTGGCATGTGCTATTTTAGAAGTCTTATTTCTGTTCCTTTTATAGTGTTACACTTTTTCCTTCATTCCTATCTAAAATTTTAATTTCAGACTGAAAAAGGAAATTATTAAACTTTAAATAGCTAAATATAATAATAGGTAAATAGCTTGCTGAATCAAAACATATTCTTGATATATAAAGGATAATTAATGAAATTATTTAAAATAAATAATTTTTTTTGTAATATTGGATGTGTTTAATAATCTTTGAAATCCGCAAAGAATTTTACTTTACTGATTCAATATGGTGGCTAAAAAAATGCTGATCTCCAAGTTTAAAGATTGATAATGTATATTTATGATGTCAAATATATTACAGAAGAAAAAATAACCCCAATAATATTATTTAAAAAAAACTATAAAAAATTTCATCATTGTTTAATTTTGAATTTAAATTATATGTTTAATTATTCAAAAATTATAAATAAATTATAAAATTATAAGGAAAATAATCCTATTAAAATAATGTAATGAAAAGAAATCCCAATATGTGGAGAAAGACCCCATCTTTAAACTCTGGCTATCATGGAATATATTTTTGTAATTGTGGAAAGTATTTGAAATTTATTAGAAAAATGAGAAGTGTATTCATAAAATACTCCATGAAATATTTTTTAAAAATGAGTTTGGAAATGTATAGCAATGAAATTTCAGAAAAGCAATGAAAATTGGAACCATAACATGTATTTTTAAAAGTAATTAATTAAAATTCATTGTTTCAAATTACCTCTCTATAATTGCATTTTCTGGGCTGAGTTGTCATCAGTTCAATTCATTATTTTACTGGGTTGTACCATAAAAATTGAAAGATACAATCCATTCCTATATTTTACTGGGTATTGGAATCGGTGTAAAATGAACATTTTTATAGATAACCTTTCATAAATTGAAATTTAAAAAAATTATTATATTTCATAATTTATTAATGCTTTTAAATTAAATATGCTTAAGGCAGAATAGGCAGGTTTGTAGACTTGTCCTCAGTGGTGTACCTACATAAAAGGTCTAGAGCAAATAATGAAATACGCCCCTTTTTTCTTTTTCAATTTTGTATTGCGGCTTTTATACTTGTTCTCATTTTTTTTAAGATCAGAGGATGCAGAGATTGAGAGTGTAGTTGAACTTGTATAATAATATATAAAACATTTTGGAATTAATACTATTTAAGCATTACAAATGACTTTGCAATGGTCGTTATATATGGACGTTCCTTGATCATAAAATGTATCATAAGAATATTTCAAAAAATGTTTGTTGTTTGATGTTAAATGTGCACAAAAATTTTCTTCATTCCTGTTTTAATAACTCAAATCAGGTTTAATAAAAAAATCAAATAGTTGTTAGTATGTAACTTTTAATGCATTGATGAATACAAATACAAATGATATCTATTTATATCATACTTTACCCTTCAGCAGAAACACCTACTTTTTGTACATTAGCACATGCACATGGTCATTTTGACCCCAAATTTTCAAGCACTTGCTGATTATCTTATCGGTTATTTGTATAAAAATAAAATATGATCAGAATATAAAAATGTTTTTCCAAGGAAATATGTTCTTATCTAAGATATCAATACAACTTTTAATAAGAAAACCCAAAATTGAACTTAGCCACTTCTTGCCATACGCTGTTGTAATCATTTCCATTTTCCGTGTATATATATATATATATACAATGTGTGTGTGTGTGTGTGTGTGTGTGCGTGTATATGTATGTATGTTATGATATTTTAAACTTTAATTTCAATTTAATTAATTTCTAAGATTTTATCTTAATTTATTCCATAATAACTCCATTCTAAAATATTCTCTTATTTTTTGATCCAATTCCACTTTCTCTACTTAATTTATTCGAGAGAAGCTATGTAAAATTGTTGAATCAGCTTAAAGCCTAACTTTCCCACACTCCGCATGAAGGGACAAAATACTGCTGACGAGACAAATTCATTTTTAAAACCTCTGCCTTGTCGGCGCGTGTATTGAAAATCCCTATCGAAATCTCATTATTTATTAACACTATGAGGAAATATTTTCCCTATCAATTTCTCTGGTTATATAAGACCAGGGATAAAATCATCATCATTCCTCTCTGTGTCGGTCTGTGTTGTGTGTATGCTCATCGTTTGTACATATGCCTGCTTCTTCATAATGAAGTGAAACGACGTCACGAAATCGAAAGTCTTTTCACTGTCTTCAAAACCGCATCCTGCTTCATGTGTGCGCGCACACACACACACAATAATGTACACAATTATTTCATGCTCAAATTAAATATATCCATTAAAATTTTCAATTAGTTGCATTTAATAATATATCTAACACTGTAACTAATTTAAACTGCACTTATGAAACATAAAGGTATGAAGTTACACAAAAACTGAAGGATGAATTAAAATTAACAATTAATTGGTCAATGACATATAAAATTGTACTTCATTATAATTTAGTAAAAAATATTTTTTACTTATAAAAAAACTGTACAATACTTCCAGGAACATTTTGAAACGGTATAAATTCCCCCTCCTTATTTTTAATAATGTCAAAGTGTTGATGATTGAGTGGAAATAAGTTTATACTCAAAAGAAATGAAGCATAGAAGTTTTTTTTTGTGTGTGTGTTTGTCACTGAAGTTCTGAGATATGAAAGCTGAAACGTCTTTCGTAGCGAACACTTGTTGTTGCTATTGCCATTAAGTGTCAGTAGAGCTGCTTTATGTAATATAAAGAAGTAAATTTCAGAATTTGTATGTGTAGTAAAAATATCTTATTGCTATTTGTTATCATATCTATACCAACTTTAATCATAGTATAGTATTTTTGTTGTTTATAATTTCCATGATAGGTCCTTTTATTTTTAATGAAAATCATTTTTGGTTTTCGCCTTTCAAAAGCATAAGTAGAAATTCCAATAGATCAATCTTTCAGAATGGTGTTGATCTTTTTGGATTAAAAAAGATTTCAAAGAATCAAAGTATGGTTATCTTTCTGGCTTATTATTTCTAGTTTGACACCACGGTTTCTTCCTGTCTTCTATTGATGCACTGAATAAGAAAAACTGGGAAATTTAGTTTCATTTTGAGTATTTTCTATTCATTATTTTGCCTTGAGATGTACATCTATTTGTATCAGTTATAAATATATTTACTAATATTCATGATTCAGTTTTTAGGAACATAGTTTCGGATATTATATTTTATTTTCCAGCTATTTAAAAATCGAATCTTTTTTTTTAACATATTTGATGCTCATACTGAAAATTTTATTTTATTTATACAATCTCCAGTTATCTTCTTATTTCTTTTCACATAAATCTGAAAGAATTAAAATCTCTACTCTTTGCTTTTCATGCAATAAAGGAATTTATTGAATATGAGTTTTGTTATAATTTTTTCCTGTTTAACATATAAAATAACCATAAGGACTGAACCATAAGCTAATAACCTTAAGTTACTTATAATCCCTTATTCCCAATCAGGGAAGCCTGTTGCCAAAAGCTTTTAAACTTCTCACATTTTGCTGAGCCTGTTTTAATTTTTAAAAATCTTGTGAGTAAGGGTTCATTATAATAATTAAAAATATTCAAAATAAAAATTCAATAAAATAGAAATAAAAACTTTTTAAATACAACGAAATGAAATAAATTTTTCTTTTCAATCCAAAGAAAGGATTCTTTAATTTTGTGCACCATGGCAACAGCGCCTAGGGGTCTTGCCTTGCTTTGCGTATCCTAATTACATTATTTTTTTCCCTCACTGAAAACACATACCAGTTATTTCGTCTAATGACATGGCTGAAAAAGAGCCAGATCTGCAACATTTTATTTTTAAATTTACAAGTACTTTCTGCTTTTTTAAAAAAAATGTAAGTTTTAATTTATATGTCTTGACTCTAACATAGGTTTGTTTGTAAAATAGTTTATTTCAGTACACTCCCGATTATCCGCGGAGCGGATTATCCACGCCTGCCGCACAAAGTTTTTTTTTTTGTTGACTGATTTTTTCAAAAAGGTGCAGTTTTAAAGTTATTCTTTTGTAATTACATAATACATTCATGTATTAAAGCAGTACATATGTATTAATTTTTCTGTGTATCCTTGATGCCTCTTGTAAGTACAAAGCACTTTTCTGTCTTCATTAACAAAATGCATTTTAGGTTCGTTTTGAGTGATATACTAAAATATTAAGCGTTAGTTAAACATTTCCTGCTGTTTATTTTACGTTTTATTGTACATAAAACGATGTTTCAATGTTGGAATTACTGTTTTCTCTTTTGCTATACCCGTTTTTAGTTTTTTTCGGATTATCCGCGGCGGCCGCTCCACCCAATTCCGCGGATAATCGGGAGTGTACTGTATTTTATTTTAGTCAAACGAATTATAACGTATACCCTTAATTTCCGGCCGTATGAATGGTATAAAATACTTTCCGCCATTTGCAGAACCAATAATTTTTGCCTATAATGTTGAGATTTAATTTAATTGTAATTAAGCGAGTTTCTTTGAATAGATCTTTCGTATGGGCTAAATTTCGCTAATAATATATTTTTATTATCTTGACTTTAAATTCAAATATTAATTGAAACTGTATTAACTAAGATAAAACCAGCGTACTGGTTTCCCCAAAACTTTTTCACACACTTTCTTTTAAACTTATCGTGCCGGAGAACGCTTTACATGGCATTGGCGTACAATAGTTACGAAACATTTTCTGGCCGGAATTCAGCATTTTTACTGAATCTGACGTGTCATTTTCGGCGATTAATCTCTTGCATGCGATTAAAAGTATAGAGAAATCAGATTTTTGCTTTAGACGCAAATTTCTGCAATCGATTGAAATGAAAATGTAACAGAAAACTGTACTTTTATTCAAAAATTCCATATCGAATTTTATATATTTAAGCCATTGAGACTTTGAGCTATCGTGTTTACTTGTTTTTAAAAGTACAGATCAACAAACAGGCAAGCCGTTGTTCAAGTTGGCACAAACTTTGTTAAGTATCTAAATTGTAGATGTTAAATCTGTGTACCTTATCTTATCCATATAGTTCTCGCCGTTTCTTATTTATCATATTAACGTATATTCGAAATGCTGGACAGACGCACTTCCTCGGAACAGATTTTACTCTAAATTTGCTATAAAGACCGTATACCAAATTGCATTCTTCTAGCTAAAAGCGTTTTTGACTTATCTTTGTGAAAGACATACTATCCCTGACTTCCAAAAACGTGTTTTTCGAACTCAGGGAATTGTAAGACGTGGAGATTCGACAAAATCTCGAATTCGAATTTTTTGGCAATTACTATGTTTTCTCTATTCTACGTATACGAGAAAGTAAAAAAGTTGAAACTTTAAAAATTAATATCGTTCACTTAAATTTGGAATACCGACGTTCAAATTTCTCTCTAAAAGCCAGTAAATGAATAACAAATATAAAATATAATTAGTTGTGATTTAAGTTAAATAATCTTGTTACATAATATCAGAACTGCGTTTCGTTCTTAAGACCTAATGAAACGTTATATCTAATGTTGCCAATCGGCAATGCAATTAAAAATGTGCCTACATCAAATATTTTATAGTGGAATGATCAAAAACAGATTTAAATATAATTTGAAATATTTTACTTTTCAAATAAGCATTCCTGATTCATCTTTGAAGAATAAAATATTTATTTGTGCACAAACAAAAAGACATGCAGACAAAGGTGAGAAATATCTAGTTACTTTCCCTCTTCCAGTACTCGATGTGTATATTGTAAATTCATTTAATATTATTTTCATTTATTGGCAACAGCGGTATGAGAGCTGCAATTTCATGAGACAAAATTATGTACATGACTCGAGATTTTGACGAATCGCCTTTTTAGACCTCCCTGATTCGAAAAAATGCATTTTTGGGAAAAGGCCGCGTGTTTTTCTGTGACAAAGATATTTCAAAAACGATTTGAGCTAGGTGGTTGAAACTTGGTATGCGGTCTTTTCACCAAATTTTCAGATTTCTATGAAAGTTGGAGTAAAATCCATTCAGAGGAAGATCGTCTGCCCTGCTGTTCGAATATAAGTTAACACGATAGCTACCAATCAAAGAGAGTTAGATAAAATTCTATCCTCAGAGTTAACGATTACAGCGTAGACACCAATAAAATTCTGAGTGAAATCCAATTCGATCCTCAGAGTTAACGATTACAGCGTAGACACCTATGAAATTCTGAGTGAAATCCAACTAGGAATTGACCGTCTTTCGATCTGTACTTCTAGAACCATGTAAACACGATTGTTGAAAAACGGTATGACTTAAATGTATCAATTTTGGTCCTGGATTTTGTAACTTCAAATGCAGTTTTGTGTCAAATTTTGATTTTCATTTGTTGAGAAAAACGTATCTATAACAGAAATCCAGTTTTTGGGAATCATGAACTGCATGCCAGGGCTTTATCACTAAATTTCTCGCCAACGATGAAGCAAAAGAAAGTCAAAATGCTAAAATCACGACAAAAATTAATATTTCACACTTATCGTACAATGCTATGTAAGGCGTTCTCAGAAATAATACCTTAATGAGAGAGTGTGCGACAAAGTTTTTGTGGCAACACTTCTCCTTGATTTTTATATTATTTTTTCTCAATAATCTTGTTTTTTCTTTATTTACAGGTACCAAGCATTATTGAAAACAAATGCAGGCGATGAACTGGAAAAAAAAAATGTCTCTCAATATCAACATCTACTATTATATAGACTACGTTCCAGAAAAAAACTCCTACTTTTGAAAGATCTAAAAACGACTGTTTTATCATTCAATCAGCTTTTTAACGGCATTTAGAGGTTCACTTACGATTTAGTCCGTAGATTGTCTTAGTGGGAAGGAACAACTTTGAAGTGTCAGTGGTTAAAAAAGTGCCAATATTTCGATTGCCGGCTATGTCAAATCCAATTGTTAGCCAACTCAAAAGTCTTTATAGGCTGTCCCTCCAAGACATTTCTCTAAGAAAAGTGGCTGTCCTTTTGGTTAGTGACCCTGTCAAGTATATATCTCCCTCTACTGTGGTTTATAGAGATGGCGAGGAAAGAATAAAATTAAAACATGAACTGTTCAAAAGCATTGTAGCCGAACTCAGTTTACCTGAATCGATGAGGGAGCCGTTAAGTAATCTACTGAATCCTATTTTTATGGAAACATATAAATGGTGGAAGTACCACGAGTTCTTTTTAAGATCGAAGCATTCAATTTTTGACTGTCCAGAATATGTAAAATACTTGCATTGGACACATATGGGGACTGTAAACTATCGGAAAACAGCTGAGGCAATGATCCGCGATGAAAAGTTGGACATCAACCGGCGATTTAAGTTAGCTTGTCTGTATTGCCTTGATGAAGATATTCAAAACATTTGGCAAAAAATGTCCCCGCTGAGTAAAAAGTGTTTTTATAACAATGGGCAATTTCCTCTATGCAATGATACGGGAGAAATAATTATCTTTTGGACTTGCATCCTAAAAGGAAGAGTAGATAAGTTAAAAAGCTATCTTGTGGGATGGGTAGGACACTACTCCTCTATTTATCAACAAGCTTTTGAATTGTTTGCGAAGAACGGTTATGAAACAGCGACTCAATATTTTTTTGAAAAGTTAACTTGCGAGGAAAAAGATGCATCATTGGTGAGAACGGCCGAATATGTAGCAGAACACGTGAATGACAGCTTTCATCCATACACCGAGGTTTTCTATTATTTGTTGACCAAGATGAATACGGAACAGTTTCAGAACGTTCTCGAGAAGTCATCGTGTGCGATCCTTAGAAGCTTTCTGGATTGGCCACGGCAAGATGCTTTTCTTGAAGTTGCACAGCTTGTATTGCCGTTCTTTGTAGAAGACGATTATGAAATGCTGCAGTTTGTTCTGTTACAACAATTTAAATACTTATATAATCCTTCAAAACTTTTTCAGAATCTTTTTCTGATCACTCCTAAAGGTTTCAGACATTCCACAAATTATTTAGATAATTTTTTTAAACGTAAAGATACTGAAAATATCAAATTTATGTTTACAAATATGGACCCTGAGGAAACGTTGGAACTTGTCATGAGTCGTAAAGCACTGCACAAGTGTTATGAACTAGTAAAAGAAGGCAAGTGGGATTTTTTGGAATTTTTTATGCGCGAATCCAGGTTGTCCAAAGAAGACAGAGAGAGGTTCGCGGAAGCATTCAATTCAAATTTTTCATCACTATTAGAGCTGGAAATACGCGAACGCCTCACTAAGGTGGTGAACGATATTCCTACCGGTACGTCTAACCGGGACTTCTCAAGTTGCAATAAAATAAATCAGATGGATCCAATGGATTTTCAACCAAGTGGACAACCTGATGAAGAACTAATAGAAAGGCCAGCCAAGAAAATTAAAAAGATTTAGGAGGCATATAATAATAACTGGCAAGGAAATTATGTTATGTTCTTACCACAAATTATCAAGAATCAGTAAGCATAACTTCAATTTTCTGAGAGGTAATTAAAGATTTGATTTAAAAACAGTTAGTTTATTAATTTTCTTTGTTCGGTATTCTCTTACATTCTAAATTGCATGTTTGTTATATGATATCGCAAAGCAAAACTGCACTGAAATAAAAATGTTTTACTGTATATTTTTATTTACTTAACATTTTTTTTCCTTTGAAAATTGCAAATTCTATGATGGCAACTGTTAAAAAACATTCCACCTTTAAGAAAATAAAAGAATCTTATCATTAAAAAATGTTTTGTACCACAAATTGTTTGGATTTAAAGAATAAATTGATTTTAAAAATTACTTTTTGTTGTTGTTGTTGCAGTTTTGAAATTTTTTCCAAACTGCACAACGCACAAACTGCAACAACTACACAGTGTAATAAAAATGCTTCGTGATAGTTTGCTCTTTAGGGAATTTTTTTTTTCTTTCAAAATTGTAAATTCTAAAATGGCAATTGTTAAAAAAAAATCTAACGTTAAAAAAAGAAAAGAATTGTATAATTAAAAAATTATTTTGCACCACAAATTATCTAGATTGATGGAATTAATTGACTTACAATTTTCATTTAACAAATAAGCAAAATTAAGGCATCAAAATTTTTAGCAATTATTTTTAATTTATTTTTTAAAAAAATTTTAGGATAATTTTAAATTGCTAAAACTCAAAATATTCCTGGTTATTTTTCAAAAGTGTTTTAAAAATGAAACACAAATATATGAGCTTTAATTTCGATTCAGCAATTGGAAAAAAAATGTTTAATCTATAGAAAATGAAAAATATTTCTATTCTAATTTTTTTAAAATTATATTTTTTAAAGTACACATTTTTTTCAAATTTGCTGAATCAGAATTAATGTAAAATGTTTAAAAAAGATATGTTCCGAATTTCATCACTTAATCTTTAACGGGTCTTGACTTACAACAATCTGATTACAAGAAATCTTGAAAAAATGCATTATGGGGGGAAATGCATTTAAAATTTGAACACCTTTCCACAGATTATCTGAAGCTAGCATTTGAAAAATAGGCATCATTTTGGTGACAACTAGGGATTGCAATTCCGGGATACCGAATACCGGTATTTTAAGCCATTTGTACAATTTTGCAATACCGGTATTCACAAGTTTAAATACCGGTTTTTCGGTATTTACTAGAAATTTTAAAAATTTCTCCACTATATGTTCAGGTATTGCAAACATATCAAAATAGTATGCGTTTTTGTTTTTATGTCTCCATAACGAGCGAAATTAATTAGCTAATTAATGGCTTAATTAATTGCTTAAATCTAAATTAGCGAAACGTGGATTATCCCTGAAAGAAAATATTGTATCCTTAACGACTAATGGAGCAACAATTATGAAAAAAGTTGGAAAGTTGATTGGTGCAAATCAGCAGTTGTGCTATGCACATGGAATTCAATTAGAAGTACAAGATGTACCAAAAAAATAAAGAACAGAAGAATCCAAATACTGTGGATATAGAAATTTCGGATTTCAACTTTGAAAAGAGTAAGACTGAGAGTGGTATTGACAATGAAGATAATAACAATGTAATTGTTGAAGAAGATATTGCTAATGAGGATGAAATATTAACCTATCAAGAATTCCTTCCTATAATTTATAAAGTTTGAAAAATGGTTAAGATATTTAAACGTTCCCCTATAAAAAGGATATATTACTAAAATATATACTAACTGAAAATAAAACAGAATATATGTTAATATTAGATTCTAAAACACGTTGGAATAGTTTACTCCTAATGATGGAACGATTTTTGAAACTGAGAAGTCCAATCCAAAAAGCAATAATCGACTTAAACCTGTAAATTAATTTTTCAGATAGTGAATTCTACTCAATATTCAGAACTATATCATCTCTATACCCAATAAAACTGACTATTGAGGCATTATGTCGGAGAGATTCTTATTTATTAACAGCTAATGCAACAATAAATTTCATGTTGTAGTCATTAAAAGAACAGCATACATCACTATCTGAAGAATTATATATTACACTGAAAAATCGCACAGAAGAAGGGCATACCGAAATAGAAAATGTCTTACGGTATTTACATAATTATAATGATTTTAAAAAGGAAAAAGAAGAAAAGAAAATAACCAATTCAAATCTGATTAAGTTTAGAGTAAATTTTCTTAAAATTTTTACCCATAACCCTATCCACATTCAGAAGAATTCGGTTCAATTATCGAAGATTATGATGTCACTACTGTCGATAGTGAAAAGGAATTGTCTCTTGAACAAAAATTAGAATTAGCGATAAAAAAAAAAATTCAACGAACCAAAGTACAATACAGAAATCAGCTATATCCAAAACCATCCGACGAGAAATCGAATTTATTTGAAGATGAGGGATTTAGAGGTAAATACTTGGAAAAAGTATAATCCGCATTGCTAACAGTACCACCAACTAGCGTAGATACCGAAAGAGCGTTTTCGACAGCTGGTAATTTTTACACAAAATTACGTTTCAGGCTTAATGACAGTATAATTGATCCATTATGTTTTTTAAGATCACATTTCAAAAAGTTGTAATAGTACCATAGACTGAATCGTGATATTTACACTTTTTTGTGATATAAATAAATAAAATGTTTCTTTACTTTTTTGTGATTATATACTGTTACAATTTATAAGTTACAAATTATTTTGTGTGATATTTACATTCTCTAACAAAACTGGTAAATAATAAAAAAAAAAAACACCTGTGTTTTCTTTCTTTTTCTAAAATTTCTAATACCGGTATTAAAACCGGTATCAAGATTTAAAGAATACCGTATACCGGTATTGAACTTTTGGTCCGGTATTGCAATCCCTAGTGACAACATCATCTCGAAGAGGAGTTTTAATGACTCTCTTATGAGTGGTGGGTCTTTGTTTCAGCTCCAGGGCTCGATTACAGAAGCTCCCAGATTGAGGCCCAGCATGGCATATATGTTTTGTTTTAGAGTCTGTGGAGCTCCAGTGTTGCAGAATCGCATAAATATCCGTCTTTTTCCTTTTGACATTGTCTGTGTTTCTAACTACGCAGTTGCGATACTATCTGGTAATTTTAGTATGGCTGCATCACTCAGGCGCCTATGCTTCTTAGCTCCGTCCCTTTTCTTTTCATGGTCTACTAGTTTATGGAGAACGTGTCAACAATTTCAGAGTGTTAGGTTTTCAAAAAAACCCACCAAATATAATTTTGTCTCTAACATAGAAACATGATTCAAACGTCATTTTGAGCAGAAAGAAACAAATTATTTTTTATAAGAAAAAAAATTAATGAAACTTGAATATTTTTGAGTCCTGACACTTTTAATTTTATGAAATCTGTATGAATTTTTGGGGTTTTAAAGCTGATTTGTAATAATTTGTTCTTTGAAGGATAATTTTTAAAATCCTTTCCAAGAGCAAATTAAAATTTTATTATTAAAATACTTAAGTTTTATTATGGAATGTAATTTGAATTTGTCCCATTAAAGAAAGTTGAGGTGAAAAGTTTATTTGTTGTTTGCAAAGTCGATATGTATTGAAAAACAATGAATTCATTTCATAAAATTCGTTTCTGCATGTTTGATATTTGATGTATTTTAGTGTGTTAAAGCATGCAAATCTTGTACATTTTTACTTAATCGTATACATAGTATAAAGTACAGTAATCGTCAAAACATTCGAGCTGGAGACTTTAACGAATCTCCTCATTTTTAGAGCTCCTTGGCTTCAAAAAACACATTTTTTGGGTAATGTCTGTTCATCTGTGACAAAAATAAAAAGGATTTGAGTGAGTCGGTGGAAGTTCGTTACACGATCTTTATACCAAATTTGCTGATGTCTATCAAATTTTGAATAAAATATAACCAAAGGAAGTCCGGATGATCGAATAGAAGTTAATATGAGAACTACAGAGCTGATTATATATATTTATATAAGTAACGAATGAAACTGAGAAGCAACTGAGAATTCCGAAAGCAACTGAGTTAATTCCGTTTGATGTCGGGACAGGTCCACTTCATTTTTAACCTTTTTAGCCTTTACGATTTCGAATTTTTTTAGCTAATTCTTTGAGACTCGCAGTTTATCTCATTGCGTCTTTCACTGACACAAATTTTAAAACAGCTTTTCACATTTGCTTTTAACTTTTTATATAATTTAACCGCTTTTATTCCACTGGAAATACTGATTGTGTTTAGTTTCTTTCGAATCTCATATGCCTCTTCTAGATATTTTTGAGTTTATTTATTTAAACATCAGATTATAATAAATATGAAAGCCGTAATATTTTTTTAGTCTTACAGAGCTGTTTTTTGTGAAGAATTTACTTGATGATGGGAAATCGCATCCCTCCCCCACCCCCTAAAAATCATTATTGTCTGTGTTCATAGTCTTGTACTGTTCGTTTCAGTATCCTGAGACGACCATTTTTCGACGATTCTATCTCACAAAGGGATGAGACGCTGAATGATGAGGCGTTTCCGGGGTTCTTCGTCAATATTTGACCTTGATTTTCGCTTTTACTTCTTCTATCAATTCTTTTACCTTTTTTTTCCCCACGTGTATGCAAATATCTGATCCTTTCTGACTGTATTATTGTATTTTAATTCAGTCCGCGATTAATCCCAGTTTATCTTATTGTTAAATGTAAACAATGCCTTTTTTCATTTTTCCCTCACCCCAATTTTTTCGAATTAAACCCATCCTAACGCATGCGCAAAAGCGCGGAGGGTTTTAGAATCCATTGTTAAACTATAATGTCGTTTTATTATTCCTCATTAGCAGCTTTTGGCTTCCAGCTGGTTCGCAATGACAGCACGTTACGAAAATGTTATCTATTAATTCTTTTTCAGTGTATATATTGCCATTCAACGAGGGGGGTGGAAAATATTTTTAAAAAATGAAGAAGTTCGAGTCAATCTGAAAACTTAATCGAGAGCAGAAATAAGCTTAATCGTCGCCAAATGGATAATCGCCAAGACTGAACAATCGAAATTGTTACTCGTTTTCTTCCAAAACAATTACCTAATAAAAAAAGTCTTTGTATTATCTTAAGACTCAAAAAATCATCTATATAATTATGTCAATTTGATTTCCGTATGATTCCTTCCTTAATTTTAATAGTATTTTTTAATTCAATTTGATACAATGCTTTTAAAACTCATTTATCAACTTATCCACTTATTTACTTTATAGTAAGATTTTCAATTCTTTTATGTCTTAATATTACAATTTTTAATTTGCAGGAAACTGATTCAATTGAATTGAAATTTTTTAGTCGTATGAAAGAACAAGGGGGATTTTTCAAAAGTATAAGCTTGAATTCTATGTGAATCGTTTTACAGCCTAAAAAGTCAATAATCTTGGCAAACAAGGTGGTCGTCAATATTGCTATTGACGACCAGCAATATAAGATATGGGCAATATTTAATTCCAACATTGTGTCGTTGTGCAAACATAAAGAGTTGTAATTTTGCAGATTTTGGATATTTTTTCTTTAAGAAAGGCAAAAGGAGATGATATAGAAAGTTTTAGAATAGGTATGCTGGAATTAATAGTAAGAGAAAAGTATTATATTATAAATATCTTTACCTGAGCTGCCAGTTTTACGTTTATTTTCTTTAGTCCACACACTTCAATATGTTTTTTTTCTTTTTTTTGTAAACTTTATACAAGCAGAAGATTCCATAAAAAAAAAGGAAAAGAAAACAATTATTATAAATGTAAATGCCCACAATATAACCTATTTAATTGATTTATAAAGAGATTATAAAATTACCATTATTGATTTATTTTTATTTATTATTGGCATTTTTATTCATTATTTATTACCATTATTGATTATAAAATTACCATTATTTATTTAAAACCATTTATTATATCTAGAAAATATTATTAACAATTACAATATTGATACAAGCAAGGAGAAAAATATTAAACATTCAAATTCAGAGCTGTATTACACTAGCAAAATTACAAGAAAAGATAGGAAACATTCTGCCATCACATCACATTTAAAGCATTAAATCCATTAAAACATATTAATAAAAAATTTAAGATTCAATGAAATATAACTAGAAGAATTATTTTATATGACTAAATTTCCGAAATATGAGAGTAATTCAATAACACAAATAGAATTTTCACATGTTCTCTAAATAAGGTAATTCTAGTTCTTTCAAATTTTTTTTCTTATTTAATTTCAAAACAATTATTAAACATACTTGCTCTCATCAGAATAAAACTTGAATAATATCAATCCAGGTGTTCGATTCTGATCTTCTACAACAAAGATAACACCTAAATTTGCTCACAGAGAATTTTTTCGGTGATTTAACCGGAGTCACACAAGGTCCGGAGTGTGCATCCATTCAAAAAATATACAAAAAACACAGTACACAAGGAAGAAAATTGTAAACAAATAAAAATGGAAAATTCACAAAACAAGATAAATCCAAGCAAAATAATAATTTCAAATGCAAAAAAAATGAATCGAAAGAGAATTTTCAAGATTTCAGCAACACGCTTAAAATGGCGGCGAGTTTTACTTTCGTTTCGAAAATTCGCGGCTTTTGTTTAGTTCCTGTACAAAGACATTAACAGAGGTGGCGTTACAATCGTTTACCAAACTTCGAAGTGAGACCGTTGGGTCTCTTTCTCTGTGGTCTACCCCAATATGACCCGAAAGGCTGTAACACCTTGAAGGTTTCCGGGGAGCATATGGCCATTCCCTACTCTTAATTCATGTATGGAAGAAAATCGGGCAATATCATTGGATCGTTCCTGCGGTGACGTCACGGTTGCTCTCGCTTAGATTTTCCGCACAACTTTGATTTAATGATCTTATATCTACATTGTATAAACTGAATGAATTCGACTTAATCCTTTGCAATATAATGTTCATTAACTTAGTTACGCCTACAGTGTTGTTTGCTATCTATATTTTTTATTCCGTTTAATAATACTATCTTAGATAAGAAAGCATTTTGATGGCGCAATTTGACAAAATGCAATCATTATATAAATGAAAGTCGTGTCTATGCATTTGTGTCTCACTTCTCCTAAACGCCTTGGCTGATTTCAACTAATCTTTGCATACTAATTGTTCAGTCAGTGCATGACAATTCCCTTAATGACGAACCAGGAGTTGAGACTTTCATAGGTTTATTTTCACATATATATATATGGACACAATCATTTCTAAGCTACCACGCAAACACATCACAACACAAAAGACGGGGGAGAGAGTATGTACATGTCGCCGCGTCGGCGTCTCAAATACATCTGGTTAGGGGAGCAGAATTTCCCCTTTTCTCCACCGGAGGGAGTCAAAACTCAAACACTAATTGTTTATGGCAAGAAAAAAATGCAGTTAATTATTCAAAACACAAATATTACTTAATTAATTAATAATTAACTGAAAATGAGTCATCTTTCCAGAAGTAATTTTGGTGACATACAAACAGTATTTTGATACGTTAAAATTCAGAATTTTAAATGTTCAGTAATTTTAAATTCCCTTCTGTGCAATTTTTTTCTTCAGTTGTAAATTTTGTAGAAATTTAAAGAAGACGATTTTAAAATGCGTAAGAGTAAGGCACTGACCTATTCTGCTACTATTTTTTTTCTTTTGAATTTTTTTATTTATTATCTTCGCGAATTTTTTTATTGAATTAAAGTATTTAATTTGAAAGTGTCTAAAAAGCTTAAAGAAAGGATAAAAATGTTATATTTTTCATCTTCTAGAAAACATAACTGACCCAGAGCAGTCAGTCATGTTGTACGAAGTAATAAAATGATTATAAGTATTATAATTTACACAAAATACATTTTTACGTTAATAATATGCATAAATGCCTATTACTGCCAAGCAACAGCAGGTTTTCAGCTAATAATTTACAAATCAAATTCATAAAAAAATGAATTGTCCATATCATAGTAAGTTGTTTATAGCAAGTAGTAAGTTGTAAGGTAAATAACATATTTACCTTGCTTACTTCTGTGTTGAAATTTGTGGTTTCAGTTTGTATGGGATTAGTTAGTTCCCCTTCCTAATACCAGATGGTAGCGCAGTCAAGGTTGTCTTCGAAGTTATGCAGAAAAGATTCCTTGTTCTGCGTGGCAGTGAGAAAAGAGAGACGTTCACAAGATAGTGTGAGATGAATAGCTCTCGAGAAAATACAGAGCAAATTTATTTTAAAGACTACGCGGAAATCCAGCGAGTTTCTCGTGAAATCAGTAGTTTGTGAGGAAAATCATTTTCATTGTCTTAAAGAAATATTCGTAACTGTGATATGGAATGGCTTATCAAAAATTGTATAAAAATAAGTGAGTGCTTCGATGTAAATAAATGGATGACTAGTAAAAAAAACAACTGTTTTCTAATTTTTATTGCGTAGAATCTATTTTTGCAAACAGGAGCGCAGGGTACGTGCCCACGAACAGTGCAGAAATACATCGTTGAGGAAATGTCCCCTATATTCGACATTTAGTGGCTTACGCGACAGGATTCGACAGCTGCACGCAGCGGAGCTCGTCTGCTTTTCAGTAGATCCATACTATAAATCTTCTTCCGTTTTGTGAAAAAAAAGTTAAAAAAAAAAAAAAGATCGCCACAAAATCGATGTTCATCAGGAAGTATTTGATAACTGGTTATTTTCCTGTTCAACATCTTCTTTTTCATTCAATTCCTACTATTAATTCACATTCTCCTTATATATCTCTACAATATATATATATATATATATATATATATATATATAACAAATTTAACATCTTTAAAAATTTTCTAAATAAAGATAACTTTTCTAAAAGATTTAAAAGAGGTAAAGGGAAAGGAGGCAATTTTCAAATTATATTTGAGGAATTTCAAAATTACTGTAATCTGGAACACAATAGTGAAAACATGCACAGAATTAGAAAATACATTTTTGGTCTTTTAATTAATGAATATAACTCTAATGCAACTTATATGTTAAAGAACACCGGGAAAAAGGAATTAGATAAAAGAATGCTAGCTTTCGCAAAAAAAACCAAAACTAAGACTTGCTCTCTTAACTATCCTTATTTATTCCCAACAGTTAAATTTCATAAAAATCCATTAAAATTCAGATTCGTAACCTGTAGCACTGGCAGTTATAATTACTATACGGGTAAACATTTCTTTAAATACTTAAAAATTATCCTGGACAAAATAAAAAATGAAGACAACTTTATTATTTCTAGTAACAAAGAAGTATTGGATTTTCTTAAAGATAACATTAATAAACTTAATACTTTTGATTTCGAAAATTTATACACTAATCTACCTCATGTAAAATTAATAAAGGTCTGCACTTTTATATATGACGAATATTTAAATGAAAATATCATTCCTAAAAATAACTGGCTTGAGTTATGTAATTTTAATATTACTGAAAATTACGTGTTTAATGGTATTAATTTTTATAAACAAGTCAAGGGCATTCCAATGGGAACAGCTTTCTCAAGTGCTTTAGCTAATATTTTCCTGCATTACTATGAGAAAAAAATAATTAAATATAATTTAATAAACGGGTGGAAATATATTGATGACCTACTTTTGATTAACTTCGACAATACTAATATTATTACTAATTGCTATCCAAAAGATTTAATTCTAAAAGATACAAATAAAAATAAACTTGAGGCTACCTTTCTGGATTTAAAAATCGAAATTGCTAATGATAAAACAATAGTTGGTATATACGATAAAAGGGATGATTTCAACTTTAAAATAACAAAACTATGTAACTACCATTCCAATCTAAACTCTAAAATTTTCAAAAATCTAATTTTCTCACAAGTTAACAGGATCAAAAGGGTTTGCAATAATAAAAATTCTTATATTGAAGCATCAAACATCCTCCATAAAAATTTAATTAAAAATGAATTTCCTAGAAATTACTGTAATGTCCATTTTTTGATTAAACAAGGTATGGTTTGGGATTAATCCTTTGGCTTAAATAAAAATAGAACTTTCCTTGCATATTGGATCACTCAATAGATGGCGCTGGGTGCCTACGTCTGTTTACATAATTTACCGTTAATTTTTTTAAAAACAGGGAATCACAATCGATAGTTTAAAGTTTCCTTGACTGTTGGATGGTATGTACTGGCCTTTTCGTTTTTAATTTTAATTTTTGTGCTAGTTTTTGTTTTTATTGTTATTTTTGTTATTGTATTTTTACTTTGTTGTTATTTTCTTCTAATTTGTTATTTTTTATTTCCTTTCTGTTAAAATGGTATATCTCTTGAGCATAATTTCAGGGGATTTTCGGGTCACGAGGAATCATTATTAGACAATGTCTGTATGTCCTCACAGAAAAAATCCCTTTCTTTGAATCCCTGCCTGAGGGTGACCCTTGAAAAAGTCTTCAGGCCGGATTCTTTTTTTATATTTTTTTAATAATTTTTTTGGTTTAATTTTTATTTGATTTTTTGTTTTTCCTATTAACTTGATTCTAATACTTTTGTATATATATATATATATATATATATATATATATATATATATATATATATATATATATATATATATATATATATATATATATATATATATATATATATCTTGTTCAAATTTTCAATCGTTAATAAAATACTTTTTATTCATCCACCCAAGTTCAAATACATTTTTTTTAAACTTGTAGTGGATGACAATTGATGTTAATACAGTTCTTTTCATGGATCAATTAATTAATCCAGTAACTTCTATTTGGTCGCCAAATTCTTCACCATGTCGCCAAACCCTGAGATTACTGACGCGACACTCGATCATAAATAATATAAGATATAGATAAATAATAGAAAGTACCTAAAATAAAAAAATTTGTTGGCCTAAGTAGGAATTGATTTAAATATTTATATATAGATATTACTTGTTTAGAACTTACATCGGATTTGTGAGGTATTCTTTAAGATTCTCCTTAGCATTTTCCAAACGATTTGGATTGAACGTTCCCAGAAACCACTCCACCGGCAAGCTATGGATGAATTGAACTTCCACGTAATTCTTCTATTAGCTGCTTCACCTTCAATCATATTCCAATCAATAGCTTTAAAAAGATTACTACCTCCTCTGAAGTTCGTGCGACTATCGCTGTAAATTACTTGAGGATGTCCACGCCTGTCAACAAATCTTTGAAAAATTATAATTAAGCAATTCGTAGATGGAGAAGTTATCGATTCCAGATGAAAAGCTCTAAATACAGCACAGGTATGCAAAACAAACCACGCCTTTGTTCCATCTTTAAGAATAAGAGGGCCTGCTAAGTCTACTCTTACGGCTTCAAAAATTGACGCCTCTCTAATTCTGTTCTCTGGAAGTGATACAGAAACAGTCCTCATTTCTTCCACGCTGTGTCCTACGAACAATGCATCTAGAAATAGCTGATCTTACTATTTTTCTTCCATTTATTATTGGTTAAAAGTGGATGAAGTCCAACATGTTGTAAATCAAATGATGTTCTAGGATGAATAGTTTAACTCATTTATATGTACTTGGCAATAAAATTGGATACTTAAAATTTTCTAAATCTTTCCTCTCTCTCAGTTTTGTCTACTCACTAAATTCCTGTTTCATCTTTAAACACACTGATGGGCATTAACTTAAAACAAAACTTATGAGTACTATGGGCTCCGATTTCTGGAATCAAGAAAGAAAAAAAAATCCAACTGTTATTTCCAGGCAATCTTGTAATAATTCTGAAGTTAATACTTCTTTTTTATGGGTATAAAAAAGTCAATAATACGCAGAATATAAAATTGATAATAATGAATTATATTTATATAGGATTTCTATTTCATAAAAATAATTAATAAAAAGATAAGTTAAAAATGCAATACTGCTTCCTCTAATTTTTTTCGTTCTTCTTACAGTACTTTATTCATATAATAATTTTTTTTTGAAGCTTTCATTTCTTTTGCCAATATTGACGTTAGTTTTACACCGCAGTTTGAATTCAATAGGAAGAGAAAATATTGAGTTTTATAAAAAAGTAAGTTATATAAAAATTGGACGCAGTGAGTCAGTCATACAGGAAAAAATTGTTCAAGAGAACTTAAGAAATAAACCGCTAACTGACTCCTACTAGGTATTTAAAATATATTATAAATTATCGATATGATTAAAAATTATCATATCAATAATTATTAACATAGAAAAATTTATTTTTTTTAAATATATTTTTAATTGTTTCAGTAATTAATTGACCAATTATTTGGAATTGTTTAGTACAGGAAACTTAATACGCACATTAATTAATTTTTATTATTCATTTTTACTAATATTCTTTTCTAATAATATCATTACTAAATGGAACTTTATACAAAAACGGAAGTAGAAAATTGCATCACACGGAGAGCAAAAAATTAAAAACTATTTTCTAAGGCGGCGGCACAAGAGCCGCTTCACACTTAACACATCTGAAAATTAGCACAGAAGAAATGATCGGAGCTGCCTCTAAGTTTGTTTTGTTTACTAGTTGTCGACGTTATACATATTGTTGGAATTTTGAAATTCAAAGATCGCTAAGTTTTTCAAAAAAACGAAGTTACGTTTAAGATTAAGGTGTTTTTTTTCTCACGTTTACAGAAGGTTTTATTTTTTGTTTCTCCTCATATTTCTACTCTGCTTAAATAAATTTGTCCCAGGTAAGATTGTTCCTTTACATTTTATGCAAGACATTAGTGATGAGTCCTTTCAACTGAATTCTGAATCTTTATCCTTCAACACGATGCCTCAAATAACTGATATTTATTTTTTGAATGAAAAACTTGCCAAGGACCGTGTGCTAAATTTAGGTCAGAAACATTACAAGGAAATTAACGTTATTTTTTCTAATGCGAATGCTCCTTCTCAAATACCGCACACAAACCATATTCTGAAGCAAAATTTCATAAAGCAAAATATCGACAGGCACTCAAGTATTACGAACATGAGATTTTCCCGGCAAGGGAAACTAATTTTTATTACAAAGGATCCGGGATCCGCAAAACAACTTCTCAGCTTAGAACAGATTTGCGATACTAAGGTTACTTCAAACGTTATTTGGGAAGGAGTTACTTCTAGATTTCTGCTTATTGATATGCCCATATAAGTTCCGCTCAAAGAAGTTGCAGACGAACTGCGAAAGTTTAATGAGATTGAAATCAGAGACATGAGACGTTTTGTCAAACAAAATTCGACTCAGCAAACTTCTCCAATTCTCGTAACAATAATGGGTACTTCCCTTCCAGATTCAGTTAAACTTTGGCTTACAATCCAGAAAACTCGACCTGTTTTCGATCGGCCTAGACAGTGTTCAAAATGATACAGTTTCCTACACCCTTCTAGGATTTGTTCGAAAGACCAAATTTGCCAATTATGTGGAACAGAATATGTCTGAAATTGTCAAAAACCCAATTAAATGCATTGATTGTCAAGGTTCTCATGCAGCAACATCTAAAGCATGTCCCTTGTACGCCAAAGAACAACAAATTTTGGATCTAAAATGTCGTAACTACCTCACTACGGGGGAAGCACGATGCATATTTAATGCATCATCTAATACAACTTATGCGACTGTTACTAGATCGAACACGAAATCCATAGACCTTTGAAAATCTTTAAACGACAAAATGGAATCCATCATTCAAAACATCAACAAAAAAATGGAGCAACATTTCAATACGCTTTTGGAAATATTTCAAAAGATGGTCGAGTCTGTGGTGCAACAGTTAATTCATGTGATCGACAAAGGTGAAAAAATTAAATCTCCATCCAGGAAGAAAAGAGCTATACTTTATGCTTCGAAGAATTTCGCTAGTTCAACTAGTTAACTCATGCAATGGGATGCTGGAGGTCCTGCTGAATCTTCGGATTAATAATTTTTTTTTTTTTTTTTTTGCGCTATGTTTTCTTTTTGCTGTTTTCTGTTCTTTTACTACTTGTTATTTGTTTCTCCTTTTTGCAAAGCGCTTCTTCAGTTTTATCTTTCGCAAATGCTTGGGTTTTTTTCTTTTTGTGTGTGTATCACCCCGTTGTTTGGTTGACCTCTTGTATAGTTTACAGATTTTTTTTCTTTCCTGTTGGTTAAATCTGTTAGGATGCGTTTTGTTCTGTGGAATTGCCGTAGTATTAGGAATAAATAAATCCGGCTTGGTATCCCCCCCCCTTCTCAATTTCAGATTTCTGAATTTTTCAAGAAACTTTTCTTTATGCAGAAGAAGATATTCGTTTCTATAAAAAAAGGTTTTTTAGATCTCACAGGGAAGACAGACTGAGAGGGGGCCTTTTAATTGGAATCCCTGAACATTTGTCGGAATACATACGTTATCACTTCCGAGGTTCCTTCAAAATTCGGACGCGGAAATCCTCAGCGTTAAATTCATTACAACTTCTCTAAATTTTTGTATAGTTAACATTTATAATCCTACAGGTTTTGACATTGAAATTTTCGGAAACTTTTTTAACTCGCTTTCCGAACCAACGTTCATCTTTGGCGACTTTAATTTACATCATCCTTTTTGGGGCTCAATAACTTCTTCCAGGCTCGGCAACAATTTTGTCGATTGGTTAACGGATTCAAATTTTGTCACTTTAAATACATTACTCCTGCAGGTAACCAATCGCTTCTGGGTCTTTCCTTTTGTTCGAAATCACTCTTCTGTAGCTCAGATTGTTCTGTTGCTGAATCATCTTTTGATAGCGACTGTTTCCTCATAATTTCCACCTGCAAAGTTTTACACAACAAACAAAGGTTCCTCACAGAAATTACATGACAATATATTCTATTTCAATCGAAAAACATTTTTGAAGATACATAACCTAAACTCAGTCTCATCAAACATTTCAAAAATCATATCCAATAATACTAGAAAAATACCTTTGAATAATAAACAATACCGAGCCTGGTGGGATGAAACCTGTCACAAACTTTATAACCTTAAAATCATATATCGGAAGAAAGCATTAAGATGCATATCAACTAAATTTTGGATTCTTCACAAAAAATTCGCACGCAGATTCAAATTTTATGGTAAACAAGCAAAACAAAAATTTTGGGATAAATTATGCAATAGCGCAAGAAATCCTCGTTTATTTTATTCTATCCTGAGAAAATTGAATCAGCAATATGAAGATAATGACTCCTTCAACACTATTTCTGTTAACAATTCTTTTATCACAAACCCATTCGTGAAAAGTAAAATGTTCGCATAATTTTGTGCCAACAATTCCAGTTCTCAAGAACCATTACTAATCTAGTTTATGGACAATAAAGAAAGCGAATGAAACGGAGCAATACAAATCGAAGAATTACAATTCGCAATTAAAAAATTAAAAACCACAACCCCAGTTCCAGACCATATTCCCGCATCCTTTTTCAAAAAACTTAACAAAAATGTAAATTATTACATCCTTCAATTATTTTAACACAACATATGTTCCCAAAACATGCACTTATTATTCCCATTCCAAAACCAAATAAATATAAGCTCCAGATAACATCATATAGGCCAATAGCTCTAACATCTGTTTTTTTTCAAAATCTTTGAACGTATCTTATGTAAGAGAATTACCGATTTTCTTACAAAGAAAAAAAAAAAAAAAAAAAAAAAAAACTTCATCCAAAACAATTTGGTTTTTTACCATACCAGGACAATAGGTCAGCCACATACTCATTATATTACAGCAGTTCAAATGCAAAGAGAGAGTAAAAAACATTTCATTGGTATTTGTCTCGACATCGCAGAAGCTTATGATTCGTTTTATATTGACGGATTGATAAATAAATGCTAGAAATTGGGCATCTGCAAGAAGATATGCGCTTGGTTGCATCAATTCCTTTTTCACCGTACGTTCCAAGTGTGATGGAGACAAACACTCTCCGACATAAGAATTAAAAACAAGAGATTAGCAGAAGGTAGTGTCCTCTCGCCAATCTTATGGGCAACTTTCATATCGGATTTGTTTGAAACTCTTGAAAAGGAAGTTGATTGTTTGATTTTTGCGGATGACATATTTATTTTTTGCTTGTACCAGTCTATTGAAGTTGTTACTAGGAAATTACAAAAAAACAATGGAAAATGTTCATGAATGGTGTACGTATTGGAAACTTTCAGTTACTGCAGGGAAAAGTTACATAGCCGATCTTTCAAACAAAATTAATTTTACCCACCCAAATATCTGGGTAGCAGGAACGAACATCCAATGTGAAAAACACAATTACATTCCGCGGAATTCCTTTTTCAAAAAGAAATGAAAAAGGATCAATCTTCAATAAAATTAAAAATAAAACTTTAAAAAAATCAATGCATTAAAGGATTTTGCATATAAACATTATGGCCCAAGAACAAAAGATTTAATCACACTCACAGACAATAGCATTTGCGGCTTATTTTTTTTACGCCAGTCAAATTATCAACAAATTTCCAGTAACTCACATGAAAGCATGTAATATTATTCAAACCAAAGCACTTCGCTTTGCACTTGGTGTTCCACAGTGGACACCAAATTAAAGTCTCTTTTACATCTCCAATAAGGAAATTCTCAGTGAAAAAAAATCAAACGTTTATCCTTACAATTTCTCATTAAGCAGATTTCTATCAGTTTCTTCTCCGCCATCTACAAATTTGATTTAGAACATTTCAATCTTGCTCGTATTCAACAGGGCAAAATTTTTTTGGATAAAATTTTTTCTGATCTAAACATTAATTGGAATCGCATTATTTTTGATCAAAATTTTTTACAACTTCCAAGAGAAAATTGCAGTATTATTATTTCAAAATACCCTTTACAAAACAAATCTTTCCCACACTTGGCTATTAATGGCAGTTTTCAAGAAACGCTACAAAAGGACTTCAAACAATGTTTCATAATCGTAACTTATTCATCTAACTCGCAAAAATTAACTTCAATCGCCGGCATTTCGTATCTGTCTCAATTTGCTTTTTTAATCTACAACATCAACTCAATATTTACAGCTCAAGCTCTTGCAATTTGCAAGGTTCTGGATTATCTTTCCGTTCCTAAGAAAACTTTCCCTCTTCTTACAGATAGTCTTTCAGTTCTTAGAGCACTTCAAAAATATTCCTATAAATCCCGATCCATCATTCATAAAATTGTGGAAAAATCTCAGATTAATCAACAAATTACTTTTCTATGGATCCCGGGGCATTCGACAGTATTATGGAGTGAAAAGGCGGACTTGATCACAAAATCAGTAACAGAAAACAGCCCATGCATTGAATGGATCGCATTGGAAGACATCACCTGACGTATCAAACAAATCTCAAAAAGAAAAACAACAGACAGCTATAGACAGAGCAAATAGTATTTTATGAAATTCTTGGAGAAATTCCAGACATAAAAAATATTGGTAAATGGGCAAGAAATAGAAGAGAAGACATCATTTGCGCTAGAATTTCTACCAAAACACTCATTATATCTAGCCTTCTACATCGTTTTAACCTGTCGAATCTACCAAATTGCGAAACATGCCACTCTGAATTATTTGGATCATATCTTACTGCACTGCCGAAAATACGCAAGCACCAGACGTAGGCTCTGGTCGAAGTTGGGCCTCAACTCTCTTTCAAACAGAAATTTTAAACAACTCACGAGTAAAGTATTTGCAGATAAACTATCTCTCCATATTTTCCTTCAAGACTTGAAATTTTTTGACATTTATTAACTGGAGATATTGTTGAACGCTGTGATGACAGCCTTTGTTGCCAAAAATCTCCTAACCCACCAATCAAACAAACAATCAAAGTTGTCGACCATTTACAGAATCGGAAGTATAACCAAGATTAAAAATATTTTAACATCATATATTTTTTTAATGCTGTTTACTGGTTTAATAAAATCCTTTTGTGGATTTCTTATATATTGATGTATATTCATGCAAAATTTGTTATTAGTATTGTTGTTAAACAATTAAGATTAATTTTGTTTTTGTTTCCCCAGTTTTTCCGTAACTGTTTGATTTTTGAAATGAAAAATTCAAAAAAATTTCGCAGTGTTTCAAACATTTGAAATATCTTGATAATTGGAAACAGCAAATTCTGTTAATTATTATTAATTAACTGTGCAGGTTATTATGAATTAACTGTGCAAGAGCCAAATGTAGTACCAAAACGCGCCAACCGATGAGTGAGCTTCTTACTTTCAAGTAGTAAAAAAGTAAGTATTTGTTTATACTGTTAAAAGAAAGTGTACAGAGAGAAAGTGGTATTTTCGCCAAAGAAATTATCGCCAATCCTTCAATGTTATTTAATAAGTACGAGGATGGTTTCTGAATATTTCTTATTAAAATGAAAAATTTTAAACAACCTTGTAACAAATTTAAGTTTAAACTTCAAAAGTTAAAATTGAATTAAACGTAGTTAAATTTTTTTAAAAATAATTAAAATTTTGCCAGAATTATTGGTTTGTCAATTTATAGCCAACTAACGAAAGGACCAATCACATCACTCAGCAATGAATTTAAAAACGTGGGAAAAAAAATCTCTTGAACGATTTTCTAATTTTTATATGATACAGTATTTTAATTTGATTGTATTTGAATACACTGCCCTTGTGAATCAAATAACAGAAAGTAAATTGAAATGCTCACTGTCATTTGTTTATTTGATAATTCAGTATTGGGAATGGCAAATACTGGCTTAGTTAACTAAAACATAAACCTTTATCTAGCTTTATTTCAGCATTTTTCTTTAACTTTTTGAAAAATAAGGGAAAAAATTATGCATATGGGTCTAGGTAAAAATTCAGTACATTAAATTTTGATCTTGAAAAATGCACACTCATGATTTTTTAGCATTTTCCGATTTATAACAATTTACATTTTTTTTCTTCTTGGGCATAAAACGAGAGGTTATACAAGTAGTTTATTTCAATAATTGTTCATATAACGATTTACTTACAGTGAATTAAAAATATTTTATAACAAAAAAAAAGACAGAAACAAAACTTTTATTTGATTTTGAGCTTTCATTTCAATTTTCTTCTAACATTATTAATTAAGTTAAACCATTTCATCATTTGTTTTTATTTACAGGGCTTTTTTTCTATAAAATTCTAAAGATTAACTGGATTTTTTTTAAAAAATCTCGCTTCAAATAGAAGATGGTTGAGTGAAACATGAACTAAGAGTGATATATGACTTACTAGAAAATAATAATTCTGTTTTTAGCAACTATTCAGTTTTTCAAGAATTTCTGATTTAGTAAGAATTGGGGAAGCACATTTCTACTAAACTTCTTTACATTTCTACATCATCTACTTTATTAGATGTGAATTATTGACTGCATTATGTGTATATAAATTTTATTAGAGAAATTACATTTGATGTACTGCACATTTCATTTCTGGAGAATTCCCTATGTATAGAAGTTTTTTTTATGTATCTTTGTTTTAATATATCTGATGTGATTAAATTTACCAAAGATTTTCAGTAATAAATTAACTGATATGATTAAAATGCAATTTACTTTGAACATATTGGTTTTACTAGTTTACACTGAATATATCTTCTTTGTTTGCTTGTTTTTTAGCAAAAATGAAATCAGAAAAATGTGTATCAAAGTAATTGAAGTAAGATGTGATTGGAAGGAATTTTTCTCAGCTTGCTAATAGTATGCAAGTTAGTTTTTCACCCATTCCTTTTTCTTTTTCATATTCAGATATAACATTGAATCCTGATAGAAAATTTCCAGATGTTAATTTAGTGATATTATCAGAACCTGCTTTGAATATTTAATTATTAATATTTAAAATAAAAATAATAAAAGAAATTAAAGTGTGCTGTGTTATTAGAAAAGCATCTTGCATGCCCACATTTCAAAATTCCAATGAGAAAGTGAAGCAGCTGTTCTTTATTTGTGAAGTTTCTCTAATATTGCATCTCAGTTTTATATCCTTTAATGCAGAAAAGACTTTCATATCCTCTATATTCAATTAAGAATTTAAAATTATCATAATTTTAAATTAAATTATATGAATTAAATTTAATATTTGTTACAAATATTTATATTTATTACTAATATGCCTTTCAGTTTGGGAATTTTTTATATTCAATTTAAATGATGTGATTGTCTCTGATTTGTTGCTGTTAATTGTGCAAATTCCTTGAATTTTTTAAACTTAACTGAAAGCAATTAAACAATTTTTAATATTTTATTGACATAGATATAATTATATTTCTTTTAAGAACGGTGGGCATGGTAAAATTGTGTTTATTAATCAGAAATTTTATTGCATAATTATTTGATATCAATATTTAAATAATTAGCTTCTTTATCATTTTAATTTTTTTGAATAAAACTTATTGAATTTATTCATAACAAATGAAATAAAGTTTTTATTTTATTTAAATAAGTTGTCAGTTGTTAAATCAAATATGCATAGTGCATTTCTGAATTTTTTTTTTATATATATATTTTTATAAAATATTGTTATCAAATGAAAAAGTTCCTGTTTGAATTGATAATGAACTCATTGAGACAAATATATATATCTAAATATGATTTTAATATTTTATAGGCTAAATACACATTTAAGTTCATTTTTATTTATTTATTTTGATTTTTTGCTTTCAGATGCTTTAGCTTAAAGGTATCAATCAATAATATATGAAGAAAAATTTTTTATATATCATTTTAATAACATTCCAAATCGGAAACTTTTGCCATATTAGTTTTTAGAGCATTTGTAAATATTTTCTATTCCTTATCGTGTTGTTGTTTCTATTCCTAATCGTGATAGGCACAGCACATTTCATTCTATTGATCTTCTTCACCCATATCAAAATTATATGTATAAATCAGCTTTGGTTGTATTTTGTATGCCTTTTTCTTTTGTGCACAAGTATTTCAAGTATTATCTACTATTTTTTGTCGATAGATTTTTAAAAATTTGAGGATTTCTCAATTTTATATAATTTTTTTTATGTTTTAGTCAGTTTCAACTAAATAGAAAAAAAAAGTTTTTTTTTTTTTTTTTTTTTTGCACTACTTTTTTATGTCTGAAATGTGATTTCTATGTTTACTAAACTAAACTTTCTATGTTAACTAAATTTACAATTGATTCCGGATTTGGGAGCATTAGCCTTTGAATGAGTGTCTTTGAGTGCTGTGTATTTGCAGAATTGAATTGTAAAACACCTGCTATGCTTATGGGCTGATTAATAAGTTTTAATTTTTTGCTTGAAATTAAAATTAGTCCTTTTAAAGAACTTGAAATTAAAATGAAATTGGTATAAGTAAGAAAAGTTTTTTAAGCCAATTTTTTGTAAAAGAAGTTGATTTTGTATTTGATATTACTATATGGAAAAAGTATATGTTTCATTATTTGATGAAGTTTTGTTTTTTACATCTTGACAGACAGGTTTACTATAAGTTACTTCATGAAAATAATAATAGTACAGATATATTATTATTATTATAATTATTTTTGTTTTGTTAATTTGGCATCGCTACATTAAAATTTGATGCCGACATTGGGCTACTATTTATACTGTGTTATTACTAGTATTTGGTGATAAGTGGTGTCAGAAATTTAGCTTTACATTGACTATTTCAAGGCTTTCTTGGAACCTATACCTTGCACTTTAATATGCCTAGGCCAGAAATTTAGTGTCTAGTTTAATGTATACAACCTTGACTTGTGCTCAATATTACTAGATTCATATTCAAGTTTATTAGATTTGTATCCAATGTTATTATAGTAATATAAAATAATACAATACACATGAATAAGATTATTAAATTATAGCTGAATTTTTTCTTCTACTTTAATCTAATAAAATATAAGAATTTCATATTTTAGAAACATCAAATTTACCTACTCAATACTTCTTATTTATTCTTTGATATTTTTTATTGTAATATTTACTTTCTTCATGACTTTTAATTTAGCATGTGAGTGTGATATAATTCACTATACAAAAATGACTTACCGTTATGAATATTTATTTTCTTATGCTCATATTTTATTATACTGTCTTCCTGTGAATATTTCTTACAGAAAGTTTCACCTAATTTCTTTATTTGTTGCATGATTTTTACGATCCAATCTCAGCAAAGAATTATCAAATTTTAATAGGCTTGTGGCATGTGCTATTTTAGAAGTCTTATTTCTGTTCCTTTTATAGTGTTACGCTTTTTTCTTTATTCCTATCTAAAATTTTAATTTCAGACTGAAAAAGGAAATTATTAAACTTTTAATAGCTAAATATAATAATAGGTAAATAGCTTGCTGAATCAAAACCTATTCTTGATATATAAAGGATAATTAATGAAATTATTTAATAAATATTTTTTTGTAATATTGAATGTGTTTAATAATCTTTGAAATCCGTAAAGAATTTTACTTTACTGATAAAAAATGCTGATCTCCAAGTTTAAAGAGTGATAATGTATTTTTATGATGTCAAATATATTACAGAAGAAAAAATAACCCCAATAATATTATTTTTAAAAAAACTATAAAAAATTTCATCATTGTTTAATTTTGAATTTAAATCATATGTTTAATTATTCAAAAATTATAAATAAATTATAAAATTATAAGGAAAGTAATCCTATTAAAATAATGTAATGAAAAGAAATCCCAATATGTGGAGAAAGACCCCATCTTTAAACTCTGGCTAGCATGGAATATATTTTTGTAATTGTAGAAATTATTTGAAATTTATTAGAAAAATAAAAAGTGTATTCATAAAATACTGCATGAAATATTTTTTAAAAATAAATTTGGAAATGTATAGCAATGAAATTTCAGAAAAGCAATGAAATAGCAATGAAAATTGGAACCATAATATGTATTTTTAAAAGTAATTAATTAAAATTCATTGTTTCAAATTACCTCTCTATAATTGCATTTTCTGGGCTGAGTTGCCATCAGTTCAATTCATATTTTACTGGTTTGTACCATAAAAATTGAAAGATACAATCCAATCCTATATTTTACTGGGTATTGGAATCGGTGTGAAATGAAAATTTTTATAGATAACCTTTCATTAATTGAGATTTTAAAAAAAATTATTATAATTCATAATTTATTAATGTTTTTAAATTAAATATGCTTAAGGCAGAATAGGCAGGTTTGTAGACTTGTCCTCAGTGGTGTACCTACATAAAAGGTATAGAGCAAATAATGAAATGCACCCCTTTTTTCTTTTTCACTTTTGTATTGCGGCTTTTATGTTTGTTCTCATTTTTTTTAAGACCAGAGGATGCAGAAATTGAGAGTGTAGTTGAACTTGTATAATAATATATAAAACATTTTGGAATTAATACTATTTAAGCATTACAAATGACTTTGCAATGGTCGTTATATATGGATGTTCCTTGATCATAAAATGTATCATAAGAATATTTAAAAAAATGTTTGTTGTTTGATGTTAAATGTGCACAAGAATTTTCTTCATTCCTGTTTTAATAACTCAAATCAGGTTTAATAAAAAAATCAAATAGTTGTTAGTATGTAACTTTTAATGCATTGATGAATACAAATACAAATGATTTCTATTTATATCATACTTTACCCTTCAGCAGAAACACCTACTTTTTGTACATTAGCACATGCACATGGTCATTTTGACCCCAAATTTTCAAGCACTTGATGATTATCTTATCGGTTATTTGTATAAAAATAAAATATGATCAGAATATATAAATGTTTTTCCAAGGAAATATGTTCTTATCTAAGATATCAATACAACTTTTAATGAGAAAACCCAAAATTGAACTTAGCCACTTTTTGCCATACGCCGTTGTAATCATTTCCATTTTCCATATATATATATATATGTGTGTGTGTATGTATATGTATGTATGTTATGATATTTTAAACTTTAATTTCAATTTAATTAATTTCCAAGATTTTATCTTAATTTAGCCCATAATAACTCCATTCTAAAATATTCTCTTATTTCTTGATCCAATTCCACTGTCTCTACTTAATTTATTCGAGAGATGCTATGTAAAATTCTGGAATCGGCTTAAAGCCTAACTTTCCCACACTCCGCGTGAAGGGACATAATACTGCTGACGAGACAAATTCATTTTTAAAACCTCTGCCTTGTTGGCGCGTGTATTGAAAATCCCTATCGAAATCTCATTATTTATTAACACTATGAGGAAATATTTTCCCTATCAATTTCTCTGGTTATATAAGACCAGGGATAAAATGTTCTAATGCTTTTTCATCATTAATCTCTGTGTCGGTCTGTGTTGTGTGTATGCTCATCGTTTGTACATATGCCTGCTTCTTCATAATGAAGTGAAACGACGTCACGAAATCGAAAATCTTTTCACTGTCTTCAAAACTGCATCCTGCTTCGTGCACGAGCGCGCGCACATATACACACAATAATGTGCATAATTATTTCATGCTTAAATTAAATATATCCATTAAAATTTATAATTAGTTGCATTTAATAATATATCTAACACTGTAACAAATTTAAACTGCACTTATGAAACATAAAGGTATGTAGTTAAAAGAAAACTGAAGGATGAATGAAAATTAACGCTTAATTAATTGGTCCATGACATATAAAATTGTACTTCATTATAATTTAGTAAAAAATATTTTTTTACTTATAAAAAAACTGTACAATACTTCCAGGAACATTTTGAAACGTTATAAATTCCCCCTCCTTATTTTTAACAATGTGAAAGTGTTGATGATTGAGTGGAAATAAGTTTATACTCAAAAGAAATGAAGCATAGAAGTTTTTTTTTTGTGTGTGTGTGTTTGTCACTGAAGTTCTGAGATATGAAAGCTGAAACGTCTTTCGTAGCGAACACTTGTTGTTGCTATTGCCATTAAGTGTCAGTAGAGCTGCTTTATGTAATATAAAGAAGTAAATTTCAGAATTTGTATGTGTAGTAAAAATATCTTATTGCTATTTGTTATCATATCTATACCAACTTTAATCATAGTATAGTATTTTTGTTGTTTATAATTTCCATGATAGGTCCTTTTATTTTTAATGAAAATCATTTTTGGTTTTCGCCTTTCAAAAGCATAAGTAGAAATTCCAATAGATCAATCTTTCAGAATGGTGTTGATCTTTTTGGATTAAAAAAGATTTCAAAGAATCAAAGTATGGTTATCTTTCTGGCTTATTTACTTCTAGTTTGACACCACGGTTTCTTCCTGTCTTCTATTGATGCACTGAATAAGAAAAACTGGGAAATTTAGTTTTATTTTGAGTATTTTCTATTCATTATTTTGCCTTGAGATGTACATCTATTTGTATCAGTTATAAAAATATTTACTAATATTCATGATTCAATTTTTAGGAACATAGTTTTGGATATTATATTTTATTTTCTAGCTATTTAAAAATCGAATCTTTTTTTTAAACATATTTGATACTCATACTGAAAATTTTATTTTATTTATACAATCTCCAGTTATCTTCTTATTTCTTTTCACATAAATCTGAAAGAATTAAAATCTCTACTCTTTGCTTTTCATGCAATAAAGGAATTTATTGAATATGAGTTTTGTTATAATTTTTTCCTGTTTAACATATAAAATAACCATAAGCACTGAACCATAAGCTAATAACCTTAAGTTACTTATAATCCCTTATTCCCAATCAGGGAAGCCTGTTGCCAAAAGCTTTTAAACTTCTCACATTTTGCTGAGCCAGTTTTAATTTTTAAAAATCTTGTAAGTAAGGGTTCATTATAATAATTAAAAATATTCAAAATAAAAATTCAATAAAATAGAAATAAAAACTTTTTAAATACAACGAAATGAAATAATTTTTTCTTTTAAATGCAAAGAAATGATTCTTTTATTTTGTGCACCATGGCAACAGCGCCTAGGGCGCTTGTTCTGCTTTGCGCATCCTAATTACATTATTTTTTTCCCTCACTGAAAACACATACCAGTTATTTCGTCTAATGACATGGCTGAAAAAGAGCCACAAGTACTTTCTGCTTTAAAAAATATATATAAGTTTTAATTTATATGTCTTGACTCCAACATAGGCTTGTTTATAAAATAGTTTATTTCAGTAGCCCCCCGATTATCCGCGGAGCGGATAATCCACGCCTGCCGCACAAAGGTTTTTTTTTTTGTTGACTGATTTTTTCAAAAAGGTGCAGTTTTAAAGTTATTCTTTTGTAATTACATAATACATTACAGTATTAAAGCAGTACATATGTATTCATTTTTCTGTGTATCCTTGACGCCTCTTGTAAGTACAAAGCACTTTTCTGTTTTCATTAACAAAATGCATTTTAGGTTCGTTTTGAGTGATATACTAAAATATTAAGCGTTAGTTAAACATTTCCTGCTGTTTATTTTACGTTTTATTGTACATAAAACGATGTTTCAATGTTGGAATGACTGTTTTCTCTTTTGCTATACCCGTTTTTAGTTTTTTTCGGATTATCCGCGGCGGCCGCTCCACCCAATTCCGCGGATAATCGGGAGTGTACTGTATTTTATTTTAGTCAAACGAATTATAACGTATACCCTTAATTTCCGGCCGTATGAATGGTATAAAATACTTTCCGCCATTTGCAGAACCAATAATTTTTGCCTATAATGTTGAGATTTAATTTAATTGTAATTAAGCGAGTTTCTTTGAATAGATCTTTCGTATGGGCTAAATTTCGCTAATAATATATTTTTATTATCTTGACTTTAAATTCAAATATTAATTGAAACTGTATTAACTAAGATAAAACCAGCGTACTGGTTTCCCCAAAACATTTTCACACACTTTCTTTTAAACTTATCGTGCCGGAGAACGCTTTACATGGCATTGGCGTACAATAGTTACGAAACATTTTCTGGCCGGAATTAAGCATTTTTGCTGAATCTGACGTGTCATTTTCGGCGATTAATCTCTGGCATGCGATTAAAAGTATAGAGAAATCAGATTTATGCTTTAGACGCAAATTTCTGCAATCGATTGAAATGAAAATGTAACAGAAAACTGTACTTTTATACAAAAATTCCATATCGAATTTGATATATTTAAGCCATTGAGACTTTGAGCTATCGTGTTTACTTGTTTTTAAAAGTACAGATCAACAAACAGGCAAGCCGTTGTTCAAGTTGGCACAAACTTTGTTAAGTGTCTAAATTGTAGATGTTAAATCTGTGTACCTTATCTTATCCATATAGTTCTCGCCGTTTCTTATTTATCAGATTAACGTATATTCGAAATGCTGGACAGACGCACTTCCTCGGAACAGATTTTACTCTAAATTTGCTATAAAGACCGTATACCAAATTGCATTCTTCTAGCTAAAAGCGTTTTTGATTTATCTTTGTGAAAGACATACTGTCCCTGAGTTCCAAAAACGTGTTTTTCGAACTCAGGGAATTGTAAGACGTGGAGATTCGACAAAATCTCGAATTTTTTGGCAATTACTATGTTTTCTCTATTCTACGTATACGAGAAAGTAAAAAAGTTGAAACTTTAAAAATTAATATCGTTCACTTAAATTTGGAATACTGACGTTCAAATTTCTCTTTAAAAGCCAATAAAGGAATAACAAATATAAAATATAATTAGTTGAGATTTAAGTTAAATAATCTTGTTACATAATATCAGAACTGCCTTTCGTTCTTACGACCTAATGAAACGTTATATCTAATGTTGCCAATCGGCAATGCAATTAAAAATGTGCCTACATCAAATATTTTATAGTGGAATGATCAAAAACAGATTTAAATATAATTTGAAATATTTTACTTTTCAAATAAGCATTCCTGATTCATCTTTGAAGAATAAAATATTTATTTGTGCACAAACAAAAAGACATGCAGACAAAGGTGAGAAATATCTAGTTACTTTCCCCCTTCCAGTACTCGATGTGTATATTGGAAATTCATTTAATATTATTTTCATTTATTGGCAACAACGGGATGAGAGTTGCAATTTCATCTTAGTAGTATTTCATGAGTCAAAATTATGTACGTGACTCGAGATTTTGACGAATCTCCCCGTTTTAGACCTCCCTGATTCGAAAAAATGCATTTTTGGAAAAAGGCCGCGTGTTTTTCTGTGACAAAGATACCTCAAAAACGATTTGAGTTAGACGGTTCAAACTTGGTATGCGGTCTTTTCACCAAATTTGCAGATTTCTATAAAAGTTTGAGTAAAATCCATTCAGAGGAAGATCGTCTGCCCTGCTGTTCGAATATAAGTTAACACGATAGCTACCAATCGAAGAGAGTTAGATAAAATTCTATCCTCAGAGTTAACTTATATTACAGCGTAGACACCTATGAAATTCTGAGTGAAATCCAACTAGTAATTGACCGTCTTTCGATCTGTACTTCTAGAAACATGTAAACAAGATTATTGAAAAACGCTATGACTTAAATGTATCAATTTTGGTCCTGGATTTTGTAACTTCAAATGCAGTTTTGTTCAAATTTTGATTTTAATCTGTTGAGAAAAACGTGTCGATAACACAAATGCAGTTTTTCGGAATCATGAACTGCATGCCAGGGCTTTATCGCTAAATTTCTCGCCAAGGATGAAACAAAAGAAAGTCAAAATGCTAAAATCACGACAAAAATTAATATTTCGCAGTTATTGTACAATGCTATGTAAGGCGTTCTCAGAAATAATACCTTAATGAGAGAGTGTGCGACAAAGTTTTTGTGGCAACACTTCTCCTTGATTTTTATATTATTTTTTCTCAATAATCTTGTTTTTTCTTTATTTACAGGTACCAAGCATTATTGAAGACAAATGCAGGCGATGAACTTAAAAAAAAATGTCTCTCAATATCAACATTTACTATTATATAGACTACATTCGAGAAAAAATCTCCTACTTTTGAAGGATCTAAAAACTACTGTTTTATCATTCAATCAGCTTTTTAACGGCATCTAGAGGTTAACTTACGATTTAGTCCGTAGATAGTCTTAGTGGGAACGAACAACTTTGAAGTGTCAGTGTTTAAAAAAGTGCCAATATTTCGATTGCCGGCTATGTCAAATCCAATTGTTAGCCAACTCAAAAGTCTTTACAGGCTGTCCCTCCAAGACATTTCTCTAAGAAAAATGGCTGTCCTTTTGGTTAGTGACCCTGTCAAGTATATATCTCCCTCTACTGTGGTTTATAGAGATGGCGAGGAAAGAATAAAATTAAAACATGAACTGTTCAAAAGCATTGTAGCCGAACTCAGTTTACCTGAATCGATGAGGGAGCCGTTAGGTAATCTACTGAATCCTATTTTTATGGAAATATATAAATGGTGGAAGTACCACGAGTTCTTTTTAAGATCGAAGCATTCAATTTTTGACTGTCCAGAATATCTAAAATACTTGCATTGGACACATATGGGGACTGTAAACTATCGGAAAACAGCTGAGTCAATGATCCGCGATGAAAAGTTGGACATCAACCGGCGATTTAAGTTAGCTTGTCTGTATTGCCTTGATGAAGATATTCAAAACATTTGGCAAAAAATGTCCCCGCTGAATAAAAAGTGTTTTTATAACAATGGGCAATTTCCTCCATGCAATGATACGGGAGAAATAATTATCTTTTGGACTTGCATCCTAAAAGGAAGAGTAGGTAAGTTAAAAAGCTATCTTGTGGGATGGGTAGGACACTACTCCTCTATTTATCAACAAGCTTTTGAATTGTTTGCGAAGAACGGTTATGAAACAGCGACTCAATATTTTTTTGAAAAGTTAACTTGCGAAGAAAAAGATGCGTCATTGGTGAGAACGGCCGAATATGTAGCAGAACACGTGAATGACAGCTTTCATCCATACACCGAGGTTTTCTACTATTTGTTGACCAAGATGAATACGGAACAGTTTCAGAACGTTCTCGAGAAGTCATCGTGTGCAATCCTTAGAAGCTTTATGGATTGGCCACGGCAAGATGCTTTTCCTGAAGTTGCACAGCTTGTATTGCCTTTCTTTGTAGAATACGATTATGAAATGCTGCAGTTTGTTCTGTTACAACAATTTAAATACTTATATAATCCTTCAAAACTTTTTCAGAATCTTTTTCTGATCACTCCTAAAGGTTTCAGACATTCCACAAATTATTTAGATAATTTTTTTAAACGTAAAGATACTGAAAATATCAAATTTATGTTTACAAATATGGACCCTGAGGAAACGTTGGAACTTGTCATGAGTCGTAAAGCACTGCACAAGTGTTATGAACTAGTAAAAGAAGGCAAGTGGGATTTTTTGGAATTTTTTATGCGCGAATCCAGGTTGTCCAAAGAAGACAGAGAGAGGTTCGCGGAAGCATTCAATTCAAATTTTTCATCACTATTAGAGCTGGAAATACGCGAACGCCTCACTAAGGTGGTGAACGATATTCCTACCGGTACGTCTAACCGGGACTTCTCAAATTGCAATAAAATAAATCAGATGGATCCAATGGATTTTCAACCAAGTGGACAACCTGATGAAGAACTAATAGAAAGGCCAGCCAAGAAAATTAAAAAGATTTAGGAAGCATATAATAATAACTGGCAAGGAAATTATGTTATGTTCTTACCACAAATTATCAAGAATCAGTAAGCATAACTTCAATTTTCTGAGAGGTAATTAAAGATTTGATTTAAAAACAGTTCGTTTATTAATTTTCTTTGTTCGGTATTCTCTTACATTCTAAATTGCATGTTTGTTATATGATATCGCAAAGCAAAACTGCACTGAAATAAAAATGTTTTACTGTATATTTTTATTTACTTAACATTTTTTTTCCTTTGAAAATTGCAAATTCTAAGATGGCAACTGTTAAAAAAAATTCCACCTTTAAGAAAATAAAAGAATCTTATCATTAAAAAATGTTTTGTACCACAAATTGTTTGGATTTAAAGAATAAATTGATTTTAAAAATTTCTTTTTGTTGTTGTTGTTGCAGTTTTGAAATTTTTTCCAAACTGCACAACGCACAAACTGCAACAACTACACAGTGTAATAAAAATGTTTTGCGATAGTTTGCTCTTTAGGGAACATTTTTTTTCTTTCAAAATGGTGCTTCCAAAATGGCAATTAAAAAAAATTCCAGCGTTAAGGAAATAAAAGAATTCTATCATTAAAATATGTTTTGTGCCACAAATTATTTAGATTTAAGGAATTAATTGACTTTACAAATTTCATATTTGTTTGTTGCAGTTTCGAATTTCTCTTCAAAAATGTCTCATTTAATTAGAGGGTCCGGAACACATTAAAAAATTTTGTAATTATTAATGTAAATATTGAAATTTTTTGTACTGATTAATCATCTAACAAATAAACAAAATTACAACACAAAAATGTTAAATATTTTTTTAATTTATTTATTTTAAAGGAGAAAAAAAAGGGGAGGGATTTTAAATCACTAAAACGCAAAATATTCTAGGTATAGGATTTAGTCGAGTAATATTTGAAATAAATTTTAATTAATCAATACTATAAAACAATTACAACTAGAAAGTTAACTTTTGGGTTTTCGCTTGCACTAAATAGAAGCACACACCGACTGAAGAAATCTTCAAAAGTTCATTTTATGTTGCCAGTCAATGTCCGCCAAAGGCAGAGTTCTGTTATTCTATTTGGCGACACATTGCAGTTTTGGCGATTGGAAAGAATTATCGCTGCAAACTTCTGCTTTGGTTTAGTGTCGTCCCGACAAGGAGCCAGCAAGAGAAGTTTATAAAAATCAGTTATTTTGGGGTAGACCTCTTCTACGTAGAGGCTGTACAGTAGGGTGGAACGCAAAAATCAATTTTTAATTTGTAACAACACGTAAAAATTGCCTTTTGGTGTAGATGAAATAAATTATAAATATGAAAAATTAAATATGAAAACATTTAGGAAGCAAATGATAATAACTGGCAAGGAATTTTATGTTATTTTCTTACCACAGATTATCAAGATTATGAATCAGAAAACATAAACATTCCAATTTTCTAGGAGGTAATTTGAAGATTTGATTCAGAAACCGCTTGTCTATTAATTTTCTTTGTAAGATCTGTTTGTATATTGTAACTGTATGTTTGTTCTATGATATCGCAAATCAAAACTGCACAATGTTATAAAAATGCTTCGTGATAGTTTGCTCTTTTGGGAATTTTTTTTTTCTTTCAAAATTGTGAATTCTAAAATGGCAATTGTTAAAAAAAAAAATCTAACGTTAAAAAAAGAAAAGAATTGTATCATTAAAAAATTATTTTGCACCACAAATTATCTAGATTGATGGAATTAATTGACTTACAATTTTCATTTAACAAATAAGCAAAATTAAGGCATCAAAATTTTTAGCAATTATTTTTAATTTATTTTTTTAAAAAATTTTAGGATAATTTTAAATTGCTAAAACTCAAAATATTCCTGGTTATTTTTCAAAAGTGTTTTAAAAATGAAACACAAATATATGAGCTTTAATTTCGATTCAGCAATTGGAAAAAAAATGTTAAATCTATAAAAAATGAAAAATATTTCTATTCTAATTTTTTAAAAATTATATTCTAATTTTTTATTCTACATTTTTTTATTCTAAAATTCTAATTTTTTTAAAATTATATTTTTTAAAGTACACATTTTTTTCAAATTTGCTGAATCAGAATTAATGTAAAATGTTTAAAAAAGATATGTTCCGAATTTCATCACTTAATCTTTAACGGGTCTTGACTTACAACAATCTGATTACAAGAAATCTTGAAAAAATGCATTATGGGGGGGAAATGCATTTAAAATTTGAACACCTTTCCACAGATTATCTGAAGCTAGCATTTGAAATATAGGCATCATTTTGGTGAAAACTAGGGATTGCAATTCCGGGATACCGAATACCGGTATTTTAAGCCATTTGTACAATTTTGTAATACCGGTATTCACAAGTTTAAATACCGGTTTTTCGGTATTTACTAGAAATTTTAAAAATTTCTCCACTATATGTTCAGGTATTGCAAACATATCAAAATAGTATGCGTTTTTGTTTTTATGTCTCCATAACGAGCGAAATTAATTAGCTAATTAATGTCTTAATTAATTGCTTAAATCTAAATTAGCGAAACGTGGATTATCCCTGAGAGAAAATATTGTTTCCTTAACGACTAATGGAGCAACAATTATGAAAAAAGTTGGAAAGTTGATTGGTGCAAATCAGCAGTTGTGCTATGCACATGGAATTCAATTAGGAGTACAAGATGTACCAAAAAAATAAAGAACAGAAGAATCCAAATACTGTGGATATAGAAATTTCGGATTTCAACTTTGAAAAGAGTAAGACTGCTAGTGGTATTGACAATGAAGATAATAACAATGTAATTGTTGAAGAAGATATTGCTAATGAGGATGAAATATTAACCTATCAAGAATTCCTTCCTATAATTTATAAAGTTCGAAAAATGGTTAAGATATTTAAACGTTCCCCTATAAAAAGATATATTACTAAAATATATACTAACTGAAAATAAAACAGAATATATGTTAATATTAGATTCTAAAACACGTTGGAATAGTTTACTCCTAATGATGGAACGATTTTTGAAACTGAGAAGTCCAATCCAAAAAGCAATAATCGACTTAAACCTGTAAATTAATTTTTCAGATAGTGAATTCGACTCAATATTCAGAACTATATCATCTCTATACCCAATAAAACTGACTATTGAGGCATTATGTCGGAGAGATTCTTATTTATTAGCAGCTAATGCAACAATAAATTTCATGTTGCAGTCGTTAAAAGAACAGCATACATCACTATCTGAAGAATTATATATTACACTGAAAAATCGCACAGAAGAAGGGCATACCGAAATAGAAAATGTCTTACGGTATTTACATAATTATAATGATTTTAAAAATGAAAAAGAAGAAAAGAAAATAACCAATTCAAATCTGATTAAGTTTAGAGTAAATTTTCTTAAAATTTTTACCCATAACCCTATCCACATTCAGAAGAATTCGGTTCAATTATCGAAGATTATGATGTCACTACTGTCGATAGTGAAAAGGAATTGTCTCTTGAACAAAAATTAGAATTAGCGATAAAAAAAAAAAAAAAAATTCAACGAACCAAAGTACAATACAGAAATTAGCTATATCCAAAACCATCCGACGAGAAATCGAATTTATTTGAAGATGAGGGATTTAGAGGTAAATACTTGGAAAAAGTATATCGCGCATTGCTAACAGTACCACCAACTAGCGTAGATACCGAAAGCGCGTTTTCGACAGCTGGTAATTTTTACACAAAATTACGTTTCAGGCTTAATGACAGTATAATTGATCCATTATGTTTTTTAAGATCACATTTCAAAAAGTTGTAATAGTACCATAGACTGAATCGTGATATTTACACTTTTTTGTGATATAAATAAATAAAATGTTTCTTTACTTTTTTTGTGATTATATACTGTTACAATTTATAAGTTACAAATTATTTTGTGTGATATTTACATTCTCTAACAAAACTGGTAAATAAAAAAAAAAAAAAAAACAAAAAAAAAAAAAACACCTTTGTTTGCTTTCTTTTTCTAAAATTTCTAATACCGGTATTAAAACCGGTATCAAGATTTAAAAAATACCGTATACCGGTATTGAACTTTTCGTCCGGTATTGCAATCCCTAGTGACAACATCATCTCGAAGAGGAGTTTTAATGACTCTCTTATGAGTGGTGGGTCTTTGTTTCAGCTCCAGGGCTCGATTACAGAAGCTCCCAGATTGAGGCCCAGCATGGCATATATGTTTTGTTTCAGAGTCTGTGGAGCTCCAGTGTTGCAGAATCGCATAAATATCCGTCTTTTTCCTTTTGACATTGTCTGTGTTTCTAACTACGCTGTTGCGATACTATCTGGTAATTTTAGTATGGCTGCATCACTCAGGCGCCTATGCTTCTTAGCTCCGTCCCTTTTCTTTTCATGGTCTACTAGTTTATGGAGAACGTGTCAACAATTTCAGAGTGTTAGGTTTTCAAAAAAACCCACCAAGTATAATTTTGTCTCTAACATAAACATGATTCAAACGTCATTTTGAGCAGAAAGAAACAAATTATTTTTTATAAGAAAAAAAATTAATAAAATTTGAAGATTTTTGAGTCCGGACACCTTTAATTTTATGAAATCTGTATGAATTTTTGGGATTTTAAAGCTGATTTGTAATAATTTGTTCTTTGAAAGATAAATTTTAAAATCCTTTCCAAGAGCAAATTAAAATTTTATTATTAAAATACTTAAGTTTTATTATGGAATGTAATTTGAATTTGTCCCATTAAAGAAAGTTGTGGTGAAAAGTTTATTTGTTGTTTGCAAAGTCGATATGTATTGAAAAACAATGAATTGATTTCATAAAATTCGTTTCTGCATGTTTGATATTTGATGTATTTTAGTGTGTTAAAGCATGCAAATCTTGTACATTTTTACTTAATCGTATACATAGTATAAAGTACAGTAATCGTCAAAACATTCGAGCTGGAGACTTTAACGAATCTCCTCATTTTTAGAGCTCCTTGGCTTCAAAAAACACATTTTTGGGTAATGTCTGTTCATCTGTGACAAAAATAAAAAGGATTTGAGTGAGTCGGTGGAAGTTCGTTACACGATCTTTATACCAAATTTGCTGATGTCTATCAAATTTTGAATAAAATATAACCAGAGATGATCGAATAGAAGTTAATATGAGAACTACAGAGCTGATTATATATATTTATATAAGTAATGTAATACTCTGTCTAGAAAGCAACTGAGTTAATTCCGTTTGATGTCGGGACAGGTCCACTTCATTTTTAACCTTTTTAGCCTTCACGATTTCGAATTTTTTTAGCTAATTCTTTGAGACTCGCAGTTTATCTCATTGCGTCTTTCACTGACACAAATTTTAAAACAGCTTTTCACATTTGCTTTTAACTTTTTATATAATTTAATCGCTTTTATTCCACTGGAAATACTGATTGTGTTTAGTTTCTTTCGAATCTCATATGCCTCTTCTAGATATTTTTGAGTTTATTTATTTAAACATCAGATTATAATAAATATGAAAGCCGTAGTATTTTATTTAGTCTTACAAAGCTGTTTTCTGTGAATTTACTTGATGATGGGAAATCGCATCCCTCCCCCACCCCCTAAAATTCATTATTGTCGGTGTTCATAGTCTTGTACTGTTCGTTTCAGTATCCTGAGACGACCATTTTTCGACGATTTTATCTCACAAAGGGATGAGACGCTGAATGATGAGGCGTTTCCGGGGTTCTTCGTCAATATTTGACCTTGATTTTCGCTTTTACTTCTTCTTTCAATTCTTTTACCTTTTTTTTTCCCACGTGTATGCAAATATCTGATCCTTTCTGACTGTATTATTGTATTTTAATTCAGTCCGCAAGTAATCCGAATTTATCTTATTGTTAAATGTAAAGATCTCCTCCTTTCATCTTTCCCTCCCCCTCCCTCCTTATTTTGGTGAATTAAACCCATTCTAACTCATGCGCAAGAGCGCAGAGGGTTTTAGAATCCTTTGTTAAACAATAATGTCGCTTCATTTTTCCTCATTAGCAGCTTTTGGCTTCCAGCTGGTTCGCAATGACAGCACGTTACGAAAATGTTATCTATTAATTCTTTTTCAGTGTATATATTGCCATTCAACAAGGGGGGTGGAAAATATTTTTTAAAAATGAAGAAGTTCGAGTCAATCTGAAAACTTAATCGAGAGCAGAAATAAGCTTAATCGTCGCCAAATGGATAATCGCCAAGACTAAACTATCGAAATTGTTACTCGTTTTCTTCCAAAACAATTACCTAATAAAAAAAGTCTTTCTATTATCTTAAGACTCAAAAAATCATCTATATAATTATGTCAATTTGATTTCCGTATGATTCCTTCCTTAATTTTAATAGTATTTTTTAATTCAATTTGATACAATGCTTTTAAAACTCATTTATCAACTTATCCACTTATTTACTTTATAGTAAGATTTTCAATTCTTTTATGTCTTAATATTACAATTTTTAATTTGCAGGAAACTGATTCAATTGAATTGAAATTTTTTAGTCGTATGAAAGAACAAGGGGGATTTTTCAAAAGTATAAGCTTGAATTCTATGTGAATCGTTTTACAGCCTAAAAAGTCAATAATCTTGGCAAACAAGCTGGTCGTCAATATTGCTATTGACGACCAGCAATATAAGATATGGGCAATATTTAATTCCAACATTGTGTCGTTGTGCAAACGTAAAGAGTTGAAATCTTGCAGATTGTGGATCTTTTTTTTTTTTAAGAAAGGCAAAAGGAGATGATATAGAAAGTTTTAGAATAGGTGTGCTGGAATTAATAGTAAGACAAAAGTATTATATTATGAATATCTTTACCTGAGCTGCCAGTTTTACATTCATTTTCTTTAGTCCACACACTTCAATATGTTTTTTTCTTTTTTATGTAAACTTTATACAGGCAAAATATTCCATAAAGAAAAAGAAAACAATTATTATAAATGTAAATGCCCACAATATAACCTATTTAACTGATTTATAAAGAGATTATAAAATTACCATTATTGATTTATTTTTATTTATTATTGGCATTTTTATTTATTATTTATTACCATTATTGTATATAAAATTACAATTATTTATTTAAAACCATTTATTATATCTAGAAAATATTATTAACAATTACAATATTGATACAAGCACAGAGAAAAATATTAAACATTCAAATTCAGAGCTCTATTCCACTAGCAAAATTACAATAAAAGATAGGAAACATTCTGCCATCACATCACATTTAAAGCATTAAATCCATTAAAACATATTAATAAAAAAAATTAAGATTCAATGAAATATAACTTGAAATATTATTTTATATGATTAAATTTACGAAATATGAGAGTAATTGAATAACACAAATAGAATTTTCACATGTTCTCTAAATAAGGTAATTCTAGTTCTTTCAAATTTATTTTCTTATTTAATTTCAAAACAATTATTAAACATAGTTGCTCTCATCAGAATAAAACTTGAATAATATCAATCCAGGTGTTCGATTCTGATCTTCTACAATAAAGATAACACCTAAATTTGCTCACAGAGAATTTTTTCGGTGATTTATCCGGAGTCACACAAGGTCCGGAGTGTGCATCCATTCAAAAAACACAGTACACAAGGAAGAAAATTGTAAACAAATAAAAATGGAAAATTCACAAAACAAGATAAATCCAAGCAAAATAATAATTTCAAATGCAAAAAAAATGAATCAAAAGAGAATTTTCAAGATTTTAGCAACACGCTTAAAATGGCGGCGAGTTTTACTTTCGTTTCGAAAATTCGCGGCTTTTGTTTAGTTCCTGTACAAAGACATTAACAGAGGTGGCGTTACAATCGTTTACCAAACTTCGAAGTGAGACCGTTGGGTCTCTTTCTCTGTGGTCTACCCCAATATGACCCGAAAGGATGTAACACCTTGAAGGTTTCCGGGGAGCATATGGCCATTCCCTACTCTTAATTCATGTACTGAAGAAAATCGGGCAATATCATTGGATCGTTCCTCCGGTGACGTCACGGTTGCTCTCGCTTAGATTTTCCGCACAACTTTGATTTAATGATCTTATATCTACATTGTATAAACTGAATGAATTCGACTTAATACTTTGCAATATAATGTTCAATAACTTAGTTACGCATGCAGTGTTGTTTGCTATCTATATTTTTTATTCCGTTTAATAATACTATCTTAGATAAGAAAGCATTTTGATGGCGCAATTTGACAAAAAGGCAATCTTTATATAAATGAAAGTCGTGTCTATGCATTTGTGTCTCACTTCTCCTAAACGCCTTGGCTGATTTCAACTAATCTTTGCATACTAATTGTTCAGTCAGTGCATGACAATTCCCTTAATGACGAAGCAGGAGTTTAAACATTCATAGGTTTATTTTCACATATATATATATGGAAACAATCATTTCTAAGCTACCACACAAACACATCACAACACAAAAGACGGGGGAGAGAGTATGTACATGTCGCCGCGTCGGCGTCTCAAATAGATCTGGTTAGGGGAGCAGAATTTCCCCTTTTCTCCACCGGAGGGAGTCAAAACTCAAACACTAATTGTTTATGGCAAGAAAAAAATGCAGTTAATTATTCAAAATACAAATATTACTTAATTAATTAATAATTAACTGAAAATGAGTCATCTTCCCAGATGTAATTTTGGTGACATACAAACAGTGTTTTGATACGTTAAAATTCAGAATTTTAAATGTTCAGTAATTTTAAATTCATTTCTGTGCAATTTTTTTCTTCAGTTGTAAATTTTGTAGAAATTTAAAGAAGACGATTTTAAAATGCGTAAGAGTAAGGCACTGACCTATTCTGCTACTATTTTTTTTTCTTTTGAATTTTTTTATTTATTATCTTCGCGAATTTTTTTATTGAATTAAAGTATTTAATTTGAAAGTGTCTAAAAAACTTAAAGAAAGGATAAAAATGTTATATTTTTCATCTTCTAGAAAACATAACTGACCCAGAGCAGTCAGTCATGTTGTACGAAGTAATAAAATGATTATAAGTATTATAATTTACACAAAATACATTTTTACGTTAATAATATGCATAAATGCCTATTACTGCCAAGCAACAGCAGGTTTTCAGCTAATAATTTACAAATCAAATTCATAAAAAAATGAATTGTCCATATCATAGTAAGTTGTTTATAGCAAGTAGTAAGTTGTAAGGTAAATAACATATTTACCTTGCTTACTTCTGTGTTGAAATTTGTGGTTTCAGTTTGTTTGGGATTAGTTAGTTCCCCTTCCTAATACCAGATGGTAGCGCAGTCAAGGTTGTCTTCAAAGTTATGCAGAAAAGATTCCTTGTTCTGCTTGGCAGTCAGAAAAGAGAGACGTTCACAAGATAGTGTGAGCGATGAATAGCTCACGAGAAAATACAGAGCAAATTTATTTTAAAGACTACGCGGAAATCCAGCGAGTTTCTCGTGAAATCAGTAGTTTGTGAGGAAAATCATTTTCATTGTCTTAAAGAAATATTCGTAACTGTGATATGGAATGGCTTATCGAAAATTGTATAAAAATAAGTGAGTGCTTCGATGTAAATAAATGGATGACTAGTAAAAAAAACAACTGTTTTCTGATTTTTATTGCGTAGAATCTATTTTTGCAAACAGGAGCGCAGGGTATGTGCTCACGAACAGTGCAGAAATACATCGTTGGGGAAATGTCCCCTATATTCGACATTTAGTGGCTTACGCGTCAGGATTCGACAGCTGCACGCAGCAGAGCTCGTCTGCTTTTCAGTAGATCCATACTATAAATCTTCTTCCGTTTTTACAAACAATCCCGTCGGATTGTTTGTGAAAAAAAAAAGTTTTTTAAAAAAAAAGATCGCCACAAAATCGATGTTTATCAGGAAGTATTTGATAACTGGTTATTTTCCTGTTCAACATCTTCTTTTTCATTCAATTCCTACTATTAATTCACATTCTCCTTATATATCTCTACAATATATATATATATATATATATATATATATATATATATATATATATAACAAATTTAACATCTTTAAAAATTTTCTAAATAAAGATAACTTTTCTAAAAGATTTAAAAGAGGTAAAGGGAAAGGAGGCAATTTTCAAATTATATTTGAGGAATTTCAAAATTACTGTAATCTGGAACACAATAGTGAAAACATGCACAGAATTAGGAAATACATTTTTGGTCTTAGAAATAATAAAATGAAATGGTTTTTAAATAATAAAATCGGGGAATTAGAGTTTAAAAATTCGTACACTAAATGTATTATTCTAGATCTTATTAAATGTAAACTTAACATTGGAAAAAACGATTTACTTTTTAATAATAAAAATAATGTTTACAAAGAATACTGTGTGATTAAATTCTTGGATATTTACTTCGAATATCTAAAATTACCCAAAATTATACATAATAATATATATTTTCCTCTTGCAGATAAAACTACTGTATGAATAGCGTTTAGTTACACTTCAACTTTAAAGAAAAAAAATTTGTAATTATAATTACTATAGCAAAAATTTAGATAAAATAAATAAAACAGATTTTTACTGTAACAAAGAAAAATATAAAGATTTTATAGATATTGATAAAGGTCATATTATTACAGATAATTTAAAAATTATTGAATCCAACTCTTTAAGAGATTTGATGGGGAGAGGAACAAAATTTAGATTAAGAGAAAATATAAACCATAACAAAATTTTGATTTCTATTGGTAATGATTTGGATGTTTTTATTGCCAAATTATCTAGAAAATACCATTGGCCTGCGGAAGGTTTCGGGGAATGGAAAGTGAGAATTTTAAAGGAAATTAAAATAAAAATGAATACTGATTTTGACAGATCTAAAGAACGTGGGATTTATTTTAGTAAAACATTAAAAAACGAAATAAAAAATTTTAAAGAAAAATTTGTTATTACAGTAATAGATAAATCAGCAAATAATTTCTGTGTAATTGGTAAATATTATTATAAAGAACTTTTAATTAATGAATATAACTCTAATGCAACTTATATGTTAAAGAACACCGGGAAAAAGGAATTAGATAAAAGAATGCTAGCTTTCGCAAAAAAAACCAAAACTAAGACTTGCTCTCTTAACTATCCTTATTTATTCCCAACAGTTAAATTTCATAAAAATCCATTAAAATTCAGATTCGTAACCTGTAGCACTGGCAGTTATAATTACTATACGGGTAAACATTTCTTTAAATACTTAAAAATTATCCTGGACAAAATAAAAAATGAAGACAACTTTATTATTTCTAGTAACAAAGAAGTATTGGATTTTCTTAAAGATAACATTAATAAACTTAATACTTTTGATTTCGAAAATTTATACACTAATCTACCTCATGTAAAATTAATAAAGGTCTGCACTTTTATATATGACGAATATTTAAATGAAAATATCATTCCTAAAAATAACTGGCTTGAGTTATGTAATTTTAATATTACTGAAAATTACGTGTTTAATGGTATTAATTTTTATAAACAAGTCAAGGGCATTCCAATGGGAACAGCTTTCTCAAGTGCTTTAGCTAATATTTTTCTGCATTACTATGAGAAAAAAATAATTAAATATAATTTAATAAACGGGTGGAGATATATTGATGACATACTTTTGATTAACTTCGACAATACTAATATTATTACTAATTGCTATCCAAAAGATTTAATTCTAAAAGATACAAATAAAAATCAACTTGAGGCTACCTTTCTGGATTTAAAAATCGAAATTGCTAATGATAAAACAATAGTTGGTATATACGATAAAAGGGATGATTTCAACTTTAAAATAACAAAACTATGTAACTACCATTCCAATCTAAACTCTAAAATTTTCAAAAATCTAATTTTCTCACAAGTTAACAGGATCAAAAGGGTTTGCAATAATAAAAATTCTTATATTGAAGCATCAAACATCCTCCTTAAAAATTTAATTAAAAATGAATTTCCTAGAAATTACTGTAATGTCAATTTTTTGATTAAACAAGGTATGGTTTGGGATTAATCCTTTGGCTTAAATAAAAATAGAACTTACCTTGCATATTGGATCACTCAATAGATGGCGCTGGGTGCCTACCTCTGTTTACATAATTTACCGTTAATTTTTTTAAAAACAGGGAATCACAATCGATAGTTTAAAGTTTTCCTGACTGTTAATGGTATGTACTGGCCTTTTCGTTTTTAATTTTAATTTTTGTGCTAGTTTTTGTTTTTATTGTTATTTTTGTTATTGTATTTTTACTTTGTTGTGGTTATTTTCTTCTAATTTGTTATTTTGTATTTCCTTTCTGTTAAAATGGTATATCTCTTGAGCATAATTTCAGGGGATTTTCGGGTCACGAGGAATCATTATTAGACAATGTCTGTATGTCCTCACAGAAAAAATCCCTTTCTTTGAATCCCTGCCTGAGGGTGACCCTTGAAAAAATCTTCAGGCCGGATTCTTTTTTTATATTTTTTTGGTTTAATTTTTATTTGATTTTTTGTTTTTCCCTATTAACTTGATTCTAATACTTTTGTATATATATATATATATATATATATATATATATATATATATATATATATATATATATATATATATATATATATATATCTTGTTCAAATTTTTAGTCGTTAATAAAATACTTTTTATTCATCCACCCAAGTTCAAATACATTTTTTTAAAACTTGTAGTGGATGACAATTGATGTTAATACAGTTTTTTTCATGGATCAATTAATTAATCCAGTAACTTCTATTTGGTCGCCAAATTCTTCACGATGTCGCCAAACCCTGAGATTACTGACGCGACACTCGATCATAAATAATATAAGATATAGATAAATAATAAAAAGTACCTAGAATAAAAAATAAAAAAATTTGTTGGCCTAAGTAGGAATTGATTTAAATATTTATATATAGATATTACTTGTTTAGGACTTACATCGGATTTGTGAGGTATTCTTCAAGATTCTCCTTAGCATTTTCCAAACGATTTGGATTGAACGTTCCCAGAAACCACTCCACCGGCAAGCTATGGATGAATTGAACTTCCACGTAATTCTTCTATTAGCTGCTTCACCTTCAATCATATTCCAATCAATAGCTTTAAAAAGATTACTACCTCCTCTGAAGTTCGTGCGACTATCGCTGTAAATTACTTGAGGATGTCCACGCCTGTCAACAAATCTTTGAAAAATTATAATTAAGCAATTCGTAGATGGAGAAGTTATCAATTCCAGATGAAAAGCTCTAAATACAGCACAGGTATGCAAAACAAATCACGCCTTTGTTCCATCTTTAAGAATAAGAGGGCCTGCTAAGTCTACTCTTACGGCTTCAAAAATTGACGCCTCTCTAATTCTGCTCTCTGGAAGTGATACAGAAATAGTCCTCATTTCTTCCACGCTGTGTCCTACGAACAATGCATCTAGAAATAGCTGATCTTACTGTTTTTCTTCCATTTATTATTGGTTAAAAGTGGATGAAGTCCAACATGTTGTAAATCAAATGATGTTCTAGGATGAATAGTTTAACTCATTTATATGTACTTGGCAATAAAATTGGATACTTAAAATTTTCTAAATCTTTCCTCTCTCTCAGTTTTGTCTACTCACTAAATTCCTGTTTCATCTTTAAACACACTGATGGGCATTAACTTAAAACAAAACTTATGAGTACTATGGGCTCCAATTTCTGGAATCAAGAAAAAAAAAATCCAACTGTTATTTCTAGGCAATCTTGTAATAATTCTAAAGTTAATACTTCTTTTTTATGGGTATAAAAACGTCAATAATATGCAGAATATAAAATTGATGATAATAATGAATTATATTTATATAGGATTTCTATTTCATAAAAATAATTAATAAAAAGATAAGTTAAAATGCAATACTGCTTTCTCTAATTTTTTTCGTTCTTCTTACAGTACTTTATTCAGATAATAATTTTTTTTAAAAACTTTTATTTCTTTTGCCAATATTGACGTTAGTTTTACACCGCAGTTTGAATTCGATAGGAAGAGAAAATATTGAGTTTTATAAAAAAGTAAATTATATAAAAATTTGACGCAGTGAGTCAGTCATACAGGAAAAAATGGTTCTAGAGAACTTATGAAATAAACCGCTGACTCCTACTAGGTATTTAAAATATATTATAAATTATTGATATGATTAAAAATTATCATATCAATAATTATTAACATAGAAAAATTTATTTTTTTAAAATATATTTTTAATTGTTTCAGTAAATAATTGACCAATTATTTGGAATTGTTTAGTACAGGAAACTTAATACGCACATTACTTAATTTTTATTATTCATTTTTACTAATATTCTTTTCTAATAATATCATTACTAAATGGAACTTTATACAAAAACGGAAGTAGAAGATTGCATCACACCGAGAGCAAAAAATTAAAAACTATTTTCTAAGGCAGTGGCACAAGAGCCGCTTCACACTTAACACATCTGAAAATTAGCACAGAAGAAATGATCGGAGCTGCCTCTAAGTTTGTTTTGTTTACTAGTTGTCGACGTTATACATATTGTTGGAATTTTAAAATTCAAAGATCGCTAAGTTTTTCAAAAAAACGAAGTTACGTTTAAGATTAAGGTGTTTTTTTTCTCACGTTTACAGAAGGTTTTATTTTTTGTATTTCCTCATATTTCTACTCTGCTTAAATCAATTTGTCCCAGGTAAGATTGTTCCTTTACATTTTATGCAAGACATTAGTGATGAGTCCTTTCAACTGAATTCTGAATCTTTCCCTTTCAACAAGATGCCTCAAATAACTGATATTTATTTTTTGAATGAAAAACTTGCCAAGGACCTTGTGCTAAATTTAGGTCAGAAACATTACGAGGAAATTAACGTTATTTTTTCTAATGCGAATGCTCCTTCTCAAATACCGCACACAAACCCTATTCTGATGCAAAATTTCATAAAGCAAAATATCGACAGGCACTCAAATATCACGAACATGAGATTTTCCCGGCAAGGGGAACTAATTTTTATTACAAAGGATCCGGGATCCGCAAAACAACTTCTCAGCTTAGAACAGATTAGCGATACTAAGGTTACTTCAAACGTTATTTGGGAAGGAGTTACTTCTAGATTTCTGCTTATTGATATGCCCATATAAGTTCCGCTCAAAGAAGTTGCAGACGAACTGCGAAAGTTTAATGAGATTGAAATCAGAGACATGAGACGTTTTGTCAAACAAAATTCGACTCAGCAAACTTCTCCAATTCTCGTAACAATTCTGGGTACTTCCCTTCCAGATTCAGTTAAACTTTGGCTTACAATCCAGAAAACTCGACCTTTTTTCGATCGGCCTAGACAGTGTTCAAAATGTTACAGTTTCCTACACCCTTCTAGGATATGTTCGAAAGACCAAGTTTGCCAATTATGTGGAACAGAATATGTCTGAAATTGTCAAAAACCCAATTAAATGCATTGATTGTCAAGGTTCTCATGCAGCAACATCTAAAGCATGTCCCTTGTACGCCAAAGAACAACAAATTTTGGATCTAAAATGTCGTAACTACCTCACTACGGGGGAAGCACGATGCATATTTAATGCATCATCTAATACAATTTATGCGACTGTTACTAGATCGAACACGAAATCCATAGACCTTGAAAAATCTTTAAACGACAAAATGGAATCCATCATTCAAAACATCAACAAAAAAATGGAGCAACATTTCAATACGCTTTTGGAAATATTTCAAAAGACGGTCGAGTCTGTGGTGCAACAGTTAATTCATGTGATCGACAAAGGTGAAAAAATTAAATCTCCATCCAGGAAGAAAAGAGCTTTACTTTATGCTTCGAAGAATTTCGCTAGTTCAACTAGTTAACTCATGCAATGGGATGCTGGAGGTCCTGCTGAATCTTCGGATTAATAATTTATTTTTGCGCTATGTTTTCTTTTTGCTGTTTTCTGTGCTTTTACTGCTTGTTATTTGTTTCTCTTTTTTGCAAAGCGCTGCTTCAGTTTTATCTTTCGCAAATGCTTGGGTTTTTTTTCTTTTTGTGTGTGTGTGTCACCCCGTTGTTTGGTTGACCTCTTGTATAGTTTACAGATTTTTTTTCTTTCCTGTTGGTTAAATCTGTTAGGATGCGTTTTGTTCTGTGGAATTGCCGTAGTATTAGGAATAAATAAATCCGGCTTGGTATTACCCCCCCTTCTCAATTTCAGATTTCTGAATTTTTCAAGAAACTTTTCTTTATGCAGAAGAAGATATTCGTTTCTATAAAAAAAGGTTTTTTAGATCTCACAGGGAAGACAGACTGGGAGGGGGCCTTTTAATTGGAATCCCTGAACATTTGCCGGAATACATACGTTATCACTTCCGAGGTTCCATCAAAATTCGGACGCGGAAATCCTCACCGTTAAATTCATTACAACTTCTCTAAATTTTTGTATAGTTAACATTTATAATCCTACAGGTTTTGACATTGAAATTTTCGGAAACTTTTTAACTGACTTTCCGAACCAACGTTCATCTTTGGCGACTTTAATTTACATAATCCTTTTTGGGGCTCAATAACTTCTTCCAGGTTCGGCAACAATTTTGTCGATTGGTTAACGGATTCAAATTTTGTCACTTTAAATACATTACTCCTGCAGGTAACCAATCGCTTCTGGGTCTTTCCTTTTGTTCGAAATCACTCTTCTGTAGCTCAGATTGTTCTGTTGCTGAATCATCTTTTGATAGCGACTGTTTCCTCATAATTTCCACCTGCAAAGTTTTACACAACAAACAAAGGTTCCTCACAGAAATTACATGACAATATATTCTATTTCAATCGAAAAACATTTTTGAAGATACATAACCTAAACTCATTCTCATCAAACATTTCAAAAATCATATCTAATAATACTAGAAAAATACCTTTGAATAATAAACAATACCGAGCCTGGTGGGATGAAACCTGTCACAAACTTTATAACCTTAAAATAATATATCGGAAGAAAGCATTAAGATGCATATAAACTAAATTTTGGATTCTTCACAAAAAATTCGCACGCAGATTCAAATTTTATGGTGAACAAGCAAAACAAAAATTTTGGGATAAATTATGCAATAGCGCAAGAAATCCTCGTTTATTTTATTCTATCCTGAGAAAATTGAATCAGCAATATGAAGATAATAACTCCTTCAACACTATTTCTGTTAACAATTCTTTTATCACAAACCAATTCGTGAAAAGTAAAATGTTCGCATAATTTTGTGCCAACAATTCCATTTCTCAAGAACCATTACTAATCTAGTTTATGGACAATAAAGATAGCGAATGAAACGGAGCAATACAAATCGAAGAATTACAATTCGGAATTAAAAAATTAAAAACCACAACCCCAGTTCCAGACCATATTCCCGCATCCTTTTTCAAAAAACTTAACAAAAATGTAAATTATTACATCCTTCAATTATTTTAACACAACATATGTTCCCAAAACATGCACTTATTATTCCCATTCCAAAACCAAATCAATATAAGCTCCAGATAACATCATATAGGCCAATAGCTGTAACATCTGTTTTTTTTTCAAAATCTTTGAACGTATCTTATGTAAGAGAATTACCGACTTTCTTACAAAGAAAAAAAAAAGAGAACTTCATCCAAAACAATTTGGTTTTTTACCATACAAGGACAATAGGTCAGCCACATACTCATTATATTACAGCAGTTCAAATGCAAAGAGAGAGTAAAAAACATTTCATTGGTATTTGTCTCGACATCGCAAAAGCTTATGATTCGTTTTAAATTGACGGATTGATAAATAAATGCTGGAAATTGGGCATCTGCAAGAAGATATGCGCTTGGTTGCATCAATTCCTTTTTCACCGTACGTTCCAAGTGCGATGGAGACAAACACTCTCCGACATAAGAATTAAAAACAAAAGATTAGCACAAGGTAGTGTCCTCTCGCCAATCTTATGGGCAACTTTTATATCGGATTTTTTTGAAACTCTTGAAAAGGAAGTTGATTGTTTGATTTTTGCGGATGACATATTTATTTTTTGCTCGTACCAGTCTATGGAATTTATTACTAAGAAATTACAAAAAACAATGGAAAATGTTCATCAATGGTGTATGTATTGGAAACTTTCAGTTAATGTAGGGAAAAGTTACATAACCGCTCTTTCAAACAAAATTAATTTTACCCACCGAAATATCTGGCTAGCAGGAACGAACATCCAATGTGAAAAACTCAATTACATTCCACGGAATTCCTTTTTCAAAAAGAAATGAAAAAGGATCAATCTTCAATAAAATTAAAAATAAAACTTTAAAAAAATCAATGCATTAAAGGATTTTGCATATAAACATTATGGCCTAAGAACAAAAGATTTAATCACACTCACAGACAATAGCATTTGCGGCTTATTTTTTTTTACGCCAGTCAAATTATCATCAAATTTGCAGTAATTCACATGAAAGCATGTAATATTATTCAAACCAAAGCACTTTGCATTGCACTTGGTGTTCCACAGTGGACACCAAATAAAACTCTCTTTTACATCTCCAATAAGGAAATTCTCAGTGAAAAAAATCAAACGTTTATCCTTACAATTTCTCATTAAGCAGATTTCTATCAGTTTCTTCTCCGCCATCTACAAATTAGATTTAGAACATTTCAATCTTGCTCGTATTCAACAGGGCAAAATTTTTTTGGGTAAAATTTTTTCTGATCTAAACATTAATTGGAATCGCATTATTTTTGATCAACATTTTTTACAACTTCCAAGAGAAAATTGCAGTGTTATTAATTCAAAATACCCTTTACAAAACAAATCTTTCCCACACAGCTGTTAATGGCAGTTTTCAAGAAACGCTACAAATGGACTTCAAACAATATATGTTTCTTATCGCAACTGATGCATCTAACTCGCAAAAATTAACTTCAATCGCCGGCATTTCGTATCTATCTCAATTTGCTTTTTTAATCTACAACATCAACTCAATATTTACAGCTCAAGCTCTTGCAATTTGCAAGGTTCTGGATTATCTTTCCGTTCCTAAGAAAACTTTCCCTCTTCTTACAGATAGTCTTTCAGTTCTTAGAGCACTTCAAAAATATTCCTATAAATCCCGATCCATCATTCATAAAATTGTGGAAAAATCTCAGATTAATCAACAAATTACTTTTCTATGGATCCCGGGGCATTCGACAGTATTACGGAGTGAAAAAGCGGACTTGATCGCAAAATCAGTAACAGAAATCAGCCCATGCATTGAATGGATCGCATTGGAAGACATCACCTGACGTATCAAACAAATCTCAAAAAGAAAAACAACAGACAGCTATAGACAGAGCAAATAGTATTTTATGCCAGAATTATTGGTTTGTCAATTTATAGCCAACTAACGAAAGGACCAATCACATCACTCAGCAATGAATTTAAAAACGTGGGAAAGAAAATCTCTTGAATGATTTTCTAATTTTTATATGATATAGTATTTGAATTTGATTGTATTTGAATACAGTGCCCTTGTGAATCAAATGACGGAAATTAAATTGAAATGCTCACTGTCATTTGTTTATTTGATAATTCAGTATTGGGAATGGCAAATACTGGCTTAGTTAACTAAAACATAAACCTTTATCTTGCTTTATTTCAGCATTTTTCTTTAACTTTTTGAAAAATAAGGGAAAAAATTATGCATATGGGTCTAGGTAAAAATTCAGTACATTAAATTTTGATCTTGAAAAATGCATACTCATGATTTTTTAGCATTTTCCGATTTATAACAATTTACATTTTTTTTCTTCTTGGGCATAAAACGAGAGGTTATTCAAGTATTTTATTTCAATAATTGTTCATATAACGATTTACTTACAGTGAATTAAAAATATTTTATAACAAAAAAAAAAAAAAAAGACAGAAACAAAACTTTTATTTGATTTTGAGCTTTCATTTCAATTTTCTTCTTACATTATTAATTAAGTTAAACAATTTCATCATTTGTTTTTATTTACAGGGCTTTTTTTCTATGAAATTCTAAAGATTAACTAGATTTTTTTTTTTTAAATCTCACTTGAAATAGAAGATGGTTGAGTGAAACATGAACTAAGAGTGATATATGACTTACTAGAAAATAATAATTCTTTTTTTAGCAACTATTCAGTTTTTCAAGAATTTCTGATTTAGTAAGAATTGGGGAAGCACATTTCTACTAAACTTCTTTACATTTCTACATCATCTACTTTATTAGATGTGAATTATTGACTGCATTATGTGTATATAAATTTTATTAGAGAAATTACATTTGATGTACTGCACATTTCATTTCTGGAAAATTTCCTATGTATAGAAGTTTTTTTATGTATCTTTGTTTTAATATATCTGATGTGATTAAATTTACCAAAGATTTTCAGTAATAAATTAACTGATATGATTAAAATGCAATTTACTTTGAACATATTGGTTTTACTAGTTTACACTGAATATATCTTCTTTGTTTGCTTGTTTTTTAGCAAAAATGAAATCGGAAAAATGTGTATCAAAGTAATTGAAGTAAGATGTGATTGGAAGGAGTTTTTCTCAGCTTGCTAATAGTATGTAAGTTTGTTTTTCACCCATTCCTTTTTCTTTTTCATATTCAGATATAACATTGAATCCTGATAGAAAATTTCCAGATGTTAATTTAGTGATATTATCAGAACCTGCTTTGAATATTTAATTATTAATATTTAAAATAAAAATAATAAAAGAAATTAAAGTGTGCTGTGTTATTAGAAAAGCATCTTGCATGTCCACATTTCAAAATTCCAATGAGAAAGTGAAGCAGCTGTTCTTTATTTGTGAAATTTTTCTAATATTGCATCTGTTTTATATCCTTTAATGCAGAAAAGACTTTCATATCCTCTATATTCAATTAAGAATTTAAAATTATCAAAATTTTAAATTAAATTATATGAATTAAATTTAATATTTGTTACAAATATTTATATTTATTACTAATATGCCTTTCAGTTTGGGAATTTTTTATATTCAATTTAAATGATGTGATTGTCTCTGATTTGTTGCTGTTAATTGTGCAAATTCCTTGATTTTTTTAAACTTAACTGAAAGCAATTAAACAATTTTTAATATTTTATTGACATAGATATAATTATATTTCTTTTAAGAACAGTGGGCATGGTAAAATTGTGTTTATTAATCAGAAATTTTATTGCATAACTATTTATATCAATATTTAAATAATTAGCTTCCTTATCATTTTAATTTTTTTGAATAAAACTTATTAATTTTATTCATACCAAATGAAATAAAGTTTTTATTTTATTTATATAAGTTGTCAGTTGTTATATCAAATATGCATAGTGCATTTCTGAATATATATATATATATATATATATATATATATATATATATATATATATATTTATAAAATATTGTTATCAAAGAAAACTTTCCCTCTTTTTACAGATAGTCTCAAATCTCAGAAAGAAAAACAACAGACAGCTATAGACAGAGCGAATAGTATTTTATGAAATTCTTGGAGAAATTCCAGACATAAAAAATATTGGTAAATGGACAAGAAATAGATGAGAAGACATCATTTGTGCTAGAATTTCTACCAAAACACTCATTACATCTGGCCTTCTACATCGTTTTAACCTGTCGAATCTACCAAATTGCGAAACATGCCACTCTGAATTATTTGGATCATATCTTACTGCACTGCCGAAAATACGCAAGCACCAGACGTAGGCTCTGGTCGAAGTTGGGCCTCAACTCTCTTTCAACCAGAAATTTTAAACAACTCACGAGTAAAGCATTTGCAGATAAACTATCTCTCCATATTTTCCTTCAACACTTGAAATTTTTTGACATTTATTAACTGGAGATATTGTTGAACGCTGTGATGACAGCCTTTGTTGCCAAAAATCTCCTAACCCACCAATCAAACAAACAATCAAAGTTGTCGACCATTTACAGAATCGGAAGTATAACCAAGATTAAAAATATTTTAACATCATATATTTTTTTAATGCTGTTTACTGGTTTAATAAAATCCTTTTGTGGATTTCTTATATATTGATGTATATTTATGCAAAATTTGTTATTAGTATTGTTGTTAAACAATTAAGATTAATTTTGTTTTTGTTTCTCCAGTTTTTCCATAACTGTTTGATTTTTGAAATGAAAAATTCCAAAAAATTTCGCAGTGTTTAAAACATTTGAAATATCTTGATAATTGGAAACAGCAAATTCTATTAATTATTATTAATTAACTGTGCAGGTTATTATGAATTAACTGTGCAAGAGCCAAATGTAGTACCAAAACGCGCCAACCGATGAGTGAGCTTCTTACTTTCAAGTAGTAAAAAAGTAAGTATTTGTTTATACTGTTAAGAGAAAGTGTACAGATAGAAAGTGGTATTTTCGCCAACGAAATTATCGCCAATCTTTCATTGGTTATTTAATAAGTACGAGGAGGGTTTCTGAATATTTTTTATTAAAATGAAAAATTTTAAACAACCTTGTAACAAATTTAAGTTTAAACTTCAAAAGTTAAAATTGAATTAAACGTAGTTAAATTTTTTTAAAAATAATTAAAATTTTGACAGAATTTTGGTTTGTCAATTTATAGCCAACTAACGAAAGGACCAATCACATCACTCAGCAATAAATTTAAAAATGTGTTAAAGAAAATCTTTTGAATGATTTTCTAATTTTTATATGATACAGTATTTTAATTTGATTGTATTTGAATACAGTGCCCTTGTGAATCAAATGACAGAAAGTAAATTGAAATGCTCACTGTCATTTGTTTATTTGATAATTCAGTATTGGGAATGGCAAATACTGGCTTAGTTAACTAAAACATAAACCTTTATCTAGCTTTATTTCAGCATTTTTCTTTAACTTTTTGAAAAATAAGGGAAAAAATTATGCATATGGGTCTAGGTAAAAATTCAGTACATTAAATTTTGATTTTCAAAAATGCATACTCATGATTTTTTAGCATTTTCCGATTTATAACAATTTACAATTTTTTTCTTCTTGGGCATAAAACGAGAGGTTATTCAAGTAGCTTATTTCAATAATTGTTCATATAACGATTTACTTACAGTGAATTAAAAATATTTTGTAACAAAAAAAAAAAAAAAAAAAGACAGAAACAAAACTTTTATTTGATTTTGAGCTTTCATTTCAATTTTCTTCTGACATTATTAATAAGTTGAATTATTTCATCATTTGTTTTTATTTACAGGGCTTTTTTTCTATAAAATTCTAAAGATTAACTGGGTTTTTTTTAAAAAAATCTCACTTCAAATAGAAGATGGTTGAGTGAAACATGAACTAAGAGTGATATATGACTTACTAGAAAATAATTCTTTTTTTAGCAACTATTCAGTTTTTCAAGAATTTCTGATTTAGTAAGAATTGGGGAAGCACATTTCTACTAAACTTCTTTACATTTCTACATCATCTACTTTATTAGATGCGAATTATTGACTGCATTATGTGTATATAAATTTATTAGAGAAATTACATTTGATGTACTGCACATTTGATTTCTGGAAAATTCCCAATGTATAGAAGTTTTTTTATGTATCTTTGTTTTAATATATGTGATGTGATTAAATTTACCAAAGATTTTCAGTAATAAATTAACTGATATGATTAAAATGCAATTTACTTTGAACATATTGGTTTTGCTAGTTTACACTGAATATATCTTCTTTGTTTGCTTGTTTTTTAGCAAATATGAAATCAGAAAAATGTGTATCAAAGTAATTGAACTAAGATGTGATTGGAAGGAATTTTTCTCAGCTTGCTAATAGTATGCAAGTTTGTTTTTCACCCATTCCTTTTTCTTTTTCATATTCAGATATAACATTGAATCCTGATAGAAAATTTCCAGATGTTAATTTAGTGATATTATCAGAACCTGCTTTGAATATTTAACTATTAATATTTAAAATAAAAATAATAAAAGAAATTAAAGTGTGGTGTGTTGTTAGAAAAGCATCTTGCATGTCCACATTTCAAAATTCCAATGAGAAAGTGAAGCAGCTGTTCTTTATTTGTGAAGTTTCTCTAATTTTGCATCTCAGTTTTATATCCTTTAAAGCAGAGAAGACTTTCATATCCTCTATATTCAATTAAGAATTGAAAATTATCATATATTTAAATTAAATTATATGAATTAAATTTAATATTTGTTACAAATATTTATATTTATTACTAATATGCCTTTCAGTTTGGGAATTTTTTATATTCAATTTAAATGATGTGATTGTCTCTGATTTGTTGCTGTTAATTGTGCAAATTCCTTGAATTTTTTAAACTTAACTGAAAGCAATTAAACAATTTTTAATATTTTATTGACATAGATATAATTATATTTGTTTTAAGAACAGTGGGCATGGTAAAATTGTGTTTATTAATCAGAAATTTTATTGCATAATTATTTGATATCAATATTTAAATAATTAGCTTCTTCATCATTTTAATTTTTTTGAATAAACTTATTGAATTTATTCATAACAAATGAAATAAAGTTTTTATTTATATAAGTTGTCAGTTGTTAAATCAAATATGCATAGTGCATTTCTGAATTTTTTTATATATATATATTTTTATAAAATATTATTATCAAATGAAAAAGTTCCTGTTTGAATTGATAATGAACTCATTGAGACAAATATATATATCTAAATATGATTTTAATATTTTATAGGCTAAATACACATTTAAGTTCATTTTTATTTATTTATTTTGATTTTTTGCTTTCAGATGCTTTAGCTTAAAGGTATCAATCAATAATATATGAAGAAAAATTTTTTATATATCATTTTAATAACATTCTAAATCGGAAACTTTTGCCATATTAGTTTTTAGAGCATTTGCAAATATTTTCTATTTCTTATCGTGATGTTGTTTCTATTCCTAATCGCGATAGGCACAGCACATTTCATTCTATTGATCTTCTTCACCCATATCAAAATTATATGTATAAATCAGCTTTGGTTGTATTTTGTACGCCTTTTTCTTTTGTGCACAAGTATTATCTACTATTTTTTGTCAATAGATTTTTAAAAATTTGGAGGATTTCTCAATTTTATATAATTTTTTTTATGTTTTAGTCAGTTTCAACTAAATAGGAAAAAAAAGAGCATTTTTTTTTTGCACTACTTTTTTTATGTCTGAAATGTGATTTCTATGTTAAAAAAATCAAACTTTCAGTCTTAAATAATCATTTTATCAAGTCACTATGAATGATTTTAAACTAAATTTACAATTGATTCCTGATTTGGGAGCATTAGACTTTGAATGATTGTCTTTGAGTGCTGTGTATTTGCAGAATTGAATTGTAAAACACCTGCTATGCTTATGGGCTGATTAATAAGTTTTAATTTTTTTTTTGAAATTAAAATTAGTCCTTTTATAGAACTTGAAATTAAAATGAAATTGGTATAAGTAAGAAAAGATTTTTTTTAAGCCAATTTTTTGTAAAAGAAGTTGATTTTGTATTTGATATTACTATATGGAAAAAGTATGTGTTTCATGATTTGATGAAGTTTTGTTTTTTACATCTTGACAGACAGGTTTACTATAAGTTACTTGATGAAAATAATAATAGTACAGATATATTATTATTATTATAATTATTTTTGTTTTGTTAATTTGGCATCGCTACATTAAAATTTGATGCCGACATTGGGCTACTATTTATACTGTGTTATTACTAGTATTTGGTGATAAGTGGTGTCAGAAATTTAGCTTTACATTGACTATTTCAAGGCTTTCTTTGAACCTATACCTTGCACTTTAATATGCCTAGGCCAGAAATTTAGTGTCTAGTTTAATGTATACAACCTTGACTTGTGCTCAATATTACTAGATTCATATTCAAGTTTATTAGATTTGTATCCAATGTTATTATAGTAATATAAAATAATACAATACACATGAATAAGATTATTAAATTATAGCTGAATTTTTTCTTCTACTTTAATCTAATAAAATATAAGAATTTCATATTTTAGAAACATCAAATTTACCTACGCAATACTTCTTATTTATTCTTTGATATTTTTTATTGTAATATTTACTTTCTTCATGACTTTGAATTTAGCATGTGAGTGTGATATAATTCACTATACAAAAATGACTTACCGTTATGAATATTTATTTTCTTATGCTCATATTTTATTATACTGTCTTCCTGTGAATAATTCTTACAGAAAGTTTCACCTAATTTCTTTATTTGTTGCATGATTTTTACGATCCAATCTCAGCAAAGAATTATCAAATTTTAATAGGCTTGTGGCATGTGCTATTTTAGAAGTCTTATTTCTATTCCTTTTATAGTGTTATATTTTTTTCTTTATTCCTATCTAAAATTTTAATTTCAGACTGAAAAAGGAAATTATTAAACTTTTAATAGCTAAATATAATAATAGGTAAATAGCTTGCTGAATCAAAACCTATTCTTGATATATAAAGGATAATTAATGAAATTATTTAAAATAAATATTTTTTTGTAATATTGAATGTGTTTAATAATCTTTGAAATCCGTAAAGAATTTTACTTTACTGATTCAATATGGTGACTAAAAAAATGCTGATCTCCAAGTTTAAAGATTGATAATGTATTTTTATGATGTCAAATATATTACAGAAGAAAAAATAACCCCAATAATATTATTTTTAAAAAAACTATAAAAAACTTCATCATTGTTTAATTTTGAATTTAAATCATATGTTTAATTATTCAAAAATTATAAATAAATTATAAAATTATAAGGAAAATAATCCTATTAAAATAATGTAATGAAAAGAAATCCCAATATGCGGAGAAAGACCCCATCTTTAAACTCTGGCTAGCATGGAATATATTTTTGTAATTGTAGAAATTATTTGAAATTTATTAGAAAAATGAAAAGTGTATTCATAAAATACTGCATGAAATATTTTTTAAAAATAAATTTGGAAATGTATAGCAATGAAATTTCAGAAAAGCAATGAAATAGCAATGAAAATTGGAACCATAATATGTATTTTTATAAGTAATTAATTAAAATTCATTGTTTCAAATTACCTCTCTATAATTGCATTTTCTGGGCTGAGTTGCCATCAGTTCAATTCATATTTTACTGGGTTGTACCATAAAAATTGAAAGATACAATCCAATCCTATATTTTACTGGGTATTGGAATCGGTGTGAAATGAACATTTTTATACATAACCTTTCATTAATTGAAATTTAAAAAAAAATTATTATAATTCATAATTTATTAATGTTTTTAAATTAAATATGCTTAAGGCAGAATAGGCAGGTTTGTAGACTTGTCCTCAGTGGTGTACCTATATAAAAGGTCTAGAGCAAATAATGAAATACACCCCTTTTTTCTTTTTCACTTTTGTATTGCGGCTTTTATGTTTGTTCTCATTTTTTTTAAGACCAGAGGATGCAGAAATTGAGAGTGTAGTTGAACTTGTATAATAATATATAAAGTATTTTGGAATTGATACTATTTAAGCATTACAAATGGCTTTGCAATGGTCGTTATTTATGGACATTCCTTGATCATAAAATGTATCATAAGAATATTTAAAAAATGTTTGTTGTTTGATGTTAAATGTGCACAAGAATTTTCTTCATTCCTGTTTTAATAACTCAAATCAGGTTTAATAAAAAAATCAAATAGTTGTTAGTATGTAACTTTTAATGCATTGATGAATACAAATACAAATGATATCTATTTATATCATACTTTACCCTTCAGCAGAATCACCTACTTTTTGTACATTAGCACATGCACATGGTCATTTTGACCCCAAATTTTCAAGCACTTGCTGATTATCTTATCGGTTATTTGTATAAAAATAAAATATGATCAGAATATATAAATGTTTTTCCAAGTAAATATGTTCTTATCTAAGATATTAATACAACTTTTAATGAGAAAACCCAAAATTGAACTTAGCCACTTTTTGCCATACGCCGTTGTAATCATTTCCATTTTCCATATATATATGTGTGTGTGTGTATGTATATGTATGTATGTTATGATATTTTAAACTTTAATTTCAATTTAATTAATTTCCAAGATTTTATCTTAATTTAGCCCATAATAACTCTAAAATATTCTCTTATTTCTTGATCCAATTCCACTGTCTCTACTTAATTTATTCGAGAGATGCTATGTAAAATTGTTGAATCGGCTTAAAGCCTAACTTTCCCACACTCCGCGTGAAGGGACAAAATACTGCTGACGAGACAAATTCATTTTTAAAACCTCCCTGTGTTTCCTCTATCTTGTCGGCGCGTGTAACGAAAATCCCTGTCGAAATCTCATTATTTATTAACACTATGAGGAAATATTTTCCCTATCAATTTCTCTGGTTATATAAGACCAGGGATAAAATGTTCTAATGCTTTTTCATCATTAATCTCTGTGTTGTGTGTATGCTCATCGTTTGTACATATGCCTGTTTCTTCATAATGAAGTGAAATGACGTCACGAAATCGAAAGTCTTTTCACTGTCTTCAAAACTGCATCCTGCTTCGTGTGCGCGCGCACACACACACACAATAATGTGCACAATTATTTCATGCTCAAATTAAATATATTCATTAAAATTTTCAATTAGTTGCATTTAATAATATATCTAACACTGTAACAAATTTAAAATGCACTTATGAAACATAAAGGTATGTAGTTACAAGAAAACTGAAAGATGAATTAAAATTAACACTTAATTAATTGGTCCATGACATATAAAATTGTTCTTCATTATAATTTAGTAAAAAATATTATTTACTTATAAAAAAACTGTACAATACTTCCAGGAACATTTTGAAATGTAATAAATTCCCCCTCCTTACTTTTAACAATGTGAAAGTATTGATGATTGAGTTGAAATAAGTTTATACTAAAAAGGAATGAAACCTGGAATTTTTTTTTGTGTGTGTGTGTTTGTCACTGAAGTTCTGAGATATGAAAGCTGAAACGTCTTTCGTAGCGAACACTAGTTGTTGCTATTGCCATTAAGTGTCAGTAGATCTGCTTGATATAATATAAAAAAGTAAATTTCAGAATTTCTATGTGTAGTAAAAATATCTTATTGCTATTTGTTATCATATCTATACCAACTTCAATCATAGTATAGTACTTTTGTTGTTTATAATTTCCATGATAGGTCCTTTTATTTTTAATGAAAATCATTTTTGGTTTTCGCCTTTCAAAAGCATAAGTAGAAATTCCAAGAGATCAATCATTCAGAATGGTGTTGATCTTTTCGGATTAAAAAAGATTTCAAAGAATCAAAGTATGGTTATCTTTCTGGCTTATTTACTTCTAGTTTGACACCACGGTTTTTTCCTGTCTTCTATTGATGCACTGAATAATAAAAACTGGGAAATTTAGTTTTATTTTGAGTATTTTCTATTCATTATTTTGCCTTGAGATGTTCATCTATTTGTATCAGTTATAAATATATTTACTAATATTCATGATTCAATTTTTAGGAACATAGTTTCGGATATTATATTTTATTTTCCAGCTATTTAAAAATCGAATCTTTTTTTTAAACATATTTGATGCTCACACTGAAAATTTTATTTTATTTATACAATCTCCAGTTATCTTCTTATTTCTTTTCACATAAATCTGAAAGAATTAAAATATCTACTCTTTGCTTTTCATGCAATAAAGGAATTTATTGAATATGAGTTTTGTTATAATTTTTTCCTGTTTAACATATAAAATAACCATAAGCACTGAATCATAAGCTAATAACCTTAAGTTACTTATAATCCCTTATTCCCAATCAGGGAAGCCTGTTGCCAAAAGCTTTTAAACTTCTCACATTTTGCTGAGCCTGTTTTAATTTTTAAAAATCTTGTGAGTAAGGGTTCATTATAATAATTAAAAATATTCAAAATAAAAATTCAATAAAATAGAAATAAAAACTTTTTAAATACAACGAAATGAAATAAATTTTTCTTTTCAATGCAAAGAAATGATTCTTTAATTTTGTGAACCATGGCAACAGTGCCTAGGGCTCTTACCCTGCTTTGCGCATCCTAATTATATTATTTTTTTCCCTCACTGAAAACACCTACAGTTATTTCGTTTATTGACATGGCTGAAAAAGAGCCAGTCCTGCAACATTTTATTTTTAAATTTACAAGTACTTTCTGCTTTAAAAAAAAATGTAAGTTTTAATTTATATGTCTTGACTCCAACATAGGCTTGTTTATAAAATAGTTTATTATTTTATTTTAGTCAAACGAATTATAACGTATACCCTTAATTTCCGGCCGTATGAATGGTATAAAATACTTTCCGCCATTTGCAGAACCAATTTTTTTTTGCCTATAATGTTGAGATTTAATTTAATTACAATTAAGCGAGTTTTTTTGAATAGATCTTTCATATTTCCTAAATTTCGCTAATAATATATTTTTATTATCTTGGCTTTAAATTCAAATATTAATTGAAACTATTAATTCAAATATTGTATTAACCAAGATAAAACCAGCGTACTGGTTCCCCCAAAACTTTTTCACACACTTTCTTTTAAACTTATCCTGCCGGAGAACGCTTTACATGGCATTGGCGTACGATAGTTACGAAACATTTTATGGCCAGAATTTAACATTTTTACTGAATCTGACGTGTCATTTTCGGCGATTAATCTCTGACATGCGATTAAAAGCATAGAGAAATCAGATTTATGCTTTAGACGCAAATTTCCTCAATCGATTTAAATAAAAATTGAACACAAAACTACTTTTTTACAAAAATTCCATATAGAATTTGATATATTTAAGCCATTGAGACTTTGAGCTATCATGTTTATATGTTTCTAAAAGTACAGATCAACAAACAGGCAAGCCGTTGCTCAAGTTGGCACAAACTTTGTTAAGTGTCTAAATTGTAGATGTTAAATCTGTGTACCTTATCTTATCCATATAGTTCTCGCCGTTTCTTATTTATCATATTAACGTATATTCGAAATGCTGGACAGACGCACTTCCTCGGAACAGATTTTACTCTAAATTTGGTATAAAGACCGTATACCAAATTGCATTCTTCTAGCTAAAAGCGTTTTTGACTTATCTTTGTGAAAGACATACTGTCTCTGAGTTCCAAAAACGTGTTTTTCGAAATCAGGGAATTGTAAAACGTGGAGATTCGACAAAATCTCGAATTTTTTGGCAATTACTATGTTTTCTCTATTCTACGTATACGAGAAAGTAAAAAAGTTGAAACTTTAAAAATTAATATCGTTCACTTGAATTTGGAATACCGACGTTCAAATTTCTCTTTAAAAGCCAATAAAGGAATAACAAATATAAAATATAATTAGTTAAGTTGAGATGTAAGTTAAATAATCTTGTTACATAATATCCGAACTGCCTTTCGATCTTAAGACCTAATGAAACGTTATATCTAATGTTGCCAATCGGCAATGGAATTAAAAATGTGCCTACATCAAATATTTTATAGAAATGATCGAAAACAGGGTTACATATAATTTGAATTATTTTACTTTTCAAATAAGCATTCCTGATTCATCTGTGAAGAATAAAATATTTATTTGTGCACAAATAAAAAGACATGTTGACAAAGGTGAGAAACATCTAGTTATTTTCCCCCTTCCAGTACTCGATGTGTATATTGTAAATTCATTTAATATTATTTTCATTTATTGGCAACAACGGGATGAGAGTTGCAATTTCATCTTAGTAGTATTTCATGAGTCAAAATTATGTACGTGACTCGAGATTTTGACGAATCTCCCCGTTTTAGACCTCCCTGATTCGAAAAGATGCATTTTTGGAAAAAGGCCGCGTGTTTTTTTGTGACAAAGATATTTCAAAAACGATTTGAGCTAGGCGGTTGAAACTTGGTATGCGGTCTTTTCACCAAATTTGCAGATTTCTATAAAATTTTGAGTAAAATCCATTCAGAGGAAGATAGTCTGCCCGGCTGTTCGAATATAAGTTAACACGATAGCTACCAATCGAAGAGAGTTAGATAAAATTCTATCCTCAGAGTTAACGCTTACAGCGTAGACACCTATGAAATTCTGAGTGAAATCCAACTAGGAATTGACCGGCTTTCGATCTGTACTTCTAGAAACATGTAAACATGCTTGTTGAAAAACGCTATGACTTAAATGTATCAATTTTGGTTCTGGATTTTGTAACTTCAAATGCAGTTTTGTGTCAAATTTTGATTTTAATCTGTTGAGAAAAACGTATCTATAACAGAAATCCAGTTTTTGGGAATCATGAACTGCATGCCAGGACTTTATCGCTAAATTTCTCGCCAAGGATGAAACAAAAGAAAGTCAAAATGCTAAAATCACGTCAAAAATTTATATTTCGCAGTTATTGTACAATGCTATGTAAGGCGTTCTCAGAGATAATACCTTTATGAGAGAGTGTGCGACAAAGTTTTGGTGACACCACTTCTCCTTGATTTTTATATTTTCTTTCTCAATAATCTTGTTTGTTCTTTTTTTACAGGTACCAAGCATTATTGAAGACAAATGCAGGCGATGAACGTAAAAAAAAATGTCTCTCAATATCAACATGTGCTATTATATAGACTACATTCGAGAAAAAATCTCCTACTTTTGAAGGATCTAAAAACGACTGTTTTATCATTCAATCAGCTTTTTAACGGCATCTAGAGGTTAACTTACGATTTAGTCCGTAGATAGTCTTAGTGGGAACGAACAACTTTGAAGTGTCAGTGTTTAAAAAAGTGCCAATATTTCGATTGCCGGCTATGTCAAATCCAATTGTTAGCCAACTCAAAAGTCTTTACAGGCTGTCCCTCGAAGATATTTCTCTCAGAAAAGTGGCTGTCCTTTTGGTTAGTGACCCTGTCAAGTTTAAGTCTCCCACTACTGAGGCTGATGGCGAGAAAAGGAAACATGAACCGTTCAAAAGCGTTGTAGGCGACCTCTGTTTACCTGAACCGATAAGGGAGCCGTTAGTTAATCTACTGAATCCTATTTTTAGGGAAACACATAAATGGTTTAAGTACCACGAGGAATTTTTAAAATCGAAGCATTCAAGTTTTTACTGTCCAGAATATGCAAAACACTTGCATTGGACACATATGGGGACTATAAATTATCGGAAAACAGCTGAGTCAATGATCCACGATGAAAAGTTGGACATCAACTGGCGATTTAAGTTAGCTTGTCTGTATTGCCTTGATGAAGATATTCAAAACATTTGGCAAAAAATGTCCCCGCTGAATAAAAAGTGTTTTTATAACAATGGGCAATTTCCTAATGATACGCGAGAAATCATTATTTTTTGGACTTGCATCCTAAAAGGAAGAGTAGATAAGTTAGAAAGCTATCTTGTGGGATTGGTAGGACACTACTCCTCTATTTATCAACAAGCTTTTGAATTGTTTTCGAAGAACGGTTATGAAACAGCGACTCAATATTTTTTTGAAAAGTTAACTTGCGAGGAAAAAGATGCGTCATTGGTGAGAACGGCCGAATATGTAGCAGAATACGTGAATCACAGCTTTCAACCATACACCGACGTTTTCTGTTATTTGTTGTCACAGATGAATGCGGAACAGTTTCAGAACGTTCTCGAAAATTCATCATGTGCGATCCTTCGAAGCTTTATGGATTGGCCACGGCAAGATGCTTTTCTCGAGGTTGCACAGCTTGTATTGCCTTGCTTTGTAGAAGAAGATTATGACGATCTGCATTTTTTTCTGTCAGTAAAATTTAAATGCATTTATAATCCTTCAAAACTTTTTCGGAATGTTTTTCTGATCACACCTAAAATTTTCAGACATTCCACATATTATTTGGATGATTTTTTTGAACGTAAAGATACTGAAATTTTCAAATTTATGTTTAGAAATATGGACCCTGAGGAAACGTTGGAACTTTTCTTGAGTGGTAAAGCACTGCACAATTGTTCCAAACTGGTAAAAGAAGGCAAGTGGGATTTTTTGGAATTTTTTATTCGCGAATCCCGGTTGTCCAAAGAAGACAGAGGGAGATTTTTGGTAGCATTAAATTCATATTCTCCATCACTCTTTGAGTTGGATGTTGGTGCACATTTCACTAAGCTAGTGAACGATATTCCTTAACGGTATTTCTAAGTATACGGTCTCGATAACTGTACTTCTAACCGTGACTTCTCAAATCGCAATAAAGTAAATTAGTTGGATCCAATGGATTTTCAAGCAAGTAGGCAACCGGATGAAGAACTAATAGAAGAAAGGCCAGCGAAGAACAATAAAAACATTTAGGAAGCAAATGATAATAACTGGCAAGGAATTTTATGTTATGTTCTTACCACAGATTATCAAGATTATGAATCAGAAAACAAAAACATTCCAATTTTCTAGGAGGTAATTTGAAGATTTGATTCAGAAACCGCTTGTCTATTAATTTTCTTTGTAAGATCTGTTTGTATATTGTAACTGTATGTTTGTTCTATGATATCGCAAAACGAAACTGCACAGTGTAATAAAAATGCTTCGTGATAGTTTGCTCTTTTGGGAACTTTTTTTTTTCTTTCAAAATTGTGAATTCTAAAATGGCAATTTTTAAAAGAAAATCTAACATTAAAAAAAGAAAAGAATTGTATCATTAAAAAATTATTTTGCGCCACAAATTATCTAGATTGATGGAATTAATTGACTTACAATTTTCATTTAACAAATCAGCAAAATTACGGCATAAAAATTTTTAGCAATTATTTTTAATTTATTTTTTTAAAGAAATATTAGGATGATTTTAAATTGCAACAACTCAAAATATTCCTGGTCATTTTTCAAAAGTGTTTTAAAAATGAAACACAAATATATGAGCTTTAAATTCGATTCAGCAATTAGTAAAAAAAAAAAAAAAAAAAAAAAAAATGTTAATTCTATTAAAAAAAAATGAAAAATTTTAATTTTTTTAAGTCATATTTTTTAAAGTACACATTTTTTTTTTAATTTGCTGAATCAGAATTAATGTAAAATGTTTAAAAAAAGATATGTTCCGAATTTCATCACTTAATCTTTAACGGTTCTTGACTTACAACATCCGATTACAAGAAATCTTGAAAAAATGCATTATGGGGGAAAATGCGTTTTAACTTTGAACACCTTTCCGCAGGTTATTTGAAGCTAGCATTTGAAAAATAAGCATCATTTTGGTGACAACATCATCTCGAAGAGGAGTTTTAATGACTCTCGTATGAGTGATGGGTTTTTGTTGTAGCTCCAGGGCTCGATTACAGAAGCTCCCAGATTGAGGCCCAGCATGGCATATATGTTTTGTTTTAGAGTCTGTGGAGCTCCAGTGTTGCAGAATCGCATAAATATCCGTCTGTAATTTTGACATTGTCTGTGTTTTTAACTACAGAATTGCAATAATATCTGGTAATTTTAGTATGGCTGCATCACTCAGGCGCCT